>NC_062220.1:113085480-114390190 GCF_902686445.1 Sciurus carolinensis | reverse complement strand
ATAGAGTTAGCAACCTAACAGAATAGCAACATTTTTATAGCATTCTAAATTGTTCCAATGAAGCAGATCTTCCATATGCCACCTTATATAGAGGAAATTTTAGATCTGAAACTGTTCCCAAGGATATCAGCCACAGGCACATTCTTCATGTGAAAGTTTGCAAGGCACCTTCCTTTCCCAAGAGACAATCAGATTGTGGATTGCTTTTTAGGCAAAAAGGAAAAGCATCCTAGTTCATAATTCAGTTATTTCAAAAATTAAAATTTACAAATATTACAAGGATAGACCTGAAATTTTTGTTTAACAAGAGATCAACTGCAAGAAGCATATAATCAAAACCTTTTTTCTTATAGCTAATACGTGTAATGCACAAATACATAAAAAATAAAATTCAGTCAGTTTTTAAAACAATAATTTGGCTAGTAAATCTCAACTTTATATTAATTTCTAAGTACAACATAAAAGAAGCAGTATTGTTAGATGTACAACTGAAATATTATAACAGAAGTAACAACAATGAAAGGAGAAATAGGCCTCTGATAGAAAATTCATTTTGTTGCCAGTAAATAGGACCACATGAGTATATTTCAGATTCTTTTCATTTATGAGCTATCTAAACTGAATGCTAAGAATATTAAAGAGCTCTTGGGAAAATTAGGTCAGGCAGCTGTAGCATTTGCTCATTTTCATACAGTGAATTGCTAGACAATAAAACAACTCAGTGTTGAGATTTTTTTTTAAATATTTTTATTCCATTTCATTGAAGCCAGTCTCTTCAATCTTCTGATTTTGCTGGGGCTGGGAATGGGGGGTGTGAGGAAATGAACAGGGAGTGGGTATGGAGGCGGGTACAACAGATCAGAGTAATAGCAAGGGCCATATGTCAGCTCACACGCAGTTGAGCAAATCCAATCAGCTTCACTTCATCAGGAATCTCTGACCTGTAACAGCCAAAACCCAACTTAAATGTCAGTATTTTTAAAGTTTTGGGATCATTTACAATCTTCTGTAAGTTAACAACCACTATAACTTCATCATGACCATAAAGCAGGTCACTAGAGAAGAGCTCCTGAGATACACCATCTGCTGTATCTCTTCCTGGAGTAAACTCAAATTCTATATCATTAAGTTCCTTGCTGAAGTTTCTCAATCTTAAGATAAGTTTTGCGGTGCAAGAAGCTTCTCTGTAGTCTTCACTCACATTGGGTTGGCCCTGAAAATCATGCACAGAGAAGGACTATATTTGCTCTGGGCTGCTGATGGTGTTCACTGAGATCTCTAGATTTTCTCCTTTACTCTTTGTAAATGTTCCTGAGAAGCAGCCGCTTTCCCCTCTTCACTTTTCTCATCCATTTCCTCATCACTGCACTCCCAGTCCCTTTGTTTGGTTTTATGGAGGTGACGACTCGACCCTGCAACTCTTAGCTCTTTGGGCTATCTGGCATGCTGATAATTAGCTTCTCAATCAGGTATTCTCTGTTCTTGGCTTTCTGGAAGCAGTTGAATTTAAAAGTTCTGCTGCTGTGAGCCTTTTGTTAGGATATTTTTGAAAACACAGTGAAAGTAATTTTCTAACAGACATGCCATATTTTTTCATCATTTCTTTATCTTCTACTTAGGTTTCTCAAGTGGGTGGATCATTTTTCAAAGTCCATATTAACATGTGCATAGGAAGGTATTTGTGATAAATTGTGCTGTTCCTGTTGCTATTTCAATGGACAATACTCCAAAACTCTACGTCAGTCTTGCAGTCATGGGCTCTCACCTGTTCCACAACTTCAAATGCCATCGGACGTGGGGTGCAAACAATGCTTTTCTTACTCTATTCCTTGTAACACCACCCCTGTTGCTAAGAATGGATTTCCCCCCCAAATCTGCAATTTGTACAAAACCATCCTCAACCAGAAGAATATTACCAGCTTTCAAATCTCTATGAATCTAACCGTTTCTGTGTAGATAGCTAAGCCTCCCAAAGCCTCTTTAAGAATTGTTGCTATTACTGCCTCTTCCACTCCTTTCTTCTGCTCTCCATTATCATTGGTTGACAATGTATTTGATGACGTCTAACACCGAGCCTCCACTTAGCAATTTCATGACCAGGCCAAATTCAACTTTTACCACAAAAGAGGTGGTAAATAGGTGGTAAATAGGTCACTTCATTGGGATGGCTGCACTGATTCATGACATGAATTTGTTTTAGTAGTTCATACATTCTGGTCTGCAAGTTTTCCAGGTTGATCCACTTTATTGCTACATGTTCTTGACTGGGCTTGCATAGGGCAGCCTGAACCACAGCAGTAGCTCTACTGCAGATAACCTCTTGCAGCTCATATGCATCCCTGCAGATGTGCCAGCTCAAGGTCTGGGCAGCTGGGGCAGGGGCAAGTGCCCCTCTTGCAGCTGCCAGGATGCGCCAGCCAGAGGACAATCTTCCGCTTGAATCTTCCCTTGCCTTGCCACCAACACCTCTCCACTGGTGAACACACTCCCGCTCCTGCTGCTAAAGAATTATAGATCATTCTACTTAACACATGCAATAAAATTCCATGAGCTAAAGAGTGAGAAAACAGGCCACTCTCAGTTCTAAGGAGGATTGTTATTAGGTTTCAGTGCAAAAGTTAAGATATTGGAAGTTTTCTTTGTAGAGGAAATGATCAATTCAAGAAAAAGGAGCTACAAATGTTGAGCACTGCTGTTATTTCATCAGAAGGGAAAAAAATCACCTTGGTAATGTTTACTAATTAAACATACTGCTGCTCCACTTCATTCCAATAAAATTTGTATTACTACTCTAAAATATTTGCTGAAAATACCTTGCATTAAAAAACACAATAAAACTAAGCAGGAAAGAAATGCAATTTCAAAGATACTAAGACCATGTAATAAGAAACAAAAAAATATAAATATATTAAGATCCTAACAGATGTTTTAAAACATCATATGGTTTTTTTTTTTCAAATTTAACAACTTTATAGAATTCGTGGTAGCATTCTACATCAATACATTTTTAAAAATCACAAAGTACTTAGTAGGTACATGTATACATGTACATTTCAGAAGACAAATAACAAATTGCTCCCAGAAAGCTGCAAAGATGGAATGTGTAGTTTGAGAATAAATGGCTAGAGGAGAACGTAAGGGGCCACCTTCTGTTATGCTAACATTACCGTTTTCCACAATGTCTCTACAGTCAGATTCTTTTATCTTACAATCACAGAAATGAAAACAGAGTAATATACTGCTTTATACAGACGTAGACACTGGGATGTAGTACTTCTTAAGGTTTTCAGAAAAACCCGATAAATCTGCTTTTAGTGTCTAGATTATTAAGACTGATCATCCATGAAATACAACAGACCTCAAAAGCATTAAAAAAAAAGCCCCATCTCTCCAGTGTCTAGTTCATCTGACAAAATACAGTGGTTGTGTATGCATGTTCTATCCTCGACTATTTATCAACAAGCAGTGTCTCTCAAAGTGTGGTCCATGAATTGTTAGCTATTAATTCCTGAGGCAATGAGGCACCTGTATCAGAATGTAAAGCCATATACTGCTTTTGCTATCAGTAAGTTTACTACAAAAATAAATCCTTTCATTGACCTAAAAGGTGCCTCTATATTTAAATTCTTTTATTAAAAAAGCAATGGGGGATGGGGAGACTAACCCAGGGCCTTGCATGTACTATACTCCTGAGCTATGTTCCTAAGCCCTCAGATTTAAATTCTTCTGCATGTTTGTGGATCAGTAACAGTTTGTGGCACTTTAAGTTTCACTGATCTAGAATATTATGAATATTATGAATGCTACTGTAGACATCAGCATATAACACAAGAAAATAAGAGAGAAAGTGTAGACAAATTCTAGAAAGTGAAGATAATTAGGAGTATCAAAAAGGATAAATCATTGTTTTGAATGTGTAGTGTTTAATTTTACCTTTTGTAGAAGGGAATATGCATATGATATTTAAAACAATGAAGAATCTACTTTTTAGTTATCGAAATTTTCTTATTTTGAAGAATTGTAAAAAATGTAATAGGAAATCATTAACTGTTTGAGACAAATATATGATCTATAAAGCTTAACTGTACCAGCCTTTCTATCTGTGCAAACCTAAAAAAGCAGTTCCACCTAAGGAATGATTTTTATACTATAATTTGATGAGCAGAGGCTTAACATTTTGAAATTAGTCCAATGTGGAGGCCAAAAAGACCTGAAAAAAAATTTTTGGCATAAAAATACCTTAAATTTCTTATCAAAGATAAGGCAGGTTCCTTAGTTCTTAACTTTATTATTATTTTCTTCCATGCTTCTTAATTACTTTGTGTACTTCTCCTCCAAATAATGTTCCACCTCTAAAGGGAGCCTCAGTCAGCTTATTCTTAGAAGCTGGATTAATTTTGCAATCTTTCAACCAGAGATAACAGCGACCAAGTGTAGAAGATCCCATGGTATGGGCAGCCATCTTCACTTCATCAAATGCAGCTTCACAAAGAAATGAAGCTGCATCATATGTTTTGCTCAGAATTTCGAGTGCCTGGTATGTACGACTAGGATCTGAGTTAAGAATTTGTGCAGCCTGACTAATATCTGCTTGCATAGCTTTAACTACAAAGGCAGTGTGGGGTGCCATCTGCAATGTGGATGCTGCGGCTGCATATGTTCTACAAAGTGCTAAGTCCAAGTGTTTATCACAAGACTCAGTGGAGGCTGCCTGAGTACCTGCTGGTGGGATGGCTTCAGAAGTAAGCCCTTGGATTTCATCATCTACTTTTGGAACTGATAATATCTGTGTTGCCTCTCTGGAAGAAACTGGATACTTGCTTGCTAATGAAGGCAACTGCCTGTCAATTTGCTGCCACTCCTCTTCAATTACTTTTAAAATAGATTCATGTAAGGGAAAAGATAGTTCTGAGGCATCAATGTTATCATACTCTGATTTCTTAGACTTTTCCATGCCTAAGTAGTAAGTGAATGAGAGACAACAGTTTTGGCAAAAGACGACATCTGTTCAGATCCAACTATATTCTGAAATGACATAGAGGAATCTGAATCCCTTTCCTCTACTGACTTCTCACTGAGTCTAGGGAATTTTCGTGGAGGAGAGGGGTAACTGGTTTCTCGAAAACTAGACTGATCAATTCTCTTGCATATGTTTTCAATGTCCAGTGTGGGTATAGAGTTAGAAGTCCCAGGTAAACTATCTACCCCACCCTGGACCAACAGAGAATTGACATAATCTTTGATTGCCCGAGCAAGTAGTGGGGAAATTACTCGTGATCTCTTAGACTCCTCTAGTACTTCCCTTTCGCTGGAGAGAATGCACTGATCTGAAATATTGGACTTCTCAGTATATAATGGCTGAATTCCACTTTTCTCTCCACGGTAAATATTTTCTACTATGTCTTTACAGTAAGTAGTAGTGGTTTCTTTAATCAGTGAAGGAGAAGCTGCAGTAGAGCCCAACATGGCAGCGAGTTCATGCTGAGAGGATGACGAAGAACTTTCCTCTAAACACCTATCATGGCTAAACTTGGAGGAAGTAAACAAATTCCCTCCAGAGGCTAAATTCTGCATCTGTCCCTTGCCAGGCAAGGTTGTGGCAATAAGAGGCTCCCTAGGTGGGTCGCCCTTAGAAGTATGTATTTTCTTAGCTGCCTGTAGTTCAGTCCTGCCCAAAGGAGGACGGGTGGAGATTTCAGGAAAAGAAATACCCTGAAAAAATCCACCAGAGGGAGTAGTTGGAAGTCCAGAAAAAGGAGCAAAATACCTAGTGGACTTCACTTTCTTGTGTTCTTTCTTCTATCCTTCTTCATTGTCACTGTATCTGTCAGAGTCATTACTTCCATTCTGCCTAGTATTTTCTGCTGAAGAGGAAATTGTTGGTAGAGGAGTAGACGATCTTGACTCTGTTCCTTGTTCTCTCAGTTTCAATAGCTTTTTCTCATACAGTTTCCTGGTTGTTCCCACAATAGGACCAGGATTCACCCCATATTTCACAAGCTGATCCAGAAGGTCTTCATTAGAGAGCTCTGTTACGTCTAGATCATCTTTATCTTCTAGTCTGGGCTTATCAGTTTTCTTTGTGGCTTTCCTGCCGACGGTGGCCCGGCTGCGGCCCGCGGTGGACGGCCCGGAGCCCAGCACCGGGGTGGGCTCGCGCTCTCGTCGCTGGAGAAGTCCGGGGGTCCCTTGCTGTTGGAGCCCGCGGCGAGCAGCGGCCCGGTTGCGCGCCGTGAGGTGCTGCAGGTAGAGCTGCACGTACACGTCTTTGCGCTGCTCTCCGGCCGGGAGCGTCACATTGCTGGCGACCAGTTCACTCTTCAACTTGTCTTTCGTCAGGACTGAGGGGTCTTCTAGGAACTCCGGCATCTCCGGGATCTGCGAGTCCCCTTCCCCGCAGCCTCACTGCCGCCGCTCACGCCGCCGCGCTCGCTCCTGGCCGGGGGCCGCGGGGCCGCCTCCCAGCCTCACGGCTCCGGCCCGGGAGGAGCGCCGCGAGGCACCGCAGAAAACTCGCAGGCACAAAGCGAGGCCGCACTCGGGCACAAAGCCCCGCGAGCCCAACTACGGACCAAATGCCGACAGGCTGGGAGCCTGCACCAACCCCAGCCCACACAGTACAGCCCATCATATGGTTTTTATCACACAGAAAAGTATGTCTTTATAATAGATACTTTAGATTAAAAAACCTAGTAGCCAAAAAGGAAAACTTAACTGAAGGTATATTTCTTAAGGGAAAGTAACTAATGCAAAAGAAGCCAAAAAAGGATAGATATTTACTTCTCATACTTTATTGTTTCACACAGGTGTCTCCAGCATGTAGTTAGCTTTATTTCATTCATTAAATGAAATATGGGTAAGCTATCATAGAGTTTTGTGCTGAGGAGGTTGGAGTTGTATTTGAACATACCTGTCTGCTAAATTCCCTGTGCATTTTTTTCTGAAGAGGTAATATGTGATAAAGTAAAAAGAAAGAAAGAAAGAGTGACTTAATCAGGATAATAGCCAACACTAGGATGAGCATGTGACCCTGTCTCTATAGAAAATATAAAAAAGGGCTGGCACCAAAAGAAAGCCAACACTAATATATTTGAATAAAGTATTATGGGGGAATAGGTATATGTGTGTGTATATGAATCTTGTTATCAACTTATGTAAATTTTAAACCAAATACATAAATATAGCAATGCATATATGATTATACCATGCATAAAATAGTGAATATTACATTACAAATGTATACGTGAAAGCTAAATAAATAATAATATAAATATTTAAATATGAAAAAATATAATGTATTCAATATACCATTATATTGTATATTTTATACTGTTATAAATGTATAAGTAAGTTCCTACTGAACTCCATAAAATTAGCTATGTACCTAATCTCTAATTTTCTTGAAAAGCTGAAATTTATGAAAGTTGATAAGAACATAGTTGGAAATACTAACATTCAGTATAGTGAGAAAATTCATAGAAATTTCACAAGAATTGCCCATAACCAAAATACCATTCCACTTTATTCAAATAATGATTTAAAAGAGATAATTATAATTCTAATAATATTAAATAACATACACAAAGAAATGTTTATGATTTGAATATACTTTAGACTCCACAAACACCCCAAAATAAACATAAGCCTTAGAAAACTTATTGTGAAATATTCTGAGCCCTTTGGCTAAGAGGAATTCTTGATTTTCTTTTCTTTCTCTGCTTTTGTCTGTGTTCTATCACATCCTCTGCTACCTATACTACATCTGCCTAAGTATTAGTTACTCCGTATTTACATGTCTTAGAGAGACAGTGGTCTCTCTGGCCATGATGCAGTACACTCTGTATGTAAATCCATAAATTGCAAACAAGGACGTAGAAGATTACACTGTGGAGTCCAGTTTGAAATAAACTCACTTATACAACAAACCTAAGTCACACTGACAGAAGAAAGTTGCATACTGTGAAGGCACCACATGCAATTTAAGAACTATCCATCCTAACAGATGAGCAAATCTTACCATAGCAACACAAGCAATACAGAAAAACAAGGTAATGTGTCATCTTCTAAAATTTATAGTTCCATACTATCATGCCAAAAATACCAATGTGGATGAAATGCCAAAGAATTCAAAGGATGATTAAAAAAACAAATAAACAATTCAGAAAATTAAGGGAAAAGATACAGGACATAAGTGAGAAAACAAATAAAGAGAAATTTTTGAGGAAAAAACCAAACACAAATCTTAGAAATGAAATACTCAATAATCTTGTCAGATAAAAACTCAGCTGAATATCAAAACATTAGACTAGATCAAAAGGAAGAGAGAATATCTGAATTCAAAGATAATTTTGCCAATATATTATATTCAGACTGAAATAAATAAAAAGAAGAAACTCCAAAACACCATTAAAATATCAAACATTCATATAACTGGCATACCAGAAGGTGAAAAGTTACATTGAATGCATAGAAAAAATATAAATTGAAATAAGAGTCATAAATTTCTCAAATATTAGGGAAGACATGGACATCCATGTTTCAGGGATATTTAGAGCCCCAAGATAGAAATAATCAGAGATTAACATCTTAATGACATATTATAGGTAAACTGTCAAAAATGCAGAAGGAAAGAGTATTAAATTTGCAAAAGAAGGTGAGTCATGCCACAATAAACGAAAACCCATTAGACAGACAACAGATTTTACAGCCAAATCTCTAAAGGTCATAAGGGCATGAAATAATGTGCTTCAAGTCCTGAAAGAAAATAACTGTCAAAGAACATTAATATAAGAGCAAGGTTATCAGTCAAAATTGAAGAATAATCAAAGACATGTCAAGATAAGCATAAGCAGAGGGAATTCATAATCACTAGGACAGCATTATAGATGGTATTTAAGAGAACTCTACACTCAGAAAATAAATAAAGACAATTGCAATCATGAGAACATGTGAAAGAATAAATCACAGTCAAGGGGTAGACATGCTAAAGAGATATAGGAAGGAATCAAATATTTATGTAGGAGACCATCAAACTTATGAGAGGAATAAAAGATGAATAAATGAACAGAGAATATTCAAAACAACCAGAAGAAAATTACTGAAATGGCAGAAACAAACATACATTTTAATAATAATTCTGAAATTAAATAGTCTTAATTCTCTGATTAAACAAACTGACTAAATACATTAAAAAATAAATGACTTAACAATATGCTACATATAAGAAACTTATCCAAAATGCAAACACAGACTGAAAGTGAAAAGATGGAAAAAGTATTAAAAACAAATGGAATTCTAAAAAGGATAGCAATAATTATATTCAACAAAATAGAATTTCAAACAAGACCTGTGAAACAAAGAATTTCACTATATATTGATCAAGTGAACAATACATCAAGAAGCTATAACAACTCCACATGTAAATGTCCTGAAATTTGAAGGCCCCAATTTCATAAAATGAACAGTACCATACATAAAGGGTGATATAGGCCTTGATGTAAGAATGATGAATAACTTTAATACCACACTCTCACCAACAGATAGAAAATCCAGACAAAAGAATCAAATAATAAATAGTTATATTACAAATCAAGTGGATTTCTCAAATGTCCACAGAATATTCCATCTACCATATGCAGAATACACATTCTTTTCATCAACATGTGGATTTTTTCCCAAAATCTACCACATATATTCCACAAGTACTTCTTTACAATTTTTTTGAATTGAAATAATTTATTACATCTTATCTCATCCCAAATAGAATAAAACTAGAAATAAGTAGCAAGAAAAATGCAGAAATTATACAAACACGTGGAAATTTAGCAGCACTATTGAATGAATGTTGGTCTTTGAAAAAACCAGAGGGGATATTTAAAGTTTCCTTGAATTAAATGAAAATGGAAACAAAACACACTTCAATCTGCGAGACATACCAAAAGTAGCCTAAAAGAAAAATTTATAGAATGAATGATTACATAAAAAAGTAGAGTGCTCTTACATAAATAATCTCATGATGCACCTAAAATTCTTACTAAAAGAACAACAAATCAAACACCCAAATTAGTGGGAATAAAAAGGCTCTATGTAAATTTATGATTACACCAATGGTATGCCTTTACTCCACGTACAGAGAAACAACATGTATCCCATTTGTTTACAATAAAAAAAAAGGCTCAGAGTATAAATGAATAGTGATTAAATGAACAATACAAGTGATTTGTAAAACTGAGAGTTGGTCCTTTGAAAAGATGAACAAAAGACCTTAGCTAAAAAGCCAAAAGAAAAGGTGAAAACTCAAATTAAAGATAAGAGAAGATGAACCTTCAGCGCATACTGACTTCTGGAAAGAAAAAAAAAAAAAAAAAAAAAAAAAATGCTGTGAAAGCAGACGCACCCCACTCCCCGGACCTGCCCAAGTGCAGGGCACCCCAGCAACTCACCCTCTTTTTCTTCCAAATTTCTCCTCTCTTGAATTGGAAGAACATGATTCACGGGCGAGAAAAGGCATTCCAGGAAGATCATGCGAAGAACACGAGCAGGTCAACGGCGAAACTTCGGGTAGGTATTCTTTCTCCAAATGTTGCGCAAGTGGTGCCAAGGGGGCTATATAGCACTTGGGTTACTGTGATTGGTCCACAGTTATGCTAATTAGGATTTGCAAATGTACCAATGCTATTGGTCCAAAATGTGCAAACGCTATTGGTGGATTCTTGAGTCCGGCATTCATTCAACTCTGCCCCACTTCCATTTTCTCAATGCAGGTCAAGAAGTGGACGTTGAGGTCGGGATGGGCCCGCAGTGCTTCGTGGATCCAGCTACTGCCACAGGCCTCCCTACTCCTTCTGGATCTGAAGGCTGCAGGGTGGCAGGTCAGCAAGGCTTCGTTCTTCTTGGTGCTGGCTTGCTGTGCTTGTGTGGCAGCGTTCATGCTGCAGCAGGGCCTCCAGTGCTCAGACCCACCCAGGCTGACTCCACCGCTCCACCGCTCCACCGCTTCTGCCGCTCTCCTACCCTTGGCATTGCACGGACACCTATGAAGACCAGCAGTGCAGACCCTCAGAGTCCGCTGGTGAAAGAGCTGGGTGAAGTGTTTGAGACTGAAGTCTCCAAATCAAATCTTCCCCCAGAATCTGTTCTGCCCCTGGGACTACCTTCATCTTCTGAGCTGGATTTGCCTTTGGATACTCAGTTATCACAGTGAGCAGATACTACGTTGGAACAACCCTGAGCTCCTTTCCAAACAGGTGTCTTCCCAGGAGGATGCAAGACATGCCACAGAACCCCTGTGGCCAGGGACAGTTCAGACAGTCCCTCAAAAGACCCTGAGAGTCCCTGATCTTCAGGTTCTAAGCGCTATAGACGGAAACCAAACAACAAGGTCCCAGGGAGATCCCCCCTCACCATCCTGCAGAATGGCAACTCTGCTGGGACCCTGACACTACGACAAGGGTAAGTGACCTTCTGCCCTAAGTGAAAATGTTAGGAAATTAAAGGAAGGAGCCATTCTTGGAACTGGACGGCTTCTGAAAACTGGAGGATGAGCATGGGAGCAAGGCCAGGACCATGACAAGGAAAATCAGCACCTTGCTCTGGTAGAGAGCTAGCCCCTAAGTGGCCCCTACATTGGATTCATCCAGGGCCTGGTGATTTTATGTTTTCTGTCACCACTTCATTCCCAGGGAGACTAAGGAAAGGATTGTTTTCTTTGATCCTCCTAAACTACCAACACTGGGACTTAGAATTTATCAGACTTTCTTTTTTGTCTTGTGTATTTATTGTGTATTAAAGGATGTGATTTTTAAATGATGCTTTTAAAAGACAAGAAAAAAACACTTAGTGAATTTTCCTACTTTGTTCATCTTTAGGAATTCCTTTATTATAGGCTCATCCCCTACCTTTACCATTAACATGTCAATGCTAGTAATTCACGACTTCATTTATAAGTGTATACTGAGTCAGACCAATTGATACAGAGTTGAAAGTGAATTAAATATTATTGTTTTCAAATATAATGAGGAGGAAAGTTATAAAAATATTTGAAGTGCTATAATTGTTATAATGGATAACACTGCTAAATGATAAGTTGGCACAAATTGGATTTGAAGAACACACTCCAGTAAGAGAGTAGAGGATGATTTTATAGAAGTAGAGACATGCTGGATTTTGAAGGTTCAGAAGGTTATTTTAGAGAATCAAGGGAAGGTTGGCCATAATGTATAAATACTAAGAAAATTGGGGTCACATAGTGTAATTGCATATATTTGAACAATTAATGAATTCATTAAAGCTTTAAAATTGGGCAGAAGTGCCAAATATAAAAATTTAAGTCTGGATACGTTTGACCAGTGTTAGGAGGAGATTTGAAATTGACAGTTGGTGGAATTGTATTGTCTCCCAGGGACAGACCAAAATTTTGCTAGGTGAAGGATTGTAAAAGTTTTTACTCTTATATGTGTAATGTATAGATATACAAAAAATAAACACAGAGAAAGACTATATATTAGTGATATTAAAATTTCATTGAGGACAATGTTTGAAATACAGTGTATTTATGAAGAACAATAGGATGGGAGGAATTTATAATAACAAAGTTGGGAAATCCGGGTCTGATAGAGGGTGCTGTGTTCCATTATTTCATGAAGATATTTCAGTGTTGTTCATGATTTGTGAAGTCTTGAATGTCTGCTGTCATACCAAGTGTCATTTAGTGACTACAAAATCACAAGGACAGGCCATCTCCCGTTATTGCACTCCTACTCCAGTCTCTTAGTCTGACATTTTTTTACATATTCAGCAACTCTGTCATCGTGGGTTTAATTCCTCTCTGCTGAGTTCCTGTCCCTGAGGGACAATAAGCTTTGAGTTTTGAATGAACTATGAACTTGGTGCCAAAATAATTACTATTGCATATTAAAAGATCATTCATGGAATTATCATCAGATATTGCTTCAATCGTGAAAGTTTTCTTTCTCCTGTGATGTTCCATTTTTTATGTTCTTGTTTGTAAGATGACTGACCAAATTGGTTGTTTTCATTTAAGCATTTTAAGTGCTTGTTTTTGAAATTTATGAATTCTTAACCTGTAGATGGATCTTATATAAAAATTATTTTAATTATATGCTTTATTTGTAGCACATAAAATATTCTGCATTAATAACCCAAGAAGAAACTTGTAATAATACTACTTCCTTTTCTCCTGTACTAACACATAAATAATAAGTTGTGAATATTCTTAAATAACATTACTCTGAATATATTGTGTGAAATAAGCAGGTGGCCTCTCTGCTTAATGTATGCAAAAGACAAACATATGAGATTTATAATCTAATTCCTCCATGCAGAAAGGCAGTTAGGATGGCTGAGCCTAGGGCAGCCTAAATCCTAGCTGAGGATGTTGGAAATGGGTTTGCGGGTTTAATTCCTAAAATATAGCACAAATAAGAGTTAAAACTGAGGTGTCTTAAAATAATATTCTGACTTTAAATTGCACTTTTGCTGAATTATTTTATAAACAAGAAAATTCGAAAATTAAAAAATAATTTATAAGCTGACACTCTCATCAAAATATCCCAACGGACTGTAGTGAAATATAAACCCTTGCATGAAAAGTTCTCTTTTTTACCTTTTAGTGTCTTCTAAACTTTAACTAGAGATCTATAGTTCAAAAAATGATAGGAAAATTATTAATGCATGTTCTTTTTTAAAATTTCCCCTTTAGGAGATATTTCATTGGAAGAGTTCTTCGCCTGCACACATGAGCACTTCGTCTGGTGCTTTTCCATCCACGTCTTCCCCTTATGTTTGGAGGAACTAGTGTTATTCTTTCATGGTCAGGGAAAAGAGAAAAGTGGCCTCCGTCTCACATTCCCATGCCTCCCCTTTGGCCAGGCTTATGCTTAGCACAGTGGCAGCCAGTTTTATGTGCTCAGCACAGGAAGAGCCAGGCTGCCTCATCTTTGCTCTCCCTCTCCCCAAATACTCCTGCACCTCATCTTTCTGGCCATTTTTAATGTCTCTTCTTCATCTAAAGAATCCATCAGGTCTTATGTAACAATTCCATGTATGCAATTTTAAGTAAGCTTCCTTTTATTAATAATAAGACATTTCATGTTCCATGCATTATGATGAATTTCATAATATTGGGGATAAAAGAACTGAAACATATCTATGATGCTAATATTTTTCTTAGGTGTAATACAATTAATTACTCAGTATTGCTATTGGAATTTATTAAGAAAGTAAAAACAGGAAACAATATGCTAGCAGAACAATATCTTTTGTATATTTGAATATGGATGGAATGAAGTGAACATTTCTTAAAAAGACAAAAATTGATAGCAATCTTTGCGGATAAACAAAGTATGCACTTTTGTTATAAGTGATAAGAAATTTGCATCATAATAATACAATATCTGTGTCTCTTTTATAATCTAGAGAATTTGAATACTGTGTAATGTCATTTTTTTTATTGTAAACAAATGGGATACATGTTGTTTCTCTGTTTCTACATGGCGTAAAGGCATACCATTTGTGTAATCATAAATTTACACAGGGTAATGTTGTTTGATTCATTCTGTTATTTTTTCCCTTTCCCCCACCCCTCCCACCCCTCTTTTCCCTCTATACAGTCCTTCCTTCCTCCATCTTGCCCCCCTCCCTAACCCTAACTCTAACCCTAACACTAACCCTTCCCACTCCCCATTATGTGTCATCATCCACTTATTAGCGATATCATTCGTCCTTTGGTTTTTTTGAGATTGGCTTATCTCACTTAGCATGATATTCTCCAATTTCATCCACTTGCCTGCAAATGCCATAATTTTATCATTCTTTATGGCTGAGTAATATTCCATTGTATATATATACCACAGTTTCTTTATCCATTCATCAATTGTCATTTTTTAATAACAAGTAAATATTCTGAATGCAGAGAGTTCATCTTGAGAGTGAATAGTAGCTAGAGCCAAGTAAATTAACTGAAGGAAAAGACAAAAATATAGGAATAGACAACAGAAGAAGCAAGGAGAGGAGCAAAAGAATATTCACAGAAAAGTAATCACTATGAAACTTGCTGATGTATGCAGAAAAAATTGAAAGGAATGTTAATGAGTTAAATAGAAAAGAGAAAAATGACAATAAGAAAAATATGTTGTTAAAATTTTAAACTTATAAACAAATTCAAATCCATATATAGCATCTGTGGATCATCTGCTTCTTGAATTCACTCACATGCACATCTTATTACTTCCACTAGATTGCGAATTACTTGAGAACAGAATCTGTGTTGCATTCATTTTAAAATTATAGACATCTCCTATTAGAATGACTAGACTATAGTTAGACTCTCAGAAACATATTTGTTGAACAAGAGAAATTTCTTTGCATAACCAGTGTCTGTCAGGACTTCCAGAGCCCACAAATGGCAGGGTCTAGAAATGTTTCCTGAATTGAGTCTCAGTTGTCACAAAGTCTTATATACTTCAGAACACAGCTGAGGGAACTCTGGATAACTTCTGTTCCTCTATGTTCAAATCTCTTACTCTGAAAGCCCAATTATCTCATTCAAATAGGAATACACATTCAAAACCTTAGCAAAAAGTTCTATCTCTTAGCCATCCTGTACAAGAGTCTCCCAGATATTGGTGATATTTAAGGAAGTAAATCTATTCACTTAATATGCGTTTTAATGACTTATGACATTCTTCCATTGGGAATACAAACGTTTTGCTAATTTGGGTTAATTTCTTAAAGTCTTGCCCTAATATTGTGCCATAAGTTGTCATTACAGGAGATCAAGGTGACTTCTACATTTGACTTATGTTAAAACATGTTTCTTCCTGATTTTGATCCTCCATTTTCTTAGTACTATTATATTACCTCAATTATCTTATTACTATTAAATTTTAAAAACATGTCTTTCTGAAGATACCTTGGCAGGTTAGAACCTAGGCATGTCATCCTGAAGAGCTGGAAGGGTCTCTTTGAAATATAAACATGTAGGCTATGTCACCCCAGTGCTCTAATTTCTATGGGTGGGCAGGAGTTTAACTTCAATTATTGGCAATTGGCAAACACATATTGTCTAATTGTTTTCCAGGGCTCATCCTGGAGGATCTTTCAACAATGTTACCTCAGTGCATCAAAACCCTCTCAGCTTTTGTCTCATCTGAGTTGAGATGGGATTCAGTCGTGGCCTCTATCACCTATTGCAATAGTATTGAGTAAAGTCTTCCTTGCCTGCTCAACTTTGTGTAGTGCAAATTCTGCTTTTCATTTTCTGTGCAATTGCTACAAAATATATTATCTTTAGGTTTTTAATTAATTATATTCAATTTAGAATCCCCATCATTAGTCTTTACATATAATAATCTTTTTATAAGATGATGAAAATAAAATTTATTTTGTATTTTTCAGAAGCAAAACTTCATATTTTTGTTATTGCTATAGTTAAGTGGACTTCCTTTCAAACATTTGCTACAAGTATAAATTGCTAATATGTTTTAGAAAGCAACTTATTAATCCTGATGTCATCTTGTGAGGAAGAAGGGATGCAGGCTTGGGCAGGACTGTTTAGTTTCACCACCAGGGCTGAGGATCTCATCTCTGGGGCGGCCAACAGGAAGATGGCGTCACTGAGGACTGAGCTGGACTGGGCCAGGCAGGATGCCCACATTGTGTGGGGCCTGGGGAGGCCGATGGCTACAGCCACCCTCCTCTGAGTCATGCTAGGGCAGCCCTACCTCCGGCCACTGCCACCTGCCACCTGCCACCTGTGGGCTCCTCCAAGGTGGCTCTGTGCTGGGCCTGCGGGTGAAGCCCAAGAAGGGGTTGGGGAGGGGACATCTTGTCCCTTGGTTACCTTCGCCTCTTCACCCCAGCCACTCTGCCCATGTGCCCTGGTGCAGGCTGCTGTATGACCCTGTGACCATTAGGTCACATGTGGCCTCCTGTGTAGTGTGCTTGTTACCATGTGCGGCCTGGGCAGGTGCTTTCCAGACACCACCAGTCGCATCCTGCTGGGAGCGTGCTGTGTCCCTCCGTGTGAAGGTCCATGTCTTGGGGAGGGTACAGTCAAGCTTTTCCATCCCACAACCATTTCCTGAGTGCCCACTGCATGCCAGGCACTGTACCAGGCACTGTACCAGACTCTGGGGGACAAGCTGCAGTCCCTGCCTTCAAGGGACTGTGGGCTCCTGAGAGAGATGTAGTTTGGACAGGGAGCTGTGGCAGGGGCACTTGTCCCCAGGGGGAGGAAGTAAGTCCAGGGTGCTGAGGACTCCAAGGAACTTGGTCCTGTACCAGGAAGGTATGGGCACAGGATGCTCTGGAGTGGGTGACATCCCAGAGAAGCCGGGCTGGGGGAGGGGGCATCAGAGCCCAGGAGGGGTGGAGCGCTGGGCTCTGGGCAGGAGGAAGCTTGTGTGGCTGGGGTGGGGGACAGGGCAAGGGCACTGAGGCCGGGACACAGGGAGGGTCCAGGGCTGAGTCTGAGTCCCCAGGGCCCCCAGAGAGTTCAGGGACCTCAGCTGAGAGGGCCAGGTGGACGGGCAGTTGGCACATCCCACCCCATGCCCAGCAGGCGGCCCCATAACCAGGCCTCCCCACCGCGCCCTCCCTCAGGTGGAGCCTTACCTGTCCTAGGAGCACACTGGTGGGGGCAGCTGGAGCAGACCCACGCCTACATCCAGCACCAGGTAGGCAGCCCTCTGTCCTGGGCCCCGGGACCTGGGGTCCCACCCAAGCCCATCAGGCCAGAGCCAGCACTGTGCAGCAGCAGACACCTCCGACTGTGAGCCCCGCAGGCCCCCTGACCCCGAGCCTCCGTTCCTTCCCTGCCAAGTACCTGGAGGCACCTGAGTGTCCGTGGGGTGGGGCTACTTTGAGGGATGAATGAAATGTGCGTGTAAGGCTGCGTGGTATTCAGCAAGTGCCCAACGGTGGCTCCCACTGAAGCTGCAAGGCTAGGTCCTTGGGCACCGCCCAGGGCTGCCCACACCCCACTCCTCCTCCCTGACGCCCCTCTCCTCCTGCAGGATTTCTGTGCAGCTTCCAGCCGGGCACCCCCAGGAACCGGCGCCTCGCAGAGCCCCTTCGTCCTGCTGCCCAACCCCACCCACCTGGAGTGGGCCCAGAACCCCAGCAGGTGCCTGGGGCCTGGCCCCCGCCACACTCTTTGTGGGCCTGGATGGCTGCCAGGAGGGCCTGCACAGACGCCTGCCTGGACCATGGCTGGTCTGTGAGCCCTCCTTCTTCCCGGTCCTCAACAGTCAGAGGCCTTTCTCCAGTAAGTGCACCCAACTCCCTCCCAAGAGTTTCCAACCAGACAGGAAGGATCCAGAAGGGACCTTCCAGGTGGGCGTCTGCATCATGCGGCTATGCTCTTGGCAGGACCCAGCCGCTACCAGGGACGCTACCTCCCAGTCCCACCCCCTCCCTCTGCCCCTAGGAGGCCCTACCTCAGCCTGGATGGGCACCTTCTCCATAAAGCTGCCGTGCATCCCTCCAGGCGGGACCCCAGCCCCTCTTCTCCAAGCTCCCAGACAGAGGTGGATAAGGAGCTGTAACCACCTCTTCCCGAGTCTGGGGCAGGGGTTGCTGGGGAGAGGGGTGGGCAGTGCCAGGCTGGGGACAGCCCTGCCCCACCCACCCCAGGGGGTGACTGATGCTGGTGGCTCCCATGCAGGCTGCAGGCGCCCTGTGACAGCACCGAGTGGGAGATGCACCACCTGTACCCGGCGCTGGCCCAACCTAGCCAGGAGTGCTACCTGCAGAAGGAGACCCTGCTCTTCAGCTGCACCTGCTCCAGCATTAAGTACCTGCGGCTCTGCCCCTGTCATGACTTCCTCAAGGGCCAAGTGGCCCTGTGCCAGGGCTGCCTGCGGGGCGGTGGGGGCTCCCGCTCTGCGCCTCCCCGTGCAGGAGAAAGCACCAGCAGACCCCAGCTCGAGATGCACACGTGTGCTGCTCCCCGGCCAGAGCTTCCTTCCCAGGCCCAGGAGCGGGAAGAGGAGCGCCAAGCACTGTCCAGGGGAGGGCAGCACTGGCAAACCACGGGCACTCACCCTGGAGAGCCTCGATCTCACCCTGGGACTCGGGGCCGAGTAGATATTTGGTTGGTCAGGGTCCCAGGACCCGGGAGCAGGTGGACCAAGGCCCCTGTTGTGCCAGGTGAGATCTGGACCAGTTGGAGAAAGAGCCCTGACCGCTGCTGGGCCCTGAATGGGCCTGATTTATAAGACATGGGCAGCAGGGCCCATGCTGCTCCGTGGTCCCCTGAAGGAGCCCAGGAGTGGACAGCAGACTTGGCCCATACTTGTGCTGGCAGAGACCTATGGGGATGCACCCTCTTCCTGTGAGCGCAGTCAAGCACGCAGGGCCCACCAGGTCCCTCTCGGGGTGGATGGAGGGGAGGATTGTGGGAGGCCAGGCTGAGAGGCCCTTCTCCGCTTCGGCCCCATCCCTTTCCCTCCCTCCCTCCTCTTGATTTCCCCTCCCTCTCCACTTGGGGTGCGGGACCACCCAGAGCCTGACTGGCTTGTCCGCCTGTCCTGCTTGTTCCAGATCTCCTCCTGCTTGGGCTGACCGAATACCTGCAGTTCCAGGTGGATTCACTGCCACAGCCTCAGTCCCCGCCCAGCCACCAAGGTCACCCCCTGGGTGCCTGGGAGTGTCCTCCAGGCCCAGGCATCTCGCAGGCACTGGTTCCCCCAGTCTCAGGGCTTAGGGTGGGCTTCCCCACCACCCCAGAGCCCACCTGACCTATTCTCAGTGCCCGGGCCCACAGCTCCTGGTGGCCCCCACCCCATCCGTGCTGCATCCGCTTCCCGCCTCCAGCTTCCTCCAGCCTCATACCAAGATGGAGCCCTGTGCCCATGTGTGCAGCGTGCCTGCCCCGGCCCAGGACACCCCTCCCTCCACCCACAGCCAGAGCCCCATCGCATTCCGTGGGTCAGGCTTTCAGAAACACTGCCACCCTCGTGCCCAGGAGAGGCCTTGGCCGCCAGGTCACCCGCCCAGGGAGGCAGCCCCCAGGCCCTGAGAGTTGGAGGAGGGGCTGGAGGCGATGGGTCCCTTGGGAGCCCCTCCTGGCAGGCTGGCCCCGGGGGTCGCAGAAACCACCACTATAAGAAACTCAGTGGTTCCCAAGGACCTGACCTGCCAAGGGAAAAGCAATAGAGACACTCTTTTCTCTCTCTTTCTTTAAAGATTTATTTCTTGAAATAAATATTTTATTGGCCTTGCAAGCACAAGGCCCTGGGTTCGATCCCCAGTACCACAAAAAATAAATTAATTAATTAATTAAGTTATTTATTTATTTATTAATATTTTATTGGAATGTGAGACACAAAAGAGGAATTGTGCCGTTTCTTGTCTTTTTATGGGGACCTCATGGCTTTCTCCATGGGGGTGGATCTCTGGGCCCCCAGACTCTGCCTATGTCATTGGGTGCACACGGGGCCCTAGGTCTGCAAAGCTGGCACCACCTGCTTCAGGCTACCCAGAGGGAGCCGGTTGGCACCAGGGACCGGTACACCCCTCCCCACTGTGACCACAGGGACCCTCCTCGCCACTGCAGCTGCTTGACAAGAGAGTTGTGCCCCGTCATGCCCACCTCCAGCTAGCCTCAGCTGGCATCCAGCAGGCCGTGGCACTGATAAAGGCCTGGGCCAGGTGATTGCAGAGGAGCTCATGTTTACGGAGGCTCACGTCACTCAGCACTGGGCTGGGCGTTTGACATAGGAGTTGTCATTTGTGTGCTTGGCTGTCCTGTGAGGTAGATATTATCATATTCCCATTTTACAGTTGGAAAGCAGAGAATCTAAGTACCTTGACCAAGGTCATGCAGCTTGCAAGCAGGGAGGTGAGGTCAGCTGTGAATTGGGGACTGTTTCACATGCACCGCCAGCAGCAGGTGACCCACTGAAGCAGCAGCCACGTGGCACCCAGTGCAGGCATGTGTTAGGCTTCACATGCTCCTCTGTGGAGACACCCATGTCGGGGCCTCTTTCCAGTCAGGGAGTCTCAACAGGGGCTGCTTTGCTCCCTGGAGGGCAGTAGGCACTGCCCAGAGACACTTCTGATTGTCATGGCTTGGGGGATGTCGTGCTACTGGCAGCTAATTGATAGAGTCCAGGATGCTGGCCAGCATCCTACAATGCCCGGGACGGCCAAGGGCAAAGACTAACCTAGCCCAGAGTGTCAACAGCAGCGAGACTCTAGGCCTGCAGTTCTCAACATGGGGCCACCTGACCCTGAGCTTTGAAAGCCCTGTTGGCCGGGCCCCCACTGAGTCAGTAGGTCTGGAAGCTGGGGAGGGGGACTCGAATCTGATAAACTCCCAAGTCTGCTGCTGCTGCTGCTCCTGCTGCTATTGGCCGAGGAGTGGCACTTTGGGAACATGGGTCTAGACCAGGCAGAGAGGAAGTAACTAGTTACTACCCATTTTTATTAAGTTCACAGGCAACAGTGACTTTCACCTTTAGTTTCTATTTTAGTACAAAATGCAGGTGAGAGACCTCATACAACCAAATCTGCTTACAGGGATCAAAGCCAGGGCCGTGGGAGCTGCCTGGGGCATCAGAAGCCCTCCTGTTCCCTCCTGTGCAGATGGAGGCCTGAGAGGCAGGGGTTTCACCCAGAGGCAGAGGAGAGCCCAACCTCAGTCCCCATCTGTCTCTGTCTCTCCCGCTGCTGGGCTCTGCCCAACAGAGGCTGTAGACAGAAGAGCTGAGCCAACTAATGGACACGGCCATGTCCAGCAGGAGTGAAGTGGAGTTCTGAAACCTGGCCGAGGTCTCTTCTAGGAACCAAGTCTGGCTTTTAAAATTGACTTTGTTCTTTTAAGCAGTGTTGTTTGCAGCAGGACTGGCTGGGCGGTGGAGGACCCCCACACACCCGTCCCCACCCGCGCACGGCCTCCCTTCCATCAATGCCCCTCACCAAGTGGTACGTTCATCACAGTCCAGGAACGTCCACTGCCACATCATGACGCCCTGAAGCCCACCTTCTCCATTAGGGTCACTCTTGGTATGGTGTGTGCTATGGGTTTAAACAAAGGTTTAATGACATGTAGCCATGATTATAGTGTCCCTGCCCTGCCCCCATCTCCCTGAGCTCTGCCGATCCACCCCCTGCCTCCTCTCTAGTTTTGCCTTCTCCAGAATGTCATGTAGTAGGAGGCACACAGAGGTGACCTTTCCAGTCTGGTGTCCTTCCCTTAGCAATGTGCATTTGAGGTTCCTCCCTGTCTTTCTGTGGCTTGACAGCTTAGTGCTTTTCAGTGGTGAATAATATTTCACCATCTGTATGAGCCACAGGGTGTTAATCCGTCCACCTATTGAGGGCCACCTCGGTTGCCTTCCAGCTGTGGTAGTAATGAATAAAGCTGCTCTAAACAACCTGTGCAGATTTTCGTGTGGACATACATTTGGATAGATACTAAGAAGCAGGATTTCTGGATCACATAGTTAATGTACGTCTAGTTTTGCAAGAAACTTCCAGTGCCGAGCTGTCTTCCAGAGTGGCCACCCAGTTTTGCACAGTCACCAGCATGGAGGGGGAGTCCCGGCAGCTCTGCCCTCTCCTCAGCACTTGGCATTGCCAGTATTTTCGATTTTGACCATTCTGGTCGGTAGAAGGCGACGTCTCTTCATGGCTTTAGTTTGTGTTTCCCCGAGGATAGAAGGCATAGCAGGGCTCCTATCTTTATTTGCCACTTGTGTATCTTCTTCAGTGGGGGGTCCAGGCGTTCGGCCTGCTTTCAGTAAAAGGCAAACTAGTCACGCAACCTGAGGAGGAACCAGAGTATTGCACCCCCCCTTTTTTTGGCAGTGCTGGGATGGAACCCAGGGCCTCACAGGTGCTACGCTGACCTCTCCTCCCCATCTACGAGTGGAGCAGGCTCTGTGTGTGGAATTGCACCCCCAGTGTATAGGCAAGTCCTGGTGCCGGTGAGTGTGACCACATTTGGAAATTGGGTGTTTGCAGAGGTAATCAATTCCACGTGAGGTCATCCTGGAGCAGAATGGGCCCTCAACCCAAAGACTGGTGTCCTAAGAAGAAAAGAGACACAGAGACATACAGGGAAGACCTCTGTGTGACCAGGGAGGCACAGATGGGCCGGAGACAGCAGCAAACCAGGACACTGAGAACCAACAGCGGTCACCCGCTGCCGGGGGGGCCAGGGGAGCTGACCTCCAGAACTGTGAGGGAGCTCGCTCGTCTCTGTTGCTGGAAGCCACAGTCTGTGGTCATCGGTTACGCAGCCACAGGGAGTGAATCGGGAAGGGTCAGAATTCCACTGCATTTAAAGCTATCACAGGAGGGAGGACTCGCCAGCCCTGAAGGCCAGGCCGGAGCTGAGCATCCTGGCCACAGGCGTCCAGTGGCCTCTGGCCCGCATGTTGCCCCAGTAAGCAGCCCAGCTTATCTTTCCTCGACTGAGCACAGTGGCTACTCGATGAAGGCCGCACGGGAGAAGGAAAGCTGGCCCCAGAGATGCAGCTGCTTGAGATCCCACCAGCCCCCCAGAAACCCTTCCCCTCCGCGCCTTGGATCGCCTCCCTCTGAGAATGCTAAAGTAGTCCGGGCCTGACTTCTGCATGTTTTTGAATATTGGGCCCAGGAGACCAGTGTCCTGGAGGCCATGCAGTTATCACTCCGACATCGAGTATGAAGCACAGAGCACACTCTCCTGCTCGACTCTCCGCTGCAGGTGGACCCCAGCCACCCCTTCCTCCAAGACCCTCTGGGGAGGTCAGTGGGTGTGGTGGGACGTAGGCTCTGGAGTGCAGGTGGAGGCCCAGGTTGAGGCCCATGCTATGGGAGTCTCCTGGGACCACATGCAATGCCCCGGGAGCTGTCCCCTCTGCCCTGTCCCCCCTTGCTCCCTCAGAACCCCTCCCTATCCCTGCCCCACCCTGGGTCCTCAGAAGGTAGGGTGGAAGGGACTGGAGGCTGTGGATCCTCAGCTACTTTGGGTACCCTCCCCTTCCCATGGTCCCCTCTCCCCCTCACCCATTATCCATTCCATCAGCAAAGCCCCCCAACTGCAGGCCAGTGAGTCTGGTGACTGTCCTGGGTTCTAGAGTCCTTGACGTGAGTTTGGACTCGCTGCCTCCCTGACTCTCGTGACATTGGCTTTCTTCAATCCTGGAAGGCTCTTGAGATGGCTGATTTTCAGCATGGACACTCCTGGCTTTGCCTGCATTTGCCGAGGAGACCAGGGCCTGGGTCTGTGGGCTGCCGGGGGAAGGTCCACCCCCATCCGCTGCGTGGCCTGGAGGAGTGAGGGGAGGATTTCCTTTCCCTCCTGGTAGGACAGCCCCTCACTCCTACCCTTGGACCTCAGGACTCCAGAACTCACACCAGTGACCACCAGGTCCTCAGGTCTGTGACCTGGTCTATCCCATCATGGCCTTCCTGGTTTTGAGGCCTTCAGACTTGGACTGAGCTACGCCACCAGCAGCCCAGGGTCTCCAGCCTGCAGAGGTCCTGTGGGACATGTCCACCCCGTAATCACACCAGCAGGTCCCCACCACCTCTGGTCTACCCACCCCCTCTCCCTCTGTCTTTGGAAACCCTGCTGACCACACCGACGGACCAAGGGCTGGTGTCTAGCCTCTGCCCCGGGTGCAGCCCCCTCCCACTGCCTGTGTTGGGTGCTGGGTTTCCTGCTCTGTCCTTCCATGGAGCCCACTCCTGCAGGGCCTGGCTGCATGCAGTGGTCTCCTTCTGCACCTCCGCCCCCAAATCATGCCTCCTGTCTTCCTGGAGGGGTCAACACCTGAGACCCTGGCCCCCAGGGTCTGGCATCCCCCGTCCCCGCTGGCCCTGCTTGTCCGGTCACTGGTCAGCTGTCAGGCTCCTGTTCTGGGGCGCGGCTCTGTTGGGGCCCCGGGGTTTCCCCTCCTTCCCAGAAGCTCAGCTCTGCCGTAAGCTGGATGCTGTCATTTGCAGAGGTTCTTCTTATTTTCTGGAGTTTCATAAGGAAAGCTTTCCATTTGCCTGGCCAGGAACAGGCCAAGTCGCTGACCTTCCCAGGGATGCTTACGTGAAAGAGTGGCTTCCCTCCGGGGACAGGGCAGAGAACCCAGGCCGTGGAGTGGGGCAGCAGGGGTTCAACTCTTTCCGACATTCTCTGCTAGCTGTGACCCTGCACAGTGGGCAGAGAATCTCCTCTGAGATTGTCATGTCATCTAGTTTAATGAGGACAATGCCACTGTTCTAGTCCCCTTAACGCTGCCAGGAATGACACAGCACCTGAGCAGCTTAAAACAACACAGATTCATTATCTCAGCTCTGGAGACGAGTCCAGGTGGGTATCACTGGGCTATTGGCAGGACTGTGTCCTTCTGGAGAAGCCAGGGGACTCTGTGCCTCCCAACCCTCCCCACCTTCTAGAGGCCAGGACACTCCTGGGCCCTCTGTCTCATCCTCCATCTTCACAGTCAGGTCCTCACGTCCCTGCCCTTGGCCACCCCTGCCTCCCTCTTCCACCTTCAAGGACCCTGTGGTTACCCTGGACCCACGAGGATTATCCAGGATACGCTCACTATTTTAAGATCAGTTGATTAGTAGACACAGTTCTACATGCTACCTTGACTCCCCTGGCCATGTGCCTTAATCAGGGTCCCCAGAGAAACAGATGTGCATACGTATTTATGTAAATAAGCGTGTGTATATATAGAGACTATGTACAGCATGTGTATTTATATAGAAAGAGATTTTATTCCAAAGAACTGACTGGTGCAACTCTGCAGGACAGTGAGTCCAGGCCTGGGGGGGTGGACCGTCATGCCTGAGGGCCACCTGCTGGCGGCATTTTCTCTGGCTCAGAAGAGACCTTTCTGTGCTCTTTGGGCCTCTGTTTGGAAAAGGCTCCCCTGCATCGCGGAGGGCCATCTGCTCTGCTCTCACCCAACACCCTCACAGGCACACCTGGAATAAAGTCTGACCACATATGGGGGCAGCATAGCCCAGCCAAGCGGACCCACCAAACGACCGTCATGCATGTGACATATGCGCCCACAAATTCAGGGAATTTGGACATGGGTGTCCTTGGCGGGGGGACCAGCTCTACATTCATCAGGGTTCTCCAGGGAAACAAGAGGATGGATGCATTTGTGAACGTGGAGAGATTCCTCTTAAAGCAAAAAGTCCCCCATCTGCAGCCGGCGGGCCGGAGTCCAGGAGAGCCCATGAGGTAGTTTCAGCCTAACTCTGAAAACCAAAAGAGTCAATAGCAAAGTTTCAGGCCCACACAAGTGGGTTCCAGACCCAAGAAGAACCTATGCTTCTGTTCTGGTCTGAAGGCAGGAAAAACCCACAACCCAGCCCCAGGTGGTCGGGCGGAGGGGCTCACCCTGACTCACAGGGAAGCTGACCTTTCTGTGCTCTGCAGGCCGCTGCCTGATTAGGTCAGTTCCACCCACATCAGGAAGGCAATCTGCCTAGGCCACCAATTTAAACGTTAATTTAAGCCAGAAACACCCGGAATCATGTTTGTCCAAATAGCTGCACACCCATGTTTCCATCAAGTTGACATGAAATTATCCATCCAGTGTCTTTTCAGGGATGTACTAAACCCCATCTCACACACACAGGGATGCTGGGCTGGGTCCAGGGACTTACAGAGGCAGTGGGTAGATGTGTAGGAACTGTGTAAGCTGCTGTCCTCAAACCAGCCCCGGCGGGCAAATTTACAGCCTGGAAACTGGCAGGTGCTACAGTTCAGGTCGTTTTACTCCTTGATCACATTCTGCTTTGTTCTAGGTGCTTGTATAAAGATCGGCACCGTCCCTTTCCATACCCATCCCTGGAGCACAATTTGCCAAACAGTACTATTCCCAAGGGTAGTTAATCAATGTGAACCAGAGCCTTAGAGACACAGTTGATCCCAGCTTTGGCAATGGATCCTAGGTAAGCAAAGATGTGGGTAGGGTGTGATGGTTAATCTGAATCGTCAACTTGATGGATTAAGAGATGCCAATGATTAAGAGGCCTCTGGGTGTGTCCATGAGGGCGTGCCTAGGAATGACTGGAATATGGGATAGTGAACTGAAGTGTCCTAAGCGTGGACAGCACTGCCCAGTAGGATGGAATAAAAGCTGGAAGAACAAGGAAACAGGCACAGATGCAAGTTCAGCTCTTCTTGAACAGGCTCTTGATTGCTGCTTTGATCTTCTGAGGATATCAGACTCTCGCTTCTTCACTCCTCCAAAGCAGACTCTGCCAGTGATTCTCCTGGTAGTTTCCAGAACCTCGATCTTGGACTAGGGTAGCACTGTTGATCCTTCTTGTTCTGGGGCTTCTGCCCCTTGGACTGCGCAGCTGCTGGTTCTTCCAGGTCTCCAGCAGTAGATGGCCATTGTGGACTATCCAGCTTCTGGTCGTGTGAGTCAATCAAATAAACTCCCTTTTATAATCATACTTCCTGTTGATTCTGTTCCTCTAGAGAACGCTGACTAATACAAGGGGCACTTGGGCTTCTCATCACAGCTGTTTAGAGTAAGGAATGTTGTGAATGGTCCAAATGCACAGAAGTCAAGGATGGAGATGTGAAGACCCCCTTGATCGCAGTCAATGGAATACTACATAACAGTTAAAAATGAAGTGGTGGCTGGACATAGCTCAGTGGTTAAGTGCTTGCCTTATGTGCACAAGGTCCTGGGTTTGATCCCCAGCATAGTCAAAAAAGGAAAAGGAAAAAAAAAAGAAGATTAAAAAAAAAGAGTGCAGATTATTTGTTTTCTAGAAAGCAAGTTTAGCTGCTTTCCTGCAAAGTCCTCGGCCAGTGCTTGGTAAATGTCACTCTCTTCTCTTTCTACCTTTGCTGAATGCAGATTCTCCACTACCCAGTGAAGGCAACCCCCAAGGGTGGGCGGCACCTGGTAGAGGGGCCTTTCACCCAGCACAGTCCTCCCTCAGTCTGGAAGGCAAGCTCTGCCCTTCCTCAGGCAACCAGGTCCAGCCAGCCTGACCGTAGCCCTCTTGTGACCCAGGCCCCCCAGGATCCCGCAGTGACAGGAGAGCAGCAGGTGGAGTGGGGCCCTGCCTGCCCTGCTACTGCTCAGAAACATAATTCATGATAATTAATGAATAAACCGTGTTTACTGAGAGCCGTTTACCACACAGGGCCTCAGTGTACACTGCGCTCAAACAGTTAGAAGTGACATCTTTAGCACTTGGGTTTGAGAGGGAGAGTTGGTTCTGCTGTTCAACACAGGTTCCTGCACCTCTCTCTGACCCCAGCTTTGCTGGGGGGTTGGGGGCAGCACGAGGGAGTGGGGGCCCTGGGTACAGCCAGAAATCACAGGGAGGACCTGGTGGGGGAGTGGGGGGGCAAGGTCAGAGTGACCTCCAAATCTGAGAGTGCTGGCACAGCTGTGGCCACCAGCTGGGAGGGAACCCCATGGCCTAGAGGCCATGACCGCTCTCTGCAGAGGGGCAGGACAGAGCCCTGGCAGGGTCGGAGATTCAGGCATCCGTCCATGAAGCCTTTCCCCTGGAGGGGAAGAAAGTCAACCCTTGCCAAGTCCTTGGTCCTCCATCCCTGCAGTTTCCATCTGATTTAAATAAAAGAAAGAAAAGTTGGCTGTAGCCCAGAAGGGGGCAGGGCCCCAGCTGACTGGCCCGCTTGGTCTGGGAGGTCCTCACTCCATGCTCTGCCTGTCAGTCACAAAGCAATTCCCGACTCCTTCCTGAGCCGCCCCTGGTGCCAGCCCAGGACCCAGCCCTCAGTCTCCCCGCTGTGGAGAGGAGCGCTGCCTCCCACGGTTGATTCTCCAGTGGGATCCCAGCGGTGAGAAACACGCTCTGCAGTTCAGGTTGGGGATGAAAGTATCAATTTCCTGGCTTTAATTATTCAATAGAAATTAATGAAAATTCGAGAGGACTCTCCAAGGAGCTTCTCTAGCCAGCAGGGGTGGGGGTGGTGGAGGAGGAGGGCAGAAAGTAGGGTGGAGGAAAGGGAGCCCGGAGGCCGGAGCCCAGGCCCCTGGTCTGGGAAGTTTCCAAGGGCAGGGCCGTCCTCACGGTCCAGGATGGGGTGTGCTCACTTGTTTGGAGGTGAGGAGGGGATGCATCGGGCTCCACCTGTGAGCAGCGCTGGGTGCTAGGGAGGTGAGAAGCCCAGCCCTGCCCTCAGGTAGCTTGTGGTCCATGGGGGGCACTGGCCAGCTGTAGGTCAAGAGCCTCTGCCAGCTGTTCTGTCAACTCAGAGGGGAGAGCCTGGAGGTGGGGAAAGGAAGCTCTCCTGCAGAGATCTTCCCCCTCCCTCTTCTTCCTCTTGATATGGGGTGGGAGGGGTCTCGCTAGGTTGCCCAGGCTTGTCTTGAACTCCTGAGCTCATGTCGTCCTCCTTGTCTCCACCCTGGCAGAGTTCTGAGGGACTCGTCCTCCTGACTGAACTCATGAAACCCCTCTTTGAACAGAGGCAACGTTCTCAGGTCCTGGTGACCATTCAGGGCAGGATAATTTAGCAATGTGGCAATTCATGAGCGTCCTCTCTATGAGAAGGATCTTTTTTGCCAGACGCT
This sequence comes from Sciurus carolinensis, assembly GCF_902686445.1. Lineage (NCBI taxonomy): Eukaryota > Metazoa > Chordata > Mammalia > Rodentia > Sciuridae > Sciurus > Sciurus carolinensis. Next base: position 114,360,650 of record NC_062220.1, on the reverse strand, counting down.
GTGGCTCATGCCTGTAATCCCAGCAGCTAGGGAAGCTGAGGCAGGAGGATTGGGAGTTCAAAGCCAGCCTCAGCAATTTATGGAGATGCTGAGTAACACAGGGAGACCCTGTCTTTAAATAAAATACAAAAAGGGCTGGGGATATGGCTCAGTGGTTAAGCACACCTGGGTTCAATCCCCAGTACCACAAAAGAAAGGAAGGAAGGAAAGAAGAAAGGAAGAGAGAAAAAAAGAAAGAGAGAGAGAAAGAAAGAAAGATCTTTTTGTTTGTCCACCCTAAAGGGATAAAGGGGACGAGAGGGTGTTGAGTTCAAAAGATGAAATTGGTGGTAGGGGCAGCAGCTCTGGGGCTTGGAGAACAGAGTTGCTACTCTGGAGGTGGCTTTCTTCCAGGAAGGAAGAGGAGTGGAGTCTCAAGGGTGGGGAGACCTGTGTCCCCATCCTGTGAAGCTGCCTACAAGGTGACAGGCTTGGATGCCAAGATGATCCCAAGAGCACTGGCCTGGGAGCCCGGGCAGGGGTCTCCAACCCCACGCTCAGCACCAAGGAGAGGGTTCTGGATGGATCCAGGCTCTTGGAAGATGGGGGTCTCCGTGGGGATTATGCAGGGGTAAAGATGGAGGGGCAGCCATGGTTTTGGACTGAACCCCTGCACTGGACCCCAAAAGACCAGGTTCAACCACGATGGGGTCACTCAATCCAGGTGGCACATGATCAAATGGAAATTTAAAAGGGGCTTGGGATCCACAGCAGTCACTCAGAAGGGCCTGGTTTGGCCAGGCCAGCAGATAAGAACGTCCCCTTGGTCTTCACGCTGAAGGGAAAGTGACTGAAGCCACCAACCTGCTCTGGTTTTGCCTCTGCTTGTCTCCTGCAGAACCCCCACTCAGCAGAGCGCCCAGCTAGCTCCATAGGTGGGGTGCTGCCCCGCTCACGAACTGCTGTAAAAACCAATCAGGTCTTTCAACTAAATTTGTTGAGATGCCGTTTTTGACAAAGCACAGCAAAAAGATGGCCATCTGCTGGCCAACCAGTGGGCCTCAGCTGACCTGACCACGCTGGCTCCTCCTCTCCAACCTCCACCCTCCAGATCTGATAGAGATGTCTCTATTGCTTCTGCCGCTCAGTCTCTGATATTTTGTTACGGCACCCCAGCCTGATGGACGCAATCACTCTCCATTTATTTCTGTGATCATTGGGGTGTCCATTTGGGTTCCAGGTCCTTGGCATCCTGAACAAAGAATTGAGCAGGACACACAGAAGCAGCAGGCAAAGTGCAGATTGATTGAAAGTGAAGGTGAAAGCAGCATTGTGTGGCTCAGGAGGCTGAGGTGGGAGGATCGCAAGTTCAAAGACAGCCTCAGTAACTTAGCCAGCCTCTGTCTCAAAAAAATAAAAAGGGCTTGGGGACATGGCTCCATGGTTCAATACCTGGTATCAGGGGAAAAAAAGAAAGAAAGAAAGAAAGTAGCATCCCACAGGGTGGAGTGGCGTGGGCTCAGCAAGAGAGAGGCTCGGGCCCCTCTGGAAATCAGCACCTGACAGGCTGGGCTGGGCGGCCTTCTCTTCCCTATACGAACTGGATCGAAGACCTGACCCCACGTGCTCCCACCGGTTACCTTATGATGCCTGGTGAGATTCTGCCCACTTCACCCCCGTAGGTTATTTTGAATATAGAGCCTATGGCGGGAGTTGTCATGGGCAACAGGTCCTCTGTGTCAGGAGCTGTCACACTAGCGGGACTTCCTGTGAGCAGTGATGCGATACCTCCTCCCTCCAGCAGCAGCGTGTCCCTCGTCCCCTGCTGGGTCACCTCGCCATCCGGGGACCTGCGTGTAGAGTCACTCTGCGCTGGGAAAGCTCTGATTGATGGCTGTGATGCTCTTTGCATGTCTCGTCTGACACACCTTCGGGGTTGTCTCTGCACCTGCTCCTCTTTGAACTGTTTTATGTCTGTAAATTGTAGAAAATTAATGATGATACAAATGATTCTTCTCCACGGGAATGCATCTGCTTATTGTCCCAGTGGCCAATTCGGCATCTGTTTGTAAAATAATTTCGGCATCCTGAACGCCCACCTTCTTAGGTTCTCTGAATCCATCTTGCTGGTTCCCTCATGAATTAATGAGTTAAATACAACCTTTGACACATTTCACTGAGCCAGGATTCTACCTTTATAAAAGTTACTCTTAAGCACTATTTCACAATCCTTGTGGTGAGAAGTATGACAATCCTTCACGCTAAGAGCAGGAACAGGAGGCACAGAGAAGTTAGGTAGCTTTCCCAGAGTCACCCAGCTAGCTGTGGCAGGCAGGGTTTGGAAGCAGGAATCTGGGCCCAGAGTCTGCCTGTTGACCACCCTGTGCTGCCCCTGTGAGCACTATGATCCCAGGCAGTCCCTACGCTGACCATGGAGTTGGCTGACCATGGACTGAACCTCTGAAGTTGTGAGTGCCAAGTAAACTTTCCTTGTCTAGGTTGTTCTTCTTGGGCACTTTGGTTACGGGGATGAAATGCTGATTAACACACTAACCTACAACTATGCAGCTGATCTTCTTAGGTGAGTCTACAGGCCTTGAGCCCTGAGCTCAGGCTTTGGTGCCAGGCTGTGGTGCCAGACTGTGGCGGAGGTGGGTGTTGTAGGGCACTCTGTCATGAGCCGCTGTGTGGTCTCAACTTAACTTCTGAGCCTCAGTTTTATTTTCTCAGAAGAATGGGTATGATAATCCCTAGTAGAGAGGACTTTCGGAAAATTCGGGATCTTGTACCTGACCATGGCAGGTCTTCAGTGCAAGTCCCTCTTACTCCAAGTACTCATAGGGTGGGGTTACCTGCCACCCAGGTGAGGGAAGAGGAGTGGCTCTGTCATTGGCTCAGGTGTCCAGGGCCCTCCCAGGCACTGCCCCATGAAGGAGGCCTCGGCTCCTTCCTCCCACAGCATTCAGAGCAGGACACCCCAGGGGCTCTAATTTAAGTCCATTAACAATATGGAGACATGTATCCCATTTGTTTACAATAAAAATAAATTAAAAAAAAAACAATATGGAGGAGAGACAAGGGCAGGTCACAGCCCTGTAGCAGCCCAGGCTGGCCTGACGGCCCCTCTGGGCCAGCAAGGTTCCTGAGGATGCCTGGGGTTTGCAATTTTCCAGTAACACAAACATGGTTGGGGATCCACGAAATCAGGCCTGGGCCTGAGGAAACTGCTCCCAGCTGCCTGGTGTGGACTTTGCTGATTCTGAAGGCTGGGGCCACTGTGCTCTGCAGAGAGCGGTTCTGCAGGGCCACCGAGAGGCCACAGGGTGGTTCGTGCTGGCCTTCCCATCAGTTCTCCCTCCATTTTTTACTAGCTCTGTGATTTGGAGCAACTGTCTGAACGTTTACATGTCTGAGTTTTAACATGGGGATAATTACGCCAAGAAACAAGTGCGGTAAAGCGTGTGAGTCACAGAGGCGGGCCTGTCGCCAGGGCCAGTGACTGTCCTTTTCGTTTGTGTTAGGAGAGTTTCCATTTCCTGCCAGGCCTCACGTCCATCTTGGGTGAGGTTTCCACGTGGGGGGCTGTGCACAGGAGTGGGCTACGCTCTGAATGTGCCCCCAAGACTCATGCGGGACTTGAGTTGTCATTCCAACAGTATCAAGAAGTGGGACCTCTAGGAGGTGGTAGGATTATTGTCATTATCACAAAAGAAGTTTAATGGTCAGCAGAGAGGGCTCCTGATTGAAGGATATATCAGTTCCCACCCTCTACTCATCTGTCTCTCTCTCTCCTTGTGATGTGATGCCTTCTGCCATGTTGTGACGCCGCAAGAAGGCCCCAACCAGATGCAGCCCCACTATCTTGGGCTTCCCAGCCTCCAGAGCCACGAGTTAAATAAGCTTCCATTGTATATAATCTACCTAGTCTGTGGTGTTCTGTTACAGAGGCAGAAAGCAGACCAAGTATCTTCCAAGCTCCCGCTGAAATGAAAAAGGGTAAGCACCAAAGGAACACACAACATAAAACGGGGCCTGGAAGGTGAGAGGTCACCCACACCCGGAAGGGAGGCCACGGATTGGAGGGCATACTGGGATACACAGGTGGAGAACATGGCAACCAAGGAGACGCTGTGATGGGATTGCAGAGAGGGGCACAGAGACCAGGCAGCCAGAAGCCCCACAGCCCCTGGGCTTAGACTCAGATACTGCAGAGCCCAACAGCCAAGTTGCCAAGGTCAGAGGAGTTGTGCAAGGTTTGCTTATCCAACAAGTGCCACTCACCCTTCCTACCCATTGAAGACTCCTTGCTAAGGACTAACAGCCAAGGAAAGTCCAGGGCTATGCAAGTCACCAAGTATGACCATGGCACTTGGGAAGAGGGTGATGTCCCGAGCAAATCCCTCTCCGTAATCAGAGTGTGGGGAGGGACCCTGGTAGCTCACTCTACCATGAAGCCTGCCCTACCCTAGCCCTTACCCTAACCCTAACACTAGCCCTGCCCTAACCCTAACCCTAACCTTAACCCTAACCTTAGCCCTAGCCCTAACCCTGCTAGGGGAGGGGCTCTGGTAGCTCACTCTACCATGAAGCCTGCCCTCCCCTAGCCCTTACCCTAACCCTAACACTAGCCCTGCCCTAACCCTAACCCTAACCCTAATCTTAGCCCTAGCCCCCTGACACAGGAGCAGATTGGGAGGTTAATTTACACAATGGCAGAGGAAAGAACACCCTGTCACCCAGTCCTTCACTCTTACACATGAATGAGTCTTGAAGGATCCCAGGTTTGGGGATGGGATCACTAGCAAAAGGGTAAGCATCTGGAAGACACAAAAATGCTGGCCTGGAGGAAATGGTTCATGGGACTGAAGGTAACCTCTAAATGCTTTAGTGAATATATTAAGAGAGATTAGACAAGATATTCCAGACCAAAAAATAACAAACAACAACAACAACAACAACAAAAAAAAACAATAGTTCAGTTTTATTAGGAAAACAAATCAGAGAACAACCAAGGAGCACTTGAGATTAACAGATATGCTTGCTACAGTTAAAAGTTCATTAGAAGGACTGGAAAATAAATGATCTCAAAATGTAGTGCTAGAAGGAACAGAGGAGAAACGGGGAGAGAAGAGAAGCAGGTGCCGAACAGAAAGGAGAGCAGCCCAACCCCACACTGGGGTCTGGGGACGTGCAACAGGCCTGAGTTATGGGGGAGTCATTTTTCTCAGCCTGGAATTCTATTCTTAGCTGAACTATTTATCAGTAAGTCTGAGGGCAGAGTGATGGTGTTTCAAGCGAGTGAGGACAAAGTGTATCTTCAACGCAGCACTTTAAATTTGTTCCCCAGCTTTACCGAGGTGTAACTGACGAGAGCTGTGTGCAGCGGGATCGTTTGATATGTGCACGTGAACACACTTTTAAAGTTGCTTGAGGATGTTCAAAGAGAAATCAGGGAATAAAGGAGAGAGGAAGAGCCAGGAAACGGAATCCAATCTAGAGGAGGAGTCGAGAGAAGCTCCCACCGCACAGGCTCTCTCAGGCCTGGGCTAGCTTGACCCGCTCATTCCAGTTGACCTGGACTTGTCATGTTCAGACCTGGAAGTCTTGTTTCTTGGGGAAACCCTTCCGTCCTGGGAAATCTAGGATGGTTGGCCATCCTGAGCTTGAGACTAACCAGTAAAAATTGGAAAAAGAAGAATAAAGATTTTAGGAGGGAGACTTTCTGGGGGAAATTATAGTACAATGGAGATAAAATTAAAGTATGTAATGCCAAGAGAAAAAGACAATGCAGGAAAAATGAGCAATTATGTAAGAAAATTATAAACAGAACTGCAAAGAGATTAAATGCTGCATGATTTGAAGCTATTGGTTCCTTATAAGGAAAGAGAATCTATTTGCCCTTGATGTTATAAATAGTCACCGATGATTGATCCACGGTTGTTAGACATTGAACCCAAAGTGTATATTCTGAGTACATTACTTGGCCCCATGGCAAAAAATATTTGCAAGGGCATAAAAACATAAATGTCACTAATTCCTTTTAACTTTTAGAATCAAGCTGTGGATAAAACAGAGAATGGCTTGGAGCTCAGGAGCAGATAAAGGAGAGGAATTTTGACAACGTGGAGTCAGATCGAGTAGAAATATGCTGGGTAAAGGGCGCATGTGCAGGTAGCCCTGCCACAGAAAGACACTGTCAGCAGGTGAGGCAACGGGAGTAAAGGTTTCCATGCCTTAGAGTTAAAAGGAACCCAGCACTGCCGTGGAGAGGCAGGGGAGGTGGTGGAGAGCAGGGACAGAGCTGCCCTCTCCTTCTCCACAATGGGAAGCCAATGGCTACTATTGAAAAATCAAGAACTAGCAATATAGCACATTATCTAGAGTTTCCAAGATAACCACCAGAAAAACAAAATCAGAGTGGTTAAAATGGAATGCCTACCCACCCCCTCCCCTGGGGGTCTGACTGGGAGGGAGGAGGAAGGATGAGCCATTATCTGCTCTCTCTTTCTTTTGATTGTTATCACAAGGGTGTGTTATCTTTGTCTGAAATGCAAAGCAAACAAAATAAAAGCATAGATCTTGGGGTCTTACCACCCTCTGGCCAGCTCCTGGTCACTGTGACCGTGGGGCACTTTGGCATGTTCTTAATGAAGGGAGGGCCATGACGGATGCCCTGCGGGGGCCTAGGTTCATCTGTCCTGGCCTGAGGCATGGAGGCCAGGGAAAGGAACAGAGGGCCTTGCACAGTGTGTGACCTTCGTCCAGTCTCCATCAAGTGGCAAATGGAGTCCACCAACATCCTCATATCAACCTTCTGGGGCTGCAGTATCATAATCATATAGAGCGGGTGGCTTAAACAAGAGCAATATGTCTGCTCACAGTTCTGGAGGCTGGGGCTGGGGTGCAGCTCAGTTGGCTGGGCACTTGTCTAGCATGTACAAGGCCCTGGGTTTCATCCTCAGCACCACCAAAGCAGCAACGAACAAATAATAGAGATGACAGTTCTGGAGACTGGGTGTCCAAGATCAGGTAGTCAGCACAGTGGGGTTCATGATGAGGCACAGTTCTGGCTTTCAGACAGGTACCTTCTCATTGTGCCCTCATATGGCAGAGAGAGAGACAGAGAGGGAGGGAGGGAGGGGGAGAGAAAGAGAGGGAGGGGGTAAAAAATGGAGAGAGAGGGAGGGAAGAAGGGAGGGAGAGAGGGAAGAGGGAATGGCATAAGACTTGAAGTGACTTCCAGATGACACTATACCCTGGTGTTATTTCCATCTCACATTATGTCCAGCTACACTGGACACCTAGAGCACTAGAGAGGGGTTTAACAATGTGCATCATGTGACCAGAGAGCCCAGATAACTCAACGTCCACAACGTAGATATGAGCATCTTTCCCTTACTAAGTTTTAGAGTGCCAAATAAAATTATCTGCTCTCATGGGAATTAAATTCCCAAAGCAAAAGCCTCCAAACACCTGTACTGCTTCTTCAGTCTTTGCACCTGAGCTGCCTTCACAATAACCAGCATTGGGTTCCATGAAAACCCATTTCTCCATGATTCTGAAGTGTCAATAGGGCATCCCCATGGTAACAATCTCTCCCTGTCCAGTATTATTTCCGTTTTAAAAAAAAAATCCCACAAAATAGACATCATGTTGGTGAGCAGTTACTCATTTAGCCAACCCTAAGCTTAGCATTCTTTCTTATATCTCAGAGCTTCCTTCTTGGATCCTTTCTCTTCTTCCTGAAGAACCACCTTTAGAGCGCTAGTGAGGATCTGGGTAGTCAGAAGGCTCTCTTAAGTCTTTGAAAAATAACTTTCCTTTACCCTTATTTTTAATAGTTTTCTGGGTATATAATTGTAGTTGTTTTCTCTTGGTAGTTCAGGAATATCATTCCACTGTCTGGCTTCCGTGGTGAGGAGAGAGCTGCCGTCCAGAGGTTATTCTCTTGACCTCCTCTAAGAATCTCCACTCTGTCTTTTGTGTTCTGTACTGCAGTATAGTGTTTCTGGGTATTGAATTCTTCTTTATCTATCTTGGAATTTATGTTTCTGTAACCTCACAATTCATGGTTTTTAATAATTCTGTAAAATTCTCTGCTGTTATCTCTTAAAATATCGCCTCTCTCCATTGTCTTTATTGAATCTGCCACCTCATTTTGTAATGCCAGTTATTTAGAGGTTTACCTTCTTACTTTATTCTCAATGTCTCTATAATTTTCTCTCATATCTTTCATTTCTTCAACCTTCTGTACTATAATACAGGTAATTTCCTCAGATCTCTTTTCCAGTTCATTAATTCTCTCCTCAATTTATTTAATCTTCTCTTTAAGCCATTCAGTAGTTTTTTTTTTATTTCCTCCCAATTATTATTTTCAAATGTACTTATTTCCTTTGGAATATCTGATAATTCCAACACCTGAAGTTTTTTGGGACCTAATTCTCCTATTTGTTTTTTATATTGACATTTTTTATGGTGTCTTTCCCTGTGTGTTTTGTGGGTTTTAAAATACTGTTTGCTTTTTCCAGGAACCTGTGGGTGTCACCCCAGAGTCACCATTTAAATATTTTCATTTTATCAACAGATATTTTATTATGTGTTACTAAAAGAGAAAGACTTTTAAATACAATATCATGATCACAACTAAAACATTAATAAATATTTTTCAATATAATTGTTACAATGATATTGTTGGGTCCTCTTAAAGCAGACAAAGGTGACTTTGGGGAAAGGCGTTCCGGTTTCTATGACCTGCCTTAAAAAATAAGAGGTGCTGAACAGGTAGGGAGGGAAAGATCACAGAGAAACTGCTTTGGAGGTCTTCTCTTTGGGGTATCATTTTCTGAGTCCCCAAAATATTTTTAAAATCAGGATCCAAATAAGATTCACACATGACAGCTGGCTGATCTGTGCTTTTAAATCTCTTTTCATCTACCCTCTCCCTCCTCAGCCTCCCTTTTACCTTGGCATTGATATGATTGGTGGAGGAAGAGGCTTTGGTTTGGGGGAGGTCATTTTGCTCACCTGTAGATTTTCCCACAGCCTGATTTCCCCCATTGCACCCCTGTGTGTCATCTAACCTGGGTTCTTTTTAAACACGTTGAGCCAGGGATTCCTTGAACCACGGAGCACATACGAATTTGAGCTCCACACCTGCAGCAAGAACTGCCTGGTGGGGGAAAGGGGACATTATAGACTCAGTTCACAGGTGGGTCTTGCTACATGAGGACCTGGTGGCATGAAATCAGGGAACATGGGCAGCACTTTCCAAACTTACCGATTTTCTCTCTCACTCTGCTTTCTATTATCTTGGAGGCATAGACACGAACTTCCACCTGAAGATCTGGTTAACCCATTTTTGCCAATGTCTCTGCTACTTGAGAGGTTGATCTCCATTCCAGGGGACACTCAAACAGAGGGAGACATCCTCCTGTGGAGAGGCAAAGGCAAATCTTGGGCGGGTTCTACCAAAGAACACTATGAGACCCTGAACTTGAAGTCTGCCATAGGCTCCCATGGATGGAAACCAAAATACCACTCACTGGGACATGCTCTGGGTGGCTGACATCCATCACGGTGGTTTCGCCACTGTCCAGGCCCAGTGGGTGCCACTCCAAGTTCACGTACAACTCCAGTTACTCTAAATATTCTGTATATATATCCAGGGGCCAGGAAAATAAGTACTGAGTGGGATCTGTCCCTACAGGTCCCCATCTGTTGGGTAGGGAACAGGGCATGGGGAAAGATGGGGATCAACACCATGAACACCAGCTGTGGAGACCAAGCTCCTTCAGGCAGCAGGTCCTGGGTGTGGAACCAGCTCAAGTCCAGAAGCTGAGCAAAGAATCACAATGTTCCTCTGCCTCCTACTCCTTTGTCCTTGATTTGATTGTCCAGGTAGAGCGGTGCCTGTTACCACCCATCTGCTCTGCTCCTGAGTGACTTCTACTTAAAATCTCAGGATTCTGTTCTGAGGTCCTCGCCAAGGTGTGAATTCTCTGTCCAAGAGGAGAGCTTCCAGGCTGGGGATGTGGCTCAGTGGTAGAGTGTTTGCCTAGCATGCATGAGGCCCTGGGTTCAATCCTCAACACACACACACACACACACACACACACACACACACACAAGAGCTTCCTTATGCCCCTCTCCACGTGATCAGGCTGCTGTACACATGTCTGGCTCCTGCTGGGGCAGGCTGGCTGGGTCCCACATCCCTTGTCAGGCCCAGCATGCCTTCAGCTGAGTAGGGTCACAACTTTCCCCTGCTGATTGGCAGCCAGGAGGGGACTGTAGGCAGTTTCTGAGAAGGATGTGTGCAGGTTTGCAGGAAGAGTACTCTCCATTTAAGCCAAGGGGCTAGGTGTGGTGCTAGCCATTTTTTTTTGGGTGGGGAGGGATCCTGGGGATTAAATGCAGGGTGCACTACCACTGAGTTACACCCTCAGCCCTTTTTAAGTTTTATTTTGAGAGAGGGTCTCACTAAGTCATCAAGGCTAGCTTTGAACTTGCAATCCTCCTGCCTCAGCCTCCTAAGTCGCTAGGACAACAGGTTTGAGCCACTGAGCCTGGCTTGCTAGCCCTTCATAGTGAGCAATCGGTTTCTCTGGCAGGCTCAGTGTTTGGGAAAACCTTGGGATTCCAGGTTCTGGGCAATGTCATTCCAGATATTCCCGTCTCAGTCTTCCTAGTCATGGCCCTGGCTTGACATGGCAGATGTTCTTTGACCTTCTATGAGGCTCTACCACCTTTTTTGGGGGTGGGGCCTGTGCATTGTTGGGGATGGAATCCAGGGCCTCCCAGGTACTAAGCAAGTGCTCTACCACTGAGCTCCATCCCCAGCCCAAGCTCAGGCTCTCATGGGGAGAAGCCTTGGGCCTTACTCTCTGCTGCCTCTATGCATCCTAAGAGATGAGAGCTGCTGATGCAGCCCCAAAAGGTCCTCTACCATCACACAGAGCTTTTAACTGCAAACCTGTCACTCAGTTTTTTGTTATCTTTCCCCAAAGCATCGCTGTCCTATTTGGCAAGTATTTCCCCCACATTTATCAAATGCCCTGTCCATCGCCCCAACCAGAGCACGCTCCACCACTGTTCCTGTTCACCATGGGCAAAAGTCATGGCAAATTCTGCTGCTTTGCGCCAGGCTCCATCTGGGCCCATCTCCCGCTGCCCTTGGGGTTCTCCTTGAAACCAGGTGGTGCATGATCCATTTCCATAATCCAACCCAGGAGTCTTCTCCTGGCCCTGTCATGGGCTGGGTCCCTAAGGAAGTCCCCGAGTGGTCCGTTGGAGTCACCAGGTTTACTAAGGGTGCCCTGGGGGCCCCACCTGTGGAAGGAGGGAGGGGAAGGAGGCCCGGGGAGGAGGGAGATGCTGAGCTGTGACCAGTCTCCACGGAAGACTCAGCTGACCCTCCCGGGAGCTCTGAGGCCCTTGACCCTTTGGAGCCGTCCTGGATTGAGAATGGAGGGTCAGGATGGTAGATCCCTGCATGCTGACCTCTCCTGGGACTGAGGCCACTGAAGGATGGGCATCATCTGAGCAGGCAGCAATCTCCAGCTGAGGCAAGCCCCAAGAGGGACTGACTGCAGAGGACGTCCCCCCCTTACCTTGAGGCCCAAGGAGGAGGACCACAGACTTGCTGCCATGGCTGTCACTGACCAGATTCCTGACACCGTCTCCATGTCCCTTCACTGAAGTCCCAGTGACAACCTTCCCTGGAGGCCAAGGAGTCAATCTGTTCCCAGTGGCTGCAGCTCTGGGGAAGTGTCCCCTGCCCCCTCCCCCATGAGTCCTCTCACTGCCCCTCTGGGCCGAGAGGGTGGACCTGGCCCTGCTGCTACATAGGGTGGCAGAGCTTCGAGGTCAGGCCCAACCCTGCACTGGAACCAGGACTTCAGGCCACTGCTGAAGCAGCACAGGGCCTGCAAGAGGAGCAGTGTGGGCCACTCTGTGAGGACAGGTGATTCAGGAGGGCGTGGCACTCACAGGGACTGCCGAGACTCCACAGCAGGTGGATGACACGGTCATGTCCAGAGCACTCCCATGGCTAGCGTGTGCTCCACACGGCCCCGTGTCTGAGCAGGGAGGGCACGTGGGCAGGCCTTCCCTGGGTACCTCTGCCTCAGATGCCACCTGGTCTTGCCACAGTCCCTGCTGTCCACCCCATGTCCCATTCATGGCCATGCCCAGCCCTGCAGGGCCCAGCCTCCAAAGGCCGGGACAGACTCCCAGCCACATCTGCTGGGAGATGGACTGTCAGGAGAGACCTTGCTGCCCTCGGCCAGGTAGGTACTTCACACTCACGGCGATGGCCAGCACTCCTGGTCCTCCTCGAGTGGGCTCCCCCTGTGCCTGTGCCGGCACAGCTCTGTGTCCCTGCCCTCAGGGGTGTTGGGGGGAGGTGGTGGCACCCGGACCCCCACTTTCATTCCGCGTGACCATTTGATTCCTGCTACTGCCGCTGTAAAGTCACCTGGGGAAAGACAGGGACAAAGTCTTAAAGAAACTATATGAAAAAGTCTTCCTATTGTCTGGACCACAAACATGGACTCCAACTCTCTCTTTTAACTCAGGAAGCCATTTAGGTAAAAAAAAAAAAAAAAAAAAAAGGACAAGAGCCAGACCTGCCCTGGGTGGCCCACCTTGGTGCAGCTCCCTCCACCCCGGCCTGGGACTCAGCATCCTGGCTCGTTCAGTGGCTCCTCCCATGACCAGCCCATGACTCAGCAAAACCACCACATCCCTGGAGCCTCCCCACAGCAGCCATAAACATTAAGTTCAATTGTTTCACAGGGAACAACTCTCCTTTATTGAGAGGATAAAAATCCCATAAGCAGAAATAGAGAATCTTACAAAAAAAAAAAAAAAAAGGTTTATCCATGAATTTACCAGCTGAAAGTTCAGGATTTTAGAAAACCCAGGAAGAGCCATGACTGCTGTCGCCATCCCTGCTGTCGCCATCCCTCCCCGCCCCCACCCCCGCCTCAGGATGGCTGCTGACCAGCAGTGGCAAACGCCTTCCACCTCTACCTTCCTAAAATATTATCTTTGGAGTCGGCTTCACTGGGTGCGGCAGAGGCCTTTCTAAAACCTGGAAGCGAATCATGATTTCCTAAGCTGATTTCTATTTCCAATGCCCCAGGGGTGCTTGCAATTTAAAAAGGAGATTTTAGGTGTGGCACACACACACACGATTCCTTATAATGCAAATCAGTCCTCTGCTTCTCTCCTTTTTTGGTAAATCCGACTTTCACTTTTTCTAGGTGCCTGAGGCTGTAATCCAGGCAGGAGGGCAGTCTTGAAGGCTCCAGCGGGCTGCAGTGAGGCTAGCTATGTGCAGCTGAATGCTCCAGGCCAGGGCCAAGGGACTCGGAGAGGACGGGGTCCTGCTTGCATTCTGACCAGGAAAACACTAGTAGGGCTTTGAGACCCCCGAGTCCTCAGGTCTGGGAAAAACTGGTTACCTTGTGGAAGCAACCTTTGTCCAGTGACCCCTGCTCAACCTGGGCTCATAGACCCTTGGATTCCTCTTTCTCAGGCCAGTGTTCCTGGACAGCCCAGCCTCTGCCATTTGCCATCTTCCTTCTCCCAATTCTTCCCCTGCACTGACCGGGACTAGGCCACCCCAAATACAGCTATACCCTACACTCAGGACTACCTGAGGCCCAAGCCAGAGGGACATCTGCCCTGGACCCCACAGACTGGGAAACAAGACTGCTCTCACTCAAGACACCAGCCACAAGGCTGGTGGGGTCCCCGGACCACCTTTCCTTCTGAAGGATTAGCCACCAATTCAGGGATACCTGCTAAGTTTCCATCACTCACTAGACAGGCTCACGGAACTCGGGACGGTGCTACAGTTAAAACTGTGGTTTTAACATATCGAAGGACACAGATGAGAGCCAGGTACCCAGGGGTCACCCAGATGCAAAGCTGCCTTCCCACTCAGGGACACATCAGTCCCAGCGCAGGGTGTGCGACAGGAGCAGAGCCTTGCTCACTTCCCACCTCCCTCCTCCCTATTTTAGGAGCTCTGTGATTAGATCTGGATCCCTGAAAAACCCAGGACAGATCCTGGACGACATCACTTCTGCACAGTCCCTTTTGCCATGTAAGGTGACCTTTTCACAAGTCCCAGGGACTAGGTCCTCAGCGTCTTTAGGGGACTTTATTCCCCAGCCTCACCCCATGATTGGCATCCAGGGCTTTCCTGCTCTGAGAACAGGAGCCACGTGTCCAGGTCATGCTGGAAGATGGAGCCCCAAGCCTGGACCCTGGCACGGGGAAGGGTGAGAGACCATGAAGCAGGAAGCTCAGGGCTTGCCAATCTATGGCCACTGTGTTGCCTGGGGACCAGCAGAGGTGGGCACGGGGCAGGCGGCAGGGCTGGCTAAAAATGGTGGCTCAGTGGGACTCCGTGGCTGACCCTGGGCTGGCTGGGAAGGGAACCATCCTGGCAAAGCTCCCCCTGCCCCCAGGTCTTCCCTTGTGCTCGCCCCTCACCAGACACGGATTCCACACAGACGGAAAACGCAGGGAACCCTCCAGTCACAGAAGCTGCGCCTGCTGAAACCAGCTTCCCGAAACCCCCGCACCTTTCACTATGCGACTTGGAACGTGGATGTGCCTATGACCAAGCAAGGGTTCAGACTCTCATCTTTGATATTTTAAAAATGTTTTCTTTATTCTTTTTATTTACACATGACAGTAGAATGCATTTTGACATATCACACATACATGGAGTATAACTTTCCATTATTGTGGTCATACATGATGTGGAGTTAGACTGGTCGAGTGACCGTATGTGAACGTAGGAAAGTTGTGTCCCATTCATTCCACTGTCTCTCCTATTCCCATTCCCCTTCCTTCCCTTCCTTCCCCTTCATCTAATCCAGTGAACTTCTATCCCTCCCCCTCAATGTGTGTTAGCCTCCACATATCAGAGAGAATGTTCAGCCTGTGGCTTTTTGGGATTGGCTTATTTCACTTAGCATGAGAGTCTCCAGATCCACCCATTGATCAGCAAATGCCATGATCTCATTCTTCTTTATGGCAAGTAATATTCCATTGTTATATGTACTACATTTTCTTTATCCATTCATCTGTTGGAGGGCACCTAGGTTGGTTCCATAGCCTAGCTATTGTGAATTGAGCTGCTATAAACATTGATGTGGCTGTTTCACCATGGTATGCTGATTTGAAGTCCTTTGGGTATGTGCCAAGGAGTGGGCCTTGTCTTTGATTTTAAAGCTTATGTTTTCCACGGCATGCAAGACTCTGGGCCACTCCCATGGCTGCCATGTGCAGATGGGCAGGTTTTTGTTGCACAAGAGCAAAGATGGAAATGATGTGTGGTACACAATTCAGTCTGGGCTCTCCTCACCCAGGTGGGAGCCACACACATGCTGCAGCTGCCCACAGAAGGCACCTTCTTCAAATCTGCCCAGAGGTACCTTATGAGTTAATGGCCCACACTGAACTCTATTTCAGAAATGAAGATACTCAGAAAAGTTAAGTTATAGGTTCAAGATCACACAGCCAGTCAGTGATAACTGGGACTCTAACCAGCTCTTTCCATTCTGTGGCATCACCTAAAGCAAAGTTCAATAGATTCCATGTTTAAGGGGAGATGTCCAGACATGAGGAACCCAGCACAGTGGTGGGCCGGGCTGTGGGGGCACCAGGGAAGTTAACACAGTAGGAAACACAAGCGTCCAACAGTAGAAAAATTAGAAAACAAAGAAAAACAAAAGGCAAAGTCCATTATAACCCCATCCTTCCCTCAAATAACCATCAACCTTGGTCAGTTTTGTGTTACTACAAGGGAACACCTGAGACAAGCTAACTTTACAGAGAAAGGAGGTATATTTAACTCATGGTTTTGGAGGTTGTAAGTCCAGACAGCATGATGCCAGCTTTGCTGAGGCTGTCAGAGCAGATAACAAGGCAGGAGCCATTGCATCTCCTAACTCAAGCCAGAGGCTGGGTGTGGCCAGATTCAGGGTCTCATGTCCTTCCAGAGCAGCACCCTCAGTGACCTGAGGACCTCTCTTTAGGCCCTGCCTCTTAAAGGCTCCACACTGCCTCCCAACACCACCACCCTGGGACCAATCTCCCAACACATGAAGCTTTGGGGACACACTGAAAACACACCCAGACAGCAGCAGGTGTGGCCCTCCTCAGTCCTGGCCCTGGTCTTTGCACAATCTAAGAAATTGCTCTACCACTGAGCCACACTCCCGGCCCTCCCTCCACCCCTTACTCTGTGGAAGGGAGGAGATTCATCTTCCCTCAGTCCTGGGTGAAAACACTGGCAGATGCCTTGGCTCCTGGCTCCTCCTAGATAAGAGCTTGGAGCCCCTTTGGGGTCACAAACACAGTCTTAATTTGGGCCTCAGAATGGTCAGTCTGCAGGAGATCAGAATATGCCACCCCAGAATACACACCTTTTGGCATGAGGTTTGCTGAGCAAAAGGCAATTAAGAAGCCGTTGCAGGAAAGCCCCGCCCTCCCTGTGCTGGCCTACAAGCAGGACATGGTTTTGCACAGATGAAGGTGCCCTGCCCTGTGCTCCACAGGAAGAACACGGCTGGCCACCAAGACGCTCTGGACGCTGGAGCTGCACCAGGGGGAGGCTGGGCCCACCAGGCTCATGTGGCACTCTCGGCCTTTGTCTGCCAGGAGTTTGCCTTCCTGAGTTGCCTCCCTGAGACTTTGAGTTCTTTCCTTCTGTCTCATCACTGCTCTGAAAACCCAGTGCTCTTTGTGGAAGATGCTGCAGAAGCGGGAACCCAAAGCCACCTCTGGGACTGCGATTCCTGGTGTCTCCCCCGGATACAGGAAACACACAGGTTAATAAACTTCTCTTTTTCTGTTAGTCTGTCCCTAGCTACTGGGGCCGTCCCCACTAAGAATTTATGAGGGTTGAGGAAAGAAAGGAAATTCTTTTTCCTCCTATGAACTCACACTATTTAATCACATCCTCCAAGTTAGTCTTGGAGGTTAGTCTTCTCTCTCCCCCAGCTCAGCCGCTGTAGTCTTGGGGTGGGGGTGGATGATCTGCTCCAGACATGGCAGAAAGGGGGGCGGAGGTTCCTGGAAGAGTGGTTCTGCTGTCTGGGTGGCTTCCTCTCCTAACTTGCATGGGTTCCTTGGAGGGTCAGTCCCCAGTGTCGTTCCTCAGATCTCAGTGCCCGTTGATTCTGTCTGTCTGGACATCAGCAGAAGCCCTCCAGCATGCTTCTGGGCCCGGCCCTCCCTCAGGGGCCCACTGGACATGTTCCTGGGTGGCCCCGTGTTGGTTCTCTCTGTGGTTCTCAGGGAACTTTCCACCCTGTGCACTGACAGATAACCCTAGGCCTCTGACTGGGCTGTGCCTCTGCCCCCAAGCCCTGTGCTGGCTCCACCACCCAAACAGCCGCAGCCCACTCCCCACCTGGAGACATCTCTGGGGGAGGCAGGCCCCACACACTTGCTCAGGCTTTTCCAGGCTGAACCAGGAACCCATCCTTGCAGGGTTCTCTGAGGGTCCCCACAATTCTCTAGTGTAGAAGAATCCCCTGGAGATTTAGGGGGATCCCTCTGGCTGCTCCATGAGTGTAGAGCTGACTGAAGCGGGGAGATCAGTCAGGATGTTCGTGAGCTGGTGTGATCTCCCTAACACCATATGCTAGGTTCTGCCATCCCACCTTATAGATAAGGAAACCGAGGTTCCTGGAGGCAAGAACTAGGAGTTGGCTACAGAGCCATGGGCTTAATTTAATAGACTCCTGTCGCTGCAGTGAAGCCCAGGAGGCCTGGGACCAGGAGTCAACTGGATTCAAATGCCTTGGTGGCAGGACCCAAAGCTAAGGCAAATTCTTGACTTCCAGTGGGGTGCTCTCTGTCTTCCCTCCTCTCCCTCTCTCCCTCTCGTTCTCCCCTTTCTCCAATACAGTGGTCATATGCTGAATATGAACTCTGAGCACTCAAAATATGGCTCAAGAAACTAAGCAACTGAATTTTAAATTTTATTTAATTTTAATTGATTTTCATGAAATTGAAATACAGTGGTCACCCCTTATTTGTGGGTTCTCTTTCCATGGTGATCGGTGGCCAATTATTAAATGGAAATTATTAAATGGAAAATTCCAGTGGTAAGAAATTCATAAGTTTTAAAGAATGTCTATTACAGTTATGATCATTCTATATTTGTAGTTATTAGTTTTGCTGTTACTTTGTTACAGCAACTAACTTATAAATGAAGCTTTATCATAGGTACTGACTGCAGGTAAAACCACAGAATATACAGGGTTGCCTTCATTGGCTCTTCATTGCTGTGTCCAAAATACCTAACAAAACCAACTTAGAGGAGGAAAAGTTTATTTGGGGCGCCAGTCCCAGCCATGGCTGACAGCAGCCTTGTGAAAGACCCCTGTGAACCAGGGCTGAGCAGACTCAGTCCAGGACTGTCAGAGACCATGCTAAGTATGGCCATTGTTTTAACCACTAAGCTTAGGTGTGACTTGCTGTGCAACCACAGGTAACTAGGAGAGCAGGTGAGGAGCAAAGTCGTGTGTCCACCACTCAGGAATACCCACCACACCTGCCAGCAGAGAAGGGCTGCAGGATGTGTCTGCTGCCTGACTTTGTAAATAAAGTTTTATTAGAACACATGCCATTTACATATTAACTACAGATGTTTTCCCATCAGAATGGCAAAGTCCAGTAGCTGTGACAAGTCACCCAGCCCGCAAAGTCTGAAGTATTTACTACCTAGTTCTTTCTAGAAATTTGCTGATCTCTTTGATAGTCAGATTTCCCTGATTTCTTTTTAATATTTTTTAGTTGTAGATGGACACAATACCTTTATTTCATTTATTTATTTTTGTGTGGTGCTGAGGCTCCAACCCAGTGCCTCACGCGTGCTAGGCGAGTACTCTACCACTGACCCACAACCCAGCCCAGATTTCCCTGATTTTTGAGCTCAGGGATGTCCAAGGAAAGTTGAACAATGTGGTGTGGGTCGCTTTCCTGTGGGAGTTTTCAAAGCCAGCTCGTACTTTATGTCTTCCCTGCTAGGACGAGCCCTGAAAGTCTAGGGAGAGTCTGCTCCATGGGCTGGGGTTCCAGAGGGAAGGCGAATCTGTACCCATTTCCTAGGACTGCACAGCAGATACCACAAATGGGTGACTCAAAACAAGGGAAATGCATGTTTCTGGAGGTCAGCTGTGGGAAGCAGGGGGTCACCAGACCACACTTTCTCTGAGGGCTTTGGGGAGGATCCCCACTTGCCCCTATGGGATCCAGTGATTGCTGCAATTGATCCCTGACTTGTGGCTGCACCACTCCTGTCTGCATCCATTGTCACGTGGGGCTGGGCCAGAGCTGACCCACAATGGACATCCAGCATGAGCTAAAATTAAGCCTCATTCACAGAGAACCGCAGGGACTGGGGATCACCTGCCTCACAGCACAATGCAGGCTGTGCTGTGTGGTGCTAAATGTGAAGCCACACCACGGAGGCTGGCTATGCACCTCACTGTGGGTCAGGCAGGCAGGGACAGCAACCCCGTCAGCCCGTGATGGGAGGCTGAGGAGTGCCCAGGCTGCAGAGACTCGATTTCTAACATTCTCGAGTGGTTTGGTTCTCCATCAGCATACCTTTTGATTTTTTTCCAAGTACATCATCAATAACCATTTTAAGAAGCTATAATAATTTTAAGCTGTAGGTTGGTGCTCTCTAGGTCAAAGCAGAAACCATTGGACTTCATTTGGGCAGCAGCCATGACCTCCCCCACCCACTGCCTCTCTTCCCTACCCAAGCAGAAACCTGGTCCTGGCTGTTCACAGCTCTGCTTTACAGTCACTGCCAGCCCTGTCATGGCTTGGCTTGGGACTGGCTGGAGACCAACAAATATGCACCAGGGCCTCTCCCTGGAGTCGCTGACCTGGTGCAGCAGGGAGGACCTGGTAGGCGGCGGGGGCTCCCGAAAAACAAAACAATGGCGGCTCCGCGGGGCTGAGCGCTGCTGCGAGCAGGGCCAGGACGTGACGAAGGGGCCAGGCGACATGGGGAGGGCGCGCGGGGCTCCCCCGGCGCCTTGGCTAGCGCTCCGCCTCCGCGCCGGGTCGCCGGGACGCGCGCGGGAGCCTCGCGACCTGCCGCCGCTGACGCCACCCGGCATGGAGCAGTGCGTGACGGTGGAGCGCGAGCTGGAGAAGGTGCTGCTCAAGTTCTCGGGCCACGCGCAGCTGTGCGCGGCCTCAAGCGCAAGATCCTGCAGAGCCACGGCCAAGATGCTGAATTATCAGGGGCACTTTCACTTGTTTTGACACAGTGCTGTAAAACAATAAAGGATACTGTTCAAAAATTGACCTCAGACCACAAAGACATTCACAGCAGTGTCTCTCGGGGTGGAAAAGCCATTGACAAGAACTTCGATTCTGACATTAGCAGTGTGGGCATCCACAGCTACTGGCAGGCGGACAGCCAGCGGCTTCTCAATGAGGTGATAGTGGAGCACTTATTCCTCCAGGGGATGCTGGACGTGACCAAGAAGCTCTGCCCGGAATCTGGTCTTTCTGTAGACCCAAGTCAGAAAGAACCATTTGTGGAGTTAAATTGATTATTGGAAGCATTGAAAGTCAGAGTTCTAAGACCTGCCCCGGAGTGGGCAGTGTCAAACCGAGAAATGCTCATAGCGCAAAACAGCTCCTTGGAATTTAAGCTGCACCGACTGTATTTTATCAACTTGTTAATGGGTGGAACTACAAATCAGCGAGAGGCATTACAGTATGCTAAAAATTTTCAGCCATTTGCCCTAAATCATCAAAAAGACATTCAGGTACTGATGGGAAACCTCGTGTACCTGACACAAGGGATGGAGAACTCGCACCTCCTGGACGCGAACCAGTGGGCCAACATCTGTGACATCTTCACGCGGGATGCCTGCACCCTCCTGGGGCTGTCCGTGGAGTCCCCACTCAGCGTCAGTTTCTCAGCAGGTTGCATGGCGCTGCTAGCTTTAATCAACATCAAGGCCGTCCTGGAGCAGAGGCGGTGCACTGGAGTGTGGAACCAGAAAGACGAATTACCTATTGAAGTACACCTTGGTAAGAAGTGCTGGTATACTCTATATTTGTCTATCACATCCTTTGTCAGCAAACAACAGATAGCAACCCACCCATGAAATTGGTCTGTGGTCATATTATATCAAGAGATGCCCTGAACAAGATGTTTAATGGCAGCAAATTAAAATGTCCATATTGTCCAATGGAACAGAGCCCAGGAGATGCCAAGCAGATATTTTTCTGAAGAAAGGAATTTACTTTGCGGTTTGTAAGTGAAACTGACTTCTGGGTGCATTTCAGAAGAGAGCATTCCATGGAGTGCCGCTGACCGAGGACTCCCGTGTTACACAAGCCAGGCTCCAGAGATTGCAGCTAGCATGCGCGGGAGGGAGCCTGCAGTGTGCAGCTGGGCTACTGCTCCGTCTCCACTCTAATCCAGTAAACACCAGCAGTTGCCATCAGTGCAGGCTTTTCCACTAAGTTATTTGGAGGTTTTTTACTCATGAGCAGAAACAGAAGCCATGTTCTCGCTGCCACGCACTTGCTTCACTTTGGTCATTTCTTGATAATTGTTGGCCTTGAGAATGTTTGTGAAAAAGCTTTCTTACTGGTTATGTATACATAATTAGATGAAAATTCTTCAGAGAAAGTTTGACAAATTGAATTGTGGTTCCAAACCTATTTTTGCCTTCTTTTCCTTTTTGCTTGGGTGGAGAGGAAGCTGCCATAGAGTCCACACTTGCTTTCTGAGGTGTTCTTCTGCTCGGGCTGTCACCCAGAGGTCGCATTCCTACACTTGAGCTCTTTCTGGTCCCAGCAGGCTGCCTATTTAAAACACATCATGAATTTGTCAGGCTAGTGTGAGATGTCTTCCACCAGAACAGAGTGGAAGGAATATTATTATTATTATTATTATTATTATTTAACTTTAATTTGCTAAGAGCTGCTTGCTTTAAAAATATGTTCAATAAATGAAATTCTGAAGTTAAAAAAAAAAAGTCTGTACCAGGAAAGACTGCAAATCTGCCTAAATTTATACATAGATTTCCCAGGGCGGGGAGGCTCCCGTTTTTCCCTGCTGAGGTGAGATTGCTCTTGATTTTCTGACCACCAGAGTTGGCTTTATGAGGCAGGTGCTGCAGAGCGGGTTTCTTGAGTTTGGGGGTGGCACAGGGTAGGAGTTGAGCATCAGGAGTTGCTGATCTTGGGGGGCTGCTCAGATGCACACAGGGGCCTCCTTTTCAGAGGGAGTGCTGTGGAGTCCCTGTGTCCCTAACAGTGCAGGGATGAAGGCGACCTCTGGGTTCCCTCCCTTGATGCTCCAGAAACACCAATTCATAAAACACCAATTCATAAGCCCACCACTCCCGTGCTCCCATTTCCTCCTTTCCTCTCTCCCTGCAGCCGATTCTGCATCTCTTTCTGGGGCTGATGAGGCTGGTCAGCTTAATGAGCCTCCCTGGTCTGCCATCAGATAAATGGCGTACCATTAGCCGCCTCTTTAACAACCATCCTCGGGATGAGGACTCAATATCTCCTACATGGAAGATGGTCTGAAGAGCCCCCAGTCCCCGACTTGAAGTTCTGAGCCATTACTCAGCGGAGATTCCAGAGCCCTGACAACTGTGACAGCCGACTCCTCTGTTCCCTCCAGTTGACTGGAGATGGGAAGCAGGAGGCTTCCTTTGACTGGAGACTGATGCCTCCTGTGACACTCCTCCCACTGAGCAACAATTTCCCACCTGACCTATAGTGCCCCGGGCGCTCTCTCCTGGGGCCCAGACAGTCTGCAGACTGGGCTCCTGCTGGAGGCAGGTGGCTCCCCTGGCCTACCACAACCACAGTGTGGATTCCCAGGAAATCTTGCTGTACCCTGGAAAGAGCTAAATTAGTTGGACACTGGGTGACTACTTGTAGGAAAGTCCTCTCAAATCACTCACCAGCTGCCAATTTAAGTGGGCTTTTCTGTGACCCCAGACCAGCTCTCCCCAAACCCATCCCGCAGAGATGCCCAATGCCAATCAACAATGTTTCCCTCTGTCACTATTCAGCCTGTCTCTCCCCTGCTAGTCTTTGCCCTTCCCTGGCCTCTTCTCTAAAGGGTCCTGTGTTAATCAAGGTAGCCCAGGTGAATGGAAGGGGAGAAGGGTTCCACTAAGGTAGTGGACAGGGGACCTGGGATCTCCTCTCTTCAAGAACAAAGATGAGGTGATTGAAACATGCCACCACCACCAAACAGTTTCTAGAATAAATATCCATACCAAAAAGGAAGGAAGGAAGGAAGGAAGGGAGGGCAGGAAGGGAAGGAAAGAAGGAAGGAAGGAAGAGAAAGGAAGGAAGGAAGGAAGAGGAAGGAAGGGAGGGAGGGAGGAAAATCCTTAGGATAGGAAACAGTTAAGGACCAAGTGCCACAGTAGAGGTTGATACCTGATGACCTCAGTTTTCAAGATGGGGGCTTTAAAGGGGGGAGGTGGGGACATTTGGAGATCACTCAAGGTGATATGACTGGAATAGAGTCCCTGCTTAACCTGGAGCTGTGAACTGCTACCCTGAAGGTGGAGCAAAGCAGATCAGAAAGACTTCACCTATGGGAACAGGGACTTGGATAGAAGAAAGAAAGAAAAGAAAAGAGAAGAGAAGAGAAAAGGAAGGAAGGAAGGTAGGTAGGAAGGGAAAAGGGAAGGAGGGAGGGAGGGGAAAAGGGAAAGAGAGAAAAATGAAGAAAAAGGAAACATTCTTCAGATTAAAACCCCAGGACTATGCAAAAAATAGAGACAGAGTGATTTTTACTGCTGAGAGAACAAGAAGCCCAACCATGAGAGGACCATCAGAACTGATCCAGGCCATTTATACCCCTGAGTGTTGGCAGAGACAAATATGAAATCTGCCTACAGGAACAAGAGCCTACTGGATGCTCACAGGACCAGGACAAATGCTCAACATAAGCTTCCAACCAAAGACATTACAAAGCATCCCCCTAAACAAACCATCACGAGAGACACTAGAAGTAACCAAGGAAGAATCAGCTCCCTACTAACCCAAATTAATAGGACATCTGAACATTAAAGTGTGCTGAAAACTATGTGGAAGTAAAAGGAGGAATCGGAGCCAAAAAACAAGAGGACATTTTGAAACAAGGGAAAGCAGACCTGAAAAAACATCCAAGAGATCTAGAAGTGAAACAAATCTTTGTTGGAATTGTAAATTAATTTTGAGATAAACAGCAGAGCCCCAAACAACAAAGAACTAGAGACATGGAAGGAATCATCCAAAATGAAGCACGAGATATAAAGAGACAAAAAATATGAAAATATAGAAGTACAGCAAAGAAATCTGGAAGATAGGGTGAGCAGGCTGAACACATGTTTTCCAAGTTAGAAGAAGAGAATAAGGATGACGAGGGAGAAGCAAGTTCAACATGTGAAAAGACAAAAGAGTTTTCCATAAGTGAAGAAATGAGTCATCAGAATGAAAACAGGATAGATAAAAAATAAATACACATCTGACATACTGTGGAGAAACAAGAGAGCATCAAAGACACAGGGCTCTTAAAAACAATCAAAGAAATAAGACTAACTGCCTGAAATGACAATTTGATGGACAAACTTCTTAGCATCACAATGGATGGCAGAAGACAATGCTAGATAATCTTCAAAGTACTGAGCAAATGTGTCTGTTAATGTAGCATTAACTACCTAGCTAAACTATCATCCAGAAGTGAGGGTTGTTAATGCAGACATTTTCAGAAACAGAGATTTTACCATTATTCCTGGATGCTACTGGGAGAACTTTTAAGAGGTTTCCTTCAGTTGGAGTAGAAATTACTTCTGGAGAGATTTAAATGACAATCAAACTACTTAGCACTATCTATAAAACATATTAACATTAATAATGATAATAATGAGGAGTCAGGAAGATTAAAAATAAACATAAAATACTAACCAGCAATAACCTGCAAAATGGGAGGAAGAAATTAAAGTCTGAGCAGTAAGATTATAGGTATTAAGTCCAAATACAGCTGTTAAATCCCAATGCATCAATAATTACAATAATAGTAAATGTGTTAAACTTGCATGTTAGTTGACAGAGACTAACTGGATGAAAAAAGTCCAACTATACAAAAATCTGGAAGATAGGGTGAGCAGGCTGAACACATGTTTTCCAAGTTAGAAGAAGAGAATAAGGATGATGAGGGAGAAGCAAGTTCAACATGTGAAAAGACAAAAGAGTTTTCCATAAGTGAAGAAATGAGTCATCAGAATGAAAACAGGATAGATAAAAAATAAATACACAATACATACAATAAATAAGATACAGTTAAATCCAACAACACAGAAAGCTTGAAAATAAGGGTTGGGAAAATATGTATGCCAAAGAAAGCTGTGTAGAAATATTAATACTAGACAAAGGAGTCATTGGGACAAAAGCAAGTCTTTATTCAATGATAAAAGAAAGAATTCTTCCAGAAAATATACTAGACCTGAGCCGCTGTGTATTGATTTGTTCTCACCTGCAGAAAACAAAACCAATGGAGAAACTAAAATCCCACGATCATAGTGGAAACATTTTTAACATCTCTCTGTCAGAAAGTCATAGCGTAAATTAGTAATATCATAGAGGATTTGAGCCACACAAAACAAACTTGATCTAAACATACCCTGAAGCCAAATATCCTTTTCAAACAGACATCAGACTCTTAAAATTTAATCAGGTATTAGGCTACAAAGGAAGTTTCAGTGACTACCAGAGAATTGGTATCACTTCCACTCTGATACTAAATAATAAAACATAAAATCCCAAATTTAGAGGGTAAAAAGCATACTTCTGTTGAGTTCGGTGGTGCGTGCCTGTTATCCCAGAGGCTTGGGAGGCTGAGACAGGAGGATGGAGAGTTCAAAGCCAGCCTCAGCAAAAGTGAGGCTCTTAGCAACTCGGTGAGATCCTGTCTCTAATATACGAAATAGGACTGGGGATGTGGCTCAGTGGTCGAGTGCCCTGAGTTCAATCCCGGTACCCCACCACCACCAAAAGAAAAACATACTTCTAAGTTATTCAAAAGATGAATCATAACATATTATCAAGGGGCCGCGGGCGCGGGGCGCTCGCACGGCGGTTCAGAGTGCGCAGCTCAGGACGGGCGCCGCTGGCTGGTGAGCCGGGCTGCCTGCGTCGGAGTCTCCGCGAGAGCCACGCACCCGGCCCGAGGCCCGTCTGACCGCGCCGGCGCCCGCAGCGCGGGGCGCGTCCCGGAGGCTGCGGCCGCCCGCGCGCAGTCTTGAGCGCCGGGGGACCGGACTGAGCGGCCGGTGCCCGCCCCGCGCCGCCGCCCGCACGCTCGCCGGGCTCAGCCGCTGCCGCGGTGTCTGGTCCGGTCCGCGCCGCTGGGACGCGCGCGGGTCGCGCTGCGGGGTCCTGTCCCGGGCCCGGGCGGCCGGCGAGCATGGAGTAGAAGTACCTGCCAGAGCTGATGGTGGAGAAGGACTCGCTGGACCCCTCCTTCACGCACACCCTGCACCTGGTGAACCAAGAAATAGAAAAGTTTCAAAAAGCAGAAGGCAAGGATGAAGAAAAGTACATTGACGTGGTGATTAATAAGAACATGAAGCTGGGACAGAAGGTGTTAATTTCTGTAAAACAGTTTCCTAAGTTCAACTTTGCTGGAAAGCTTTTGGGTCCACGTGGCAATTCCCTGAAGCGGTTATAAAAAGAAACCTTGACAAAAAAGTCCATCCTGGGGAAAGGCTCCATGAGAGACAAGGCAAAGGAAGAAGAGTTGAGGAAGAGTGGAGAAGCTAAGTACTTCCACCTCAGTGATGATCTCCATGTCCTCATTGACGTTTTTGCCCCACCAGCAGAAGCCTATGCCCGGATGGGCCATGCCTTGGCAGAGATCAAAAAGTTCCTCATCCCTGACTACAGTGATGAGATCAGACAAGCACAGCTACAGGAGTTAACATATTTGAATGGTGGTTTAGAAAATGCAGATGTCCCAGTGGTTCGGGGGAAACCCACCCTGCAGACAAGAGGTGTGCCCATCCCAGCAGTAACCAGGGGAAGAGGAGGAGTTACTGCCCGGCCAGTTGGCGTTGATGTGCCCCGTGGCACTCCAGCTCCCAGAGGAGTTCTGTCCACCCAGGGATCAGTGAGTCGGGGAAGAGGGCTTCTCACTCCCAGAGCAAGGGGGTCCCCCCCACTGGGTACAGACCTCCACCGCCATCCCCAACACAAGAGACCTACAGAGAGTATGACTACGATGATGGATACAGCACTGCATATGAGGAACAGAATTATGATTCCTAGGAGAACAGCTACAGTGCGCCAGCTCAGTGTGGAGCTGATTATTATAATTATGGATACTGACTCAGTGAGCAGACTTAGGATTCCTATGGGCAAGAGGAGTGGACTAACTCAAGACACAAGGCACCTTCAGCGAGGACAGCGAAGGGCACCTACAGAGACCAGCCATGTGGCAGATACTGATTGTACTGTCTGATGTTATGAAATAGCCAATCTCCACCCGTCCTGTATACTATTCAAAGTATTTTTTTTTCTATGAACAATCCCTTTTTAAATAAATCAAAATGCTTAAAATATGAATGAATGGAACTTAAAACAACTTTGTTGAAACATCAACCTGGGCAGGAAAAAAAAAGACATGTAAAATTTTGTTATTTCCAGTCTGTATATGAAAAAATAGGTCATCAAAAGGAAAAAAATAACTTTGATTAATAACTAGTGTTAAAACAAATAGGATTGCTAAATATGTTAATACATTCTTCTAACATAAGCCTCACCTTTCATTTTAAAGCTTTCCATAGAATTTAGTTATTTCATCTTTTAGTCATATGCTAGTTTTTTTTTTTTCTCTTGCCAACATGCATTAAAAGAGAAGCCAATTATAAGTACAAATAATGTGGTATTCTTTTGTAACTCAAATCTTGAAATGTTCTGTAGTGTTAAGCAAAGTCTCCTCTTGCTTGATACTAAATGAACTTTTGAAAGAAAAAAAAATCAAATATTTAGAACTAAAGGACAGTCAAACAAGGGATATACCTAATGCAGTAACAGTAATTTAAAACACTTGCTAGTTAGCAAGTAACAGTGGAAATTCATAAAATAAGCATTCAATACAAGAAATGGGAAATTGATACTAGAGAAATGGAAGGACAGAAATGATAAAGATAAGGACAGAAATTCAAGGACAGAAAATAGACAAAAGAAAGAACTAGCAAATGTGTAGTGGATTCTTTAAGAAGATAAAGTAGATAAACTTTTGGAATTAAAGATCATGAAAAAAAAGGCAAAAACACATGTGAACATTATCAGAAGGCACAAATTCACAGTAGAATTCATTACAAAAGTTTAAAAAACCCATGAGCAACTTGATGTAAAAAAATGTTACAGCAGATGAAATAGACAGATGTATAAAAATATAAACTATCAAAACTTTCAAAAAGTAATAGAAAAAAGGAAATCTGTGTGTGGTATAATAAAAATAAATATTTGGTCTTCGTACCCAGATCCAAGCTCAGAGCTGCTAAAATCCTTGGGATTTTCCTGAGTGAAAAGAATGTCTCTTGTTCTTCTAGAGTTTGGGTTAATAAGGTGAAGCCTGGTGGCGCCCCTGTGGCTTGGAGATGGATGCTGGTCACTGGGAACTGGGGCCTTCCAGCTTCATTCCCTGACCTCCAGAGCAAGGAGAGGGGCAGAGACTGCATTTGATCACCAACGTCCAATGATTTAACCATCATTGCAAATAATGAAACTTCAGGACCACCCTCAAGGAGTTCCTGGGTTGGTGAGCATATTCAGGTATTGGAACGGTGGCACACTTGGGAAGGGCCTGGAAGCTTCATGCCCTCCTCCTCTCAGGCCTCGCCTCTGCACCTTTTCCATTTGGCTCTTCTGAGGGGTCCTTTGTAATAACACTGTAATTAGAAGTAGAATACTTTCTTCAGTCCCAAAAGCCATTCTAGAGAATCACTGGACCTGAGGAATCTCCAAGTTTGCAATCAGGGGATGGGGGTGCAGGCAATCTGGGGCACCTGCCTAGCTCCATTAGCATCTGGTGTTGGGTGGGAGCTGTTGTACAGGATTGTCCCTTAACTTGTGGGATCTGCACCAACCATAGATGTCAGAATTGAATCAAATTGTTGGGCATTGTCTCTTCCAAATTCACATATTGAAATTCGAGACCCAGGGTGATGGCATTAGGAGGAGGTGATTCCATCATGAGGACATGAAAATAACTCAGATTAAAGGCCTAAATGTGAGAAGTCAAAATGTTTAAAAAAAATGGACTTTTTAGGAGAAAATATAGGAGAATGTTTACAGGACATTTAGAGAAAGATGTGGTAGAATTCCAAAAGCATAATATACAGAATAAGAAATACATTTAACTTTTACAAAATTTAAAGTTCGTAAACCAAAAAGATATTGTGACAAAGTAGAAGGATAAGCTGCACTCTGGGAGATGTTTAAAAACTACCATACTGCTCAGTTAATATGGTATGGGTGGAAGGAAGGAAGAATGGATGGATGGATGGGTGGATGGGTGGGTGGATGGGTGGATGGGTAGATGGTGGGTGGATGGGTGGATGGGTGGATGGTGGATGGATGGATGGATGGGTAGATGAATGGGTGGATGGGTAGATGGTTGAATGGTGGATGGATGGATCAGTGGATGGACAAATGGATGGGTGGAGGGATGAGTGGATGAGGGGACTAAAAGAGAGGTACTTATTTAATTATTCTGCCTGTCCTGATAATGGGAAGGAAGACTGAGTGGGTTTTGTTTGTTTTTACTGCTTTAATATAGTGTTTTAATATAAAATCTGAAGTATAGTAAGGCAGATCAGGAGACATATGCCATTGGGAAGACAATTTTTATTCACAGTTCCCAGAGAGGGAGGACACACCACGGGGAGAAGGGGAGGACATGGGGGAGCACCAGGGTCTGTCGTGAGGCAGAGGGAGGGAAGGGAAGTGGATGAGTGTCTTTATTGTGGTTCTTCCACAAAGGAATGGAAAAGTCAGGGCGGGTAGGCCTACACTGGCTAGTTTGAGTAATTTCTGGGTGCTGTGGTACATGGGACTCTACCACCTCTCTGGTACCTGGCCCTGAGATGACAAGGGCAGTGTCAATTGTGGCCTCCATGTGAGCACAGTGAAGGAGATGGTGGGGGTGCTGGTCCTGGGTGGGCTGTTGTGTATTTGGGAATCATGCCTTTTGAGTGGGGGTGGTGTGGGGAGGAGGGGAGGGAGGCAGGAGGCCATGGCAGGTGGCCCAGGCAGATCATGCAGTAGTCCAGGACAGGTCACATCTGGTGATCAGATGCAGGGCAGGTGTGGAAACCGAGTTTGCATGAACCAGAGTATGGTGCCCAAGCCCTTCCCCTTCCTGTCTCTTTATCTCTGTTTTCCAGTGAATGGCTGCCCTATCTGTAGCCTCGAGACACAGGATGGAATCAGAGTGCCCAAAGCAAGAGTTCACTTATTGGCGTACCTTATTTTTGGTGCCTGGCACCCAAGGCCCAGCACAGCCTGCCCAAGCCCTGGTTCCTACCTTCACCTGCTGTGGCAGATAAGGGACAGGCTGAGGGAGGTGATGTCCATGCCCCACCCCAGCCTCTAATGTGGATCAGCCCATCTCTGCCCACTTGCCTCACATGCCAAGACCAGCTTGTTGCTTGAACGCTTTTCCACCAAGCCCCCTACATGCACAAAGTGCCTCTGGCTTGGGTGAGTGAAATCTAGCCTAGACTGATCTTTTGATTATTCATTTGTGGTGCTGGGGATGGAACCCAGGGCCTTGCACAATATCCCAATATTGCTACATGCCAGTCCTATGGACTGCCTTGTAGTAGCAATTTTGTGACATTCAAATGGCAGCCCAGCTGTTAGGTTTTCTTCTGGGAGTGGTGTTCTGACATAGGCACTCCGGTGGCCTGTGACATGCAATGCCCAGACCAGCATCTGGGTGCCTCAGCCCACTCTGCTTCTAGCATTCACTATGCAAGGGAGCCAACCTGGATGGAGTGGCTCCTCCCAGGCTTCAAATCAGGGAGGCCACTCCCTCCAGATTCACCAGGCCAGACCCGGATCCACCCACCTAAACCTGGAGGCACTAGGAAGCTTCTGCTGCTTGGGAACATTCGCTCAATTTCCTGGTGAGCCCTGTTACACAGTAGGCACTCCCCAGGAGCCCAAGTGTAACTAACGGAGTCCCCATCCTCAGCAGCCTGCAGGCCCCAGGGTGATAGAAAACCAACCACCCAACGTGGAAGGAACAGGACCAGCTCTGTCATCTGCAGTCCCTGGTGCAAAATGCAAATCCAGGGCCCGAGTTCAAAAATTACTGAGAACTTCAAGTCCACGAGGGTGGACCAGTGAGCCAAGCATAGGGTCCCTGCTTGAATACAGCTGGCTATGGGGAGGAGGCAGAAGACCTAGGTGTGTGGAGAAGTTGTATCTACCCAGGCACGGGGAGAAGGGACAGGGGTGAGGGCCTCAGGGAGGAGAGGGGAGGCACTTTTTAAATCCTGTTATTGCAGAGATAATATCAGAGCCTTGGAAGATAAAAAGTTGTTGCCAGGTGGGAAAAGTTGGGACTGGGGTGGAGCAGGTGAGTAAACCAGGTAGACAGTAGCCACTAGAGGCACAGGAAGTAGGAGGCTCTGGCTTCCCCAGATCTGCAATCAACTCAGGCCAGCTGGAGCAGAATGCTGAGGGGCTTGGATGGCAGATCAGTTACCTGTACCACCTGACAACTTTCCCCACCCTGGAGCAGCTGGAAGCTACGCTATTTTCTCAGAGCTTCTGGGGGACAGGAACTGGGTGTGGCTCAGCTAGGTCCTTTGGCTTACTGGCTCTCACAGGTCACAGTCAAGATGTTGGTGGGGTTGGAGTCATCTCCAGGCTGGCCTGAGGGAGGGTCTACTGCCAACCTTGCTTATGTGGCTGTTGGCAGGATTCAGCTCTTTGCTGACTGGTGGCCAGAGGCCTCCCTCAGTTCCCTGCCCCATGGGTCTCTCCACAGACCTACCCTGCACCAGTATGACAGAGGAGAGAGACTGGGGTCAGGAAGAGCCACAGTCTTTTTATGACCTAATATTGGAAGTAATGGTCCATCACTTTTGCTCTATTTTCTCACTAGAAATGGGGTGTGAGGTCCAACCCACGCTCCTGAGGTGGGGGATCGTCATGCTGCTAATGGGGCCAGCCTGTAGCACCCAGTGACTATATGAGATTCAAATCCAAGTGTTTCTCTGGGGGAAAAAAAAAAGGTTACAGGTGTGGTTAACACTTGTAGTCAGCAGACTTTAAGCAAAGAAGAAGAGCTTTGATAATGTGGGTGGGCCTCATCCAATCAGTCCCAGCCTCAAGAGCCAAACTCAGCTTTCCTGAGAGGAGGGAATTCTGTGTCTGCTCCTGCTTGAGTCTCCAGCCTGTTGCCTGCCTGTGCACGTCCTTAAAATAAATCTGTTAATATTTACACATACATATGCTATTGGTCCTGTTTCTCTGTGGATACGGGCTCGCGCCTGGGAGGAATCATCATGGAGGCTGTTCTGGAGGCTGCCCTGCTGGTTTGGCTTCCTGGTGCTGCTGTCGCAGAGTGCCACAGATTGGCAGGCTTGCACAGCACAGATTCATTTCCTGTCGGTTCTGGAGGGCTCAAGACTGACATGGTGCCGTGGTCAGAGTTGGTATCCTTGACTTGCAGATGGCTGTCTACATGTGTCTTCCCTCACAATGTGTCTAGAATCCCTATTTCTTCTCATGAAGACACCCACCAGTCAGGTTGGACTAGTGCTGGCCTGAGTGACCTCATTTTGACTTGGCTGCCACTGTAAAGACAGTATCTCCAGAAGGCACCCATGGGAGGTCCAGGGGGGAAGATTAACTGGCCCCAAACTGATCTGAGGAAGAAGCCATTCAAGCATCGGTGGATGTTGAACAGAGAGAAGCAACTGAGGCATCAGGTGGTCGGGGCTGTGATACATGAAGGGCTGATCACACGGCATCACATCAAGAAGCGGGCATCCAGTGCATGTGCCAATATTACTGTCAGGGAAGAAACACAGAAAACTCCTGCTGCAGATTCAGCTTGCTCAGAAAGAAAAGGCAGCAATGGAAGTGGAAGTTCCTTCAAAACCAGCCATGACTAGTGAACCACAACCCAAATAACAAAAGAAGATCAACTCCCGCCCCCTGCAGGATGTAGACATGGAGAATCTTGAGGATGAGAGCTCAAGTTCTTAACTCTTCCACCAGATTTTCAACTGGAGCCAACAGGATTGGGCAGCTGTTACGAGGGTTTTGAAGAAAGCATTACCTGCTTTCACTCATCCCCATTCCTTTTACATGATGGCTTACTGACTTTCCTGGAGGGATATTTTGGGAGGGAAGAGGGTAGACAAGAAAGATTCAAGAGGTTCCAACTTCCATTTATAATAAAGCCCTAGAGCTTTGACTGACGTGTGTGATAAAGTATAGAAATGGCGGATGGGCCATGAAAAGGTCTATGGGTGTGGATGGAGACAGTCTAGAAACACAGACTTGCTTGAGCAAAAATAATGAGGAACTAGTCTTTGGTGACGTGGTCCAAAGGTCACCAACTTTTCTCTCCAACTTTCCATTTCTGACAATAATAGAAGTTATTGTAGGAATGACATGGGGTAAGGATCCTAATCCCAGTCTTGCCTTGGCCCCTGTGCGACCAGGATGGGCAAGTCACTTTATTTCACGTTCGTCTTGCTTCCTTCGCTGGATTATGTTTTTAATAAAATAAATACCAAACATTAAAAAAAAAAAAAAAAACTATCTCCAAATACAGACAGCCATAGGTCCTAGGGTTAGAATTTCAATATTTGATGCTGGGATACCCAGTTCAGAGTACGCACAGGCACATTGCCTGCTTACCACAGTCTGTATGAGTCACTGTGAGCTTCCACAACAAAACGCTATAAACGAGCGGCTTAAAACACACACACACTTAGGTTCTCACAGTGCTGGAGGCTGAAAGTCTGAGTCCAGGGGTGAGCCTGTCGGGTCTGGTGAAGGTTCTCTTCCTAGTCTGTTCACATGGAGGAAATAGAAGGCCATGAAGTTCTCGGTGTCTCCTCTCTGGGCACTAATCCCATCACGAGGGCCCCACCCTCATGCCTTCATCTACCCCTAATCACCTCCCATGTTCCCATCTCCACATAGCATCACCTCAGGAGCTAGGGCTTCCACGTGTGAAATTGGGGGCAGGCACCCTGGGGTTGCTGTGGCTCATGCAAAGGTGAGCTGCCATTGTCAGTTGCCCACCAATCCCTTCCAGGGCCAAGAATCTCCAGGATGGGGACTACCTAGGCAATGGCCACTGGCCCTTACAAGACTGGTCAAGCTTCCCTGGGGCTTGGGTACCATCTACTGCCTAGACTGAGACAGGTGCTGGTCACAGGAGGTCAAGCCACCTGGAAGCTGGGAGCTTCTTGGCGCTTCAGTGTGGGGAGTAGGGGATTCCAGGGAGACCCCACTGACCTTTTCAAGGGTTCTTGTCATTGATTCCCCAGCCCATGGTCTTCTCCAGCAACTGAGTTATCAGGTTGCACAAAAGAAACCCCCCAGAACTTTCCTGGCCTTTGGTATGCATGCATTTCCCCAGTTCCACTCCCACCTGCTGCCCTGCGCTCCCTCCTGGGGACTCCACCCACCAACAGCAGTGTTTGGGTACCTTCCCTGCCCCATCCTTGTCCTCAGCCTTGTCCTAGCTGTGATCTGTACCCCCAGATGGGGGAAGATGCAGCCCTGGTGCTGTACTGGCCCCTGTTAACATGTACTTCCCAGGGCTGGAGAGATCTTTAAGACCCCCAAGGCCATTCGATGGACTGGGGCCAGCTAAGCCACAAGCAGAAATGGCAGCCCTGTTTTTGGAAGCCTGTGCTGATGGAATTGGAGTGCTACCCCACACCATTGCCTGACCTGGGATTCCTTTGGTCATGTCTCATGGGAACTGTTTGTGGGCATTTGCTGCTTAACACCATCCCAGCCAGGCCCTGCCTGGGGTACTGCGTGTCCAGCTGTCCTTTTGCACACCTCTCTGGAACTGATGTTCCAGGAAATGCAGAGAGACCTTTGAAAAGAGAATCAAAGCAAACCTCAGGCCCAGATTAAGTAAACCCTAGTATCTTAGCAGGTTGGATCAGGGCATGAAGCCCAAAAACCAAAACACGCAGACCATGTGCACACACTGGGATATTTAGATAAAATCATGTATATTTATTCACATGCCAGGAATATGTGCCTACTAATATCACGTGTTTTGAAAGCATACAAACTCACATCAAAGTTGCAAAAATCTGAAGTGTAGCAATCAATGCTGATTAGGTTCTTACTTTGATTAACAAAAATAAATATCAGGAGGGACACTGGCTGAACCAGGTACAAGACTACTCTCATCTTTGCTGGATCTCAGATCAGAATGGTGTTTCCTGGGAAGCAGGCCCTGCAGGTGGACAAGGCTGGCCTGCCATTTACCTGTAGAAACCCACATGTTACCTCTGCAGGTAGATGGCTCCCAAATCTACAACAGCAGCCCTGACCCCTCATTTCCCATGCAACACCCGGCTGGTCACCTGTGCTTACGCCCAGTGACACCCAGTGGGGCGCAGGCTCCGTGCAGGGCCAGAGGGAGTCAGCCATGATGCCAGCACCTGAGGATGGACCCTTCCTGCCTCCTCTCATCCAGACCCATGCTCTGGGCTGCAGGTCTGGTCCACCCTGGATGAGCTTTCTTCAGAGCAGTATCCAAAGGACTAGAAAAACTTGTCCCTCTCTAGCCACACCTTCATGCCAGGAGATGGGCAGGGGCAAGGGACTGTGGGGTTCTCCTGGGGCTGCCACAAAAAGTGCCACAAACTGGGTGGCCAGAGAATGCATGCTCTCATGGTGCCAGAGGCCAGAGGTTGAAAAGCAGGAGTTGGCAAAGTGGGCTCCCTCCAGGACCCTGGGAGAGGAACTATTCCAGGCTGTCCTGGGGGACACTCCACCTCACCAAGCCACAGCTAAGCCATTTACCTGTCCTTTCTAGAAAGGAGAGGAGAGGAGAGGAGAGCAGCATTCCCAAACTGCCCTGGGTCACTCCAGCCTGCAGACACCCCCTGCTCCTTCCCATGATCCCCTGTCCCAGCAGCACAGACGAGATGGAGGGCACTGGGGAGCCCTGCAGTTGTGCTGACTGCCATCTTTCTGAGGATGGCTTCCTCGGGCTGCCACATACCAGGAGCATGCAGAAGTCCCCAGGAATCCTGCGGGGCTGACAAGATGGTATGACAGGAGGCTCAGACGGGGTTCTGCCACTGACCAGCTGTGAGGCTGGTGCTTCCCCTCCACACAGCCTCGGTCTTCCAGAGTATCAGCAAGTGGGAGGAATGCTTCTTGCCAGGTGGCGTGGACTGAATGTGTGCAAGTGTCCCCTGATAAATCTCCCCTGGCAAGAGCCATGATGACCTTGTTCATCAGTGTGTCCCCGTGACTGCAGTCAGGGTCTGGCCTTCAGTAGGTGCCCAGCCCAGGTGAATGAATGAAGGATGGCAGGAGAAGTTCAAAGTGGAACAGCAGTGGGAGGAGGGACAGCCCCACGGGAGGATGAGAAGACAAGAAACCAAGAGGGTTTATTGACATCTGGGTACAGGTCCGCTGGGTTCAGATGCGGCTCTAAGAAATTTACAATTATTAATTCAACAAACACTCATGACTGCCTTGTGAAGTTAGTGCCATTGTTATATCCGTTTTACAGGTGGGAAAACTGAGGCACAGAGGTTGAGAGACTTGTTCAAGGTCCCAACAGCTGGCAGGGCAGAAGCCAGAGGCCAGGACTAGACCCGGCTGTGGACTCCAGGCTCTGAACCACCGCAGTCCTCTGCCTTCCCGCACTCAAATCGCCCAAGCTCCCCACCCCAAGAGCAGAGGAGGAAGGTAGAGTGGAGCCGAGACGAGGGGCAGGAGAGGAGGGCTTTGTCATACTGGGGACCTGATCCTCACCGCCAGCACTGAGAGCACGGCCCAGACTGCAAACCCCAATGGCCTCAGGCACCTGTGTGTGGCTGGCCACAGAAGTTTGTGAAGGAATGAAGACAAACACTGAGGCTTCAGAACAGCTGTCTGGAAAGACCAGAGCTCCCCACAGAATCCCAGTGTCTACACCTGAGAGAGGTCGGCACCATCTCAGGGGCCCCCCCGGGACCCTGCAAAGAGGGAGGGGGGCCAGCAGGTGGTTCCCACAGGTGGCAGCTGACAACCACCTTCCCAAACTCCCCTTAATTTAGACTAAGTGGGATCGAACTCTGTCTTACTAAATCCAAAGATTGAATCACAGATGACGAAGTGGTTTCCTAAAACAACTTTGAAACTACACACAGAAAAAAAGCTAGCAAAACAGAATTTGCCAAGTCAAATTCCTTGTGCTTCTAGAATGAAGGGAAAGAGACAATTTGCAATCAACACTTCCATCCTGTGTGAATGAAGAGGTTCGAAGATGTTGGAAAAGTTAGTGCTCATTCCACCCGGGATCCGATGCGCCAGCCAAACCCAATGGTGCACCTACCTGGACACGGCCTGCCTTTCCCACTAGGCGCCTCCCAGCCACGCTTCTGGACCCAGGCCAACCTGGTTCCCCCTTCCCTGCCCCTCCGCCAGTGCCATCTCCCTCTCCTCTAAACTCCTGCAGACCTTCATGAACAGCACCTTTCTGATTTCTTGCTGTCTTGGAGGAATCGGAATCTCTGTTCTGCTTTATTAAGCACTTACTGTGTACCAGGCACTTGGCACACATTATTCCTCTTAATCCTTGCACTGCCTCCATGCAGATAGTTATTGCTCCTATTTTGCTTTTTTTTCAAAGTCCAATTTTAATTCAGACTGAACAAACAAGCAGAAAAGTGAGAAAGCTAACTGTATTAGCAGACACAGATGTACCAAGTGTAAAACAGTGGGTTATTAGGAGAACTATTTACACACATATTTACAAGCAACCCTTTAATATACAAGTTTTACTTAGTTGGAAAAAGATTTTACATTAAGTAAAAATACTACTTAAATAGGGCTGAGGTGGTACCTTATAGAAGTATTAGAAAAGTGATCCTCAAGGTATATTGACTACAAAGAAGATGAAAACTTGAATGATAAATATCTAGTAAAATTCTCTAGTTTTAAAAAAAGTCAATGCAACTCATGCTACAAAGTAAAAGTAAGAAAACCATATAAATACAAGAAGAATAATGTTCTAGACCTTCGGGAAATGAAGTTAGTGAGGTGAAACAAAAGAACAATTCTTGAATTAGAATAAATTCTCAGTGAAGGGTGAGTCTTGATTGTTTAGTGGGGGAGTTCTAAGATTTTTTGTTTTGTTTTTTCCATTATTGACATTTTTAAAGCCCTTGGTATCAAATAGTATCTACATATGTAAATCAGTTGTTGATATATTCCAAGACTTTAAAGATTTCATGATTGTGATTAGTATGAGACATAAATGTCAAACTGAAATAAAATCTATAATAGTCATACCTAAAATAAAGAATGTTACATTTTTGCAGTAATATGTATTCTTATGCTAAGACTTTTCCCGTTCAAGAACTTAAGGTATAAGTATCTAATGAGCTAGCAAAATTTACTTTCAACATGATATTTATTTCAAAATCAATTTTATTGCAGCCAAAACAGTAAAATTCACTGTACGTAATAAACTGTTTTATATATATATATATATATATATATATATATATATATATATATACACATTTTATGTTATAGGGAATAAAGTTTATTTTGGTAGATAGTGTTAAACAAAATTAAAGTTGCATACATTAGTAACATAACATCCTTAATTTGGTATAAGTGTGACACATTATCTTGCTTTCCTGTGTTCTGCTAAATCATCATACCTAAACTGTTTTATAAAACTGATATGCTGAAATTTAACTTTACTGTTTTCGTTTATGCTCTGATTCCAAACAAAACTTTTCATAAACTTCTTCAATCTCTGGGTCCATCTCAATATCAATATCATCCAAATATGGATCACCAATCCCTGATAAATCTGGTCCATTTTCTTCATAATCTGGAAAAAAGTCCTCTCTTTCAAGTAATTCTTGATATTTCTCTTGGTAATCTGGATCAACTGCAGTGAAAGGAACACCATCAGATGTATAAAATGTTGGTTCATTCATAAAGTAGTTAGGATCATTTTCAGGTGTTGCTTCTCTGTATGTCAAAGTTGCATGAACTCTACCTCAATTACTTGACCAGCGTTCTACAAGCTTCAAGATCATCTGTTTTACATCTCTGCTGAAGTTTGCATCCAAGACAACATTTTCAATTCTCTGAATAATTTCTTCCATATCAGTCTTTCCTTTTTCCTTCCAGGCATCTTCCAAAACTGACCCTGTGAACTTCAGTAATTTTACTGCACAAATTAAGTTGTCATCCATAGGATTAGAGAAGAGGGCATTCAGCAATTCCTGCAGACCAACCTGAAGGATATCTGCTCTTGTAACCTGTCCATTTGTTCCCTTGATCTCCAAGTTAAGATACAGTTCTCCCAGAAAGAGTACAATTGCATGAAATCATTTTCGAGTCACTTCATCTCCTTTGCAGCTTGATTTTTTAACTTCATATTCAGTCT
Source organism: Sciurus carolinensis (assembly GCF_902686445.1). Taxonomy (NCBI): domain Eukaryota; kingdom Metazoa; phylum Chordata; class Mammalia; order Rodentia; family Sciuridae; genus Sciurus; species Sciurus carolinensis. The sequence goes on along the minus strand of NC_062220.1, from coordinate 114,320,947 downwards.
GACATCTTTGAAGTAGTAATTGGCAAAAGTTGCCACTCCGTGGGCTTATTGTCAGATGGTGGGACAGGTAATTACACAGGCGAGCTCCCATATAAGAGAAATTTGGGATAGATGTAACCTGTTGGTAGATGAGTTCCACAAGTTCTTGCAAAGCATCATCTGTTGTAACCCAGCTATTCAGGGTCTCTGCAAACTGTTCGATTTCAGTTTCAAAACTGCCAGGCTGTTCTGTAAGATGATTCAAAAAATCCTCAACATACTCTGATAGAGTGGGATAATCTCACAACGATCCTCCTAGGATTCTGTATAATTAGAAGAATAACCTGATGGGTAAAATTCAGGGGCGTTCGCAGACAGTTTAGACATTAGCACAGGAGCCACAACCGCCTGGGGTTTAGCCATTGCTGACTCTGAGTTTTGTGGTGGGATTTCATCCTGTGGACTAGGTGGAGCTCTCAGGGGCCTCATTTGTTCTGAGAGCGCCCTGGGCCTGGGAGGCCGCTGGGAGCCTGCGGGGGGCCTTGCTCTGGGCCCCTGGCTGCACGACCTTCCTGGGCTGGCGCAGCGGCAGCGGCTGCAGGAAGCCCAGGGCTTTGGGCTGTGGCTGCAGCTGATGCCGCGACCGCTCCGCAGGCCCTGCTCCATTCTGAAACCCGCCGCTCTCAGGCCCAGGCCCCGGCTCTGGCTGACCAGCACCTGGAGTCCAATGGAAACCGTCTGTATTCCATGAAATAGAAGAGGAGGGAACCCTCCCAAACTCATTCTACGAAGCCAATATCACCCTGATACCTAAACCAGACAGAGACACATCGAGGAAAGAAAATTTCAGACCAATATCCTTAATGAACATCGACGCAAAAATTCTCAACAAAATTTTAGCAAATCGCATACAAAAATGTATTAAAAAGATAGTGCATCATGATCAAGTGGGTTTCATCCCAGGGATGCAAGGTTGGTTCAACATTCGGAAATCAATAAATGTAATTCACCATATCAACAGACTTAAAGTCAAGAATCACATGATTATTTCAATAGATGCAGAAAAAGCATTTGATAAAATACAGCACCCCTTCATGCTCAAAACACTAGAAAAAATAGGGATAGTGGGAACGTTCCTTAACATTGTAAAGGCCATCTATGCTAAGCCCATGGCTAATATTATTCTTAATGGTGAAAAACTGAAAGTATTCCCCCTAAAATCTGGAACAAGGCAGGGATGCCCTCTCTCACCACTCCTATTCAATATCGTCCTTTAAACTCTAGCCAGAGCAATTAGACAGACGAAAGAAATTAAAGGGATACGAATTGGAAAAGAAGAACTCAAACTATCCCTATTTGCTGATGATATGATTATATACTTAGAGGAACCAGGAAATTCCACCAGAAAACTCTTAGAACTCATAAGTGAATTCAGTAAAGTAGCAGGATACAAGATCAATGCTCATAAATCCAACGCATTTTTATACATAAGTGATGAATCTTCAGAAAGAGAAGTTAGGAAAACTACTCCATTCACAATAGCCTCGAAAAAAATAAAATACTTGGGAATCAATCTCACAAAAGAGGTGAAAGACCTCTACAATGAGAACTACAGAACACTAAAGAAAGAAATTAAGGAACACCTTAGAAGATGGAAAGATCTCCCATGTTCCTGGATAGGCAGAATTAATATTGTCAAAATGGCCATACTACCAAAAGTGCTATACAGATTCAATGCAATTCCAATTAAAATCCCAACGATGTACCTTACAGAAGTAGAACAAGCAATCATGAAATTCATCTGGAAGAATAAGAAACCCAGAATTGCTAAAGCAATCCTTCGCAGGAAAAATGAAGCAGGGGGTATTGCAATACCTGAACTTCAACTGTACTACAAAGCAATAGTAACAAAAACGGCATGGTATTGGTACCAAAAATAGACAGGTAGATCAATGGTACAGAATAGAGGACATGGACACAAACCCAAACAAATATAATTTCCTCATACTAGACAAAGGGGCCAAAAATATGCAATGGAGAAAAGATAGCCTCTTCAATAAATGGTGCTGGGAAAATTGGAAATCCATATGCAACAAAATGAAAATAAACCCATATCTCTCACCGTGCACAAAACTAAACTCAAAATGGATTAAGGACCTCGGAATCAGACCAGAGACCCTGCATCTTATAGAAGAAAAAGTAGGTCCAGATCTTCAACATGTCGGCTTAGGACCAGACTTTCTCAACAGGACTCCCATAGCACAAGAAATAAAAGCAAGAATCAACAACTGGGATAGATTCAAACTAAAAAAGCTTTCTCTCAGCAAAGGAAACTATCAGCAATGTGAAGAAAGAGCCTACAGAGTGGGAGAAAATCTTTGCCAATCATACTTCAGATAGAGCACTAATCTCCAGAATCTATAAAGAACTCAAAAAACTCAACACCAAGACTACAAATAATCCAATCGACAAATGGTCTAAGGAAATGAACAGACACTTCACAGAAGAAGACCTACAAACAATCAACAAACATATGGAAAAATGTTCAACATCTCTAGTAATAAAAGAAATGCAAATCAAAACTACCCTAAGATTCCATCTCACCCCAATCAGAATGGCGATTATCAAGAACACAAGCAACAACAGGTGTTGGCGAGGATGTGGGGGGAAAGGTACACTCATACATTGCTGGTGGGGTTGCAAATTAGTGCAACCATTCTGGAAGGCAGTATGGAGATTCCTTATAAAACTTGGAATGGAACTACCATTTGACCCAGCTATCCCACTCCTTGGCCTATACCCAAAGGACTTAAAATCAGCATACTACAGAGATACAGCCACATCAATGTTCATTGCTGCTCAATTCACCATAGCCAGATTGTGGAACCAACCTAGATGCCCTTCAGTTGATGAATGGATAAAGAAACTGTGGCATATATATACAATGGAATATTACTCAGCCATAAAGAATGATAAAATTATGGCATTTGCAAGCAAATGGACGAAATTGGAGAATATCATGCTAAGTGAGATAAGCCAATCTCAAAAAACCAAAGGAAGAATGATCTCGCTGATAAGTGGATGATGATACATAATGGGGCGTGGGAGGGGTTAGTTTTAGGGTTAGAGTGAGGGTTAGGGAGGGGGGCAAGAATGGGGGAAGGAAGGACTGTATAGAGGGAAAAGAGGGATGGGAGGGGTGGGGGGAAGGGGAAGAAAATAACAGAATGAATCAACCAACATCACCCTATGTAAACGTATGATTACACAAATGGTATGCCTTTACTCTATGTACAAACAGAGAAAGAACATGTATCCCATTTGTTCACAATAAAAGAAAAAAAAAGAAAGAAACCGTCTGATATGCTCCTCCTCCTTCTCCTCCTCCCCCCCCTCCTCCTCCGAGGGCGGCTGCGCTCCGGATAGGACTTGGAGGGAGGCGCCCCGGGCCGGCTCTCGCTGCTGCGCCTCACTCAGGCCTCATGGAAGAGCTGGGCGGTGGCCGGGTTCTTCGGCGGCGCTTTGGGCAGAGCGGACCGCAGGTTGATCCCCGCGGAACCGCCGCTTTATCGCTCCTATTTTGTAGATAGACTCTAAGGGCTAGAGAGGTCGGGCCATTTATCACAGACAGTTCCAGAGGAGTCACCCAAGGAACCTTCTCTTGCACTCCGCAGCTTCCAGACAAGTGAGTATGGATGGAAGAGAATAAATTTGTAGAATCATAAGAAAAACAACTATATTGAAAAACAGTTATAAAAATAACCAAATCTGTGATGTAGAAAGCCACATCTCACTAACACGTTAAACAGCAGGACCTAGAGAATAACCTCACACCCCGGTAACTTCACAATGGTGATAAGTGCAAAGGATGTTTCAGGGTCTCTGCCAGAGTTGCCATGGGTACACAGCTATGTTTGCGATAAAGCCGAAAGTACGAGTCATACTACTTAGGCTTTGTGGATTTGTTGACTACATTGGTAACTGAAAGAAATGCTAGATGTCAGGCAGAGATTTGTAAAAATAAAGAAGCAATTTTTTTTTCCCGTCCAAAGTCACAGACTCCCTAAATTCTACCCCAAAATCCCATAGGGTCCTCACGCACTCCAGGTCAAAGCCCCAGAACCCTCCCCATCCTTTCCTTTGATTCTCCCCAGACCATTTTCAGAGGAAGGCCCTGGAGGAGGTGGGTGGCCTCCTTCTGTCTGTTATGGATGTCCGCCTTCTTCAATAGAAAGCAAAATAAGAGGAGAGAGTGAGTTGAGATCAAGGAAGCTGAGCCAAGCATCTCCAATCTCAGGTAAGAAAAGCATGGCTGCCTCTCTCACCCATTGTGAGTTTCAAGACCCCAGCCCACCATCACGGAGTATGGTCCCCAACTCAGCACATAGCTGAACCCTGAACACTTGGCCAAAGAGCAAAGACCCGGAGCAAGATGAAGGAACACAGCCATACCTGAGAATGTGTGGGTACTTCTGCCTTCAAGAGGTGAAGCTTAGCCAGGCACAGTGATGCATGTCTGTAATCCCAGTGACTTGGGGGCTGAGGCAGGAGGATCACAAGTTCAAGGCCAGCCTGAGCAACTGAGTGAGATTCTCAGCAACTTGATGGAATGCTGTCTCAAAATAAAAAATGGGAAGGGTTGGGGATGTAGCTCAGTTGAAGAGCACCCCTGGGTTCAAATCCCAATACCAAAAAAGAGTCAAAGCTTAAGTTCTTCCCTTTCAGTCTGGGCTGGACTTACAGACACTTCTGACAGACCACGCAAAAATGATGAGGTTTCATTTCTGAGATTAAGTCATAAAAGGACTGTGACTCCTTCCCTGCTCCTTCTCTCAAATCACTCATTCCAGGGAAGTCAACTGTCACGTTGTGAGAACTCTCAACTAACCCTGTAGAAAGATCTATGTGGCAAGGGGCCCAAACCTCACACCCAATCAAAGAAGAAGCAAAACCTCCATTCGGCAGCCGCATGAGGAGCCATCTTGGAACCTTTGAATGTCACAGCCTTGACTGCCAGCCTGATGACAATCTCAGGAAAGGCTGAGTCAGAACCTACCTCAGCTGGGCCACTCCCAGGTCCCTGATTCTCAGGAACCGAGGTAGCAATGTTTATTGGTTTAAGCTGCTACCTTTGGAGCACTTTGTTAAGTGTAACAGATTACTAATACAAAGCATTAAAAGGAGAAGTCCTCAGGGGCTGATGGATGAGGTGCCAGGAGAGTGGACCGCAGTAGGAGTCACCCTGGGGCAGTCATCTGGAGAGGGAGACCTCGCAGAGGGCATGGGGCACATCCTCAGTGCGTGTGCTGAGCTGTCCTGCTGCTGAGACCCGGGCCTCCGGTGCTTCGCCGTCTAAGGTCCTGTTCCCAGGTGGCTCTGGCAGTTCCCTCAGTTGTGGTGGGGAGTAAGAAACCAACCAGAGCTGCTGCAGGGTCCAAGGAGGTGGCTCGTGCAGTGCCTAGGGGGTGCCAGGCACCCATAAAGCGCTCAATAAGAGGTGATAGGGGCATCTGGGCCCTCCTTCCACTGCCAGCAGGCCCAGACACCCAGGCAAGCCTGTCCCTAAGGAAGCCCATCCTCCTCTGACACCCAGAAGTCCCAGGAATCCAAACAGAGCACCAAACTGAGACTGGGACACTTGGACACTGTTCTGGCCCTGAGCTGCATCCTGCAACCACCTCAGCCAATGCCTGTTCGGGAAGGGGCCCCAGAGAGCACCTGACCTGGTCCACGAGGAGGGATCACGAACAGAAGCCACATGAAGATGGAGACCACCGAGGCCCCTTGGCAGACAACTGGATAAGCCCAACGTGGTCATTCACCACGTTGAATGACTCACACAGACAAGGACTCTGCCTGCCACTGTGCAGACAGGTGACAGTGCAAGAAACCAGTGACAAAGGGTCACATGCACATGATAGCATCTCCATGAAATGTCCAGAAAGGACAGGTCCACAGAGACAGATGGCAGATTGGTGGCAGCCAGGGCCCTGGGGTAGGGGGTGAAGAGTGACCGCCCAGTGGTTCTGGGATTTCCTTGACAGGCACAGCAGCTGCCCAGCACGGTGCATGTCCTCAATGCTGCCGAAGTGCTCACCTTAAATGGCTGACCCTGCGTTGTGCAGATTTCACCTCAACCTCACAGACGACTACGTGGAGATGCCACTTTTTACCTATCACACTGGCAGGAGTGGGAGTGTGGCCCCCAGGCCATGTCAGGGAGGCTATGGGGACAGGCCCTCCAGGAGTGGGACTGGGAAGATGCTCCACAGGAGCAATGTGGCCATCAGACAGCTCACCAAGGCCAGTGGCCTTTGACCCAGCCACTCCCCAGCTGGTGTTGGTCCTACTATCACCAGCACAGGTGAAGAATGGCAGATACGTGGACCATGTCGCAGTGGTATGTCGGAAGTACCAGAAGTGACGGGACACTGGAAAGAACTCAGGCATCTGGGGAACCAGCTGCAGAAATGGTGGGTTCTATGAAGGACAAGGCTCTCTCTGTGACCTCGCTAAGAAAGAAAGTAGGAGCAGATAGTGTGTGTGAACTTCATTTGCTTGTACGTCTGCAGAAAGAGCTGCACACACAGGTACGTGCAGAGAGCTCCCAGAGACCCATGGAAGGACTGGGAAGGATTCCCCTGGGGGCCTCATGGAGTCCCAGGAAGCTCACCTGCCAGCATGTGGCTCACCTGCCAGCATGCCTGCCCTTTGTGGTCCCCTCCCTCACTGTGGCAGGACTGGTCTGTGTGGCCCTAAGGAGCAGCGCTTCTGGGACTCCATTGGGCTGAATTGTGTCCCCATGAATTCACAGCTTGAGGTCCCAACCCCAGCACCTCAGAGCGTGGCTGTGTTGGAGACGGGGCCTGAGTTATCATGAGGGTGGTGTGAAGCCAGGTGGGTAGGCCCCAATTCCATCTCCCTGGTGTCCTAACAAGAAGAGGACATTCAGACAGGTGCAGAGGGCAGACCATGTGAGACCCTGGGAGATGGCATCTATGTGACAGGGAAAGAGGACTCACAGAAAGCCAGCCCTGCCGAGGTCTTAGTCCCTTTTGGCATTTGTCCTGAGTACACAGTCGTCACTGGGTGGTCTGGGGTCTGTGGTCCTCTGGTCTGTTCCTTGCCCTCCCTTGCACCATGCTCTTGGTCTGAGCCCTGCAGGCTACTTCCTGGGTTTCCATGTCCCTTGGCTGCCGACTGGCTTCAATCGGTGGGAAGGACCTGTTGGGGGCCTGGAGGGCGGACGCCTGAAGAGTCCCTGCTCCTCTTCTCTGCCACAGGCTGTGCCTTCTCTGTGGGACCATGCCAGTGGCCCTCCATGAGACCTAGTCCCAAGTCCTGGCATCTCCACTTTGCTGTGACCCTCCATCTCCACTGATGGTGGCAGCTTCCTCTCCTGGCCAACCTCTGAGTGGCCTCATTGCCCTGCAAACTCTCAGCTCTTCCTTCTTCCTGGGCAGCAGAGCAGCTGACACCTGTGGCCACCTCCAGGGGAAGACCCACAGCAGGGAGGGCCCTGTCTGCAGGAGCAGCAGCCCCAGGCCACCAGCTGAAGAGATACTGGATGGAATGGTGCTGTGGTCACCTAGAGAGGGACAGCACCACCAGCCTCCACAGCATGGGTGGCCCCACAGCCAGAGCAAGAAGACAGTATAAACATGCCCCTTCTGGGCTTCAGGCAAAAGATGGTTCCCTTCCCACCAGGAACAGATATGGCAGGGGGTGGCCAGTGCCACATGAGGCACACGTATGAGCAGCAATAGTCCCCGTCGAGGGCAAAGCAGGGAATAACATCCCAAGGGACACGCAGCACAGGCTGGCAGAGCTCTTTGTCTTCAAGAGGAAATGCCCAGGCCCAGGTCTGCTCCCATGCAACGGGGCAGGGGTCAAGGACTGTGCCCAGGATCAGCTTTCCCAACGTTCCCTGTGTTAAATTCCTCCGACCAAAATACCTGGGATGTGTTGTTTCTCTGCTTGGACTCCCGTTGATATCAGAGTATAATAAGCAAAAGAAAAGGGTCAGAGAGGCCAACACACATTTGAAAAGCATCTGTCCAGTGTGAGCTCTGTCCTCCAGTGGCCCCCACAGCATTTTCATCCGGGGTCACTGTTACGGCTGTCACATCTCTGTGCTCATCACTGACACCCTGCTTGGCCACCTAAGCCACCTCCCTCCTGCCCTCCTGCCTCTGCCTTGCTCAGAGCTACATGGACTCGGCTAGGTAGATGTAGGACGTCTACATCACAGAGCCAGAAGGCATGGGAGGAGGGGTGCCAGTCAGGGTGACTCCGTCGCCCAGCCTCCCTGGCTCAGGAGCCCCACAGGGATGTGGAGGACGGGAAACAGCAGCACACTGTTGCATTCGTGAGGCAGCCGTGGGCAGCGGGGGCCCTGGCCCTCCCGGCAGGCCCTTGGGCCGTGTCCCCAGCACTGGCCAGCCGTGGCCAGAAGGAAGAGTCCACAGCAGAGCAGATGATCCCCACTTAGAGCAGGAGGGAGGCCGATGGCCGCCTTCTTGTTTTCGGAGCAATGAGAACATTGCTATGTAACCAGATTTTTCAAAGCTCAGATGGAGACAGGTGGTGCTCAGAGATGTTTTCCTGATTCAGCCATTTACTTACATAAAGAGCCTGACAGGCAGCCTGCACGCCCGCTCCCTCCCACTGTCCATTTAGTGAACCCTCTTCAAGGAGCAGAGCTGGGCCTCCTCCCACAGCAGGTGGGTGACAGCGACAAGAGGGGGTGCAGGACCCCAGAGGGAAGCGCAGATGGAGACCCCCCGAGGGCAGCTTCCCCGAGCCAGCTCTCCCCGGGTCCAGACCCTGGCCTGGACACACGAGGCCTCATGTACGAGCCCACCCTCCTGCAGGGCTGGTGGGAAGAGCAGGTCTCTCTGGGCTGTGAAAAGGATGATCAGCCACCAAAGCCTCAGGGAGTCACAGCAGCTGGGCAGCATTTGCCCCCTGGAACTGATCTGGGAGGAGCTGGGGAGCCCACCCACGGGGAGCCCACCCACCCCAGCACACAAAGGGGTGGGTCAGGTGCTGTAGGGAGCAGCCTTGGGGCCTCCTCACCTCCACTGTGTTCAGGTGGGGACAGCAGAGGCCGGGCAGGACTCTGAGCATTCCATGGACCACTGGGCTCTGCAGTCACTGGGTCACACCATCATCAAGGCCAGGTCATGGGTTTGGATATTCACCTGGGGCCAGCCCTGCTCTTGGCGCTGCAGAGTCGAGCACATTCTAAACGTGTGGCACTGCCTGAAAAAGGGACATTGCCACCAAGGCCATGGGCGGCAGAGGAAGGGCTGCAGCCCAAGCCAGCAAGACTAGCGCCAGTGTGTGCCACCTCACGGCCCTGAAAGGAGGCCTTGCAAACATTCACTTCCTCAGTCTCTCTGAAGACTCTGCCCTGAGTGGGACCACAGCTGTCCCCACCTAGCCACCTAGCCACCACCATCTTGGATTACTACCACCCCCACCCACCATGACGTACTCTGCACAGGAAACCAGATGGCAGGGTGTGCAGGGGCTCTGCAGGCTCCGCAGGGTCAGACCTGTTACCTTTGTGCCCTCCGCTCCTCCCATGCTCCCCTCACGCTGCTCCAGTCACACTCCTGCCTCAGGGTCTTTGCACTGGCTGTTCCTGATGCCCGACTGATCCTTTCCCAGGGGTACACAAGGCTAACTCCCTCCTCAGCTTTACACCGGAGTCAAATGTCACCTCCTCAGCCTTCTCTGACGCCTGCTGCAGATGACCTCCTTCCTCCATGCCCCACACCTCCCACACTCCTCCCCACCTCACTTGGCCACAGCACATACACCTTCCAACGTTCTGTTTAATTCACTTGCCATCTTTCCAGTTCATCATGTCCTGTTACTGCAGTGTAACCCGCAAGGACAGAAATCTATGTGTTTAAGTCAGTAACACAGCCTAGAGAAGGCCTAGCACACACACTGCATGCAATCAATACCTGCTAAATGAATGAATTGCCCACACAGGAACCCTCACAGGAGCCTTAATCTCCTTTTACACATGAGGATACTGAGACTCAGAGGAGTTCAGTACCTAACCCAAGACCACACAGCAAGGAGTACAGAACAGGGATCTGATCAGCTTCCTTCCCCAATACAAGGCTGCTCCACACTTTAGTGAGGTAGATTGAGGCCAAAATGGCCTCAATCCTCTGCCCTCTGCTTTACTTGCACCCGTTGTGGGCAGGACCATGTAGTATCTGCTGTGTAGCATCTGTGCCCACTCCTTGCTCTGATTTGCTTTGGCCAAGAGGATGAAGCAAAAGTGAAGTCATGCCAGCTGAAGCTCAGACTCCACCTTCTCCTGGGATGCTGTCCCCACTGTGGAGAGAACCAGGCTGTTCCCAGCCACATGATGGCAGATGCATGGAAGAGCCCATCTGGGTCTCGACAAGCCACAGCTTTCCTGTGGACAAAAAGAAGTGCTCGGTGCTGATTGCTGCTGAGGGATGGTTGTTACACAGCATTGCTGTGGTGAAAGATAGCTGATGCACTTGGACCAGAACCCGTCTTTCCTGGGGTGTCAGTGGTCTAACTGTGAGTGGGCAGTTCTTGCAATGGCACTTTCTGGTGGGCTTGGAGCTGAGGAGGTGCCTTGTCTATGATGAGACAGAGGCGGGAGAGGCTCTGGTTACTCCATGGGCAGCTTGGAGCCTGGGCAGAAGTTGCTGGACTCTCATTTGCCCAGCGACCCCTTAGCCATGGCTTCTCACCTGTCGACTTGCCACGTAGGTGCCACAGAGCAGGCCCTGGGTCCCGTTCTTCCTCTTCTCAGGATCTGACCAGGGAGGGCAGGTTGGGTGGGGTAGATGGGAGGTGTGGCCTTCCTTCCTTAGTGGGGCTCCCCTGAAGGCAGAAACAGCAGGGCACTATTTGGGAGTGACCCCAAAAAGCAGACAAGCCATCTAAGGGCATGCTGCAGTCTGGGACTCAACCCAGTGGGGGCCCTGGGAAGCCCATGGATGCACCCCGTGTCACTCCCTCGGGATTCCGGGCTTTGGTTTCCAGCATTGTCTCTGGGGTGCTCTGAATGGGAGCCAGTGGAGGAGACGTATCTGGGTGGCAGAGGACCCCTGAGAGCCACACAGCCTGAGCTGACCTGGGGACCATTGAGTACTCGCTGTCTGTTCTTGAACAGCCCCGTCCACCCTCCAGCCTGGCCCTCAGCCTGCTCTGGACACAGCAGGCCTCCCTGCCTTGGTCCTTTGTCCTTCTCTCCCCACAAGACCCAACTCCTGCGTCAGCTCCTCTGTGAAGCTGTGCCTGCCTTCCAGGTAGCTGGTCACTCCTCTCCTGTGCCCAGTGGTCCTTTGCGGAGGCCTCTGTCGTGGGGACAAGGTCTATCCCCTGGGCACCTATGGTGGGCCAAGAACCAGGCCCAACAGTCCCTTACACGACCCACTTAATGGCACAGCACCCTGAAGTGTGGGCAGGATGGGCTCCGTCCAGACAAGGGTCAGGTTCACAAGGCCAGAAAGTGCAGGAGGCAGGACCAAATGAGTCCTTGTCCTTGCTCTAGCCGAGACACAGACCCACAATGGCACCACACTCTGGGCCCAGCATCTTCCTTGCTGCTGGCAAAAATAGAGGCCAACCCCTTCGAGGGGCCACATCCCACTCTTCTTGAATAATGAGTTTCTAATCGCTTTCTAACAGAACCGAACCTCCACATGAAAATCAATTAGCAGAAGGCTGCCTTTTGGGGGAGAGTGGGAATGTAATAACAAATTGCTCAGCCGTTTCAACCACACAAATGAACATTTCACGCGTTTACTAGAGGAGGAGATGAGGGCTCCTTTAGAGAAACCATTAGATCAATTTTCAAAGCCTGACTAAAATTCTTCAGAGCTGCTGAAGGTTTCATCTGATGACAAAGAAAATCAATGTCAATGCTTAATCTCGCCGAGTCTCCTTGTTGCAGTCAGTGATAAGGGAAAGCCGCGTGGTCCCCGAATTTAGCATATCCACAGAGACCACTCTAGGACAAAATGCACAAACACTAGTAAATTACTTCAAAACCTTTTTATTTTTTAATTAACTGGAGTGATTTTGTAATAATCCCCACAGCTTCTGTCTTAAAATGGAAATCAGTTAAGGATCGAATCCATCTTTCAACTGTGTTTCTCTAGTCCTGGGGCTCAACCCAGGAGAGGCCAGCCCCACGAGGGTGGTACTCAAAGGCTCCAATAAAACACACTGAACTGTCTGACTTCACTTCAACCCCAGCAGATGGTAACAAGTGTCAGAAGCATTTAATTAGCCCAGGCATTAGCTCCTGATTTAATGAGCCCATCCAGTCGTGCACCTGTGATATGTGGACCTGCAGAGACATAAACTTCTGAAGGGTTATAAAGAATTTTTTGAGAATGAGGGGTTGCAGCGTTTCAAGTTCCCAGGCTGCCAAAGAAAGGCAGAGGCCAGGCTCACTGGTCTCTCTTCACCGTGTGCACGCTCAGCAAGTTGAGCTTCCCAAGGCAATTCACTGCATGCTTGATTCCATGGGGGATCAGGGGCTCCACACACAGCTTTGTAGCACCACTGAGCCAGCGGGATGGTGCCCTGAATATAAACCCTGGCATTTATGTGCCTTGGAATTGTTTTTCAAAGCAAATCCACTCACATGACCATGTCTGAGTCTCACAAAGTCCTGTTAAGCAGAACAGTTATAATCCCATATGACAGGTTAGAGAATTGCCATCCAAGTCTGAGGTCAACAGTGAACAAGTGTTAAAACCAACACAGAATCCCTCTGCCTCCATTCAGAGCCTCTGATGCAGGCTCCAGCCAGCCTGGCACTGGTGGGGGCCTAAGGGCAGCACTATAGACTTTCTCCAAGCACTGGGCAGCTCTAGGGGCCTGGCACTCGGGAGACACAGCAAATAGTTACAGGAGGACAGCCTGGGAGAGTGTCCTTGGAATGAGAAGAAGTGGGATCTAAACGCTGCGACTCTGCGGCAGCCTGGCTTCTCTGTGGACTTGGAAGTGACGAGGTCCACAGCTGCACAAGCTGGTTACCTCCACACCATGAGCAAGTCCTCTCCATGGGACAGACTGACATTCCTTCATCTCTTACAGGGGAAAGGCCAGCTTCCGCTCTGAATGGCCACCCTCCCATGGAGGTACACTCACAGAGTCCAGACTCTCTGTGCTCCATCTTGGCGGGTCCCCGGATTCCAGGCGGTCTCTCCACCATGGAGGAGCATGAAGCCACCTCTGTGTCTTTGCAGGCACTCAGGGGAAGTCCTCAAATCCAGACCCTCCCACTTAACCCCAGAAGAGTGTCACAGTGAGCTGAGAGGCTGCGCCTGTCATGCCCTCAGCCCATGTTCACGAGGTCTGCCACATTGGCAGCAATGATGGCAGAGGAAATGGTTTGGAAAGAAATGTGGTGGCAGCTGCAGAGACAAGCAGCTGAGAGGGACTTCAGAGGGGACATCAGCTCCCCGTGGTTTCTCCTTGCAAGTGGGTTTACATCCTAAAGCTCCAGGGGTCCCCACATGCCTATTCTCAGTCCTTCACAGCTAATTCCCAGGGGGAAACCTGGGCTGCTATTGCCTGGGGCAGGTAAATGCAGCTCTCCAGGTGAAGTCCTGACCTGAGGTCTTTAATGTCCCCCTTTGAATGCGGCCAGGGGTGAGAACCACCCTGAGAGGGAGCCTCCCATGGGGGTGTTCTCCATCTGGCTGCATGATGGGATCTCTGGGAGCTTTGAAGAGCACCCGATGCAGGGGCCCAGAGCTGGAGGGTGGCTCAGGCAGCAGGAGCTTAAGCAGCCTCCAGGTGAGTCTAATGTGCCGTGAGGCTGGTCTGATGCTTTTACTCTTTTAATGTAAAATGAACCCCTGGAAACTCTGGGCCCCTTTGGCTTGCAGAAAGTCAACTCAGTTCTGTGTAGCCTCGACTCACAGGTAAAACAGACCCTGGAAATTTTGGCAAATTGGCAAATTAACTGACTCCCAGGAATGACTTCACTTCCTTCAAGATTAATAATGATCCCCAACCCTGTGTGGTGTTTGAACACCATGGGATCCCTTCCATTGCTCTCATTGGAACATCGCCAGCACCATGGGACAGTAAGTACTTACTGATCTCTGAACCTCTTTCCTTGTGTATGAAGTGGAACCAAGTGACCAGCCATTGTTGCTGGGTTTGGGAAGCCAAGAATGTGACCTGGCCTCTGACCCTGAGCTCAGGCCTCTCCCTCTTAGTCCTCATGACACCCCCTCACTACAGAGCTGGGAGGGGAGGCAGGTTGCATGGAGGCAGGAGGGGTGTCCTTTTCTGCAGAGCAATAACATCAGAGATTGGAGAAGATTTGTGACCACCGTGAGCATGAGGTATGCCCATGGCTGAGCCTCAGGCCACTATCTGGGACAGGAGCCCTTCCAGATGTCCCCTGGGGTCACAAACCATGGGATTGGTGCTTTGCACTACAGCAGGCCAGCAGGGAGGGCAGGAACTAACCTGCAAGGCAAGACCAGCTAGAGGGAACCCTGAGGTACAGAAGGCAGGGTGCCTCTGGAGGCTGATGACCTGCCACCTGTCCTCCTCTTGTGACACCTGGAACTCCATGACATCATAAAGGAACTCTGCTGGACCATGGCAGTCACTTTGTTCTGGATGTCTCTTTCTATTTGGATTGTAGAGGCCACTATAATGACTGAGCAGAGTATGACTCTAGTAGAAGGATTTCAGAGTCACCAGAACATCAGCTCCCAATCCTTTCATGGAAGCTATTGGAGGATGTGCTCCAGCAAAACAAGAGGAAGAAAAGACAAAACAGGATCTAAGTAACAGGAGATCCAACCACAGGAAAAGCGTGGAAGAAGTCCCAGAATGATGAAAAAAGGAAGGATGATGGATACAACTGCTCTAGGTTAGAGAGAGAGAGAGAAAAAAAGAGGAGTAGGTATATTACCTAATGTCTATGACTATTTGGAAGATATGATTGATAGACATCAGAAATCTTTTCAAAACATCTAAGTATACATTTGCAAAAGCTAAATTAAAAACCATGAAAATAAAAAACCAAGGCAATGATTAACTCCAGGGAAAACAAAAAGGTATAGGGAAATAAAAAAGGAGAAGTCAATATTTACAAAGGTATGATAATGTATACACTGACTATTTACCTAACCAATGACAACCAATATAAGCACATTGGGAGGATTGTGGGAAAGAATGAAGGAGGTAGTTAGAAAAGTCTCATTTCTCAGAACAGAAAGACAAATAAATAATAGCATGGAGGCAAAACTCAGAAAAAACAGCTGGAAGGGTTGAAAGCGGCTTCCCTGGAGAGTGGGACTGGGGATTGGGCAAGGGTAGGGCCAGGACTGTAATTTTTTGTTACCATTTGATTCTTTCAACTATAAGCATATTAATATTCACACTGGATTTCACTTTAGAAATGGGAAAGAGAACAGTTAAAAAAAAAAAAGTGGGAGTAGACCAACAGGGGCTTGGGTTCTTCCCCACCAAGACCCCAACTCTGGCACTGGACAACCTCTCTAGCAGGATGAAGGAAGGGTCAGGGCATCGCCAACCACGCTGAGGATGCCTCCAGCTGCTCCCCAGCCTCGCCTGGGCTCTGATGCCAGCCCAGTCATCACTGATACCTACAAATATGTCGGAAATATTTGGCATGTGGAACCTCTCCAACACTGGAAAAAATAGCAAAAAATAAACTGAAAACTAAGAAAACGCAAAGCTCCCTCAGAGGTGCCCTGACATCAGCTCTTCTCCAGGCCACACTTGTCCAACAGAAGCAAAGGAAGCCTAGTTCCAGCCTCTGCCACCTCCACGCGCCCTGGGAGCTGACCGGGGGTGGCAGCCATACAGACAGGTTGTCTGGATAGCCCACCAGCCCTTTTGGTTGAAAATGTCACTTTAATAATTACCATCCCTGAAAAGGAGCCAGCAGGCCTCCAGGGGCACAGACCTGATGCCCATCAGAGTACACCAGCTGCTCAGGGGAGAGGCCCACTGAGGCCCTCTGATGAGGACTTCTCCCTACAGTCTCTCTCCAATCTTGGGAAAAAGAAGAACATGGAGCCACCAGCACATGCCAGGAAAGGGCCGGCTAAGCTCCTGGGCCAGCCCCTGCCCCACAGCACTGTCCCCTGACACCTGCTATGGCATGCCCAGGACTTGACCTCTCAGCCTCCACTTCCTAATCAGGAAAATGGGATAATAACACTTGACTCTGAGGGCCAAGGGGAGAGCTGGATGAGTCTTCCTGCAAAAAAACCAACGCAGTTGTGCTCTGGACGGCGCCTTTTCCACTAACTGATGTTCTCTGAAGCTCTGCAGAACCAGCCAAGGAAAAGTCCCTAGCTCTCCTTCAGCCCCACTCCCACAATCCCCAGTCCCCAAGGCCCCTTCTCCAGGATGCACTGCCCCTCACTCAGGCCGGGTTCCCAGGGACAACCATCCAGCCCTGCTCATCTCAGAGTCATCCTCCTTCCTGGACATTCACCAAGGCCCATTCAGGGATCCTCCACAAAACCCATCATGTCTACTTTGAGTGCTTCCTCTTCCCTGCTGGCGAGGGAGGGGTCTCATCCTAAGGTCATGGGAGGGCAGAACACACGACAGCTGACACCAGGCAGAGGAGACTGTGAGCGGGTTGTCAGTCACTCGTGTTCCCATCAGGGGCGGGGGGACACTGCCTGCCATGCAGGGCCACATGGGGGGGCTTGGGGACAGCATAAACAGAGGCCATAGGAGGTAGGTTTTGTAGCATCCAAATGGCAAGGACACCCCAGATTCCCACCGGAAGATGTGATTGTTTGAATAATTCCGCAGACTACCAGGAAGCTGAGGCCCACAACTCAGGGGTTAGCGGGAACTGCCTGTCGTGCTCTCGGTGAGGAGGGTGGCTTGGCTGGAGGACTCTGCCCACAGGAGCAGAGAGGGTTGGGGGACTTGCAGTCAGTGCCCATGAGACCCTCCTGGCGTCACCAGATGGACAGCAGGGTGACCTGGTCTATAAAGCAGTGATATGACCAGGGCCCAGCTCCCTATTGCATAAGGACCAGAGGAGCTGCACAGAGCTGTGCCCATCATGTGTCCTACACGAAGCTCCTTCTGAAAAGGCTCCCAAACTCCAGTCTCTCTAGGCAGCTGGGAATCGTGTCCTCAAGGCCGGCACCCCAGGGCCAGTCCAGTCACAGAAACACAGGGCCCCCAACCTGCCCTGCAGGAGGGACAGGGAAGTCTCCCTACAGGAAGTCCCCATCAGCAGAGGGCTTGGGACTGAGGTTCTGCTCCTGCCACCGGTGTCGTAGCCACGAGAAGGGCTGGCTGACGCTCCAGGTCCTCCAGCTCAGGGAAGTCCAGCTGGTCTAGGATCTCGTAGATGCCGGCCTTCGAGGCCACCTCCCGCATCCAGGTGCTGAGGGCCTCTGCCAGGAGCGGGTCTTCTCCAGGTAGAGGTGTTGAAGAGGATCAGGTAGACATAGTGCTCCAGGTACTGCATGCCGCGCAACTGCAGCCTCCCAGCCTCCTGCTCCGCCTTGGCGGCCTTCACCTGGCGGTAGGTGCAGATGATGATTTTCCGCAGGTGGTAGTGTGTGGGTGTCATGGTCTCACTGACCTTGTCCAGTGCCATGTCCACTTCCTTCTTCATGTGGTGCCCGTCAGGCAGCAGCTGCACCACTTCCATCACCACCCGAAACTCGCCCTTGGTGAACTTGGCATCTGACATGCTCACCAGCTCCTCCTCGCCCACCTTGGAGCAGCCTTAGATGCTACAGAAGGCCAGCAAGGCCACCACCATTACCGTCATGATCCGACCCTGGCCACTGAAGCAGCTGAACACAAAGCCAGAGCCTGGGTCCTTGGCAAGAGCAGCCTGCAAGGCCTCCAGCAGCCAGTCAAAGTCTTCCTCCCGGGCTGGGGATATAGCTCAGTTGGTAGAGTGCTTGCCTCGCAAGCACAAGGTCCTGGGTTCAAATCCCCAGCACCGGGGGAAAAAAAGAAAAAAAAAGGTCCTCCTCCGGTGGGGCACAGAAGTCGGGCACCCGGATGCGGTGGTAGGTGAGGCCGGGGCAGGGCCCTCGGTGCTGGCTGGGCTGAAGACCTCCCGCATGGTGAGGCACGTCTGGAACCTGGGGCTCGGTGGCCCTTCATGTTGGGGGGTAGTGTGCTCAAGTGGGCCTTCAGCTGGTTCTCCAGGGCCTCTAGCTGATCAGGGACCAGGGCTGGCCCCGGACCACTGCAGACTGTGTGTGACCATAACACTGCAGCACAGCCTCCTCCTGCAGGTTGACCCAGACCACCTGCCACAACTTCCTCTTGGCATCAGTCAGGTAGGTCAAGATGCTGCCCAGGGCCTTGGCGCTGGGCTGGCCCATGCTGTAGATGGGCATGTGGGGCACTAGCCGGAAGTTGGCCACATCCATCTCCCTGATGGCGCTGAGCGCGTCTGGAGGGACGAGGTCATCTACCTCCAGTGAGCCCTTGGCAAGGAGGTCCCTGGGAGCCGGACGCCCCGCGGAGCTCAGTGTCACAGGCAGGCGGTATAGCTCAGGGTGGGCACACAGCCAGCGGCTGAAACTGAGGGCAAAGGTCAGGGTGTTCTGCTTGTAGAGATAGTAGTTGAAGGGGACCAGGTAGAAGTATCGCTCCAGGCTCCGCAGCGCTCTCTGCCCGGCCTCATGCTGGCGACCGCTTCCCTGTGCCCTGCTCTGGATGCCTTCCAGCTGCCTCTGGCTTTCCAGGACCACTTCCTTCAGCTCTGCACAGGTGGCGACAGCCCTGTCCACCTCCTCTACCACCTTCCTTTCCTGGGTCATGGTGCAGAGGAAGGTCTGGATCACCTGGAACTGCTCCATGGGCAGTGGCTTGGTCTGCAGAGGGATGGCCAGTGGCTTGGTCTGCAGAGGGATGGACTCTGGTTGAGAGATAATCTCACTGTGGTGAAACAGCACGAGGATGCCCAGGTCCATGCCCAAGTTGGTCCTGCCCACGCCTGACTGGCAGCTGAAGAGCAGGGGGGTAGGCCTGTGGGCATCTCTGAGTTGCAAAGGCTGGGGGTCTCCCTGATGACTCTGAGGAAGGCGTCCAGTTGGGCTTCCGAAGGGGCACCTTGTTCAGGTAGGGGTAGGCACTGGTACCTGTAGGTGGGCTACAGGAAGAGGGACCGCCTGTACACCTCCTCGGTCACATGCTCGACGTCCTCGCCCTGGAGGGTCACGGCCTGGGGCTCCCACCCCAGCTCCTCTGTACTGTGGTAAACGTGGTAAGCATTCCCACTCAGTTGGGCAAAGTCGTAGATCTCTTTCCAGATGGCCAGCTCCAACCGCTCTGCCAGGCTCCCAGGACCCAGGTCCTGGAGATTCTCGTGGAGGTTCCGCTTGTCTTTGTGTAGGACACAAAGTCCTCGCCGGCACTCAAGAACAGCACGGGCTCCTCCCGCACACAGAAGATGACGCCTTCCTTGTGTCCATCCTTCTGAAGTTTCTGGAGGACCCGCCAGAATCCTGAGAGGCTGGGCTGCCCCATGCCAAACATGGCGAGTCCACTGCGCCCCTGCCGGAAGTTGGGGGCCCCGCAGCTCTCCGAGGTGCCCAGCTGGTCCACCTTCTCAGTGACATCCCACACCAGGAAGTAGCGGCCCTGCACCAGGCAGTGCTCCGGGGTGACGTTGGAGAGCCGCCCCGCGCCTAATGGGCCTTGAGCAGCTCGTCGTGGACCTGGAACTCCTCCTTGCAGTTGTACGTGATCACGACAGGGGCCACCTTGTTGGGGATGATGGACTTGGCCTTGCTGTTGTGCAAGCTCATGGTCTGGAAGGAGTGGATGCTGAGGGAATGTCGGCCGTCCATCGTGCTGCCGCCCAGGAGGCCTTCAAAGCGGGTGCCTGCCGAGACTGCTGGGCTGTGCTGGCCGTGGTACCCATAGTCTGTCGGCAGCCTCGGGACCCGAGACCTGCCAGCCCGCGGCTCCAGGGGGCATCCGTGCTCCTGCGGCCGGTTCGCGGCGCCCAGATTGCGGGCGCCGAGTCAGGCAGCGGCGGGGCGCACCCGGCACGGGCTCCGGCTCGCTCCTCCCCACTTCCCCAGCCCATCCGTGGGCCGAGGAGGCTCCCGAGGGCAGGCCGGGCCGACCAGGCGAGGCCAGGAGGGTTGAGTCCACGGTCGCCAGTGGAGGATCATCACACCAGGGCCAGTGCGCCTGGCGCGGCTTCCAGCGCCCGCTCCCCCACCAAATAAAAAAAATTAAAGAAAGAAAAGAAACTTTTTTGGCCTCATGGAAACCAAACGCCCCTTCATTTGCGAGCAGGTGGTAAATAAAAATTGTCCTGATTCCAATGGACTGCTATGCTCTCAAGTTGCTCACCCCCGGGTTCCTGAGTTGGAAGACCTAAAGATGGAACTTTAAGAGGTGGAGCCCAGTGGAAGGTCCTTAGGTCATTGGGTCGTGCCCTCAGTAGGTATCTTAGGATCTCACCCTCTTACACACCCTCCTGCCATCCACCATGAGGTCCTCACCAGAGCCAAGCTGTTGCTGGCACCACTCCCTTGAATCTCCAGAACTGAGAGCTATACAAACCTCTTTTCTTTATAAAATTAGCCTTCTCTGGGTATTTCATTACAGTAACAAAAAATGGACTACTACAGTGACCCATGAGCAAGTTGTCACCAGTGGATAGAAATGTGTCCTGCCTGGCCACTAGAACACCAAGGAAACCCAGACTCTCTCTGGGACTGGTGCCCCTTGACCCTTCACCTCCACCCTCTACTCTTTCAGGTTGTAGGGTGCTCCACCCCATGTTGCACAACCACCCCCCATCATTCTAGGCACCCGTGGTGAAAGCCAGAATATGGTTCTAGCAACTTGGGGGTGGTTGACATGTGAGTCTGCAGGAGACCTTGCAGCAGCCCTGCTGAAAGGGATGCCGGTGACTTCTTCATAAGACACCTCCCTCTCAGGGTACGCCTGCAGAAGGAGCCATGCTCCAGGTGGGATGGAGTCCAATGAACTGTGACTGGAACCCATTATTCTTTATCCCAATGTCACTGCATTCTG
Source organism: Sciurus carolinensis (assembly GCF_902686445.1). NCBI lineage: Eukaryota > Metazoa > Chordata > Mammalia > Rodentia > Sciuridae > Sciurus > Sciurus carolinensis. Next base: position 114,299,899 of record NC_062220.1, on the reverse strand, counting down.
TCTGCAAAGCCTTTCCAGCAGGTGAGAAAGATGGCCTGTCCAGGAAGCGCAGGTTGAACACTGCTCCCTGCAGCCATGACCCATGGGTGCTGAGTGGCAGGGACCTGATCACCATGCACCAGCTGTGGCCGGGCTCAGGCACCACAGGATTGTGGACACCGACTTTGTGCACAAGTGCTGACATTCGCTGATGCCCCTGTGGCACCCTGAAAATGAGACTCTCTAGAAGCCAAAACTTAGATGTCAAATTATTTCATTACCTAGAGAGCCTTTCCTCCAGGGTCCTCTCCTTCCTCTCTTCCTCCCCCCTCTCCCGCCTTACCCCTGTCTCTGGGTGCTCACCTTACCCCCATCACAGGGCCAGTTGTCCACATTCCCTGTCTGGTGCCAAATGAGGGGCCATGCTGGGAATGGCTCTCCCATGTGATGCAGGGGCCACAGATCTGCCCCCCCACACCCAAATTACTAGATCGTAGATATCAATGTAAAACGGAAGCCATCCCAGCACTAAGAGAATACCTGGTCAATATTTTTAGATTTTAGAAGTAGAGAAAGCTTTCTAAGTGTGATGGACATAAATTCCTTAGAAATATAAGAATATGTCTTTATTTTTTGCCACTTCACCTGCATGTCAGGCAGGCTTGTGGGGCCTGGACTCCATCAGTCAGGGCTTGTATCTCAACTCCTGAGCCTTAAGTGGGGTGAGTGGAGGGGGTGTGGTCTGGACCGCTGGGTCCATGAGGTTGCTCTGTCAGCATCACCCTCGTCCTCTAGCTCTGGGGGGTCCCTGTCTGTCCACCAGCCCCTCAGGTACCAGCCTCTCACTCCACCTGGTCTTCATGAGCAGGGCTGCCAGATTTGGTGAAAGTGAGTAAGTGAAGGACACGTCGTTGATTTGAATCTTAGATAAACCATGAAAAGCAGGTGGTAGGTTACCTGATTCTAGGTCCTGGGGTCCAGAGTCAGTGGAAACAAAAACGAGGCCAGAAAGAATTCAGACACAGACCAGGGCTTTCCTTGGGGAAAGGGGTCCTGCTGGAGAAAGAATGGAGACAGCACCTACCAAGGGTGTCCAGCTGGTTCTGGCTTCTTGGTATCTCTGCTGACCACAGAGTCCCAGAAGGCTGAGCTGACTTCCCAGCCTCCTGACTCCAAGAGTCTTATCTGCATTATGCCCCTGGAGACTGGTCCACTTTTTAACTCCTACTTTTCTGGTATGTCTGTTAATCCTATAAAAGAGAAAACTAGCTTGAGGTCTCATTCCCCCAAGAGATTCTACTCCCCTAATGTTAAGGGAACCCTGTTTTTTATGTATCTCAACTATGTACCAAATATGATCCCCCCGCCACACACACACACTCAGATTTAACTGAGCTCCTTGAATTTCCTCTGACAGCCCTATTCCATTAGGATGGCTCTAAAAACCAAGTCACATGTCCCTTCACTCAGCAGAGTCAAGAGAAGGTCAGGAGAGGACCCTACAAAGGAGTTCAGGCAAGGACTGATGGGAGGGCCCTTTCCTTTCCCTAGGGAGCCATCCTGCCTAGGTGCCATCTCGGGCCATGAACTCACGTCTGAGCCACAGTCTCCAGGACATGTCCTGCCCCTTGGCTCAGACCTGGGCCCCTGCACAAATTGCTGGCCAGGGCTTGCTGGGCTCTGATTGGCTGAGACCTTGACCACCCTTGAGTCAGCTCTTTAAGTGAAACCAGGGGTGGACAGGGCTGCTTTCTCTAAAGACAGTGTGACTCTGACCAGTCCCCTCAGGGCCTTGTCCTCGTAGCACACAGGCCACCAGCTCTCCAGGCCACTCCTGCCTCTCAGCTTCACCTCTAGCCATCCACCCTCACACTGCTGGCTCCCTGTGCTCCTGGCTGGCTCGACCCAGTGGTGTTTTCTGCCCCGGCTACCTGGGCTGCCTTTCCTCCTCCCTGTCTTCTGTAGGACCCAGCTCATCACTTCCCCCCACGCTCCCTTCTCTAACCTCACCACCCGGGCCCACCCTGATGTCACCCTGCGGGGGTTCTTGGCACATTGTATGACCACACTCTCCAAGGACTCACCACAAAACCAATTTACAGAACTTAGACTGAGCCCTGGTGGTGGCAGAAGTGCTCTGATGAGGTCACCTCCCTCTATCCCCTCCTCCCTCTCCTGCTCCTGGGCCTGGAGGATACAGAAGCTTGAGAAGAGCAGGCTGTGCTGGGCATCCAGAGCCAGTCAGTTCTATTCATTCTGTGTCCAGAGAAATGTCTCTTTTTCCTTTCTTTGTTTGTTTTTTTTTTTTTTTGCACTTCCATATTGTAATTTACAATAAACATTCTTAATATTCAAAATTCCTTGTTTCTGAGAGACTCAAATTTTCATCTCTTGAAATTAATATGAACATCACAGTAGATTAAAAATACACTTATCCAGGGACAGACCGCGTGCCATGGTCCTCGCTGCCTCTGCCTGTACAGATTTCACTTCCGGGAAAGTCCCTCTTGTCTTCACCACCTTGTTGATGTACATCGTTAACAATAAAAAGTTCATTCTATGAATATGGGCTAAGGGGAAAAACTGGACATACACGTAAAAAATGGACTTGTAAGGATAGTAACACAGAAGTAGCAGGCTGCAAACCAAGTGTCTCTGAAATCCACTCCCTGCTCCTCATTGTAACCCCTGACTAAAAGTGCTGCCTATCCCTGGTCTTCCAGTGTGGAGAACAGCTTGGAGCAGATAGGCACAGAAAAGACCTTAAACAGAACTGCAGCCAGAGACGCAAAGAGAGTTTGTAACGCAAAGCCAGCGGGGCCATGGAATCAATCAGTGCATTCTTCTACACTGAGTACAAGTAGTGCTTACGGGTAAATCTTTTTGCTTGCTTTGTTTTGCTTTTGGTACTGGGGATTGAACCCAGAAATACTTAAGCACTGTGCCTATCCCCAGCCCTCTTTTCCTGTTTTTTTGTTTTGTTTTGTTTTTTGTTTTTTGTTTTTTTTTTTTGAGACAGGGTCTCCCTAAGTTGCTAAGGCTGGCCTTCAATTTGTTATCCTCCTACCTCAGCCTCCCGAGTTGCTGGATTATAGGCATGTGCCAACCCACCTAGCCAGATAAGTCTTGATTTCAAGATCAAGATAGTTTCTTGTAAGGCAAAAAGTATCATTCGCATAAGAGAAAGAAGAAGGAGGAGGAGGAGGAAGAGGAGGAGGAGAAAAAAGATTTGGGTCCTCTTTATTGTTGAGTTTTTTCCTGACATTTTTGTGCATTGACCTTGACAGAGTGGGGTCCAATGTCCTGACTCTGCCTGAAAGGAGGGAAGCGAGTGGACACGAGGAGAAACATTTTCCCCTAGATTCTAGAAACTGGGACTTTCACCAGTCTAAAAGGCTTGGAGATGGGAATGAAGGGGATCTTGTTTCACGTGGTGAGCGTCAGTGCCTTGAGTCTAGTTCTGGGTTTGCAGAGGTGATCCCTGCCCTTGAGGAGCGTATCAGTTAATCATGAAAGAGAAGCCTGACACAACGTGTGGAAAGCTGGAACCACACCCCCTTCCCACAGAGCAGTGTGACAGGAGCACAGGAAGGGGAAGACAAGGTGCTTGGTGGGTTGAGACAGAGAAAGCAGAGGTTCACACTGGGCCTCTCGTCTGCAGGCCCATTTTCCAGGTGAGGAGCAGAAGGACCCTGAAAGGAAGCACATTCTTGATTCTGCTGTCGTCTGGATCTTAATTCTCCCCCAAAGGTCCATGTGGCAAGACTTGGTCCCAGGGCAGTGTTCCTGGGAGACCTTGGGACCTTTAAGAGGTGGGAAGATCTGGAGGTCATCGGGGTCGTGTCCTTGAAGGGGACAGTGGCACCAGTCCCTCCTTGCTTGCCTTCTTGCTGCCTGGCTTTGAGGAGCGTGGTTCTGTTCTGCCATGTGTTCCTACCTGGGCGTGCTGCCCTCGCTGTGTGTCACTGACCCCAGAGAAGCCGTCTTCATCAGCTGAATGGCCCGTGAGTTCGGCGCCCTGGTGGGAAGCTGAAGGGCACGACTTCCAGCTGTCTTTTTGTGGCTTCACCACCCGTGCAGTCATAACCGAAAACCTACGAACCTGCAGGAAATTTGCCCCAGTAGCTGGGCCTCTGCCATGACCCCTAGCTCAAGGCTGTCCCAGAAACAGACAGCATGTGTTGGGCCTGAGCAAGTGGCCATTGCTCTGTGCTTTCCTTGCTTCCTTTGGCAAAAATGGTGAGACTAGCTTCTAACATTTCCCCACTGGCAGGGCAGCTGGGGAGAGAGGTGGAGGAAGAAGACCAGGATGTCCTCACGTGTCTGCCTGGTGTGTGGAGCAACCTTGGGCTGGGGGAGGAACGTAAAGCCGCTCCGCATCTTTCCAACCAGCGCCTTCAGCTGCGCTGTCAAATTCCACTTTCCAGTTCTCACCGACATCTCTGGCAGATCCCATCATTTCTGTTGATCATTTCCAGTTCTTAGAAATCCTTCTGGGTTTAAACCAGGACTTCGTGTCCAGTTCACAGCCCTCAGGGGTCCGGTTTCCCACACCAGCACAGATCAGGAAGGGCTGCTGTCTCTCCCTGCTGCACTCTGGTTCCACCTGCCCAGGACGCATCAGCTCTCAAGTTGCTCTCATCAAGATGGCGAGTCCATCTCTGGCATGTTTCCTGGGGTGCTGCCCAGACTCATGTTGGACATCTCCATGACTACGGCACCTTCAAAAGAGATGCCCAAGCCCTTCCAGTGGTCCAAGCCCTTAACACTTTCTCTGGCCAAGCGTCTGCCTGTGTCCTTTGTTGCTGCTGAAACAAAATGGCAGAGATCAAGTACTTTATGACGAGCAGCAGCAAGCTGGCTCACAGTCCTGGGGCTGGCAAGTCCAAGATCAAGGGCCTGGCATCCGGCGAGAGTCTTCTTGCTGTGTCATCACATGGTGGGAATTGGAGGTCCCAGAGAGAGAGAGGCCCAACTCACCTTTTATAATGACCCCGTCCCCACCACAGTACCATTAATCTGCTCAGGAGCCAGGCGACCTCATAGCTTAGTGACCTCTAAAAGGTGCCCCCTGGTGTCCTGTTACAATGCCAATTAAATTTCAACATGGGTTCTGGAGGAACATGCAACCCTCACATGTCTTTCACCTGGGGCAGCCCGGCAGCCTGACTCCCACCCCTGCTCTGTGTGGTGGTCTTTCACAGGAGTCTGCAAGGGTCTACACTGCCTTCTATGTGTGCAGGAGATACAGGCAGGAGTCCCCCTCCCTCTCCTCCTGGGCAGCTGCACCATGATCCAGACTTGCCTCACCATCTCCAGCTGCCCCCACTATCCAGCCCTCCAAAGGCTGTCCTGACAGCAGGACCGGGGAGCAGCACGCTGCAGCCCCATGCCTTGGCCCCTGCTTGCAGGTACCCCAGCCTCTAAGCACTACCAACTTGTGCATGTGACCTGGTGTGTGTGGGGTGGGGAGATGCTGCCTCTGCAGAAGAGCTCCTCCCCTCCCCCTCTTTCTGCTAGAGTACCATAGGATAAGATCATACCATATCAAACAAGACATTTCCTATATTTTACTTAGTTTATCCTGTGAGAAGAATTCTATTTGTCTCCTCCTTCTGATGATGAGAAAGTTGAAATTTAGAAGCAATAAAGCATTCTATCCAAGATTGCACAATCAGAAGGGTTCATTCATCAGTAACAAAGAAACTTTGTGAACCTCAATGACTTATGGCAGTCCTGGGCAAAACAAGACCTAAGAATTCTTCATGTTTTCCTTTATTATTTTTTTGGGAGTGCTGGGACTCTCACCCAGGGCCTTGCACATGCTAGCAAGCACTCTACCACGGAGCTCTGTGGAAAAAAAAAATCAAAAGAGGAATATTTCAGGGGTAGGGTGCAGCTCAGTAGTAGAGAGCATGCTTGGCCTGAGCAAGACCCTGGCTTCAATCACACACAAACACATAAAAAGAACATTTTGCAGCATGGGTGAATTGCATATGTGATGTTCAAGTTTCAGTGTGGGAATAAAGCTTGACTGGACACACACCGTCTGCTCATGTGTTGTCTGCGGCATCTGAGTCGAGGGCTGTGACAGAGATTTATGGCCCTTTACAGAAGCCAACCTCTGCCACAGTGTGTTCCTCTCATGGCAGCTTCTGAGGTGGCCGGGACCATCTTCAGGCTGCAGATGGGGTCAGGTTGGCTCCATATTCGTCCCTTCTGGGACAGCGGCTGCCAGCAGCATCTTCTGGTGGAAGTGCAAGAGAGACGAGCAGAGGCACAGGACACCACTGGAGGCCAGCTCCACGTCACTTCCTCCCACCTGGCACGTTCTCTGCCCACTCTGCAAAGTCACATGTCCAAGGCCAAGAATCTATCATTCTGAAACCAGGAGGGAGTAAAGAGTTGGAAGCAAGGACCTCATTGGCTGCAGCTCGGGATCCAGGATATGAACAGGGCTGTTGGCCTCAGGAGTCTGTCAGCTCTCCTGTGTCTGTCCTGAGCAAGCTGTCAAGTGCAAGAAGAAAATTATAGAAGAAGAAGGCAGAAGATCCTCCCATCAGCTTCCCCACGAGGGCTCCTCCTGGTCCTGGGCACATCCCAGCATGTCATTACCTCCAGGCACCCATAAGCCCCAACCACAAGCAAAGCCCCAATGGCTTCTGAAGACCCTGGGCTGCTCAGCAAGCGCTTACCAGTGCAGTGTCTCCTTCTGCAATGTCACCGTCAATAGTGGAGGGCAGAGGGGGACAGGAAGTTGAGGACTTCCCCAGCTTCTCCTTCCCATCACCAGCAGCTGTGGTGGGGCCAGCTTCTGCCAGGCTCTGAGGAAGTGGTGGGTCCAAAGCCCTTGCACATGAGCAGGAGAGCTGGGGAAACAGACCTGGACCATCATCCCTCTGCTGACTTTCCACTCATGCAGGAAGACCCAGACCCACTACAGAGCCAAGCGGCGGGGAAGCAGGAAGCCTCACGGCAGTCGGAGCCTGGAAGTGCCTGTTGTGCTGACAGACAGGGCAGGAAGCAGCAGCAGAGGGTGATGGATGTCACCCAGGCTCGCAGCAGCACCTGGGCCTCCCTCTGGGCCCAGCACTGCCTCTCCGTGGCATCAGGAAATGGATCGCTTGCCAAGAAATCGACGGGAGGCAGAAAGGAGTGATAAGACACCATACACCCCTCGTTCTGAGGCTGCTGTGCTTCAAGAAGACACAGAGGAGAGAAGAAATGTAGCAGATGATAGAGGACGTGGTGTAGGGCTAGAGGGAATGTTCTCTTCAAGGTCCACTGAAAATCCAAGAAGCTATGGGACAGTCTGGGAATAAACACATCAGAAATACCATGTTTGATGACAGGTCTTGTGGCTTCAAGCCCCTACACATAGTGTCCTTCTGAATGATGCTCCAGAGAAAAATCAAATTTTTCCCAGCAAATGCCTTTGCTTACTTAGATGGAGGAATAAAAACTACCGTTCATAGAGAATGTATTTGTGCCAGGCACAAAGTGTCTGTAGACACGATTCCACTTGACCCTCCTGTGGGGCAGGCATTGCTGGGTCGGTGCTGCTGAAACAGAGGTCAAGGCAGAAAGCTTTGGTGACTGATCCCAGCTCCAACTTCTAGACACAAAAGGGGTGTGATATGTGCACATGGCTGTGAGATCCATTGTCTAGAAACATCTGAGCTCAGAGGACAGTCCAGGGCCCCCTAAAGGCTCTTCCAAGGCACCTGATAAGGGGCGGTGTCTTGCACTCAGGGGTGCATCCGCTAGGATACTGTGGATACACTGAACTGATGATCCGTATGCAGGGCTGTGAGTGCAGACTTAGAGCCACTGCCCAGGAAGCAGGAGCAGCCCTCTCACCAACTCTGCAAACTTAGGCTCTGCTGATTCCAAGTCTTAGTAGCTGGGGGCAGGGGAGGTGGCAACTATTCTCACCGGGACATCATGAGAGTTCTACTGAACTTGAAACTGCATCGACTGCTGGTCATTTTGGACTCCTTATGCCAAAGGACCTGTAGGCAAAGAAATGACAGGGGTCAGGGTCCCACATCCCCTTCAAGGTCACACCCACAGTGACCTGACTCCCGCCACCAGGCTCTGCCTCCAGAAGTTTCCACTACCTCCCAATAGTGCTGTGGGCAGGTGGCCAAGCCTTTAGCACAGTGGCCTTTGGGGGACCTTTGAGATCAAAACCAAAGCCAAAACCAATTTTAAAAAAGAAAAGGTGTAACCAACTAAAACAAGAAAAAAAGATTTAAAAGATAGGGAATAGAAGAGGAAACTTGATTGCAGATGTAGTGGAGATTTTGAAATTACATATAAATATTATGAACAACTTTATGTTAATGTATTTGAAAATTTAGATGAAATAAATAATTTGCTGAACCAAGATAAATCATCATACTTTACTTAAAGATTTTTAAAAATCTGAATAAAACAATTAGTGCCAAAGAAACTGATCCAATTCATAAGTTTCCCTACCTCCCCACATACCCAGGAACAGACAATCTTTATCTTTAAAAAAAATAGTTGTAGAAAAAAAAGGAGGTCCCATAGCACAAGAAATAAAAGCAAGAATCAACAACTGGGATAGATTCAAACTAAAAAGCTTTCTCTCAGCAAAGGAAACTATCAGCAATGTGAAGAGAGAGCCTACAGAGTGGGAGAATATCTTTGCCAACCATACTTCAGATAGAGCACTAATTTCCAGAATCTATAAAGAACTCAAAAAACTCTACACGAAGAATACAAATAATCCAATCAACAAATGGGCTAAGGAAATGAACAGACACTTCACTGAAGAAGATGTACAAGTAATCAACAGATATATGAAGAAATGTTCAACATCCCTAGTAATAAGGGAAATGCAAATCAAAACTACCCTAAGATTTCATCTCACCCCAATTAGAATGGTGATTATCAAGAATACAAGCAACAATAGGTGTTGGCGAGGATGTGGTGAAAAAGGAACACTCATACATTGCTGGTGGGGTTGCAAATTAGTGCAACCACTCTGGAAAGCAGTGTGGAGATTCCTCAGAAAGCTTGGAATGGAAACACCATTTGACCCAGCTATCCCACTCCTTGGCCTATACCCAAAGGACTTAAAATCAGCATACTATAGAGATACAGCCACATCAATGTTCATTGCTGCTCAATTCACCATAGCCAGATTGTGGAACCAACCTAGATGTCCTTCAGTTGATGAATGGATAAAGAAACTGTGGCATATATATACAATGGAATATTACTCCGCAATGAAGAATGATAAAATTATGGCATTTGTAGGCAAATGGACGAAATTGGAGAATATCATGCTAAGTGAGATAAGCCAATCTCAAAAAACTAAAGGACGAATGATCTCGCTGATAAGCGGATGAGGACATATAATGGGGGGTGGGAGGGGTTAGCATTAGGTTTAGGGTTAGGTTTAGGGTTAGGGATAAGGAGAGCGGTAAGAATGAAGGAAAGAAGGACTGTATAGAGGGAAAAGAGGGGTGGGAGGGGTGGGGGGGAGGAAAAAATAATAATCAAACATCATTGACCTATGTAAACGTATGATTACACAAATGGTATGCCTTGACTCTATGTACAAATAGAGAAACAACATGTATCCCATTTGTATACAATAAAAAAAAGAAAAAGAAAAAAGAAAAAAAAGGAGGTGAAGGGGGAGGACAAGACTCCCCAATCTAATCTAAAACCAAAATCAGATAAAAGCAGTAGCAAGAAAAGCAAAGACCAGCTCACTTCTGAAGGGAGGTACATGATACCTCAATGGCATAACAGCAAGTTTAACTCAGCAGAGAGAAAACTAAATTTATCACACTTCATCCCAGGAATGCAAAAAGAATCCATCACATCATGTCTTGATGTTACTTAGATCACAGAGCAGCTCTATGACTCTTGGAGTGCCAGTCTGGAATATTCTCCAAAGCCTGTGGGCTGAAGGCTTGGTCCCCAATGCAGCAGTGTCCAGAGGTGTGGTTCAGGGGAAGTGATCGGTCCTGAGGGCTCTGACATCATCGATCAGTGGGTGGATCCATCGATGGGTCCAGAATGTGATGGCATTATTGGGGGGGTGGAAACTGTCGGAGGGGGTAGTCCTGGGGGCGCGCCCTTGAGGACCGTGTCTTGTCCCCCTTCCTTCTCCCTCTCTCTACTTCCCAGCCTCCATGAGCAGACAGCCTTCCTTCTCCATCCCTTCATTCCTGATGCTCTGCCTGGACACAGGCCCAGGAGCCATGGAGCCAGCCCACCATGGACTGGAACCTCTGAAGCCAGGAGCAAAGATAAAGCTTCCCTGTTTCAAGTTGTTCTTTGCGAATATTTTGTCATGGTGACAAAAAACTGATTATCAAAATGACCATCTCAATAGTTACAGAAAACAACATTCAAGGAAACTTACAGTCTTCCTTGACTTAAAATACTCTTGGGCTGGGGACATACTTCAGTGACAGAGCACAGGGGTCGAGGTTCAATCCAAGCCAAGAAAAATAAATAAAGATACAAACAACAAATTGGAGTTAGAAAGGAACTTTCTTACACAATAAACAGGATTCATTAAAAACCTACAATAAATATACTCGGTGGTAAAATTTTAGAAATGGTTGCATTAAAATCCTAAAGTACAAGGGCTGTAGCTCTGTGGCAGAGCTCTTGCCTAGCACATGTGAAGCACTGGGTTTGATCCCTAGCATCACATAAAAATAAACAAAATAGTCATGTTATCCATCTACAACTACAAAAAAAAAAAAGAATTTAAAAAAATCCTAAGTAAGACAAGGATACCCCGTTTCTTTTCAACATTTTACTGAACACATCGACCAATACGGTTAGAGAACAGAAAAAGACATGAGATGTACAAATCTGAAGAGACAAAGCAGTCATCTGCAGAAAATATGGTCATCTGCATGGGAAATTCAGGAGACTGTACAAACTGTTAGAATTAATAGGAGTCCAGACACAGTGCACACCTGTAACCAAACCACTCCGGAGACTGAGACAGGAGCATCACAAGTTCAAGTCCAATCTGGGCAATTTAGAAAGATTCTGTCTCAAAATAAAAATAAAAAGGCCTGTGGCCAGGTGGGGTGGCACAGGTCTGACATCCCAGCTACTTGGGAGGCAAAGACAGGAGAATTACAAATTTGAGGCCAGCCTCCACAATTTAGAGATCCTGTCTCAAAATAAAAATCTTAAAAGGCTGGGGACATAGTTAGAGAGAGAAACAGAGGGAGTGAGCACCCCTAGGTTCAATCCACAGTACTGCAAAGAATGATACCTCCATAGCAACAATAATTAATGGAGCAAACACAAACACAGACGTCCTCAACTCATGACGGTTTGATAATGATGGAATTGAATTTTGGGTGCTTAACCACTGAGCCACATCCCCAACGCTTTTTTGTATTTTATTTAGAGGCAGGGTCTCACTGAGTTGCTTAGGCCCTCACTAAATTACTGAGGCTGGTTTTGAACTCATGATCCTCCTGCCTCAGCCTCCCGAGCTGCTGGGATTACAAGCCTGTGCCACCGTGCCCAGCTGACTTGGTGATTTCTGACTTCACAATGATCCAAAAGCAATGTGTGTTGATTAAAAACCCTACTGCAAATTTTGAATTTTGCTCTTTTCTGGTCAGCAAGACCCCGATGCTGGGCAGAGTCAGGGAGCTTAGCCTCCAGTCCACTAACGCTCACAAAGGCCAGGGCTGGTGCTCCACAGTGCCCCGAGTTGCCGAGCCGTGGTAGGCACCAGGCCAGCTGCATGAAGCACATTTTGGACTATTTTCAACTTAGGATGGGTTATTAGGGTGTCATCCCACTGTAAGTCAATCTGCAACAATAACGCAGAGCAAACGGGAACTTTACTTTAAAAAGTAAGATTCCATTAAAAATGACGAAATATTTACCGTCCCACCCAGAGACCATACACCAGACCCACGGGGGGAAGATGAACCTGCTTTCTGAGGGTAAAAGAGATTCCTCATATTCACATATGAGGGAAATTGCTTTTTTTTTTTTTTTTTTTTTTTGCGGTGCTGGGGATCAAACCCAGGGCCTTGTAGCTTGCAAGGCAAGCACTCTGCCAACTGAGCTATCTCCCCAGCCCCTGCAACTTCAGCCAAAATTCCAGTGGAGCTTTTCATGAAACCTGACAAGGTAGTGACAAAATTCATAAGGACAAGCAAAAGACCAAAAAACGACAGAGCTGCTTTGAAGCTGCTGAACAGCGGAGGAGTCGGGAGCAGCTGGGTGTTGGCACCCCCACTCTGTGGCTCCTGGTCCCAGGCCGCAGTGGCACTGTTTAGGGGGTTCTGCCTATGGACAGGCCTTGGTCCCTCTTCCACCCTAACAGGTCTCAGGCCCTGAGCAGGTCATGGTTCTCATCGCCAAGTCATCCCTAACTGCAGAAAAGACAGCGCTCCTTGAAACTGGAGAGGCCGTGGAGCTACTTCCGTGTGGAAAGAGAGTTCAGAAGTCACAGCTCATGATCTCAGGAGGAAAGAGAAGACTAGCGGGAAGGGAAGAGAGAGAACAGCCCCGCGGGAGGAGATGGGGCTCCGCACACAGGTGCGCAGGGTCCTGCCCCTGGGGCCAGACCCTCAAGATGAAAGAGGGAAGTCAAAACATTAGGCCTGGGGTCTTTAACGCAGAGGTGGCTCCAGAGCCGTGGGTCACTAAGAAAACCACTGCGGGGCAATGACAAGGAAACTTCAGTTTTACCAACCAGAAACCACCAACTAGCCTCTAAGGACTGGACGTCACCCACCGGAAGCCACCAGCGAGCCAGTGGGGCACTCCAAGGCTACTGTTCACCCTAACCCATCAAATGGCTTCCTTTTCTGGCTTCCACAAATGTCCCTCACGCACCCCTGGGAGCCCTGGGCCATGTGCAGCTTGGTCCTGCATGAATCCCTGTTTGCTCCAATAAACTCTCAAATGTCCACATGCCTCGGTGTATCTTTTAGCAGCCAGTCTGGCGCTGATGGCGCTCAGCTGGTGACTCCGCAGGCCCTCCGGGAACATTTACTGAGCGCCTCCTCTTTACGGGGCCCCGTGCTGGGTACAGGGGATGCGGACATGTAAGACCTAAGCAGCAGGGTTGAACGCAGTCCCCACAGCCCTGGGGAGGGACAGCAGGGCAGGCAGTGCAGGGGGTGAGCCCACGGCAGGTGTGGGGTGCTGAGGGAGCCGGGAGGAAGGAGCACCCTGCTGTCCCTCTGCAGCGGCCAAATGACCATCCTCAAAAATTGAAAGCTTGACTCTCAGATGCAAAATGAGTACGTGTAGATAGCTTTATTCATCTCGTGGATTAACGAGGAAGCCATTGAGGTGTTAAGACCAGTGGGAAGGAGATGTCGAAAATCAGCCACCTGCACAGGCACTCGGGAGGCCTGGAACCTTTCATTCCTCCGATGTTCTATGTGTGTATGTTGGGGATCAAACCTGGCAGATTTTATTTAGAAAACAAAAAAAGGGGGCTGGGCTGGGGCTCAGTGGTGGAGCGCTTGCCTTGCATGTGTGAGGCACTGGGTTCTGTCCTCAGCATCACATTAAAAAAATAAAGGTATTGTGTCCATCTAGAACTAAAAATATTTAAAATAAGAAAACAAGAAAAGGTATATAAAAATGTATTTTAAAATCTTCTAAATTCTAACCTTAGGCATGCCACTTAGGCTATTTTGGTATATTTCTTTGCAGTTTTTTAAAAATATAAACTTAGCTTTTTTATTTTTGATTATGCTACATATACAGATATGTGGTTTTATATTGTTCTTATCCTTGAGCAATATGAATATATGCATGAATAACTGTAATACAAAGCTGCTCCCGGCCCTTTCCGCTGCAGCCATTTCCCCGCCTCCCAACCACTTGTCAATCTGTGAACATCCTAGCTAGCTATTGGTTCATCAGTCAGCTTGCAAGTATCCTTCTCTGTTATTGGTCCCCTGTTAGCCCGGCGGGATTCAACTGCCTCAGGGTAGCTACTCCGCCATCTTTTTTTCTCTTGTTTTTCTCTCCCCCTGCCTCACTTTCTCCTCCTCGCTTTTCTACTCTCTCTAGCACACGCCCTTTCTCTTTCCCTTTCTTTTCCTCTCATTTTCTCTCTTACCCTGCAGGGAGACGCTCTATTTGCTTAATAAACTCCCTTATGTGATTTCCAGTGTCCAGCGTGGTTTTCGTGGGATTCCTTACAATAACAAAAAAAAAAAAAATACTTGAACAAATTTGTTAATAAAGCAAATCTGGTCAATGTCCTGAAGGGCAATCAAGTGTCACATTTAAAGTCACCTTTTCTAGAGGACAGAAACCATTGTAAGCTGGAGGCAGAGGTCCACACCTGTAATCTTAGCTCCTCAGGAGGCTTAGGCAAGTTTGAGGCCAACCCGGCAACTTCCAATTGTAAAAAGGAAAAGGAAGCCTATTGTGTCTCTGTGGGGAGAGACCCCTTTGCAGAGTCACGGACCAGAACTCTTCCATTACAGCTTAGCTCCTCCGCTAGCTGAGCTGCAGAGAGCCTCATAATAGACTATCAAAGGTACAGAACCCCAATAACAGGCAACCCCTGAAACACAGCCCCCCACCGCAAGCCTGCCCAGTCTCTTTTGCCCATTCATGAGTTTTGGACAACTTCTCTTGATGGGGACTCTCTTGGCTTGTTCATTGCTGCACATCTTCTAGGGTGCCTCTAATCCTGCACACTGGATCACCCAGGGTGCTTCCAAACATCCTGATTCCCAAGCCACACCCCAAACCCATAAAAATCACAATTGCCATGGGTGGCGTCTGCCTTCAGTATCTTTAAAAATTCCCAGGTGATTCTGATGTGCCGTCAAAGATGAGAACTGCTGTTCTGAGGACATCTGTACTAGTCTGCTTTCTGTTGCCATAAGAAAATACAAGAGACTGGATACTTTATCAAGAAAAAAGTTTCATTGGGCTCACAGTTCTAGGTGTTCAAGAGCATGGCACCAGCATCTGCTTGGCTCTGGTGAGGGCCTCATGGCCAGTGGTGTCACAGCGGCAGGAGCAGGTATGAGAGTGGCAAGCAGGCATGCGTGGAAGAGGGAGCCATGGGAGACACCAGGCTCCCTTCAGAGGGCAGTGCCCCAGTGATCAGTCACCTTCCACTAGGCTCCGCCTCTAAAAGTGCACCGCCTCTCAGCACTGCCACAGGAGGACCAGGCTGTGGGAGGCAAGCCCTGAGCTGCAGGCTGCCTGCCCCATCTCCCCGCTCCTCCCTCCCTCATGCCTTGGTAGAGGTACTCCAGCTTCCCGGGACTCCTCAAATTTGCCCCCTAATTTGTAGAAGTGGCTAAATGGAGGTGACCTGGGACAACTCCCCTCCCGAAGCCCCCTCCTCCCAGGAGATGGCATCTTTTGAAAGGGTTTTGCTCCAGGACAGGGAAGGAGCCCACGGCTTGAGAGCAGCAAACGAGAGGAATCTACATT
Source organism: Sciurus carolinensis (assembly GCF_902686445.1). NCBI lineage: Eukaryota > Metazoa > Chordata > Mammalia > Rodentia > Sciuridae > Sciurus > Sciurus carolinensis. The sequence continues at coordinate 114,284,464 of NC_062220.1, read as the reverse complement.
CTCAGAAAATTGGATCCGGGCTGTCCAGCCGAGTGATGGGAATCACTTAAAAACTTACAAACTTCTTAAAAACTCCTGGCAAAATAAATAGCAAGGAGCCAGCTGCTGCCCAAGGCTCCCCAGAACCAGGATGCGGGAAGGCTGCCCATAAATCCAGGCACAGGGGTTCAGCCCCAAGCTGCGTTCTTCAGGAAGTGCAATGGACAGCGTCTGCTTTCGGGGGCCAGGTCACAGTCCCCGGAGAGCAGCGGTCACAATACCCTCCCAGCCCCCCAGCCCTACCCCAGAAGAGCAGCCTCAGGGAACCTGGCTGGGTACCCAGGATGGGTCATTACGGAAACTGGCCAGCGTTTCAGGCAGCCGAGCAAGCTGATGGGCCCCCAGGTGAGGGGAACTGAGGGGAAGGAGGCGGGGGGGGGGTCAGGATGGGAAGTACGACTGATTTGGGGTGTGGCCTCTGAGGGGACATGAAGGACATCACTGGGTCCAGCATATGGTGGGACAGCCGGGGAGCTGGAAGCTTAAAACCCTCGCCTAGTCCTTGTTCTCAGGGCGACCTCGAGCAGGCCGCTTAGCCTTTTGGCCCGTGATGACCAGCAAGCGCAAGGTCAGCTAACTCCCAGGGTGCGCTGAGGGTAACCGGGCGACCCGCGAGCCATGACCTGCAGGCGGGGCCTTCCTCCCTCGCTTTGCGTCAGGATTCAGGGCTCGCTGCCCCACGGAGCCCTCAGCCTCTGAGGGAGGGAGGACACTCAGCCACAGGGCCACAGGGCTTCGCCAGAGCGCTCCCGGGCCCCCTGAGCCACTGCACTGACAGGGACAGAGATCTCGTGAAGACCAGCAGAGACCCTCGCTGAGCTTGCCTGAGCACTCCCGCCGCTCTGGGGACTCCTCCTCCTCCTCCTCCTCCTCATGACCAGCGCAAGAGGCGCCTCTGTCCCCGCATGTAACCAGAGCCAGACGGGCTCAGTGTCAGAGGTGACCCTTTGGAAAGAAAGGCACCCTGAACACGCTTCCCGAGTCCAGCCGCCTGGCCTCGCCCTCCAGCCCCACAAACACTAGAGCCCGGAAGGCGGCGGGCTTGGCGGAAGGGAGAGCGTGTGGGGTGTCTGGGGCCAGGGCTGAGAATAGCCAGAGAGGGCTGTCAGGGTGGGGACGAGGCGAGGACACAGCAGGCAGTTAGAAGGACGGCCAGATGGGATGGGGCTCTGTACAGCCTCAGGCACCACGTGCTGAAATAGCAGCCAGGGGGCCTCCGAGCCTGCAGAGGGCCAGGGCGGGCTGCTGGGCTGGGAAAGGGCCCATGGATCCTTTCCCCGCACGCTTCTCCACGGGTTAGTAACTCTCTGGGGCGAAATGGGACTTGCTGGGTTTTGTTTTTTTCTAATGAAGTAGAAATGGGAAAAGAGGAGGAAAAGCCATCCTTTGGACTCTGTTCAGCAGGTGGCAGGGATGCGTGCAGATGTGGGTCTGGCTGGCTTCTGATGGCATGTTTAGGGCCTCCAAGAGCCACCACCAGGGGGCACAGGTAGCGACACAGAACAGACACCCATCTTCACCTGCCCAGGACTGCCTTCCTGCTCCTGGAACCTTCACCCTAGCTAAATAGGGACTGTCCCTCTCCAGCTTCAAGGGCAAGAAGTAGTTCCAGGTACTCAGGAGGCTGAGGCCACGAGTTCAAGGCCAGCCTGGGCCATATACTGAGACCTCATCTCAAAAACCCAAAAACCCAATAGTCTAGCAAAGGTCTCTCTGCTTGATGAAGGCCCCATTCCTTCTGGGAAGCTCGCTCGTTGGAGTCTGGGGTTTAAGGAATGCACAGGTGGGAGACTCTTCTCTGGGAGGACCCCCAACTTCTCCAACCAAGTGAGCCCAATGCCAGCAGAGAGCCACTTTTGCTGTTTCCAACCTGTTTATGCCAGCTTGACTTGTTCTATAATCACATGATTCAATTATTGTGTAAACTAGTGAAAAAGAGTGAAACAAAACAGAATTATTGTCCCTACCCAGAAACCAAAAACCTAAGTTGAACACTGTGAAGCTGATAAAACTAAAATATTAATTGTTGAATTAGTCGTGTGCAGGACAACTCTAAAGAGGGGAGGTCATAATAATCCCTAGAATCCCAATGGATTTTCTCTCACATTATTTTACACATCTTCAAGACCATCCCAGAAAAGTAGACTCACACTAAAAATAAAAGGCCTCAGGGTTGGTGGTATAGTTCAAGGGTAGAGCTAGGTTCAATCTCCAGCACTGGGGGGATGGGGTGGGGACTACATAACATGTTATTATTATTTTTTTTATTCCCCTACTTTATCTAACTTTGTGTAAACCTGATTCCAGTCAAGTGTGTTGGTTAAGTTTCTACTATAACATAACTCCAGCCATAGGGGTCACAGCCCCAGCTGGGCCACCAAGTTCTTTGTGAAATCCCCCCACCCCCACCCCACGGGGAAACACTGGGATGATAGAAGCCTGGCACTGTTTAAAGGGCTTGAATGGCACTTAGGAAGCTGGGATTTTTAGTCTAGACTCCCCAAGTCACAGAGTCAAACATCTCGCAGGACGAGAGGTACTGTACTTGTAGAAAACAGCAGGTGTACAATAGGGAGTGGTGGAGCCTGAAGCTCCCTGCCTCAGGTATAAAACAAGTCCCTCCTCAAGCAAAGCCAGACTGCCGGCTTGTGACTCCTGCAGCGGAGGCAGAGGCTGGTGAGGGCTGAAGCCAAGGAGGGCTGTGAACTCGGATCGCCCAGTTTCTGTCATTTTCCCAGACCCTGCAGTCTTCCCTCAGCCCTCAAGACAACGAACTGCCCGGCACCGATCACGGGCTCATCTCTCGTTAGAGTGACCTTTGCTGGGGACGTCTTAGGCAGAATCGGCCTTCATCTTCCTGTAGTCCCTCACCTCCTGAGCTGTGTCCCTCCTTTCACCTGGGATGATGAAAGAAGAGCACTGGATTTGGGGCTGAACGACTTAGGTTTGAACCCGACTCTGCCACTTCCCAGTTGGGAAAGCAGTTTGGCTTCTCCAGAGCCCCAGTTCTCTCATCTGTAAAAGGGAGGGATGGTTGTACCTACTCCCTCCAGAAGGTGGCAAGAGGAGTGGAGGGCCACTGCACACGTGGCCCCAGACCCCTTGCAGGCTGTTAGAAACGGGGTGTCCCTTCTGCTTCCCTCCCCTTGAACCACATCTCGCGCCACGGCCCCTTTAAGATCGCCTTGGAGGACCCAAATTCAAAGAGGAGGGCGACCCTCTAGCTGCTGTCTCTACCTCAAGTCCTCACTTCCTATCCGAAGTGCGTCTGCGGACCTGATTCCGCCTGGGAGAATTGGAAGCAAGTGGAGACACGTGCGGCGTCCGGTCGGCAGGGACGGTCTCTTGCCTCCTGATGGCCGCGGCCCCCTCTGCCACCGGCCCGGGGTCCCCGAGACCCCAGGCCCTCCTAGCGGGGCCCCTACCACCCGCGGCTCCCCGCGGGACCGGAACCGAGGGGCCGCGTCCCCCCCCCCCCCCCCCGAGCCGCTGGGGCCTGGACGGCGCCCTGGAAGCGGGCGCGGGGCGGAGGGGGCTGGAGGGTGTGAGCGTCCGCGCGACTGTCCTCCTAAACCTTTGCTTTGCTCTTCCCCAGGCTTTCCGCAGAAAGTGAGAAACGTCCAGCCCCAGGAGGTGGGGCGAAGGCATGCAGAGAGTCCTCCCTCCTCTACTGAGCGTTTTCAAAAAGTGACCTCCGCTTGGATGAATCAGGTGCGTGTAGCGTGTCCGAAGGGGGTTGGTCTGGGGAAAGGCGCCTGTGTGGTTGCACCTGCCCCGTGGCCTGTGCAGCCGGTACCAGGCAGCCCCACCCTGACCTAGAGTAAATTCCCAGGGGGAGTCTTCCCTGGGGTTTGAATTTGCAGTAACAGGTGTGACCATTCTAGCAGCAGCTTGATGATCATGTATGATACTGCAGAGATGTCCTAGCCCAGGGGAGGAAGCTGTAGTTTGTTTGGGAGAGCAAGTAGTTTTCAAAACCGTGGGCTGTGTTGTCATTTGTTTCTTGGAACAGTTTACTGATATGTTGACCAGGCACCACGGGGAAGTGTTGGGGATACAAAGATAAAACAGTCAAGGCTTTTCTCAGGGAGCTACAGGCCATTTGGGGAAATGAAGTTACCGCACTTAGAAGGGTGTAGTTCCTGGGGCACCATGGCACACACCTGTAATCCCAGTTACTGGGAGGTTGAGGCTGGAGGATTGGAAGTTCAAGGCCAGCCTGGGCAATTTAGGAAGATCCTGTCTCGGAATAAAAAAGGCTGCAGGTGTAGCTCAGTGGTAGAGCATCCCTGGGTTCATTCCCCAATACTAGGTGGAAAAAAAAAGAGGTGGTTAATTTAAGCCAAGGTGAATGTTCTGAAGGAAAGCACAGTATATCCCAAGGAGCCTGATGGAGGTTGGAAAGCATTTCTGAGGATGAGACTTGAGCTGGACTCTGCATAAGTAGGACTTTGCTCAGAAAGCAAGGGGATAGTGTGTGCAAAGCCAGTGGCCTAGCCAGTGTGACTGGAGCAGGAAATGGAAGAAGACCATCTTAACCCAGAAAGCAAGCAAAGCCAAAAAGGTGCAGAAGATCCAGACCACACAGGGCCTTGTGGCTCAGTGAGGATTTTGGTCTTTGTCCTTAGAATAGTGGGATACTATTATGTGTTTCAAACAAAAGGAAGGTGTGCGTAAATCTTAAATTTCGAACGATCACTGGGTCCAGAGCAGTGCTGTTCAACAGGGCTTTCTACAATGATGGACATTGTCTAGGGTGTCTGGAGCAGCCACTAGGCACATGTGGCCAGTAAGCATTTGCTGCGTGGCTGGTGTGACTGAGGGAACAGATTTCTTAACTTTGGTGTAAAGTATGCCTGATGGCTGCGGTAGCCTAGCCCACTTGGGCGGGGAATGGTGACGCTCACTAGGGCTTCAGGCACACAGGTGTTCTCGCGTCTCCTGCACCTTGTCTCTTCATTGACAGAGACTCTTCCAGTTCCAGGGACTTCCTCTTTCCCTTTAGCATATCAAATATAGGCAGTAACTGTTGGTGGAACTGTTAGTATTTTCTTTCTTGGCTGGAGTTTCACCTGCTCCTTCATGAAGCAGCTTCTTCCTTCCCCTGGCTGCCTGTTTGGTTGTTAGCCCAGGTTGTGAGGTGACGTTTTCAGCATGGCATCGTGTCACAACACTTGGAGGGGGTATAAAGAGTGGTCCTGGCAGTGGTGCACATGCTTGGTGTGCAGGCGGCCCTGGGTTGAGGGGCTCAGAGTCTGTCGAGGTGGACATAGTATGTGGGACAGTAGGCAGGAGCGTTTTTAATGGGATCTGGGAGGAGGTCAAGGCCATTCTTAACTGAGGAAACAAAGGCAGGAAGTGAGAGTGTGCGTGGAGGTAGGGGAGCTAGTGCTTGTGCTGGGTTGGGGAAATGCACGGCCTAGGAGGGGAAGGAAAATGAGGTGGGAATGTGTGGCAGGGGATTTGCCAGGCAGTCTCGGGCTGGTTGTGGCTTTGTGACCAGCAGGTCTCTGAGGAAAGAGCCACAGTTAAAGCCTGGAGGGAGATGGTCAGGACGCCACTATGATCACCTTGGGGTGGTAGGTGACCAGTCTTGGGTCAGCCAGATCCTGTAGACCTGGAAGGAGAGGGGCAGGTGGAAGCAGGGTCCTCACAGGACAGAACCCCAGGGCACCTTCTGCATTAAGTGTTCAGACTTGGCGAAGTAGAATGAGAGCTGACGAGGTGTCCTTTCTTGCAGCTCAGCTTGCGGGATGAACACCTGATTATGGTCCTGCAGGTTCTGCGCTGGTGTGAGCTGTTGTGGTTTAGGGCCTCCAGGTTGGTTTGGTCTGGTTCTTAGCCACGTGTGTTGTGAATGGCGACCTGCTGAAGGCTATTGCGTGTGGGTTTAAATAAACAGTGCGATCCCAGGGTGTTTCTTCGCCCTCTGTAGTTTCCTTGTGGGTGGCCGCATGGGTCTGGGGCTCCTGGCTGAGGTGCACACTCTGTGCACTGTTTCCAGCTGTTCCAAGGAGTGACTTGCACTTGCCACCTGCATAAGTCCTTGGGACCCGTGGGTGGGCACTGGGACACTTCATCCCCCAGGAACATGAGCTGTTGAGAGGTGACAATGTGCATGGGGAGACAACCAAGGTCCTTGGCATCAGCCCCTGTGCTCCTGGGTGGTGTCAGCGTCTCGCTTTGGGTGCAAGTTGCTGGAAGGCGACTGGTCATGCTGTGCCACGCCATGGTTGCTGCCCCTGTTCCTCAGCTTCCTTCAACCCACGTGGGCCTCTTGCTTTAGCTCACTGACCAGGACCTGGATGTCACCTGGGGCACTTCCAGCCTTCTGTAGGGACGAGCAGCTCCCCTGTCCCCACCACTTTGTCTCTCCACCCCTGTCCCAGGAATCCCCAGCAAGACCAGAACCACGACCATCACCTCCCTTCCTGTCCCCAGTCACACATTCGAGGAGCGTCGTAGGGATGGGGGACGCTTGGCATCGGAATCATCTGTTACATGAACGACTTGCCTCTGCCAGCCCATGTTCTGGCTGCATGTTTCTGGTTTTGCATGTAGTGCAGACATCTGGCCACATGCTGTCCCCACATGGGGACCACCATAGCAGTGGCGGTTTGTCCTGGACCTCTGTCTTGTGGTATCTGCTTGCGTTCCTTTTTATGAACCTGCTCTTTGAACTGCGACTTCATGGTCCCCTGCCTGCCCCTGTCTTGTCCAACTCAACTCTTACAGGCTCTGTCCACCCACGGCCAGGAATAGAATTTCAGTCCCATGAGGTAAACCTTCAGTGGGTTCGTGGCAGTTGACCAGTAACCTGAAGGCAGAGCGAGGCAGCCCCCTGTGGACACAACTGCACTTTAGTTTGGGTGACCCACTAAGGACCTTGGCACTGAGGTAGAATGTGGGCTTCAGATCCCAGCTCCAAACCAACTGCTGTGTGACCTCGGCAGATCACTTGCGTGTGCCTTGATTACTTAAGTAAGATGGAGTCGGTGATGGTGATGATAACTCCCAGGGGCTGAGGTGAGCAGGTTGTGTGACTCCTTCTGGTGGGACACGGGTCTGCTCACTGGGTTGTGTTTCCTGCTCTCAGAGCACGTCAGTTCTCTAGCTTTGAGTTTCTCGGCTGCAGTTAGGAAAGTCCTGGGGCCTTGACAGGTGCTGTCTTGAGCAGGAAGGTGCCCGCGTGCCGTCAAGGCAGGGAGCTGAGGTCTGGGCGCCTAAGCTGTGCTTTGAGACGTGACACCTACTGAAACAGCAGTCCCACGTTTATGTGTGTGAATAGACCATCTTGGCGGCCCGTTAGTGACTCATTCTGGTGGGGGGGTCTTTTTCCTGCATGCAGAATTCTGATTGTGGTGGCTCCAGATGTGCCTTGTCTGTCTCGTAGTGTGAAGACGCAGCAGTGGCCACACGCAGGCGCGTTCCTGGATCTGGTGCAGTCTTGTTGGGCAGCTTGCCTTGAGGTGCTGGTCCTCTGGGCGTGGTGGCTCACTCAGTGGCTGCAGGAAGCCAGCTGCTGGTGCTGGGGAACCATCCAAGACCGCCAGCGCTTCTTCCAGGTAGCAGCAGCATCCCGTGAGTCCTCTGTTAGGGCTGGGACTTCTTAGGGTGCAAGAGTGCCAAGAGCAGGGAAGAAGGTCAAGGAGAGAATGACTGACACGAGGTGGATGGCCGAGCTGAGCCATGGGTCTCCCCACAAGCCTCCACGCCTGCTGGCCTTTGCCTCCTGTTCTGTTCTCCTTGGCCAAGGTGCTGCCCCAAGGTGACTTAGCGTTGCACTTCCTCTGCCTTTCTCTGTGACTGTCCTGTGGCCCTGATGGTAGTCTTCATTAGTTCTCTTGAATAGTCATGGGCTCCTGTGACCTGGTGGGTGGTGGGAGGGAAATCCAAACTCCACTGGGGGAGGCCCAAGACTCCCAGAGTGGTGGCCTGGAAGGTTCCCACCCATCTCCCACTCCTTGGTCAGTTTCTGTTCTTTCATGGATTCTGCCCCTGCTGGCCTAGCCATGACTGAGGATCAGTTTACGTGTTTAAAATGGGTGGCAGTGTGTCCTTGATGCTCATGCCCATAATCCCAGCGACTTGGGAGCCTGAGGAGGAGGATGGAAAGTTCGAGGCCAACCGCAGCAACTTAGTGAGACCCTGTCTCAAAATTTAAAAAGGATTGGGGGTGTAGCTTAGTGAACCTGGTTTTATTACCAGTGTTACAAAGAAATAAAAAGAAAACTTTTCAAATATTAAAGATCACTGTGGAACATAACAGGGTTTATAATCCAAAAGAGTGTAAAACCTGAACTAAAGCAGTTCTAGTCAGTACTGTGAGCTTCTCTCTGTCCACTAGGGGGTGTGAATCCTATACTAGACTGCTCTCTGAAAACAAAGTACACAAGATGGGGTTTTTTTTTAAAGCCAAGACATTTTTTTTTTTTCATCAGAAAGTAATGCAGAAGACTGATCTGCAGGGTGGGGCTCTTGCTTAGGAATCCATTTGTTGACCCCAGTTATGCACAGTTCTCGGGAAGTGTTGATCATGCCCTGGAATAGTTGCATTCTGCTCAGGCACATGGGGACAGGAGCATGCTGTAATGTTTCTGTCCCTGCAGAACATTCCCAGTGCCAACTGGTGGATTACTCACAGGGAAAGTGTCTCTGGTGAGGAATCCAGCACGGCGACACCAGCATTTTAAGGACTTGCCAGTATCTCAGGCCAACATTGCTCATACTCGAAAGGTACATATCAAGACAGCAGAGTTTGCATGGAGCGGCTGTGGTTTAGATTGCTGGTTGTCGTGCACCAAGAGAGGACTGTTGCATGTGGGAGAGACCGGCAGTTCTGGAAGTGTCACTTAAGTAGAGTGCTGTATGCCCTCTGGGCCTGGTTAATAGCTTTCTGATGGATTAAACAAATGTGTAATTGAGCACTTACTGCCGACTGCATTAGGCTACAATGGAGCAAAACCAACTCTCCACCCTCGGAACATCTGTCCCAGCATAGGAAAATAGGAAATAAATCATAATTTGTGGAGAAAAGAAAACTACTAGGCTGGGAAGGAGTTGGGTTTGCAATTTTAGGTGAGGTGGCCAGGAAATAGCTGGGGAGATGACATTTAGTAAGATGCTAAGAGAGTAATTTATGAGGTGGCAGGAAGAGCCCTCCACGCAGAGGGGGCTGCAGGTATAGCAGGGCTGGAACAGGAGAACCAGAGGGTTCTGTGGGGGTCTTCAGGGCCTTATGTGCAGGAAGGGGAAGCCTGGGCTCTTCCTCAGGGAGCATCAGGAGCTCAGACTCCTCTGTGCCCATCTTGGCAGGGCCTTTCTTCCCCTAATACAGTAGTTAATGGGAAGTATTTCCTGTGCTAACAGGCATGCCCATTGAGAGGGCCCCCATATCCCAGCATGGGAAGCACCATCTCTCTTGGGGCAGCTGTAGGAGTTCACTGGGCCCAGGAGATAAGTGACATGGGAACGGTCCTGTGGATATGACAGGCGACAGCTCACCACACAGCCCGCCTCCTCATGAAGACCTGTCCCTTCACCACGTCCACAAAGACAAGAGACCTCCCGTCCCCCGGGCAGGGGCCTCGCCTGGCGCCCCGCTTGGTCCCATTGCCCTGTCCTGGGCTGCTTCCTCCTCTGCACCATCTCCTGGAGGGTGACAACCCTGTGTGCACTTAAGAGTTGATTTGTTTCTTCCCTTTAAATTGTCACTTAAGTTGCTAACAGGACTACAAAAAGCGCCTTCTATAATCCTCACAAGCGGAAGCCTGTTTGGGCTTTTCATGGTTCACATAAAACAATTATTTGTTCTGGAATTTTTTTCTGGATCAATTATGCAGCTACAGCAGAAAATGAGTTCTGCTATTGCAAATGTAATTACAGTAGACCCCTGTAAGTCGTTGGAAGGTCGTGCATCCACGAACCATCAGCTGTGGTCAGTTATGTAATGGTTATGCAAGGCTGTGAGGCTGCAGCCGCCAACAGCAAAACATTTAGGTTGTTGTGTTGAATTAAAGTGAGACTCTGAATTCCTTTCCGACAACAGTCCTCCTTTAGCTGAACCAAGGCCCAGGTTCCAGGGCTGACTCCCCCGAGGGCTCGCCGCCCTTCCTGCTTTCTGCACAGGGGCGTCCCCACCTGGGAGATTTCTCTAGTAATAGTTCCGACATGAGGCTGCTGGCAAGCTTGCTTGCCATCTCTTATCAAGACAGTCATGGGGCCTGGGGTTGTGGCTCAGTGGTAGAGCGCTTGCCTAGCATGTGTGAGGCACTGGGTTTAATTCTCAGCACCGCATAAATAAAGGCATTGTGTCCATCTACAACTAAAAATATTAAAAAAAAAAAAAAAAAAGACAGTCACAGGTGAAGCCCCACAAATCCAGAGGCCCCTCCCAGGTACCTTTGCTGATGTACATACCATCTTTGTTCCAAAAAACCTTCGCCCTTTTGAAAGTTAATGGGGAAGATTAAAAGAAGAGTTTAAAAGGAGATAAGGTTTCACGTCCCCCAGCTTGGCACTGCTTTTACTTTATTTTTCCACACAGCTCAACCTCTGGCACAGGGCACGTAGAGCTCTTCTTGACTCATCTTCGTTCGTGCCTGCCAGCTTCCTTTCTGATGGGTTTGGACAGAGCTGTCCCTGAGCACCCTTCTCCCCTTCCCAGGCCCCAGTGCCACCATCCTGTGACTTGCTTCCTGTTGAAATCTGTCGCAGTCTGCATTTGGAGCTTGCGTCGTTATACATTGCAGACCTCCCCCACCCCTGTGATGGGGCCTCTGCGCTTCCTCTTGTTTTCCCTCCATGTTTCCCCCTTCCATTTTGTTTTTTTCTTCAGCTGGGCTGCCTTTGAACCTCTTGTTAATTTTTCCCAGACCTTAGCATGGCTTTGTATCAAGTCAATCCCATTAAGTAATCTGTCCATTTCAGTTTTTTCTTAGAGGCATGAAAAGAGACTTCCCAGCCAATTTAATTATGAGTTTGTGTTAAAAGTCTTGTTACAGCCAGGCACAGTAAGCACCCTCTAATCCCAGCTACTTGGGAGGCCGAGGCAGGAGGATTGGAGGTGTAAGGCCAGCCTGGGCAACTCAGAATAAAAAATAGTAAAGACCTGGGGGTGGAGCTCAGCGGTAGAGGCTGGCCTGGCACGTGCGAGGCCCTGGGTTTTCTCACAGTCTTGAATGGACCAATTCAGAAGCTTATGTTTCAGTGGGGATTTTTTATAGGAAAATTAAAAGTTTGACTTATCAAGCTACATACAAAAAGAATGACCAGCTAAAAGCTCTAACAACCAGCTGAGGTGGGTAACTGGTTTCCCTGAAAACTTAGGGATCTTGCCAGTCTCTTCTCAGAAGGAAGTTTTATAAATTAGACCAGGTGGGAAGGGCCCTGTTACAGCCTGGCTTAGACCGATCTTTATTGTCCCTCATTTCGACCAGACAACATAACTGCCTTGGTTACCTCTCTGTTCAGAAGGCCCGCCTTGTTTCATTCTTGGTCTGATGTGGGAGAGTCTCCTGGGCGTTTTACCAAGGAGCAGTTCTTTAGGCCTCAGGCCTGAGAGTCCCATTTGTCTCCTTCCAGGCCAACTCAGTGAGGGCAGCCCTGTCATTTCCCAGGTGTAGGCCACGCACCATCCTGGCCACTGGCCTTGTTGATGGACTCACTGGTGCTTCCTGAATAAGGGAAGTTTCCCAGCAGGGGCCTCGGAGGTCATGATCCCCTGTAGTCTGGTCACCTGGGCTCTGTACTGTGTGTGCTTGAGTCTCTGAGGCCTCTCGTTGACGTAGGTGTAGCCAGACATGACGAGGGGCCTCCAGAGACCTTGCTGATTACTGAATAAAACCAGTCCCCTGTTGGGGAAGTGTACTTCAAACCTCCTCCAGAAAGCCTCTCTAGGAAGGTCAGAGGGAAGGAAAACAATCTCAAGGAATACACATTAAACCAGCACGCAGCAGCATCACGGCAGCCTGCTAATGGGCTGGCAGAGGTGGAGGGAAATCACCTGCTGGGTGGACTCAGAGGAAGTGGTCAAGGGATGGCTGAAGTCAGGCCCATATCCCAGGAAAGGTCTGGCTTCCTGGGCAATGAGGGTTCTAAGAGGTGGCTCTGGGATCCTGGAGGAAAGATGGTGAGCCATGAGCTGTGCATCTGGGAGAGTGTTCAGTCACTAAAAAAGTATGCAGTTTTTTTCTTTTTTTTTTCCAGAAAGGGAAGTTCTGGAAGAAGAGGGGTGGGGGTGAGGTGGGGAATTCTCTTCCCTTTCGTTTAAGGGGAAGAGTCTGACCTTTACGTTTTAGTCTGTGTTTGCCCTCACGCGACGTGATTACCAAGGCTGGAGTTGACTCCTGTCTGCTCAGTATTGAGAGACTCAGAACAACAGAAAGCCAGACTGTTTCCTAACCACCTTTCATCACTGGTGATCTTGGAGACAGCGAACTGAGGACCATCTAAATCACCCAGACCACTGCCCCGCCTGGCCCTCCAGAAAGGGCATGGCTACCTGGAAGGCCAGACACGGCTTCTCATGGGAAGTACAGCCCTGTGCCTGGCATGACACTTCTGGCACAAACAAGATTACAGATTAGTTGGGTCTAATTATATCCTGGTAGGAAGGAGGCCAGTTGTCATGGAGCTCATGCAAGCGGCTACTTTGCCAGGAAAGGTGGAGGGACTTGTCAAAGGCCCTTGTCACTGACCACCCTTGGGAATGCAGTGGGCAGCACCAATGCGTGTGAGCTGCATTTTTACCAGATTGCGATAGACTCGGATATTCTATTCAAAGTTCAAATCTCAGTTTTGCTGCAGGCCTGGGTGAGGAACTCTAGGTCACCGACCTGAGTCTCCATTTCCTCACTGGTGAGTTGGGCTTCACGTTCACCCTCTGCAGTTTCTGTGAGAGCTGCATATGAGAAAATATGAGCGATGCTTCCCAAGGAGGCACCGGCCAAATGAAAGCAAGAGCCAGGGTGTGGCTCGGTGGTAGAGCGCTCGCCTAGCAAGTGTGAGGCCCGGCCTCCGTCTCCGCAGCACAGAAAGCAACACCCTAGTGACGTTCCTTAGAACCTTTGCCCTAAGGCTTTGGCCACGTGGCTCAGCCGTGTGTTTGATCCCGGGCACACAGGCCTCTCCATGAAAGGAAGCTCTGGTCTGCCTGGTGTACCTGGGATGGGGCTGGAAAGGAGGGTCCCGAGGACAGAAGGAAGGAGGTGAGCCTGGTGCTTTTGAAGAGAAGTGGGGTATGGAGCAGCTCTGGTGAAGAGAGGGTGTTCAGGAGAGAGAAGGCTAAAGAAGAGTTTTTAGGGTAGCTTGGAGATCCAATCAAGACAGGGTTGTCAGATTTAGCAGATACAAGTACAAGACACGTGGTTCAATATGAATTTCAAATGAACAATAATTTTTGTAGTCTGAATCTTAAATATTGCATGAGGCATGTCTATACTAAAAAATAGCTGAAACTCAAAATATAATTGGTTGGTTCTGTACTTCTCGTAGCAGCCTGGGTCAGTGAGGCCTGAATGACTTAATGACTTTCACAGTTGCTGAGAGGAGTGTGAGCCTGCTCTTGGACTCTCTGGGCTGAAACCCAGTGTTGCCCTGCTTTTCCCTCTCAGGAGACTTGGGCTTCCTTTAAGTTACTCAACTCCCTCTTGAACAAAAAGGGACCCTGGCCCTGTTGGATTTTGCCAGCACCCCACCCTCTGAAAGGGGAGATCATCAAGAAACACCACTGAACCCTCTGTGGGCTTTGGGTACAGTTTTGGTGGCTTGACTTAGAGGAGACCATGGATGCCCCACCTACCTGTTAGCTTGTGACCCTCCAGATTCCCATGGGTCTTATATGTGATTAGTGGAACTGTGGTCCCCACTGATAAATGGACACAAGGCACTTGTCAATGGAACTTCCCATCACATTCATCTCCTTGCAGGCCTGAGCTCAGCCTGGCCTCCCGTGAGCCAGATACGGCCTCTTCCAGAGCCCTCACAGGTGAGCCCCCCGGCTGGAGCTGTCTGATCTGTCCCCACCAGCCACCCTCATGCATTCCCCATGCCTGGTTGCTCCCAGGCCTTCGGCCCTCCTGTAAGAGCTAGCCTTCTGTCTAACCAGAGGCACTTGCAGACCTCAAATTCAGAGGGTTTTTCCATTGCTGTAGCACTTCCCCCACCTCCCTTGCAATAATCAATAATCCTTTCCAATAACGTCTCCTGCGCTGGATTCCCCACCCCAGTGGTGCTGGGGATGAAACCCAGCGTGCCATTCAAGCGCTCTGCCTGGCCCGCACCCCCAGCCCTGGATTCATTTTCCGACATTGGGCGTCTGAAAGACGCTGCTCTACTGGGGTCACAGGGACTGAGGCCTCAGCATCAGCAGGCAGCTTGGGGAGGGTCACAGAGCCACCCCTGGTTCTGGCCTGCCACGTGGCCTCTCCTGCTGTCCCACGGCCTCTTGAGGTTCAGCTCAGATCAAACACCGCCAGCAAGGGCTCCCCTCTTCCCCCAACCTAAAACAGAGATAAAAACTTGGGACAAAAATCAGTTTTAAAGGTGTATCTGAGCAAGAAAGAATTCGTGAATCAGGCAACCCTTGGAACCAGAAGAGGTTCAGAGAACCCCGGCCTGGGCACGGGATCTACAGATAGGCAGGGGCTGGGGGAAGTGGGGACAGAACAGGAGCAGGCCAGTCTGGTCACGCCAAAGCTGCCTTCCTTGCAGAAGCACTGCAAGGGACTTCCTTATCCTGCAGGCTACAACTGACCTGTCCAGGCATTGGATATCCTCTCCCTTGATTTCTCTGAAGGTCAGATAAACAATTTAGTTTTGGCATGTGTCCCGAAACTTTACCAGTTTGGTCTGGTCCTCTGGGTCCTAGTACAGGAACTCAGGCAAATTGGTGGCCTCATGAATTTTATTTAACAGCAGGAAACCTATCTGTACTTGGTCCTGAGATAGGAATTTGGGAATAAAGGGAAAGGTACTGAGTCCCAGAGGAAGTGCCCATTTAGCACTGAAATGCAGGAAGCAACTGGGAACAGTCCCAGCTCCTGAGTGACAGACCCTGACCCTGGCCTTGACCCTGGCCCTCGTAACAAGAGGTAATGCTTATACGCAGGGAAGAGTGGAGTGGAAACGGTAGCCCCGGCACTCGCCCCCTGTGAATGTCGGCACCCACCCAGTGGGCCGCTGTCTCCCTCTGGAGAGGCCCCATTCTCCCTGGAACCTGTATCCACTTTCCTAAATGAACCTGTCTACACCTTTGGTATGTGCTGAAATTCTATTCCATCTCTTAAGGCAGGAACCCCTGCTCTCTGGGACCCCTCTTTGGAGATCCCTCTTCTCCCCTGACAGCCCTGTGACCATAAGGGAAGGGTCCTTATCCCAAGGGGAATCTACTTTGTGTGTTTCATCAACCTCCAAAGGATTAAATGAGGGCAGGTTATAGTGAAAGGAAGCTGCTTCCTTTGGGAGGAATGAAAAACATTTCCTCTTAACAGACTTAAGTTTAATAATTGGGGGTCTGTGAATTAAACTAACGAAAGACAGGTAAGCAACAGAAAAGACCAGCTTTTAAAAATTCAAATACATAGGAGTTCACAGAAAAACCTGACTTGAGAAAGTGGTTAGAATTTGGGATGGGAGGGTTTTCTGGGAGAATACGAGAGAAGTGTTGGCCCTGTGGTTTTGTGACAGTGTCTGTCTGGCTGATCTCTTTTTGGTACTAGAGATTGAATCCAGGGCCACTTAACCACCGAGCTACACCCCCACTCTTTTTTATTTTTTTATTTTGAGACAGGGTCTTGCTAAGTTGCTGAGGCTGGCCTTGAATTTGCAATCCTCCTGCCTCAGCCTCCGGAGCTGCTGGTATTTCAGGTGTGTGCCACAGTGTCTGGTTGTTTAGGTGATTTCTTATGCTTCTGAGTTCAGTGGTAGGTGACAGGAGTCATTCTTTCCAGGTTGTAAAGCAAACTTCCTGGGAAGGGACTTATGACTTTGAACTCTTGGGAAGTCCTGCCTTTCAGGATTTAAGGGGAATTTGAAAAAGAAAGAAAGAAAAAAAAAGAAAAAAAAAAAAAAAAAGAACAAACCCTCGGTCTGGCGATTCTGTCATCTTCTTTTGCAGTTGCTGGGAGGAACCCAGGGCCTCGCACACACTGAGCACGCAAACCTTCATTGAACTCTACCCTCAGCCTTAAAAAGCATCTCATTTTGCTCTGGACCAAGGCAGTCATCCTCTACTGCCCTGCCCCCAGGGAAAGGGAAGTTGACCCTACTTGATCCTCTTCAGAGTTAGGAGAGGCAGGCCGTGGCCTCCAGCCCTGAGCACCTCCTCCCTCAGCCCCCACCGGCCTCTGTCCTCTCCCTTCTGGAGAGCACCTCTGTGTGGCCACCAGCGTTGGTGGTCTGTGCATAAGAGCAGTAATGTCTGTGTCACCAGAATGAGTGCACGCTCCCTGAGGTGTGTGATTTACTACCGAGGAATTGCTCACGTGCTGGAGAAAAGCATCAGGTCAATGAAGTCTTAACGACGTCGGATTCTGGGGCAGGAATGCAGAATCTTATTAATTCAGCCAACCACTGCAATCCACGGGGGAGAAGACAGAGCCACACGCCAAGAAGGACCACTGCCAGGCCAGCTCCTTCTCCTCCTCCCTTCCTCCCTCCCTCCTCTGGGCCTCAGGGCAGCTGACCAAGGCCAGGGTCCTGCTTATCTCCACTCTTTTATTTGTACTGAGGATGGAACCCAAAGGTACTTAACAACAGAGCCAAATCCCAGTCCTTTTTATTTTTTATTTTGAGACAGGTTCTCACTAAGTTGCTCAGAGCCTCACTAAATAGCTGAGGCTGTCCTGGAACCTGCAGTCCTCCTGCCTCCGCCCCCCGAGTGGCCGGATCATGGGTGTGTGCCCCTGTGCCCACTGCTCATCTCCACTTCATAGCCCGGACCAGGGTGCAGGGATGGCCACGTACCACAGTCACACAACTGGGGAGCCCTGGTGTCCAGCCTGAGTGGCACCTGATCTTCATCATCCAAAGCCAACAGCCTCATGAGGTTCCAACCAAAATAAAAATATACAAATATTATAGGTAGTTTAAGTAGAAAATGTGCATCTTTCCATTCTGTGTTTTGCCAAGTTAATGAAGACGTAGGAGAGTGGGAGACACAGAGCCCAAGAGAGCAGGAAAGAGGAATGTAGACCAGGTCAGAAGACACCGTGGGATAAGAACACGCCTGACTTCCACCCCCGGGTCCCGGGTCATGGCCAGCCTTGACTGGGCGCTGACCCCACTTTTTACTGACAGCAGCCCTGGCTTGTCTCACAGTGAGGCCTAAGGGCTTCATGCCTGCTGATGGTCCCGCTGGCTTTCAGGCTTCCCCTGGAGTGTGCCAACACTATTGACAACACCCAAGAGTGCCTTTGAGAAGGAGCTTTGTCTATTGGTTGTATCGTGCGGCCTCCAAACACGACAGTGTGGGTTGACGTGTGTCACGGTGTACAGCTGCCCGGACATACCCCTGCCCAGTGTGTGCACACACAAGCAGTATTCCCTCGCCTCTGTGGGTATGAAGTGACCACCCAGGATGTTCGGCAGGATCTCCTAGCGACACAGCCCAGCACCCTGCAGCCAGGACAGCACAGCCCAGTCCGGGCAGTGGGAGCCCTCGTTACCAGGGTTGGATGAGTCAGGAGGCTGGCTTGCAGCCTGGCTGCTCTCAGGCCCTTCCCCAGCGGGAGTACGAGGAACAGGGCCAGGCATGGGACCTGGTTTTGTAAGGTGACTGTCACTTCCTATTCCGAATAAGCGTTCATCTCAATCCTGTTAAAACTGGTTGTCCCAAGAAAAAGGTTCCCATGTCCCGGTACTCAGGGTGAGTCCTCACTGCCTCCCTCTGAAGGAGGAGGAACTCACACCCCTGTCTCCAGGCCTGCTTTCTCTCCCTTGCATTTTTATGTCAGACCTTGGAAGCAGACCCAGTCCCCCCTGTTCTGACAGGGTCCACGAGTACCCGGAGTCAACTCACTTCCAGCATCGGAGACGCCCACCCATCACACCTGGCCACTGGCATCGGCAGCGTTAACTAAATGCGTGGAGTGCCACCATCTTGGTGTGCCTAGTTTTGAAAAGCAGGGCCCAGCCCCTCAGATGGTGGAGGCTCACAAACATTTTTCTTGAAATCTGCTGGGTTCCCCAGGCTTCTTGATCCTGTTATTTTTGTGCAAACTACACAATGCTGGGAACTAACTGCAGGCTAGCTGCTCTGCTTTTCCCTCTATTTTGTCGCTGGGAACAGAGGTGAGCCCCTGTTGACTTGGTTTTCATTCAGGAACATTCTTTGTCTTCCAAGGAATACGTAAGAGTTCCTGTCTCAGAACTCCATCCAAGCCCTAAGTGGTGACTTTTCCACCAGAGTAATTAGACTGGTTGACCAGGCTCTGGGAGGAAGTAGGTTCTTGGTCACCAGGTTGCAGGGGGAGGAAGTGGTCTGTGCTAGGTATGTGGCTCTCCAGGGTTCGAGCCCTCAGGGCCCCTGTAGAGCCTCCATCCACGGCACAGTGAGCACTTAAGGAAGTCGCTCAGGAGTAGGCACTGCTGTGACAGTGATGTCCTGGAGCAGCCAGCAGGCTCTGCTGTGGGTTTTCACCACTGGCTGGGCTACCACGGTGAATGCAAGAAGCCTGACACATCTTGGATGTCTAGTTCTCAAAATAGCCCCAAACTGGAAGCAACAGAAGATGACCCATTAAAGAAATTATGGTGCAGCTGAATAGTGGAGACGATGCTGAAGATGAAAGGAAAAATACAGCCTTCAGCACACTCTGATTCCATTTATACAAAGTCCAAAATCAGGCAAAGTGATCCCTGGTAATGGAAGTCGGAAATGTTATTTGGGGAGGGGGCCGTGGTTAGGGAAGGGAACAGGGGAGCTTTGGGGACATGCCCCCTATGTTGATCCACTGGTTAATCAGGTGTGTGCCTGTGTAGAGACACACTCAAAATTTGCACACTTCACTGTGTAAGTTAAAAAACAAGCATTTGTTTTGCATGATTTCATTCAAAGTTCAAGAAAAAGAAAACTAGGCTATGGCATTAGAAATCATGATAAAGGAACTGAGGGTGCAGCTCAGCAATAGAGCATGTTTAGTCTGCACCAGGGGATTCCTGGGGGCCCACCAGGTGTGTTCAAGTTTTTTTGTTTGTTTGTTTGTTTGTTTTGGGTACCAGAGACTTAACCCAGGGGAGCTCAACCACTGAGCCACATCCCTGGCCCATTTTTTATATTTTATTTTGAGGCCGTGTCTTGCTAAGTTACTTAGCATCTCACTAAGTTGCTGAGGCTGACTTTGAATTCCCAGTCCTCCTGCCTCAGCCTCCCGAGTCACTGGGATCATAGGAGTGAACCACCGTGCCCAGCCCAACTCAAGTTCTTGACTGGGATTGTGCTCACACAGGTCTGTTCTCTGGGATACTCTAACTGCACAAGGGCGATTTGTGATTTTTTTTTTTTTTTCTTTTTCCCATGCTAGGGATGGAATTCAGGGCCTTTTGCATGCTGGGTAAGGGCTCTACCTCTGAGCTACACCCCTATCCCCAGATTTGTACATTAGTATTTGTGTGTTATCCTCTCATGAAAGTTTATTCAAAAATATTATGTTCAGTATGTTTCTGGGTTTTTATGTTGAAAGTATATATGCAAAGAAAAAGACCTGGATGGGCACCATCTTTGTTTCCTATGGCTGCCATAGCAAATTACCACAGACTTAGCCACTAAAACCAACACATGTATCATCTTCTAGTTCTGGAGGTTAAAAATCTGACTTGAGTCCCAATAAGCCAAAACTAAGGTACAGTGGCGACCCTGTGAGGACAGTTGGCCCACCTGGGGGAAGCTGGCACATCACCCCCAACACCACCACGGAAACCAAGTGTGAGCAACCTGAATGCCTTCCATCTTTGGCTTGTGACCTCACACAGTCACAGGTTCCAAGGTTAGGATGTAGACATCTTTGGGAGGTATTAAATAAAAGTTATAGGAGGGCACTGTAGGACTAAGCTTTGTACTGGGCTCAACAGAACAGCCCTAAAGTTCCACCTCATCTAACTAAAACTAAGTTCTTTTTGTTGTTTGTTTTTGTTGTTTTTATTTTTGGTCCTGGAGATTGAACCCAGGGGCACTTTACCACTGAGCTACAACCCCAGTCCTTTTTAATTTTTATTTTGAGGAAGGGTCTCACTATGTTGCTGAGGCTGGCCTCGAACTTGGGATCCTCCTGCCTCCGCCTCCCCAGGGGTCAGGATTGCAGGTGTGCACCACCACACCAGGCCAAAACTAAGTTGTCATCTGACCTGAGAATCAGGGGAATGAGAGAGAACCAAATTTCCCTAACAGGCCCATCTGCATGGCATTAAAAATCCTGTTTCAGCCTTCACATCCTGATTTTGTCCTGACAAAAAGTAACCTGAAGTGTCCTGACATTAACCAATCTCTTATTTTTCTGTTGTTCTGTCTCTGTTTCTGTTTTACAAGAAAAGTAACCTTGGAATGAATGCGCCCCCCCCCCCCCGCCCCTGGACTGGACATTTTTTGGGGTGCTGGGGATGAACCCAGAGCTCTGGGTGTGCTAGATGAGTGTCCCCTTCCTGTCCCCCCAAGAGGCATCCCGAGCCCCCGTCAGCTCTTCGTTCTTTGTGCTGTGCTTGGCCCTTCTCTGCTCAGGAACCCAGCTTCTCTGCTCGGCTGTCAGAGTGCTTACTCAGTTTTATGGAAGAAAGTGCTGCTGATTCTAGCACCAGGAGGACTGAGATCTTCAAACCTAGTCATTGCCATTTTTGCCCTTGGAAGGTGTGGATATTTCACAGACCACGGACAGGTGCACAATAAAAAGTTAAGAGTGACCATTTCCAAGTTGGTAGCACTTTCCCTGTCCCTCTTTGTTTATCTGTGTTTTCAGAAGTTTTCCTGGACACATATACTGATTTTGAGATATGTTAAGTCTCACTTATCTGTCTTGATGGTATCTCCATAGTGTGCTAATCTACCTCCCAGGACAACCCCGCTCAGCTAATAGGGAACCTTAAAATGTTCAAGGTTTACAAAACCCTTTAGGGGGCTCAGGATGGCGCTCAGTGGTGGAGCACTTGCTTGGCATGCACAAGGCCCTGATTCCATCCCCAACACGGCAAAAATAAAAATAAAAAATCCTCGCCTGTTGTCTCCGCCCTGCTCTTTCCAGGAAGGCAGAACCATCTTCTAATGTATAAAACAGATTTTTCTGCTTCAAAGTTTACAGTTTAAATTTTGAAATCAAAGACTGTCTTACTATAGACGGTTTCAAGTACGTGAGACAAATGAACTCTACCTTGGGGATGGAGTAGGGGCAGTTTGCCACAAAGAGTCCCTTTGCACCAGCAAAGAAGGCCACCTTCCCAGGACTCTGAGAGGCCACCCCACCTCACTCCCAGTGTGGCCTCCCTTCCTGGGTACTTTGTGGGTCACAGGCTAAGCCCATGGAAGAACACACCTGCAGCAGCAAACTGTGAAGACAGGAGGAAGTGCCCGCCAAGGTAACTCACCTCCCAGGAACCCAGCTGGGGTCAGCAGTGCAGGCCCTGGTTTCCACCTCCATGGAGGGCTTTGGGCGGGAAACATGACGCAGTAGTTGTTACTTCCCCCTCGTGCCTGCAGGTTTGCTTCTGCCGGTGCTGAGAGCACAGGCTCCTCTCCCACTCACGGGCCTAAAATACTCCTCGGGCACCCGCCTCCCGGCCAGGAGACAGTCTCTGGCGGCTAACCGCAGGTGCAAATAAAATCAGCAAAAGGACATGCCCTTTGTCAGCCTGCAGTTTTTTCCTGAAGTGTTTGTGCAACGTTATGGTGTGGACACCTGGACATCACGAGGCCAGGTGGCTACCTGTCCCCTCTCTCCAAGCACGACCTTCTGACACACCGTCCAGCCCCCACGGCCTTTCCCCAGGTGCATGGCCACAGTCTCAGTTCCTGACTACGGAACTGCTTTCTTGTTTTGCCTTCAGTCATTTCAGTCCTTCCAGAAAGCTGTCCTGCTTCCAGCTCCAGCTACCTACTACAGGTTACAAACCAGCTGGCCAGTGCAAGCGTGGGTTTTCTACTTTGCAAACTTCAGGCAGTGTGGCTGAGCTGTAGGGTGGTTTTAAAGCTCCAGTCCTGGTTTGTCTTTGGCAGTGAGTCTGGGCTAGGGTATCGATGACTCTGCCTGTTTCAGTTTCTTTTGGGGACCTGACCCTCATCCTTGCTCTGTGTGGTGGGGACTCTTAGGCTCTCACTCTGGGTGTCGGCCACCCTTCCCTGATGCTGCCCATTTCTAAGAAAAGGGACATCGTCAACTCCCAGCACCACAAAAGAAAGAAGAGAAAAGAAAAGAAAAGGGACCTTTCAGCTCTGGTGACCCCAGGAGTTGTTGAAAGCAAAGCAGCGTGTCCTCTTGCTTTCAAAGCACAGGAAACAAATCACTGTTTCCTAAATGGAAAGGAACAAACTCAGCACTAAGAAGTCGTGGGAGGTGTTTTCCAAGTACCTCGGAGTACTTGGCAGGATGAAGTGAGAACACATATTTAACATACTCCTTGTCAAGGCTTGTTTTGAAGTCAGTTCATTGTGTGGTAGAGGAAAGAGAAAGGAATGAAGGAGTTGACTTTCATATTGTTAAACTCTTTAAAAACCCAGGGCTGGGGACATAGCTGTGGAGTGCTTGCCTAGCATGGAAAGCCCTGGATTCCATCCCCCACCGCATACAAAAAGAAAAGAAAACTTCAATTTCAGCATTTGGGGGAGAGTGGGTGGTCCTTGCTGCTGGGAGAGTCCATGTGCGGGAGGAATTCCTAGGTGAGGCGGAACTTTATGAAGGCTGCTGCAGGGTTGGGAGCCAAACCTGCCCAACCCTTGGGTCTGGGTGACGCAGGAGGAGCTGACCCATGAAGGACAGCATGGGGCTCTGGAGGGCAGAGATGGGAGGAAAGACCTCCAGGGGAAGAGGCTGAAGCCCAGTTCTGGGGGAGGGGGCGGGGCTCTGAACAGGTGGCAGCCTGGGGCTTGGAGGAAGAGGAGGAAGGAGCTGGTACCCCCAGAGAGAGCAGACTGGCCGTGGTGGAGGACGCAAGCTCTCTGGTAGGATGGGAAGCACCATTTCTTTTATCTACCCACAGGATAAAAGAATGTGTATTTGATGATAATTTATGCTGAGCAAATGCAAAATATTACCTACAGCATAATTGCAGGTTAATTGATAATATCTTCATTCATCAGAAGGGCACAGTCCGGCTTGTTTCCAAAGGCCCTCGTGCCCTGGAAGTGCATGCTTATTATATTCGTCATCCCCAGATTACATAAACCAACCTGTGCTTGCATCTGCAGGCTCTGCCCACCCTTGCAAAGGCTCTGACTACTAGAAAGAGTGGAGCCTTTGCTGGCACATCCTGATCCCGAACCCACAAAAAGACAGCCGCTTAGAGCATCAGGAGCACCCTCAGGATCCAACCTGGGGCTGACTCAGTACATGGGTGTGGCTTCACTAAAAACTCCTGCACTGAAAACAATTTCAGCTCATTTACGGCACTGCCTGGGAGGTCATCCATTGGAGAAAAGATTTGGCAAACTTGTTCAAACGTGAAAGGTGAAGGACTCACAAGACGGTGTCCCCGACGCTCCCATCTCAGCTCAGCCAGGGCTCCACCTGAGGCCTGCTGGCTGCTTCTTAGCTTAGGAAGGCGTCCAGGGTCTTAGGCTTCACCAGAGTTCTTTTCTAGTATCTGGGTTTTTTTTTTTTTTCCTCCCATATGATGCTGGGATTGGGTGAGTGCTCTACCACTGAGCTACCTCCCCAGTCCCTGCCCCAGAGTTCTTGAATCTTCCATCTACGTTCTGATTGTAAGTATCCCCTTCCCTGCAGACACATGAAGCCTGCTGGGGTTAAGATGTTTAACTTAGATTCAGCTGATCACCTGTTCCTGCCACAGAACTGACAGTGTGGAGGAGACAGGGAACAGGGCATCCTGTGGATCTGGATTCCTACACAGGCAGCTTGGTCCGAGTCAGGACCTGAGGCAGCAGCATCCTGATGTGGTGGCTCCCTGTGTGAGCCTGTTCTTCAGTGTGCTGAGGCCAGCTGCTTGTCCCTGGCTGGTGCCTACACTCTGTACCTGATTGTACTGAGTGGGTCCTACTGTCTGCAACTGGGAACCCCCTGGCTAATACAGGCAGCGCAAAGACAGCAGAGGGCCAGAAATGGAGGTGCAGGAAGTGGTAGAAGAGTCCAGAAAGAAAGGAGGGAAGTTGACAAATATTCCTGAATAATGGCCACCACTTACTGTGGCCTTTCCTGTGCATTCTCTCTAACCCCTAACACAACTCTCTGAGGCATTATTCCCAATTTATGGATGAGGAAACAGGCTCAGAATGATTAAGAGGCCTGCCCAAGGCCACACAGCTTTTCATGGTGAACCAGGGCCTCGAGTCTAGGTTCTGGGTGCTCAGAGCCTCGCCTCCCCCACTTGTGACTCCGCTCAGGCCAGAAAGGTGCAGAACGGTGTGGATGCTGCATTCATGCCCCTTTTTCTCCTCTCATCAGAGCCCAGATGTTCAGCTGATCAGCCCAGTCTCCTCGTGTGGGTTAATAGGTCGAGGTGTTCTTCAGACAGGACCAGCTGACATGTTGGGAAATATTGATATGCTGGAGAGAAGTTCCTAGACGAGACAGCAAACTGCAGAGCCCCGCTAAGAAGAGGAATTACAGGAGCTGTTTGCCAGGCGCGTTGGTCACTGTGCTGTTTGGATCTTTCACAAAAGAAGTCATCTTGCCTCTGAACTTAGGCATCACCATTGTGCCCTGACTTGCCTTGGGGAAGAGGGATGGGAACCCAGGAAAACAGAAATTGTGGTTAGGATTGCAAGGTGGGATTGCAGGTGATTTTTATTTTCTCCTTCACACATTTCTGCATTAAACACATTTCTAAAATGAGCACGTGTGTATGTCGCTTTAGTTATAAGTGCGGAGAACCCTGACTCGGACTGAGACTGGCCTCAAACTTGTGATTCTCCTGCCTAAGCCTCCAGAGTTGCTGGGATCACAGGCATGCTCCTCTCTCTGGGACCTCAGCCTCCTCACTGGGCAGAGCATAGCTGTGTCAGAACCCCCTGAATGGGTTACATACCCACTCACTCCTAAATCAGTCCTTGGCAGGAGGGGTGCCTTTGACTCTGGCCTCCAGGCTGGAGTCCCCCCGTATGGAAGAGGGCAGACGCCTGACCAAAGTGGTGGCCTTAAGAAGGAGGCATGGGAAAATGGATGTCATGTGGACAATCTATGTGTCTGCTGTGGCCTATGTTAGTTTATAATCTGAAAAATGTCATCGATTTAAAGCATTTAAAAATCCACCTTCTTGTGCTGCTGAGGACTTTGGCAGGAGCCGTGCTCTTCTGCTTCGGAAAACTGCTCCTGGGGCAAACGGTCATGACGAGACCTGGACAAGACGCCGACACGCTTCTGCTCCAGATCACTGTCCCTCTGGAGACACAGGAGCCCAGCCGGGCCCTGGCAGCAGGTGGGCCTGTGGTTCCCTGCATGCTCCGCGGGGCTCAGGAGGTGGGCCACCTCACCTTGTTCTCTGTTTCTGCCAACAGCAAGCCTTTCTTAAGCTGTGGTGGCTGGAAATGAAGCTTTGTCCCGGACCTGGAGTGGTGCTAGGCTTTATTAGGCATGATTCGATGCTGCCCTCTTAAACATTTGAGGGCTGGGCCAAGGTAGGTGGAATGACCTTGGAAGCCAGAGGGTTGAGGAGCTGAGGCCGCTGGAGGTGGTATGGGCTTCCCAGTGTGGGTTTGGATGAGCCCATGTCCTCCTAGCAGGTTGGAGAGGCTGTGGAGAATCATCTTTCCTTTCAGCATTTTGTACAGTTATTCAACCGCTTAAAAGCAAGTGCTAAGAGAAATCAAGATGGCGTTCAATGTCTCTCATCAGAATAAGCTTTACATTTTTTTTTGTTTGTTTTTTGTTTTTTGCTATGAGGGATTACACCCAGGGTTGCTTAACCACTGAGCCACATCCCCAGCCCTTTCTACTTTTTATCTTGAGACAGGGTCTCACCAAGTTGCTGAGGTTGACCTCAATCTTTCAATCCTCCTGCCTCAGCCTCCCGAGTCACTGGGATTACATGCGTGGACCACTGCATCTGGCTAAGCTTTACTTTTTATTGAGTTCCAGATTGACCTGGCAGCCTTTGCTGGTGGGACATAAAAATAAGTGGATTTAAAGAAGAGAAAAGAGAAGAAAGAAAGTGGAGGGGAGGGGAGGAAGGGAGAGAAAAAACTTACTGTTTTCACCAAGTTAAGGGTAACTTTAATTTCATTAATCATGCTACAACTTGAACTTAATCCCTGGACTCCCCCTCTTTCCCCTGTGTCATGTTGTCACATGCTGGGCACCAGGAGCTTTGCTGTAAACATCAGAACAGGGAACGAGTAGATGGGAGACAAGTAGAGTCATGCAGGTTGTTGCCACTTGCTATTTAAAGACTCCAAGAGTCAGGCCACTCCTACTTCTGGACATGGTCCAGATGGGAATCTTTTAAGGCAAATGAGTTCTCGATTTCCCTGCTCACCAGAGCATGTGAGGATACACAGGTACACAGGTACTGACATTCCCTCCAGGCCCGGCAGAGCTGGCTGCCACCTTGTCATGCCACATGCCTGATGTCCCCACTGGGACACCAGGATGAACAGACCTTGAAACTGTCGAGCTGGGAGAAGGAACAAAAAGCAGGAAAACTGAGTTAAACAGAAAGGCAGGGATGCTCTCAAAGGACTTCTGGGGGCGCTGGAGTCGCCAGAGTGGGCGCTGGTCCTCTGTCCTGGGTGTTGCTACCTCTCTGTGTCTCCATGTCCCATCTGTGAAATGGGCTGTTGGGAGGACAGAGTGCTGGGCCTGATGTGTGGACGCATAGCAGAAGGAGCTTTTCATTCTTGGAGGGAGCATAGATGGGGTGCTTTATTTAAATGTCCTGTGGGGAAAGAGGACCTGTCAGCTGACCCCAAGTTCTGACTTACCTGTAGGAATGAACAACCAGACCTCCCCGCGTCTTCCGTCCCCGCTGTGGAACAGGCTCAGGTTGTCAGCATCATGCGGATTCCTCAGACGCTCTCCTGAACTGCTAAGAGGCTGGTCCCCACGGAGCCTTTGTGGCCCAAGTGTGTCCCATGACTCGAGGCCCATGCTCCCCTCCAGGTGCACAGAAACCTTTGAACAGAGGCTGCTCTTTGCAGCTGTGGACAACAGTGTCTTTGTTCTTGGCTCCTCTCGAGTGAGGGGCAGGCCAGCCCTTCCCTTCCTTCAGCCTCACTTGTCCCTCGGGCTGGTGGCAGGAGTGCCTGTTGACCCAGGAAGGGCCCTTCCTCACTGCATGGTGCTGGAAAAGGCTCCTCCAGCACAGGGACAGAGTGTGTCCCTTCTCTCAGGAGTTCGTTTTCTTTAGAGGGTTGAATGTGGTCCCCCAAAAGCCAACTCCTAAAGCCTGTAGCTGTGAAGGTGCCCTAAATTGGATATATTGTCCCTATAGATATAGGCTAAGGATCTTGAAATGAGATCATCCTGGATTTAGGATGGGTTCTAAATCCAGTGGCTGGTGGCCTTAGAGGAGGGAGTTTTCACACAGGAGAAGGCACAAGGCTGGAGTGATGTGGCCAGAAGCCAAGGAACTCCTGGGGCTCCCAGGTGCTGCGCTAGACTGCTTCTCCCACAGAGCTGCAGGAGGACGCTGGATCCACGTCACCTGCTGAGAGTGCATTTCTGTTGCTTTCAGCCCTTCAATTTGCAGAAAACTGCACCAATGTGGGTACTTCTGGAGCCTTGTTGGGGCCAAGGCTCCTATTCCTGCTGTGTGAGGTCCAGGGCAGTCCCTTGCATCCCCAGGATCTGCAGGGAGCTCACATGGGTTCGTGGTTTTGTGTCAGTGTGGTTATATATTTCTGAGGTGTGGCAGAGCCTCCAGCTAATGTCCTACAGGAACCTGAGGTCACAAGCTGGCATTAGCACAGCACCTGACCAAGAGGCCCTTGGGGAGGCAGAGGGGGCAGACACAGGCCTTTTAGGATGAGTTATGCATTCACAGTTTAGCATTGTAAAGTTGAGTGAGCTTTGTTCAGCGGGGCACCATGGTCTCTTTGTGCACCCCCAAACTCTTAGCTGTCCATGCAGCTCACAATTAATAGAAGATGGTTTATCAAAAAAGACCCTGTATTTTTTTCAACCTATCTGTATCAAAAAGCCATACAAGGACTGGGGTTGTGGCTCAGTGGTAGAGCACTTGTCTAGCATGTGTGAGTCCCTGGGTTCAATTCTCAGCACCGCATGTAAATAAATGAATGAAACAAAGGTCTATCAACATCTAAAAAAAAAAAAAAAAAAAATTAAAAATTTTAAAATAAAAGCCATACAAATGGGGATTAGTCTTTTAATCATGTTTTCCTTTGGGTCTTCTAAACAATTTTCATAGTGTTTTTCTGTCTGGGGGAAAATTTAAGATGGGAAAAGATTTATCTGGAAATAGAGAATGAGGCTAGCAACCAGCTAGAGGGTAGACAGGGTGGTAATTATAATCTATGTGTCCAGAACATTCCGGAGGCTGTAGGATGCTTGGCTGTGGGAAGTATTTACAAAGTGTTTTCATGAGCGTTTTCTTATCTGAGCTTAACAACCCAGAGAGATATGTTTTTGGACACCAAATTCCATCAACATCTAATTAAAATTTTTTTCCCTTTGGGGGAGAAAAACCTTAAAAGCTGCTCTGGGCCACTGAGAAGGCTCAGTCAGGCACACAGGCCCTTCTAGGCTGGCAGAGAGGTGAGATGAAACTTTCAGCGAGGTGTGAAATGAGCAGACACGAGATTCTCAGCCAGGAGTCACACTGTGTGTGTACACAAACTTCCCGGGGCAGATCTGTGGGACTACCAGTCCTGGGATGGACTCAAATAAAAAATGCAACTGAAACTGGGAGAATTTGGGGTCTGAGTGATCCTCCCTCTACCCACGTCAAGGGGGCGAGCTCTGGCCTCCCTCTGATGACCCTTTCCTGTGTGTCCTGTGCCATCCAGTCTCCAACCACAGAAGTGAAGCTGACCTTGGGGAAATTCTTTAACTAACTGGATTTTGGATAGCCTGCTTTTTATTCCTTACCCAGTGCCCGCTCTGGTATGTCCCTGTGAGAGCTCAATTTTTCCTCCCAGCCAGTTAAAACCAGCAAGTCCAGCCCATCTCCAGCTGTGTGACTAGCAGCCATGCAGCCCTGGGCCTTGAGCTGGGTTTGCAACCCCCAGTCCAGATCTGGCACTTGGAAGAAAAAAAGTACCACACAGCTGCCTTCGAGGAGTGAGGTGACGGCTAAGCTTGGAAAATGAGCAAGCTGGGAAGAAATATGGCAGCTGACTGCATTCCTCTGATCCGGAAGCTCAAAGGCCTGGTGTCATCCTCTCTGTCAGCTCAAATCTCATCAAAGGCAAGCTGCATTTCCCACTGTGGAAACCTCTGGCCTAGGCCCAGTCATGTCCCTAGGCTTGATGTCCTTGCTTGGTGATGTAAGGAGGAGAAGAGCTGTGGAGCATCATGCCTCAGGCCACTCCTGCTCGGTCCCTGCAGCAGGGAAGCATGTTCAATGCACTCAGAACACAGGCCTAATTGAAGGCTCCTTCAGTTCAACCCTGCTGCTTAATAGGGTCTAGGAAAATGCCAGGTGCTACGGACAGTAGAAGGAAATGAGCGGCCATGGTCTCAGAACCCAAGCCACTTACAAGTCCCTGCAGGAGGCGGACCCACTCTGCAGCACAGACCCACCAGCAGAGGCCTTGGAAAAGGCTGCAGCGGGGGAGAGCAAGAGCAGCTGCTGGACGTCTCAACTGTCTGTCCTAAGTAGCATGCCTTTCTAGACTCCAGTGCGCCCCATGGTGTCTGAATCAACGAGGGTGCTGAAACCAAGCTCGCTGCATTGTCAAGAGAGGAATAAACGAACAGAGTGGAGAAGACAGCCAGGTCATCCTGCACAAATGACAGCCGGGACCAGATTTACAGAGACCTTGAATGGCAGGCAGGCTTTGAAGCTTACATTTCAGACTGTAGTTAATGTCATTTTGAGCAAGGGAGGGAGAGTTCATCTGTGTTTTTGAAAGAAAATTCTGCCAGCAGTGTGGAGAGTGCCCCGAAAGAGGGGAGACTTGGGCAGAGAAAACAGCCACGTTCCAGGCAACTTGGTCCTTCCAGACTGAAAGGAGGGATTTTAGAAACAGATGAGGCTGGGTGATAACTTTTGCAGATCTGACTTCTTGGCCAGAAGTTTTCCCGACTTGGGAATGATGCAGTGTATGAACTCAAGGCCACTGGATTAATGGCAAGGCTCAATTAGGAAATGGTGCCTGTAGGGTAACCTACATTTTCAGCACTTTTCCAGGCTGGAAACCTTGCCAGATAGCCCATGTCAGGAGACTCTGCAAGTCTGTCTCAACTCTTACCACCAAGTGGGAAAGTGGCCACTTCCAGAAGTAGGTTTGGACGTGCTCTTGAGTGACATGTGGAAACACAATGCCAGGGTATGCAGGGACACCAGGGAGTAAGAAGGGGTCGGCAGCCCCCTAAGTA
Source organism: Sciurus carolinensis (assembly GCF_902686445.1). Taxonomy (NCBI): domain Eukaryota; kingdom Metazoa; phylum Chordata; class Mammalia; order Rodentia; family Sciuridae; genus Sciurus; species Sciurus carolinensis. Next base: position 114,253,775 of record NC_062220.1, on the reverse strand, counting down.
GCTGAACTTGCTCTCAGCATCATCATTTCAGCTACAGTGGTGAAGAGAGTGTGAGCTCTGGAGCCCAAAATCCTAGTTAAGATCTCGCTTGCTGCCTGTCTTCCTGCAGTGGCCCTCGCCTGGTCTCTACCCCAGGCCTTTGGCACTGCCAGCTTTGGGCTTTCCTTGAGATGTCTCCTAACACTGTGTGAAGAGGGGTGGAGAAGATGTGACCCAGAAGCCAATGATTGGTCCCCACCTCAGGTTAATCCTGTTGGGGAAGGTGCCATCTGCCACAGTGCTTCCTGTCTGCTGATGATGGTGCCCACGCAGGTGTGTGCAAGCTGTTGATCCTGCATCTGATGTCAGCCAGCAGGACTAAAGGGAATGACAGCTTCAGATTCAGGTTCGGATGGGGACTCAGCTGAGCAGCTGGAAAGAGCCAGAGTGCCTGGCTGTGGAGTCCTGGCTCCGACCCATGGCACCTGACAAGTGGGACCTTTATGTCACATCCATCAAGGCTTCCATCTGCCAGGGAGGAGGTGACCACACACAGAAAAGGAGTCAGCCGATAAAAATGCTCATGGAGTGAGGGGCACTCTTGAAGTATTTGGGAATACAACTTCAGAGAAAGGAGAAGAGCATCCCCACAGACAAGCGCAGTGCTGGGTCCCTGGGAAGACATCGCCCGTCCTCTGGGCAGTACCTGATGTGATTCACAGGTTAGGTGGGGGACGCCTGCAGCTTTTCAGCCCGCGGATGGCACTAGGAGCCAGGGATTAGAGAGAGGCACAGGGTGACACCTGCAAAGGATTCCTAGAGTTCTTCTCCTCCCTCCTCCTTGTCTCCTCCCCTCCTCGTTCTCCTTTTGTAGAGAATGCTGTGTTTCCTAACATTGCTTGAGTCTGCACACTCACTTCCTGGCGTCCATTCTGTTCTCTGCAGTCTGCCTTCTGTCCCTGAAACCTGATGAGTTTGTGTCCAGTAGGAAACCAGTGACCCTCTGACTGCCAAATCCTGGCCTTTGGCTCTGTTGACTCCACGCAGCTTTGAACTTTCTCTTGGTGACCAGGATGTCACCACTCTCTCCTGCTCTCCTTCCACCTCTCCAGCTGTGTATCCTCATCCTTCCTGGGTCTTGCCCAGGTCCCAGCTCTTTTTTATCATTGGTAATTTGTTGATACTGGGGATGGGCCCAGGGGTACTTTACCACTGATTCACATCCCCAGTTCTTTTCATTTTTTATTTTGAGACATGGTCTTGCTAAGTTGCTGAGGCTGGCCTTGAACTTGAGATCCTCCTGCCTCAGCCTCCCGAGTTCCTGGGATTAATGCCTATAACACTGCTCCCAGCCCCAACCCTTATTGGCATTCTTGAGAATTTTGCCCTTGCCTTCTCTGCATCAGTGTGCACACTTCCACACACAATCCTGGGGATACAGCACACCCACCAGTGACTTCGTTTTGTCCTTGGATGTATCCCTGTCCCACTGTTTCTCCTCTCTGAGGTCTTCCTCAGCTCCCCAGGCACTGGCTCCATGGCAGTTTCTCCATTTCCCATTTATAGCACTTAATCTGATGGCGTATCTGTCCCTCCTTTTATATTGAAAAATTTCAAACACACATTCACACTGCATTGTGGGTGCGTGTTTTCCTGGGGTTGGAGCCAGGGTCTCACATATGCTAGGCCATTGCCTATGCCAGGCAAGCATGGTGCCACTGAGCTGCATCCCCAGCCTCCACACTGCACTTTGATTACACCCTTCATAAGAGAGCCTGCAGCAGCCACCCTCTGATTTTTTCTTGGTTACAGAGCCCATCACTTTTAGCTGGCAATGTGACCACTTTTAGCTGGGTATATAAACAGGTTCCATTTCTCAGCCTTTCTTGCAGTTATGTGTGCCCAAGTGACCAAGTTCTGGCCAGTGGGATATAAGGGGGATGTGCAGCACACGTCAGAGGTTTGATGCCGGTCCTTGCTCCTACTGGCTCTCTCAAGGTGGACCATACTCTGTAGTAAAGGCAAAAGCAGGGGGACAGAAGGAACCTGAGTCCCCAGGGTGAGGGATGAGACACCTGCATCCACATAGGTCAACTATCAGGACTGAGGTCCAAGACCTCCTGAGTCAATGCAATTTACTCTGTGATCCATAAAAATTCTTGTTCAGCAAGATTTGACTATAAACCAATAACTAGTTTCAATGTTTGCTTCAGGAAATTTATGAGAAAATTTATTCTAACAAAAGTTTGCTCACCTTGGCCAATAACCCCACCTCAGCGGGACAGATTGTTCTCCTAGGCAAACAGCTCACTTATCAAACAACTGAAATTTATCCATCAAGACTCAAATTTTCAAGACTCGGTGTGTCCACCAGGCCTAAACGTCACATCAAAACTGGACCCAATCCTGTTAGATCCCAGCACTGAGAGATCTGCTTTGGATACTCGAGTCAAGACCCCTACACCTGCCAACACTGCCTGGGTCCCTCACCCCACACAGTGTCCTCAGGGGACTGCTTAGGTGGCCCTCTCTCCTACTGCAGTTGGTTCCAGGACCTAGCTTTGGTTCGTCAGCAGGCTACCCTGGTGGTTTTCAGGGGAACTGGCAGCTGACAGTGATCCTGGGGGGCACGTATCAGCCCTGGACTTCATTCACATGAGAGGGACCTAAACTTCTATCTCATCAGGACACTTTTACTTTGGGTTTTTGATCACTGGCAGTGATCCCAGGGCACGTACCCTCCCCCTCCACACTGCGGCCATCTTTTCCTTTTTTTTTTTTTTTTTTGGTGCTGGGGATTGAACCCAGGGCCTTGAGCACATGAGGCAGGCACTCTACCAACTGAGCTACATCCCTAGTCTCACCACGGCCATCTCCATGCCTCACATGGGGCTACCACATAGGAGCTGTGCACCTGAGAAAGGCATAGGACCAGAGCATGTGGTCTCACGCTGGGGCATGTTGAGCTGTAGCATTTCTTGTACGTTTTGATGTGAGCCCAACAAAACTGGCTCTCAATCAAATGGGCCAAGAGTGCAGCTTACTTAGCATGTAGGTTCCAGTCCCTGGGCTCTGTCCCCAGCCCCCCCCCACCCCAACACAAACACACACAATACCATAAAGTATATGTCTAGGCAGGCATTATTCCCTTCCACTTATTTACCTTAGCAATTTGCTCATCTATCTTAATAATACCAGTACTGCTGGAGACATTTTAAAATAACTTATAATTACAGCTTGATTTGCATCCTGGTGATTGACAGAGTAGACTGTCTTTTTGCTCAAAACCTCTTTGTATGGATAATTTCAAACATATTTGAAAGTGGACAGGATACCCTAGTCAATGATGATCACTTCAGGACCATCTTATTCCATCTGTGCCCGGCTTCTCCCTTTCTCCATATGGATTATTTTGAAGCTAATTCCATATATTGTATTATTTCACCTGCAAATATTTCAGTGTGTTCCTGAAAGAGGATGGTGGTGGTGGTGGTGCTGCTGCTGCTGCTGGGGACTGGACCCAGGGTGCTCTACCCCTGAGCCACCTCACTGACCATTTTTATTTTGAGACAGGGTCTTGCTAAGGTGCTGAGGCTGACCTTGAACTTGTGATTCTCCTGCCTCATCCTCAGGAGTTGCTGGGATTACAGGTGTGTGTCACCATGCCTGGGGAAAAGGATTATTTCCTTATTTATTTGGGGCACTGGGGATCAAACCCAGGGTCCTGCACATGCTGGGGAAGTACTGTACCACTGAGTTCCACCTCCAGCTTTTTTAAAAACACCAGGCATAATTCCATTATCCCACCTCAAAATTCATCATGATTTCCTAATATATGTATTTCGAATGGCATTTAATTTTTTTTTTTACTATTTGTTCAATACAAGATGGAAATAAAGTTCATGTGTAGCTATTGGTGATGATTCATGTCTGTTTCCTTTAAAATTTTTAATTGAAGGGATAATATACATAGAAAAAGAGAATATGAACCTAAGTGTATGGCTCAATGGTCTCCCCAAGTTCTTTTAATACTTAGGTTGGAATTTCTTATTTTCCCTTTAGAATTCATTGATGATGAATGTCTGCTTTGAATCCCCAGGTCTTTACTTCTTGGATCTGCAATGGTTTGGATCTGGAATGTGCCCCCCCTACCCCCCACTCTCTCAAGGGCTCACATGCTGAAGGTGTGGTCACCAGCTCATGGCAATGTAAGAAGGTGGTAAAACCTTTAGGAGGAGGCACCCAGTGGAAGAAGTCAGGTCACTGGGGGTGTGCCCATGAAGGGTATATTGGGACCCTGACCCTTTCTTCTTTCTTCCTGGTCACCTTGAGATGAGCAGCTTTGCTCCATCACATGCTCCTATTATTCTATTCTGCCTTGTCGTAGACCCCCAAATAACAGAGCCAACTGACCATGGACTGAAACGTCTGAAACCATGAACTAAAATAAACTTTTCTTCCTTTTAAGTTGATTTTCTCAGGTATTTTGTCACAGCGACAGAAAACTAACGGGATCATTTCCCACGGTGTTTCCCATTTTGCGTGTTTTTCTGTTCTCAATTTCTTATAAATTGATGATTACATCTAGAGGTTCATCAGATCAGGTTGGCATTTTGGTAAGATCATTTCAATAGCTGTTTACTACAACCAGGAGACTCACTGTAACTGAACAGTCTTTTCCAGCAATGTTTTTTTTCCTTCCTTCCTTTTCTGTAGTGCTGGGATCTAACCCAGGGCCTCACCACATGCCAGGCAAGCACCCTACCACTGACCTACATCGCTAGAGAGCTGTCTCTTTCAAAGCATCTTTTGATCATGGATGTGATTTCTACACACAAGCAAAATCCATTCAGACTGAGTGTAGCGAGTCATGTGGGTGATTGAGTTGAAAAATGACAGTATGAGTTGAAAAATAAGGTGTGATCACGTAAAAAATTATTTACTTGTGAAGCTGGTAAACAGGCCCTGAAGGAAATTCCAAAACTGTTCCGTGCAAAGGCAGCCCCAAATGCAGCCACCCAGGTGACTAATGTGATCTAAACAACAGTGACATTGATGGAGAAAATGCATGGTGCTCATACAGCCACTTTTCTGTGTGGGTGGACATGTCAGACATTCTTTCGTAGTCATTAGCCCCTTTTCCGGACCCTTGCATCTCTCAATGTGTTGCACTTAAGTTTTAGAACCAGAGCTGGGGCGGCTGTGCTCTTGCTGCCAAGAGAGACCTGTCTAGCAATCCACGGATGACGCTCGTTGCTTGTCTTAGCTCCATCCCACGGCCTGACACTAGAGATGTAGGGCTGTTGACAGGGCTGCTTCTGGGTTCCACCCAGCCCCTCCCCAGTCCTGGTGTTGGCATCCTGTCCATAACCGGCAAGAATGTGGTCAGGGCACTGTCGGGTGCCTGCTGCTCTGGGCAGCCAAAAAAAAATTAGGAAGACCAGGAAGAACTTCAGAGGCAGGCGCTATTCCGGGCAGCAGCAGCGAAGGAGACCCAGCCTATTCTCACCGTTCACAGATCTGCCCGTGCAGCTCCGCGGAGCTCCAGGGATCCCGAGCTCCCAGCGTTGCTCTAAGCCTCTTCACGACCCAAGCCACGCCGCTATAAGGAGAGCCCCGCCCCTCTCCCTGCCCCGCCTCGGGACGCAAACTGGGCGGGGCCACAGGGCCTCCGGCGAGACCCGCCGTGCGTCAGGACGGACGTCTTCTCGAGCTCCTCCCACGCTCTCGGACCCGAATGCGCGCTTGCGCAGTCCGGTCCCGGTCCCGGTTCTCACCCCACTCTCCAGCAACCGCCGCCCGCCCCGCCCAGGACGAGTCTGCGCACGCGTGCCCCTTTCGGCACCCGGCCCCGCCCTCGCCGTCGCCGTAGCAACCGCCGGAGCCCTCACCACCACTCTCGCTGCCTCCCGCCCAGCCCCGTCCCCGGAACCGGCGGTTGAGCAGTTTTCTGCAATAAAATCCTCATAATTTCTTTTTTTACAGCTAGACTTTGGGATCCTTGAGGATATTCAGCTATGCACTTTTGAATATCCTCTCACCATATTCAACCTAAGATAACATTCTTAATGATTATCCTCAGCAGGACAGGTAGACTTATTGGATTTATTTTTCATCCTTATTTTTTCCTTCCTTCCTTTAAGTTAGGTGAGTAGAGTCCCAGGTGTGTCTTCAGGAAACTCCAGGTAGGCTGGCACTAGAGTGACCTTTTGCTGGAAGGGTTTCCTTGATGTGTGCATGAAGCCTGAGCAGGGTGGAAACCTTAGAGCATCACTGCTCTTTGAGGCTGTAGAGGTCAGGGAGCCCCTTGAGCCAGAGTGCTTAGCCTTGCAGCCATTGAAGACAGGCCTCTGAAATTATAGTATCCACAGAAGACAGGACATGATAAAAATACTCTTTGGAAACAGCTTTTTGAGGAGTACTCCATGATTTGAGATACATAGTGTTTTTCCCCCTGCTTTTTTGTGTTTTCCCCAGAGCTGAGTAAGATGTTAGCCATTTTTTATTTGTCTCCAGTTGAAGTTGTTCAAGAGAAAATTATTGGAATAGTTGAATCCTAGCATTTTCTTTCTAGGAAGGAGGAGTTTATGGAACCCAGTTTAGGGGTCCGGCCATGCAGATGAGGGCAACGGAGGCTTCCACCCTCAGACGAGCGAGGTTCACCTTGTTCCACTTGGGCGTTCTTTGCCTTTTTTATTGTCTTAACTACCTCCCCCTGCCCTTGTGTATTTCAGTATCTTTTGATCTATGTGTGCATAGAATCATGACTTATTGTGGTTCCTTTTTAGCTTTAGAATGTGGGATGATGTGTTGATGCAGACTGATTTTTTTCTGTATAGTGGTGGTTTAACACATATGGTTATGTTTTGCAGGTGCGAGAGGATTGCTATTGTACTACAATCATGGTGCAAAAATATCAGTCACCAGTGAGGGTGTATAAACACCCCTTTGAATTAATTATGGCTCTAAGTACTGTACATTTCCATTTACTCTTTGGCTTCTTTTTTTTTTAAGTCTTAGAATTTGTTGCCGTATAAACTTAACGTTCTTTGTTTTCATTGCTTCACTTACTCTGTTTATATGCTCATGAACTATATCATCTGTAAGATGTTTTTAAAATAAGCCTCTGAAAATCTGCACCTTTGTTTTTTAAAAACACACCTCAGGATCATGTGTGAATTCACGTTAATTCTCCCTTTCAAAACACAGAAGTGGGATTCTGACTAAACACTTCCTATGAATTTTGTTTTGTTTTTTTCTTTTCAGTTAAAGTGGCACAGGGATGTGGCGCATGGGTTCCAGTATGTGGAGGCCTGCTGTGGTCGTGGGTGACTGCTGGTAGTCTCAGGAGGGGCGCTGGAGGGTGGAGTCCCACGGATGTTGTTAGGCATCTGCTGCTCCAGTTTCTCACCTAACACAAATCTGAGTCGAATCTCACACATGAGATAACTGAAGTCTCATTTTCTTCTTTTTTTGTTACTTGCCTAAAAATTTGGCTAAAAATCAACATTTTACTGGACAGAAAAATGGTTCTAGTCACTTGTAGGTTACTATATGATATTCCTTGCCTTCTATTCTGTTATTATTAGGTATGATATGTATTCAGGAACATAGGATAACTACAGGAAAAGGCTCTCACTATCACATACCCTGAGGAAATGTCACACTGAACATACCAGGTTCCTGACCCCAGGGTCAGGAAGCAGAACATAGTAGCCCCATTAGAAGTTGCACTTGGTTTCTTTGGGTCCCTGCTCCCCACCCTCTCAAAGTGTGCCACTATCTTGATTTTGACGCTGAAGGTGACTATCGCCTGTGTGTGTTCTTCATATAAATAGAAACTTGGTTGTTTTTGATCTGGCTGCTTCTGCATTATGTTGTGAGCTTTGTCTAGATCAGTACAATTTTGAAAAACAAAATAATGGACTGGGGTTTTGCTCCAGTGACATAGCCCATACCTGTTATTCACAAGGCCTTGAGTTCCATTGCCAGTTAGCACCCCCCACCCCAAAGTCAAAAGAAAATTTCAGTCCTTCTAAGGGATCAAGGGGAAGTGTTGTGTTTTATTGAGGTGTAACTTACATATAATAGATTGGCTGCGTGTTAGTCACATAGTTTGATCAGCTTTAAGAAGAGTCACCCACACCTCTGTCAAGACAGAACCCCCAAAAAGTTCCCTTGTGCTCTTCTCTGGCAGTGGTGAGACTTTTATTTGTGTGTATGGGTGTTTCTTAAAAGCAGTCCTGAAGAAGATCTACAAGCAATCAACAAACATATGAAAAAATGTTCCCCATCTTTAGTAATAAGAGAAATGCAAATCAAAACTACACTAAGATTCCATCTCACCCCAATTAGAATGGTGATTATCAAGAATACAAGCAACAATAGGTGTTGGCGAGGATGTGGGGAAAAAGGTACATTCATACATTGCCGGTGGGGATGCAAATTAGTGCAGCCACTCTGGAAAGCAGCGTGGAGATTCCTTAGAAAACTTGGAATGGACCCACCATTTGACCCAGCTATCCCACTCCTTGGCCTATACCCAAAGGACTTAAAATCAGCATACTACAGAGATACAGCCACATCAATGTTCATAGCTGCTCAATTCACAATATCCAGACTGTGGAACTAACCTAGATGTCCTTCAATTGATGAATGGATAAAGAAACTGTGGCGCATATATATATATACACACACACACACACACACACACACAATGGCATATTACTCAGCTATAAAGAATAATAAAATTATGGCATTTTCAGGCAAATGGATGAAATTGGAGAATATCTTGCTAAGTGAGATAAGCCTATCTCAAAAATCCAAAGGACGAATGATCTCGCTGATAAGTGGATGAGACACATAATGGGGGGTGGGAGGGAGGTAAGAATGGAGGAAGGAGGGACTGTATAGAGGGAAAAGACGGGTGGGAAGGGTGGGGGGAAGGAAAAAATAACAGAATGAATCAAACATCATTACCCTATGTAAATGTATGATTACGCAAATGGTATGCTGTTACTCCATGTACAAACAGAAACAACATGTATCCCATTTGTTTACAATAAAAATAAATTAAAAAAAAAAAAGCAGTCCTGTGTCTCCCTTAAATGTATCTAAGTGGTACTGCCCTAACTAGTGAATGACTTGTCTGAAAGCTCTCTGCTGTCTGCATCTGTCTGCTGGTGAGGCTTTGACTGTATGGATAGAGGCTGCGCCAGCCCTCTTGAAAGGGAGTTCTGTTAGCAGCCTTAGGCATCACACAGACATTGAGTATTTCCAGCTGGGATAGGCTAGAGCCTGGTGGTGGAGGGGCTCTTGGCAGCTCTAGGGGCATAGGCAGCAGTTGTCCCTGCAACTTCACCCCATGGGACCCCACCTTGCTCCATATGCCAGAACTTTTCTGTCCCATCACCAACTTGCTGTTTCACTCACTCTTTCTCCTCCCCTGTGGCTTCAGCTCTTGTGCTTTCTCAGGTGGCCAAAACCCCTCTGGCCCCAATTCAACTTTGTGACATTTCTTGTTGTGTTCTTTTAGTTTCTAAGTGACCAGTTCTTGTCACATTTTCTAGTTCACATTCTTGAAAGAAACTTGATCTGGTCCACTTCTCCCCCCAGACCTGAACTACAAGCTGTGGGCCAGCCTGCCTGGTGTCAGCCTTGGGTGGGATGCCTGACCCCGGGTCAGCTCCCTGGGCTGATGGGGTAGGGGTGAGAGGTGTGGGGATAGTAGGGATAGAAGGGCAGCCAGGAATGAAGCTGCGTGTCTGCCCTACAAGGGGAGGACTAGGACAGGGTGGGTTGTTTTCCAGAACCTGAAGAGTGATTTAAAAAACTTTCTGCCGATCTCTTTTTCAAACACTAGATTTAATAAATAGTATTTTGATTGTCTAATTTTCAAACTTGTTTATTTCCCTTACTTTACTATTTTCAGAATTGTGAAGTTTGCAAATTGTATGCATGAATTTACAGAATTCAAAATTCAAATTTGAATTGCCCCCAGTCTTTAAAAATTAAGCCATTTGTAAATTGCTTTTGTTTTAGGCAGTTGTTAAATTTCCTCTCGCATCAAAAAATATACTGCTTTTCTCCTCCCAAAACCAGACTCTTTGCCAAGGCGTTAGGATTTTTATCTAGTGCAGCTGCCCCTCTTCTGACTGTGATTGGGCGGCCTACCATCCTCAGCATTCACTCAGTTCCCTCTTTTCTCATGGAGGAAGACTGAGGAGAAGCAGTCGTGTGATAAGAGTGTTCACAGAGTGAGGAAGGAGGGCTGCAATCCAGGCGGGGATGGAGTTGTAGCTCTCACTGAAACATTTGTGAGAACCTCAGAAAGAATGCTTCAGAAATCACTGCACGGCAGGGTCTGAGGAGGGACAAGTGGGGGTGGCATTCGGTAATAGTTGATTTTATTAGGGTCCTAATAAATTAGGAGTCCCAGTTTCTATGTGTCCCTGTGGAGAAAGATTGGGAGAAATGGACCTGCCCAACATAAGCACTCTTGGCTTGCTTTAACCAAGAGTTTAGTTGTAGTTTAGGATTCAATGATAGAAAACTGCTGGTGGAAAGTTCTACTGCAGTAGGTAACCAGGGCTCAGACATGTCCATTGCATTTCAGTTGATTTTATGAAGATTTATCATTTGTTTTGGGGTCAGTAGCATTAAAAAGTCAAGTTGAAGATCTCGTTACCTTTTTGGCTTGCGATGCTGGGGATTGGACCTGTGTGTGCCAGGCAATCACTGTGCCATGTCCATCCCAGCCCTCCATTAATTCATTTGAGTTAAAGTATGAAGTGGAGGTTTCTAGTAGGCATTTGCAGCATTTTGAGGTACTTTTGTTAGATGTTAGCCTAGAAATGGAACATGAACAGTGGCCGGTTGGACATAGCACCTGACCCTTCTGCTCTTGGGGAGGAATCCAGGACCCCGAAGAACAGCTTGCAGTTGTGGCAGAGATCGATTCTTGAGGTAGTGTTCTTTTTATCACACTGCTTTTCCCAGTGTCAATCTCGAAACATTTCATGAAAGGTCTATCCATGAAGATGGCTTCAAATCTAGTGCCACCCACACATTTCCCAGGGCTACTTGCCTGGCATGGGGAGGAGAAATGAGTCAGGCAGACACCCCAGCTGACTGTGCCCGTAGGATGGGTATACTCTGTGGGCACAGGACATGCCTCACAGATTAGGAGTTTGGAGGCTGGGATATAGCTCAGTTGGTAGAGCGCTTGCCTTGCAAGCACAAGGTCCTAGGTTTAATCCCCAGCACCACAAAAAAAAAAAAAAAAAAAAAAAGATTAGGAGCTTGGAAGGGGAAGCAGCATTCTGAGATGCTTGGGTTGAGACATTGTCGTGTGCAGCCCCTCCCCCAGACCAGTGACTCCCTGGCTGAGTTGTGTGGGAGGAGGGCAGGACTGAGGGTCCACAGGGGAGGCCAGGGCTTGGCCTCCAGGATCTGTTTTCCACCGAGGATATTGGGGCACGGGATAGAAGAGGCTCCACTGACTCCTGTCCGTGTCTTTTCCTGGGACCCTTTCTGGTTTCTGTTGGGCAGACTTAGCCACCTGGCTCCTCCGCTCCTCCCCTTTTCTCTCTACCTCACCCATCTCGGTTTCCTCTTTTGGCAGTGCTACTGTTCTCCCAAAACCCTTTTCTCATCTCTGTCCCTTCACAGGCACACTGTGTCAGTTGTACCTTCAGGTCTCACAGGGCTGTCCCTTTTTCTCCCAGCCACCTGCATCTGAGTTCAGCCTGAGCTGGTATCTGGGCGGGGGACAGACATTACTTGTTGGTTTTCCTCCTCCCATCTTTAGCCTTTCCAGTCCTGCTGCGCTGCTGTGCACACCTTCTGTCCTGGGAGTCCTCTGCTGCGGGATCCCGCTGCCTGTCACCTGCTTCTAAACCCCTTGGCTTTGTGGTCAAGTCCTTTCCTGCCTGTGTCCAGCCCTACCTGTTTTGCCTTATATCACAAATTGTGCACACGTCCCAATTTGAACCTTGACTTTTATTCTTTACTGTCCTGTCTGCCCAACAGCAGCGGCTTTCCTGCCCCCACCCCTTTTCTTTGCCTCAGATGCTTGCCTTTCCCATGGTCTCTTTAGATCTCCTTCATCTTGTCTTGCCCTGTCCCTGATGCTTCTCAAGGGTGCCTCATGTTTCTCCTCCTCCCTCTGTGACATTCCCCTTTCGCTGGGGGTGGAACCCAGGGCCTCTCCTGCAGGGCAAGCATTCTACCACTGGGCTCCACCCCCAGCCTTGCTGCATTGTTAGTGTTACTGTCAGTATGTACTGTTCTTCTCAAAGGTCCTGAGTGTTACTCTTCAGCTATTTTGCATGTTCCTCCAGAGCAGAAGCCTTTTGTTATCTCCCTTGGTCTTTAGAGTGATGTGTGTGTTCAGTGGCTTTTTTTTTTTTTCTGGTGAACTTCGAATGTGAGGAATGTTTAATGGCTTTGGTAGAAACATCTAAAATGTAACTTCAGTCCTGTTTTCAAGCAAGGGATTTGTGTCTCTCCATGGAAGAGAAATAACTTGCTATGATCCTTCAATTACCCAGTGCCTCTGCAAAGAGCAAAGACCTTCTGTGGTGAAGTTGGCTAGTTTTTTTAATGTCTCCATAAATTATGCAAAATTTTGTTGGCAAACAGTGTAATAACAATTTAAGTGGTTTACTTTTCCAGGTTGATTAACCAAACACCTATTTACTTGTGTGCAACTGTTGATTATATCGTCCACTTACCAAAATTCGCTTTTGCTTTCCTTATCCTACTTCATATTGTGTGTGTGTCTGGCTCTTTAAGCTCTTTCAAGGGTGTCACTTCCCTTCCCAGTAAGACTAGAGGATGAAAGAAGAAAGGGATTTGCTGGAGACCAGGTGCAATTCTAGACTCAGCACCAGCTAGTTCTGTGCCCTGGTAACTGGGCCGGGGACTAGCCATGCTGTGAGGAGCTGTGAGGAGCTGTCGGCCTGGTGATGGCGCTGTCCTCCCTGTCCCCTTCCTGGTACTCTCCCCCTTCCACCTCCAAACCCCAGGGAATTTACTTACTTAGAGGTAAGTAAATAACTCTGTTTGGATGTGTGTCTCTTTTAGACCAAATGGGCATTTCAGCTCAATTTCATCTATAAACAGCCCCTCAGACAGGAGACAGGTGGTGGCCTCCATGGCCTTGTTTACCTTACTGTGGCCTTAGGAGCACTCACTTCAGTCCATCTGCTGGGGGAAGTGGGTTGCTGAGGCCTGAGAGCTGCCAGGCCTCTGGCTCTGCTGTGAGGTGGTGCAGGCCTTTGGCCTGGCCTACTGTCCTGCTTCGCCCGTTCCCTGGGTGGCGGCTGCTCTCCTTGGAAGCCCCATCCATGCTCCTGGCCCTTCTGGCCTGCAGCTATTTCGAGCTGCCTGTTCCTTTTGCCTGACTTTCCCTTTTTCCGACTCTTGTCCTGTGTATGTCATATTTTCAGCATGATTTTGTCATTATGAAATATTTTCACTCCACCTTTAGTCTTCTCAGAGCCCAGCTACCCTCGTCTTAGATTTCATCCCTGGACCTTTGTATATTTCTGATTCTGGTTTCCAAGTTCCTGGAGGTTCAGTACAGTATGGAATTGAAATACACCTTTTTCTTCATGCCTTGAAGTGTGGTTAGGTCTTCCAGCAGCCTAGCGTGGCATCACTGCATTGCCTGGCCTACCTGGAACTTTTGACCCTTCTTGAGTAGCTGGGATGACAGGATGGGGCCCCAGGATTTGGTACAGGGGGTTGAACCCACGGATGTGCTCCCCCTGAATTACATCCCCAGCCCTTTTTATTTTAGTTTTGAAACTGGATCTTGTTAAGTTGCCCAGGCTGGCCTTGAACTTGTGATCCTCCTTCCTCAGCCTCCCCAGTAGCTGGGGTTTCAAGCTTGCACCATGACACCCAGCTCGAGTTCATTTTGCCTCACATGAATAAACACGCTACTTTTGGGAGAGGCTGACTTAATAAAACCCAGCTTGGCTCGAGTCTGGGCAGAGGACTCAATTTCTCTGAGGTGAACTCGAGATCCCAGTCAGTTTTCAGTGGGGGATTGTGCACGTCTCATCTGTGAAGGTTTTGAATGTGAGTCCTGTTGTATTTGACAAAAGCTGGGGTGTCACTAGTCAGATTTATTTGGTGTTAGAAGTGGACGGCGAGCGTCTGCTCCCTCCAGGCTGTGTCGTGGCTTGCCGGGCCTTGCCTTTCTCCACGCCGTTCTCCTAGCTCAGCTGTGCTCCATTCAGCTGCTACGTTCATTGAAGGTATGAAGGTAGTTGTGCTGGAGGAACTATTTCAAGAAGAAATAAGGCAGGATCAGTTAAAACCAAACCAAACCAAACCAAAAAAAAAAAAAAAAAAAAAAATAGGCACAAAACAAAAATTCCACAAAAACTTAGAAACTTGTATTATGGAAACTTTCAAGCATTCACAAGGGAAATCATCCAACAAATGCCATGTACTGCCACTCATTTCTGATATTCCATCTGTTCTCCTCACCTTATTTTCTGGTGTATTTCAAGCAGATTTCAGGTATCTTAATTCATTGAGAAATATTTCAGCATGCATCTTTAACATTCAAGACTTCCCTTTTTTTTTTTTTTTTGGTGCTGGGGATCGAACCCAGGGCCCTGTGCTTATAAGGCAAGCACTATTACCAACTGAGCTACCTCCCCAGCCCAAGACTTTTCTTTTTTAAACATAACCACTACATCATCATGATACCTGATGAAAATATGAATAATTCCCTGATATCACTTAATACTGTGTCCTTATCCAGATTTTCTTGATTGTCTAAAAGCGTCTTTATAAATGTTTGAATCCTGATTTGAATAAAACCGCTCACATTTGACCAGGGTGTGTCTTAAGTCTCTGTGTTCTCCATCATTTTCCCTCCCTTCTGTTCCCTTTCATGCCACTGTTTGGTGGAGAAACTGGGTCATTTGTCCTGTGCCTTCACCTTAGCCTTTGGCTGATTTAACCGTTGGTGGTGCTGACAGGCAGAGGCTGGGCCTCTGTGCAGCCAGCCCCGCCACTGTCCAGTGCTGTTTGTTCTAACACGAGCTGAGGGACCAGCACTAGTGGTTGAGACTGGCCGCTCACAACCCTTCGTTCCCATGATGTCTCTAGGTAATTCGGGGTTGCAAATAAGGTGCAAAATGTCTTTTCCCAAATTAGACAAGGGCCATTCTACTTGTAGTTTCTTTTTAACCCACTGACTTGGGCCATATTTCTCCAGAGGAATGAGGAGGCTTCAGTGTCCTGCAGGGCGATGTGTGGCTGCGTCTGAGTGGCTGGAGCACTGGTCCAAGGGGTCCCCTTGTGCTGTTATCATTCACCCATCTTTCTTTATTTTCAAACTCTATTAACAGTCTGGTATTTCTGTGGAATTGTTTTAAAAGTCCTAGTAGAAAGCATGGTGGTTCTCTTGAAAGATGCAATTTGATGTTAAGAGTACTAGCTTTTTTTCTTTTTTTAATTTAAGAAAACTCTTAAGCCATGTGGTGCACATGCCTGTTTGCCTACTTGGCAGACTGAGGCAGGAGGATTGCTTGAACCCAGGAGTTCAAGGACAAGCCTGAGCAGCATAGTGAGATCATGTCTCAGAAAGAAGGAAAGGAAATCAGTCTGTGCATTTCATAGCTCTGTACTGCCCTGCTTTTGTGCTGGAGGGTTTGAGTTATTGCTGAGTTCGTTTGTAAATGCCTTGCATATTTGATGAGATGGCTATGTGCGTAACTCTCTTCCTCTTCAGTTCCTGGCCCTCCCGTTTGGATCTTTCTGGCTTTTCTTTCTCCGCCCCACTTTCTTGCCTTCTTGGGTACAGGTGGACTCTTCTTCCTTTTCATCTAGTGTGTTATTTGCGACACCTACTAGTACATTTTGTACTTCCCGGTCATGATGGACACTTTATTTAGTAGTTGATGCTGTTTTATAAATAGTTGTCCAGCTCTCTCACCTGATTTCTTCTGGGCAGCCTTATCTAACTAAATCTGTGGCTTCAACTATCTCTTGATAAACCAAAGATCTCAAAGCTTTCTCTCTAGCCTAGGTGCCTCTCAGATGCTCCCAGACTCCTAGCTGGCTAGATATCTGTTGGACTATACCAGGGCAGATTTAGTACACCTGAAGCAGAATTCACCTGCTTTTAATGCCTGCAAAGAACACAACACCCCCCACACACATAGACCAAACCATCTTGCTTTTTATCCTGAGCATGTACTAAACTCTCAAATAGATTTGTCTAAAGAATAAGTGAGTCTTGGAACTTATGCTTGTGCTTCCTGTATTACTTCTACTTTCGGTTAGGACAGTTTTGACAAAGGGTCATGTTGAAACCTATTCTTTTGGTTGGATGTATATAGTACTTAGATCTCGTTTCAAAAGATTCTGATTTGAATGGTAATTTTGTGAGTAAAATAGTTTATATCCTATGAACTGAAACTTAAAATTTCTACAGTCCCCTGTGTGTATATCACTTGTGTTTGGTCAGGTGACTTTCTCTCATAGTGGTAAACACAGAGCATGTAAAAAGCACCATTTCTCTGATTCTCCTGCAGAACCTGAAATTCATCTTTACTCTGATAGAATGGTAATTTAATTTTTTCATGATTTTTCCAAGTTTAAACCCTAGAAGTTGGTTAAGTGATACTTTTTTTCTTAATAGATAGTTATAATCATAAAATGCATGTGTTTCTTCTTTTTCCTAGTTTAACTAATGCCTGTGTATTTGTTAAAAACCAAGACCAGAACTAAAAGCTAACAAGTATATGTATTAACAAGTAATTTGGTTTAAGCAGTTGTTGGTGTGTTGCAGGATTTATGCTACAAGTATTTAGAAAGTGCTTCCCCAAACAACTGTTATCCTCATGTAAACTTCTGCTTGCTTGTGCCCCCCACCAGTTTCCCTCCTCCTTCCCTCCCTTGCTGGGGATGCAACCCAGGGTCTCAAGCTAGGCAGCCTCTACTGTAGAGCTGTATTTTTGTCCCCATTTAAATTTTCTTAACACAGTTGGCTTAGAATGCAAGTTCTGACCATTCTAAATTCTGATTCTTTACCAGATGAGAATTTCTGGAGTGGGCCCAGCAGTCTGAGCTTTCACAAGCCTCCTGGGAGTTCTTTTTTGAAAAGTATTTTTAGTTGTAGATGAACACAGTACATCTATTTATTTATTCATTCATTTATTTTTATGCAGTGGTGAAGATTGAACCCAGTGCCCCACTTGTGCTAGGTAAGTGCTCTACCACTGAGCCGCAGCCCCAATGCCAACTCCAACCTCCACTGGGAGTTCTCACGTTCTGATGTCTGCTCAGGTTTAGATCCTTAATTTGATTTTGCAGTAAATAGGATAATAGGAAGAAAGGAGATTGGTTTTCATTATAACTTTTAATCAAAAAACTTCTGAAAGGAGTAGGTTCTTTAAGAGGCTGTGTTGCAGACCCTCAGTGCATTGTGTTTTCATGCGGAGGATTTCACATATCCCAGGAGACTCCTTGGCTTACTCCATGGGTCTTTCCAGATTACTTTTCCTGAGTTTATTTAGTGATACCCAAGTTATATTGACAAACGTGTGTCCTTGAACTTGTCTTAATCATTTGTGTGACTATTTGCTAACTTACTGGTAGAGTAGATTTGTACCGTGCATTAAACATTGTGGGGCCAGGGGTGTATCTCAGCATTTGCCTGGTGTGCTTGGGACCTTGGCTTTTACCCCCAGCACTGGAAAAAATGTATAAAAAAGCTTTTATTGTGATAAGATGCACATAACATTTCTTTTTAACCTTGTATGTGTGGTGCTGGGACCACACCAAGGGCCTGAGGCATGCTGGACAAGCATTCTGCCACTGAACTTCAGCTGCCCAGCCCTTCTAACTCATTTTCAAGCATACAGAACACATTAATGATGGTGTGCAGACACCAGCACTGTTTGTCTCTAGAATCTTTCCTCTTCCTAGATTGAAGCTTGTCGGGGGCTGCAGACCCCATCCTAGCCTAGCCTGGCTTGAGGATTTCAGTGTGGCCCTGATGCAGGACATCAGTGTAGCCCTGATGCTGAGACAAAGAATTGCTACAGACAGCTGACATTGCTTGTAGAAGGAGCCCCGGCGCTGAGCCAGTTGGCTAACACTGATCAAGGACTGTACCCTGGCATTGAGCCGGGGCAACACAGATTGCAACAAGGACTGTACCCTGGCATTGAGCCGGGGCAACACAGACTGCAACATTAAGGACTGGCACTAAGCCGGGGCAGCCTGGTTTGCAACATATGACTGATACTACCATAAGAACTGGCCCCGGCACTAAGCCAGCAGCGGATGCTATCTAAGAAAGCGGCCCCGGCATTAAGCCAGGGCCAAGAAGAACTGCTTTGATTAGACAAAAGTGACTCATGCTTGCACGCGCTCTTTAATTACTCTGATTGTATTATATTGTAATCTTGCTCTCCCCGCATATTCTATAACTGATTGTTCTTCTGTACCTTCTTGTATCTGTGCCCACTATGTACCTTTTGATATGTAATATTGTAATCTTACTATTGTACTCTGTAACCTGATTGTCTCATGATTCATATAAATATGACTGTAACTGCCTTGTAAATTCATTCATCATCATGATCATCTGAGGATAAAGAGCTCTGATGAACAACTGAGGTGTCGTGTTTCTCTCTGCGGGCAGAAGGAACGCGACATTCTGGTGCCGAAACCCGGGAACGAAGCAACTACCTAGGTAAGTTTTTAAGATTAAAATTATAATAAATTTTTTAAGATTAAGTTTTTAAGATTAATATTATAAGTTTTTAAGTTTAAGTTTTTTAAGATTAATATTATAGTAAGTTTTTAAGTTTAAGTTTTTTAAGACTAATATTATAAGTTTTTAAGATTAAATGTTTTTAAGGTTAAAGTTTTTAAAATAGTTTTTAAGTTTAAGTTTTTTAAGATTAATATTATAGTAAGTTTTTAAGAATAAATATTTTTAAGGTTAAAGTTATAATAAAGTTTTTAAGATTAAAGTTTTAAATAGTTTTTAAGATTAAATTTTTAAGATTAATGTAATAATAAGTCTTATAGATAAATGATATAAAAGAAATAAAGGCAGCCTTAACATTACATTATAATTATCAGAACATACGAAAAGTAGTCCAATTAAAGTGAAAGTTCGCGACAATTAGGACACACGGAGGGTGGTCCGGGGACATTACAAAGCAATTAAACAGAGAAAGGTAGTCCAGGGACATTATAATAATTAAAAAAGGACACGTGTAAAACGGTCCAATTAAAAGTAATAATAAGTGATTACAATCGCAAAAAAGCGATCAGGACTTATTAAAAAGTCCAAGGGCACACAAAAGGCGGTCATAATAGCTATAGAATAAAGGAACAAAAAATAGGAAGGACGCAATAAAACTGATTTATTAAACTGGTGTCTCTTTTCTTTGCGCCGATTCAATTAGACAAAACAACTAGAATATGGGTTCAGAAATATCTAGAGCTCGTATGGAAGGGCCTTTAAATGCTCTTTTAAGAATTAATGGTACACCTTTAAAAGCCTCAATGGCAAGGAAATTTTTACAAACAGTAGAAATTATATCTCCTTGGTTTTTAGATACAGGATTATTAGATATCCCACAATGGGAACAATTGGGTGAAGAATTATTTAAAATTGATCAACAAGAAAAATTACCTGCTGGCACTTTAGCTATATGGTCTCTTGTAAAAGACTGTTTAACTTCAAAGAAAAAAGAGAAATTTCAACCCCCTCTAGATGAAGGAAATAATATCCTAGAGGAAGTGAAGGAACAAAGGTCATTGTGTTCCTTTCCTCCCATTAAATCTAACCATTCTGAGTCAGGGGAGGAATTATCAGATGAGGAACCTAAACCAAGAGCCGACAATATACAGTCGGCACCACCTAGTGGTGAGAAATTGTATCCTTCACTTAAAGACTTTAGTTTTAAAGTGCCACAATTAGTTCCACCATCCTATGGTTCTAATATACAGTCCCAATTTCTTTCCTCCTGCCCCTTCGGGACCTGAGGAACCTCCTAAGGTACCTCTTCCTGAATATAATCCATATTACCCAGAAAACCCCTCAAAGCAACCTTGGTGGAAACATGAACCCAATACTAATTCTTGTTTTCCTGTATTTGAAAATCCACAAAATCAGAGGTATCATCAACCATTAGATTTTAAATTAATAAAGCAATTAAAAGAAGCAGCTAGTACTTATGGTCCTCAAGCTGCATTCACTATGTCACTTGTAGAGACTATTTCATCTTCAAACTTGATCCCTAGAGATTGGGAGAATTTAGCTAGGGCTACTTTGACTGGTGGGCAATATTTAATGTGGAAAACAACTCACCAAGAGATTTGTTTAGATACAGCCAGAAGGAATGCAGCAGCAGGCAATCCTGCATGGAATATAGAAATGCTCACAGGGCAAGGACAATATGATGATATTCAGGCTCAAGTTCAATATCCTCCCGCGGTGTATCAACAAATTGCTACTGCCGCAGTAAGAGCCTGGAGAACTCTTCAAGGCTCAGGGGATTTACAAGGTCAATTATCTAAAGTAATACAAGGTTCTAATGAACCATATGCAGATTTTGTAGACAGACTAATACAAACAGCTAGTCGAATCTTTGGGGAAGTTGATCAAGCTATGCCCTTGATCAAGCAATTAGCATATGAACAAGCTAACAAATGGTGTAAGGAAGCCATTAGACCCTGGAAAACTAAAGATTTATCTGCCTATTTAAAGGTTTGCAGAGATATAAATGATTCTACTATTCAGGGACAAGTGTTGGCTTCAGCCATTGTACAAGGGTTACAAAAACCCTATAATACCAACCCATCATATAAAATAACCTCCAGAACTTGCTTTCTTTGTGGACAATTTGGACATTACAAAACTAATTGTCCTAATAAAACTCAAAATAAAAATCTAAAACCAGGGCTATGTCCTAGATGTAAAAAGGGTAATCATTGGACAAGTGTATGCCAATCAGTTAAGGATAAAAATGGTAATTATTTAGGACCTAACCCAAGACTGACAAAAAACGGGAAGCAGGGCCTACCCTGGGGCCCACAACAAATTTACAGGGTAATTCAACAGGTTCTAAGGCAATGGTACCCCCCTACGGAGAAAGGAGGGAATCCAGAGCTACTAAAGGGAACGCAGGACTGGACATCTGTGCCACCTCCAGACTGGTCTTAACTCCTGATATGGGAGTTCAAATGATAGATTCAGATTGGAATGACAAAATACCACAAAATTCGGTTGAACTTTTATTAGGTAAAAGTTCACCTACCCTAAAAGGACTTATAGTTCATCCAGGGGTTATTGATTCTAATTTTGAGGAAAAAGTAAAAATTATGGTTTCATCTCCTAGAGGAATTACAGTAATATCTCCAGGAGATCAAATTGCTCAAATGTTAATTCTACCAAGTAATCATACCCTATGGTCCAGAAACGATAAAATTAGGGGATCTCAAGAATTTAAATCTACTGGGGATCCTTTTGCTTGCTTCACTATGAATCTTGGGGACCGTCCATTATTAAAACTTACCATAGGGGGAAAGGAATTTACAGGATTATTAGATACAGGAGCAGATAAAAGCATTATCTCTTCCAATGACTGGCCAAAAGGCTGGCCACTTGTTACAGCCAACCAGACCCTAAGAGGACTGGGCGTAGCTTCCAGTCCTGACCAGAGTGCAGCTTCCTTACAATGGAAAGATAATGAAGGTCATTCTGGAATATTTCAGCCATATGTATGTAATTTACCCATCTCCCTATGGGGAAGGGATATTTTACAACAAATGGATGTTAAATTAACTACTGATCAAATCTATAAAGGTACCCCAATTAAAAATATGTTACAACATATGGGGTATAAAGAAGGAAAAGGATTAGGCAAGCACAATCAAGGTAATACTTCCCCTCCAAGTATACCTATTCCAAAAACTAATACCACAGGACTGGGTTTTTCCTAGGGGCCACTGAAACAGATAAAATTCCAATAATTTGGAAAGATGATAAGCCTCGATGGATACCTCAGTGGCCCCTGACCAAAGAAAAATTAGAGGCTGCCCAAAATCTAGTCAGAGAACAGCTTGATGCAGGTCATGTCCAACCTTCTACCTCTCCTTGGAATACACCTATTTTTGTTATTAAAAAGAAATCAGGGAAATGGAGACTGCTTCATGATCTCAGAGCAATTAATGATCAGATGTACCCTATGGGGCCCATTCAATGTGGCCTACCTTTAGTTTCAGCTCTGCCCAAAGGATGGCCTACTATTATTATTGATATAAAAGATTGTTTTTTCTCCATACCTTTACATAAAAATGATTGCTGGAGATTTGCTTTCACCTTACCCTCTATCAATCATGCTCAACCTGATCAAAGATTTGAATGGGTTGTATTGCCCCAAGGTATGGCTAATAGTCCTACCTTGTGCCAAATTTATGTGGATAAAGCTTTAAAATCTACCCGAGAAAGATTTAAACAACTTTTAATTTATCATTACATGGATGATATCCTCTTATGCCATAAAGAAATAGCCCTTTTAAAAGAATCTTTGATATTTATTACCAAAGAATTGGCATCATGGAGTCTAATTATTGCCCCAAACAAAATACAAACAGGAAATTTACAAGACTATTTAGGAACTAAATTATCAGCTACTACAGTACAACCTTTAAAACTTACCATAAGAATAGATCACTTAAACACGCTTAATGATTTTCAAAAGTTATTGGGAGACATCAATTGGATTAGGCCTTATCTGAAACTATCTACAGGAGAGCTGAAGCCTCTCTTTGATTTGCTCAAGGGAGATCCTAACTTAAATTCTATAAGAGTTCTCACACCTGAAGCCAGACAGGCGATTCAGCTAGTTCAAGAACGTCTAAAATCTTGTCAGGTATCTCGCTGTGATTTAACTCAACCCCTGTCATTTATTGTCATTCCGGAAGCACACAGTCCATCAGGTATTATCTGGCAAGGGGGTCCCTTATGTACCCTTAATTTGCCTAGTTCTCCCTCTAAGGTGCTTCAATCCTACCCCAATGCTGTGTCCCAGCTAATATTTAAAGGCATAGAAAGCTGCATTTCTACGTTTGGGACACATCCAAGGTTTATTATTACTCCCTATACTGTTAAACAATTACTATGGTTGATTAATAATGATACAGACTGGGATATACTTCAATGTACTACAAATGCAAAATTTGATAATCATTATCCTAAACATCCCTGGATTCAATTTTGTTTAAACACTCCTGTTATTTTCCCAAAAATAACGAAGGTTAATCCCATAATAGAAGGTGTTATAGTGTTTACTGATGGATCCAAAAATGGATCTGGAGTTGTAATAATAAAGAAGTACATACCTATTATTCCAGCCTCTTCTGCCCAAATTGCTGAATTAGCTGCAGTTATACTAGCTTTTAAATTATTAAAAGATAAACCATTTAATTTACTTACTGATAGCTGTTATGTTAAAAATTCATTAGCTGTGTTAGAAACAGTGCCTTATATTTCTCAACACTCTACCATTACCTCCTATTTTAATAGCTTACAACAATTGATCCATGAGCGATCCCATCCCTTTTATGTAGGTCATATTAGAGCTCATACCAAACTGCCTGGACCTTTAACAAAAGGCAGTAACTTAGCTGATATAGCCACTAAAGCAACCTATGTATTCTCTGTTACAGAACAGGCCAAACTTTTCCATGATAAATTTCATGTAAATTCCACTACCCTACGCAGAAAATTTCCTATTTCAAAAGATATTGCCAGACAAATAGTCAAAGATTGTCAAAACTGTGCACCTCCTATTCCAGTTCAATCACTTGGAGTAAATCCACGTGGTCTTTTGCCTAATCATATTTGGCAAATGGATGTCACTCATATCCCTGAATTTGGGAATCTAAAGTATGTCCATGTGTCTATTGACACATATTCAGGAGTTATTATGGCCTCTCCTTTAACCGGAGAGAAAGTAAACAATGTTATTCAACATTGTTTACAAACATTTGCTTGTTGGGGCATTCCAAAAATTATTAAAACAGATAATGGACCTGCTTATACCTCTAAAAGTTTTAAACATTTTGCTGATACATTTGCCATACAATTGGTAACTGGAATTCCCTACAACCCTCAAGGCCAAGGTATCATTGAACGCGCCCACCTTACTCTCAAAAATCAATTATTAAAACAAAAAGGAGGCATTGGAGTCTCCTATAGATCCCCCAGGGATAAACTTAACATAGTTCTCTTCATTTTAAATTTTTTAACATCAGATGACAATGGGCGTTCAGCTGCTGACTGTCATAGTTCTCCTAATTCCCCTCCTCAACCATGGGTCAAGTGGAAAGATGTCCTCACTGGACAATGGAAGGGTCCAGACCCTGTTCTCCGTAGGGTCCGAGGGTCTGTTTGTGTTTTTCCACAGGATCAACAAGTTCCAGTGTGGGTCCCAGAACGACTGATACGAATCACCGCGGTGCCTGCACAAGCCTCCACTGAAGATGACACCTCTGATACTGTTCCGGAGGGTAATCCTACATCTACTACTTCCCTTCCTGACATCAGGAATTAATCCCCATATCCCTATATCTCTCACATGGCAAGTTTATTCCCAGACTGGTAAAGTAGTCTGGTCAGTGGAGGATGTACATGCCCTCGGAACATGGTGGCCAACTCTACACCCAGACATATGTCAACTAACTATTGGAGTGGACACCTGGGATTCACCAGAAAATAAAAATCCCAATATTAGGATAAAAAATTATCCCCGTAATAATTTAGGAGAAGGGTGGATCCATAAGGGGTGTCAAAACCCACAACGTAGATGCTTTCTTGGAAACACAGACTTTTATGTTTGCCCCAAAGATGGCCGAAACCCCCAACAAAAGAAATTATGTGGGGACATAGAGTCCTTTTTCTGTGCTACCTGGGGATGTGAAACTACAGGGGACACATATTGGAACCTTTCGTCCACCTGGGATTGGATTACGGTACACCGTAATTTTACCCCTTCAGGTAAAGATAATTGTTATGCATCCAAATTATCACAAACCATTTGCGGCTCTAATTTTCTCTGCAATCCATTAAATATTTCCTTTTCTAATCAAGGAAAAAATGAAAATAATTTACCCCACTGGCTTAAAGGAAGAACTTGGGGTCTCCGATTTTATGCTCCCAGATGTGATTTTGGCCTTTGGTTCACTATTAAACTACAACAAAATACTGTTCCGATAGCTGTAGGACCTAATACAGTACTTATAGATCAAAGACCTCCTTCTCAATCTATACTTCATTTATTTAAACAACCAATTGCCCCAATTATCACTCCTTCTATTTATCCTAAAACTGATATTTCACTCAAAACTATGCCTGCCACTCTTAGTTCTGAAAATCGTTTATTTAACCTAATCAATAGTGCTTTTTATGCTCTTAATCATACTTATCCTAACCGAACCAAAGAATGCTGGTTGTGTCTTACTTCCAGTCCTCCTTATTATGAAGGAATTGCCATAAATATTTTTTGGAATTATAGTAGTAAACCTGATCCTAAATGTGCCATTTTACCTAGCTCCAAGCTTACCATCACAAAAATCTCCGGACAAGGACTTTGTATAGGGAATATACCCCCTTCTCACTCACATTTATGTAGTATTAATTTTACTTTAGCTAATAATAATAAAGATAACCATTATCTTTGGGGCCCAAGTGGAACTTATTGGGCTTGTAGTACAGGACTAACTCCTTGCATATCTACCACAGTTTTAAACTTTAGTTCCGATTTTTGTGTATTAATCCAATTATGGCCTAGTATTTCCTATTTAACATCCGACTATGTGTTAGGGTCACTTGAAGGACGTAATCGATACCCTAGGGAACCTATTAGTATGACTATAGCCCTCCTTCTGGGCATAGGTGGGATAGCTGCAGGCATAGGGACTGGAACTGCCGCCTTTGTACATAAAAACCAATTGTTACTTCTGCAAACAGCTATGAATGAAGACTTAGCAGCTATGGCAAAATCTATTTCTGCACTAGAAAAATCTCTGACCTCCCTGTCAGAGGTTGTTTTACAAAATAGAAGAGGCTTAGATTTACTCTTCTTGCGTGAAGGCGGCCTTTGTGTAGCTATAAAAGAACAATGTTGCTTCTATACAGACCATACTGGAGTAGTCAGAGAAACCATGGAAAAAGTCACTGAGAGATTAGCTAAGAGACAAAAAGAATTTGAATCCCAACAAGGATGGTTTGAGCATTGGTTTTATAAATCTCCTTGGCTCACCACCCTCCTATCCACTATAACTGGCCCCCTTATCATCCTACTCTTAATTCTGATTTTCGGGCCATGTATTTTTAATAAATTAATCCATTTCATAAGACTTAGACTTGACACTATTCAGGCCATGATGATAATTCACCAACACAAAGTTTAATCTTCTTTTGATAACTATTTTCCAGCTTCAGTCTCTCCTGCAGGTACGGCCTTGCCTCTTCTTTTTTCCAGCCACAAAGAAAAGCTCCAATTTTACTTATGTGCCTTCAATAACACTTACCTACACCATCGCCTTGTCCAGCATCTTCATCTGTTACCTAACCTACCTGCAGTGCTAGACCGGAAGCCGATAACGGGTAATGTAGGAGGTGGCCATGTACCAACCTAAGACAGAAGCTGTAGCATGCTCTACGGTATTCAAAGACGGGTGCTGTAGCATGCTCTACAGTATTCAAAGACGGGTAAGGACATGTGCTCGACCCCTCAACCTAAGACAGGCACGGTCTCAAGCCTTTTCTTTTTTAAATAAAAAGAAAGGGGGAGCTGTTGGGGGCTGCAGACCCCATCCTAGCCTAGCCTGGCTTGAGGATTTCAGTGTGGCCCTGATGCAGGACATCAGTGTAGCCCTGATGCTGAGACAAAGAATTGCTACAGACAGCTGACATTGCTTGTAGAAGGAGCCCCGGCGCTGAGCCAGTTGGCTAACACTGATCAAAGACTGTACCCTGGCATTGAGCCGGGGCAACACAGATTGCAACAAGGACTGTACCCTGGCATTGAGCCGGGGCAACACAGACTGCAACATTAAGGACTGGCACTAAGCCGGGGCAGCCTGGTTTGCAACATATGACTGATACTACCGTAAGAACTGGCCCCGGCACTAAGCCAGCAGCGGATGCTATCTAAGAAAGCGGCCCCGGCATTAAGCCAGGGCCAAGAAGAACTGCTTTGATTAGACAAAAGTGACTCATGCTTGCACGCGCTCTTTAATTACTCTGATTGTATTATATTGTAATCTTGCTCTCCCCGCATATTCTATAACTGATTGTTCTTCTGTACCTTCTTGTATCTGTGCCCACTATGTACCTTTTGATATGTAATATTGTAATCTTACTATTGTACTCTGTAACCTGATTGTCTCATGATTCATATAAATATGACTGTAACTGCCTTGTAAATTCATTCATCATCATGATCATCTGAGGATAAAGAGCTCTGATGAACAACTGAGGTGTCGTGTTTCTCTCTGCGGGCAGAAGGAACGCGACAGAAGCTCTGTACTCATTACATCGAACATTACATTGAACATCGCCCCCTGTAGGCTTTTGGGTGGGAAACCCCTTTCTACTCTTGTTTATGAATTTGACTACTCTGGGGACCTCATGTAAGTGAAGTCAGACAGTATTTGACCTTTTGTGGTGTTTTTAATTTCACCTGGAGTAGTGCCCTTGAGGTTCATCCCTGCTGTGTCAGAATGTCCTTCCTTTTCAAGGCTGAGCAGCATTCCATGCTTGTTTAAATCACATTTTATTAATCCATTCTTTCATTGTACATATTCAGGTTGCTTCCACCTTTTGACTATTTTCTCTACTGTACTTTCTTTTCTATTTTTTGGAGGCGAGGGGTGCTAGGAAGTGCTAGGAGTTGAAACCAGGATCTCATGCATGCTAGGTAAGTGCTCACCACTGAGCTACATCTCCAACCCTGTTCAGCACTTTTTATTTATTTATTTTTTTTAATCTGGTAGTTTCCACATCCAAAAGGCAAGTTCAGGAATTGAAACCCTGTTTTGAGCCAGGTGTGGTGGTGTTCCCAGCTCCTTAGGAGACTGAGGTGGAAGGAAAACTTGCCCTCAGGAGTTTGAGAACAGCTTGGCCATTGTAGCCAGAGTCCATCTCAAAATACAGCCTTAGTTTACATCTTGTGATTGCCACTGCTCTGTATCTTAATAGAGCAAGAATAGCACCTAAGAGTAGGATGACTGAGTGATCCTCCACACACCAAAGACTGGGCTCCCTCAGCACAGGACAGCAGTGAAAGAAAAACTGAGTTCCTACCCTGAGTCCTCCTGATTTCCTTTTCCTTTCTTCCTTTTCTTTTCTTTCTTTCTCTTTGTTTGTTTGTTTCTTTTTCTTTTTTTTTTTTTTGTGGCGCTTGGGAAGGAACCCAAGCCCATACTAGGCAGCGCTGTACCCCCTGAGCCACACCCCAGCCTCTTCTTTGTTCTCCTGAGTGTGATCTAAATTGTTAATGTTTCAAGATCCCTGATGTGCAGCTTGTAAAAATAGCCATGCAATAAATACTACAGGATCGATATTTTCCTGATGTATTTCTCTAACTCCTACATTGAGCCTGCTGACTCCATGAGCATTTATTCTGGTTCCTGAACCAGATAATATTTCCATATCTCATTGTATTCTTTTATGTGGGCAAACACATGGCATCTTTAAAAACTGACAGCTGCAGTTCCCTGGAACACTAAATGCTTTTTTCAAGTCCACAAATTTATCTTTTACACTCTGAAAAGTAAAACAGAACTCTGCCAAGTCCATCTTGATTTGAAGAAATATGAAAAACTGTTGTTTTGTTGTTGGAGATATATTTATGCTCAGTTTGTTCTTTATTAGACCCAAAATTTTATGGATTAGGAATGGTTTGTGAAAGTCATGGCATATTTTAAATTTCACTGGATCTGTTTAGCATCATGTGATTGCTTTAAATACAAATTAAACATCAAAAAAAGAGAAGTAAAACCTTCCATAGCTTTGTGGACAGTCTTGTTTGCCTTGGGTTTAAGTCATTGTGGTCTGTGATGCATTTGACATTTGAGATTTATTGACAGAGACAAGGTATCTTAAATTTAAAGATCTCTTTAAAGATGTGTACAACTCTTTTTCTAACTAGTGTCCTTTAATTCTCTAACAGGGATTGGTTAGTGTACCTTTGATAGTGAAAACACTGCGTTAACATGTTGAGATCCTCTGGAAGTACATCGTGTTTCCGACTAAGCACGAGCAGACAGTAGTAGTGGTTTGCTTTTATATTTTGTGGGCACCAGAGAATGCTATTATGATGATTGAAAGCAAGTACAAAAAGATAGAAATGGAATTAAAATGCATATGATGTGTTTGAGTTAAGTATAGTCAAAACCACAGCTGTATGAACAGGATGTAAATAGAGATACTGGGGCCGGTGGGCAGCCCCTCACGAGTGGGCCTGCTGGTTTGAAAGCAGCTCCATGCAGCTGCTCAGCCCTGTGCTGCTAGCATCCAGGGGAAGTAAGGTTGTCTTCCCCATTAAATGTGTGTTGTTAGTTTGGATTTTGTTGTCATGCCAGGGGTCTCTTCAGTTCCTTTGTATTCTTCTGAGACAGGATCTGCCTCTGTTACCTGACTGGCCCTACACTCTTGGGCTCAAGACACCTTCCTGCCTGAGCCTCCTGGGCTGGGACCACAGATGATAGTAAGAACAACCAGTGAACACTGATTGTTTTCAGAGGTCCAAGGAAACACTTCTCTTTTAAAAGGGGTTTCTGTATTGCTCTTTTAAGTGATCTCTCTGAGTTGTAGGGGTTTTGCTTTAGTTTCCTGAATCCAAGTCAGCCCTTCCTTCAGTTGGGTTCTATTTGAAACCCAGCCATTGAAACCATAGAGGCTGGGGTAGGGTGGACATTCTTGAATTGACCTACCTGTGCTTGACACGAGTAGTATGTTAGCTCAAATATTTTAACATGCCCAGGCATCCTTCTGTGCAGTGAATCTGAGTGTTAGTCCTTTGACACTAGTTTTAATTTAGGTCACACTGGCTGGTGAAGCAGAGGACAGTAGGGCTGACTGTTTTCAGCCTCTGCTGGGTGTAACTTAGATCTATGGAAATCACCACATATGTATGTTTGATGTTGTCACCATGCAGTGGGAAAGATGATTTTAAAAGTCTGTGCTTTGGTGGATTCTTACGGTCACGTTCCTTTTCCATGAGGGATATTTTAGAAGGCTTTTTGTAAATGATGTTAAAATCCCTAAATACAACTATATCATGTTTTTAACATTAAAACTTGAAGCTTGTGAAGCAGAGTAGTTTGAGAACATTTGTCAGGTACCAAGGAGACAAAGGAGGGTGATGTGGTATATGGTTGGGAACCAGCTTTAAAACACAGGTTACCTTCTGGGTCTTGTTATTTTCTGCAGGATTGACACGTGCGTGCCATCATGCTATCCCTGGAGAGGAGTACATGGTGGGCATCAGAGCCATCTCCAAGGGCTGCATGAGAAGACCACATTGCCTGGTCCAAAGAGCCTGAGACCCCCCTCACCCCACACTGATCCACCTTTTACAGAGGCTTACAGAAGTCCAAGAACAACACAGGGGTGCTCATGTGCCAATAGCTCATTTTCCAACTCATGCTTGCTTTGTGGGCAGGCTCTTTTATCTCACTTTACAAATGAGGAAACTGAGGCTTAAGCTGCTTGCCATGGTGCCTTTCCTGAACTGGCATGGGCAGATTGGGAGCAGGCCTCATGCAGCGCAGACATCTGGCTTTCCTAAGTGCCCAAAGAGCCAAGTCTCAGTCTTTGCTTTGAAAGACCTTCCCTTTCCTCTTCCTGACCTTGCTTCCTTGGGACTGCCTGGCCTGATCTGGCTCTCTGCTGGGCAAAAAGCTCTTTTCTCTTGAGCAGGCCACTCTTGCCTGCAATGTCGCACAGCTGGGCTTTCTGTCAAGGGCTGGGCCCAGCTTTGTACTGCACATGCCTCGCCAATTTGTCCTCTTCTTAAAATACAGTGCTGGGGGAGGTTCGCTGGGTGGCGGGCCTGATAATTGGGTTGGTGCGGGTGGGGGAGTGAATGAAAAGTCTCTCAGTGCATAAGTAGCAGGAGGCCGTGGTGCTGATGTGGTATCTGTGGTCCAGACTGTGCAAGATTGCCCCAGTAAGCTTTTGTCCCCAGAACAGTGGGTGACCCTCTGGGGCTGTGGGAACAGCAGGCTCATGTGGACATTTATTGGTGCCTGGCCATTGGTTCCTGACCTGAGTTCCTTCTCCTCCACTAGATTGTGTTCCTCCCTCTGTGTAAGGTGTTGATGCCATCCTACTGCAGGGCCATCCCATGAAGCCTGATTTAGGGCCACCTGGAAAGTCGCCTTTGCCTAGAGCAGCTGGGTTTTCAGTACTCCCCCTCACTTATTCTATGAAGATTTTCTTCTCAGCTTGAGTCATGTCTTCAGGGCCATATTTTCTGCCTCCAGCAACTGAATGTAGTATACTTAATTAATCAGGTGAGTAACTCACTCCATGTATTTCCTGTGTTCAGTTATAATGGGAATATTTTGGTCTTAGTGCCTAAATTGGAATAAGATCCTTTTTTTTTTTTTTTTTTTGGGTGCTGGGGATTGAACCCAGGGCCTTGTGCTTGAGAGGCAAGCACTCTGCCAACTGAGCTATATCCCCATAACATCATTTTTCTATCTTTACGGTCTTTTTTCTTCTTTAACAGGAGAGATGTATACTATTGTTTATACCTAGAATTTGCTTTTATATGTGGCTAAATATAAACTTAACTGATTTTCAACAAAGCCTCTTGAGATTTACATCTTATACTTTTAGGGTCATGGGGGAGATAATTATTTTAGTTTGGTGACTACATGTGTTTTATTTGATATATTTTCAAAGCATAGTCAAAGCATAGTAAAAAGATAACATGCCAGAGGGAAAGCTTATTTAATGTTAATCTGTTTGCTCATTTCGTGTCAGCTCAACTGGTTCCTGGACTGTTGGACCAGCTTTACATGGTCTTTATTTCCTGCTCAATTTTTTCTTGCCCCTTGAGGAGCTGGTGTACAGTACGGGACAGTGGCCACATTTATTGAGTCTTGTCTTTGTTCTGTGTCAGTGCCTGTTGAACACGTAACAACCCTGTGAGTTGAAGAAGGTGAAGGAACTGAAGCGCAGTGAAAGGAACCTTCCCCAGGACAACTGTGGGTGGGCCTGGGGTGTGAAGCCAGGTCTGCCTCTCCCAGGCTCATAGGAAATTGATCAGATAGCGTAGTTTCCTTATTCCTGACAGTTTCTAGTTATTAACATCTTGCTGTGTATTTGTTACAATTGATAGCCAGTATTGGTCACGTTGTTTTTAACTGAAATCCTAGTGTACATCTGGGCTCGCTCTTCCATGCCCCTGAGCAGCAGCAGTGGACAGGTGCTCCATGTCATTTGTCCATCTCTCACATCCTTATAAATAGTAGGATGAATTGAGTTCAAGAATTGAAGGGAACCATTTTTTCCCCTCCAACTTAAGAGTATAATTTTTTTAAAAAAAGTTTGCTCAGTTATTAAGACCCAGATGCTTTACGGATTATTTGGACCAGGTATCTTAATAAATGTATTCATTCTGGTTTGAGGCACGTGGGAAAGTTGCTGCACCACCAAAGGTGCTGTGTGCCCGCTGAGACAGGCATGCCTGATGTTGCTTGAAGACAGATGTTCCCACCTGATAAGCAGTTAGAAAGGCCTCAAGCGAGTGTCTTCAGGATGAGAGAAAGATTAAGGCGGCAGAGCACAGGCTGCAGTCCAGGATGTCTATCCTGAGATTGTTCAGAAATAAGACACTGGCCAAGTATGGGCCTTATTTTTCTAACTTAAAATGCAGAAGATGGAGTTAGTCAAGCATACTAGATTATGCTTTGAATCTTATTTGAAAGCTCAATAATTGTCAGTCTGTTAATGTTAACAAAAGTTTCCTGAAGGTCTTGCCTGGAAACTTTTTTTTTTAAGTGATTTTTTTTTATAGTAACTTTATTTTATTTAGTTTTGTATGTGGTGCTGAGGATTAAACCAGTACCTTATAAGTGCTAGGCAAGCACTCCACCACTAAGCTGCAATCGCAGCCCTTTTTTTTCTTTAGTGGATTTTTTAAAATAATAACTTTATCCTGGAACACTTGAAGAATTCTTTACAAGTACTTCAAGATTAAAAAAAAGACTCTTAAAAAATAAAATATTCAAGAATTTAAAAAAAGATCAAATATTCTGGAAGATCTTGTTAATCCAAGGTTTGAGCTGCATGGTTGATAAATGTTAGGTTCAGCAAGGAGAGAGAGAGAATTCTGTGTATGTGTGTGTGTGTGTGTGTGTGTGTGTGTGTGTTTTATAACTTTATTTTATTTAGTTTTGTATGTGGTGCTGAGGATCCAACCCAGTAGGAACTCATGCATGCTAGGCAAGCGCTCCACCACTGAGCCGCAATCTCAGCCCTGCTGTGTGTGTTTTTAATCAGGAATCACCTGGAACCATCCTCCTCTTATGCCTTATACCTGAGGCTAGATCAGAGTGGTAGACTTGCTTTAGCCACATGGAAACATGCTAATCTTTTAGATTGATGTGATTATTTTTCCTTTGAGCATAATTCAGTTTTCATGCTCCTTTTGTGCTTATGGTAAGGGGGTCAACCTCTCAGAAACTATGATACTTGTTAGGGTTGGAGCTGAGGTGTCCCTCAAAGCCCCGTTCATGTAGAAGTCCTCGGAGGGGAAGTGACTGGACTGTGAGAGCTGTAGCCTGATCAGTCCACCCAGGTTTGAATGGACTAGCTGGGTGGTAACTGGGCAACTGGGGTGTGGCAGGGGGAGGGGGTCACTAGGGTGCATCTGCAAGGGCATCTGCCCTGGGCCCCTTCCCTCTCTCTGCTTCCTGATCTGCTGTGAGCTGAGCAGCTTTCCTGTTCTGGCCCCTCCCTGCCCCGCCCCCCCCATGCTGCCTCACTGGGCCCAGAGCAAGGAGTCCGCTGACTGTGGACTGAGGCCTCTGAAACCCGAGCCCCAAATAAACCTTCCATCCTCCAAAGTGTTCTTGTCAGGTATTTTGGGCACAGCAGTGCAAAAGCTGATTAAAACAATACTCTTTTCTGAACACTCGACATACTGATTCTTAACTCTCTCCCGAGAACCAGAAAGAACAGGACACATGACAGTCATGTGCAGTGTGAAAGCACCCGGGTCCCTGTCCTTTGGAGTGTTGGGGAGCAGGGAGCTGTCAGATTGTGCCTGTGGGTGGTGTCCCAGTTCTCAGGTGCTCGCCTGCTGCTCCTGTGTGCCTACTCCTCTCTCCCTGTGCTGCTGGTTGCTGGCAGCAGGAGACAGGCATGGACTAGTGCTTGTTTCTCGGACCCCTAGGGGTCAGGAAGGGTGGTGAGGGTGCGTTCAGCTCAGTCCCCACACCCCAATGGGACAGGTACCTGGAGTCAGCATGCTGTTTCCTGAGAGGAGATAGCAGATTTTGGAAGAAATTTAGAAGTTTCTATCTCCTATCCTCTGACAAAAATTGATGGTGTTTAGAATTGGAGCGGGGGTGGCTCAATGCCCCAGGTGCTGTCCCCAGCCCTACAAGACAGCAGGATCCTCAGCACGGTGGGCTGCGTGGAGAGACGCGCGTTTCTCGGCAGGTTTCCCTGCTGCTGTTGCCAGCCTCTCCCTGCTGCTTTCCGTCGCATGCTGGGGTTCTTGTTGAAGTGACAGCTGAAACAAGTAAGCACAGCTGGGCACAGTGGCTGTAGTCAGGGAGCTCTTGAGTTTGAGGCCAGTCTGGGCAACTTACCAAGACCCTGTCTAACAAAAAAAAAACAGTAAACCTATCGATTTGTGCCCCTGCGTGGTGGACCGAGAGTGGGCATCGGACAGCCTGCGGAGCTGGGGCCGTGCACTCTGTGCAGGCTTTGTCCTTCAGCTGCACCCCGCCGACCCTTCTGCCACGCTCCTCCGGGTCCTGCTCTGCTGAGCAGCTCAGCAGAGGCCTGCGTGGCTCACAGGTGTTCTAGTAGCCCCTGAGGCCTCAGTGTCCTCTCCTCAGCCTTTACCACCATGTAGGTTGAGCTCTGGACTTTTCCAGGTCATATTACCTCTGGAAAAGGTGTGGTGTCAGGATCGTGGAATTTGAGGTCTTCCCAGATGCAGTTTGTAATTTAAACTTCAGACGTGTTTGATCTTAGAGGCTGTGTCTTGCAGTCTGTCACAGATGTACATACTCCTTAGTGTCAGCAGCGTTTGTGTTTCCTCGTTCCATCTTACCGGCGGGTACTCCAGAATGCTGTTAGGACTCGCCTGTTGTCGCCCTGAAGCCTGGTGATGGAGGGAGGTGCATCTGGTCTAGATGCAGCCCTGCTGCTGGAACCCTGGTGCCCTTGGTGGTGGTGGAGTGCCAGGAGCGGCTTCTATGCTCCAAGTGTTTGGTGTTTGGTGTTTGGTGCGTAAGTGGAGGGTGCCATCACTAACTGGATCGCGGTTCTCTTTAATAGGAATCAAGTTGTTGTGAAGTTTAGTTCCTGTTAGTGCTTCGGGAACACGTGCTTCACTAATAAATAGCATTGCAATGCGACACCTCAGTTTACCAGCTGACTGAACAGAAGTTTCTCCTAGTGATCTGCTGAGGAAGCAGGAGGTGGGCACAGAAGCCCACAGAGGGCTGCATAGTGACCAGGCGAGTCTTCCTGGAGAGCAGTCCCTTGCTGTGGAGCCTTCAGCAGGCTGTGCCTGTGCTTTTGGGTGGTTGCAACAGACCATGGTGCTTGAAGCTCCCACTCTGCTCAGCCTGTGTCTGAGGAAAGTGACGTCCTACAGTGGGTCTGAGGTGTCTCTGAAGTCGACTGGGCCTGGCTTCCTTCGTTGGCTGGTGCTTTTCCTTCCTTTGGTCATTTCTCCCCAGCTGCCTGTCTTCAGGCGCGCCTGCTGTCACCAACCCAGCCCAAGGTGATTCCATGGCCTAAGCCACTTCATTACCAGCTTTGGACACCTCCTCTTCAGTCTTCTTTTCTTTGTCGTGTGCAGTTACAGCCCCGACGAAGCGGGGGCCTGTCTGCCCTTGTTAGAGTCTCCGGAGCCTTAGGACCCCCGCCTTGGCCTGTGTGGCTGGGTGCTCCCGGTAGCTGTGATTTTGATAGTGAATGGCAGAACTAGAACTGCCAGGGACTTGGCCACACTTTCTTAGTATGTCGAACATTTGACTATTTGCGCCCTGGTAGTTTCTAAGAGAGATGGAAGATAGTTTCTTCACCTGCTGGTTCTCTCCAGGGTTAAAGCCAGGTCTGTGGTAAGTGAGTTTGCTGGTCCATGCAGTCCCATCAGATATCCCACTTGTTGTATAGAACACATAGCTGGCTTGGTTTGTTGGCTAAAAGTTTGGTATGAGGATAGTTCGGTTTGAAAGTAGTTTCTTTAAATGGAATTTCTTGGCAGAGAGCACCATTTAGCTCATTATTTCTCAAGTTGAAGTGCCTTCACTAAAATATGGTTTTCATTAGCACAGTTCTAGCTTTTAATATGTCAAAATTGCATTGAATGGTTGGTTAAAAGCTGAAAGTACTGTTGCCAAGCTTCCAAATTGCAGGCTCAGAAATCCTTTGAAAGGGAAAGAGTGGGTGTGGGAAAGTGGGAGGAAGCGATTCACCAGAAGGCAGCTTTCCTCTGGGCCAAGTTGATAAAGTCTTAGTTTTGTTTTTATTATTGAAACAATTGCTCTGTTAAACAAAGAGAGTGAGAAAATGATTACAGTCATCTTCTCTTACAAAAATATTCCTTTAAAGGGGAGATATCAAGGGACATTTCTTCCCCTCTGAGCAAATTGCTTCTAGAAGGGTGTGTTTTGTTCAGCCTCTTGATTCTGGTTTGATAAATGCTGGGTGTGATTAGTGGATGGCTGGGTAGCATGGCAGAGAGTTTGGGAAGACTAAGTTGACCTTTGGGGATTGCTTCTGCTCTTCTGACACTTGACATGACCCTGGTGACAGTTGATAAGGGTTCTCCCAGGCAGAGATTAGGGCAGAGGTCAGAATCCAAGGCCTGTGGTGTGGCTCTGGGGCCCTAATATGGTGTTAAAGTAGAGGTACTTCCTGTGAAAACCCAGAGGGCTTGCCCTGCTTCTGCTTGCACCCTGGGCCTGGAGGCCGGAAGTGGACAGGGTTCCAGGGAGAGCACTACCTGTTGCCTGCGCACCTGGGCAGAGCTTTGGGCAGAGCAGCCTTTGCATACATTTTCATGTGTAAAGTGTTGTGTTTAATCAGTCACATGCAGAAGACAGCGCTGTATGCGGGCTTCTTGATTTGTACCAGTCTGTATATAGTCTAACTTGATGTCATAAAACCCTTACTGATATTTCTTTTTGTGGGGGAATACTAGGGACTGAACCCAGGGGCACTTTACCTCCAAGCTGCATCCCTGACCCTGTTCTGTTTTTTATTCTGAAACAGGCTCTCACTAAGTTACTTAGGACCTCGCTAAATTGCTGAGGCTGGCCTGGAACTTTCAATCCTACCTCAGCCTCCCACGTGGCTGAGATTACGGGAATGTGCCACCATGCTGGGAACCACTTATTTTACATGTGAACTTTCCCCCTTGGAGCTAACGTTCCCCCCCACAACACACACGCATGCACACACGCACGTACACATGTACACACGTACACACACCCCCTACACTTTTTGGTAGAAATATTTGAAAGTAAGTTGTGTATATCCTGATACTTTACTCCTAAGTACTAAAGTGTGTATTGCTTAAGAATAGCTATTCTGGAGCTGGGGTCGTAGCTCAGTGGTAGAAGAGCTCTTGCCTAGCATGTGTGAGGCACTGGGTTCGATCCTCAGCACCACATATAAATAAATAAAATAAAGGTCCAACAACAACAACAAAATTAAAAAAAAAAAAGGATAGCTATTTTCCCACATAAGAATGATCAGTATTCCACCCAAGGAATTTAATATTGATAGAGTAAAAGTTTTTTGTTTGTTTTGTGGTACTAGAGATCAATCTCAGGGACACTCTACCACTGAACTACATCTCCAGCCCATTGTATTTTTTATTTTGAGACAGGGTCTCACCAAGTTGCTTAGGGCCTCATTAAGTTGCAGAGGTCAGCCTTGAACTTGTGGCCCTCTTGCCTCAGCCTCCTGAGTCACTGGAATTACAGGCATTGATGATTTCCTGATCACAACATTCCTCTGTTTGTTAGATGTCATTTTTTTTTTTTCTGTAAAATCTCTTCCTTTGACCATTTTTCTTAGTTGCACTCCATGGTTTATAATGACCTGCCATCTTTTTTCTTTCTGGTGCTCACATTATCCCAGGATGGGAGGGTAGACCCCCTCCAGGCTGGTTCACGTGTCCTTGGGACATACAGTCTTTCCTCACTCTCAGGTGCGAAGGACTTCACATCACCTTGTTGTCCCTGCTCATAGTCCTACACATCTCCAGAAGGCCAGGTTCCTTCTCAGTAGGAAGGTGTTTACAAATCAAGATCTGAATGCCAGGTAGCTCAGTGCTACTGAAGTGTTGCTTCCAGGCCCTCCCAGTGGACAGAGCTAGGATGTGGTTTTTGGCACTGGGTTTTTGGCACTGGGGATTGAACCCAGGGGCAGTTAACCACTGAGCCATGTCTCCAGCCCCCCCTTTTTTGACACAGGGTCTTACTAAGTTGCCTAGGACTTCATTAAGTCACTGAGGCTGGCCTTGAGCTTTTGATCCTCCTGCCTTAGCCTCCTGAGTTGCTGGGATTATAGGCGTGTGCCACCATGCCCATCTTGAGAGGATAGAAGGTTTGCACCCTGAGAAGTGTTTTTTCTTGTTTTTTTACCCAAACACTTGGTGCTGGGTTTTGAACCCCGGCCTTTCCTCTTGCAAAAACAGTGCCCTACAGGATGGGCTATATCGTCAGCACCACCATGCCCATCTTAGGACATAGTTTTTAAATAAAACTAGAATGGTTCTGTTTTTTCCAGCGGTTGCTTACATACTTTGTGGAAGTAAGTGAAAAGTAGGGGGTTGATGTTCCTAAACAGTTCCAGAGACTGATGGAATATCAGCTTTTTCCTGTAAGCCTCTAGGAAGCTAGGTTTTCTTTGCTGACTGCAGAATTCCTTGGCTATAACATCTCTAAACACAGGCCAGGGTAAGTGAGACAGAAATAAGACTGGATTCCTTAGTTTACTCAGTATGTTTTTAGTCCATAATTCATAAATATTGAACAAAGACCTGTTTTAGGCTTTGAGGTTCTTTTTCTCTTGGGGGCAAAAAGAGAAGTGGGACTCGGTCTTTGCCCTGTGGCCAACTGGTGTTTGGTGGCAGAGTGACAGGACCTGGAGAAGGGAAGCTGCTTGCCAGGGGCTGTGGACCTGAGGCAGCTCTGGAGAGAGGTGGAGGTGTGGGCCTTAGGCGTGGTCCTGGGGAGCGGGGAGGCCTCTGCCCTGTAGCCTGCAGGAGGTGCTGTCATTGGGAGGGGCTTGTGTGACTGGAGTTACAGCTTGGTCCTGTGAGTGGCGCCTCCTGTGACTCCCTTTCAAGAACCTGAATATACTGAGGGTCTTTAGAAAATATTCTAATTAGCTGAGAGAGAATAAGTACCTCAGATCTGTTGTGTTGAAGTCCTTGTACACTTAATTTCTGGGTGTTATTGTGCTGGGATGTGCAAAGACAGGGTTTGTTTTTGTTTTTGTTTTTGTTTTTTTTTTGGTACTTTTAAATGTTCAATTTAAAAGTCAGTTTAGGTGGTTTTCAGTGTCAACATGGAGCAAATGAAGTCGGCAATTTGGGGTTTTCTTTCTAGATTTGCTCGTTTGTTCAGTACTTAATGCTACCAATCCCTAGGGCCTCCTGAGGCTCATCAAGATGTCCAGCCCTGGGGACACCTTGCAGGTACTGTTTATGATGAGAGGTTTACCAGGGTTCTCTTACTGGTGGGGCTGAGGAGACCCCCTTGGGTGAGAGGTCAGTGCGTAAGTATGAGAATGCATCTCCAGCTCCCGAGAATGTCTAACAGGCAGGCATGATCGGGCATCACCGTGCTGCTGTGACTCTTGTCCTCCCTGTCCCCAAAGAGGAGGCAGAGAGGCCCCTGAGGACCTTGTGGGTCAGCATCCTGGTGGTGACCCCAGTCTCCCCTCCTGCCCTCGGGTTGTGGTCCCTGCCCACAGTGAGGTCCTTGTGCTGCTGGATTCTTTCTTGGATGTGCTGTCCATCACTGCTTATTTGATAGTGATAGGTGCTGCTTCCCTCACTGACCTGTCCCCGCCCCAGCTGTGTCCTCTGCCTCCCCACCTCAGTAGCACCTGTGCATGCTTAGGACACTCCCGTCCTTCCATCCTCCCCTGAGCTGTTGGGGGCAGCTGCCTCCTGCCCGCCGCCCAGTATGCACCTTATAAACCAGTCACCTGGTCCTGTCAGGGCAGAAAGTGGGGCTCATCTGAGAAGTGAGGGCGCCTGCCTGGAACTGCAGCAGAGGCGCCCTGGGAGTTGCTGTGCCCTGTGCCCCCTGCCCCTGGAGCCCTGTGGCAGCCCCATAGCCTGCAGTTTGCTGGCCGCTCAGGTGAGCAGGCTGCTACAGGCAGCTGGAGTGTGTGCAGGGAGGGCCTGGCTCTGGCTGATGAGCTGCGCGCACCTGTTGGAGGTGGACTCGAGCGGCTGAGCCATTCTCACCAACTCCATGGATGTCTTCCTAAAGTCTGGTTTTGGTTGTGATGAATTAAGATGGGAAGTTGTAGAACCTCCCCCCCATTTTTAGTCTGGTCCCACAGAGGAATGGCACCTGGGCACCAGCATCCTGCAGTGCCTCCTTTATGGGCGGGTACGGCAGAGGCCAGCCAGGGTGGCCTTTCTCTAGACCTGCTCCCTGCATTCTCTGGCTTCCTGCCTAGGCTGGGATGCCTTGGGGTTAGGTGTGCTTCCAGCTGCGACCTTAGCTCAGTGAGCTCTGTAGACTGCTGTGGAATAAACTAAATCTGCAGCTTAAGTGCATTTTCTAAAAGTCTTCTCAAATTATGTAGCAAGTCTTTTATGTTTTATTTCGAGGTAATTGTGGATTCACAATATATTAATAGTACATTGTCACAAAGAGTAACATGGATGGATCCTGCCCCCTCTTCACCGTGTCCCCCACGGTGACATCTTGGGAGGACAGGAGCACAGCATGGCAGCCCAGGTGCTGGCGTCCTCTTATAGCCACCCCTGCGTCCCTCCTGACCCCGGACAACCACAGGTCTGTTCGTGCTCTCTGTGGTTCTCTTTCCCAGGTGTTAGTGAATGAGACCACACAGCATGGAACTGAGCTGTCCTTCCTCATCCAGCGTACTTTCTGGGGATTGTCAGTTGTGTGGACAGTGGCTCAGCCTTTTCTGTTGCCAAGCAGTGTTCTGTGGTGGCAGGTTGTCCAGTATTCACTCATTGAAGGACACCTGAGTTGTTCCAGGTTGGGCCCTTAGGAGTCCAGCTGCCTGGAGCATCTGCGTGCCATGGCTGTGTGCACATGGTCTTCATTCCCCTGGGACAGATGCCCAGGACGGTGGTGCTGGGCTGCATGGCAGCTGCATGTTTGGGTGCTAAGAAAGTACCCAGCTATTTTCTGGTGACACTCTTTTTCATTCCTGCGGGTGGGATCTGGGTGACAGTCTCTCCACATCCTCACCAGCACTTGATGTTGCTGTGTTTTATCATTCTGATGGATCGGTGGTGAGGCCTCCCTGTGGTTTTGAGTTTGTGATAGCTAACTGCTCGATGACCATCTCTTCACCTCTAGGTGCTCTTTGGTGAGATGTCTGTGCCTGTCTTGGCTCATTTTCTAATAGGATTATTTTTTTAGCTGTTGAGTTTTTTAAAAATTATGGTCTTAACCCGCCTGGCTCGCTCCCTACACAAGGGCCTGCAGGTTCTTGCAACCCTTTTCAGCTCAGTGGTGCTGCCTATGGCTGCGTTGCCATGCAGCCAGCCTTGCTCGCTGCAGTCCGTGTGTTGTGAGTCCTCTGCCAGATTGCCTGGTTCGGGAGTGCTTTCTGTGACCTCTTTTATCATCCTCTTGACAGGGACTTTAAGGGAGCAAAAGGCTTTGATTTTGATGAAGTATATATTTTTCCTTTTACAGACTGTAGTTTCTGGTGTATAGTTTTATGTTTCACATTAAAGTCTGTGGTCCATTTTGGTTTCTCTTCATTTGTTTTCTGTTTTTGCAGTGCTGGGATCATAACCCAGGACTTCCAGCATGCTAGATAAGCACTCTCCACTGAGCCACACCTCCAGCCCTTCTTTGGGTTAATTTGTATATGAGATGTGAGGTTTATGTCAAGGTTTTGTGCATGATTAGCATGTGCAGGCTATGGGTTCCATTCCAGCACGAAAAAGAAAAAAAAGGGAAACATCATTTGGGTGTATTTGTTTGAGTCTAGTTCTGGGTTCTGTCCCATTGTTCTGTGTGTCTATCCTCTACCAATACCATGTACCTACTGTGTGACTCTAGCTCCATGTAAGCCTTGGGACCAGGGGTGGGAGTCCTTTCAGTTTATTCATTTTCAATAATCACTTTAGTTTATTAAACATTTACTCTAGTTCCTTTGCTTTTCCTTATAAATTGCAAAATAATCTTGCCTGAGGCTCCAAAGAAAACTTGCTGGAATGTTGGTAGGATGTTTTGGGCCTTCTCTCTGTGGACAGACTCAACCTCTTCTCTGGACTGCATGTATGTGCTCTCTTTTCCTCTTAGTGAAAGCTGTAGATGACCAGCACACTGTGATGCCTCCCATGGGTGTGTATCGAGAGACATCACTCTCCACTAGGGGGTCAGTAGCAACCAGAGACTGTCAGGTTGGGACCTCGTTCACTTCCTTTGTTTTTTTGTTTTGTTTTGTCTTGGTTTGTTTTTATCCCTAGGCCTATGAAAGGAGGTTCCCTACATGTCCTCTGATTCCCATGTTTGTGGACAGCGACACTGTGAATGAATTCAAGAGCGAAGACGGGGCCATTCATGTCATTGAAAGGTGCTGCAAGCTGGATATAGACGCAGTCGGGCTGCTGAAGAAGGTAGCTGCAGAGGACTGTGGGAAGGTGATGCTCCAAAGGACAGTGAATTTATGTTTCCAGCTTCTGTCACAAGTGGTGTTAACAATAAAGCCTTTTTCTCTTTATTTCTTTTTTAAAGATTGCAGGAGTTGATTAGTTTTGTGCAGAAAAACTCAATTCTTGGGAATGTACTTTGCTCCTTGAGGCCCATAATGACACGTTTTCTACTCGGGTCATTAACGAGCACTGCTGCTACACCGTGAGTACTCCAGCCCTGGGGGAGCAGTGGCCAGGCCTCCAAAGGGGGCTCAGCCGTCACTGGAACCGCACATCTCTGTCCTGGGCAGTTCCTCGCCAGATGTTACCTATGACCAAATCTGAGAGTGGATCAGCAGGAGTGGTGTGGCTTCCTGCAGGGTGGACTGCATTGTGGTGACAGTCAAAGCAGCCAAGTAACGCCTTGACTTGTGTTTCCACTGTGACTCCTTCACTGC
This sequence comes from Sciurus carolinensis, assembly GCF_902686445.1. Lineage (NCBI taxonomy): Eukaryota > Metazoa > Chordata > Mammalia > Rodentia > Sciuridae > Sciurus > Sciurus carolinensis. The sequence goes on along the minus strand of NC_062220.1, from coordinate 114,210,199 downwards.
CCCCCTCTGCCTCTTGAGAAATGAGTTCTCAAGGAGCACGATGGCATAGTCTTTGAGATTAGAGGTGGGCACACATGGCCGCCTGTCATCTTCCCTGCTGTACGAGCTGCTCCTGCCAGATCGTCAGCATGGCTTCCCAAGTGGTCTCGCTGCTGCCCTCAGCCGCCTCCAGTCGATCCTCAATGCTGAATCCAAAGCCATCTCTTTAAAGAGTGCTGAATTGTGTTACTGAGCTCACAACACACTGCTTCTATGTGTCCCTCAGAAAAAGCAGAGTCCTTGCCGTGGCTTACGCGGCCCTGTGTCCTCCCCCCGTCACATCTGGGGGCCCTCTGCCCTTGCACAGGGCCTGCCGCTCTCTGGCTGCACCCCACCTTCCTCTGGACTCCTCACGCCTCCTTCAGGTTGCCCAGCTCACCCCTTCTCAGTGGCCAGTGGATAGTGCAGCCTGCAGCCCCACCCGGTGCTCCTAACCAGGCTCTGAACTTTCCCCATCGCTCTCATCTTCCAGCAGTTGGAAGTTTCTCGCCTTTTATGTTCAAGGCTAGTGGGATGTGTCCTCATGAGGCTGTCAGCGACATATCAAGGGTCTTTCCTTTGTTCCTAATGGGAAAACAGCCCCATGAGTAAGTAGAGTGAGGGACTGGACAAGGGAGATGAGTCCCTCCACTCGGCCACTTTCTGGATGCCTTGGAGTTAGGCTTTGGCTTCCTGACAATTCCAAACCCTCTGTAATGTGTCCTTGTGCTGTTTTCGTGGGAGTAGCTCTGTAGTAAGAGAACTGCTCCTGGTCACTGACAATGGGGAGCAGAGTGGTGGCTCTCGGTACTAGCACACAGTGGGGGGCCTTCTCTTCCTCCGCAGGTTCACCCTGAGAATGAAGACTGGACCTGTTTTGAACAGTCTGCAAGTTTAGATATTAAATCTTTCTTTGGTTTTGAAAGTACAGTGGGGAAAATTGCAATGAAACAGTATACCAGCAACATTTAAAAAGTGAGTCTCTTGGGACTTTATGGAACAGGGAGGGCGGGGTCTCCTGAGCTGGTCTGCACTAGTCTTCTGGAGGCTGGGAGTGGTTCAGTTGGGGTTCCAGCATTTCTCATAGAGGAAGTGCTTCCATCCCCTGCCCTGTGCCCCCTGTTCAGCTGTAGGGGACTGGGTAGTGCTGGCTGCTGGTGAGTGAAGGGGGCACAGCAGGGTCACTCCTGTCTACCACATTCTCTGCTTGGAATTGTGGGGACAGTGGAAGTTGAGGGTCCTGGGACTGCGATGGAAGTGCCATTGTGCTGAGGGGATTCTCAGCCCCTTGGACTGTTGGCCTCGTCTTCCCTGGACCTTCTCATGCCGCTGGTCAGAGCCGTGGCTCATGGTTTTAAACCTAGCTGTGCCGGGGGGCGGAGGGCTCTGGAGGGCTCATTTTGTTTTCAGAGTGTGGTGCTAGATTGGGCCTGAGACGGCACGCATGCTAAATGCTAGCCTGAGTCTTACAGATGGGTAGGGATGAATAGTGTTGACTATGCTCACCTGAAAGTCGGTTTTCTCCTAAGGGGAAAGAAATCATCGAGTACTACCTCCGTCACCTCGAAGAGGAGGGCATCACCTTCCATCGGGCCTGCCTCGGAGACGTCCTCGTCCAGCAAGAGTCAGGCGGCCTCCTCGGCTCTCAAGGAGGGGCTGGGCGGAGAGGCCCTCTGCAACCCTGGCAGGACCCCCGAGCCTGCGGTGGGAACCCCTGACGGTGGGTCTGAGGGCAGCTTCCTTCTTCCAGCTAGACTGGGGAGTCGCAGGGGGCCTTTCCTCTCTACTGCCCTGCTTGTTCTTGTTTCCTAGGGACATAAAATACCATGTGGGGAAAAGGTCCACCTGTCATTTCCGATCTCGTCTCCTTGAACTGGCTTATGTAATACATTCATGAGATTTTTTTTCTTAGTTTTTCTTTTTAATAGGCAGGAAATGTTATTCCTGATAATTTTCTTATTGGGCCAGCTGTTTCAGGTTAGCTGAAGGTGCCCAAGGTGAATGCAGGCCAGCAGGCCTTCACCTAGAGCAACTCCTGCTCGGAGTGCCAGGCACCCCCTAGGCCCTGGGTGGATCTCACGCATTGATAGAGGCTCCTTGTGGGTGGGAAATGCTGAAGATCCTCAGTGTGTTTGCATTAACAGAGGCACAGAGAAGTCGACTTGCCTGGGACACAGGTAGTCAGTGACAGAGTTGAGATTGTGCCCAGGTGGGCTGGCTGCATGCCCGGCTTTGCATACATTATGCTGGCAGCTGACTGTCGATCCTCGGTAGTTTACTGGGGGTAGGGGATGGTTTGGCCATATGTTTCATTTTTCGCCTGATGAATATTTTTTTGTTATACTTATTTTGCTGTCTCATCCGTCCAGGTTATTACCTTATCATGAAGAGCTTGTGTTCCTGAACATGGTAGCTGTGTCCTCAAGATAGACTTAGTTGTACTCATTGGTATTATTTCGTAGTTTTATGTCACGAGAGGCCTCTGTCACTGAATTAGACCAGCGTCCAGTGTCTTCTCTCACCGAGCTTCTCCCCTGGGTAGAATTGAGGCTGGCAGGATTGAGGTGATTCCATGGCAATCAGGAAAAGGTAGCTGAGTGAGAAGGTTCACCTGTGGCCCTCAGGGGTGTCTTCAAGCCCGTCACAAAGTTCTCTGGGCAGCTGCTTTGAATCTGTCCTCTTGAGTCTCCTTCACCCAGCCTCCAGTCCCCACACCCATGTCACTGGGCAGGACTGAAAGCCTCAGGAGCCAGAGTCCCTCTTTGTAAACAGTGCCCTGTGACTCACGTTGCAGACAAACTCGACGCAGACTACATCAAGAGGTACCTGGGGGACCTGACCCCATACTCCAGGAGAACTGCCTTATCCGACTTCACCAGTGGCTCCAGGAAACCCACAAGGGCAAAGTGAGTATTGACTCCCACCCGGCAGCCCCGCCACCTCTGGTCCTGTGGGAGGTTCCTGAGGGGGAACACTCCTGACTGCTGCAGCTGAGACGGTCCTCCTGCGTGTGTGTCCCCACTGCCCTCTCAGCAGGTTCACTGCCTTCCCTGTGTGCACGGCGGCTGCGTTTCTGTGCGCTGTCACTTAGGTTGGTCTACCTCAGAAACAATAGGTCATCAAGTGGCAGAGTAGCACAGTGTTCCAGATATTCATGCTTTTTAATTTTGAAAAGTTTGGAAGGAGGTCACAACTTTATCCAAGATTAGAAATGTTTGAGCTTTAATTCTGAGGTTTTATATGAAATCATAGCCTCATAAGAAATTTGGTTTTAATAACAAGCTTTGTGCGGCAAGCACAAACCTGGCTAGTCATCAGTGAAGGGAAGCTGGGGCCTACATGAAGCTGTCCTGGTCTCTGATTCTGTCAGTCCTGGTTGCTGTGAACAGATACCCAAGAGCTTCTCAGCACCAGTCATTAGGAGAACAGCCTCAGGAAAAGAGCTTGCTCTTGATGTCTGCTGAGATGGGTGAGACATGCTTTCAGCTCCTCAGGTAGTCTTCCCAAAAGGCCTGGAGGTGGTGCCCTTCCATTACCTCCTTCTTTCAAGTGTGCAGAAACCGAAGCACAGAGAAGTTGAGCTCAGGGTCTTAAGCTAGGAAGTGATAGGGCCAAGATTTGAACCAAGACCATGTGGTTCCAGTACCATATTCCTGTTTATTTGGTACAGGTGGTTGAACTCAGGGGTGCTCTTCCACTGAGCCAAGTCCCCAGCCCTTCTATTTTTTGTTTTGAGACAGGGTCTTCCTAAGTTGCTAAGGGCCTTGCTAAGTTCCTGAGGCTGGCCACGATCCTCCTGACTCAGCCTCCCAAGTCACTGGGTTTACAGGCAGGCATGCTCCCACATTCTTAACCACTTCCATGTGCCTGTGGTCCTTTCTGAGTGACCCTGTGCTTTGTTTATGTTCCAAGGAGTGGGGTACCATGCAGGCTTTTGCTCCCACTCACTTCTTGGTCTCTGGATGTTCTAGCCACCCACATTAGCGAGCAGGTGATCACGGAGGTGAGAGACCTGGTCCGGATGAGACTTGGATCATGGTCTCAGCCTTCTTTATTCAGGTGGCCAGCCTGATCAACAGGATCTTGAGGTCCCTGCGTGTCAGCAGCACCCCCACACTGCCAATCCCAGCATGGTTTCCTTGCAGCTCTTAATGAAGTCTACTTGCAGAAGTGCACAGAAGTACATCAGCACATAGATTTGAAGTGTTGCCTCTGTTTAATAAATCATGCCTTCACACTGCCCAAACTGAAATGGAGCACTAGGAAGGTTACTCATGGTAATACTGTTTTTTTTTTGTTTTGTTTTGTTTTGTTTTGTTTTGTTTTTGTTTTGTTTTGTTTTTTTAAAGCATCAGGCCAAGATTTCTCTGGGAACAGCTAATTTTATTTTTTTCCAGTGCTAGAGATCAAACCAAGGGCCTCACACATGCTGGGCAAGTGCTCTACCACTGAGCTGCAGCCCCTGCCCAGCACCAACTGATTTTAAACAGTGTAATAGAGCAGTTCACTGTTGGTAAGAGATGGGAGTTTGAGTCTTAATCTCTTAGCAACCCGGTGTTTTCCCTTAGCAACAACAACTTCCTTTTCTTCCCCCAGTACTGGGGATTGAACCCAGGAGTGCTGTACCACTATGTCACCTCCCAGTCACCTTAAAAACTTAAATTTTGAGACAGGGTCTTGCTAAATTGCCCATCCTGGGCAACTCTTAACATTCCTTAGAAGGATCTTTTCTTCACCTAGATCCCAAAGGATGAGCATATTCGGTTCTTACGTGCTCGGGACTTTAATATTGACGAGGCCAGAGAGATCATGTGTCAGTCTTTGATGTGGCAGAAGCAGCACCAGCTGGACTACATCCTGGACACCTGGACCCCGCCCCAGGTGCTGCAGGATTACTACGCGGGAGGAAGGCAGCACCACGACAAAGGTAGGCACGCACGCGTCCACATCTTCACTGCCTGGTCTCTGGGGCATCCTGAGGGCTCTGCCAGACCAGAGGGCCTTGCTGGGGGCGTTGCCCTCCTCTCTCAGGACCTGGGAGCTTTCCCCAGTGTGAGTCAGCTGGTGAGACTCCCTGGCACACTCCTGTCCCACCTGGGCAGCCAAGGGAGGGCCACGATGCTTCCTTCCCCGCGGTGCCCTGGGACAGTGGCTTCCCTTCCTTTCTCAAGAGTCTGTTTTGACCTGTTAAAAACTCAAATGTTGGTGGCAGAGTGTTTTCAGCAGCACTGTGCTAATAAAGGAATTTAATGACTTAAGCCCATACAATACCTGGAAAATGTCCAGCCAGGTCTCCACATCAAGTAGTAAAGGACTGCAGTTTTTCTCCAGGGAGTACGTGGAGCATGGACCTGGGACAAGCAGCTCTTGAAGTGGAGGTGGCCTCCCTTCACGTGCTGGCCCTGTGGAGTGCCTGCCTCGCAGAGCTGCTCCTTCCCCCCAGGCTGGAGGTTGGTGGCTGGCAGTCAATCACAGACATTGAGGGAGGCTGCCGGGGTTGCTGTGGAACTGGCTTTCCCTCCTGCCTCTGAACAAGTCCTTTCAAAACTGTAATGTTCCGTCTGTCTTGTTTTCCTAATCGACTGTCTTTACTTATTTATTTGTACTGGGGATTGAACCCAGAGGTGCTTTACACTGAGCTACATCTCCAGCCCTTTTTATTTTATTTTGAGACGATCCCTCACTAACTTGCTGAGGCCGGCCTCAAACTTATGATCCTCCTGCCTCACCCTCCCAAATCACTGGTGTGCCACCTCACCCAAATTGTTTTTCTCCAAAGTGACTGTAGCTTTATTGATTTTAACTAGAAACATTTATATTTTTTTCACCATGTGACCTGAACCTTAAAAGGTTAAAAAGTTTGGTAGTAAGACATTGACAGATGTGTCCTATTAAATGTTGGAAGAGGAACCAAGTGTGGTAGTACACACCTGTGATTCCAGCAAATTGGTAGACTAAGGCAGGAGGATTGCAAGTTCAAGGCCAGACTCATCAGCTTAACAAGACTGACTCAAAAAGAAGAAAGGCCTGTGGCTGTAACTCAGTGACAGAGTGCCCTAGGTTCAGTCCACCAATACCACCCAAAAGTAAAATGTTGGTAGCAACATTTTGTAGATTTGGTTTTCTACAAGAGGGGGCACAGAAAACATTTTGCTCTATGTAAACAGACCTAGAGCCAGCTTCTCCCTGGAGGCAAAGTTTGCTTCTGAAGGATACATGGCAGATGCCAGCCTCCACGCAGGATGATTCTACTCCGCTCCCTTCACACCACGTGACCGCAGTCTAAGGGGTGCCAGCTGGTGGATATACTGTGGCCCCAGGATCATCTTCCCTGTGTGGCTGGCCAGTGATGACAGGGTTATGTGACGAGTTAGGTTCCTCTCAGGCTCTGTTAGTTCTCTAGGTTGTGGAGGTCTAGAGCCAACGTGCTGATTGGTGTACACTTAAAGGATGTTTTGGATTTAAAGAGTGGAAATTGAATAGGAAAAAATTTTTTAAAAAATTTATTACTGTCACAAAAAAAACAATGAAAAAATTTTCAATACCACTTATTACTTTACTAAAATTACTCTGAAATATTCACATTTTTCCTGTTCCCAAATGAAATTGATGTGTACTTAGAATTAAAAAAAAAGTGGAAATTGAGGAAGACTAACTTTTAAAAAATCTTATTGATTTATTAGCAACCCATTGATTCTTGAACCCTGCCTCCCACAAGATAAGCAGAAGTCCTGATACTGCAAATATGACTATTTGCTCTTTGGGTCTGTGCAGATGTCATAAAATGAAGATGGGGTCCTCCTGGGTAAGGGTGGGTCCTAGTTCAATTCCTGGATCATGAGAAGAGGAAAGTTGGATAGAGATGGGGTGATGTAGCCAGAACCAAGGACTGTTAAGAGTTGCTGGGAGCCACAGGAGCTGAAAGAGACAGGATGACTGCATAGGCTGTGTGTCCTTGAAGTTGACACTGATGGAGAGTATTTTTTGAAATTGTTTTCTTTCAGCAGACTCAGTTTTACCAAATAGTATTTTTTTAAAAAGACACTAATAATAACTCACAAGTGGTTCAAATTAATAATATATTACATAAAGTGCCTAATTTAGTGTTTTGTACATTGATGTCAAAGTATAAGGTTTTTTTAGATGAATTTAGTTATATACTTAATAGTATTGAGTTGTGATTGTAGCTCCAATAAGGCTTTTTAAATGGAACTTATGTATATTTAATAATATTTTTTGTAATAACAGTAATATTATAGTTAGTCAAACATCAACAAATAAGTTGCTACTGAGCTACAAATATTTTGTACAAATACTTAGTTTTAGGTATATATGCTCAAAAATCAACATCTGGTAAGATATTTTGTGTTAAGAAAAATTAAAAAGCAATAAATAATGTGAAACTGTAAATCCCATCCATTTGTTTGATTAGCAAGGGAAATAAAATTCTATGTAGCATAAAATATTTAAAAAAATTTTTTGCAGTTGTAGATGGACAGAGTGTCTTTAGTTTATTTGTTTATTTTTATGTGGTGCTAAGGATTGCTCCCAGTGCCTCACATAAATAAAAATTTTAACCCTTTATAATTGTCATTTTAAATATATAACTCTTGTTACAAAGGAGATGTCCTGAACTCACTAACTGTTAAAAAAAAATAGATTATGTATTTACAGTGTTTTCGATTCACAGGATCAGAACCTCATGGCCTGAGCAAATTTTACCTATAATTTACATTAGACTTAGTATTCTGAACAGCACTTATTACCCTATCAGACATAATAGCTAAACAAACTTGTTGCATATGATCAGTACTTTTTGAGGATTGTAGACTTAGCCTCTCCACTTCTAAAACTCTGTGGTTTGCACTTCCATATGTTTACTCTTAAAATACAAATTACATGAACTTTCTCCATCATGTTTCTACCTTTCCAAATTGTTGTCTGCATTTCCCCTCAGAAATAACTTTTTAAACTCTGTACCTAATTACTAAAATATTTACTTAAATTTATTCAAAAATTGCCTTTAAGGATCAGAATTCAAATTTTTTAAGTTTTGGAGATTAAATTTTATATATTAAAAATATTTATTTTTATTCATTGATTTATTTATATATCTGTGAAATAGTCACAGCAATCAAGGTAATAAATAGGTGTATCACCTCTCATACTCTTTTATTGTTGTTTTTACTGTTTTGGGATATTTTGTTTTTGATTTTGGTGATAAAAACACTATCTAGTGGCTTACTTTCTTAAAAAATTTTTAAGGGCACTATATAGTTTTGTTCACTATTGGAATACCATAGTTCAGGAGATCTCCAGAACATATTCATCTTTCATAAGTGTCTATTACACTGAACAGGTCTCCATCAATGTGACACAACATTCACAGAAAGAAGAATAAAATCTCATGATCATCCTAACATTTAAATAACATTTGACAAAATTCAATACTGTTGATGGATTAAGACATTCAGTGAATGAAGTTTAAAAGGAATAAACACAATAAAGGTCACATGTGAAAACTCATAGCTAACCTCACACTCAAAGGTGAAAAGATGAATGCTTTACCCTAGATGATCAGGAAAAAGTAAGAATGCCCACTCTTACATCTTCCATTTAACATAGAACAGGATATTCTAACCAAAAAAGTGGACAAGGAAAAGAAAAGGCATCCAAAGTGCAAGAAAAAACAAAATTATCCCTGCTTGCTGATGAAATGATCTTCTCAATGTCCTTCAAGAACTTGCATACATATATATGTATGTATGTGTGTGTGTGTGTGTGTGTGTGTGTGTGTGATCAAACTGGTACAGGCATGCCTTAGCATTGGATGTTACATGAAAATGTGAATTTAAGAAAATGTTGTCACATTGATCACCACATGCAGGAGGTTGTCTTTTAGAGTAATAAGAGGATAAACTAATTCAATTAAATTGCCTATCTAATTTGAAAATTCATAATTAAATTAGATCATTATAGTAACAAGAATGTTGATGATGACAAAGCTGAGTGCCATACCTGGAATTGAACTTTCTCAGGGCTGTCTAGTCTATACACAGAACACAGTGCTTCCATCTGTTCTATTTTACTAATTTCCCATGTGGGTGTGTTATGCTGGTATATGCAAATAAATTTTGGGTTAATATAAATGTTATCTTCAACTTAGCTCCAAATTTTATTTTTCACAACTGCTTCAAATAAAGAAAATGAAGGTAACATTTAGGAAGGGAAGAAAATATTTCCTTCTTTTATAGGAAGGCTTCACTCACAGAAACTAAATTAAAAACTGAAATTTATTTGATTTACTTTGTATTTCTGGGAATCTGTAATCACCCTCTGCCTTTTTGGGAATATGGTTTTTGACAGCTTTGTTTTCTAGTTGATTCTTTACTGTTGAAAGGCTTATGTACATTTTTCTCTAATGTGTTTTCCAATAGAGAATGCAATAAATTCCCTGGCAAATACTTGCATGTCTATGTCTCTCTCATGGATAGCTGTTTACATTAAAGCTCCTGTATTAGATAGATGAGCTCACGTCAGTAGCTACAGCTTTATTTTTAACATAGCCTGCATCACACTGTTCAAAGTCCATCAAATAGAAATTTCATATAATTGTTGTTACTATAAATTCACATGAGTGAGTGAACACTGTCAATGTGTTTTAGAAATAAATAGAAAAGTTCCATTAGAATGACTGCCTTAATAGAGTTGCTCTGGTCTTATTTACAAAAACCGAGTCATTCTCCTCGGCATAGGAAGGATTCCGTTTGACAATTGATTGCGCTCCTCATATACTCGATTATAAAAAACAAGTGGCTAGCCTTGCCTTCTGAACAAAAACTATTCTGTCTGTGCTCTCTGGGATGCTCACCTTGAAAGCTAGTCTTATCTCTCTGTGAAGAACAATATAAACTAGAAAGTACATAAAATTTGAAGATGCCCAGGAGATGGAAATTTCAGTGTTTTGCACATTTTCTGCAATGGATGCTGTACTGTTGATAGGCTCTGGGCCTCACAGCCTGCCGACTGACTCCGGCTGAGAAGCAGCAGTGGAAGGATGGAGCGGTGGAGTCGGACCTGAGTGGGTCTGAGCACTGGAGGCCCTGCTGCAGCATGAACGTTGCCACACAAGCACAGCGAGCCAGCACCAAGGGGAACCAAGGCTCGCTGACTTGTCAACCTGCAGCCTTCAGACTCAGAAGGAGTAGGGAGGCCTGTCGCAGTAGCTGGGCCCACGAAGCACTGCGGGCCCATCCCAATCTCAATCTCCACTTCTCCACTTGCATTGAGAAAATGGAAGTGGGGCAGAGCTGAATGAATGCCAGACTCAAGAATTGACCAATAGAATTTGCACATTTTGGACCAATAGCATTGGTACATTTGCAAACCCTAATTAGCATAACTGTGGACCAATCACAGTAACCTAAGTGCTATATAGACCCCCTTACCCCCATTTGTCGAACACATTTGGAGGAAGAATATCTACTGGGAGGTCTGCCTAGACCTGCTCCGGTTCTGGGTTCTATGTTTGATCTTCCACGAATGCTTTTTCTGGCGGGTGGATGGTGTTCTTCAAATTCAAGAGGGAAGAACTTTGGAAGAAAAAGAGGGTGAGTTGCTGGGGTGCCCTGCACTGCGGCGGGTCCGGGGAGTGGGGTGCGTCCAGTTTCACAGCATTTCTTTTTGAACTTCCAGAGGTCAGTATGCTCTTAGGGTTCCTATACTGACTTTTTCCTTTCATTTTCCCCTTGTTTGGAAAATGCAAAAGGTGTTTTGTCTTTCCTGTGAAAATTCTTTTTTCCTCAAAACCCTGTTTGTTTATGGGTGAGATATCTGAAATCTCAGATTCTGATGTAAGAAAATTTGAAGTAGTTAGATAGTAATTTCAGGAAAAACAAGAAATAAATGTGCAGGGGAGACAAAAAGAACCCCTAAATGAAATAATGTGTTAAGTCTTGATTTACATGTGCTTGTGTGCTTATATGCATAAACGTACACGCATTTTTTTATCATATAATTAAAATTTATTCCAAATGTTTTAACTCCAGTTTTATCAGGATTTTTGTGGCTTTCCCCTCACAAATTAAAGTGTATCTTATTTGTGACTTTAAGCATCTTAAGCTGTGGAATTTCTTTCCTTGAACAAAATGGGCTAGTGTGATAGGGTGAATTTACCAATGTCACTAAAGCACTACAATATTGGCTTGTAACTCAGGCTGACTGAGAGTTGACCTGTGAAATATTGAAAATGTTGAATTATCTCAATATTTTAGGAACTCTCTACTATTTTCATAGTGATACTAGGTTTAACCTTGGTGTGTAAGAAAAAAGTTTATCCACTTTTAACTATCTCACCTGTTCCCAAGGGTCACAGAGCAATGAGAGGTGAATGTTTGCTGAGGTTCCTTACTAGCCTCTGCACAGGCTAAACTTGGGCTTTCCAGACCCAGTCTGGGCTTAGGTCTGCATATTGAGGGTCATTCTCTTGAAGTTGTTTGCTAATAGCCCCTGTCATTTCTTCTTTGACCAATCAGTTACTTAGAAGATATTCATTTTTCTGATATTTTGTGGTGCTATTTTATATTATTTTATTATTGCTATTGATTACAACAGTTCTATTGTGGTCAGAGCATATAACTGATATGATTTCAGTGTTTTTAAGTTCATTAAGACTTACTTCATAGCCTGGTATGTGGTCATTTCAGTAAGTGTGCCAAACATATTTGAAAAATCTCTGCTATTGTTAGGTATAGTGTTTTGTAAAAATAACAAGTTGTTTGCAGTGTTCTTCATATCTTCTAGTTTATTGGCAGATTCTTTTGAATATTAATACTTCCTACTATAATTTTGGAATGTTCTATTTTTTGCTTTAATTCTGTAAAAATTTTTCACTGTATTTGGAAACTATATTTAAATATGTAAAGCAGGTATGACTGCTATTGTGTCCTTATGATTTACCACATTTTTATGATGATCTATTCCTCCATAACTTTGCTAATACACACTATCTTGAGATCTATTTTATCAGACATTCGGGTATGCTTACATTTACTGAATTCATGACACATTTTTCTATTAACTTACTTAGAATTTATTTACTCTTTATATTTAAAACTTATGACCTGTAGACAGCATATACTTAATAATGTTTTAAGTCCATCTTCTCAGCTTCTGCCATTAAATTTGCTCTTAATTCATTATTAAACTTTAATAAAATTGTTGACATTTTTATTTTGTCTACCATTTTAAGTATATCCTACTATGTACTCTTGCATTTTCTTTTTTCTTATCAAAACTTTTAAAATTTGCATTAGAATTACCTTTAATTTTCCTCTCAGCTTTGTAAATATGCTTCTTTGTATTTTTCCAAAAATATTAGGAATTTAAATTCTAGGGATTTAATACTTACTTAACTTTTCTAAGCTCATTCACATTTACTGTTGTATCATCTCGTGTAAAACATATGCTCATGCATACACATTCTTTTTTCACATAATTGTGATATTTTTGTCTGTATTAGGGAAGAAACAGTCATACCTAGCTGTTTAATCAGCAGTTATTCTAGCTGTTCTTTACTTTGAAGCATTTTCTTAGGAGCTTCAATAACAGTTAAGATAAAGTCATGTTTATTATAGTTGTTTTAAGTATACTGCAACCAATGTATGAATCAGGTATTTATTGGTAGAATTGTGGATAGAATATGAAGATCCCATCTCTAGTTTTCTGAATTTTCCACAATGTGTTTCATTGCCTGCTTACCAGGTGCAGTTTCTTGTTTCCCTGACCACAAAGATTGTTTCTTACTAGGGGCATAACCATCTCATTACCTATGTCCCACCAGCTGGACTAAGGAAGGTAGGCTACGAAATGAGTACTTCAAAAAGCTGTCTACCTAGCTCCTTTGCATGTGCACTCCTTAACAGCTTGTCAGTTGATAAAACTCCTGTACCTTGAGCTGATTGCTTTTTACATTTTGGCCACATCTAATGGTTGTTTGAAGAGGTTAAGCACCCCAAAAGGATCTGACTATGTTATTACAAGAAGCCAAAAGCCAATGAGGTATCAAACATTATGTTCTTGTCTCCCATTCTCAAGCCTACCATTTTATAGTCTGATGTGACACGCTTGTACTGGGAAGCTACAAAATTACACTTTTTTTTTTTTTTTCCCACTTAACTCCCTGTTTAGTAACTAGGGAGCAGTAGAGGAAGATTGGATCATGTACAGGAGAGATGAAGAGAGTTGATTCTTTGGTGATAACTGCAAAATCATTTTGAGTATTGCATATGAAAATTTATTCTACTATTTCTAATTTATACATTCTATGGGTAATCACAGAATTGACTAAAGCATTTAGTAATGTCTATTTATATGGCATATTCAGTATTATATTATTTATGTGGTGTATAATTGCATAGTATATGTGATGTACCATAATTTTCTGTCAGTTATTAAAATTATATATTTTATATTAATGTAGTATTTATTGAAATTTAGTTTTTTTAATTTCTCCAAAACAGTTCCTTGAAAGTGTGCAAAAAGAAAAAAAGCATAAACATTTATGAAGATTAAGCTATGTGTCTTATGTAGACATGAAAGGCTTGAAAAAGTAAATGCCTCTGAAATTATAATATACAAGTGAGGCAAACATGGAGAACTGAACTGCTGCACTCTCCCTATATTATCCGGAGTTGTGTAGAGGATGGTACACATAAAATTAATATGGAAATGAGTCTCCTCATATCATTCCTAAAGGCTTATTAATGGGTGAACTCCAGCTGCTAGCTATGTGAAAAATTAGTAATAAATAATTTGTAAAACTTAAAATTATTTTGACTCAAAAATATACACACACATTCTCATCAATCAATTGCTTGGTTTTACTTCAAAAAAATACACTTTAGGGGGAAGGTAAAACTTTCCTTTTTTGTTATTAAAAAAAAAAAAAGCATCCAAAATCAACCCAAAAATCAGTGTTAGTGTAAAATAGTGCTTTTTCTTGCAGTTTCCATCTCTATGCCTGAGAATTTTGAAAAGATGATAAATGTTATTATAGTAACATAGATGCAGATATGTAAATATTGATTATTTTTAAAACCCGAATACATTATGAAATTGATTGTTAGTTTCTTTGTATTTAAGTGCAGTATTTTCTAACCAAACAGAAAAAAACATAGCTTGTATTGGTTAGATGACTGAGGCAAGTATAAATGTCATTTAGGAATGCTTATATTATATACATCTTTATTAGAAAATAAAACCTCTGGCAGTTTGCATTCATCTTTTTTGAAATTACACTAAAAGTAGTTGGTAGTGGGGATTCATTGTGGCTGTCTACTATTTCTAGGATGAAGGTCTGCCACAGAAAATATTATGGTTGCAATAATAAAGAACATATGTTATTTTCATAACATGTAGTGTTGGGGGCTGCAGACCCCATCCTAGCCTGGCTTTCAGGATTTCAGTGTGGCCCTAATGCCGAGACAGTGGATTGTAACATCAAGGACTTCAGTGTGGAACCTGGCACTAAGCCGGGGCAACCTGGTTTGCAACAAACGCTGACAAGGACTTCCACACTGGCACTAAGCCGGGGCAACCTGGTTTGCAACATCAAGGACTTTCAGTCTGGCACTAAGCCAGAGCAACCTGGCGCTGAGCCGGGGCGGCCTGGTTTGCAACAAATAGCTGACACTGCTTAAGGAAGCTGCCCCGGCACTAAGCCAGTACCAAAAAGAATTGCTCTGATTGGATGAAGTGACCCATGCCCATCATGAACTCTCTTGATACATTAAATTGAAATCTTGTTCTTCTGTGTACCCTCTTTTTACCCCGTTTTGTACTACATTGTAATCTTGCTCTCCCCACATCCTCTGTAACCTGATTGGCTCATGATTCATATAAATATGACTGTAACTGCCTTGTAAGATCATCAGAGGATCATCAGAGGATGATCAGAGGAGGAAGAGAGAAGAATAAAGAGCTCTGATGAACAACTGATGTGTTGTGTCTCTCTCTGCGGGCAGAAGGAACGCGACATTTGGTGCCGAAACCCGGGAACGAACCAGGGACCTCTAGATCAGCAGCAACTACCTAGGTAAGTTTTTAAGATTAAGTTTTTAAGATTAAAGTTATAATAAGTTTTTAAGATTAAGTTTTTAAGATTAAAGTTATAATAAGTTTTTAAGATTAATATTATAAATAGTTTTTAAGATTAAAGTTATAATAAGTTTTTAAGATTAAATTTTTAAGATTAATGTTATAATAAGTTTTATAGATTAATGTTATAAAAATAAAATAGTAATAAAGGCAGCCTTAATATTACATCACAATAAAGCGATTAAAAGGGTGGTCCAGGGACATTACATTACAATTATCAGGACATACGAAAAGTAGTCCAATTAAAGTGAAAGTTCGCGATAAAGCGACTATCAGGACTCACGGAAGGTGGTCCGGGGACATTACATTACATTACAATAAAGCAATTAAACAGAAAAAGGTAGTCCAAGGACATTACATTGCAATATAGCAATTAAATTAGGACACGCGGAAAGCGGTCCAGTTAATAAAAGTATCACAGTAAAGCAACTACAATCACAAACAAGCAATCAGGACTCCTTAAAAGAAGTCCGAGGACACGCAGAAAAGCGGTCCATTTAAATTAAAAACAGGCACACAGAGGGTGGCCATTATAACTAGAACAAAGAGACAAAAAGCAGGGAAAAAACAATAAATCTGATTCATTAAAATTGGTGGTATCTCTTTTCTCCGCGTTGTTTCCATCAGTACTACTAAAACAATGGGTTCAGAAATGTCTAGAGCCCATATGGAGGGGCCTTTAAATGCTCTTTTAAAAATCAATGGAACACCCTTAAAGGCCTCCTCAGCAAGAAAATTTTTACAGACAGTGGAAAATATATCTCCTTGGTTTTTAGATAAAGGATTATTAAATGTCCCACAATGGGAACACTTGGGTGAAGACTTACTTAAAGCTGATCAACAGGAAATATTACCTGTTGGCACCTTGGCTATATGGTCTCTTGTAAAAGGTTGTTTGACCTCACAAAAAGAGAAATTTCAACCCCCTCTAAATGAAGGAAATAATATTTTGGAGGAAGTAAAAGAACAAAGATCGTTATGTTCCTTTCCTCCCCTTAAATCTGACCAAAGCGAGTCAGAAAAGGAACTATCAGATGAGGAACCTGAACCAAGGGTCAATGATATACAGTTGGCGCCACCTGGTAGTAAGAAAATATATCCTTCGCTTAAAAACTTTAGTTTTAACATACAAAAATCCTCTAATAGCCCATTACCACAATCAATTCCACCATCCTATGGCTCCAATATACAGTTTAATTTCCCGGAGCCCAAGGAACCTCCTAAAGTGCCTCTTCCTGAATATAATTACCCAGAGAACCCCCTAAAACAATCCTGGAAGGAATGTGAGCCCAATACTAGTTCTTGTTTTCCCGTATTTGAAAATCCACAAAATCAGAGATATCACCAACCGCTGGATTTTAAATTAATAAAACAATTAAAAGAAGCAGCTGGTACTTATGGCCCTCAAGCTGCATTCACCATGTCACTTGTAGAGACTATTTCATCTTTAAATTTGATCCCTAGAGATTGGGAAAATTTAGCTAGGGCTACTTTGACTGGTGGGCAATATTTAATGTGGAAAACAACTCACCATGAGATCTGTTTAGATACAGCCAGAAGAAATGCAGCAGCGGGCAATCCTGATTGGAACATAGATATGCTCACAGGGCAAGGGCAATATGATAATATTCAAGCTCAAATTCAATATCCTCCTGCAGTATACCAACAAATTGCTACTGCCGCCATAAAGGCTTGGAGAACTCTTCAAGGCTCAGGGGATCTACAAGGTCAATTGTCTAAAGTAATACAAGGTTCTAATGAACCATATGCAGATTTTGTAGACAGACTAATACAAACAGCTAGTCGAATCTTTGGGGAAGCTGATCAAGCTATGCCTTTGGTCAAACAACTAACATATGAACAAGCTAATAAATGGTGTAAAGAGGCCATTAGACCCTGGAAAAATAAAGATTTATCTGCATATTTAAAAATTTGCAGGGATATAAATGATTCTACCATCCAGGGACAAGTGTTAGCTTCAGCCATTGTACAAGGGTTACAAAAACCCTATAATACCAACCCATCATATAAAATAACTTCCAGGACTTGCTTTCTTTGTGGACAATTTGGACATTACAAAGTCAATTGTCCAAATAAAAAGACTCAAAAACCATGTAATCCAGGTTTATGTCCTAGATGTAAAAAGGGTAATCATTGGGCAAATATGTGCCAATCAGTTAGGGACAAAAATGGTAATTATTTAGGACCTAACCCAAGACTGACAAAAAACGGGAAGCAGGGCCTACCCCGGGGCCCACAACAATTTGCGGGGTAATTCAACAGGTTCCAAGGCAATGGTACCCCCCTACGGAGAAAGGAGGGAATCCAGAGCTACTAAAGGGAATGCAGGACTGGACATCTGTGCCACCTCCAGACTGGTCTTAACTCCTGATATGGGAGTTCAAATGATAGATTTGGATTGGAATGACAAAATACCACAAAATTCAGTAGGACTATTATTAGGAAGAAGCTCAACTATTCTAAAGGGACTTATAGTTCATCCAGGGGTTATTAATTCTAATTTTGAGGAAAAAGTAAAAATTATGGTTTCATCTCCAAGAGGAATTACAGTAATATCTCCGGGAGATCAAATTGCTCAGATGTTAATTCTACCAAGTAATCATACCCTATGGTCCAGAAGCGATAAAATTAGGGGATCTCAAGAATTTGGATCTGCTGGGGATCCTTTTGCTTGCTTCACTATGAATCTTGGGGACCGTCCATTATTAAAACTTACCATAGGGGGAAAGGAATTTACAGGATTATTAGATACAGGAGCAGATAAAAGCATTATCTCTTCCAATGACTGGCCAAAAGGCTGGCCACTTGTTACAGCCAACCAGACCCTAAGAGGACTGGGCGTAGCTTCCAGTCCTGACCAGAGTGCAGCTTCCTTACAATGGAAAGATAATGAAGGTCATTCTGGAATATTTCAGCCATATGTATGTAATTTACCCATCTCCCTATGGGGAAGGGATATTTTACAACAAATGGATGTTAAACTAACTACTGATCAAATCTATAAAGGTACCCCAATTAAAAATATGTTACAACATATGGGGTATAAAGAAGGAAAAGGTTTAGGCAAACACAATCAAGGTAATACTTCCCCTTCAAGTATACCTATCCCAAAAGTTAATACCACAGGGCTGGGTTTTTCCTAGGGGCCACTGAAACAGATAAAATTCCAATAATTTGGAAAGATGATAAGCCTCGATGGATACCTCAGTGGCCCCTAACCAAAGAAAAATTAGAGGCTGCCCAAAATCTAGTCAGGGAACAGCTTGATGCTGGTCATGTTCAACCTTCTACCTCTCCTTGGAATACACCTATTTTTGTTATTAAAAAGAAATCAGGGAAATGGAGACTGCTTCATGATCTCAGAGCAATTAATGATCAGATGTACCCTATGGGGCCCATTCAATGTGGCCTGCCTTTAGTTTCAGCTCTGCCCAAAGGATGGCCTACTATTATTATTGATATAAAAGACTGTTTCTTCTCCATACCTTTACATAAAAGTGATTGCTGGAGATTCGCTTTCACCTTACCCTCTATCAATCATGCTCAACCTGATCAAAGATTTAAATGGGTTGTATTGCCCCAAGGTATGGCTAATAGTCCTACCTTGTGCCAGATTTATGTGGATAAAGCTTTAAAATCCACTCGAGAAAGATTTAAACAGCTTTTAATTTATCATTACATGGATGATATCCTCTTATGCCATAAAGAAATAGCCCTTTTAAAGAAATCTTTAATACTTATAACCAAAGAATTGGCATCGTGGAGTCTAATTATCGCCCCAGACAAAATACAAACAGGAAATCTACAAGACTATTTGGGAACTAAATTATCAGCTACTATAGTACAACCTTTAAAACTTACCATAAAAATAGATCACTTAAAGATGCTTAATGATTTTCAAAAGTTATTGGGAGACATCAATTGGATTAGGCCTTATCTGAAACTATCTACAGGAGAGCTGAAGCCTCTCTTTGATTTGCTCAAGGGAGATCCTAACTTAAATTCTATAAGAGTTCTCACACCTGAAGCTAGACAGGCTATTCAGCTAGTTCAGGAACGTCTAAAATCTTGTCAGGTATCTCGCTGTGATTTAACTCAACCCCTGTCATTTATTGTCATCCCGGAAGCACGCAGTCCATCAGGTATTATCTGGCAGGGGGGTCCCTTATGTAACCTTAATTTGCCTAGTTCTCCCTCTAAGGTGCTTCAATCCTACCCCAAGTTGTGTCCCAGCTAATATTCAAAGGCATAGAAAGCTGCATATCTACATTTGGGACACATCCAAGGTTTATTATTACTCCCTATACTGTTAAACAATTACAATGGTTGATTAATCATGATACAGATTGGGACTATACTTCGATGTTCTACAAATGAAAAATTTGATAATCATTATCCTAAACATCCCTGGATTCAATTTTGCTTAAACACTCCTGTTATTTTCCCTAAAACAACGAAGGCTAATCCCATACTAAAAGGTGTTATAGTGTTTACTGATGGATCCAAAAATGGATCTGGAGTTGTAATAATTAATAAAAAAGTACATACTACTATTATTCCAGCCTCTTCTGCCCAAATTGCTGAATTAGCTGCAGTTATACTAGCCTTTAAATTATTAAAAGATAAACCATTTAATTTACTTACTGATAGCTGTTATGTTAAAAATTCATTAGCTGTGTTAGAAACAGTGCCTTACATTTCTCAACACTCTACCATTACCTCCTATTTTAACAGCTTACAACAGTTGATCCATGAGCGATCCCATCCCTTTTATGTAGGTCATATTAGAGCTCATACCAAACTACCTGGACCTTTAATGGAAGGCAATAATTTAGCCGACATAGCTACCAAAGTAACCTATGTTTTTTCAGTTACAGAGCAGGCCAAACTTTTCCATGATAAATTTCATGTAAACTCCACTACCCTACGCAGAAAATTTCCTATTACAAAAGATATTGCCAAACAAATAGTCAAAGATTGTCAAAACTGTGCACCTCTTATTCCAGTCCAATCACTTGGAGTAAATCCACGTGGCCTTTTGCCTAATCATATTTGGCAAATGGATGTCACTCATATCTCTGAATTTGGAAATCTAAAGTATGTCCATGTGTCTATTGACACATATTCAGGAGTTATTATGGCCTCTCCTTTAACCGGAGAGAAAGTAAACAATGTTATTCAACATTGTTTACAAACATTTGCTTGTTGGGGCATTCCAAAAATCATTAAGACAGACAATAGACCTGCCTATACCTCTAAAAGTTTTAAACGTTTTGCTGATACATTTGACATACAATTGGTAACTGGAATTCCCTACAACCCTCAAGGCCAAGGTGTCATTGAACGCGCCCACCTTACTCTCAAAAATCATTTATTAAAACAAAAAGGGGGAATTGGGGTCTCCTATAGATCCCCCAGGGATAAACTTAACGTAGTTCTTTTTATTTTAAATTTTTTAACTTCAGATGACAATGGGCGTTCAGCTGCTGACCGTCATAGTTCTCCTAATTCCACCCCTCAACAATGGGTCAAGTGGAAAGATGTCCTCACTGGACAATGGAAGGGTCCACACCCTGTCCTCCGTTGGGTCCGAGGGTCTGTTTGTGTTTTTCCACAGGATCAACAGGTTCCAGTGTGGGTCCCAGAACGACTGACACAAATCACCGCAATACCTCCACAAGACTCTGCCCCTACACCCCAAGAATCAACATGAAGCTTACAACATACCCAAAATCCACTAAAGACAAAACTTTCACGTTATTAATTATCTTAGTTTTTCCTGTGATGCCCTATGGCAGTCCACATGTATCCAGAAATTTAGTTTGGTCTATTCATAATATTGAAACTAGTAAGAAACTAGTCCTGGCTCAAGGGCATCATGCCCTGAACACCTGGTGGCCAGACTTAACTTTCGATCTTTGTAAGTTAGCTGAAGGATCTTGGGAACACACCCAGAAAACCAAAGGAGACTCTTATCCACCCTGCAGATTTCGATCTTGGTATTTTTGCCCTGGGCACACCCATACCTACCGATGTGGGGGGCCAGAAGCCTACTATTGTGCTTCATGGGGTTGTGAAACCAGTTCAAATGGATATTGGCTCAAAGGAAAACCTAGAAATGACTACGTACAATTTTCTGAAACTACCCCAGGTGAGTCCAATATAACTATTAGATTTACCCAAAAAGGAAAACAACAAATGGCATGGCTCCAAGGATACTTATGGGGAGTTCGCCTATATACTCGGCAAGGAGATCCAGGGTTCCTATTCCGACTTCAAATAGATATTATAGAATCTGAAACCCCAATTGGCCCCAATTTCATTCTTAAAAACCAACGGGTACCCTCAGTTTCCGGACCAAAAGTACCCACCAAGACCGTACCTCCTCCTATTAGCCCTGCGACCATACTATCAGTTAACATCCTTCCTAATGACCCCTATGTTAAAACTCCTCCTCTTGAAACCGGAGATCGGCTATTCAATTTAGTTCAGGGAGCCTATCAGGCCCTCAACGCTACCAATCCAAATAAAACCCTAGAATGCTGGCTGTGTCTTTCTTCCAGTCCTCCTTATTATGAAGGAATTGCCCTAATTACCTATTGGAATTATAGTAGTAATCCTGATCCTAAATGTGCCACTCTACCTAGCTCCAAATTTACCATCACAGTGATCTCTGGACAAGGAATTTGTATAGGGAATATACCCCCTTCTCACTCACATTTGTGCAGTGTCAACTTTACTTTAGGTAATAACAAAGATGACCATTATCTTTGGGGCCCAAGTGGAACTTATTGGGCTTGTAGTACAGGACTGACTCCTTGTGTATCTACCACAGTTTTAAACTTTAGTTCCGATTTTTGTGTTTTAATCCAATTATGGCCTAAAATTTCCTATTTTACATCCAACTATGTGTTAGGGTCCCTTGAAGGACAAAACCGTTATCCTAGGGAACCTATAAGTATGACCATAGCCCTCCTTCTGGGCATAGGTGGTATAACTGCAGGTATAGGGACTGGGACTGCTGCCTTTGTAAAAGGGAACCAATTATTACATCTTCAAATAGCCATGAATGAAGACTCAGCAGCCATGGCAAAATCTATTTCTGCACTAAAAAAATCTCTGACCTCCCTATCAGAGGTTGTTTTACAAAACAGGAGAGGCTTAGATTTACTCTTCTTGCGTGAAGGGGCCTTTGTGTAGCAATAAAAGAACAATGTTGCTTCTATGCAGACCATACTGGAGTAGTCAGAGAAACCATGGAAAAGGTCACTGAGAGATTAGCTAAGAGACAAAGAGAATTTGAATCCCAACAAGGATGGTTTGAACATTGGTTTTATAAATCTCCCTGGCTCACCACCCTCCTATCCACTATAACTGGCCCCCTTGTCATCCTACTCTTAATTCTGATTTTCGGGCCATGTATTTTTAATAAACTAATCCATTTCATAAGACTTAGACTTGACACTATTCAAGCCATGATGATTATTCACCAGCACCAGGTTTAAACTTCTTTTGATAACTATCTTCCAGCTTCAGTCTCTCCTGCAGATACGGCCTTGCCTCTTCTTTTTTCCAGCCACAGAAAAAGCTCCAACCGTGCCTTCAACAACGTTTTCCTACACCATCACCTTGTCCGGCATCTTACATCTATTTTCTTCCTGGTCCTGACTGCCTTTAAGGCTAGAGGCCTCCCCCTATTTATGGCTATAATGCTAGGCCGGTAGTCAATGACGGGTAATGTAGGAGGTGGCCATGTACCAACCTAAGACAGAAACTGTAGCATGATCTACAGTCTTCAATGACGGGTAAGGACATGTGCTGGACCCCTCAACCTAAGACAGGCACGGTCTCAAGCCTTTTCTTTTTTAATAAAAAGAAAGGGGGAGATGTTGGGGGCTGCAGACCCCATCCTAGCCTGGCTTTCAGGATTTCAGTGTGGCCCTAATGCCGAGACAGTGGATTGCAACATCAAGGACTTCAGTGCGGAACCTGGCACTAAGCCGGGGCAACCTGGTTTGCAACAAACAGCTGACAAGGACTTCCACACTGGCACTAAGCCGGGGCAACCTGGCGCTGAGCCGGGGCGGCCTGGTTTGCAACATCAAGGACTTCAGTCTGGCACTAAGCCGGGGCAACCTGGCGCTGAGCCGGGGCGGCCTGGTTTGCAACAAATAGCTGACACTGCTTAAGGAAGCTGCCCCGGCACTAAGCCAGTACCAAAAAGAATTGCTCTGATTGGACGAAGTGACCCATGCCCATCATGAACTCTCTTGATACATTAAATTGAAATCTTGTTCTTCCGTGTACCCTCTTTTTACCCCGTTTTGTACTACATTGTAATCTTGCTCTCCCCACATCCTCTGTAACCTGATTGGCTCATGATTCATATAAATATGACTGTAACTGCCTTGTAAGATCATCAGAGGATCATCAGAGGATGATCAGAGGAGGAAGAGAGAAGAATAAAGAGCTCTGATGAACAACTGATGTGTCGTGTCTCTCTGCGGGCAGAAGGAACACGACATTGTAGGATTTATATAATCAAATTGAAAAAAAGGACTTTTTTTTATAACTAATAAATATAAACATGTATTTCTCCTTTGGTTCCATTCAGGCTTAGGCATATGCTGTATTTTTAATTAATTTTGTTTAATTATAATCCTATAGCAGCTATGAAATGTGTTGAAGGTTGCTAGCTAATGGCAAAAAGAAAGATGCAAATGAAGATTTCTGTAATTGATAAAGACTAAACAATGAACATTTTCAGATTTTGCCCACGGGGCTGGTAGCTAACTATCTTGGTTAGAGCTGTGCCCTAATTTGTATCTGTACACTTTATTTTGTGGAAGAGCAACTAATACGCAAGATTTACTTGAATATGACCTGACAGGTACATGCAGATTCATTTAGGGGATAAGCATCTGTGTGTGTGCATTATTTCTTAAAATTTTCAGCAGTCTAGATATTGATAAAATCCTTAGACTTATGCTTTTAAATCTGGCAAGTAACAAGTTCAAGAGTCACAGCTCCATCTTAACAATAGTAAAATCTTGAGCAGACTGAAAAATGGAGATCAATGATTTGAGGTTGAGAATGTAGTTCAGTGTTAGTGTTTGCCTGGCATGTGCAATATCCTGGTTTCCATCCCAAGAACTGAAAATAGATAGGTAATATTAAAGTATCTGATAATTCTAATCACACTTCTAAAAAATCAAGAATATGTCTTAGAAGAAAAGGGAAGTCACAGGGCCAACTACAGCCCCCCAAATTGGAGAAATAGGTGAACAGGAAGAATCACAACCTACCAGGGCATAAAACCACAATGAGAAATCTTCATGGAAAGTAATGCCTGGGTTGGAAATATCTAAGCTGTAATTGATGTATATATGGAGGCTCTATGTATGAGAAATAAAAACTCACTAAGAGTTGTAGTCATGGGAGATGGAAATATTTTTGTAAGTTTTACCTCCAGGAACTCAATCGGGTTTCTGTAAGAGAACATTGAAAAAATCCTCATGTTCTGGCAGGCTGTGGCAAAAAATGACCTTCATGAAATATACTAAAGCATTCTTTTCTTCTTAATAAGGTCTTTCTGTGGGAGAAACTAACCAGAACTTAACTTTCAGGGGTCTTGGGGAATGTAAACACCCAATGCTATTCCTCTGTAACTATACCATTGTACCTAAAGATGAGAAGGAGACTGACAATCACTTGTGAGTTCACAATCCAGAGGCATCCTATTAAAATAAACTGATAATCATAGGAAAAATGCTTCCTTTCCTCAGCACCATCCACACTTTTACTGATGGCCTATTTATAGCAGTTCCTTTTATGTAAAAGATTTTGACTATCAAAAAAAATTACAAGTATCAGAAGGCAAACAAAAGCGCATGCAAATTAAGATATTAACAATAGTTAATTACAAACTATTATGACTTTCTGTAAGAAACATAATTTACACTTGTGAATAGTTTATTTCTGGAAATTTCCATTTAATATTTTTGGAAAGTGATTATCCATAAGTAACTGAAATCATGGGAAGCAGAACTGCAGATAAAGGGAACTACTATATGGAATATGCAGACAGTGTGGTGTTACTCAATCCTAAATAGAGAAAACTTCCATGCATTATGCATATTACCAGATAAATTGAAAGAAGCTAATCTGAATAGGCTGTGTGCTGTATGATTGGAACTATGTGACATCATGGAAAAGGAAAGCTATGGAGACAGTACAAAGAACAGTTGTTGCCAGTGGGTAGAGAGAAGAAAAAGATGAACAAGTGAAGCACAAAGTTTTTGGTCAGTAATACTGCATTCTACTGTCATGCACAACTAATTAGAACAAATTTAAAACCTAATTAAAAAACTATTCTGTAATATCACAATGGTGGATACAGTCATTTTAAATTTGCTCAAACTTATACAGTGTACAACAGTGAGAGTGAATACTAGGGTATGTAGTGGATTTGAAGTGATAATGTGTCAATGTATGTTTATCGGGTATAGCAAATGTGCCTCTCTGGGGTAGAATGTTAATAATACAGGGATAAGTGTGTGTTTGGGGCAGGAGATCAGGTGTACCTTTTGCTCTATTTTGTGAATCCAAAACTGATCTAAAATAAAGTTCTTAAAACACTAATCTGAAGTCTTACTTTTATAGGTGAAGAATTAAGTGGCCAATTTTTCATAACTTCTTCAAGGACTAGCTTCCATATTCTCTACTTATGTCATTATATCTGAGTTATTTTGCCTTTATTGCCAGGATTTTCAAATCAAATGATAATGTATTTTATTTCACATTTTATTTGATAGCATTTTAATTGTACTTTTCTTTTATACACACTTTGTTACTATAGGTAGCTTCAGTTTCCAATCTAAAAGGATAATAAGGGGAAGAAATAGAAGAAAATTCATTTATCAGATTAAAATCAAAAAGGGCTCAGTGGTGCCTTCCTAATATGCACCAGGCCCTTGGGGCAATTAAAAGTGCTTTTCTATTATTTAAGAAATACGCTACTTTTTTATAATATTTGGTACTACAAGTCCCTTGTAGTTCTCAATTAGTTTTTCTGTCTTTTTGAGATAGTGTCATTGTCCCCTTCCTTTTTTTTTTTTTTAGGTGCTGGGTATATATCCAAAGCTCTGCACATGCTGGGCAAGCCACTTATCATTAAGTTATACCCTCAGTCTTGCTCTTTTGCTTTTGAATTGGCCCCATGTATGCTATACCTACTTATTTTCTTATATGGTTTAAATTTGCATCTGTAAGTTACTTATTAGCTTTATGACTTGGGCAAGTTATCTCTGCAAATTAGTTGTCCATTGTAGAATGAGGAAAATAATATCTACCTTGTAGTAGTGTTGAAGATTAAATGAATAATAAATGACGAAGCACTTAATACTCTGTTTGTGTTGGTTTAACAATTATTGTAAGCAAAGACCTTGACTCCTTCCATACAGTATTTGCAGCTTTTAATTTATGTAATTTATTTTTGTAAACAGTTTAACCTAACAGAACTTTGTATTAAGGAATAATAAATACCACCATATATTTTTTTCTTTCTTTTTCTTTTTCAGTACTCAGAATTGAATCCAGGGCTTTCACATTTTAGGCAAGACCTTACCACTGAGTAATGTCCTAGGCCTAAAATTTTAAAACTGAGACTGCCCTTTTTCTTGCTAAAATACCATATATAGGCTTACTAAATTGACTTTTATATGCCTCTTTTTTCCCCTGTGATAGGGCTTTTCCATAATTATAGTTAAGTGGTGTAATGACAGCTGATAGCTTAATTTTTATATTAGTAGAATTATTACTAATTCCTAGATTATATTATTCTTTTTTTGTACCAGGAATTGAACCCAGGACTAGTTCACCACTGAGCCACTTCTTCAGTCCTTTTTTATTTTAAGACAGCATCTCTTTAAGTTACTTAGGGCCTTGCTAAGTTCTGAGGCTGGCTTTGACGTTTTCATCCTCCTGCCTTGGCCTCCTCAGTTGCTGGGATTCCAGGTGTTTGCCACCCCACCTGGCTTTCTAGATTAGATTATTAAACCAGATTTTTTGATCATTTAGTGATCCCTTCTCAATTATATCAGTAAAAGAAATACAGTATTCAATGGATCTTTTTGGTTTTTGAGATTTTTTTATTACATAATTTTATTCACATAACATACATAATTGTTCTATTTTATTGTTTTTATTTATTTTGATTCATTGTACCCAAATGGTACAATTGTTTCTCAGTTGTTTCTCTAGTTGTACATGAAGTAGAGTTGATCTGTTATTCTGCCTTGTTTTTTGTCATCTTTGTATTTAGTTCATGTTACAAAAATTTAACATTTAATAGTGGGGAATTTTCACTTTTTGATTATTGAAAAGATTCCCACTTCTTATTTTCTGTTGCCTTATAACTTGAAAATGTGTATCAGACTTGTCCCATTTTGTGCTTTCCCTTGTAATGATGGTTGATACAAGGTATTGACATTTTTCACCAAAGATCAGTAGGCATTTTTCCCCTCACTGATACTGATACATAGGTGACAGGAGCAAGTTTTTCCTTCTGGGCTCCTGAAGCTCAGACTGCTCATACTTTCACACGCCTCTGCCTGAGGCAGGAGGTGGGAGAAAATGAGGCCAAAAAGGAAAGGGGAACATTAGGTGAGGAGATGAGAAGATGGCACTGAGACTTTGAGGCCGTTAGTTCCTTATTTCTATGCACAACCTCCAAATCCTGTGAGACGATAATTTCTGATTTTGTTTGTCAGCTTGACTTTGGTTTCTTTCATTTAAATTTGAAATTTCTGACTAAAAATCCAATATTAATCTGAATAATAATTCTATTCCTACATTGGGCTATTTAAAGGTAATTTGGATTTTAATCTCAGTGTAAATATTTACTATATATAGGTAAACTCAGCTTATATATGAATTAATATTCAGAATCTGTGGAGTGGAAATAATAAAGTATTTCATTTATTAATGAGCCTTGCTTAGAAGAAAAACTTATAATGAGTATAAAATATACCAGTATTCCTTTTTTTTTTGTATACTTTTACAGTGTAAGAGTTTCTTTTAAAGAGAAGGGCAAGGACAAAGTCAGACTATTCATAATTTCATTGGCTTGGTATAAATATCTTTTTTTGGTACTGGGGACTGAACCAAGAGGTGCTTTACCTCTGTGCTATGTCGCTAGCCTTTGCTATTTAATTTTGAGACAGGATCTCCTTAAGTTGCCAAGGCTGGCCTTTAACTTGTAATTCTCTTGCCTCATCCTCCCCAGTTGCTGGGATTACTGTGAATGTCTTCTTATTTTTAATCAAAGTATCTGTGGTAACCATATAGAAGGGGCAGAGAGGGGTAAGAAAACCTGGGTGAAATATAGAACAGAAGAGGTCTGAGTTTTGTTCACTAGAAATTGATAAACCATTACTGATGGTTTTAGATCCATAGATTGTCCCCTTCTGGATTAAATGCTAGACTTCTACAAAGGGAATTGGTGATAGAGGTGAAGAAAAATCTTAGTTTTCTTTCTTTAGGTTGAGGCTCATGCTATGTATAATTACATATAATACATAATTACATAATAATTATATATTGCTCAGCCTTCTTGTATTGCTTTTTAATAAGCTGTTGATATTGTGTTGACTTGCAAAATCTTTTTTTTTTTGTTGTTACTTTACACTAATTGCTTAAGGGTAACAAATAAGACGGGAATTGACTATGAGTATAGTAATTGCCCTTTAATCCACAGTGGATACCTGTTCCAATATTCCCAGTGGATGCCTGAAAACACATGAAGTACCAAATCCTCCTATATATAAACTATGCTTTTCCTACTTATTTATCTCTCATAAAGTTTATAAGGTAGGCACTATAGAGGTTACCAACCAAGTCTAATGGTGAAAAAGAATAGTAATATTATGTAGTAAAAACTATCTGAATATTTTCTCTTTTAAAATATCTTAATTCCTCATTGCACCAAAGTAACAACAGACTGTGGATGACTGAATAACAAAATCAGGGAAAGCAAAACCATAGGTAGGGGGACTACACTGGTCAAAACTTTGAGGACCATTTTGGAAGTCTTTGATGAATATGGTTAGGAGTTATGATGAATATTAACTTTAATATTAAGTATTCCAGTTCCAGAATTAACTAGACTGTTGACAAGAGGATGGTAAACCGAGTATGAGATGTCTATTTCACACTCCAGTTTTTACTGTTTGTCCCTATGTGAATTGAAACTAATACTAAATACAGTTCCTGGAGCTCCATTGAAAGGAACTTAGTTATACAGACCTTCATTGTCATTCCTAATGCATATATTCCAAGTGTAGATTTATAGTAAAGTGGTCTGTATCCCAAAATATAACTCTGCTGGAATAATTTTGATAAGTCATTAACTTCTTACAGTTCTTATAACTAAGAAAAAGGGAAAATATTTGTCTTATCTGAGCATACATATGCATTTTTTATTACTTTGCTGCCAAATCTTAATATTTCAGCTTTAGAGAGGTATGATTTCCACAAATTTTAACTTTATTCTTTGATGTTATATATTGGAATCATACAGGATACTACTTTGTGCATGTCTTCTTTCAATTAACATGATACTTTGAGATTCATCCATATTATTCAAAAGAGTAGTGCTTTGTTTAATTGCTAAATAGGAGTTAATTACGTGAACGTTTCACATTTCTGTGTCTGTTCTCTAGCTGATGGATATTTGGTCTGTTTCTAGTTTTGGTTGATCTGGACAAAGTTCCTGTGAACATTTGCATACAACTTTGCATGGACATATATTTTTATTGTCTTAGGAGTAGAAATTGCAGGGTTGTATAAGTGTATGTTTGTAATTTTAAAATAAACCACCTATTTTTGCATTCTCATTAGTAACTTTGGAGGAATTTCATGTACTCTGCATCCTGTCAACACTTGGTATTACTAGCTTTTGTTAACTTTAGTGGTGTGTCTGTAGTGATATAACATCATGGTTTTAATTTATAATTTCCAAAGACTAATGATGATCAGCTTTTCATGTGTATTCATATATTTTGGTCAAATATCTGTTCGACTCTGTTACCCATTAAAAAGTTAGGCTTTGTTTTTATTAAATTCCAGGAGGTTTGTTTTGTTTTGTTTCTTTTTGTTACCACTTGTCATATCCTTATCCCTTCTTAATATTTTATTTAGAGGCATGGTCTCTAAAGTTGCTAAGAGCCTCACTAAGTTACTGAGGATGGCTTTGAACGGGTGATCCTCCTACCTCAGCCTCCTGAGCTGCTGGGATTACCAGGGGTGCACCATCTCTACTGACTTGATGTCTTCAAAATCACATGTTTTGTAACTGTGTTCTCATGGCTTGTAGGTTTCTTTTTCATTTTCTTAATAGTGTCTTTAGAGAGCAAAACAGTGTAATTTTTAGGGGGCGGTAACAGAGGTTGAACTCAGGGGCACTCATGACCAGTGACATCCTCAGCCCTATTTTGCATTTGTTTATTTAGAGACAGGGTCTCACTGAGTTGCTTAATACCTCAATTTTGCTGAGGGTGGCTTTGAACTCTCTATCCTCCTGCCTCAGCCTCCCGAGACACTGGGATTATAGGCATAGGCCACTGCACCCGGCAACAATGTAATTTCTATGTAGACCAAGTTACTGCTTTTTTAATTCCCCCTCCCTTTTATAGATACTGCTCTGTATCTTTTTTGAGGATTAGTTTCTAAGGTCACTAATATTTACTTCTTTCTGGAAGTTTTTGTTTTGTTTTATAGCTTTAGGTTTTACATTGTAGTCTATGAAATGCTTTGAATTAAAGTTTGTTGAATGAATGAAGTAAGGATCAAGGTTTTGTTTTTCTGTTTGAACCAAGGGTAGATTAATCACATCCCCAGTCCCGCCCCCCAGCCCTTTTGGGACAGCCTTTTTGGAGGGCTTGGACCTCTGATACCCTTGCCTCAGTCTCCCCAGCACCCAGGACTATAGATATGTGCCACTGCACCTGAATTGCTATTTGTTTTCTATTTATCACATATTCTTTGTTTTCCTTTCATTGATCAAGTGTTTTTAAATATTTCATTCTATTACCAATAGTATATTTGCTATATTTTTTTGGGAAAAGTAAGAAGTTTTATTGTTTTGCTAGTAAAATAGAAATACGGGGGATTCCTGTCCCAGAGGCTGTGATTCTCTATTTGCTCTTTTAATTTTTATTTTATTGTTTTGTGGTGCTGGGTTTCTAACCTAGTGGTGGAGTGCCTGCTTAAAATGGAACTACATCCCCAGCCCGTTTTGTTTTTTTCTATGACTACTATAGAGGTTATAGTAGGCACAATCTTCTTTAAAGTACAGCTATACTGCTTGATGTATGAAATAAGTATGTGGTAGTAAATCTCTATTTTTCTACCTTCTATCCATTTCACTACTATTCTGCATTTTATTTTTAGATACATTGCAAAATCCATATATTTTAGTCAGCTTTTTCACTGCTCTGATCAAAAGACCTGAGAGGAACAATTTTAAGGAGGAAAAGTTTATTTTCAGGCTTATGGTTTCAGAGGTCTCAGTCCACAGATGGTTGACTCCATTGCTCTGGGCTTCAGTGAGGCAAAATATCATGCAGAAGTGTGTGGCAGAGAAAAGCAGCTTGGGACATAAGCATCAGGAAGCATAGAGAGCTCCCCTCACCCCAGACAAAATATACAAATGCCCTCAGTGACCTACCTCCTCCAGCCACCTGCCTATAGTTACCATCCAGTTAATTCCTGTCAGAGGATTAATGCACTGACTAGGTTAAGGATCTCATTATCCAATCATTTCACTTCTAAACCGTCTTGCATTGTCTCACATGTGAGCTTGTGGGAGACACCCAGTATCTAAGTCATTAACAACCATAATTCATTGTTATTTTTATCTGCTTTAAGTAGACAATTATCTCTTAAAGAGGAAAAGATGTATTTATCCAAATTCTTCAAGACTTGTTTTTATTAAAACTTTGTTAGAGTGGGCTTGGAGAGGGACCTTTGTTATAGGGCTAGTTTAGCCCAGTTTATAAGGTCTTAGCTGAATGCTCTGAGTTAAATAAAACCTCTTTGGTCAGATCCAAAATGTCTGTGTCCACTCTGGTACTTAAGTTTATAGTGTCCAAGTAGTTGCTTGTTAATTAACCGTTGATTCTTTGTCCATCGAATCTCACTCATTGCTTGTGAAGCTAGTTAACTACTAAGATGAAAGGGTGTCCCACAAATTACAGCAGTCACTGTCTTCTAGAACCAGTTACAGTTTCTGAGTGGGTTTCTGCTCTGCTCAGATTCCCAGATTTCCCCACTCTGGTTGGAGTCTGGAAAGCACTTCAAAAGCACAAGGCTTGAACTGTCATAGGACTCAGGTAATTTGTTTTCTCTGTGGAATCAGTTTTTTTCCTGTTGTCCAACATTTAGGAATGGTTATTCTACATATTTTGCAAATTCTTTAGTTGTTTATGGTGGGGGGGTCTACACTCAAACAAGGTAGTCCTTTACCTTCTGTAAATACAGGATTCCATGAAATAAGAGTCATTACAATCTATTTTATGAATGAATAGATCACATTTTTAGGCAACCTTCTAACAGCAGTTGTCCTAGTATAGCAAATATTCATGTTCTAATTGTTCATCGCTGGATTTTCAGTAAAGTAAGAAATGGTAGCTTTCTTAATAGTATTGTAAATAGTACCCTGAACCTACTGTTTTACTGGTTGCTTTTTAATGCCTGTAGTCAATTACCAGAACCACCCTCTCACTGGCCCTTGTTCCTATAGTAGTTGCAGCTTTAAGATATAATCTCACTACTCAATTTTGGATTATTGTGTTCTTGTTTTACAGTACTCCATCACATTTAATAAAATATTTTGTATTGGTTCTAACCATTGGTATTCATTAGAATACAGAAATAATTTAAGAACCCTAGGCTCTTAAAATCTGCTTTAACATTGGCGCAGGAAAAGCGATTGAAAATGGCTAATTTTTATATTAAGGAGGCCTTAAATTACATTAATGACTTAGAGTGTTGCCAAAATTATCTCCTAGTTGGGTCATTGTTTATCTCTATAGTCTTCAATTTTGTTTTCTTAGCAGAATTAACCCAGTCTCCACTCATCATCCAAGAAATGACCCTTCATGTCAGATTTTAAAAATTACACTGGGATTATCATTGCAATTTGCAATATATACCTAAGAGACTTCATAATCATAATCATAATGTATGATTTTCATCTGCCTTAGAATTCAAACCATCCTTGTTTATCATATATTTTATTTTACTATAACAAGTCTTTGTGCCAGATTTGGCATTTAAATATTGAAAAATGAGGACAAATAACTTCCCCTAATAACATCATTTCTAGGCAAATACCATTATAAAAATATTGTGCTTTTATTTAATACTTTATAAAATCTCTTGGTAGAAGTCATTTATAGGCAAATATCCATATTTATAATATGTATGGGGTGAGTAAGATCTTTGGGTAGCTGGAAGATCTTATGAGTTATAATGTTGGCTATTAAATGGGTTTCAAATAGCTGTCAAAGAATCACTTAGTAAAGGGAAGTTGCTTATGTTTTTTGAAATTGTAAAATGTTTTTCCCTTTGAAATTATCAAATGTCTTATGTTGCTTATGCAAAAAATTAAAATGTTTAAATAGAGAAAACTAGTAAGTGTTGGTGTTATCTGGCATGAGGAAAACCTTAATATTGGAGAGCATGATCCGTGCATGTCTGTTAGTATCTTAGAGATGAGGAGTTCTTTCTTACACCAATCCCCCAGTGCATACCTGGAATAACACTTTTCTTCTTATACTGATAAACAAGTCCATGGTGTTAAGCAGGAATCTCTAAATTGATCATCTGATTTCCATAGCTTCCTTGAATTCAAATTAATTTTGAACTTTAAAATTTTATTTGATTAGCAGGTAGGAACTTTTGGAAGTATCACTCTTGCCTTGAAACATGTTATTTTTGATACCATTACCTTTTTCCTTTGCAGGATTTAGCTTAGGATTCTTTGTATATTAAATATTTATCAGTGTTGTTTATTAAGTAGGACCTGTTATGCAGTAGACTCTGGAAGTAGTGTTGAACAAGGTGTAGTTTCTCAATGCATAAGGTCTATAGTCTATGAAGGAAAAACAATAGGAATTTGAAAATAATTCTCCATTATTAGGTGCTTTTTGCATCAAGTTGGTAGATTTTTTCTAAGAATAGTCTTCTACCTACTCTTGACATGGGGGTTTTACCAAAATCTTAGTCAATTCTTATTTAAAAGGAATATTATCATGCTAAATGTTAAGAGTAAAGGGAATTTTAATTAAAAAATATAATATATTATGGATTCTAAAAAGCACAAAAATGTTTGCTTTTAAGAATACAAAGGAAGGTTTATCTGCTTATTTATTCAGTTACAGTGTCTTTTCTTTCAGGGACATTTCAGTATAAGGTAAAAATATAAAATTATTGGTCTTAATGTTTTTGGGATAATTATCTTGTGACTACATAGTTTTGATAATGGCCATTGAGTCATTAAGTAAAATTACCTCATTTTTAAAAATCTTTTTTAAAAAATTGTTTTAGTTGTCAATGGAACTTTATTTTTGTTTTTCATTTCTATGTGGTGCTGAGAATCAAACACAGTCCCTCACACATTCTAGGCAAGTGTTCCACCACTGAGCTACAACCCCAGCCAAGATTACCTCATTTTATGTTTTCTTTATTATCTGGGAGAGGGGTTTCTAGGCCACTTGGCATGGGATATTTTTATTCTCAGTATCTTAACTGTACGTACTTAATAGTAAATGATGTTTTATGTTACTATGGACTTCATATCTAATGAAATGGTTTAAACTGTTCATTTTTATATACATTGAAGGCAAAAGCTAGCCAAGAAGTAGAAAGAGATGTTTTGTCAAGAGATGAATACAATCTTAAAATAATGATATTTGACCACTAAGACATTTGGCCATGAAATTTAATAAATACTTCTGAATCGTTAATCTATAATCATGTTTGGGCTTGTTTCCAGTCTTTGTTTCAATCTTTAGAAAATATTATTCTAGATTAAACTCAATCAAGTAAAATTATGTTTACACTATTTCAAATATCTAACTGTACTAGGATGTTAGCTGATGACCAGGTATTTATATTTTACTTTTCCATTATTATTAGTAGTAATTATTATTTGGTACCAGGGACTGCACCCAGGGGCAGTGAACCACATCCCAGCCTTATATACATATTTTTTTAAATTTTATTTTGAGATAGCAGAGTCTTGCTAAGTTGCTTATGACCTTGCTAAGTTACTGAATCTGATTTGGAACTTTCCATCCTTCTCCCTCGCAAGCTCCTGAGATTACAGGCCACCACACCCCACAACGCTTTTAATTTTTTTTTTCCATTTTGTCTTTTGTAGTACTGAGGGTTGAGAACAGGGATTCTCTACTACTAAGCTACATAACAAATCCTTTTTATTTTTTATTTTTAGATGAAGTCTCATGAGATGACTGGCTTTGAACTTGTGATCCTCTAGCATCAGCCTCCTGAATTGCTGGTATTACAGGCATGTGCCACTGACTCAACTTTTTTAAAAACTATTTTATGTATAAATAATTCTCTACAATAGAAATTTCTCAAACATCATGTAAAGCATAGGTTTAAATCACATTTGGCTTAATGATTGATGCTAGCCGGATGCAAAGATAAATTTCATGGATTTTGCTTTTCTTTCTAATTGTTTTTACTTTTTAATAGTCTTTGAAGATATCTGATTGGATGCTTACTTTCCTGAAGTTTTGGTAATTTTTTTTTTCAGTACTGAGCATTGAATCTGGGTCTGATTTATGCTGAGCAAGTACTCTTCCACTGAGCTATAGCCCCACACCATCAGTTTTGTTTATTTTGAATATACATATATTTTTAAAGTTTAGAGTGTTAGTGATGTAGCCTAGTTGTGGAGGGCATGCTTAGGATGCATAGGCCTTAGATTTGATTCCTAGCACACATGCATGCTCTTCCTCACACACACACATAAACAAGGCTTACAAATTTTGTATTTCAGAGTTGCAACAAAAACTCTTATTTTATTTTTTGAGGTGCTTGGGTGACCTGTAGTAATTTATAATATCTTTAAAAAGTGTTACAATATCTTAATGAATATTCTGTTTTATATTTGGGAAGTGTCTTAAGAAAACTTTGGATATAATTATTTTTAATGAATTGCTCACTTATTTTCTGAAATTCTTATTTCACCTTGTTATGTATTTTAAAATTATAGTTCTGTGGCATGTAAGTAAATTCAGATTGTTGTGCAACTCTTGCAACCATCCATTTTCAGAACTTTTTCATTCTTTTCATCTAAAACTCTAATTGCCCAATTAGACTAGTTTAATAGTCATTAAACTCTAATTGCCCACTCTTCACTCCCACTAGTCCCTGGCAACCACCATTTATGTTTTCTATGAACTTCACTACTGTAAGTACCTTAATATAAGTAATATAAGTGGAAGCTAATTTACAGTATCATTTTTGTGACTGGCTTATTTCATTTAGCTCAAAATCTTCAAGGTTCATCTATATTGTGACATGGATTAGAATTACCTTCCTTCTAAAGACTAAATAGCACCCATTATATCTATGTAACACATTTTGTTGATTTATTCATCCATTGATGGATGGTTGAAACCATTTAACCATTGGGAATATTGTGCTGTGAACATCAGTGTACATATAGCTATTCAAGTTCCTGATTTTATGTCTTTTGGGTATATATCCTGAAGTAGAGTTGCTGAATCATATGGTTATTCTGTATTTAAATTGTTTTAAAGTTGGTGCTTTATTTTTAGCATCTCTGAAAAATAAGTTTTTAGTGTTCTACTGTTGAGTATATAGTGAAGGGAAAAA
Organism: Sciurus carolinensis; assembly: GCF_902686445.1. Classification (NCBI taxonomy): domain Eukaryota; kingdom Metazoa; phylum Chordata; class Mammalia; order Rodentia; family Sciuridae; genus Sciurus; species Sciurus carolinensis. The sequence goes on along the minus strand of NC_062220.1, from coordinate 114,173,074 downwards.
AACTCACCAAGACCACACAATCATTTAATTTTGCATTTTAAAATTATAAGTATCTAATCAGAGGAAGATTTCAAACAACTAACATAGGACAACTATACTCACTCCTAAGTGAATTCTCATTACCAGTGTGGCATTCCAAAATATCTTCTTACTCAGAATATTCGGATTAATTTTGCTCTTTAATACTAATGGGCAATTTGACAACTAAGTAATTGGAAGAACATAATTTATTAAAGATGGACATGTAGAAAATCAAATGAAATCACATCACAAAGGCAGCTAAGACTAGAGTACCCTATCAAGGCCACACTATTGTGCCTTGCTGTCAGAGAGCCTCCTCTTCTCAACCATTGTATTACTATGGTTTAAGAAACACTTCCTGTTATGAAAGGCAGTTTAAATGCTTCTTAATATAATGACCCACAAATGCCTGCCTCTGTGCCTTTACTCAGGAGGTTTCCATCAACATAAAAGGCCTTCTTCCCTGCCACTAACCGAAATTCCAGACAGTGTAATACAGATCAATTCCCATATCTTCAGTGAAATCTCCCCACCAATTATAGGCTACCTTTATGTCTCTCTTTCGTACATAACTTTATCTCTGCAAGTATACTCTATACTGCTTGGAAATAGTATTCATATTTTTATGCTTCTTTTGTATCTCCACATGAAATAGTAATTGTAATTGGGTCAATACATTATTTTTAAGTATTTAGGGGAACTTCAATTTCTAATGTTATAACCAATTATGCGTTTCAGTATTAATAATTAAAATGTCATATTTCTAAATGACTAAAACAAAGCAAAACAAAACAATTACATTCTAATAGGCTATCTTGAATAGAAGAAAAGGTGTTCAGAAATTGTACACTTATTGTTTCATAAACAATATCACGTAAGAGAGGACTGAAAAATTTCACTATGAGTTACCTACTATCTACCATAATTGAATGAGCACATATCAGATGTCTCATCAATGTGTAAATCATGATATCAGGTGCTCTTAAACTTATGTAAATTAACTTCTCTTACCCACAGCCACAAACTAAGATCTAGCTGTTTCTCTAGATCAAGAAATGTTATTGGTCTGAAGGGAATACAGCCAAAGAATTAGAGGGAGCTCTGTAAATTCATATGTCAATCTTACTAAAGATAAGAGAATGAATGCTTTCCTTTCCAAGTATTCTAACATGAAAACACTTGTGTGTGCCACACCTAAGAGGCCAAGACAAGAGATAAAAATTAATTGTATAAATTATGTATCAGAATATGGAGTTGCTGTATTCTCCTTGAATCAGAAGATGAGTAAACTCTTCCACATCATCTCAAAAGCCCAAATTAAATGACAACACTACTAAGAATGACTCCTTAGAAAACACTATTTCTAAATGGCACATAGGATCTTAGGCCCAAAAGTCCTGAAACCTTCAAGGGTAGAAGAACAAAACCATACATATTCTGGAATCCAACTTGTATTCTTACATATACCTAATATTTCCTCTGGAATTAAAAACAAGAATAAAATGATAAATATCTCTCCTTGAACCCCTTCTTTTCCACACAAAGTATGTCTGTGACATGTTACAGAAGAATGATCAGAGCTCTCAAATGTGCTCAAACTTTATAGCATAGTGTTGATGTGTGTATCAGTCAAAATAAGTAAATTCCCTACCAGTTAGTGACTTTAATCCCTCAGGTTCTCATTACTTACTATTTTAAAAATTGTTTTAACCACTTTACTTTTGTATGTAAACTAAGAATTTTTTTTACTGTGGTGTTGGACTTTTACAGAATCATAGTTTCAGAGTCCATATATTTATTTTTCTTTTTGCACTTATATACAATATGAAAGTTTGGTAATTATCCTACTAAGCAAAATGCTTCCAAACAATGACTTGGTGTAATATTCCATCATCCTTATAAAGCCCAATATTATAAGGCACCTGTCTAATTTAAAATATTTTAGAATATGATAGACTTTTTTATAGAAATTTCCATGAGTAATAAGTACCCTCTGTTATTCAACAGTTCCTCCCTACCCACCTAACAAAAAGAAGCATGAGTTACTCAAGAATTTTCAAAAGCTTTAAGTGAACCCACCTGTTGTGCTGTGGTGGGAGATTCAAGTTCAGGGAAGTACTATTTGAGGGGGTTTGCTGTGTATTTCAAGAGCATGATGCTATTGCATGGAAATGCCATCCAAGGATAGTAGGCTCCCTGGCCTGGAAAACTGAGGGAATTGTAAATGGCTCAGTGCTGCTGCAATTGAGGGAAGCTTTGCGGCAAGACCGAAAAGGTACAATTAAGAGAGTTGGCCTTGGTCCATGCAGCAGATGTAGGAATCCAGAGCGTGGACCTTTGGCAGTTGTTGCATGCAAAGAGGAGTTCTAAAGAGATGTGGGTGAAAGGGAAGGTTCGTCTTGGATGAACAATTCCTTCTCTCTCAAGTCTGCTAAGGCTTTTGAGTAACATCAAAGGCTTAAGCCCCAAGTCACCTTTTGGGTGTTTAGAAGAACCAAAGACAAATGCTGCTTGCCAGACTGTAGAGGATGATACTGGGTTATTTCTGATGTGAAGAGACTCTGTGGCTCTGGCCTAGGCCAATCCAATCACTAGATGTCCATGGGGAGCTGGGAAAAAAAGGAAGCCCATTTGGGATAGGGTTGAAATGGCGACAATTGTCAGAGAATAATGACTGTGAACCTGTTACCGCTTCTTTAAATGGGGACCTTGCACTGTGATTGGATGTACTTCGGGGGATGACTGCATTGGGTTTGGATAAATCGGGTGGTGGTGAAGGTGTATCAGTGTTCGCTATCAGCTGAGAATTACCACTCTTCCCTGTACTGAGAGAGTCTGAAGGTGTATCAATGGGGCTCTGCAGTGGTGTTCTTGGTTCTTATTTTTATCAACTGAACCCATAGATAATTGATGAAAATTGGAATTAAACTTATACAATTCTTGGAATAATTTCTGTTTATATTTTAGGTGTTTATCCACATGAATTTCCTCTTTAGTGAAGAGTCCTGCCCCATCTCCCCATTCATGTAGATACATGCAATCAGGTTTTGGACGTGGCATATTCTGTAAGAAGTAAATGCGCAATTTTTTTTTTTTTTTTTTGCACCTAGAGATGCCTTAAGAGTTCTGCCATCTACCACCACATTGTTGACACACTGTAGAGCTCATACAGCATTTTCTGACCAGATATAGGCCAGATATAAGCACTGGCACTAGGAACCTGTGAGCCTGCATATGGTGTGCTATTACTGATGACATACTTAATGTATTTTACCAAACTTCCCAAAGTATTCTGATTGTTTTAAAACCTCTGGGTCAGCTAGGCACTGGGACAGACCTACAACAAAGATGGGATGTTTTTGTAAAGCACACACACTTGTCAGATTTTTGTGATTTTGTGTTTTCTCTCATTTTGTTCTCATTCTTTATTCTGGCAGTTCTTCCTGGGAGAGCGGTTTACAAACTTCTGGATCTTCTGGATGTGGCTTTCTTTTTTCTTTTTCTTTTTAAATTTATTTTTATTGAAAACAAATGGGATATATGTTGTTTCTGTTTGTACATGGACTAACATCATACCATTTGCGTAATCATACATTTACATAGGGTAATGATGTTCGATTCATTCTGTTATTTTTCCTCCCCCACCCCTCCCACCCCTCTTTTCCCTCTATACAGTCCCTCCTTCCTCCATTCTTGCCCCCCTCGTACCCCCCCCCATTATGTGTCTTCATTCCCTTATCAGCGAGATCATTCGTCCTTTGGTTTTTTGAGATTGACTTATCTCACTTAGCATGATATTCTCCATTTTCATCCATTTGCCTGCAAATGCCATAATTTTATTCTTTATAGCTGAGTAATATTCCATTATATATATATACCACAGTTTCTTTATCCATCCATCAATTGAAAGGCATCTAGGTTGGTTCCACAATCTGGATATTGTGAATTGAGCAGCTGTGAACATTGATGTGGCTGTATCTGTGTAGTATGCTGATTTTAAGTCCTTTGGGTATAGGCCAAGGAGTGGGATACCTGGGTCAAATGGTGGGTCCATTCCAAGTTTTCTAAGGAATCTCCGCACTACTTTCCAGAGTGACTGCGCTAATTTTTAGCCCCACCAGCAATGTATGAGTGTACCTTTATCCCCACATCCTCTCCAACACCTGTTGTTGCTTGTATTCTTGATAATCACCATTCTAATTGGGGTGAGATGGAATCTTAGTGTAGTTTTGATTTGCATTTCTCTTATTACTAAAGATGGGGAACATTTTTTCATATGTTTGTTGATTGCTTGCAGATTTCTGTGAAGCGTCTGTCATATCCTTAGCCCATTTATTGATTGGGTGATTTATATTCTTCATGTACAGTTTTTTGAGTTCTTTATATATTCTGGAAATTAGTGCTCTATCTGAAGTATGAGTGACAAAGATATTCTCCCACTCTGTAGGCTCTCTCTTCGCATTGCTGATAGTTTCCTTTGCTGAGAGAAAGCTATTTAGTTTGAATATGTCCCAGTTATTGATTCTTGCTTTTATTTCTTGTGCTATGGGAGTCCTGTTGAGGAAGTCTGATCCTAAGCCAACAAGTTGAAGATTTGGACCTACTTTTTCTTCTATAAGATGCAGGGTCTCTGGTCTGATTTCAAGGTCCTTGATCCATTGTGAGTTGATTTTTGTGCAGGGTGAGAGATAGGGGTTTAGTTTCATTCTGTTGCATATGGATTTCCAGTTTTCCCAGCACCTATTTGTTGAAGAGGCTATCTTTTCTCCATTGCATATTTTTGGCCCCTTTGTCTAGTATGAGAAAATTGTATTTATTTGGGTTTGTGTCCGTGTCCTCTATTCTGTACCATTGATCTACCTGTCTATTTTGGTGCCAATACCATGCCGTTTTTGTTACTATTGCTTTGTAGTAGAGTTGAAGTTCTGGTATTGTGATACCCCCTGTTTCATTCTTCTTGCCAAGGATTGCTTTAGCTATTCTGGGTTTCTTATTCTTCCAGATGAATTTCATGATTGCTTGTTCTATTTCTGTAAGGTACATCATTGGGATTTTAATTGGAATTGCATTGAATCTGTATAGCACTTTCGGTAGTATGGCCATTTTGACAATATTAATTCTGCCTATCCAAGAACATGGGAGATCTTTCCATCTTCTAAGGTTTTCCTCAATTTCTGTCTTCAATGTTTTGTAGTTTTCATTGTAGAGATATTTTACCTCTTTGGTTAGATTGATTCCCAAGTATTTTATTTTTTTGAGGCTATTGCAAATGGAGGTGTTTTCCTCATTTCCCTTTTAGATGTTTTGCTGCTTGCATATAAAAATGCTTTAGATTTATGCGTGTTGATTTTATAGCCTGCTATTTTGCTGAATTCATCGATGAGGTCTAGAAGTTTTCTGGAGGAGTGTTTTGGATCCTCTAAATATAGAGTCATGCCATCAGCAAATAATGACAACTTAAGTTCCTCTTTTCCTATTCTTATCTCTTTAATTTCTTTAGTCTGCCTAATTGCTCTGGCTAGAGTTTCGAGGACAATGTTGAATAGAAGTGATGAAAGAGGACGTCCCTGTCTTGTTCCCGTTTTTAAAGGGAATGGTTTCAGTTTTTCTCCATTAAGAATAATGTTGGCCATGGGCTTAGCATAAATAGCCTTTACAATGTTCAGGTATGTTCCTTCTATCCCTATTTTTTCTAGTGTTTTTAGCATGAATAGGTGTTGTATTTTGTCAAACACTTTTTCTGCATCAATTGATATAACCATATGATTCTTATCCTTAAGTCTATTGACATGATGAATTATGTTTATTGATTTATGGATGTTAAACCATCCTTGAATTCCAGGCATGGACCCCACTAAATCGTGGTGCACGATTTTCTTAATATGTTTTTGGATACGGTTTGCCAATATTTTGTTAAGGATCTTTGCATCTATATTCATCAAGGATATAGGTCTAAAATTTTCTTTCCTTGTTGTGTCTTTTCCTGGTTTGGGTATGAGGGTGATATTAGCTTCATAGAATGAGTTTGGCAGGGTACCCTCCTTTTCTATTTCCTGGAATACTTGGAAAAGTATTGGAATGAAATCTTCTTTGAAGGTCTTGTAGAACTCGGCTGAGAATTCGTCTGGTCCTGGGCTTTTCTTGGATGGTAGGTTTTTAATGGCTTCTTCTCTTTCATTGCTTGATATTGATCTGTTTAAATTGTGTATGTCCTCCTGCTTCAGTTTTGGAGGAGCATGTGTCCCTAGAAACTTGTCAATGTCTTCGGTAGTTTCTATTTTGTTGGAATACAGATTTTCGAAGTAGCTTCTCATTCTGTTCTGTATCTCAGTGGTGTCTGTCGTGATATTTCCTTTTTCATCACGAATTTTAGTAATCTGAGTTTTCTCTCTCCTTTGTTAGTGTGGCTAAGGGTATGTCTATTTTGTTTACTTTCTCAAAGAAGCAACTTTTTGTTTTGTCAATTTTTTCTTTTGTTTCAATTTCATTGATTTCAGCTGTGATTTTAATTATTTCCTGTCTTCTACCACTTTTACTGTTATTCTGTTCTTCTTTTTCTAGGATTTTGAACTGTAATGTTAGGTCATTTAGTTGTTGACTTTTCATTCTTTTCTGAAATGTGCTCCATTTAGAGTCTGGGTTGAGAAGTTGGCTGCTATCCGTATTGGTCTCCCCCTACATGTAATCTGATGCTTTTCTCTTGCAGTCTTCAAAATCCTATCTTTATTTTGAATGTTAGACATTTTCATTATAATGTGCCTTGGTGTGGATCTGTTGTGATTTTGTGCATTTGGTGTTCTGTAAGCCTCTTGTATTTGACTTTCCATTTCATTCTTCAGGTTTGGTAAATTTTCTGAAATTATTTCATTGAATAGGTTGTTCATTCCTTTGGTTTGTATCTCTGTGCCTTCCTCAATCCCAATAATTCTTAAATTTGGTCTTTTCATGATGTCCCATAGTTCTCATGATTTCTTACCATCTTCTCTGTTTGGGCAACTTTATTTTCAAAATTAAATATTTTGTCTTCATTGTCTGATGTTCTGTCTTCCAAGTGGTCTAGTCGTTTGGTGATGCTTTCCATTGAGTTTTTTATTTGGTTTATTATTTCCTTCATTTCAAGGATTTCCAGTTTTTTTTTTTTTTTTTTTTTTTTTGAGAATCTCTATCTTCTTTGAAATGATCTTTTGCTTCCTGCAGTTGCTCTGTCAACTTATTGGTATTATCATTCATTGCCTGCATTTGCTCTCTTATCTCATCCTTTGCTTCGCGAATCACCTTAATCTTGTATAATCTGAAGTCCTTTTCTGACATTTCTTCTAAAATACTCTCATTTGATTCTATTAATATAGAATCTAGATTTGTTTGGATCATTTTCTTCCCTTGTTTTTCATGTTGTTCATGTATCTTCCCCTCTAGCAGTGGAGATCTGGTGTATTGCAGATTGCCCCCTATAACCTTATAGTGGCCCTATAGGTTTCCAAAACACTTTCTTTAAGGGGAGATCAATATTAGCAGTACCCAATTCAGACACTGTGCAATCCTAGACCAAATAGCCCCTATGAGGACAATAACAATATTGTCATAATAAACAGAATGAGTTCAAATATTATCTTCAGTAAAACAAACAGGTTTGCAATAGGTCTGCAGTTTCTGATGGAGGACAAAGAGGATGCAGAGGGATGTAGACTGTGGCTGTTAATGGGATAAGAAAAGAATATACAGAAGTTCTAGATAATAGAAAGGGTGAGAGTATAATCAAAAGAAATTGGATGTTAGCATGCAAAAAAGGGAGAAAGAGACTCTGAGGGAACAGCTAAACAAAAGGAAAAAGAGAACAAGAAGAGTAAAGAAACAAAAAAAAATTTCAATAAGGAGGAAAAAAATCTACAGTATTACAGTCTTACAGTAATGAAACCTCCCAGTGTTCAGTAGCCTGATGCATGAGAGTTACCTGACATTGAGCTTCAAGTCTCCAGGATGGGATTTGCCCCACCTAAAGATCAGAGCTCCAGCTTCCAGGATTATCCAAGATGGCCACTCTGGCTTCCAAATGTGTTGGCATATGGGGAGCTGCAGTTCAGGGTGTGGACATGGTCAGCTGGAGGTCCTGGAGGTGGGGTGCAGTTGGTCAGGCAGGGGTCCTGGAGTTCGGGTGTGTTTGGTGTGGTTGTGGGATCCCAGAGGCTAGGTGCAGTCAGTCTGGGGTCCTGGTGATTTGGCACAGTCTGTTGGTCTGGGGGTCCTGGCGGCAGGGAGCAGTCAGTCGATGTGAAGGTCCCAGAGGCAGGGAGTGATGGGTCAAGCTGAGGGATCCTGGAGAATGGGGCTCAGTCAGCCTGGCCATGGGTCCTATGGGGCCTGGCTGTTGTCTCAAAATGATGGCAGTCACGTGTAATCAAACCTGCAGGTACCGTAACAGTGAACTTCCAGGCAACAGCAGGCAGCTGGTGCTCCACTGGCGGTAGGTGATGATCGGGAGGTGTACCTTGTGCGTTGGGTGATGGATAAGTGTAAGGCAGGTGATGGACAGGCAAATGGCGGATGATAGGTGCCTGACAGTGAGCAATGAAGAAACAGGTGAATGTGTCTTTCTGTGTGCAGGACAAAGACCATTTTCATCAGTGCAACTTCTAGGTCAACAAAATCAACAAATCTGGTAGCCACAGGTAGGTGCAAGGGAAAAAGTTCATCTCATATATCTCAAGGGTTCCATGCAAAGACTGCATTCCACAGGGTCTTCCTTAGCATCAGGATTTTGAGACACTTTCATGTTTATTAAACAGTGGCAAATGTTTATACTAATTTAGGGAGAAGGAAGTTAACACTGAGAGTTAAAATGTAGAACTTTGAAGACCCACCTGCCTTCCCTCACCTTTCCCTTAGTCGACTCCACTCCATGCCACTTCCTTACAAGAGACCACTGAACTAGTGTCAGGGGAAGAACTCTTCAGAACCAGGCCAGATTGCTTCAGAAGTCCAACTTTAAAACTGAGAGACAGTCTCAGCTTTTGGTGGGTTCCACAGTCAGACAGGTCACCATCTTACATTAGGGTAAGACTTCCCATGTATTAAGTTTTTGAGAAACCTCCTTGTTATTTCCTTAGTGTCTGGGTTTTAGATTTCTACCACCATGTATAGGGGTTCTGTTTTTTTTATATTCTGACCAGTACTTCCAAAAAAAACTTTAAAAGTTTTAAATAGTAGCAATGCTAATGGAGGTGAAGTAGTATCCAATTGTGTTTATGATTTCCTTGACTCTAATGACTAGTGATGTTGAACATCTTTTGTGGTACTTATTGACCTTTTGTATGTCTTCCTTATAATGTCTGCTCAAGTGTATGCTAGTTTTTCCAGGCTACCATGACAAAATACTGCAGGCTGGGTAGCTTAAACAATCACTTTATTTTCTCATAGTTCTGGCGTTTGCAAAGTCCAAAATCAATGTTCAGACAGTGTTCAGTTTTTGGTGAGGTCTCTCTTCTTAGAAAGTAAGCCCCTGGTGTCTCTGAAAAACTCAGTAATCCTGTTGAATCATGACAACTTGAAGGGTCTTATTTAATCTTCATTGCAACTGTAAAGATCTCACTTCCAAATGTATTGTCACGTTAGGGAATAGGGCTTGAAGATTTGAAATTTGAGGGGACACAAAGTCCTTAACAAAGTACTCTGACCACATTTGAGTTCTATTTGTTGTTGTTGAGATAAACATTTCAAAATATATCCTGGATATTAGCCATTTATCAGATGCATGATTTATACACATTTTCTCCTCTGGATTGCCTTTGTATTCTGTGATAGTGCTCTTTGAGACACAAAAGGTTTTCATTTTGATGTACAATAGTGTAATTTTCTTTGTCCTTTAGTCACTTAACATCCATGTCAACCAGCAAATCAGCTGTTGCAGTATCACAGTGCTTATGTTCAAGTAACCCTCACCCATAGCCTCACATCACACGACAGGCTATCATTTACCTCGCTTCCTCTCATCACATAGGTATGGTGTCATCTCATATCATGACAGGAATGATTAGTACAAGAAGATACTAGGAGTTGAAAACACATTTACATTCCTCTTGTTACTTTTCTTACAATATTTTGTGTCTTTGGTTTTCATACTCAAGAAATAATTGCTAACTGCATTGTCATAAAGCTTTCCCCTGTTTCCTTATAAGAATTTTATAATTTTAACTCTTGTGCTTATGTCTTTTATCCATTTTGATTGAAGTTTTATATTTAGTATAAGGGAAGAATCCAACTTTATTCTTTTATTTAGGCACATACTATTTTCCCAGACTATCAAAGATAGTCTTTGATATATCTTTGAAAGATAGTCCTTTCCCTACTAAATATACTTGGTATCTTTGTTAAAAATAGTATGATCAAATAGTCACTTTTATCCATGGATAGGATGCGCCAAGACCCATGGATGCCTGGAACTGTGGATAGTACTAAACCCTGTACATATACTGTTTTTACCTATTTTGTGCAAAATTCTATGATAATTTATAAAATAGCCATGGTAAGAGATTACTGATAATAAAAAGTAACAATGATAAAATAGAACAATTAATAACAATATGTTGTATAAATGTTATGTGAGTGTGGTTTCCTCTTTCTCAAAATGTCCTCTTAAATCCTTCCTGTCATAATACAATACCTGTGAAGACACGAAGTGAGGTGAGTGACAGCCTTTGTGTGAGGCTATGAATAAGGGTTACTTGAACGCAAGCATTGTGACACTGCACTAGTTGTTTGGATGGTTGATATGGCTACTAAGTAACTAAGGGACAGGAAGTTTATATGCTGGACAAAGGGATGATTCATGTCCTTGCACAGACAATATTTTACTACGATGCTCACAAGAGCATGCAGTTTAAACCTTGTAAATTGTTTCTGTAATTTTAATGCTGATATTTAATATTTTTGTGCCATGTTTGACCTCAGGTAACTGAACCACAGAAAGTGAAACTGGGCAAGGAGGACTACTGTATAAGTGTTTATTTCTTGACTTAATATTTTATTCCATTAATTTATATGTCTCCACTAAGTTCCTCTGTGGGTGTTTTTTGGTTTGGTTTTACTTTTTTATACTGCTGGGGAGGGAGCCTAGAGTCCTTCCTCATGCTAGGCTGCTGGTCTACCAATGAACTTCAATATTGCTCAAATGACTCAAACTTTGTAGTATATTTTGAAATCAAGAAACATGAGTTCTCTAACATTCTTCTTGATCTTCATGGTTATTCTGGCTGTATAGGGTCCTTTGAAATTCTATGTGAAATTTAGGATGAAATTTTCTATTTCTGCAAAAAATAGAAATGATTGAAATTTCAGTAGTTATATTGAATCTGTAGATCAGTTTGGGTAGTATCAACATCTTCCATTAATATCTTTTGATTTATATATTTGTATATTCACTTTTGGGTAGCATTTCATAGTAATAAATGTATTAGTCTTTTGCTTCTTCAGTTAACTTTATACCTAAATGTTTATTCTTTTTTGATGCCATTGTACTTGGAATTGTTTTCCTAATTCCACTGTGTGCATATGTGTGTGCTGCTATATTCCCAGTTCTCCTTTTTATATTTTGGATCATTTACAGAATTGATATTTTTATGGATTTTAAATAACTTGTTTATCCATACTGATGTTTATCATTAATTTGGTTGTCTTAGGTAACAGACTTAACATTTTTCCCTTTTACTTTTTTTTTCTGCCATGCTAGGAGTCAGGCCCAGAGTCTTCAGCATGCTATACTGCAGCTATATGCCTAGTCCCCCTTTACTTTGTTGTTGTTTTTGAAAACTGATGTTACTTTGTGTCTCCTCTGTTTGGTCCAGATAAGGAGGTGGCAGGCATTGTAATCCTTGATAATTGCAAATACACTTCAAAGGGGTAAGTTTGATTTTTAAGAAAGGGAAAAGAATAGTAAGAATATAAAAATACTACTATTTGTTTTTAATATAAGAAATAATTTTTAGTATATTCAGATTTGTGCAGTTATCACCACAAACGTTAGAACACTACAAATACCCCATGCTTGTTACTTGAGGGTACCACCTCTCTATATTCTAATTGAGCTTTAGTTTCTATAGAGTTTATTTGTATGGATTTGTCTGTTTTGAAAAGTTCATGTAAATGGAATTATTCAGTATGTGACCTTTTATGTCTGTTTTTTTCACTTAGCATAATAGTGGTTTTTTTAGATTATTTTCTTTTTATTTTTACAGAATTCATTTTGATTTATTGTTTACAAATGGAGTACAGCTTTTCATTTCTATGGTTGTACATAATGTAGATTCATAGCATTCTTGTAATCATATGTGTACATAGCATAGTTACATCTCTCATTCCACTCTTTCATACTCCCCACACCTTCCCCCCTTTCATTTCCCTCTACGTAATCCAAAGTCACTCCATTCTTCTCTTCCCCCCCAACCCCCACCCACATTATGTATCATCATCCACTTATCAGTGAAAACTTTCAGCCTTTGGTTTTTTGGGATTGGTTTATTTCACTTAGCATGATAGTCTCCAGTTCCATCCATTTATCTGCAAATGCCATAATTTTATTCTTCTTATATGACTGCCTAATATTTCATTGCATATATTTACCACAGTTTATCCATTCATTTATTAAAGGGCATCTAGGTTTGTTCCACAATCTAGTCATTGTGAATTGAGCTGCTTTAAACATTGATGTGACTGTGTTACTGTAGTATATTGATTTTAATTCTTTTGGGTATAAAACGAGGAGTGGGATAACTGGGTCAAAAGGTGCGTTTATTCCAAGTTTTCTGAGGAATCTCCATACTGCTTCCCAGAGTGGCTGCACCAATTTGCAACTTCACCAGCAATGTAAAAGCGTGCAGCGTACCTTTTCCCCCACATCCACCCCAAATCCTATTATTGCTTGTGTATTTAATAATAGCCATTCTAGTTGGAATGAGATAAAATCTTAGGGTGGTTTCAATTTGTATTTCTCTAATACTAGAGATGTTGAACACTTTTTCATATTTGTGTTAATTGCCTGCATATCTTCTTCTGTAAAGTGTTTGTACAGTTCCGTGGCCCATTTATTGATTTGGTTCTTTGTATTTTTGTTGTAAAGTTTTGTAACTTCTTTATAAATTTTGAAGACTAGTGCTCTATCTGAGATGCATGTGGAGATTCTCTCCCACTCTGTAGTCTCTCTTTTCACATTATTGATTGTATCCTTTGCTGAGAAAAAGGTTTTTAGTGTGAATCCTTCAAATTTATTGATTCTCGCATTCATTTCTTGTACTTTTGGAGTCTTGTTAAGGAAGTCTGGTCCTAAGCCAGCATGATGAAGATTTGGGCCTACTTTTTCTTCTATTTGGTGTAGGGCCTCTGGTCTAATTTATAGGTCCTTCAACCATTTCAAGTTGAGTTTTTGCAGGGTGAGAGATAGAGGTTTAATTTCATCTTACTGCATATAGATTTCCAATTTTCCCAGCACCATTTGTTGAATAGACTTTTTCTCCATTGTATGTTTTTGGCACCTTTGTCTAGTGTGAGATAACTGTATTTATGTGGGTTTGTCTCCATGTCCTCTATTGGTCTGTACCATTGGTCTGTACCATTGGTCTGCCTATTTTAGTACAAATACCATGCCGTTTTTGTTTCTATTGTTCTGTAGTATAGTTTGAGGTTTGGTATTATAATAACTCCTACTTTACTCTTCCTGTTCAGGATTGCTTTGGCTATTCAAGGTCTCTTATTATTCCAGATGAAGTTCATGATTTCTTTCTCTGGTTCTATGAGGAACATCATTGGGATTTTAATTGAAGTTGCATTGAATTTGTATAGCACCTTTAGTAGTATGGTCATCTTGACATTATTAATTCTGCCTATCCAAGAACATGGGAGATCTTTCCATCTTCTAAGTTTTTCATTAATTTCTCTCTTTAGTGTTCTGTAATTCTCATTGTAAAGGTCTTTCACCTCTTCTGTTAGATTGATTCCCAAGTATTTTATTTTTTTGAGGCTATTTTGAATGGAGTGGTTTTCCTCATTTCTCTTTCAGAGGATTCATCACTTATGAATAGAAATGCATTAGATTTATAGATGTTGATTTTATATCCTGCTACTTTGGTGAATTCATTTATTATTTCTAGAAGTGTAATGGTGGCGTTTTTTGGGTCCTTTATAGATAGAATCTTGTCATCATCAAATAGAGATCGCTTGAGTTCTTCTTTTTCTATTCATATCCCTTTAATTTCTTTGGTCTGTCTGCTTTCTCTGGCTAGTGTTTCAAAGATGATGTTGAATAGAAGTTGTGAAAGAGGGCCTCCCTGCCTTGTTCCAGTTTTTAGAGGGAACACTTTCAGTTTTTCTCCACTTAGAATGATGTTGGTTTTGGGTTTAAAATGTCAAGGTATGTTCCTACTATCCCTATTTTTTCTAGTGTTTTGAGCATGAAGGGATGCTGTGCTTTATCAAATGCTTTCTCAGCATCTATTGAAATAATCATGATTCTTAACTTTAAGTCTATTGATGTGATGAATTATGTTTATTGATTTCCAGATGTTGAACCAACTTTGCATCCCTCGGGTAAACCCCACTTGATCATCATGGTACACTGTCTTTTGTATGCATTTTGCCAGAATTGTGTTAGGGATTTCTGTGACTATATTCATCCGGGATATTGGTCTAAAGTTTTCTTTCCTTGATGTGGTTTTGCTATCAGAGAAAGATACTAGGATATGATGTGACTATCAGGGTCATATTTGTGAGTCTCACATGCCACAGTGAGGTATAAAGTAAGTCAGTGGCTCCAGTGACAATATTATGTGAGCTTCAGAGGCCACATTGATGGCATCATGTGAGAGTCAGAGACCCTTTGAGGATTTATGTGAGTGTCAGAAACTCCATTGAGGACATTATGTGGGTGCCAGAGGTCAAAGTGATGGTCTTATTTGCATGCCAGATGCCTCAGTGGGGCTATTATGTAAGTATAAGTGTGAAAGGACACTGTGATGGTATTGGGGGAGTGTCTGAGGTTTCCCTGAGACAAATATGTGAGTGTGTGAGGCCAGTATTTGCATTTATATCTAATTACACTAGAAGGTTATAGACTATTTGAATTTTAAGCAAGATGGTGAAAATGATGGTGATAATGATGGCGGTGGGTTACCAGGTAATGATAACTGCCATTCATTGAGTATTCTCTTTGTGTAGTCCACTGTTAGGTGCACTTCTTTGTTTCTGTAGTCCTATAAAGTAGAAAGTGATAACTCCATTTTACTGGTAGAAAACCTAAGGGTCAAAGATTTTAAGGATTTCACAGAAGATCACCCAGCTGTATAGCAGTACTACCATCAAGATAAATCTTGAGAGCCTCTTTCTCATTTCCCAGTCTGCCTCCCATCTTTATACATGTTTCAGGATTCAGTAGGTGCTTGGTAGATAAAGTTGAAAGAATAAGATGCTAGGTACCTGCTAGGATTGTTTCTACTCACACTGAAAGATGATTGTCTGTTTTAGTAACTTTTTTCTTAGTATTTAAAGAACACTTAATTTCATCCCCAAAGCAAAAATAAATAAATAAATAAACACCATTTTTTACTTTATAAAGTGATCTATTAAGCCAATGATCTACATTGGCAATTTTCAGTTTTGCTAATGAAAAGTCATGTAATATGCATAAAAGTCATGATTGATCTTTTGACTGAAATGTGAATTTTTTCCAGTATGTTTTTTGTTTAATTCAACATTTTAGACTCTTCAAATTGCAAAATGTGACTCAGTGATAAGTTCTGTAACACTTGAATCAAATCTGACATCCTAGAATACACCTATTAGAAGCCAGGGAAGTTCCCACAAATGGTAATGGGAGGGTGCCCCTCATCTCTCCTTTTCAGGTACACACATAGTTTTGCTATAGTTTTCCAGAGATTTTGGCATTAGGCCCCTGAAGAGAGGAAGGTTGTAAGGTGGAGTCCAACCTTGTAATTTACAGGAAAATAGCTGAGTCTTAATGACTGAGCACATGTGATCCAGGCCTTTTTGTTTTTAATTTGTAGTTGTAGATGGATAGAATACCTTCATTGTACTTATTTATTTTATGTGTTGCTGAGGATCAAACCCAGTACCTCACATATGCCAGGAAAGTGCTCTACCACTGAGTCACAACCTAACCCCAATTCATGTCTTTTAAGTGAGTAATAGGGTGTGAGTTCGTTAGGTTACTGTAGAGTTAATGGTCAACTCTTCAGAGCCTAGTCTTTCAGTGATGCAACTGAAACCCTAGGTCTGGCATGTCTGGGGAAAGGGGAAACAGTACCTCACCTGATTCTACCTGCATTGGCTTCCAGCTACTTCTCTGGTTTTGGGTGAAATGACACCTGCCAAATAAACACACTGGCATTTTGTGAGACCATTACCATTCCTGAGGTACTTGTGACTAGTTCTGCCATAACCTCAGGATGTTGTGGAAGCTGGGACAATAGTTTCTACCTGGATCACTTACCCATAGAACTTCATTGTCCCTTTAGAAGGTCAGTTGTTATGGAAAGAAATTTGTTCCTTTTGGTGGCCTTAAAAAGTACTCACATAAATGATAGGACTTTTGGAGTATTTACGTTTTTACCCATCAAATTGGTTTTGAGCCAACTGTATACATACTGTGGGGCGCCAAGTAAAACATACTTGGAGGAGGAATCCATTCTTCCTCTTTATGGTTGGACATGCTCAGATGATCTTGGAAGGTTCAGTATAGGGCATGGAAGAAAGGGGCACCAGGGGAGACTCATCCAGCACCTTCCACAGTTATGGGGTATCTTTTTCAAATACATGAATTTTTTTTCATCTTTTGTCTTTTAAAAATTTTATAAATAATATATAAATATATTCTTATATAAGATTTAAATAATAAAATAACTATAGATCTCCTATACAGACACTGTACTTCAGTCCCCATTTCTTTGTACTCTGATCTATCACGGACACACGCACACACATTTGTGTTCCCTGCCCTTGTCTTTGTCCAGTGTCAATAATATGAGCTGCATCTTTCCATTTGTCTACCTGTGTATTTAGAAAACCATAATAGCTTTTAATATGTATTTGCTTATGAGTTAGCATGTGTGTGTGTGAAATGAATAAAAGGGGTTCTTTGATATGTGTTGGTCTACAGCTTGCTTTGTTCAATGCGTGTATCTATATTTTTAGTGATGTTTAGATGGTGTCTAGTGCTTTGCTGTTACATATAAAGAAGTCCTTAGTATCCTTGTGCATATATTTTTGTATACATAAGCAATAATATTCAGGATATCTTTCTAGAATTGCAATTGCTGAATAAAAGATCTAAACATTTCAAATTTGGAAGGATATTCCTAGATAACTTTCTAACACACCTTTTCCAATTTATACTCCCATGAGCAATGCCTGAGAATGTCTTTTTTCTTATGTCTTATTCAAATTGTAATATTATTCATGTTTTCTTAAAGGCCTGGGTGAAAACTTTCTTAATGTAATTGCTACCCTTTAGAGGTTTATAGCTTGCTGAGAATCTCTCTGTGGGTTGAGGTTTCTCATCTTTTTGGTCTTAGAGTTAGGATGTTGAGTGATCTGAATATTTTAGAACACTCATGGAGAATTACCTAAGTGCTCATTAAATTGTACTAACAAACTGTTGTTTATTTGATGTTTTGTTTGTACCAGGTACTGTGCTTTAGTTACATATATTATTTAGTTCTCATAATCTATATTAGTGACCTGTTGCTGGAACACATGTTATCCCAAAACTTAGTGGCTTAAAACAACAAACACTCGTTACCTCAGAATTTCTGTAGTCAGGAATTAGAAGGTAGTTTAGCAGAGTGGTTTGGACAAGTATCTCAGGTTGCAGTGAAGATGTCAGCCAGGGCTTCAACATATGAAGGCCTAACTAGGATAAGAGTGTGTGTTTATGTGAGTGTCAGAGGCCCTTTGAACTTGAGTGGTAGCAGAGGAAGTGGCAGAAGTTGTTACTGACATAATTTGCTGGGAACAGGTGAGAAAGAGAGAGGTGACTGTCAGTAAGAGACCTCAGTTCCTCCCAACATGGACTTCAACCTGGGAATGTTTGTGTGTCCTCCCAACATGGCAGCTAGCATTCCCAGAATGAGTGATCCAAGCAAGCAGAGAAGAAGTCATAAAAATGCCTTTTATGTATGACGTTTCCAAAGCTGCTGATTCTCACTTCCATTTTATTCTGATCACCGAAAGCAAGTCATTTTAGTCCAGCAAACACTCAAGGGGAAGGGAAGAGAAGACTATCAAAGAATTTGTAAAAATATATTGGAACCATCACACATCCCTCTGATACAGTTGTTAAACAGTAGTCTATTGTTATTCATACTATATCTATGAAAAATAAATAAATTTACTAATTACCTAGCCTTATCTCCTGCCTCCTGGGCTCTCCACCTACTCTACTTGAACTAACCATCTCAGTGTTCGTTCCAGACACAGAGTGTTTCTTCTCAGCTGTTCATGTTTTCAGTAAATGCTTATCAAGTCTCTGTCTTTGTGACGAGCCTACCTGGAAGATAAGCAAATGTGGTCCTCAATCACATGAAGCTTACAGTCTTGTGGAGGAGAGAAACCTTAATCAAATAATCACACAAAGAAGCATCACCTCGAGAAGTGCTATGAAGAAAAAGTACCCCTGAGCCTATTCATGCTGTTGATCCCTGTCTATTCCCCAATGCCACTGTCATCCTTCTAACCTAGAAAGAATGCCTGTTTTATTTTTTATATATAATACTTAACTTTTCCATCAGACACTGACTTAGGACAGGTTTCAGTACATTATACGTTTCCACCTAATATTATTTCAGAACTTTGCCCAATATCACTTTTGGTTCTGAATCAGTTCTTCAAAGTGACTTCTCTCTCAGCTTCTTGAGGTAGTGTTCCTTACTTCCTCTCTTTCTCACCTGTTCCTAGCAAATCACGTCAGTCACAACTTGTGCCACTTTCCTGCTGCCACTGAAGTTCAAACCACCATTATCTCTTACCTAGACTACTCCAGTTGCTTCCTTCCTGGTTTCCATATGTCTACAGAAGAGCAAGAGTTTTTCATCTTACAAGTTATATCCAGACACATAATGATTCTGCTTATATCTCTTCCTGTCACAGCTCAATCTTTGTTCTGATTTACAAAATCCTGCTTGTTCTGACCCTTTTCTGCATCTTTGGCTTCACCTCACCCACCAACCCACCCCAACACACATTATTTGGTTTCCATATGTCTACAGAAGAGCAAGAGTTTTTCATCTTACAAGTTATATCCAGTCACATAATGATTCTGCTTATACCTCTTCCTGTCACAGCTCATATCTTTGTTCTGATTTACAAAATCCTGCTTGTTCTGACTTTTCTGCATCTTTGGCTTCACCTCACCCACCAACCCACCCCAACACACATTATTTGGTCCTGCCACCTGACCTTTTTCCTATTCTTTAAATACGTCAAGCTCTTTCCTGTAATGAGATCTTTCCCTAGCAATTCCCTCTACCCTAAAGTGTACTTCATCCAATCTTTGAATGATTAATTTCTCTTTATTATTAATTTTTCCTTTATCTCTGCAATGCTGGGTTTCTCAGAGCTAAAACTTGTTCCTGCCCATTTTTGCTCAAAAGTCATCATTTGCTCCTGACACAGTGTTGTACCTACCTGGCTATTTGCCTGCCCACAGACATGCTTGACAGAAGCAGTTTGTAGATGAACCTTAACTCTGTGTCCCACATTCATAAACCAATCTTTTCTTTAGAAAATAGTTTATTGTCCTCTAGAAGAAGTTCTTTAAAATGAGAAAATGTTTTGGTTTTATTTATTTAGAAAATCACACATATTAGAGAGAATTCATAATTTGAAGATATTAGAAATAATTAAAAATACCTACTTTTGTTTAGGGCTTAATGTAAAGTAAAATCACAATATGCCACTGTACTTCCATTAGAATGGCTAAAATTGACAGGATATGGAGTAATGGCAACTCTCATACACTGCTGGTGGAACTATAAGATGGCATGATGATTTTAGAAGATGGTTTGGCAGCTTTTTACAGAAATCAAAGCATAGATCTGCCATGTGATCAGCCATTGACTTCCTCGGTGTTGTGATGATGAGAAAACATATGATGAAAAGAATGAAGATAAAATTCACATAAAGACTTACACATGCATGTTTATGGCAGCTTTAATTGTAATAGTCAAATACTGAAAACAACCTAAATGTCCATCAACAGGTAAGTAAAGACACTGTGATATGGCCATACAGTAGACAGCAGCATCCTGAGTAGCTACCACATGAATGAATCTCAACTATGCTGAGTGAAAGGAGCCATACTTTAAAATGTATACTTACTCACTTATTCTACTTTTGTAGAATTCTAGAAAGTGCAACTGATATATAGTGACAGTGTATCAATGGTTCCCTGGAGGGGGAATTATATCTTGTCTTTAAAAGATAGGCCTTTTCTGTTTGTAAATAGTTAAAGTGAAAGAATAATTATACACATTTGGAAAGGAGAAAGAAAGAATTTTTGAGCAGGATGTGAACAAATGATGTATTAAAAATCATTTATCTTATCTGGGTAGCAGCTGAAACTATGTTCAAATACACAACTCATCCCTCAAAGACCAAGGTGTTGCCATGGGGTTTATCCTGAAGACAGGAACAGTTGATTCAGGACTTGATACCAGCTCTAGGGTTAAGAAAGTTGGATTCTAAGTGTTTATTACTATTCCCTCCATGATACAACCTGTGAACCAGAGAAGCCTTCTTGAAGGCTTTTCTCATTTTTAATTTTCTTCAGGGTTTATGAGCATAAAAGGTTACCCAGTGGGGAGCTACATTTTCCCTGAAGTGAGTTAGGTTGTCTTCCTCTACCCCACACAAGTCTATCTTAAGACTCTAGCTGACTCCTCCCTTTAGTAATGTCTCCATTCTGAATGGTAAAATGCAAGTCCCTAGTCACTGTCTGACTAGCCATCCAGAGCATTAGCAGAAAGGGCTACATCTACTTTTAACTAAAGAAACTTACCACTTGAGACTTTACCTGGGAGCTAGCCAAGAATCTGAGAGATTTCTTGTTGAGATGACTAAGACCAAAAAATTTGTAAAGTGAAATCTGTGAAATCATATCCTTTCCTTACTGATATCAGCTCAGAAATAGATAGAGGCTTTCTGTCCAGAGGATGCCTAATGGTACCTGGCACTGTGGTAGGAACCTTCATGTGATGATGGCAAGTGCAATAGTTCTCCCTTTTGTTGGCCTGGCAATGCAGGTCCCTAGATGGGAAGGAATGGGACCTCCATGTCACCTGTCTGTTGAGATACACTTGCTGGTGTTTCTAGAAGAAGTCTTGGGGCAACACAAAAGGAAAACTTACAAAACATTGCTGTAGCCAAGTCAGGGAGAAACTAGAGGATCTCTCCTGGCACTGATTTCTCTAATAGAGTTTATTTCCTTTAACTTGTCCAAGTTGATCTGTGAGCCAGTGCAGTCCAGTACTGTTAAACATGTAAAGGCTGGTTTTTTGTTCACATAGCATTCAGCTTGGTGTTGGTTAACCTGAATTTCTTGTTCTGACTGCTTTCCATGCCTCTTCCCTTTCATATATGTACCCTTGCACATGTTGTAACAACCAAGTAAAGTGCTAGCAATAAATTGATTCATACTGCTACCTATGTTTTATACACTTATAAATAGTATGTCTGCACATGGAAGGCATTTTTTGGGGAGGAGGGACACTGGGGATTGAAGTCAGGAGCACTTGACCACTGAGACACATCCCCAGCCCTATTTTGTATTTTCTTTGGACACAGGGCCTCACTGACTTGCATAGTGCCTCATCATTGCTGAGGCTGCCATAGAACTTGGGAACCTCCTACCTCAGCCTCCTGAGCCACTGGGATTAAAGGCGTGTGCCACTGCACCCAGCTGGGAGGTATTTTTTGAATAACTGATTTATATGAAATATATTTCAGGGAAAGGTAGCTTGTCTTTTTAGTTTCAAGTTTTTATTTATAGCCATATACGTAAGGACACCTTAACTCTTGTAGTATGTACTTTTCTTGTTCATCCAGTCGCTATATTCATGGAAAACTAAACTTTTTTCAGAATCTATTCGGTTCTTCCCAACTCAAGCTTGTCTGCCAGCATCACCCATGAGCTGTGTATAGTGCCATCCCCTCCCCTGCCTGGTCTGCCAGGAGCACCCATCCTGCACGCAGGCCTGTGATACCCTTGTCATCCTGCCTGAGAAACTACCATGTCTCCCAGGCAGAGATAGGCATCTCAACTTCCTTTGTTCGAATTCAGCAGACTCCCCAGCTTACAAGCCCTGTCACTTAATGTTAATTTTGGGTTTACATCTGTATGGCATCCTCACTCACCCAGCCTGTGCCTTGTGTTGAGCTACAGTCAAGTCTCACCTGCCACATTCTCAGTTCTTTGAGAAAGATTGGCTTTCATTTTAAATTCTTTTTCCTCTTTACTGTGGCAACTCTTACTGCTTCACTTCTTAGGTTCCCAAAGCACTCTACTTGATCTTTCTATTCTAATGCTATATAATATATATATATATATATGCCATAATGTTTTCTTAAAGAGCCTTCCTGCAAGTCAGAGAGGCAAACAGGTACTGTAGAAAGCAAAGACCCAAAGGAATAAGGTTCCTGGCTTCAAGATGATTGCAGAGCACCTGGCACTCAGGATAAGGTCTGAGGCAACAATGCTGGGCAGTGGATGCCCTTCCCCTGCTGCTGGCTGTTTTTCATTCTGCTATAGTTTCCTTTCTTTGCAGTTGCTGGACATAACCCCTACTACCCCCCTTGCTGTTCCTGCAGTTACAGTTGAGGATTTTGACTATGATGGATTCATACTTGTAATGACTTATTTGATTTGTAGTGACAGCTTTTGTTTGCTGCACACTTCATTGGCTTGCTTATCAATACCAACAAGATGTGGTTTCTTTCATAACCAAACCAGAAAACATATGGCTTTCCTGAGACTTTATAGAGCGTGTATTGTTTTTTATATGCACCTAACCTATCTTGTTTTCTCATATTAAGAAATATAAATCTACTTTGTTCTACTGGAACCGTATTAGTCACACATAAGCAATTTTAGTTCTGTTTAGTGAGTGAATTCAAGGTTTTCATGACTCCATTTGATATTTATTTATTTCGTATCAGTGATAGTAGCTAATATACTATGTCTAAATAAAACATTTCCTTTTTCTCTCACTAAGTGTTACTAAAGCCTCCCCCCACTCCCCTGGTTCATAAGAGAAAAAAAATCTGCTTTGATTTGTACACTTATGGATTTCTTCCTTTTTTGAAAGCAAGGGCTAACAGATGGTGGGCATAAAGCAGTGTTCTAGTGAAGTCTCAGACTTTAGGCATTTGCATGGTTGAAAGCACCAAGGTTATGAAGGGACAAGGTGAGGAAGGCGTGAACCTCTGCCCTGTTCTACCAGAGAACATCCACATAGTCCTGTTTTATATTTTGAGTTACATTGTAAAATCATGTTTACAAAAAGGGGGAAAAAAGGTTCCACATACCTTTCAAAAATAAAAGAAAAAGGTTTCCATTGCAAGATAGAGGGGTCTTATAGATAGGGCTAGGGCTTTCTTTTCAGTTGCTGAACATAATCCCTTCAACCCACTCAGGAAAAAAAGAAGAAATTACCTTTGTTTAGTAAGAGCCAAGAATTGCAGTCTCTCATAATCTCTCTCTCTCTCTCTCTCTCTCTCTCTCTCTCTCTCAAGCATGCACACACCACAAAATAGGCAAAAATTGGCCATTTCTCTGAGGGAGATCTACATTTGAAGTTTGGAGCAACTATGGTGAGTTTGTTGCTCATTTCCAAAGTCAATGGGTAAATGTTTTGTGCGTCATTCAGGCTTTCTCATCTTTAAACTGGAGCCAAATAGTTCATAATTATATTTGTCTCTTCTTTTACGACCATTTCCAGAAAGTACTCAAGGTGTTCCCATGTAACTGAGTGACAGGGGACTCTTCACTTTTGGGCAGCCATGGATCTCTACACGCTATGGATATATTCCTGTGTATAATTTTAGGAGGTACTCACCAGCCCTTTCTCTAAGCAAATCTATGGACCAAGCAGATAACTCTCTGCACACAATAAAGAATCCACCACATATGTTTGAACAAGACATGATTAGGGAACCGATACCATGGGGTATGGTGGAAAGTCCAGAAACTCTAATGTCTTAAGGCAGATGCAAATTGGAGAAGTGACTCAGGAACAACGCAACAACAAAAAAATATCAGATAATGGCATATGCTCTTGGAACCTGTCGCTTCATCAGTAAGAGAAGACTCATGATAGCCATTTTGCAGTGTTTCTTATATTAGAAACATTCAGAGATAACCACCTAAGTTTCAACACATCATAGATATCAGCCATTCGGCCGATAGTGTGGTGTGGTTGATGGGCCTCATGATGACTTGTTTGACCAGTGGCATAGCCATTGTGGACTGCCATACCTGTGTGCCCTCAGCAACTGTCATTCTTGTGGCAATTGAACTTACCATCCTGCAGAACAGCACAGCCTTTGTGGACCTAGCCCAGGGTCTCGCACACATTTGAGCTTAAATCCTGGATGGAGGGAACTGAGCTCATCCACAAATATTGATTCAATGTGTCCCTTCAAAGCCAACCTCCAGTTCTCATTGTATTGGTTAGACTTTTGCCATCATCAAACAGGGGAAGGACATTGCCCTTCTACCAGCAAATGAGACACGACAGACTGACTTTTCCAAAACTCTTAATAACGTAACATCCAAGTGGTCCCTCTGTGTCAACATGAGTGCCGTGAGGTTAGCTCCATTTTCTACTCATACCCCTGGTACGTAAAGCTCCCACCTTCAGTGAGTGGAGGCTAGGGATATAAAGCAAAAGCTTGGCATTGAAACAGTTCATTCCAGGGCCAGTGTGGGAAGGGAATGGTAGTGGACATTCCTTTCAGGATTGATGTCCAATGGATAGGAGACACAGTGTGTTCCAGCATGGGAGGCATTTTGTGGAGGGGTGGGGCAAAGGATATCTCCTGAAAGATGGGAATCGGGAATGGGGATCTGGTCTGGTGCTGTGGCATCTGATTAGATAGGGGCTGTTGTGAGACCACAAGAGCAGCTTACATAGCAACAGGGGTCTCTGCCCTGGGGCAGTGGCCACTGAGGCCATAAGCCCTGCCTTCAGGGGTGTCTGACTCCCACAGACAATCCGGAATGTGGACTTTCATCTCAGTGTTGGTACCAGCTGTGGGAGGGCCTATTTTGATAGCTGCATTGATATCATGGCGTCTCTGCGTGTTTATCCAGTACAAGAGTGGGCTGTAAATGAAGGTGGAAGTGTTCAACACTTCCACCCACTGCTGGGCACACCTTTCCCACCATAGCTTCTTCCTCTGGTGAATAAATATAATTCAGCTGCCGGTTACTACACAACACAGTCCCATGAGTCCAAAATATATCAAGACCCAGGCTGAGGCAGTAAAAGAAAGAAAAGAGGCAGCTGACTGACAGCTCTGGCTTGGGACCTGAACTGTTTCTCATTCCTCTCCTTGATTTGGCTCATTCATCCATCCATTCCCTCCTTCCCTCTTTAAAGACCTTCCTCATCATTTTATTATTCAGTTAAAGCTAGATCTGCAGGGAGCCTAAGAGACCATGTTAGCCTTTTAGAGATAAGGGATACTAGGTCTAGAGGGAACATGACCTGTTGAGACTCAGTAAGGCCTTCTGGCTCCCAGTCCAGGACCCATCCAATCCCTCAGACTGATGGATAAACTGAACTTAAGGGAAAGACCCTCAAGGAACCACTTGACAAGGGCATCAATGTATCTTTCTGAGTGGGGAGAACATCGTTTCTGCCTTCTAAAACTCCTTAGTTTCCTAGAGGAGTCTGTCTCTTAACTCTTTAGCACTCCATGTAGGCAGCCACCACCCTCTCGATACAAAGCATCTTCCCTGAAAATTTGTCCCCACACTCAAAGGACTGAAGGGATACTTACTGCCAGGAAGGCCCAGGTTCTCCATTTGAGGATCCATACCATTGAGACTTGTTACCAGGCCCATGGCTCGGCAAAAAATCAACTGCCCCACGAATCTGTCCACCAATGGGAGTCTTTGGAAGGCCCAAACCCCACTGTTTCCTGAAGATGATGTCACTGGGTTCTGAGCAGTGGGAATTCCAGGGCTGGTGCTTGTGGAGCGGTTCTGAGTTGATGGAAGGAAGGGACTCCATCTTGTGGCATCTCATGAGCATAGTTCAATTCCATCAAATACTGGTCCAACCCAGAATTGTCTGTTCCCATCTTCTTATCGCGAATTCACAAAATAGCCCCAGAATCAGGGCCTCGCACACATAGGCTTATATTTATGTTGTTGCTTTTTATGAAGCCATTTCTGGATATATTTTGCAGTGGGAAGTTGGGCAGTGAGCACAGTGAATATTGGGCAGATGTGCCCTCAAGAAGTTTGTGATCAAGGTGTCAGGGAAAAAAAAATGTTCAGGTGAACCAGTGGTCAAAACCTTCTTTGGCTCCTATAGTCTCTCATTAGCTTCTTCAATGAGGGCTGGCAAACTGTTTTCTCAGGATCATCAGGCCGCATCGGAGCTCTCCCCTATGAGGTTCTGCATCTCTTCCTAGCTTCATCTCCCTCCCCATCCTTCATATACCTTTCCCTTCTTGGTCTGCAAGATTCCCAAAAGACCCTGTTTATTCACCTCTGGTGTTTGGCTCAAGCTGTTCCTTCACTCAGTAGTGCCTCTCCCACATTTCCACCACTGAACACCTCCTTATCTTCCCAGGTGGTCAGTTATTACTCCTCTGAGAAAAATAGTCCCTTCAGTTGATTTCACCAAATTATCTCCAGTTGGAAGAGACTTGGAGAGTTGTCTAATCCAACTCCTTTTATATGCTTGAGTGCTGATGGCACAACTTCCCTACTCAGTAACCCGTCCCCCATGGTTCCATTGACTCAGGGACTTGCTTACCACCACCTGAGGCAGGTTGCTTCATTTATGACCAGCTCAGATTGAAAGCCATTTCCTAATCAAGGCTAGCTCAGCCTCCCACTAGGTTGTACCAGTGGTCCTGAATGGTCCCCTTGTCACTATTCTGTTACTCCCATCTTTATCAGTAGCCAGAATAATCTTTTTAAGAAAAGATGGTGTTACTCTGCTCAAACATACCGTGACTTCCTTCTCTCACTCAGATTGCTTCCTGCAGGCTACAAGTGGGTCCTCAAAATGTCTTATTCTCTCACCCTGTTGTCCAGGTGTGCTCTCCTTTACAATGTCTGATGAATTTCTATTTTTCTGTTTAGGACCTGTGAAGAAGGCAAGGGAAGAAATAGGTGGCTGCTATTGCAGTGGTTGCCATTGATCCAGAGGTTTGGCAGTGGACCTCAGATTCCTACAGGCTGCCTGGGCAGGAGCCAGGGTGTGACCACACAGAATATCAGGAAGGGGAGCTGTGCCTGTTCTCTGTTGCTCACTTCTGGTCAGCACACCCACATTCAGTTCATGAAAGGTTTAGAGCTGTGGTTTTGTTTTCACAGTCATCAGAAAAAGAATGACATGAATTACAACACCCACCTTTTCAGATCTGAGAATGTGTGATATGCAAGGTGTCAAGAGGAATTAAACTTATGCTCAGAAGTAGCCCAGCAAAGTAAAAGCAAAGTCCTTCTGCAGAGGGGGCGCTACCAAATAAGGTCTGCAGAGCAATCACACCTGGGTGGATAGTCCACCTGCTTTCATCCCTAATGCAACTCTGACCCTTGATGTGATAAAACAAATTGAGGGTTACAATTTATGCATTTGGCTAATTGAGATATTTAAGGAAATATACCCTGAGTTCTTCCTCCCTCACTGTGTTCTCTTGTGGTGGGAAAGCATTCTTGTATTGCACACATTCTGACATGTCTATTTCTCACAAGAAAAAACTGAGAAAAGATTTGAACAAGTTGATCCTTAATATGAACTGAACATTGCAAAAGCCTGCTGTAAGAGAATCATGGGAAAACCTGTGGCCAAGACAGAGCTGAGCCTGGTGGTCTGGGATGAGTTCCGACTGTTGTCATGGGATGTAGGTGCACACACACAGATATAACTGAACTTAAGGACACTGGTTCCACTGGACAGAGGAGGAAACTGAGGCACAGGAGAGAACATATGTGTCCAAGACTGCCCTCCAGTTGACAAAGCCAGGACTGATGTTGTATCTGATATTCTTCCCACTGTATTTGAAATTCTTGTGTCCACAGCATCATATCAAAGGGAATGGAAGCACAATGCTGGTGTTGCTGGGGAAGTAGTTGAATCTCTTAATAATGTAAAAGCAGACAAGTGACTGCAAATGACTGATGAGTGTGCACTCAGGTGGGAGGCAAAGCCACTAAGAGGGAGCCCAGGGCCCACTGGATGCTTCTGTTGGTTTCCAGGAGGCAAACTGATCTGGATTCTCTTCCTTGAGGTCAATTGTTATTCTACCCTTTTCCTACTCTTTCAGTGTGCACCTTTAATACACCTCTTTAATATCCTCTCTTCATTTAACAAACATAGTAATGTTTGGGTAAAATTCTAAATAAGATTTTAATCCATTTTAAGTCAACGAAAATGAGATTATCATAACCTTCATTTCTATTTATTACTTAAGTAAATTTCAAAGCATCAATTAAAACAAGAAATAAAGGTGACACAATTTAATCATGTTTAGTCACAATGAAATCCTAATACCTCCTGGGCAGCCTCTTCACCCAGAAACATGATGAGGAACACACAAAATGAAGAAGCACAGTGATTGCAGAGAAAATGTCAGAGGACAAGAAGGACCCAGGTGCAGGCAGCTCCAGCACATCCCAAGTCCTGAGCAGGCTCCACTGTGAGAGTTCCACAGCCATCGTCAGCTTCAGGGGGAATGTCCATGCCCTAATTTATGACTCTGATAAATAAGGGAGCTTAGTGCCTTTCATGCACCCATTGGAACAATGGATACATATCATCCATGCCCCAAGCTTACTATCTAGATAGATCACACTTTCCTGGCTGAGTTGAGGTAATCAGAGCCTTGTAATACCTCACCAGGTGTGTTTCATCCTTCAGATGTGAATCATGTAATGATTCAGAAGCTCTACCATTGCCTTCAAAATGACCCACTATATTCTGGAAACAGTAGTGCCTGACCTGTCTTGTCACTTGGGTGAGTCTACTGCCTTCAGCAATCTTCACTCCCTAAGTGATGACTTTTGCAAAAAGGGACCCACTGACTTGCATGCAGCACAAATGTCTTTTGTCTGAGAATCATGTAGAGGTTACCCAGGACCACGACTGCCAGTCAGGCCCATGCCACCACACTCACATAACTTAGGGAAACCTTTAAAAAGCCAAGCACTGTCATTTCCAACTTTACCTATCACAAGCCAGGATAGAGAGAAAGGGGACCACAGGATGGGTCCCCAGGAAAGGATTGAGCTCTGGTGGAGTTCCAGGCTCACTGCAACAGTGCGATACCTGTGTGTCTGTCTCACATGTGAAATGTAGAGCAGTAAGCTCAAGGGAGAGCAGAGCTATGTTTACCAGGGCTGGGCAGTTGTGAGAGAGTTGATCAAAGGAGCAGCCCAGCTACATCAGAAAAGCAGGATGGTGATCCATTGCAAGAGGGGTGAACTGCCAGATAAAAATGCATCCTACACTTCAAAAATGCCAACAGTGTACTAAACCCCTATCTCTCACCCTGCACAAATCTCAACTCAAAATGATTTAAGGACCTAGGATTTATACCAGAGACCCTATACCTAATAGAAGAAAAAGTAGTTCCAAATCTTTATCATGTCAGTTTAGGTCCTTAACATGACTCTCAAAGTATGAGAAATAAGTGGAGGAATCAGTAAGTGGAATAGATTCAAACTAAAAAGTTTTTATCAGTAAAGGAAACTTAAAAATGTGAAGAGATTGTCTACAGAGTGGGAGAAAATCTTTGTCACAAACACTTCAGATACAGCAGTAATGTCCAGTATCTCTCAAGAATCCTACACCAAGAATTCAAATAAGCCAATGTATAAATTGGCTATGGAATGGAGCAGACACTTCACAGAAGATCTACAAGTAGTTGACACATATGTGAAAAAAGTTCACCATCTCTTGTAATAAGAGAAATATAAATCACGACCCTCAGATTCCATCTCACTCCAATTAGAATGAATCTTACCAAGAATAGAAGCAACAAGAGGTGTTGGCAAGGATGTGGGGAAAAAGGTACACTCATACATTGATGGTGGGATTGCAAATTAGTACAGACACTCTGGAAAGCAGTTTGGAGATTCCTTAGAAAACTTGGAATGTAACCACCATTTGACAAAGCTATCCCATTCCTCAATTTATACCCAAAGGACTTAAAATGGGCATACTACAGTGATGCAGCTACTTAAGTGTTTTTAGCAGCTCAGTTCCCAATAACTAGATTGTGGAACCAACCTTGATGCCCTTCAATAGATGGTTAATAAAGAAATTCTATATATATATATACTCTTGGATATTATTCAGTCATAAAGAAGAATAAAATCATGGCATTTGCAAGTAAATGGATATAGTTGGAGAATATCATGCTAAGTGAAATGAGCCCATCCCAAAATGCCATAGGCGGAATGATATCTCTGATAAGTGGATGATGATATATAATGGGTGTGTGGGAAAGAAGCATGAATGGAGGAAGGATGGATTGTATAGAAAACAATGAGGGGTGGAGAGATGGTGGGTAGATGGAAAAATAATAGAATTAGACAAACACCATTACCCTATATGCATGTATTATTACACAAATGGTATGAATCTACTTACTGTATAATCAGAAAAATGAATGTTGTACCCCATTTGCATGTAATGATCCAAAAACATTTAAAAAAATTAATTGAATTAAAAAATATTTGGGTAAGATATTTACAGTATTTCTTAAAAATAAAACAATACCTAGAAGAACTGTGTGTCACAGACAATAAAGTATTTTTATCTCCAAAAAATTAAAATAAAATAAAGTAAGCAGGGTTGTGATGACTCTGGAAAGATAAATGGGATTCTAGTTTATAAAATGCTGCCTTGCTATAGAGTGAGCTACCTCAGTCTACTTTGGCCCCAAGAAGAGCACATTCTAGGGTCACATGGGTGGTTATGGACATTCCGTCATGTAGCCAAAATGCCCGTGAGTCAGCCAGACAGCTCTCTGATATAATACTGATCAATAAGCAAGTCTTACTAGAGTTGCTGGAACTTTGTAAAGGCTCCATCAAAGGTTCCAAGGAAACTATTCACATGTTATTAACTGTGGAAGTGCTTAGCTCTTGTCCACAGATGTTCCAGTGCAGGTTTGATCAATGAAATTGATAAATGGCCTAATGAGTAATGGACTGTCCAGAAAGGATTTTCTCTGAATGAAAATCACACACTCAGGTGGACTGTTGGCACATGTCTCTGGGTATCTGGAGAAATCACTGTGTACAAAGCATGGGATGCTAACACACATGTGTGTCATCTTGTCCAGAGAGGTTGATTTTGTGATGACGGTTCTCTCCACTGTCAAATATCCTTCTTCATGGGCTCACAGATCTGCTGCCAGGCCATCTCCTCACCACCTATGTACATGTGGTCACTGGATGAGATCTTATCATCTCTTTAAAGAAGCCACAGCAACATTTTAATTCATCCCGAGTAGCTGTCACATGAATGAATCTCAAGTATGCTGACTGAAAGGAGCTGTATTTTAAAATGTACACCTACTTTTGTAGAATCCTAGAAAGTGCAACTGATATATAGTGACAGAAAGTGTATCATTAGATACCTGGAGGGGGAATTATAGAAGGATAAGAAGACACTTCTGGAAAGGATGTGTTTATTTACTTGATTGCAGTAAAAGTTTTACTGCTGTATTTATGTCAAAATAATCAAACCATTTTGAATGTGTATGGATTCTTGCATGTCAGTTATATTTTAATAGAAATGGTGTTAAAAAGAAAAAATGACATTCCTACATGTTTCTGTTGCAACTGTGGATTCCATTGGCAATTCCTTAAGCAGTGTGCATCTAGCTGTGGAGGCAATACAGAAAACTGGATGAACACAAGAACACCATGGAATTGTTGCGACGTCATATGGTAAGGAGATCAGCAAATACTACAGAAAGGCATCTTGCTTCTCATGCTTTTCTAAGAGTCATGGTGCCAACTTTCCACTGATTCCTACAGGTCCTGTATATACCTTTTAAAAATATCTAATTAGCAATATGTACTGACTGTTCTGCAATCTGTAAGGTCAGCAGTTAAGTTAAACGGAATTGAAAGCATTTGCAAAGAGGGTGCTGGAGGAGATAGTAACAAATGCAGTTCCTGAGGATAGAATGGATAGGGTGGAAAACAGACAAGAAGGAAAGGAATGTGGAGAATTGTCTCAATTTATTGCCATGTAACAAACCACCTGAGTTTTTATTTCTCATTATTCAGAGCATCAGGAATGTGGGCAGGGCCCTCAAACTCCCAAGAACTGAGGGGCCAAGGGAAGAGGCAATTTAGAGAATGACAGGCCATCTTGGATGTTCCAGCTCCAGCCTGGTATGGATGGAATGCAGCCATGTGTATGTGATCTCAGTCCAAAACACACAGAACAGAACCACCCCTCTGAACACAGCCACAGAATCATGGGAAGTAATAACCGGTTGTTTGTTGTTATTTTAAACCACAAAGTTTGGGGATGATTTTTGTGCAGCAACAAATAGCTGAGATGGAAGTAAACCCCTGTAATGGCCAGGAATTGTTTCCAAATTTCTCAGAGTCTCCTGGTGCTGCTGTGTACATCTGAAATCATTCAAAGGCCCAAATTAATCATTTTATGGGTAACAAGTCCATCAAAGATTTATGAAGGGTAAAAAAGGAGGGCACAGCCCTTGCTGTCTTGCTGAAGGGATGAGTTACATCTATGAAAGCAGGACCATGCAAAGCACATACCAGCTCTCTAGCCTGTTCACTGATTTCTAGTTCTGCCTCATAGGCTATCTACAAACTTCAGAGTTCTGAGTTTAAAGCGATCAATTGTACCAAGGGTACCAGAGTTCTCTCAGAGAGCTCAGAAGAAAGGTTTTTCATTTTCTTCAGAAACAAAAATTCTTGTTATTTAGTGTGATCAGGCCAAATGGAAAAGCATTAATCTGGGTGTCCAGACAGTTGACTTCTAGTTGAACTTGCCACTGAGGATCTCTCTGACCCAAAATAATAAAGACCCCCTATCTCAGCAGTTCTTTTATCTTGAGCACTTGAGCATGTTTTCTTTTAGTCATTTTCTGAAATACTTTTTCCTAATTGGTATATTCCTGGCTTCTATACGTATTGGTGTTCCCTCCTTTTTTCTTTCAGTTTGCTTTTCTTTTTTTTTGCCCTTATATAACCAGGGTTAATAAATGTCTAGGTTGTCAGATTTCAAGGGAAGCAATTTACTTTCACCAACTATATTCTGTTGTAAATATGTCTGCCTTTTTTTTTTTTTGAAGGGGAGTGGGGGAAGTAACCAGGGATTGAGTTCAGAGGCACTCAATTATTGAGCCTTTTCTCTAGCCTTGTTTTTTATTTTATTTAAGGACAGGGTCTCACTGAGTTACTTAGCACTTGATTGTTGCTGAGACTGGATGAGAACTCGAAGTCCTTTTGCCTCAGCCACCCAAACTGCTGGGATTACAGGTGTGAACCACTGTGTCCACCTGTCTGCCTCTTTTTAAACTTCCATGACAGCCAATAGTAATCCTCCTGGACACATACATTATACTAAGTCATAGATAGGGGCTGTGAAGGATTAAGCTGTGGAGTTTTCACATTAACAGAAAAGAAATTTATATAAACATGTATACTTCAGTCTCTGCAGAGAGACTAGAGCAGTGGGGAGGGAACAGTAAAGAAGGGGTAACCCTCAAACATAGATCTTATTATGTGCTATAAGGAAAAACTATGCCCTCCCAGCTTCAGACTTGAGACGATCCCAGGAATGTTCTGGTGCTTATGTAGATTCTCTTGGAGTTTGATGGTGAGGGAGCAATGAAATGATTTAGGGAGTTCATTCCATGAAAAGACTGAGAAGCAGACTAGGAGGATCTCAGTTTCTTGGGGCAATCTGGGTGCTACTGGTCCAGCTCATTCCTTGAGCTGGACACCCCAAGTCCACATTCCCTTCAGAGCCTAACACAAGACTAGTCACACTGTAGGTTCTTAGGGAATGCCTGTAGATTAATCAGTGAGTACACTCTGGGGGAGGCTAGGAAGCTCCAGGACATTTCCAGATAGTGAGGTAGACCTGGTAATGTTGCCTACAGTAACCTCCATTAGTGTTAACTGCATTGGCACTTCTCAGAGAGGACCAATGGAAGCAACCAAATTATTCCATCACCTTCAGCTACATCAGAACTTTATAATAAACCCAGAGTGAGAATTTGAAACAGGTAGTTTTTATCTCTTGATGACAACAGGCTGTGTTAGAGGACCAAAGAGTTTGTACCTGGTTCCATGGTGCCTCAGCAGGCACATCAAACCTCTGTTCATTTGCCAGAGAGCTAAGAAGAGAGGGATGCATGTTGAAATCCTGGAATCCAGAATGCCGCTTGTCTCTTCTTTGGCACTCTGCTTTTTCCCCTGCATGTCAGTGAGTGGAGGAAATTCCTTTTCACATTGAAAGATAGAGAATAATCATATTATCATGAAACTGTGAACACTAGCAATCTGAGCAAGTCAAAGATGGATGAATAGCAGATTAATCCAAAGTTATGGCTAGTTCAAGCCACAGTAAATTCTAAGAATGTTAGGAAGCATATCATGGAACAGCTGGATTTTATAAATTCCAAAGATTAAAAGCAAGAGGGGAGAAAAAAGGATATTAAATTGCAAATCACATTAAATTGAATAATGGAAATGTTCAGTAAGAAGAATTTATGTCTGGAGTATAAAGTTCTTTAAAACCTACATCATCATTCCTTTTTAGGTAGCAATCAATTCTAGAGGATGTCAATGAAAATAATTTAATCTTGTTCTCAATAATGAGTACTTGTTATGGTTTTGTCACCAGCCAATTCAGTAATTGGTATTGTTCCTGAGGTAATTTTGTACTGACAAATGAGGTTAATGGAACTTTCAGTGAAGAACCCAGCAGACTTTCTTGCCAACAGATTGAGTTAAAGATTGGGAGATGAATTCCCAAATGCTCTGGTTTCTAGAACCAGAGAGGGATTCATGTAGGTAGTCCTCTTTCAACAGCCCCTCCCCTCCTTTTGAACTGAGATAAAAAAATTCCAGAGGGAGTAACCAAGGATCAATTTGGAGTAGGAGGGACAAACCAAAGACAAATAATTGGTGGTCACAACCAGGAAAAGGAATATACTTCAGTAAGTTGACATAATAATAACTAGTTTGTGGTGTTCCTCTGCTTTGCCTACTATCAATCTTTAGCTGGATTTGGCAACTTGCTTTATTTCCTCTCTAGGATATCCTGTACCTTCATAACTCATTAGAAGCAGTAAAGAGTGCCTAGTGGCATACCAGAGGCAGAGCGATGTTAAAGTTGGGATGAATGAGATACTCGGTTATCACGTTTAGAGAATCAGTCTGATAGACTGCAATGTGGTTCATCTGGGTGAAGTCAAAAACATGGCAAACTTGACCTTCAGCCTGGTAAGCTTTTCACAACTTTTGTGACATATTTTGTGTTGCACTGTGTTTTCTATGTACCTAGATGGCATTTCTTCACCTTTGAGAAGAGTCTTCAGGCCTATTTGAGAGTCTGCACTTTGTTTTGAGCTTAGTCCCTATCCCTGTATTTACACTAGGTCTGTGATGTGAACTGCATGGCAGTGGTAGACCAGACTGGAGATGGAGATGTGGAGGAGTCAGGTTATTTGTCGAGGCCTTACCACAAGTTGTAGGCACCGATGACAGGTGCACTATGTTACCAGTGCCCCGTCTGGTCAGGAAGTTCTAGCACATACTTCCAAAGAAATTCTTATTGATCTTTTCTAAGTTTTTACTGGAAGGAGGAGTGATAGTGACAGTTACCAAAAATATTTGATATTCTTTAAGCCTAAATTTTTCTTTCTGATTTATCCTCCTTCTGTCTGCATATTTGGGAGGGGGTAAACCTCTTTCATATGATGTCAAGAAATCCATTTAAAATAGATCAGGTGAAAACCGCTCACCTTACAAGGTCACTAAATTCAGTTCCTCATTTTTCCTACAAGGAAACCAAGTAACCTATTAAATCACTGATGCCCTCTAACTCTGCAGTTTTCATGTTGTCAGTGATTAGAATATAGTTTGTTTTTTGTTTTACTGTTGTTTATTTTAATTATCCTTTACATACATTGTGCTGGGAACCCTGTAGATTATGTTCTTAACAGATCTTGGCCCTACCCTTTAAAGATTTCATACTGCAAAGTCATAGGCATATATAAAAATGGGAAATCAAATACAGGAAATTGTCCTATAAGTTCAGGTAACCACCAAAGCTGGAAACAAGCTCAAACATAATCACTGTAAATTGGTAATAGTATCCATATATCCTATAATTACAGTTGCATCCTATCCAGTCTAGTCTGGGTAAAAGTTCTGTCTTCTCATAGTCCCATTTCTCTGCCAGTTGTCTTGAAAGTGTCTGAAACACACTAAGTTTGAGCAGTTTTTTTTTTTTAATTCTTGTTGTCATTCAAGTTTTACTGTTCATTTATCTTTCATCTTTTCTTCTTGTTCTTTTTCCCCTCTAAGATGCTGCCATTCTGCAAAGAGAGTTTTTGATCAAGTGACCAACAGAATTGATACCACAAAAATCACAAACATAAAGGTGAATAACAGGAGGCTTACCCTGAAGTAAAAATAAATGCACCAGCAACTCTCGGCTTGTGACAAGCTACTTTCATATCAAAAGTAACAATTTGAGCTCACGGGACTAAAATTTCAAGACAAAGCAATTAGTAAATTACCATATTAGTGAATAAATGAATATCGTGTTAGGTATGTATCTTCTGCCAAGCTGGGAGAGCCCCAGTGAACAGCATAGACATGTGACCCTTATTCTAGTGCAGCTTAAAACCCATCAGTCAAACACAATGTTTAACACAGAAGTACACAGATAACTAATCACAAGTCTAATAAATGCTATAAAGGAAATATATAGGGTATGTTGAGGGAATTCTAAGAGATCAGAAAGGCTTCCCTAGGGAAATGACTTAAGCTAAGACAGTCAATTTTCTATACTAATGATGGAGGACAAAGTTACAGATCATCTAAAAATGGTATCCAGCCTCAAAATCATTTCCCATGTTTAGACTGCAGTCTTAGTCCATTAATACCTTCAGTATCAACAAGTTCCCTTCATCATGTACATTTTCTTTTTTGTTCTACCCAGACATAATGTAATGATGAAATAAGAAATCTTTGATATGTTTTGGTATCCTTTGAAAGATTGAGTACAGTGTTCTCTGATTAGAGTGTTTAATATTATGAGTCCTGGGCTAAGATAAAGGGAAAGCCAGGAAGATTGTTACTAAATTACTACGGTGTCATTAAGATGCATCTTGCATTTGATAATTTCAGAAGATGTGAGGCTAAAAGAAATGAACTTGGAGTAGAACCATAGTGCAGGCACTTTTTTGATGTAATGATTTCCATCTTATTTTTTTATCCTTAGAATTTTTATATCATCACAATCATATATTTAATATTCTAATGCATTATAAACTGGGCTCTTATTGAGTTTCTGCCTCTGAAATTTTTTTTAAACCTCACTTGGA
The DNA here is from genome assembly GCF_902686445.1 of Sciurus carolinensis. Taxonomy (NCBI): domain Eukaryota; kingdom Metazoa; phylum Chordata; class Mammalia; order Rodentia; family Sciuridae; genus Sciurus; species Sciurus carolinensis. The sequence continues at coordinate 114,135,202 of NC_062220.1, read as the reverse complement.
GAATAAGAAATCTTTAGAGCCAGATAGAAATGTTGAGCTTGAAAAGCTAACAGTCATTTACTTTAGACAGTAGTAGTGGTTTCAGCAGTAGTCCACAGTTTAACAGAAAATATCGGAAAACATCACCGGTATACACTTTCAGCTAAATTTCTTGGCTTTATTTTCAGACCCCTTCTGTTTTTAACTCACTCTAGTGTACTAATCCCCTTATCCTGTCTCAGGTAGGCACCACAACCAGATAGTTTGTTCATATTGGAACTCCCTAAATAGAGTGAACTACTATATAGTAACTATTAGGTAAAAGTAGCGATAGAAGAGAGAAATATTAATACACATTGAATAAAAGTAATGTGAGATGAACTGATGTTCTAATATTCTGATGATCAGGCCTGTCTCTTCACAGTAGCCTAAGCAGTTAGAAAGTAGCCTTATAGAAGGCAGACTTCTCTCTTTATAATTAAATTTATATTCATGACACACTCTAGATCTTCCTGGGAATAAAATCAAGTGTACTGTGTAAACTTTTTTGAAAGATTTAAACATATAATCTTTGAGTTAGAACTATTACAGCTCCTTCTTTATGTTTCTGAGAGTTGTTGCCATCAATTGACCATCACCATAAGGAAACAGAGGGAATTATAGGGGAATGCTTGTATTTTGGGTGTTCAGCTCTTTTTGTTTTTATTGATTTCATTGCTATTTTAGGATAGTGTTTAGGCTGGTATGGGCATAAAACTCTCCTTCAAGTGGTCTGGTCACAAAGCAGTGTGAGATATTTAGGACAGTAATTAATTAGTGTGATATAGCTCCTAGAAAACAATATTCTCCTCATTTAAGAAATGGGTGTTGTACAGGTACGTGAGCAAGGGTACATTTCCTTTACTGCTGATGATATATGCCTTCTCCCATCAGCCAAATGTTCACAGCAAATGAGATCATCTGGAGAATAATGTTGCCTTAATGATTTAGACTCAAATCCAGCCAGACACACATCAATACTGAACAAGAAAGTTCCTTGGCATTTGTTTATTCATTCCTTCAGTGCCTTTGAGGGAACATAGTAGAGACTCAGGATTCAGGAGAGGTCTTCTACCTTCAATGTTCTTCTTTCAGTTGTCAATGCACCTTTATTTTATTGATGTATATGTGGTGCTGAGAATTAAACTCAGTACCTCACACATGTTAGACAAGTGCTCTACCTCTGAGCTACAATCTCCAGTTCCTTATACCTTCTTTTGTCTTCGTTGTGGGTAGAAAGAAGATAGTCCTAATTCTCAAGTGTCCAAACTGTGAGAGATACTGGAGCTGATCAGTGCTGACAAACAAACCCAACAGCAACAGGCCTCCTGAGACTGCAGAAGAAGGTGAGCACTGGGCTGGCTTGTGAGTATTTCATGCAGGCTTGGGCAGCTTGCTCCCACATAAGGAGTGTGAAAGGTGTTTTCATCAGCAGTGATCAAACCCAGTGAGTGATGCCTGAGCTTACAGAGGTGAACCTGATGCACTCTGTTTTCATTTAGAAAAAGCCCATTTTGTCCATGATTTGTACTCTGGTCTATTTAGGGAAGAATAGGTAATGTTTAGCTGAAAATAGACTTGCTGTCTGCATCCCATTACAGGCAAAATGTTACTTTCATTACATACTTAAGAAGTCCTAAATGTTGTTTTTGGGACTCTTCATTTCTGTATAAAATTTACTTAAAAGTAGATGTTAGTCCTGATAACCATTAACATATAATGGTAGGATCATTGGATTAGAAGAACACTTGACTTTGGTTTGGAAGGGATATAATTAGTTATAATTGGCAGATGTGTTACCTCCATTATGGATATAACAAAGGCACTAGACTGTGCTGGCTTTGACCCCTTTTCCAGTAAGTATTATTCAGTTTGGAAAATCAATATAGCCTCCCTTGGATCCTTTTGATTGGGAAAAAGAACTACAGTGGGAGGCTTTATCCTAACATTTTGTGCTACATAATCTTATGGAACCAGTCTTTTAGCACCAGGTTACTTGATAGCATTAAGTCCCAGTCCAGGATTATTGCACATCTCCCAGGATGTTTAAAGGTCTTTAATATCCAACTTTTTATGCTGTTGTTACATGACTGCTTCAACACTTTCCATCTGAATAATATATAATGCTAGCTTGTACTCTAGGCTGTGTACCCCTTATGCAAATGTTTGGGACTAGAAGTGTTTCAGATTTCCAAATATTTGCGTATATACAATGAGATACCTTGGGTATGGGTACTCAATTTGCAACATGAAATGTTTGTTTCATATACACCTAGCTTGCTATTTAGGAAGGGGTGGATTCTTTTTTTCCTTTATTGTTGTGTTTTTTGCAGTTGTGAGGCTTGAACTGAGGACCTTGCACATCCTAGGCAAGCACTCTGCCACTGAGTTACATCCCCAGCCTCTGCTAATACTCTTATGCAATATTTTTATGTTTTTTATTTTTTATGGTACTGGGGATTGAACCCAGGGGCGCTTAAATACTGGGTCATATCCCCAGCCCCTTTTACATTTTTATATTTTATTTAGAGACAGGGTTTTGCCAAGTTGCTTAGGGCCTCACTAAATTGGCTGGCCTTAAACTCCCATTTCTCCTGGCTTGGCCTCCTGAGCTGCTGGGATTACATGCATGTGCCACCACACTGGGCACACCTTCATTTTGACTGTGACCCATTACATGAGGGCACATGTGGAATTTTCCTCTGATGGGGTATTGGCACTCAAAAAATTGCAGATTTTTGAGTATTTCAGGTTTTTTTTTTTTTTATTAGGAATGGTCAAACTGTATAACTTATTCCAGTGCAAAACATCTATTTGAAAACTTAAAGTAATATAATCTTGATTCACCCTCACTTGTCTATATATATCTCAATACAAACCTTTACCTTCACAGTCACTGTGCTACTCAATTTTCTTTCCCAAGAGATATTGTAGCATTTTGGAGATGGCAGAAAAGCAAATATGCTACAATGAGAATAGTAAAATAAAATTTAAAATGACCCAGTTTTTCAGGGCCCTCCAAAAATGAGGAGTCTGTTTTCTAAATATTAGCAAAATAATCAGTAGGAAGTATGTGATTTACAGAAAAATATATTTGGTTTATTTCCAATAGTGTGTTTTACTCATTGTGACATTAAGACATTTTTTACAGTTTCTAACTCCCAGGAAAATCACCCATTTCTTCTACCTGTGTTTCTCTTGCTCCTTACTTTTGGTTAAATGCCATTCCACCAGGAAACATTACCTCTCAGGAGTGGAGTAACCCCCTCCTGTATGGTATTGGAGTTTGCCCTTGTTTAGCATATGTCAGTCTTGTGATTTCCTGGGGTGATATAAAATTGAACCATGGTTAATTTCCATGTCTTATGGAACTCCCTAGCCTCAGCACATTTCCTGGTGCTCATGAATATATGTCAGAGAAATTAATGAGTTACCTACACACTGCCCTTAATGCTTCATTAATTCCACAAGACTGACCAGGATATAGATGGGCAGCTGACCTATCAGGAAGTCCCTAAGCTCTATGTTGTGAGAACCAGGAGCTTGAGAGAGTGGCCAGGATGTCATAGCAGGCTTAAGTGGCAACCCTTGTTGCCCATGGCCCAGAAAGACCCACAGGGGAGACAAAGCAAGAGCCTAGGGTCTAGAATCTCCAGTCCCTTGAATCCAAAGTTGATGGATGCCAGCCTATTCCACGTTGAATGTCATAGTTTTCACGTGCTTTGCCATCCTTTCCAGAAGCATTGTTATTAGAGTTCTTCAGGAAGAAGAATCAAAACCAGAGTAGCAGGTTTGTGAGTGGAAGGGGATGTTGGGATAGTCAATGGAAGTGACTTTCTGGAAGGTAAACTCTGTCCTAAATCCTGAAGGGAATTGCAGAAAAGAGAACAATTAGGCGGGCTAACATTTGGTTTGTCTTTTTCATTTTTTTCTGTACCTCATATTGAACAAAGGTGTGGCTTATCAACTAAGCCATATCCTCTTTCTTTTGTACATTTATATTTACAGACAGGGTCTGGCTAAGTTGCTTAGGGCCTGAATAATTTGCAGAGTCTGATTTTGAACTCAAGATTCTCCTGCCTCAGACTTCCTAGTCCCTGACGTTACAGGTGAGAGCCATCACTCCATCTGGGCCTTTCATTTTGGCCAGATATCTGCTGGTCAGTATTTTTGTTAGGAAGTGGCCAGGAAAAGGGAGAGTGGGTTGTAAATGAATTGTTTGTGGTTGTGAAAGGCTGAGGTTAGGGTTTGAATTAGCCCAAGAGTCTTCTTAAATGATAATAACCTGAGAATTTAATTTTTCCCAAATGTCCCAGCCTTTCCTCCTGCCCAATGCCACTGTAGATCACTGAGGGATTTCTATGGTCAGAGTTTATCCACAACCCTTTTTTGGTTGACTAAGACTGGTCTAAATATTTGTATCATGACACACCCCGGGACCGCAGATCTTGACAGGTGACTAAAGCTTTTGTCAGTATTGCTTTCAAATAAGAAAGTATAAATTCTTTAGAAAGTAATTTGTTTAGTCTAGTGATGGTTTTCTTCCAAAGCTTTCCACAGAGGTCAGACTGGAAGAGAATCCAGCCATCTGCCATACAGATTGTCTACAGGTATTCCAGCTCATCAGTGCTTATCAACCTTTTTTCCTCTGTTGAATCATGTCAGTAGAATGTTGTTGGAAAAGCAACAGGCTTAAAATGGATGCATCATTACAATTAGTTTTCTCAGTAAGAAACTGGGGTAGGGATTCTCACTGCTGCCCCAGCTACCTTGCCTATTTATAGTAGGCATCCCTGGGCACGGGACCACCATTAATAAGTGTTAGGTATCATGTGAATAGCTGATGTCGTATGTTAATGAGCCTATTCTTGAAGAAGAAAGGATGTGTTCAAGAGGTAATGTCCTGAAATTCAAAGGAGTACCTGCAGTAGTCTTTGGTAAGTGGTAGTCTTCTGGGATAGGCTCCCTTCTGCATGTTAATGAAGTGGCCTGGTGCAAGTGGGCATTGATGGAAGTCAATCCCAATGTGAGCTTGAAAAGTAGAGGTGATGACAGAAGAGAGCTGTTTCTTGGCACTGCATTTCCCTCCTCTATTCTGTTTACCATCAGGAAGATTTTATTTTTCTTTGTTGAAATGACAGAATAGATGGTGAACAAATACCTTAGTTTCTTTTGATGTGACTGAGGAACAATAGCAGGTATTTAAAAATCTGGATTTTGTGTATCGTGGTACTACTAATCACAATTCTTAGGAAACATTTTTGTAGACACTTTGTGCTATTGATGGTTGTTTTCCTGCCATGCTCTGTAGAGTTGGGCATAGTAGGCTCTTTTCTCTTCTTATAAATGGTTTTGTGGAAATTTGATTTGTTGAGAACGGGGTGCCATCCGTGCAGCCCTCTTGTATAAACAAGCTATTTCGTGAACTGGGCCACCAGGAAAAGTGCGTGCAAGTACCGAGGATCCAGCAGCCGCAGTGGCACCTTTAAGGGCCAATACAGGTCAAATGGGATGTGCTGGGCCCCAGGTTTATCAAGGCTGTTCAGATTTATCTATCTGAGGATGCATCCATTTATCTGCCCGGAGACCCCATCTATCAAGGACAGGGGAACCTAGCCCTGACCCCTCTCCCTTATAATTCACTCCTTCCCTCCTCCCTGCTCCCTCCAGTACCATTCAGTTTTGGTGGGACCCAGTAAGATTCAAATAAAGTGGAGGGACCACACCAAAAGAGGACAAATATTTAGTTATCTGAATTTTAACCAATAATGTACAGGTCCTTGTGTATGAATGCTGAAAAATCTCTTAAATAGAGTGCTTTCTCACCACTCGGGGCTGCTCACCGACCCCCCCACCCCCCAGCCATTGTATAGGTCTCTGGCTGGATGCAGTCCAGGCTCCAGCTTGCTTTAATAAAACCTCGTTGTGTGATTTGCATTACTGTGTGCTCACTTTGACTCTCCGGGGATTAGTCGGAACGGGACCCTAACAGATTGAGCTTCTTATTTTTATGAGTTATACAGTGGTTTACAGTAGACTTCAGTTCTTGAGAACTCTGCTGTGCTTCTTTGGGTCTGACCTGTGCTTGTGAAAATCAGAGCGGTTCTGGAAACTGTGTTGGTTCACCACAGATTGAAATAATTCCTTCCATCTTGCTCCTCCTTGGAATTCCACTTTCATTCTCGGGCTCTTACGGGCCCCTTTTTCATGTTCCTCTCAGGGTTTTCAGGCCCCGGAGATTCTGTGCACTTCTACACGACAAGTTCAATTCCCAGGCAGAACAGCATGAGAAAAGAAAAACAAAACCTTGGAATGGAGATTTCTCTCACACTCTTCAGATAACAGTAGTATCTGCCAGTACATTTCCCTGTTGGGAGAGACCATTCCTCTGCTACTGTTGGGGATTCAGAACAATTTTGTGAGAAGAAATCAAAATAAATGGGGGTGATATTTCCTGGTGAACATGAATATATGTCAGAGAAATGAATGAGTTAGCTACACACTGAAGTTAATGCTTAATTAATTCCACAAGACTGGCCAGGATGTGGATGGGAAGCTGACCTACTAGGAAATCCAGAATCCCTATATTCTACCTTGCCAGAACCAGGAGCTTGAGAGCATTTGATTCTGGTAAAGATGGAATGGACTCATTCCTGGAACTAACAGTAGAGTCAGGTGTCTACCCTCATCAGACATACTTTAGGAATGAATGTATATCCTGAATTACCTAAAATTTACTTAAATAACCAAAACAACCCTTTTACAAATCACCACTCTACTTCTCCAAACTATTGTAGCAGACATATTGCCACTTTATCTTGTTTAAAAAGCTGTGTAAGTTATTTAGAGAAACCAAACCATTTTACTTACAATCTGATGTTCATAAATCTGTGATTTCCTGAAACAAGTAATATATACCTTTTTAAGATTGGCAGGAAAGAAAATAGTAAAGCCCTCTTTTTTCTCCTTCCATTTCTTAGGAGAGGATACCTTATCTTTTTCTAAAAGTGGAAAATGTATATATATAGAGAAAACACGTTACCATTTAGATTTCATGTAAATTTGACTTAAATAGCTACCTTTTACAGAGACTCAGAAAGTGTCATTAAAAGGCCTTTTCTGTTTGTAAATAGTTAAAATGAAAGAATAATTTTACATGTTTTGAAAGTCCAAAGAATGATTTTGAGCAGGATGTGAACAAATGATGTATTAAAAAATAATTTATCTGAACTTCACAGAAGTTGAAATTATGCTCACATATACTTAACTCATCCCTCAAAAACCAAGGTGCTGCCATGGGTTTTATCCTGAAGACAGGGACATTGATTCAGGGAGTTGATAAGAGCTCCAGGGTTAAGAAAGTTGGATTCTGAGAATTTGCTCATATTCCCTCAATAAATTCCTACCTGTGAACCAGAGCTTGAGGGCTTTTCTCAATTTAAATTTTGTTTTTGGTTTATGAGCACAAAAAGTTATCCAGTGGGGAGATACATTTTCCCTGAAGTGAGTCAGGTTTTCTTCCCTTACACCACATACATTTATCTGAGACTCTAGCTGACTCCTCCCTTCAGTACCATCTCCATTCTGAATGGTAAAAAGCAAGTCCCTAGTCACTGTCTGACTAGCCATCCAGAGCATTAGAAGAAAGGGCTACATCTACTTTTAACTCAAGAAACTATATCCCCGGTGACTTTACCTGGGAGCTAGCCAAGAATCTGAGAGATTTCTTGTTGAGATGACTAAGGCCAAAAAATTTGTAAAATGAAATGTGTGAAATCAAATTGTTCCCTTACAGATATCAACTCAGAAGTAGATAGAGGCTTTCTGTCCGGAGGATGCCTAACTGTAGCTGGTACTGTAGCAGGAGCCTTCATTTGATGATGGCAAGTGTAATACTTTTCCCTTTAGTCCACCTGGCAAAAGGACCCAGGATTGGAAGGTATGGTACCTACATGGCACCTGTATGTTGAGTTAACACATGCTGTTGTTCCTAGAAGCAGTCTTGGGGCAACACAAAGGGAAAACTTACAAAACGTTGCTATTGTCAACACAGGGAGAAACTAGAGGATCTGTCTTGGCATAGATTTCTCTAATAGCATTCATTTCCTTTAACTTGTCCAAGTTGATCTGTGAGCCAGTGCAGTCCAGTACCACTAAATATGGAAAGGCTGAATTTTTATTCACAGAGCATTCAGCTTGGTGTTGGCTAACCTTAAATTTTTTTCTAGAAGTATTACCATTCAGTTAAAGCAAGACAATATCTTTTCTAATGAATGTGTCTGCTTGTCATTATTACTTGTGTTTCACCCTTTAACAATGTTTTTCTTTAACATTTCCCTTGCACATCCATGTTATTTCACTTCCATGGAAAGGTTATAGTATAGTTAAAATTAGCCTGACACTGTAGGAACTTGAAGATAATTTCTTATTCTTCTGACTGTTTTCCATGCCCTTTTCCCTTTTCATATATACCACCTTACACATGTTGTTACAACCAAGTTAAGTGCTACCAAGAAATTGAATTGTACTGCTATGTTTTATATATTTAAAAATAGTATATTGCACTTGGAAGGCCTTTTTTGGGGAGGAGGTTTACTAGAGATTGAAGTCAGGGGCAGGTGACCACTGAGACACATCCCCAGCCCTATTTTTATTTTCTTTGGACACAGGGTCTCCCCGACTTGCATAGTGCCTCATCATTGCTGAGGCTGCCATAGAACTTGCCATCCTCCTGCCTCAGCCTCCTGAGCCACTGGGATTAAAGGTGTGTGCCACTGCACCCAGCTGGAAGGTGTTTTTTGAGTAACTGATTTATATGAAATATACTCGAGGGCAAGGTAGCTTGTCCTTTTCAGTTTCAAGTTCTTATTTATAGCCATATACTTAAGGACACCTTAACTCTTGTAGTATGTACTTTTCTTGTTCATCCAGTCGCTATATTCATGGAAAACTAAACTTTTTTCAGAATCTTTTCTGTTCTTCCCACCTCAAACTTGTCTGGCAGCATCACCCATGAGCTGTGTATAGTGCCATCCCGTCCCCTGCCTGGTCTGCTAGTGTCACCCATCCTGCACCCAGGCCTGTGATACCCTTGTCATCCTGCCTGAGAAACTACCATGTCTCCTAGGCAGAGATAGGCATCTCAACTTCCTTTGTTTGAATCCAGCAGACTCCCCAGCTTACAAGCCCTGTTACTTAATGTTAATTTTGGGTTTACATCTGTATGGCATCCTCACTCACCCAGCCTGTGCCCTGTGTTGAGCTACAGTCAAGCCTTACCTGCCACATTCTCAGTTCTGTGAGAAAGATTGGCTTTAATTTTAAATTCTTTTTCCTCTTTACTCTGGCAGCTCTCACTGCTTCACTTCTTAGTTTCCCAAAGCACTCTACTTTCCTTCTGTTCTAATGCTTCATATATATATATATACACATGTATATATATGTACATATACATGTATATATATATTTATATTTATATATGTCTGACATAATTTTTATGTAAAGAGCCTCCCCACAAGTCAGAGAGGCAAACAGGTACTGTAGAAAGCAAAGATGCAAAGGAATAAGGTGCCTGGCTTCAAGATGATTCCAGAGCACCTGGCACTCAGGATAGGGTCTGAGGCAACAAAGCTGAGCAGTGGACACCCTTCCCCTGCTGCTGACTGTTTTTCATCGTGGTATAGTTTCCTTTTTTTGCAGTTGCTGGACATAACCCTTACCACCCCCCTTGCTGGTCCTGCAGGTACAGTTGTGGATTTTAATTATGATTGATTCATACTTGTAATGACCTGTTGGTTGATTTGTAGTGACACCTTTTGTTTGCTGCACACCTCATTGGCTTACTTACCAATACCAATAAGATTGGTTTCTTTCATAACCAAACCAGAAAACATATGGCTTTCCTAAGACTTTATACAGCCTATATTGTTATATGAACCTAACCTATTTTTATTTTTCATATTAAGAAATATAAATCTACTTTGTTCTATTGGAGGAATATTGGTCACACATAATCAATTTTAGTTCTGTTTAGTGAGTGAATTCAAGGTTTTCATGACTCCATTTGAGATTCATTGATTTTATATCAGTGAGAGTAGCTATTATACTATGTCTAAATAAAAATTTCCTTTTTCTCTCACTATGTATTACTAAAGCCTCCCCCAACTCCCATGGTTCATAAGAGAAAAAAAATCTGCTTTGATCTGTCTATTCATGGATACCATCTTCCTTTGAAAGCAAGGGCTAACAGATGGTGGGCATAAAGTAGTGTTCTAGTGAAGTCTCGGACTTTAGGCATCTGCATGGTTGAAAGCACCAAGGATAAGAAGCGATAAAGTGAGGATGGAGTGAACCTCTGCCCCTGTTCTACCAGAGAACATCCATTTAATCCTGTTTTATATTTTGAGTTACAATATAAGATCATGTTTACAAAAGGGGAACTAAAGGTTCTACTTACCTTTCAAAAATAAAAGAAAAAGGTTTAAAAGTCATTGTGAGAGAGAGGTCATTGTAGATAGGGCTAGGGCTATCTTTTCAGTTACTGGACCTAATCCCTTCAGCCCACACAGGGGAAAAAGAAAAAGATGAAATTACCTATGTTTAGTAAGAGCCAAGAATCACAATCTCTCACAAACTCTTTCTCTCTCTCTCTCTCACACTCTCTCTCTCTCTGTCACACACACACACACACACACACACACACACACACACACACACAGGAACACACACCACACCACAAAATCAGCAAAAACTGGCCATTTCTCTCAGGGAAATCTACATTTAAAGTTTAGAGCAACTACAGTGAGTTTGTTGCTCATTTCCAGTTAATGGGTAAAAGTTCTGTGCATGATCCACGCTTCGTCATCTTTAAACTGGAGCCAAATAGTTCATAATTACATCTGTCTCTTCTTTTAGGACCATTTCCAGAAAGTATTCAAGGTGTTCCCAATTTACTGAGTGACAGGGGACTCTTCACTTTTGGGCAGCCATGGATCTCTATATGCTATGGATGTATTTCTGTGTATTATTTTAGGAGGTACTCACCAGCCCTTCCTCTAAGCAAATCTATAGACCAAGCAGATGACTCTCTGCACAAACTAAAGCATCCACCACATATGTTTGAACAAGACATGATTAGGGAATGGATACCATGGGGTACGGTGGAAAGACCAGGAACTCTAATGTCAGGCAGATGCAAATTGGAGAAGTGGCTCAGGAACAACACAACAGCAAAAAAATACAAGATAATGGCATATGCCCTTGGAAGCTGTCTCTTCATCAGTAAGAGAAGACTCATGTTAGCCATTTTGCAGTGTTCTTGTATGAGAAACAATTCAGAGACAACCACCTAAGATTCAATACATCATAGATATCAGCCATTCGGCCCATAGTGCGATGTGGTTCATGGGCTCATGATGACTCGTTTGACCAGTGGCATAGCCATTGTGGACTGACATACCTGTGTGCTCTTGCAACTGTCATTCTTGTGGCAATTGAACTTACCATCCTGCAGGACAGCACTGCCTTTGGGGACCTAATCCAGGGTCTTGCACACGTTTGAGCTTAAATCCTGGATGGAGGCAACGGAGCTCAACCACAAGTATTGATTCAATGTGTCCCTTCAAAACCAACCTCCAGTTCTCATTGTATTGGTTAGACTTGCACCACCATCAGACAGGGGAAGAACATTGCCCTCCTACTGGTGAATGAGACACAACAGACTGACATTTCCAAAAATCTTTAATAACGTAACATCCAAGTGGTCCCTCTGTGTCAACATGAGTGCGTGAGGTTAGCTCCATTTTCTACTCATACCCCTGGTACGTAAAACTCCCACCTTCAGTGAGTGGAGGCTAGGGATATGAAGCAAAAGCTTGGCACTGAAATAGTTCACTCCAGGGCCAGTGTGGGAAGGGGATGGTAGTGGACATTCCTTTCAGGAGCGATGTCCAATGGGTAGGAGGCAAAGCGTTCCAGCATGGGAGGTATTTTGTGGAGGGGTGGGACAAAGGGTATCTCCTGAAAGATGGGAATCAGGAATGGGGATCTGGTCTGGCACTGTGGCATCTGATTAGATAGGGGCTGCCATGAGACCACCAGAGCAGCTTGCATAGCAGCAGGGGTCTCTGCCCTGGAGCTGCTGCCTCTGAGGCCATAAGCCCTGCCTTCAGGGGTATCTGACTCCCACAGACAATCGGAATCTTGACTTTAATGTCAGTGTTAGTACCAGCTGTGGGAGGGCCTATTTTGATAGCTGCATTGATACCTTGGCGTCTCTGCATATTTATCCAGTACAAGAGTGGACTGTTAGTGAAGGTGGAAGCATTCATCACTTCGACCCACTGCTGGGCACACCTCTCCTGCCACAGCTTCTTCCTCCAGTGAATAAATATAATGCAGCCATCGGTTACCACACAACACAGTTCCATGAATCCAAAGTATAGCAAGAACCAGGCTGAGGCAGTAAAAGAAAGAAAAGAGGCAGCTGACTGACAGCTCTGACTTGGGACCTGAACTGTTTCTCATTCCTCTCCTTCATTTGGCTCATTCATCCACCCATTCCCTCCCTCCATCCTTAAAGACCTACCTCATCATTTTATTATTCAGTTAAAGCTAGGTCTGCAGGGAGCCTAAGAGTCCATGTTAGCCTTTTAGAGATAAGGGACACTAGGGCTAGAGGGGACATGACCTGCCCAGACTCAGTCAGACCTTCTGGCTCCCAGTCCTGGACCCATCCAATCAGACTGATTAACTGAACTTAAGGGTAAAACCCTCAAGGAACCATTTGACAAGGGCACCAATGTATCTTTTCTGACTGGGGAGAACATGGTTTCTGCCTTGTAAAACTCCTTAGTTTCCTAGAGGAGTCTCTCTCTTAACTAATTAGTACTCCATGCAGGCAGCCACCACCCCATTCATACAAAGCATCTTCCCTAAATGTTTGTCCCCACACTCAAAGACTGAAGGGATACCTACTGCCAGGCAGTACCAGGTTCTCCATTTGAGTATCCATACCATTGAGACTTGTTACCAGGCCCATGGCTTGGCAAAGAATGAACTACCCCACCAATCTGTCCACCCATGGGAGTCTTTGGAAGGCCCAAGTCCCATTGTTGCCTAAAGATGATATCACCGGGTTCTGAGCACTGGGAATTCCAGGGCTGGTGCTTGTGGAGTGGCTCTGAGTTGATGGAAGGAAGGGATTCCATCTTGTGGCATCTCATGAGCATAGTTCTCTTCCATCAAATACTGCTCCACCCCAGAATTGTCTGTTCTCATCTTCTTATTGTGAAGTCACAAAACAGCCCCCAGAATCAGGGTCTCACACTCATGGGCTTATATTTATGTTGTTGCTTGTTAGGAAGCCATTTCTGGATATATTTTCCAGTGGGAAGGTGGGCAGTGAGGACAGTGAATATTGGGCAGGCCTGGCCTCAAGAAGTTTGTGACCAAGATGTGAGGGGGAAAAAAAAACTGTTCAGGGGAACAAAGACCTTCTTCCTTGGCTCCTACAGACTCATTTGCTTCTTCAACAAGGGCTGGCAAAGTGTTTTCTCAGCATCATCAGGTCCTGTGGGAGCTCTCCCCTATGAGGTCTGGCATCTCTTCCTAGCTTCATCTCCCTCCCAATCCTTCATATGCCTTTCCCTTCTTGGTATGCTAGATTCCCCAAAGTCCCTGTTTATTCACCTCTGAAGTTTGGCTCAAGCTGTTCCTTCACTCAGTAGTACCTCTCCCACATTTCCACCACTGAACACCTTCCTATCTTCCCAGGTGGTCAGCTCTCCCTACTCTGAGAAAAATTGTCCCTTCAGCTGATTTTCCTGAACCACATTATCTCCAGTTGGAAGAGACTTGGAAGTTGTCTAATCCAACTCTTTTCATATGCTTGAGTACTGATGGCACAACTTCCCTACTCAGTAACTTCTATTTTATTATTTGATCATTGATTTCTAATTTTAGTTTATAATGATCTGATAGAATGTAGGGTGTTATCTCCCTTTTTTTATTTACTAAGTGTTTCTTTGTGGCATAAGATAGGTTCTCTTTTAGAGAAGGATCTATGAACTGCTGAGAAAAAAGTGTATTTGCATGTTTATTGATGAAATAGTCTGAAGTGTCAATTCTAATGACTGATTGTATTATTTACTTCTATAGTTTCTTTATTTACTTTTTGTTTACAAGATCTGTCCAATAGAGAGAGGGGTGTGTTAAAGTCACCCAGCATTACCATGCTCTGGTCTATTTGATTCTTGACATTGAGAAGGGTTTGTTTGATTTACATAGATTCTTCATTATTTGGACCATAAGTATTTACAATCTTTATGTCTCACTGCTGTGTGATTCCCTTTAGTAGTATGAAATGACTTTCTTTGTCCCTGCAGATTAACTTTGGCTCGATGTCCACTTTTTCTAATATGAAGATGGAAGCCTCTGCTTGTTCATGAAATCCATATGAGTGATATGTTTTCTTCCCATCCTTTCAACTTCAGTCTATGAATGTCTTTACCTATGAGGTGAGTCTCTTGGAGGCATCATATCTTTGGGTCTATTTTTTAATTCAATCTGAAAGTCTATGTCTTTTGATTGATGAGTTTAGTCCATTAATATTCAACATTATTACTGAGATGTAACTTGTATCACTTGTCATTTTGGTGCAATTCTGACTTTTAATTTAATTTAAATTCTATTTTGACTATTCCTTTAGTTTAGTTTCTCCCTTTGCTTGTTTTCACTTTTTTTTTAATACTTCATCATCATGGAATATTTTGTTGGCAGTGTTCTGTAGTGCAGGCTTTCTATTTGTGAATTCTTTTAACTTTTTTTTTTATCAAGGAAGGTTTTCACAATTATCTTCATATCTGAAATTAATTCCACTGGATATAAAATTTTTGATTGGTATCCATTTTCTTTCACAGCTTGAAGTATGTTGTTCCCTGGCATCCTAGTTAGGGTCTGGGTTGAGAAATCAATTCAGATCCAAATTGGTTTTCCCCTATATATAATTTGCTTTTTTCCCTCTCATGGTCTTTAAGATTTTATCCCTAGTCCATATTTAGTTATTTTCATTATATCATGTCTTGGTTGTGCCTGCTGTAGTTTAGTTCATTTGGTGTCCTGTAAGCCTCCTGTATTTGATTTTGCATTTCATTCTTTCTGTGTGGGAAATTTTCTGAAATTATATCAGTGAAAACTTTGTGCATTCCTTTGGTTTGTATGTAGGTCTTCTTCTTCTAGCCTGATAACTCTTAAAATTGGTCTTTTGATGTTATCCTATAATTTTTGGAATTTCTTCTCATGGTTTCTTACCATCTTCACTGCATTGTTGACTTTATTGTCAATATTAAATATTTTGTCAACATTGTCTGAGGTTCTGTCTTCAAAATGGCCTAGTGTAAAAATGGTG
The DNA here is from genome assembly GCF_902686445.1 of Sciurus carolinensis. Taxonomy (NCBI): domain Eukaryota; kingdom Metazoa; phylum Chordata; class Mammalia; order Rodentia; family Sciuridae; genus Sciurus; species Sciurus carolinensis. The sequence continues at coordinate 114,119,778 of NC_062220.1, read as the reverse complement.
ATACTTTCCATTGAATTTATAATTTGATTTATTGATTCCTCCGTTTTGAATATTTCTGCTTGTTTTTTTTTTCACAATCTCTAACTCTTTATTGAAGTGATCTTTCACTTCCTGCATTTTCTGTTTGATTTCACTGTTTATACCATCCTTTACTTCAGAGATCAGATTAACTATGCACATTCTAAACTCTGTCTCAGACATTTCTTCTATTGTGTTGTCAGTGGCTTCTCTCATTGGGGCATCTTGGTTTGTTTGTGGCATTTTTTCACCTTGTTTTTTCATGTTGCTTGTGTGTTTTCTCATCTAATTGTATGGATCTGAGGCAATACAGATTCTACCCTATAGATCTATATTGTCACTGAAGATTTCCTGTATCCTGCCTTTAAGTGGGAGACCAATATCAGTAGTTTTCCTTTTTTCTTTTATCTACCCAGACATATTGTCAAGATAAAATAAGCAATCTAGGATTTGCTTTGATATCCCAGGAAAGTTTGATTACAGAATTCTTTTATTAGACTATCATTTAATATTATAAGTCCTGGGCTAAGATAAAGGGAAAGCCAGGAAGATTGTTCCCAAATTACTACAACATCATCAAGATGCATCTTGCATTTGATAATTTCAGAAGATGTGAGGTTTAGAGGAAATGAACTTAGAGTAGAACAATAGTGCAGGCACTTTTTGATGTAATGTTTTCCATCTTTCTTTTTTATCCTTGGCTCTTTTATATCACCAAAAGTCATGTAATTATCATTTTAATGCATTATAAATTGGGCTCTTATGTAATTTTCTGCCTCTGCAAATTTTTTAAACCTCAGTTAGAGAATAATAAAATTTAAGAACCCGACAGAAGTGTTGAACACAAAAAGTGGCAGTTGGTTACTATTGAAAAGTAGCAGTAGTTTGAGCAATAGTTCACATTTTAACAGAAAATATCAGACCACAACACAAATACACACTTTTGCCTAAATTTCTTTACTTTTAGAACTTTTGTGTTTTTACTGCCATCCCAGTGTACCAATCCCTTTGTCTTACCTTGTCTAAGCATCCTAACCAGATACAATGTGTCCTTACCATTCTTCAATCATTTAATACCTTGTTTCAATTACATTGGTTCATATTGGAGCTCTCTAAATAGAGTGACCTACTTTACAGTAACTATTAGGGTAGAAGTAGCAATAGAAGAGAGAAAAATAAATGCATATTGAATAAAAGTAATGTGAGATGAACTGATGTTCCAGTACACATGACATCAGAGCTCTCTGTTTACAAGGACTTTGAATTAGAACTATTAAATCTCTTTCTTTATGTTTCTGAGAGTTGTTGCCATCATGTTGAATATCACCCTAGGGGAACTGAGGGAAGTATAGGGGAATGCTTATGTTCTGTTTATGTTTAGCTGTTTTCATTGTTATTGTTTTGTTATTCAGTTTTTTGGGTCTTTAGGTTGCATGGGCATAAAGCTGTCCCTCAAGTGGTCTGGTCATGAAGCAGTGTGAGATATTTAGGACAGTTATTTAGTTAGTGTAATATAGCTCATAGAAAACAATATCCTCCTCATTTAGGAAATAGGTATTGCACAGGTACCTGAGCAAGGGTACATTTCCTTTACTGCTGAAGATATATGCCTTCTCCCATCAGCCAAATGTTCACAGCAAATGAGATCATCTGGAGCCTAATGTTCCCTTAATGGTCTAGCCTCAAATCCACCCAGACACACATCAACACTGAACAACAAAGACATCCCCGTTATTTGTTCATTCATTCCTTCAGTGCCTTTAGAGGTATATGAAGACTCAGGTGAGGTCTTCTACCTTAAACCTTTTTTTTAAATTGTAAATGGACCTTTATTTTATTATTTATTTATATGCAGTGCTGACAATGGAACCTCACACATGCTAGGCAAGTGCTCTACCACTGAGCTACAACTCCAGCCCCTTAAATCTTCTTTGATCTTTGTTTTGGGCAGAAGGAAGACAGTCCAAATTCTCAGAGTCCAAGCTGTGAGAGAAACTGGAGCTGATCGGTGCTCTCACAAACAAACCGACAACAACAGGCCTCCAGGGACTGCAGAAGAAGGTGAGCACTGGGCTGACTTCTGAATATTTCATGCAGGCTCGGGCAGCTTGCTCCCATATAGGGAGTGTGAAAGGTGTTTCAGCAGCACCGATCGAGACCACTGAGTAATGTGTGAACTTACTGAGGTGAAGCTGATGTACTCTGTTTTCATTTAGAAAAAGCCCATTTTGTACATGATTTGTACTCTGGTCTATTAAGGAAGAATGGGTAATGTTTAGCTGGAAATAGACTTCTCCATGCTGTCTGCATCCAGTTATAGGCAAAAATGTTACTGTCATAACATATTAAACCAGCCCTAAATGTTGTTTGTGGGACTCTTCATTTCTGTATAAAATTTACTTCAAAATAGATTTTATTCCTTCTGGTAACCATTAACATATAATGGTAGGATTATTGGATGAGAAGAGCACTTGACTTTGGTTTGGTAGGAACATAATTAATTAATACTTGCAGATGCATTAACTCCATTATGGACATAACAAAGGCACTAGAGTGTGTTAACTTTGATCCCTTTTCCAATAAGTATTATTCAGTTTGGGAAAGCAAGATAGCCTCCCTTCAGTTCTTTTGATTGGGAAACAGAAGAACAGTGGGAGGTCTTGTCCTAATATTTGGTGCTACATAATCTTATGGAAACACTCTTTTAGCACTAGCTTACCTGGTAACTTGTACTCCCAGACCAGATGTGCTTATTTATTACACATCTTCCAGGATATTAAAGATCTTTAATATCCTGATTTTATGATATTGTCACTTGACTGCGTAAACCCTTACTCTCTAAATATGTATAATGGTATCTTGTACTATAGCCTGAGTATCACTTATGCAAAATGTTTGGGACTGGAAATGTTTCAGATTTTTGGAATGTTTGCATATATATATAATGAGAGGATCTTGGATATGGGTAATAAGGTCTCAATATGAAACTTATTTATGTTTCATATACACCTAGCCTGATACTTGGGAATGGGTGGACTCTTTTTTTTCATATTTTTTTCCTTTTTTTTTTTTTTTTTTTTTTTGCAGTTCTGGGACTTTAACTGGGGACCTTGCACATGCTAGACAAGCCCTCTGCCACTGATTTACATCCCCAGCCCCTGATAGTAATCTTATGTGATGTTTTTATGCACCTTTTTTTTTTTTTTTTTTTGGTGTTGAGGATTGAACTCAAGGGTACATAACTACTGAGACACATTGATCCCTTTCTACCTTTTAATATTTTATTTAGACTCGGGGTTTCACTAAGTTTCTTGGGGCCTCATTAAATTGACTACAAAACAGCAAAAGGTCCATTGAATGTAAGTGTAATCTTAAATAAATGAAGGTTAAAAAGGTAATTTAGGAATTGTTTTTTAGATACACAGATTTTAAAATTTATTTATTTCTTTTTAAAATTTATTTATTTTGATTCATTTTAGACAAATGGGGTACACCTGTAGTTTCTCTGGTTGTACACAAACTATCCCTTCTAACTAATTTTGTCTTGTAGTCTGCATTATCTGATATGAGTATGGATATCCCTGCTTTTTTACTGAGTCCATGTGTGTGGTATATTTTTTCCCATCCTTTTACCTTTAGTCTGTGGATATTTTTTTCTATGAGATGAGTCTCTTGAAGGTATTATATTGTAGGGTCTTTTTTTTTAAATCCAATCTGCCAATCTATGTCTTTTTTTTATTATTGTATACAAATGGGATACATGTTGTTTCTCTATTTGTACATAGAGTCAAGGCATACCATTTGTGTAATCATACGTTTACATAGGGCAATGATGTTTGATTATTTTTTTACCTTCCCCCCAACCCCTCCCACCCCTCTTTTCCCTCCATACAGTCCTTCTTTCCTTCATTCTTACCGCTCTCCTTATCCCTAACCCTAAACCTAACCCTAAACCTAATGCTAACCCCTCCCACCCCCCATTATATGTCCTCATCCGCTTATCAGCGAGATCATTCATCCTTTAGTTTTTTGAGATTGGCCTATCTCAGCATGATATTCTCCAATTTCGTCCATTTGCCTGCAAATGCCATAATTTTATCATTCTTCATTGTGGAGTAATATTCCATTGTATATATATGCCACAGTTTCTTTATCCATTCATCAACTGAAGGGCATCTAGGTTGGTTCCACAATCTGGCTATGGTGAATTGAGCAGCAATGAACATTGGTGTGGCTGTATCTCTGTAGTATGTTGATTTTAAGTCCCTTGGGTATAGGCCAAGGAGTGGAATAGCTGGGTCAAATGGTGGTTCCATTCCAAGCTTTCTGAGGAATCTCCACACTGCTTTCCAGAGTGGCTGCACTAATTTGCAACCCCACCAGCAATGTATGAGTGTTCCTTTTCACCACATCCTCGCCAACACCTATTGTTGTTTGTGTTCTTGGTAATCGCCATTCTAATTGGGGTGAGATGGAATCTTAGGGTAGTTTTGATTTGCATTTCTCTTATTACTAGGGATGTTGAACATTTTTTCATATATCTGTTGATTACTTGTACATCTTCTTCTGTGAAGTGTCTGTTCATTTCCTTAGCCCATTTGTTGATTGGATTATTTGTATTCTTCGTGTAGAGTTTTTTGAGTTCTTTATAGATTCTGGAGATTAGTGCTCTATCTGAAGTATGATTGACAAAGATATTCTCCCACTCTGTAGGCTCTCTCTTCACATTACTGATAGTTTCCTTTGCTGAGAGAAAGCTTTTTAGTTTGAATCTATCCCAGTTGTTGATTCTTGCTTTTATTTCTTGTGCTATGGGAGTCCTGTTAAGGAAGTCTGATCCTAAGCCAAGAAGTTGAAGATTTGGACCTACTTTTTCTTCTATAAGATGCAGGGTCTCTGGTCTGATTCCAAGGTCCTTGATCCATTTTGAGTTAAGTTTTGTGCAGGGTGAGAGATAGGGGTTTAATTTCATTCTGTTGCATATGCTTTTCCAGTTTTCCCAGCACCATTTGTTGAAGAGGCTATTTTTTCTCCATTGCATATTTTTGGCCCCTTTGTCTAGTATGAGAAAATTGTATTTATTTGGGTTTGCATCCATATCCTCTATTCTGTACCATTGATCTACCTGTCTATTTTGGTACCAATACCATGCCGTTTTTGTTACTATTGCTTTGTAGTAGAGTTGAAGATCTGGTATTGCAATACCCCCTGCTTCGCTCTTGCTACTGAGGATTGCTTTAGCTATTCTAGGTTTTTTATTCTTCCAGATGAATTTCATAATTGCTTGCTCTATTTCTGCAAGGTACATCATTAGGATTTTAATTGGAATTGCATTGAATCTGTATAGCACTTTAGGTAGTATAGCCATTTTAACAATATTAATTCTGCCTATCCAGGAACATGGGAGATCTTTCCATCTTCTAAGGTTTTCTTGAATTTCTTTCTTTAGTGTTCTGTAGTTCTCATTGTAGAGGTCTTTCACCTCTTTTGTGAGATTGATTCCCAAGTATTTTATTTTTTTCGATGCTATTGTGAATGGGGTAGTTTTCCTAACTTCTCTTTCTGAAGATTCATCACTTATGTATAAAAATGCATTGGATTTATGAGCATTGATCTTGTAACCTGCTACTTTACTGAATTCACTTATGAGTTCTAAAAGTTTTCTGGTGGAATTTCCAGGTTCCTCTAAATATATAATCATGTCATCAGTGAACAGGGATAGTTTGAGTTCTTCTTTTCCTATTCGTATCCCTTTAATTTCTTTGGTTTGTCTGATTGCTCTGGCTAGAGTCTCAAGGACGATGTTGAATAGAAGTGGTGAAAGAGGGCATCCCTGCCTTGTTCCAGTTTTTAGGGGGAACGCTTTCAGTTTTTCACCATTTAGAATAAGCCACTTCTATCTGGGCCTGCCACCCGGGCCGAGCTTTACCCAGTGGGCAGACTCACCCGTGGCTCTATTTCAGTCCGAGTCTCTCAATGCCTCCCCTTCTTAACTCCTGGGTTCTGGAGCGACTGGGGGTGCAGTCACCCTCTAGGCCGCCATCTTGGATCGCCCCGTGGAAAGAACCTGCGGCCGGAGTGGGCAGAGCCGCCTGAAGAGATCTCTGGCTGCCCTGCCCTGATCCCAGAGGCTGCTTGCCGATCAAAGCTCTCTGTTGGTTTGGGGACATGTGGCTGGTTCTATGTAGAAAGCCTCTAATCTATGTCTTTTGATTGATGAGTTCAGGCCATTAACATTCAGGGTTATTATTGAGAAGTGACTTGTATTCCCAGTCATTTTGGCTTATTTTTGGGTTTCAACTTGATTTCTCCTTTACTTGGCTATTCTTTTAGGGTAGTTTCTCCCTATGCTGACTTACATCATTGTTTTTCATTTCTTCCTCATGGAATATTTTGAGGAGAATGTTTTATAGTGCCAGCTTTCTCTTTGTAAATTATTTTAGTTTTCATCATGGAAGGATTTTATTTCATCATTAAATCTGAAGGTAAGTTTCACTGGGTATAAGATTCTTGGTTGTCATCCATTTTCTTTCAGAGCTTGAAATATGTTCCAGGTTCTTCTAGCTTTTAGGGTCCAGGTTGAGAAATCTGCTGATATCCATATTGGTTTCCCCTGAAAATAATCTGATTTTTTTCTCTTGCAGCCTTTAAAATTCTATCTTTATTTTATATGTTAGGTACTTTTCATTATAATGTGACTTGGTGTGGATCTGTTGTAATTTTGTACATTTGATGTCCTATAAGACACTCGTATTTGATTTTCCATTGCATTATTCAGATTAGGGAAATTTTCTGATATTATTTCATTGAACAGATAATTCATTCCTTTGATTTGTATCTCTGTGCCTTCCTCAATCCCAATAATTCTTAATGTTGTTCTTTTCATGATATCCCATAATTCTTGGAGATTTTGTTCATGATTTCTTACCATCTTCTCTTTTGGTCAACTTTGTTTTCAAGATTAAATATTTTTTCTTCAATGTCTGAAGTTCTGTATTCCAAGTGATCTAGCCTATTGGTTATGCTTTCTATTGAGTTTTTTTTTTAATTTGGTTTATTGTTTCCTTCATTTCAAGGATTTGTTTGTTTTTTATTTTTCAAAATCTCTATCTCTTCATTGAAATGATCTTTTGCTTCCTGCATTTGCTCTTTTAACTGTTGATTAGTGAACATTCATTGCCTGTCATTTGCTCTTTTATCTCATCAGTTACTTCTCTCGTCATTTTAATTATGTACATTCTGAACTCCCTTTCTGACATTTCTTCTACCATACTGTCATTGGATTTTATTGATGTAGCATCTAGGTTTGTTTGGGATCCTTTCTTCCCTTGTTTTCTCAGGTTGTTCATGTATCTTCCCTTCTAAGAGTGGGAATTCGAGGTATTGCAGCTTCTGCCCTATAGACTTATAGTGTCTCTGCAGGTTTCCAATACCTCACCTTGAAATGAGAGATCAGTAATAGCAGCATACCATACAAACAATATGCATCCTTAACTCAAATAGTCCCTTTTAAGATATTAACCACATTGTCTTAATAAACAGATTATGAATTCAATTATTATCTTCAGCTTAGCCAATAGGTTTAAAATAAGGACCAAAATTTCTAATGGTGGACCAAGAGGATGGGGAGGGGTGTAGAGTATAACATTAATGAGATAAGAAGTGTGTCTATAGAGGTACAATGTCATAGGAGTAGTGAAAGTGGAATTAAAAGAAATTCATTGTTAGCATGTGAAAAGGGAGAAAGAGTCTTCAAGGAGATGGATATATAAGGGGAAAATAGGATGAGAAAAATATTAATAAAAGAAAAGTAGGAATAATAGTAGGTATAATATGAATAATCATAATATTACTACTACTATAAAAATATATAATAAAACTATACAGTACTATTCAAACCTTCTACTCTTCAGTAGCCTGATGTCTGGCAGGAACAGAATGCTGTATCCCAAGAAGGGTGATGTCCCTCTAGGGATGGTGGACTCCAGGTGGGCTGTAATCCCTGCTAGTGGGCAGAGATGGCCCCACCTGTTGACAGATGGTCAGTGGGCAGCATGGGTGATAAATCTTGGTCTGTGTCTGGGCTGGACTGGGCCTGGTTTTCTGGGCACAGAGGCACTGGTTTGGGCCTGGGTCTCTCAGGATATTTTTAAAGAAATTTATAGAAATATAAGCTACATTGATCTTCTTTGATATTAAGAGATTAAGAATTCTATTTGACTGTGGGGACAAAATGAAGTCCTTTTAAGTGTTAGACTACTGATAGAAATTCTCCTATTCCGTTGGTTGAAATAGTGTCTTTAGAATGAAGAAGATACAGGTCATTTGGTGGCATTGCTCTGTTTTTAACTACTAGAAAAAAAATGGGGTAGTTGGTGGAGGCAGCAGAGAAAGAGAGAGAAAGAGAATGCTTTGAAAAGACAGTCTCTGGGTCTAGGGCTGTAGCTCAGTGGCAGAGTACTTGCCCAGCATGTGTGAGGCACTGGGTTTGATCCTTAAAAGAAAGAATGGCATGCTGTCAATCTGCAATTACAAAAACAATTTTTAAAAAAGATACAAAATTTTTCAAATCACATACAAATACATATTAAAAAGCTAGTGCAAAACGATCGAGTGGGTTTTGTCCCAGGAATGCAAGGTTGGTTCAACATTGGGAAATCAATAAATGTAATTCACCACATCAACAGACTTAAAGTTAAGAATCACATGATAATTTCAATAGATGCAGGAAAAGCATTTGATAAAATACTTCACCCCTTCATGCTTAAAACACCAGAAAAAATAGAAATAGTAGAAACATACCACCTATGTAAAGGCTATCTATGCTAAGCCCACAGCCAACATCATTCTAAATGGAGAAAAACTGAAAGTATGCCCCCTAAAATCTGGAACAAGGCAGGGATGCCCTCTTTCACCACTTCTCTTCAACATCATCCTTTGAACACTAGCCAGAGCAATTAGACAGACCAAAAAATTAAAGGGATACAAATAGGAAAAGAAGAACTCGAACACTATTTGCTGAGAGACATGATTCTGTATTTAGAAGAGCCAAAAAATTCCACCAGAAAACTTCTAGAACTCATAAATGAATTCAGTTAAGGAACAGGATATAAAATCAATACTCATAAATCCAATGCTTTTTTATTCATAAGTGATAAATCCTCTGAAAGGGAAATTAGAAAAACTACCCCATTCGCAATAGCCTCATCACAAAAAAAAAAAAAAAAAAAAAAAAAAAAAAAAAAAAAAACACTAAAAAACAAAAAACAAAAAAAAAAAAAACCCTTGGGAATCAATCTCATAAAAGAGGTGAAAACCCTTCCCCTGCTGCTGACTGTTTTGCATTCTGCTGTTGTTTCCTTTCTTCACAGTTGCTGGACATAACTCCTACCCCACCCCCCTTGCTGTTCCTGCAGTTACAGTTGAGGATTTTGACTATGATGGACTCATGTGTAATGGCCTGTTGAGTTGTTTTTAGTGACACCCTTTGTTTGCTGCACACCTCATTGGCTTGCTTACCAACACCAACAAGATGTGGTTTCTTTCATAATCAAACTGGAACACATATGGCTTTCCTGAGACTTTATAGAGCATGTATTGTTTGTTATATGAACCTAACCTCCCTTGTTTTCTCATATTAAGAAAATCTTTATCCATTCATCAATTGAAGGACATCTAGGTTGGTTCCACAATCAAGGGAAAAAATAACAGAATGAATCAAACCACATTACCCTATGTAAATTTATGATTACACAAATGGTATTCCTTTACTCCATGTACAGAGAAACAATATGTATCCTATTTATTTACAATATAAAAAAATAAATACAAATCTACTTTGTTCTAGTGGAGCTATATTGGTCACACATAAGCAATTTTGGTTCTGTTTAATGAGTAAATTCAAGGATTTCATTACTTCATTTGAGATTTGTTTATTTCATATCCGTGATAACAGCCAATTTACTATGTCTAAACATTTCCTCCTCCTTTCACTGTGTTTTACTAAAGTCCCTCCCACCTCACCTGGTTCATAAGAGAACAAAAAATCTGCTTTGATCCTTATGTTTATGGATTCCTTCCTTCTTTGAAAGCAAGGGCTAACAGATGGTGGGCACAACACATTGTTCTAGTGAAGTCTGTATGTCTTGAGCTTTAGGCATGTGCAGGGTTGAAATGGGCAAGACTGAGTGGACAAGGTGTGGAACAAGGGAACTTCTGCCCCTGTTCTATCAGAGAAGATCCACTTAGCCTCATTTTATATTTTGAATTACAATGTAAGATCATGTTTATAAAAGGGAAAAGAAAGTTCTTGCTTACCTTAAAAAAATTTTTTTTAAAAGGGTTTAAAAGCCATTGCTAGACAGAAGTCATAAAGATAGGGTTAAGGCTTTCTTTTCAGTTGCTGGACCTAATCCCTTCAGCCCACACAGAAAAAATAAATAAATAAACTGTTTTACTAAGTGCCGAGTGAGAATCGTGATCTCTCTCAGTCAAACACACTGCCCCCCCACACACACATATCACTCCACAAAATAGGCAAAATCTGGTCTTTCCACTCAGGGAAATCTACATTTAAAGTTTAGAGCAACTATGGTGAGTGGGTTGCTCGTTTCCAAAGTAAATGGTAAAATTTTTGTGCCCGAACCAGGCTTTCTCATCTTTAAGCTGGGGCCAAATAGCTCATAATTACATTAATCTCTCCTATTAGGACCATTTCCAGAAAGTATAAAAGGTATTCCCATGTAATAGAGTGACAGGGAACTCTTCACTTTTGTGTAGCCTTGGATCTCTAAAAAATACACTATGGATGTATCAGCCCTTCCTCTAAGCCAATCTGTGGACCAAGCTGATGACACTCTGCAAACACTAAAGCATTCACCACATACGTTTTAACAAGACATGATTAGGGAATGGATACCATGGGGTATGGTGGAAAGACCAGGAACTTTAATGCAAGGCAGATGCAAATTGGATAAGTGGCTCAGCAAAAACAAACAAACAAAAAGTAATGGCATATGCCCTTGGAACCTGTCTGTTCATCAGTAAGAGAAGAAACATGATAGCCATTTTGCATTGCTCTTCTTTTAGAAACAATTCAGAGAGAAAATGACCTGAGACTCAATACATCATAGATATCAGCCAGTCAGCACAGAGTGTGGTGTGGTCCATGGGCCTCATGATGGTTTGTCTGATCAGTGGCAAAGCCATTGTGGATTGCCATACCTCTGTGCCCTCAGCAACTGTCATTCTTGTGTTAATTGTACTTAGCATCCTGCAGAACAGCAGTGCCTTTGGGGACCTAGCCCAGGGTCTTGCACATGTTTGAATGGAGGGAATTGAGCTCATCCAGAAGTATTAATTCAATGTGTCCCTTCAAAGTCAACCTCCAGTTCTCATTGTATTGGTTAGACTTGTGCCACCATCAAACAGGGAAGGACATTGCCCTCCTACCGGCAAATGAGACACAACAGACTGACTTTTCAAAAATCTTTAATAACGTATCATTCAAATGGGCCCTCTGTGTCAACATGAGTGCCATGAAGTTAGCTCCATTTTATACTCATAGCCCTGGTATGTAAAGCTCCCACCTTCAGTGAGTGGAGGCTAGGGATATGAAGCAAAAGTTTGGCATTGAAACAGTTCATTCTAGGGCCAGTGTGGGAAGGGGATGGTAGTGGACATTTCTTTCAGGATCGATGTCCAACCGGTGGGAGACAGAGTGTTCCAGCATGGGAGACATTTTGTGGAGGGTGGGACAAAGGGTATCTTCTGAAAGATGGGAATCGGGAATGGGGATCTGGTCTGGTGCTGTGGCATCTGTTTAGATAGGGGTTGCCGTGAGACCACCAGAGCAGCTTGCATAGCAACAGGGGTCTCTGCCCTGGAGTTGCTGCCTCTGAGGCCATAAGCCCTGCCTTCGTGGGTGTCTGACTCCCACAGACAATCCAGAATGTGGACTTTCATCTCAGTGTTGGTACCAACTGTGGGAGGGCCTATTTTGATAGCTGCATCAATACCATGGCATCTCTGGGTATTTATCCAGTACAAGAGTGGACTGTAAATGAAGGTGGAAGCATTCATCACTTCGACCCACTGCTGGGCACACCTCTCCTACCACACCTTCTTCCTTCAGGGAAGATATATAAGCAGCCACTGGTTACCACACAACACAGTCCCATGAGTCCAAAGTATAGCGAGACCCAGGCTGAGGCAATAAAAGAAAGAAAAGAGGTAACTGAATGACAGCTCTGACTTGGGACCTGAACTGTTTCTCATTTCTCCTTCATTTGGCTCATTCATCCATCCATTTCCTCCCTTCCTCCTTAAAGACCTACCATATCATTTTATTATTCAGTTAAAGCTAGGTCTGCAGGGAGACCAAGAGTCCACTTTAGCCTTTTAGAGATAAGGGACACTGCCCAGACTCAGGCCTTCTGGCTCCCAGTCCAGGACTTATCCAATCCCTCAGACTCATAAATTGAATTTAAGGGCAAGTCCCTCAAGGAACCACTTGACAAGGGCACCAATGTATTATTTCTGGCTGGGAAGAACATGGTTTCTGCCTTTTAAAACTCCTTAGTTACCTAGAGGAGTCTGTCTCTTAACTATTTAGCACTCCATGCAGGCAGCCACCACCCCATCCATGTCTACTCCCTGAACGTTTGTCCCCTCAAAGAATTGAAGGCATACTTACAGCCAGGAAGGCCCAGGTTCTCCTTTTGAGGATCCATACCTTTGAGACTTGTTACCAAGCCCATGGCTTGGCATAGAATATACTCACCCACTAATCTGTCCACCAATGGGAGTCTTCGGAAAGCCCAAGCCCTATTGTTACTTAAGAAGATGTCACGGAGTTCTGAGCACTGGGAATTCCAGGGCTGGTGCCTGTGGAGTGGCTCTGAGTTGATGAAAGGAAGGGACTCCATCTTGTGGTATCTCAGGAGCATAGTTGTCTTTCATCAAATACTCTTCCACCCCAGTATTGTCCCAACTTCTTATGGTGAAGTCACAAAACAACCCCCAGAATAGGGCCCTCACACCCTCATGAGCTAATATTTATGTTGTTTCTTGTTAGGAAGCCATTTCTGGATATATTTTCCAGTGGAGAGTTGGACAGGGAGCAGTGTGAACACTGGGGAGACCTGCCTTCAAGAAGTTTCTAACCAAGCTGTCAGGGAAAAAAAACTGTTCAGGGGAACCAAGTGGTCACAACATGCTTCTTTGGCTCCTATAGTTTCTCTTTTGCTTCTTCAACAAGGGCTGGCAAAGTGTTTTCTCAGCATCATCAGGCCCTGTGGGAGCTCTCCCTTAAGAGGTCCTGCATCTCCTTCCAGCTTCATCTCCCTCCCCATCCTTCATATTCCTTTCCCTTCTTGGTATGCTAGATTCCCCAAGACCCTGTTTATTCACCTCTGGAGTTTGGCTCAAGCTGTTCCTTCACTCAGTAGTGCCACTCTCCACATTTCCACCACTGTACACCTCCTTATCTTACCAGGTGGTCAACCATTCCCTACTCTCAGGCTTATAGTCACTTCAGTTGATTTTCCACAACCACATTATCTCCAGTTGGAAGAGACTTGGAGAGTTATCTAATCACATGGATGCCTGTGTACTAAGGGCAGAACTTCCCTACTCAGCAACCAGTCCCCTAGGGTTCCTTTGACTCAGGGACTTGCTTACCATCTCCTGAGGCAGCATGTTTCATTTATGACAAGTTAAATTAGAAAGCTATTTTCTAATCAAGTCTAGCTCAGCCTCCCAGTAGGTTGTACCACTGGCCCTGGCTGGTACTATTTAGTTACTCCCATCTGTATCAGTAGTCGGAATGATCCTTTTAAGAATAGATTGTGTTACTCAGTTCAAACATACAGTGACTTCCCATCTCACTAAGATTGCTTCCTGCAGGCTGCAGGTGGGCCCTGCAAATGTTTTAGTCTCTCACCCTGGGGACCAGGTGTGCTCTCTCTGTACAGTGACTGATGAATTTCTATTGTTCTGCTTAGGACCTGTGAAGAAAGGCAAGGGAAGAAGTAGTCAGGTGGCTGCTGTTGCAGTCGTTGCCATTGATCCAATGTTTTGCCAGTGGACCTCAGATTCCTGCAGGCTACCTGGGCAGAAGCCAGGGCATGACCACACAGAATATCAGGAAGGGGAAATATGTCTATTTCCTGGTTCCCACTTAGGGTCAGAACACACACATTCAGCTCATCAAAGGTTAGGAGCTGTGGTTTTGTATTCACAGTCATCAGAAAAAGGATGACATGAATTACAACACCCAACTTTTCAGATCTGAGAATGTTTGAGATGCCAGGTGTCATGAGGAATCAGACTGGTGCTCAGAAGTAGCCCAGGAAAGTAAAAGCAAAGTGCTTCTGCAGAGCAATCACACCCGGGTGGGCAGTCCACCTGCTTTTATCCTTAATGCAGCTGTGACCCTTGAACTGACAGGACAAATTCAGGGGTACAATCTATACAATTGAATAATTGAGATATTTAAAGAAATATACCTTGAGTTGTTTCTCCCTTCCTATTCTCTTGTGGTGGGAAAGCATTCTTGGGGTGCATGCATTCTGATACCTGTGTACTTCTTACTTAACTAAATTCCTCTTTCTTAACAGAGAGATTTCTTTCTCTGTCAGACCAATCCCTTCCCCCTCCTGTTTCTCAAGAGAATGTTCAGGTGATGACTTTTGGGTCTGCCACATCCATGGGCTCTGGTGCTATTGTGTCACTTTACATTCTGCTATTTGTCCTCTGGCTGCCTTTCTTATATAGCAGTATAACACTTAATGCTAAATACTGTATTCTGAAAATAGACCACTGGACTTTATTTCTCACAGGAAGAACCTGAGAAAAGATTTGAACAACTTGATCCTCAATAAAAAATGAGCATCGCAAGAGCCTGCAGGAAGGGAGTCATGGGAATGCTGTGGGCAAGACAGAAGCTGAGCCTGGTGGGCCGGTATGAGGTACGACTGTGGTCAGGGGATGTAGGTGCACACAGACATAACTGAACTTAAGGATATGGTTCCACTTGACAGATGAGGAAACTGAGGCACAGGAATGAACATGTGTGTCCAAGGCTGCCCACCAGTTGACAGAGCCAGGACTGATGTTGGATCTGGTATTCTTCCCAGTGTACTTGAAAGCCATGTGTCCACAGCATCATATCAACGGAAATGGAAGCAGTGATGCTGGTGTTGTTGGAGAAGTAGTTGAATCACTTAATGATGTAAAAGCAGATAAGTCCCTGCAAGTGACTGATGACTGTGTACTCAGGGGGGAGGCAAAGCCACAAAGAGGGAGCTGAGGGTGTCACTGGATGCTTCTGTTGGTGTCCAGGAGGCAAACTGATCTGGATCCTCTGCCTTTTTTTTTTTTATTGTACACAAATGGATACATGTCATTTCTCTGTTTGTACATGGAGTCAAGGCATACCTTTTGTGTAATCATAAATTTACATAGGGTAATGTTGTTTGATTCATTCTGTTATTTTTTCCCTTCCCCCCACCCCTCCCACCCCTCTTTTCCCTCTATACAGTCCTTCCTTCCCCCATTCTTGCCCCCCTCCCTAACCCTCACTCTAACCCTAGAACTAACCCCTACCACGCCCCATTATGTATCATCATCCACTTATCAGCGAGATCATTCTTCCTTTGGTTTTTTGAGATTGGCTTATCTCACTTAGCATGATATTCTCCAATTTTGTCCATTTGCCTGCAAATGCCATAATTTTATCATTCTTTATGGCTGAGTAATATTCCATTGTATATATATGCCACAGTTTCTTTATCCATTCATCAACTGAAAGGCATCTAGGTTGGTTCCACAATCTGGCTATGGTGAATTGAGCAGCAATGAACATTGATGTGGCTGTATCTCTGTAGTATGCTGATTTTAAGTCCTTTGGGTATAGGCCAAGGAGTGGGATAGCTGGGTCAAATGGTAGTTCCATTCCAAGTTTTCTAAGGAATCTCCATACTGCCTTCCAGAGTGGCTGCACTAATTTGCAACCCCACCAGCAATGTATGAGTGTACCTTTTTCCCCATATCCTCGCCAACACCTGTTGTTGCTTGTATTCTTGATAATCGCCATTCTGATTGGGGTGAGATGGAATCTTAGGGTGGTTTTGATTTGCATTTCTCCTATTACTAGAGATGTTGAACATTTTTCCATATGTTTGTTGATTGTTTGTAGGTCTTCTTCTGTGAAGTGTCTGTTCATTTCCTTAGACCATTTGTCGATTGGGTTATTTGTAGTCTTGGTGTTGAGTTTTTTGAGTTCTTTATAGATTCTGGAGATTAGTGCTTTATCTGAAGTATGATTGACAAAGATATTCTCCCACTCTGTAGGCTCTTTCTTCCCATTGCTGAGAGTTTCCTTTGCTGAGAGAAAGCTTTTTAGTTTGAATCTATCCCAGTTGTTGATTCTTGCTTTTATTTCTTGTGCTGTGGGAGTCCTGTTGAGAAAGTCTGGTCCTAAGCCGACATGTTGAAGATCTGGACCTACTTTTTCTTCTATAAGATGCAGGGTCTCTGGTCTGATTCCGAGGTCCTTAATCCATTTTGAGTTTAGTTTCATGCACGGTGAGAGATATGGGTTTAATTTCATTTTGTTGCATATGGATTTCCAATTTTCCCAGCACCATTTGTTGAAGAGGCTATGTTTTCTCCATTGCATATTTTTGGCCCCTTTGTGTAGAATGAGAAAATTATATTTATTTGTGTTTGTGTCCGTGTCCTCTATTCTGTACCATTGATCTACCTGTCTATGTTGGTACCAATACCATTCTGTTTTTTTTGCTATTGCTTTGTAGTAGAGTTGAAGTTCTGGTATTGCAATACCCCCTGATTCATTTTTCCTGCAAAGGATTGCTTTAGCAATTCTGGGTTTCTTATTCTTCCAGATGAATTTCATGATTGCTTGTTCTATTTCTGTAAGGTACATCATTGGGATTTTAATTGGAATTGCATTGAATCTGTATAGCACTTTAGGTAGTATGGCCATTTTGACAATATTAATTCTGCCTATCCAGGAACATGGGAGATCTTTCCATCTTCTAAGGTTTTCTTTAATTTCTTTCTTTAGTGTTCTGTAGTTCTCATTGTAGAGGTCTTTCACCTCTTTTGTGAGGTTGATTACCAAGTATTTTATTTTTTTGAGGCTATTGTGAATGGGGTAGTTTTCCTAACTTCTCTTTCTGAAGATTCATCACTTATGTATAAAAATGCATTAGATATATGAGCATTGATCTTATATTCCTGCTACTTTACTAAATTCATTTACGAGTTCTAAGAGTTTTCTGGTGGAATTTCCTGGTTCCTCTAAGTATATAATCATATCATCAGCAAATAGGGATAGTTTGAGTTCTTCTTTTCCAATTCGTATCCCTTTAATTTCTTTGGTCTGTCTAATTGCTCTGGCTAGAGTTTCAAGGACGATGTTGAATAGGAGTGGTGAGAGAGGGCATCCCTGCCTTGTTCCAGATTTCAGGGGGAATGCTTTCAGTTTTTCACCATTAAGAATGATATTAGCCATGTGCTTAGCATAGATGGCCTTTACAATGTTAAGGAACGTTCCCACTATCCCTATTTTTTCTAGAGTTTTGAGCATGAAGGGGTGCTGTATTTTATCAAATGCTTTTTCTGCATCTATTGAAATAATCATGTGATTCTTGACTTTTAAGTCTGTTGATATGGTGAATGACATTTATTGATTTCCTGATGTTGAACCAACCTTGCATCCCTGGGATGAAACCCACTTGATCATGGTGCACTATCTTTTTAATGTTTTTGTATGCGATTTGCTAAAATTTTGTTGAGAATTTTTGTGTCGATGTTCATTAAGGATATTGGTCTGAAATTTACTTTCCTCGATGTGTCTCTGTCTGGTTTAGGTATCAGGGTGATATTGGCTTCATGGAATGATTTTGGGAGGGTTCCCTCCTCTTCTATTTCATGGAATACTTTGAGAAATATTGGAATGAGCTCTTCTTTAAAGGTTTTGTAGAACTCAGCTGAGAACCCATCAGGTCCTGGACTTTTCTTTGTTGGTATGCTTTTAATGACTTCTTCTATTTCATTACTTGAAATTGGTCTATTTAAATTGTGTATGTCCTCCTCGTTTAGTTTAGGCAATTCATAGGTCTCTAGATACTTGTTGATATCTTCGAAATTTTCTATTTTGTTGGAGTATAGATTTTCAAAATAGCTTCTAATTATGTTTTGTATTTCAATCTTGTCTGTTGTGATATTTCCTTGTTCATTCTGTATTTTGGTGATTTGGGTTTTCTCTCATCTTCTCTTTGTTAGTGTGGCTAAAGGTTTATCAATTTTGTTTATTTTTTTGAAGAACCAACTATTTATTTTGTCAATTTTTTGTATTGTTTCTTTTGTTTCAATTTCGTTGTTTTCAGCTCTGAGATTAACTATTTCCTGTCTTTTACTACTTTTGGTGTTGGTCTGTTCTTCTTTTTCTAGGACTTTGAGCTGTAGTGTTAGGTCATTTATTTTTTGAGTTTTACTTCTTTTATTAAATGCGCTCCATGAAATAAATTTTCCTCTAAGTACTGCTTTCATACTGTCCCACAGATTTTGATATGATGTTTCTTTGTTCTCATTTACCTCTAAGAATTTTTTAATTTCCTTCCTCTTATCTTCTGTAATCCATTCATCATAGAATAGCATATTGTTTAATCTCCAGGTGTTGGAGTAATTTCTGTTTTTTTCTCTTTCATTTATTTCTAGTTTCAATCCATTATGATCTGATAAAATACAAGGAAGTGTCTCCATCTTCTTGTATTTCCTAACATTAGTTTTGTGGCATAATATATGGTCTATTTTAGAGAAGGATCCATGTGCTGCTGAGAAGAAAGTGTATTCACTCTTCGTTGGATGGCATATTCTATAAATGTCTGTTAAGTCTAAATTATTGATTGTGTTATTGAGATCTATGGTTTCTTTGTTCAATTTTTGTTTGGAAGATCTGTCCAGTGGTGAGAGAGGCGTGTTAAAATCACCTAGTATTATTGTATTGTGGTCTATTTGGTTTCTGAGATTCAGAAGGATTTGTTTGACATACATGGGTGAGCCACTGTTTGGGGCATAGATATTTATGATTGTTATGTCTTGCTGATTTAAGGTTCCCTTAAGCAGTATGAAATGTCCTTCTTTATCCCTTCTGACTAACTTTGGCTTGAAGTCCACATTATCTGAAATGAGGACGGATACCCCAGCTTTTTTGCTGGGTCCATGTGCATGGTAAGTTTTTTCCCATCCTTTCACCTTTAATCTTTGGGTATCTCTTTCTAAGAGATGAGTCTCTTGTAGGCAACATATTGTTGAATCTTTCTTTTTAATCCAATCTGCCAGTCTATGTCTTTTGATTGATGAATTCAGGCCATTAATATTCAGGGTTGTTATTGAGATATGATTTGTATTCCCGGTCATTTGACTCATTTCATTCATTTATTTGTTTATTTTTGACATAACTTGGTTCCTCTTTATTTGAGAGTTCCTTTAGGATATCTCCTCCCTTTGCTGATATGCTTCTTTGTTTTTCATCTCTTCTTCATGGAATATTTTGCTGAGAATGTTCTGTAATGCTGGCTTTCTTTTTGTATATTCTTTTAGCTTTTGTTTATCATGGAAGGATTTTATTTCATCGTCAAATCTGAAGGTAAGTTTTGCTGGGTATAAGATTCTTGGTTGGCATCCATTTTCTTTTAGGGTTTGAAAAATGTTATTCCAGGCCCTTCTAGCTTTTAGGGTCTGGATTGAAAAATCTGCTGATATCCGTATTGGTTTCCCCCTGAATGTAATTTGGTTCTTTTCTCTCACAGCCTTTAAGATTCTGTCTTTATTTTGTATGTTAGGTATTTTCATTATAATGTGCCTTGGTGTGGGTCTGTTGTAATTTTGTGTATTTGGAGTCCTATAAACTTCTTGAACTTGATTTTCCATTTCATTCTTCAGATTTGGGAAATTTTCTGAAATTATTTCATTGAATAGATTGTTCATTCCTTTGGTTTGTTTCTCTAAGCCTTCCTCAATCCCAATAATTCTCAAATTTGGCCTTTTCATGATATCCCATAGTTCTTGGAGATTCTGTTCATGATTTCTTACCATCTTCTTTGTTCGACTTTGTTTTCGAGGTTAAATATTTTGTCTTCAATATCTGAGGTTCTGTCTTCCAGGTGTTCTATCCTATTGGTCGTGCTTTCTATGGAGTTCTTAATTTGGTTTATTGTTTCCTTCATTTAAAGGATTTCTCTTTGGTTTTTTTTTTCAATATCTCTAACTCTTTATTGAAATGGTATTTGCTTCCTGTATTTGCTCTTTTAACTGTCAATTGGTGCGTTCATTCAATGACTGCATTTGCTCTTTCATTTCATCGTTTGCTTCCCTTATCATGTTGATTATGTACATTCTGAACTCCCTTTCTGACATTTCTTCTGCCATGCTGTCATTGGATTTTATTGATGTAACATCCAGATTTGTTTGAGACATTTTCTTCCCTTGTTTTCTCCTATTGTTCAGGTATCAGTGGACTGCAGAGATGTTGCAGATTTCCTCTATTGACTTATAATGTCCCTGAAGATTGCTAGTGTATCCCCTCTTATCCTTCAGTAGCCTGAAGTCTTAGAGGAAGTTGATACTGCGGTGTTCCCCTAGGAAGCTGCCTCTCTAGGGGTGGTGGTCTTCAGGTGGGGTATATTCCCTGCTAGTGAGCAGAGGTGCCTCTACTTGTTGACCAATGGTCATCCAAATGGGAACTAGACTGCAGGCTGAGGCAAGGCCTGTTTGGGCCTGTGTCTCTGGTTTTACCGTCCTTGTGGGATAACCTCACCCGGCAGGGAAGACTCACCCGGTGGGGAGGTCTCGCTGGTCAGTTTCCCTCCTAGAGGTTCCCCTCAGTCCACAACTACCGCCTGGGCAGGGCAGCCTTCCCAGGCAATGTTTCCAGGGGCCTGGACCTACCTCTTGGGCCTGGGAACCCTGCCCTTCGCAGACGAGTCTCCTTAGGTAGCCCCTCCTCAGAGAAGCTGCCCGCAGTCCTGGAACCTTTGCTCCGCCCCCTCAGCTTGTCTGTGTGTAGCTCTTTCAAGAAAAGGTGCCTAGGTCCCCAGACCGGACTGTGCTTTCCACCTAATTGCCTGGCTATGTAACCCCTCCTCTGAGCAGTCACTTGGAGCCTCGTACATATGCTCCAAGCCCCAGTGACCTGCCACTCATCTCTTCCTCCAGGCAGCCACCCGGTATTCTGTGTGGGTGCTTGGAGACCAAGCAACTCACTGCGCACCTCCACCTCCACAGGACAGCCCCCTCCCCGTTGTTTAGGCGGTTGCTGAGTCCGAATAGCTCGCCGCCCAACTCTCTCTGGCAGCCGCCGGAGCCCTGGAAGATTGCTCCAAAACCAAGTGGTGTGCTGCTCAGCCTCCTCTGCAAAGTTCCCCGCTTTCCGAGTTCACTGCTGCAGCAGGGGGAGGGGTGTCTTGCCGACTGGGCAAGGCAGTCTTCCCAGGCAACGTTCCCAGGGGCCTGGACCTACCTCCTGGGCCTGGGAGCCTCACCCTTCGCAGACGAGTCTCCTTAGGTTATCCCTCCTTAGAGAAGCTGCCCGCTCCTGGAACCTTCGCTCCACCGTTTTTTCGCTCCATTTTTTCGCTCCGCTTTGCTGTCCGTGTTTACCGCTCCAGCGGGGGGAGGGGCATCTCCCTGAGCAACTCTACTTCACAAAGTTCTCTGCGTTCCGGGGCTACCGCCCTATCCGGGATGCCTCCCCAATGGGAGAAACTCACCCGGCGGCTTTGAGTTGGTCCCAAGTCACTCACTATCTGCTCTTTTGAATCTTGAGTCCTGGAGCAACATGAAATGCAGCCACCCTCTAGTCCGCCATCTTGAAAACTGGACCTGCTTGTGTTCTTGATAATCGCCATTCTGATTGGGATGAGATGGAATCTTAGGGTAGTTTTCATTTGCATTTCTCTTATTACTAGAGATATTGTACATTTTTCCATATGTTTGTTGATTGCTTGTAGGTCTTGTTCTGTGAAGTGTCTGTTCATTTCCTTAGCCCATTTGTTGATTGGATTATTTGTATTCTTCGTGTAGAGTTTTTTGAGTTCTTTATAAATTCTGGAAATTAACGCTCTATATGAAGTATGAGTGGCAAAGATATTCTCCCACTCTGTAGGCTCTCTCTTCACATTACTGATAGTTTCATTTGCTGAGAGAAAGCTTTTTAGTTTGAATCTATCCCAGTTGTTGATTCTTGCTTTTATTTCTTGTGCTATGGGAGTCCTGTTAAGGAAGTCTGATCCTAAGCCAACAAGTTGAAGATTTGGACCTACTTTTTCTTCTATAAGATGCAGGGTCACTGGTCTGATTTCGAGGTCCTTGATCCATTTTGAGTTGAGTTTTGTGCAGGATGAGAGATAGGGATTTAATTTCCATCTGTTGCATATGGTTTTCAAGTTTTCCCAGCACCATTTGTTGAAGAGGCTATCTTTTCTCCATTGCATATTTTTGGCCCCTTTGTCTAGTATGAGAAAATTGTATTTATTTGGGTTTTTGTCCATGTCCTCTATTCTGTACCATTGATATGCTTGTCTATTTTGGTACCAATACCACGCCATTTTTGTTACTATTTCTTTGTAATAGAGTTGAAGATCTGGTATTGCAATACCCCCTGCTTCGCTCTTTCTACTGAGGATTGCTTTAGCTATTCTGAGTTTTTTATTCTTCCAGATGAATGTCATAATTCCTTGCTCTATTTCTGTAAGGTACATCATTGGGATTTTAATTGGAATTGCATTGAATCTGTATAGCACTTTAGGTAGTATGGCCGTTTTGACAATATTAATTCTTCCTATCCAAGAACATGGGAGATCTTTCCATCTTCTAAGGTTTTCTTTAATTTCTTTCTTTAGTGTTCTGTACTTCTCATTGTAGAGTC
Source organism: Sciurus carolinensis (assembly GCF_902686445.1). Lineage (NCBI taxonomy): Eukaryota > Metazoa > Chordata > Mammalia > Rodentia > Sciuridae > Sciurus > Sciurus carolinensis. The sequence goes on along the minus strand of NC_062220.1, from coordinate 114,096,803 downwards.
TTTACTTCTTTTGTGAGATTGATTCCCAGGTATTTTATTTATTTTTTTTGATTCTATTGTGAATGGGGTAGTTTTCCTAATTTCTCTTTCTGAAGATTTATCACTTATGTATAAAAATGCATTGGATTTATGAGCATTGATCTTGTAACCTGCTACTTTACTGAATTAACTTATGAGCTCTAAAAGTTTTCTGGTGGAATTTCCAGGTTCCTCTAAATATATAATCATGTCATCAGGGAACAGGTATAGTTTGAGTTCTTCTTTTCCAATTCGTATCCCTTTAATTTCTTTGGTCTGTCTAATTGCTCTGGCTAGAGTCTCAAGGACGATGTTGAATAGAAGTGGTGAGAGAGGGCATCCCTGCCTTGTTCCAGTTTTTAGGGGGAACGCTTTCAGTTTTTCTCCATTTAAAATGATATTGGCCATGGGCTTAGTGTAGATGGCCTTTATAATGTTAAGGAATGTTCCCACTATCCCAATTTTTTCTAGTGTTTTGAGCATGAAGGGATGCCATATTTTATCAAATGCTTTTTCTGCATCTATTGAAATAATCATGTGATTCTTGACTTTAAGTCTGTTGATATGGTGAATGACATTTATTGATTTCCTGATGTTGAACCAACCTTGCATCCCTGGGATAAAACCCACTTGATCATGGTGCACTATCTTTTTAATATATTTTTGTATGCGATTTGCTAAAATTTTGTTGAGAATTTTTGTGTCGATGTTCATTAAGGATATTGGTCTGAAATTTTCTTTCCTCGATGTGTCTCTGTCTGGTTTAGGTATCAGGGTGATATTGGCTTCATAGAATGAGTTTGGGAGGGTTCCCTCCTCTTCTATTTCATGAAATACTTTGAGGAGTATTGGAATGAGCTCTTCTTTTAAGGTTTTGTAGAACTCGGCTGAGAACCCATCTGGTCCCGAACTTTTCTTTGTTGGTAGGCTTTTGATGACCTCTTCTATTTAATTGCTTGAAATTGATTTATTCAAGTTGTGTATGTCCTCCTTGTTCAGTTTAGGTAATTCATATGTCTCTAGAAACTTGTTGATGTCTTCAAGGTTTTCTGTTTTGTTGGAGTATAGATTTTCAAAATAGCTTCTAATTATGTTTTGTATTTCAGTCGTGTCTGTTGTGATATTTCCTTGTTCATTCCGAATTTTAGTAATTTGAGTTTTCTCCCTCTTTCTCTTTGTTAGCATGGCTAAGGGTTTATCAATTTTGTTTATTTTTTCAAAGAACCAACTATTTATTTTTTTAATTTTTCTGATTGTTTCTTTTGTTTCAATTTCATTGATTTCGGCTCTGATTTTAACTATTACCTGTCTTCTACTACTTTTGGTGTTGGTCTGCTATTCTTTTTCTAGGGCTTTGAGCTGTAGTGTTAAGTCATTTATTTGTTGATTTCTACTTCTTTTTTTGAATGTACCCCGTGAAATAAATCTTCCTCTCAGTACTGCTTTCATAGTGTCCCAGAGATTTTGATATGATGTGTTTTTGTTTTTGTTTACTTCTAAGAATTTTTTATTTCCCTCCTGATGTCTTCTGTTATCCATTCATCATAAAATAGTGTATTATTTAATCTCCAGGTATTGGAGAAATTTCTGTTTTTTATTCTGTCATTTATTTCTAATTTCAATTCATTATGATCTGATAGAGTACAAGGTAGTATCTCTATCTTCTTGTATTTGCTAACAGTAGCTTTGTGACATAAAATATGGTCTATTTTAGAGAAGGATCCATGTGCTGCTGAGAAGAAAGAGTATTCATTCTTTGTTGGATAGTGTATTCTATATATGTCAGTTAAGTCTAAATTATTGATTGTTTTATTGAGATCTATGGTTTCTTTATTCAATTTTTGTTTGGAAGATTTATCCAGTGGTGAGAGAGGTGTGTTAAAATCACCTAGTATTATTGTGTTGTTGTCTATTTGATTTCTGGAATTGAGAAGGATTTGTTTTATGTACATGGATGAGCCAATGTTCGGGGCATAGATATTTATGATTGTTATGTCTTGCTGATTTATGCTTCCCTTAAGCAGTATGTAATGTCCTTCTTTATCCCTCTGACTAGTTTTGGCTTGAAGTCCACATTATCTGAAATGAGGATGAATACTCCAGCTTTTTTGCTGTGTCCGTGTGCATGGTATTTTTTTTCCCATCCTTTCACCTTTAGTCTATGGGTATCTCTTTCTATGAGATGAGTCTCCTGCAGGCAGCATATTGTTGGATTTTTCTTTTTAATCCAATCTGCCAGTCTATGTCTTTTGATTGATGAGTTCAGGCCATTAACATTCAGGGTTATTATTGTGATATGATTTATATTCTCAGTCATTTGACTCATTTTTGTTTTTTGACATGATTTGGTTTCTCCTTTATTTGGCTACTCCTTTAGGCTTGTTCCTCCTGTTGCTGATTTGCATCATTGTTTTTCATCTCTTCCTCATTGAATATTTTGCTGAGAATGTTCTGTAATGCTGGCTTTCTTTTTGTAAATTCCTTTAGCTTTTGTTTATTATGGAAGGATCTTATTTCGTGGACAAATCTGAAAGTAAGTTTTGCTGGGTATAAGATTCTTGGTTGGGTACCATTTTCTTTCAGGGCTTGGTAAATGTTGTTCCAGGCCCTTCTAGCTTTTAGGGTCTGAATTGAAAAATCTGCTGATATCCGTATTGGTTTACCCCTGAATATAATTTGATTCTTTTCTCTCGCGGCCTTTAAAAGTCTGTCTTTATTTTGTATGTTAGGTATTGTCATAATAATGTGCCTTGGTGTGGGTCTGTTGTAATTTTGTATATTTGGAGTCCTACAAGCCTCTTGTACTTGGTTTTCCATTTCATTCTTCAGAGTTGGGAAATTTTCTAATAGTATTTCTTTGAATAGATTGTTCATTCCTTTGGTTTGTTTCTCTAAGCCTTCTTCAATCCCAATAATTCTAAATTTGGTCTTTTCATGATGTCCCATAATTCTTGTATATTCTGTTCATGATTTCTTACCATCTTCTCTGTTTGGTCAACTTTGTTTTCAAGATTAAATATTTTTTCTTCAATGTCTGAGGTTCTGTCTTCCAGGTGTTCTATCCTATTGGTTATGCTTTCTGTGGAGTTTTTAACTTGGTTTATTGTTTCCTTCATTTCAAGGATTTCTGTTTTTTTTTTTTTTTCAGTATCTCTAACTCTTTATTGAAATGATCTCTTACTTCATGTATTTGCTCTATTAACTGTTGATTGGTGCAATCATTTAATGCCTGCATTTGCTCTTTCATCTCCTCCTTCAATGCCTGCATTTGGTCTTTCATCTCCTTGTTTGCTTCCCTGATTGTTTTAATTGTGTACATTCTGCAGTCCCTTTCTGACATTTCTTCTGCTGTGCTGTCATTGGTTTTTATTGATATAGTATCTAGGTTTGTTTGGGACATTTTCTTCCCTTGTTTTCTCATATTGGTCAGATGTCAGTGAGACTCTGAGATATTGCAGATTTCCTCTATTGGCTTATAGTGTCCCTGTAGATTTCCAGTGTATCACCTCCCAGCCTTCAGTAGCCTGAAGTCTTGGAGGAAGTTGATAATGCAATGCTTCTGAAGAAAGCTACCCTAGCCCGCTACTGGTTCCAAGGCTTGGAGCTGGCTCTGTGCAGAAAGGCTCTCACTGGGTGGTCTACTCAGAGAAGCTGGCTGTGAAAGGGGCCTGCTGCCGGAGGGAGCAGGGCTGCTTGGGGAAGTTCCTGGCTGCCCTGTCCTGGTCCCTGAAACTGCCTGCGGGCCTGAGCTTGCTGCTGGCTCCAGGAGTTGTAGCTGGTTCTGGTCAGAAAGGCTCTCACTGGGTGGCCTGCTCTGAGAAGCTGACCGTGTGGGAGGAGCCCACTGCCGGAGTGAGCAGGGCTACCTGGGGAAGGCTCTGCCTGCCCTGCTCTGATAAGTCGCCCCTATCTGGGCCTGCCACCCAGGCCGAGCTCATCCGGTGGGGGAGAGTCACCCCATGGCTCTATTTTAGTCCAAGTCTCTCAATGCCTCCCCTTCTTGAATCCTTGGTTCTGGAGTGACTGGAGATGCAGTCACCCTCTAGTCCGCCATCTTGGATCACTCCTGGATTCTCTTCCTTGATGTCAACTGTTATTCTACCCTTTTCCTACTCTCTTTTCAATATACACCTTCAATATACATTTTTAATATGCTGTATTCACTTAAAAAACATGGTAATGTTTCTATGGGTAAAATTCTAAATAAGATTTTAATCCATTTTAAGCCAGTGAAAAATTGAGATTATCATAGTCTTTAATTCTATTCATTACCTAAGTAAACTTCAAAGCATCAATGAAAACAAGAAGTAAAGATGATGGCGATCCATTGCAAGAGGAGTGACTGCCAAATAAAAATGCATCCTACACTTCAAAACTGCTAAGAGTAGAATTTAAACTTTTCACCAGAATACAGCACACATGTGAAGCATAAATATGTCGATCAATATGGTTGTAAACATGCATGAAATTATTGTACCCATCCATATATGCAATTATTATGTCAATTAAAATGGATTTAAGAAATAATTAGTTGGACAAAGAGATTCCAAAAAGAATGGCTCAAATTTAATAAACTCAAAAAAAGTAGTTAAGAGAAAGTGCCAATCAAGAGAGAGTAGTTGCCTGTGTTAAAGACATGGTAGACACCAAATAGTGCCTGCTGTGTAGTGGGGCTCTCCCACCTGAGTGCACTGTGGAATGCTGGTTACACAGTGGCCCTGGCCACAGGGCCATTAGTATTCCAGCTTTGAGTCAGAGAATTGAGGCTGCAGGGGAGAAGTCACTTTAGAGGCTCCCAGAGTGAGCATGGACTTGGAGCTTGAGCCCACATCCCTGCCTGGCACAGAGGAGCTGAGAGCCTGTGGCTGCTCTGACCTGAGCTGGGTCAAGGCTCAACACAGCAGGGTGAAGGTGTGTGACAGACACTGGATGATGAGTCTTGGTCCAGTCCTGTTTTCTAATCCCAATATCCACCCAATCTTGGTTTCTAATCTCACTCTCCTATCACGGGGCCCTTGGAGAAGCGGTTAATTCTAGGGCTGCAACAGACAGCATGAGATGGATTTGAGCATTGCATCATGCCAGAAAGTCAGGGAACCTTCAACCAAGAAAGTTCAGAGACATGGACAAACAGGAGCAATTGGAAGGATGGAATGGAGGATGCTATGGATTTATATATAACCCAGGTGCAGAAATACAAGATTCCATAAGTGAGTTAATGAGGGAGAGGAGGCAAACTTTACTTGGAAAAGATTTTCAATTAGCATATACAGATACTCCTTCCAAGAAGGTGAGTGCTTGGCTGAGACTGGCGGTCACAGAAGAGATGGGAACAAGAATGGAACACTGCCTTAGCAAGCCATGAAGGGTGACAGCAGCAGGCACCTCTGACACAATGAAAGAATTTCCCACACCCCTGGACTGGAGAACATTCCACAGAATACCCAGCCTACTCCTCAAGGTTATGAAACACAGGGAGAAGGGAGGGTCACAGACCACAGAAGGGAGGACTGGTGACAACCAAATGCAGCTGGAGCCATTGGTGGGACTCTGGGATAGGAAGTAGCAGTCATGGTAACCAGTATCATCTGAGCTTCATCTGGTTCTGAATAATAGCAACAAGCTAATATCAGCTCTGAGCTGTGCAAATGCCCTGGGGAAGTGAAAGGTGAAGGGAAGGAGCATGTCCTGAGGGCTGTGCAGGGTCTCTGCCTTGATGTCACAGTCTCAGGATAGCTCATGGCACGTCAAGACTGCCAAAGCCAGACAGCTATGGCAAGTCATCTTAAAGGGGCAGGCAATTTGATATTGGGTTTTCCATAAAAAATCTAGAATGCATAGTTTAGTTGTTTTCATGGGCAAGAATGAGTTTTGAATTATAATGTTTCACTAATAAATACATCAGGTTTTAGTTTAGTTAATATTCTATATTTTCACTGAATTCCCTCAAGTATTAAGGCAAGTATTATTATTTATTATTAATATCAAGATCTGTTTTACAGATGAGAAAGCTGAGCTCAGAAAGATTAAGTGGCTTGACCAAGGTAGCCTAGGACTAAGACTAAACCACCACGTCTTGACTTGTAGACAATTAAGAGTCTTCCCATTCTAAAACCAGGAAGATGAAGGGTCCTCAGCACCAAGCCCTGCTGGCATTGCCTTCCCCCTCCCTCTGTCCTGGGCGTGCAGCACTGGCACACTCTGCAAGGAGCCTGCGTGTGCACACTCACCGCCTGTGTACTTCAGTGCTCCAGAGGCCTGTTCTGCTTCTTGAGCTGTCACGACATCCCATAGCATAGATGTCCCTTTATTTGCACACCCCACCCCCACCGTTGTTGGGTACTTGGGTGAGCCCAGTATTTAATGATTATAGTGAACCCTTATCATTACATATTTCAGGACCCCCTATGATGATTTTCATAGAATAGTTTTCTAGAAGCATAACTATGGACCTAATAATAAGGATATTCAAATTTTTTATTTATTTTTTATTTTTTACAGACTGCACTTTGATTCATTGTACACAAATGGGGTACATCATTTCATTTCTATGGTTGTGCACAATGGAAAGTCATACCATTCATATAATCATACATGTACATAGGGTGATGTGTCTCTCATTCCATGATTTTTCATACCCTGCCTCCCTCTCATTTCCTTCTACATAATCTAAAGTTCCTCCATTCTTCTCTTACTCCCCACACCTTACCCCCATTATATATCATCATCCACTTGTCAGGGAAAACATTTCGCCTTTGGTTTTTTGGGATTGGCTTATTTCACTTAGCATGATATTCTCCAGCTGCATCCATTTGCCTGCAAATGCCATAATTTTATTCTTCTTTATGACTGAGTAATATTCCATTGTGTGTATATATACACCACAGTTTCTTTATCCATTCATCTGTTGAAGGGCATCTTGGTTGGTTCCATGATCTAGCTATTGTGAATTGAGCTGCTCTAAACATTGATCTGACTGTGTCACTGCAGTATGCTGATTTTAAGTCCTTTGGGTATAAACTGAGGAGTGGGATAACTGGGTCAACAGGTGGGTCCAGACCACGTTTTCTGAAGATTCTCCACACTGCTTTCCAGAGCGGCTGCACCAATTTGCAACTCCACCAGCAACGTATGAGTGTGCCTTTTTTCCCACAGCCATGCCAACATCTGTCATTGTTTGTGTTCTTGATAATGGCCATTCTAGTTGGAGTGAGGTGAAATCTTACTAACAAATTATACTTCAAACAAGTTTTGCTAAATGGTTTGTGCCCCAGCAGATTCCAGAGGGACTAATCCCTACTGTGCTATCAGCGCTTCATATTCTAGATTTTCTAAATTTTTTTTATTTCTCAGTGGGTAAAAGGATAACCCCCATTTCTGATTTAAATTGATTTTCCCTGATTATATGGTTGAGGATATTTTTTAAATGCTTATTAGCCATTAGTATTCCTTTTATAAAACACCTCTCCTATCCTGTTCTCCTTCTCCCCTGGGCTTTGGATTTTGTGTGATAGCTCTATATTCTAGATATTAATATTTCTGTTGCATATATTGCCAGAGATTTCCTCTAGTCTTTCACTCTCATCTTTTAACTTTGTTTGTGGTGTCTTTCGATGTATGGAAGTTTTAAATTTCTATGTAAGTATTCCTTCTCTTTAATTTTCAAATTATGGAATGTTCTAAATTTATAGGTGAGTATAAAGAATATAAAATCTATATACTCACCAGCAGCTTCATAAAACCTTCGTATCTTGCCACATTAAATTTTCCCACCAGTTTGTAATTTTTATCTGATGATTTAGTTTTGCCCTTTTAAAAAAACAATTGAAATGTTTATCCTTTTGCATTGAACTGCAGTTGCATTTACTGCTCTGTTCTGCGAACTTCTCTGCTCATCTTTGCTTCTCAGGGTCCACGTCTTCCCTCTGGCTTTATTGTATTTCTAAATAGGTACATCCTTGATGATGCTTTTAGAGAGAGTCTCTGGATGTTATATTCACTTAGTGTTTTTTTTTTTTTTATAACTAAAAAGATCTTTATTTTGCCTTCTTAAACACAGTAGCTGCAGAAGACTGCTAGCTAGCCCTGGTCCTTCTTCTCCTGCTCTACTTTAGATCTAGAAATGTCATCAGAAAAGCTCGGGTTTTGAAGACATGAACCCCAAAGCACCAAGGTTTAGAGATGGGGCTTTTAGGCAGTGATTAGGGCTGTAACCTCACTGTGGATTAATCCATTTGATAGATTAATGATTGGAATAAACCACATGGTGGTAACAGTCACATGTGGGTGTGGCTGGAGGAAGCAGGTCCCTGGGGCAGGCATTGGACTGTATCTGTCCCAGGACCCTCTTCTCGGCTCTCTGCTTCCCAGCTGGGTGGTGAGCACTCCTCTATGGTGCCCTTCGCCATGATGCCTTATTTTCTGCCTCATTCTGCACCCTAATAACGGACTCTGCTGACCATGGACTGAACCTCTTAAACAGTGGGCCAAAATAAACTCTTCCTCCTCTGAGTTGTCTTGTCGGGTATTTTGGTCACAGTGACACAAAGCTGGTGGACATATATTTTCCCCCTAAGAAGGAGAACCACAGTGCTGATTTCATTCGAGATGGCCCTGTACTCAGCAGAAAGACCATGATTTCCAGACTCCTGGAGCCACCGGTGACCCACGAGAGGCAAGCAGGAGAACGGGGCCGTGGCCCTCATGGTGAGCTGGGTGAGGCTCAGCGGAGAGGGTCACCCTGCTGCCCTTGCCCTTCTTTCCTTGGACACAGGAGCCTGCAAGGTGAGGAAGCAGGAAGAGTGGAGGCAGGCTCTGCCTCAGCCCAGAGCTGGCTTCAGGCCCCAGTCATGGCAGAAAGTGAAAAGTTTCTCTGATTCATTTTAGCCTCTGTCACTAGTCTTTGGTTCCAACAGGCACACTCAGTCTGGGTCGGCATTTATTTTCTTTTCACATGCTGACATGGTTTTCTATTGTCCTTGGGTGTCTGTGAGCCAGGCAAAAGGTTGCTGAGTCTAATGGTTCTATCTTCTTGTCTGGGCCAATTTAAAGATTTCTCCCTGATCCCAGTTATTCCCTAATGTGCCTGTGAGTGCATTTATTTTTATTTCATTTGATGGATACTTAGAATTCATTTTCCACTTAAAGACTTGTGTCTTTATCCAGTTTTGGAAAACTTTCTGCAATTATCTCTTCAAGTACTGATTCTCTGGCCCTCCTCTCATTTTCACTTTTTCTGGGATTAGATAAATGTTAAGCATTAGATGAGGTTTCTTCCTATCTTTTACCTGTGTTATAAATGCACACACAAGTGTACATCCACATGCACCCTGGGTTCTGGGTACATTCCCTGGTTTCATTTTCCAGATGATGCAAGTATTATTTCCTTAACAGTGTCCATTCTAAGAGCAGGAGATATAACTCAGTGGTAGAACAAACACTTGTCCAGCATGTGTAAGGCCTGGGGTTCAACCCCCAGCACACAAAACCAAAACAAATTGGCACCTGATTTTATGTTTTTATCAAATATTGACTTTTTGAAATTCAGTGATATTTTCCTTTAATTTGTAGGATTTCTAGTGGGTTCTCTTTCTTACCTATCCATATTTCCTTGCTGAGTGATTTAATAATTTCTTACTCTTTTGAACATGGAAGTTGTGGCTTCCCTTTTCCCAGGAGTATCCTAGAGATACTGTGCTTAAAAGTCTATCCAACTGGGTGGGGCTGGGGGTGTAGTTCAGTGGCTCATAAGCACAAGACCCCAGGTTCAATCCCCAGCACCACAAGAAAAGAGAAAAGAAGAAGAAAAAAAAGGTCTGTCCAACTGTTGTATAAATTAATTTCAGAGTGAATTTGTGTTGCAGCTGCTTTATTGACTGTCTATATTAGTTCCTAACTGATTCAAATAAATTGGAACTTTGGTTGGAAGGCTCATTTTGAGGGAAGGTTTTGTTAGCTTTCTTCTCCTGTCTAGCTGCTTTTGTGGTTTCCTGTCTGCCTTGAGTTATCAGAGAAAGTACATGATGCCACTAAATTTGAATTTCAGCTAAACTACAAATCATCTTTAGTATAAGTATGTCTCAAATATTGAATGAGATACTTATACTATAAAATGATTTGTTGTTTATCTGAAATTCAAATTTATATAGTTTGTATTTTTATTTGCCAAATCTGGCCTTCTGATAGCTGACCCTCTAGACTCCTCTCTAGAACCAGATCTTAGAGGGGTTTGAGTCATCCTCCCTGCTGATAATTATGTCATCAACAAAACAAGACAAAGCAAACCCAAATAAATACAGCAGAGCCAAACAGCTCCTTTTCAGGGCACCAGGGCAAACTCCTGTCACCTGGGCACTGAGAAGTCCCCCTCTGGGGCAGGACCTGCTCCAGGCTTGCAAAGCAAGCTTGAGGCTGGGCCTTGGCCACGGCCTCAGGCAGCACTCTGAGTGGATGCCCCCACCCATGTCCTGTGAGTCCACAGCCTGGGAAGTTCCCAATCTGCTCTGGTCTCGGTCACAAAAGATGTTGTGCAGTCGCAGTTTAGAGATGAAAGAGGCCTTGCCAGTCCCCAGAGAGTTTATTGTCAAGTCTGAAGTCACACCAAACACAAGAAAAAAGATGATTTACAAAATAGAAGCAAGTGTCCAAGCCTCCCGGGAGGCTGTTGGGTGACCCCCGGGAGGTGTTGGGGATGGAGGTCAAGGAACAGTGGTTGATTGTAAGATTGTAAAATGCAAAGTTGCAGAGCTGCGCTCCCTTCTAAGGGCACTCTGCACTCTCCAGCAGGCTTCCTGGCCTGTCCCAGAGGCAGACCTTGGACACCTTGCATGGAAAGGCATTGGCCAAGATCTTAGCAGAGAAGGAAGGACTCAGCCTTTTGGCCAGCGATGTTTTTGTTAGTCTGTTTCAAGGTCTGTTCCTTGACTTCTTTGGACCCTAGATTAATTCTGGAGGGTTTAGAGTAATTGTGTCACACACTAACTGCTGCCATTAGATACACCATGCTGGGATTTGATGGATTCCCTTGAAGAGTGAGTTATATGCTCTGAGAGAATTGGGTCTTATAAAGTTTTATATCCCTGAATTGGAAACGACTGTGTTTCCTCAGAGTAGCAGAGACACTAGTAACTTATTTCTGTCTTCTCGAATATGTGCCAATGAAGCTTACAGTCCCGCTTGCCATCCACCTGGGTTCGGTCTCAGCTTCTCTGGTGCCTTCTCCACATCTGCAGGATTTGGGGGCAGGCAACGGGGTTGAACCTGTGGACTGCCTTCAGGGAGGATGGAGATCTCCCTGTGCTGCAGATGCAGAGGGAGCAGTGTTTACGTGAGGTCGCTCTGAGCACTGAACTGGGGGAAAGGGCTCACTGTGCCGGAAATGATGGGGAAAGCTAATGACTGAGTTTGTGGTCTGAACTGAGAGCAAAGGAGAAATTGAACAGTAGGGATGATGCGCCCCTCCTTCCAAAACCGCTGAGAAAAGCAACAGGGAGAATGGAGCCCACAGAGTGCAGACTGCCAATTACCCACACCCTGTCCCCCGGGTCAGCAAGTGTGAGCAGGCGGGTCACCGCCTTCACACTGTCACCTCACACTGTGCTTCTGTGTAATTTTCTATTTCTGTCTGCTCACTCTCATGTGTGCATTTATGCAGTGTTTGCTGAGAGCCCAATTTGTCTCAAGCAAGTTCCCGAGCCCTGGGATGCAGTGATGAGCAAGCAGCAGTGAAGTCCCTACCTGGACTGAGCTTCCAGTTCATGTTCAGCAGGGGAGGCAGACAGGGATCAGTCAACAACCACAGTGACAACCCCAAAGAATCCAGGGCATTCTGAAGACATGTTCAGTGTGGGAGGGACCAGGAGTTCAGTCTGGGGCAGCAGAGCCACCAAAGTCCAGCAAACCATCTCTTCCCCAGGATGTTCCTGGTCCATGGTCAGATCTCACCACACGTGAAACCTTTTTCTATTTTAATCTCTTTTCTCCCAGTCCTTTCTTTGGAACTCCCAACAAGAGGTATTCGCTTTAAAAAGGAAAAAGTTAGGCCCTGTTCTCAGCTGGGAGAGTTCATTTTACAAAGATGTCTCAGCAAGAGAAAAAAGAAATACTGTGACTCATTGTGATAGGGAGATATAGTGACAAGAAAGATGTTAACATCTTAATGAGAGCCCTGAGGGGAAATTTGCATGAAACAGTCTCTTTGTTGCTGAAAAAGAGCCACTGATTTTGTTAAATATTCAGGCTGGCAGTGATTTAGAGTATTTTCCTTATCTTCTGGTTGACTTTTTTGTTTCCTTGATAGACGCCAAGATGCTCAGAGTTGAAGAGGCTGCCTCCCCTCCCTTGGCCCACCTCCTGGAGGCCCCACAGAGGACACTGCCTGGTTCCCTGAAGACCCTGAAGCTTTCTCAAGTTGGGGAGAACCAGAGGAAGGTCCTGCTCCTGGGCCTTGGGACTCAGTAGTCACGAACCTCCCTGCTGGAGTCTCAGGATTCCCACTCCCCCTCCGCTTTTTCAACTCCATTAAAAAAAAAAATTCTCAATTGGTTTTTGAGTCTCTTGAAATTTATCTTTCATTTAAATTGTGTCCAACATTCTTCATAGATTGTTGCTTGAACACGTCCAGGGACAGGGAGCTCAGCCCCCTCCTGGGGCAGGAAGTGCTGTGTAGGGCTGGAATTCGGCTCCCATTAGCTTCTTCAGCAGGTCTTAGTCTTTCTCCTGGGATTAATAAAATACCAATTAAATACCAATTAAATTCCAAGGGTTTTTTTTTTTTTTTTCCAATCACATATCAACATTGAGAAGTTCCATTCAGCCCACCACTTCAGCTGGTTTCCTGTGACATCACAAGATGGGACAGACCTCCAACAGGAGACCATTTCTCCATCCCTGGAAGGCAGAAGCCTCTCTCTTCTTATGCAGAGGCTTCTCCAGAAGGAAAAGCAGAGGCCAGGCCTCTACTGAGCTCTGAGCCAACCACCCCAGGTCAGAAGGCTTCCCTGCAGTGACACTGGTGGTCTTTAAAGCAATGGCTGAGTTCACAGTCTGCATCCTCAGGGCTGGACTCTGCAGCTCAGTGTGGGGACAGGCACTCTGGGAGGGTTGGGGGAGGTGTTTGTATCCTGCTGGGTACATGATACCCAGGAAGGGAATATTTTTCCAGGGTGTAAGGACAGCAGGGTAGCCCTGCTCAGGGACAAGGACAACTGATCATTGGATAGGAGGATGATGGGGAGGTTCTGCATGGAGCCTAGTCAGGGTTACCGGTCTTGCCCAAAGTCAGGAGGCAACCCAGGAGGGCAGGGGGCCGTGGCTTCTTCTCTGCCTCATTCACCTGCCCACCACAGGAAGCTGCTTGCAAGGCCCTCAGGTCACATACACTGCAGCAGCAGCCAGCAGCCAAGTGCCGTGGGCCCCGGACCATTGTGCCACCTGCCACCTTGCTCTGCAGCAGCCCCGCATTCGGCCCATGGTGGCAGTCACTGGTCTTTGCCAATTCTAATGGGGATGACAAAACCAACCAGGTAGCCCTTCTGTGACCCAGTTTCCCAGGTGGGGCATCTATACATAGCCCTTCTGGAGTAGCCAGCTCAGGGCTGCAGCCCTGCCACTGGGGAGGTAGGATGCCCAGGCCAAGCAGGACCAGGGAGGAGAGGAGACACGGGTCACAGCGCAATACCTGGGGCTGTTTTACTTCCATCCAGCAGCCACTTCATGTTTCTGCTTGATTCAATACACCATGGCAAGAGTTCAGGGGTCAGAATCTGACCTTCCCTGTCCTGCCCTTCCTCCTCGCTGAAGGAGCCCTGTGTGACTCACAGAGCAGTGCCAAATAAGCAGTGATTCTTGGCTTCTGTGCTTTGGGGGACGTTAGACCTGGCAGGACCTTAGAGGTCCAGGTCTTTTTCTCTTGCATCCCAAGGTCCATGGCTGAGGCCCCTGTGATAAAAGACCAATTAACTATTTAATGTAAATTTTACGTGTCACTGGCATCTTCAGAAATGAAGACCTAAAGAAACAAACAGGGAAAACCGTGACTTTTTTGGTTTTGTTTCCTGTATAGGAACTGGAATCCAAGGGTACTCTACCACCAGCTACCTCCCCTGCCCTTTTTATTTATTATGACACAGGGTCTTGCTAAGTTTCTCAGGCTGGCCTCGAGTTTGCAATCCTCCTGCCTAAGCCTCCCGAGTTTCTGGGGTTATAGGTGTGAGCCACTGCACCTGTATCTAAGTGTGATGCACAAGTGGACAGATGCATGGAGAAAGATGACCAGAGGACAACAGGGCATGAGCGAACGGCAATCAACTGGTCTGTTTGTCCAGATTCTTCTTGACCTCTCTATGTCTTGGTGACTCTTATGATTTGTATGTGAAGTGTCCTCCAGAGCTCATGTGTGAGGCAATGAAGAAGGTTCAGAAGAGAAATGATAGCCTTAACCTAGTCAGTGAATGAATCCCTGATGGATTAACTGAGTGGCACCTGGAGGCAGGAGGGGTGTGGCTGGGGAAAGTGGCTCACAGGGCATGGCCATGGGGTATATATTTTGTATCTGGAGAGTGGAGTCTCTCTATCTGCTTCCTGGTCATCATGTGAGCCACTTCACTCTGCCACACTCTTCTGCCATGATGTTCTGCCTCACCTTGAGCCCTGAGGAATGGAGCTGTCCTTCTATGGACTAAGACCTCTGAAATGGTCCCCAATAAACTTCCTCCCTACAGTTGTTCTGGTTGGGTTGTTTTAGTCACAGCAGAGGGACAAAAAGCTGACTAACACAGAAGGTAAACTGGTACAGGCAGATAAAGGGAGGGTAGGGCTAGGGTGAGGGTCTTCTGACCTACTTCAGAGAGGAAAGCTAGGGAATTACGTTCTGCTTCAGGACAAAGGGCACAGAAAACTGCTGCTTCTGGTGTGTCCTCAAATGACAAGGAGCCAGTGTAACCAGTGTGTCCTGAACCCATCACATGCAGTCTCTTGGATCACTCACTCTGAGCAAAGCCAGCAACATCTTGGGGACACTGAAGTGTCCTTAATGGGGAGAGGGTCCAATTGGGGGGACAAGGCCTCCTACCAACAGTGAGTGCCATGTGAGGGCACCGTCTGAAAGTGGATCTTCCATCCTGAGTCAGACCTTCAGGTGGCAGAGCCCAGCTAGCAGTTGGACTGGAGAAGCTGCTCCAAGGCCTGATACTCCCACACTGGGTGCAAGAGTAAATGTTTATTATTGGTGCAAGCTGCTAAATTGGGAATATTTGATATGCAGCAATAAAGAATGAAGAGTGTCATTTCATATAATGTGCACACTGACTGACTGAAGGGGTCTCCCAGCTGACTGCTGTCTCTCCCCTGGTTCGTTTTCTGAAATTCTTGTACCTGAAGCTCATGCTCCTCTGGACATCACTTTTCATGAGTGTCACTTTGAAAAGGCTAGTACCTGTGTGTGTGCTTTATTTTAGCCTCAAAATGCAACCAGGGAAGCCTCAAATGTACATTGTTCAGAGCCAGCTGAGAGGAGGATGCCCTGGAGAGAGGATTTGTGGGTAAGAAATGCGGTGCTCTACAGCCGTCCATGAGAAAGGCATGAGTACAGACTCAGAGCCAGGCAACCAGCCAGAGTTCTGGCTCACCCATGAGCCACAGGATTGTGGGCAGCCATGGACTCTCAGGAGCTTTAGCTTCCTCATGAGTACAATGAGGACAAGAACCCATCTTTGGCCCCCAAGAGGATAAGCGATCATAGCAGATGAGAAACACTTTCTAAGAAAAATTTCCACAAAAGCTCGCTTGTTTCACAAAACCCCAGTTTCCCCAAAGTGGGAATAGATGCCTGCTTACTAAGTGCCTTTTCTATGCTTTATTGACAGCAAGGACAAACTAAAGAATAAAATGAGCTTCTTATCCTCAAGGGGCTCATGGTACTGGGAGTGATACATAAGAAAACAGGCAATTAGTATGAATGCTGAAAGTGCTAAGCACAGGGTAACTGATTCATTTCTTCATCAAACATTTATCGAGGTCCTTCCCCACATGTCAATGGGCTGGATGGCATTGATACAAGGACAGTGAGTAGGAAGCCTGTTGGGAAGGCTGCCAGCAGCAGGTACCACTGAGCTGACTCATGGAGTCTCAGGAGGAGAGAGTCCCAGGAAGTTTAAGGCTAAAAGTACTGCAAGCTGGGGACATGAGTGGTCACAGGCATGGTGACTTAGGGCCACTTCCTGACCTGATCACTGACAGAAATTCTGTGGAGGATGACTGCAGAGTTTGGAGGCTCAACTGATTCAGAACCCTGTTTACCCAACACTGCTCTAGGTCAGCAGTGTGCCTGATATTCCAGATGGGGATGCCCATCCACTCCCAGTTGCCCATCAGGGTGACCTCAGGCCCTGTGCTCCTATTCTGCATATTCACAGGCCCTTTGTACTGTGAGTGACTTTGAGAAAACCAACTAACTTAAATATTAGCCCAGCTGGTAATTAGGTTAATTAAGCTAATAACTAGGAGGATGAATTTATTGCACAAGATCATCCAAGGTATGCCAAGGCCAATTAAAATGAAAATGAAAATTAACTGCTGTCTGGGGTTCCTGATATCTCTGACCCTGCTGTTGGCTCAGATCATCCATCCTTGACTGTACGGTGAGGAACCTGTTCCTTCACACTCACGTCTGCTGCTCAGACCTCGCAGCTGCAGAGAGAGAGTTGACCTTGGGGGTCACGAGTCTCTTTTCTGATGCAGAGAAATGTCTCTTTGCCTTCAAATGAACAAAGTAAAAGATCAGCTGATTTCATTTCCTCATAAAGATGGATGATTTCCAAGTGTCAAAACTGAACTAGACTCTTAAAACCTGTTTCCTTGCAAAGCCCAGGTCTGGCGGCACCTTCTCCCTCGGCTGCTGAACCCGGCCATGGAGACATGCGAGATGAGCTCCATGTGAATGGGAATTTAATCTGATTTCCAGGATAATGTATCCCCCAAAGGTGCAGAATCCCCCAAGGAGATAAGCGGGGCTTATTATTCTCTGAGCAGTGTTACGCAGATGCCCATGAGGACAAGATGAAGCAGAACACGTCACAAAAATGGTACTGGGGTTGACACCTTTCCCCAGCAAGACTCACTTTTTGAAGGATTTCCCTTCTGGGAAAGGGGTCCCAGGGTTTTATGTCACTCTGCTTGTCTCTTACACAGGGGTCTCTCTCAGCTTGTGACCTGCTGTGCTCTGAGGCATTTCTACTTAGCAGAATAAAAGGAAATCTTCATGCTGGCTGGGAGGAAAGGATGTCAGTTTCTTTCTTGGGGTGGGTGCATTTCAGAGAGCATGGGCTTTGCGTCCACTGGGTGTGGGTGCCTGTTTCAGGAGCAGATCAGCTTGTCCTATTCCTCCTTTCTTTGTCAGAGATCCCAGGAAACTGCTGTCTGCTGCAACCAGCCTCTCTGGCTCCAGGATTCTAGGGTCCCTGGGGAGCATTGGGAAATGTGGTGCTGCCAATCCTGCTTCCGCGCTCCTTTTTGATCTCACAGTGACAAAGTACTACGGTTTGCTTTGGTTTGCCTTTTACTTGGTTTAGTCCTGAGCATTGGCCTTCAGTTTTTATTGCTGGGGGTCTGACTCAATGAAACCCCAAATGCTTGGCACTCTTGCTGCTAAGTGATTCATGCAGAATAAGCAGCCTCGCAGCACACGGAGTTGAGACTGTGCCTCTGCAAAATCACATGTCTCCACATGACAGAAGCCTTAGGAGCTGCTGGTGGATGGAGAAGGGGATGATGTCAGCTTCATAGATGTCAAAGTGCCACTGAATGAGTGACACTGTACCACACAGTGTAAATAGGAAATGGGGATCTAATTGGTAAGGGCTGACACCAGATCTCCAGCCTGGGGACTTCCCCTGTGTGTCCTCTGCCCTGGAGGCAATGCTCTGGGCCCGCTGGGCAGCAGGTGAGCCTCAGGCACCCTGCTTCTGCAGCCAAGCCTTTCACCACAGTGGACAGCCCTGGGTGCATGCTTGTCCTGGGACTTCTTACAAGTATTTAGCCTAACTTGACCGAGACACCTGTACTGTAGGAAGAGGAAGGAAAGGTTCATTACCAATTAGGAGATTTTTGTCTGGAAACCTATAATAGGAAACCAACAGGAGCAAATGGATGTTATAACACCAGGGGAGGCAGTGGAGGCTGTGGTCGAGGGGTCTGAGCAGGAAGAGAGTTAGTTAAGCATTTAGTAAGTCAAGCGATCAGAAACCACTTACAAAAAGGTCACTGAAGGGCATTTTAGGGTTTCAGTCAGAGGCCCCGGAGTACAGTGGCTCATTTTTAGCTACTGGTTAAGGAGGAAGGCGTGGTGGAACTAGAAATTGAAGGAGCCCTGTTGTGGTCACCTATTTGCTGCTGTGACTAAATGACCTGATGAGAACGATTTTAGAGGAGAAAAAGCTTATTGGAGGGTTCGGGGCTTCAGAGGTCTCAGTCCGTAGACAACCTCTCGGTTCCTTAGGACTCGAGGTGAGGCAGAACATCAAGGTGGAAGAGCGTGGCGGAGGGAAGCAGCTCACATGACGCAGGAAGCAACGAGAGAGTCTCCACTCCCCAGATACAAATATATCCCCCAGGGGCATATTCCCACCCCAGCCACACCCTACCTGCCTCCAGCTACCACTCAGCCCCAGCACGGATTAATTCACTGAGTGGGTTAAGGTGTCTTAAAAGCCAATCATTTCTCCTCCAAACCTGCTTGCTGACACTGCACCAATGCCACTGCACCAATGCCAATGCACTTTGCCCCACGCCCTAGGACTGACACCCTACTCCTGACACCAGACTCTGGAAGCATCTGTGTTTTGGACTCTGAAGCTTCACCCTGTAGCCACTGGACTCCTAGATGAATGCCAGACAACACTCAGCGCTGGATGCCCACTTCACCACCACTGCAGCCGGACTCCTGTCAGCACTGCAGGAGAACAGCTCACAGCTGGACATCTCTGTTGCTGAAGCTGCCACTTCCAGACCCTTCCGCTGCCACTGCCAGTGACTACACTGCAAGGAACTCAGATAATTCAGCTGGACACTCCATGCCTCCACAGATGCCCCTAGGCCAATGCTCAACTCCTGATTTCCTACACCTGATGACCTACCCCTGATGCCCTTTGCCTGATGCCCTAAACCCGAAACCAGACACAGCTGCCTGTCGCTGCCACTGCCACCAGATACCACCATTCTGTGATGCCACCACTGCAGACTGAACCCCAAAGCTGCTGCTGTGCTACCTAAGGCCACAGGAGCAGGGGAGGTGGGCATTCTCTATCACACTCTCCTCACCAGTACCTTCCACTTGCCAAGAGTTAACTCTAGTAGGTACGTCAAAGCTGAATTGCCAGACTGTAGACGATGCTCGACACCATCCACATTCCTAAGGTAATGCCCCAACTGTTTTTCCAAGTGGTTACCACTTTGCCCTCCTGCTAGTGTAGAACACTTCATTTTGGTCTGTATCTTTGCTAAGAGATATTTTAATTTGCCATCTTAGCATTATTAAAGTTGTAGGTGTTGTGGCTTGAAGTTTGCTTTTCCCTTATGACATTTGTGTCTGAATGGGTCATTTGAATTCCCTCTGCTAAGAAACATTCAATTTTTTATTTTTTTAAATTATTTTTTGTGCTGATTTGTAAGCATTTCTTTAAAACTTTGAATATCCTATGGTTATATGTATTGGAAAAACTCAGATCTCACATTTCTTTTTACTCTCTTCATGGGATTTTTTGGTTTACTGAAGTTAACAGTTAAGGGTAATAGAATCTCTCACTTTTTGTATTTATGATTTGTGCTTTTTCATCTCATTTAAGAGATATAATTTTATTCTGTTGTCATAAAGATACTCTTCTGATTTACCTTTGGGAAATGTATAGTGTTTGTCACACTCTCTTATTTTATTTGTTCTTTTTAGATATACAGGCAGTAGAACATACACGGTGTATAACTCACTCTAATTAGGATCCCATTCTTGTGTTCATACAAGATGTGTAGTTTCACTGGTGGTGTGTTCATACATGAACAGAGGAAAGTTGTGTCTTTTATGTTGACTTTCTTTGATTCATACAGACTTGAGATTGGGAATATATGTGAGGATCTAGTTTTTTAATGAAAAATTTAGCTTGTTTCATTTATTGTTTTCCACCCTGGCATGAATGTGATTGATCATTGATCAGATCCACAACAGAGAAAAGGAAAACAGGAGTCTCCCAGCAGCCCCATCAATAACATGAGCACTGAACTTCCTGCTATTGGTGAATGTAAGTGCCCTGCACTGGTTCCAGGTGCACCCATGGCCACCTACCTAAGCCCCCTGGGATGGGCACACATTCACTTGGAGACTGAGAGCTACCCCCCTCCACTTCTGAGTGGGCTACAGTGCACCCAGACTCAGTGGAGTGCACCCCAATTTCTGTCCCATGAAGACTGGGTAAGTTTCTGCCCCTGCTCCTGCTGGGCAAACAAATCATACCCACTACATGACCTGAGGTGCCCCCCTACCAGCTGACCTGTGGATGTTCTGGGCATTGAAATTACAATACAAAATTCGAATATCATTTACCCCAACACCCAAATCTCTTTAATATTCAAAAAATTTGAATTCAACAAGATAATACAAATAGATAATTCCATACCTGACTTTGTGAGATGGGTCAGGTAAAATGCCAACATACCAAAATATTAAATGAAGTTGACATCCTACATATTTAATCTTAGAATGTGCATGTGGAAACCACTGGACTCATATAATTGGCTTTACATATGATGAATCTGAGATTCCAAGAAAGGAGATGATGTAGTTTACACACCAAGTAGATACTGAAGCCAGAGTTAGAATCCTGGCTGCTGAGGGTTTCTTCTACTCAATTGCATGAGACCATTCCTTTCCAAAACCATTTCTCATCCTTCCATTAGAACACAGTCATCTTTTCACTGGCCCTAAGACAACTGGCTCACAGCACTTTCTGGCACATAATCATATTTTCTCTTATGATTTAGCTGAGCCTGTCTGACTTGGGACCTCCACTTCCTTTGTAAGCCCCAGGGGCCTGAGCCATAGCAATCCTTTGTAATTCCCCCAGCACAACATCTTGTGTGCAATAAAAATGTTTACTTACAATTATTATTAAATAATAAATCAACTGCAAGTATTACCTCTGAGGAACCCTTGGAAATTGAGCACACAAGTGTACCAATTTTGTAAGGTATAATTTTTATCACAGTATTATCTCAGACAGCAGAAGGAATCTGACTTCACTTTTCTGTATACATATGAGTATCTTAGTGAATCTCAACCATCATTTATATCCACAAGACTCTTACTAAAAAAAAAAAAAAAACTAAAAGAAAATAGCAGAAAGTTCAGTGGAGAAGAGAGGGGAAGGTAAGTGCAGGACAGAGAAGGAAATGGAAATGGAAATTCTGAGGACTAAATTAGAGCAAATTATATTCCATGCTTTTGTAATTATGTCAAAATAAATCCTAATGTTGTGTATAAACACAAAGAAACATTTTAAAACACTTTACCTCAGAGCAGTGACTGCATCTGTATGGTAGAGCACATCCTTAGCAGGCAGGAGGCCTGGGATTCAATTTCAAGCCTGACCCCCGCCAGTCCCCACACACATCATGCTTACTATTCATCCACTCTTACTCATTCCTTTCAAATAGAGTGACTTTTGTATTTTTCTTTGCTTATTTCAAAGCCTAAACTTTGTATCAAGATGCAGAATGGTGGAGTGAGAGTCAACATTCATTTCTCTTTGCTGTGATGTGGAGAAAAACACTCAGTCCTAATTTGTTAAGTGGGACATTGGCCGTGGGTTTTATTGTGGATAAGTCTTATCAAGCTAAGAAGTATCTCTTTTATTCACAGTGAGTCAGGAGAGAACCAACCACCTTATGTACCACTCTACCCAACTTTGCCAACACCACCCAGTCAACAGGCTGTCCCCCCAGCCTCCTTGTCCTCAGAAGCAACAGATGTTGGCTTCTGAACATCAGCTCCTCCTTCCTCCTCAGGTCATCTGTGCCATAGGCTTCCCCAGAACCAGACTCCTCCACGCCTGAGACCAAGATGCAAAATCACCCAAGACCAGAACCATGACCAAATGAGAGCTCTCCAGATGCCCCTATGAAGGACTAGAGGACTTGCCTTTGTTGATCAGGAGGGAAACGTCCAAGGGAAAACACAATATTATGTACCAGCCTTTCACCAGTACTGAACTGTTGAATTGGAAAAAAATTATATTCCCTCCTACATAAAGAAGCTCCAAGCCATGATTGACCTGAGGCAGTCCATTATCCATACCAACCATTGATTGCCTCCAGCTCCTTCTGACTATTTAATAGGGAGGAACACAGATGAGTGACTGAAGCAGGATTAAAATGACTAGAAGAACAAACTCCAGATGCCCATGACAGCATTCAAGCCTATGCCTAGATTCAATTTCTGGACACCGACCCAAGGTGGGATCCCCGAAAAGTGGAAGATCTTCTAAAGATAAAAGGATATCAAGGATAAAAGGGGTAATAATTCTGACTTAATCTCCCCCACAGTTCTAAAGTTATGTAACAGAAAGTAAAGGAAACATGTAACGTGATTATCATGAAAATCATTGCAATTAGGCACCTACTTTGTCCTTATAATAATTTCTAGAAGCTCAGATACAACTATTGAAAAATATAGGGTCATATTCACATTACTTCAGGGAAATAAAAAGAAATGTGTTAATGCAAATTACATGTAACTTAGAATTGACTTTTCTTATACTTCCAATTAATACTAGAGGAAAAATTGAAAATAAGGAGTACAGAAGTACAGATTTCCTGTCAAGATAGCTGCAGGAGGAGAAAGAAAGCATAGACTCTTGTCTATGGTTGTTCTCTCTGAAAAATACAGACTGCCAACATAAAGCTTCATGGGCTAGTCATCTGAGTGAACCATAAATGCTAATATCTTTATAAATAAGCATACCTACATGTAGTATTGTATTTATCATCATTTCTCCCTTCTTATCAGAAAAGACATGGGAAAAATTATCCATTGTCTTTCCTTTTGAATAATTACTAGACTTTCTTTAGAAAATAAAGTAACCAAATAAAAGTACATGTATCTGTATATATAGATGCATGTTTAGAAATAACATGATAAATTTAAGTATTTCAGGATGGTAATATGGTTTCCTTCATATTACTCTCATATAATTTTAACAAAAGAAGCATTAGTTATTCATAATTAGTTATTCATAATTTGAATTTCTTCAAATATTGAATAGTAATTTCTATTTAGAATGAGAAAATACAATTTTATACTTTAAACAATTGAGGAAGTAGTTTAGAGAACTTATTTTAATTATGAAAAGCAATTCATATAAACACTTGCCCACAAATAGGAAAAGTACTAGTAGGAAATCAGTGTAAGGTGAAATGTAAAATACAACATGGCCTTAGCATGTGTATCCTGCTTATATTAAGGATGACATATAAAGTTTTTATTTTTCATTTCATAGAATCCAATTCATGCACATTGAGAAAAGGTATTTTCCATTTGAAAGTAGACATCTTCCTTTTCTGAAATTTTTATTAAATCCAGAAAACTACAGATTTGATTGAATCAAGGTAAACAACTTCAGTTCACCATGTAGATATGTGTGAAAGCTAATCAGTAGGTTCCAGAAATAGCTCATTGAGATTTGAAAATCTTTGAAATAAGGATTTCATTAATTAAACATTTTTCTCTTAATTATGCTCTTTATTTTAATATTAGAATACTTAAGAATTGTAAATATTTGATTAATAGTTGGGAATATATTGATGAGTATTATATATTTGCTTCATTGTTATGTACAGTATTGTTTGAATTTTGTGTGTTTATTTTGTATTTTCTTTTTTCTTTCTTTCTTTTTTTTTTCCAAGAAGACTCAGTCACTTTTATTTGTGTCTGCTTCTTCACTTACATAAAATCCCAGCCTAGGGGGAAACTGGGTTCTAAGGGAAGAAGGCATCAGGATAGGACAGGAAATTCAACACAAGGGCCCCTTACCCTGAACAAGGGGCATCTGTGTGGGCTGCAACCTGCTCTGACCTCTTTCCCTGCAGGCCACCTGTGAATCTGCTGGGCCCTCCCTCTTCACAACACATCACTCCCTCCTTTCCCATGGACCAGCTGAGGGCGAAACACCCAAACTTGTCTCTTCAGTGTTTCAGCTGCTTTTCCTGCTCTTCCCATCCCTAAAATTCTATTCCTGGGGCTGGAGAACTACAACACCCATGACCTCCCTCCAAGCTCCTTATCATCCAGGCTGCATGACACAGATCCTGACAACTGGTGACACCAGCCACTCCCACTGGCTGCCTTTGAGGGCAGGGCAGTAGGCATGAGTGGTTGTCTGCATGGGGCAGGGTTGGCAGGGCCTGTGTGAAGGGATGTGGGCAGTGACAGGGCTCCTGGGGTGTGCCCAAAAGTAGAGACCAAAAGGTCCAGGAGTCAAGGACGTGGGCTATAAACTATAGAAGTCCACATGGGCTCCAGAATCAAATGTGTCTCTTTGAAGTAGGTTCAGGAGCTTCTGGGCTGACATCCCGCAATCTACCAGCTCCCCATTTGTCTTCATATCCTGTAGCCTTTTTCGTAAGTCTGGATCCACTGAAGCCTCCCGAGCCAACAGCTGCATGTCTGTGTACAGGGGACCTGGGGCATAGTTCAGCACCCTCACACTAGGTTCCTCTGCAGCCAGGACCTGGAACATCATGTCACGAGCAGCCTTCCCTGCACAGTACAATGCCCAGCCCTTAAAGGACTTCAAGGCACAGAGGGATGAGATGTTAACCACAGTCCTGCTCAAGTCAGGGCGTTCTGGAAAGGCCTTCAGGAGGCTGGAAGTCAGGCAGAGAGTGGAAGTCAAGTTCATAGCCCAGTAGCTGTTTGCTTCTGCTGGGTCACTCAGGTTCAGGAAGCCTTTGGAAACACCCCCAAGAGTGGCTTCCATGATGCGATCTCCGCTGGATGGAACCTGGTTATCTATTTTGTATTTTCTTTACCTTCATAATTTTAATGTGGTTTTCTTGAGGATAAATATTAATCCAAATAAAACTTACACATTTCCACAGTACTCATAGCAAGACTCAATATACAATAAAAACAAATGTAGAAGTAATTTTTTATGTCAATTCAAAACAAAATAAATGCTACTTTCTTTTCTTCTATGCTGAATTTAAAAAAACTGCAAAGGACTGCATTTATGTGTCTAGCTCATAAGTTAAATCTTACTTATGAGATTGAGCTTTTTCATAATTCTGGAAAATCATGACATTTATATTATGAAATTCATATCATGAAAACTACCAAAATTAAATGTTTTAAAAACCAATAAAGCTTTAACATGAAAGAATAACTACAAAATCATTAGACTTATAAAACTTATTTCTGGTACTTACACATGGATCTTCCTAAAAATCTTCTAAAGAATTATGTATTAAAAACTCAAAAAAATTAAGGCATTTTAGCAATAACTGATTGCTGCCATCCCAAATGTCATGATAATCTGAATAAAAACAATATACTTTGTAAAAATATACACTTATTTTTAATCAAAATAAACACTGGCAAGTAAACCTACTTAAAAATCAAGGTTTCTCAAAGTGATAACAGCAGTTCTAACATTTAAAAATTTACAAATATGTTTCTGAAAATGGTAGTGGAATAACATCTATGATTATGTTAAGAAGTTTGTTGTGGAAACCTTTTAATTATTTATAGTAATTGTTAGATTACTTTTGTTAACCCCAATCATTTTCTTCTGCAAAAGAAAAACTAAACTAATAAACGATAGATTAGTCACCACATATCACAGTCAAGTGTAATTCCATGACCACAGCAGGGATGAGCTCACATTGTACCACAGAGTTGCCTGTGTTCCTAATTTCTCACTCTGAGACATCAAGTTTACCTGCCATGTGACAATTCTACCAATAGACACAGACATGTGGTCTCTTTTTAGAAAGTTTTTCAGAATTCATGTCACTGGTATATAACAGCAACGAGATAGCTCTGGACATAAATGAAACAAAAGGCAACTGTGTTCTAGTAGAAATGTTCAACTGTCTTTGGATCCAAGCTTCAAACTTCTCAATTAATTCCTGAAGAGGTGCTAATGCTCGCTGACTAATCAGATTGAACTCCTCAATGAAAAATAAAATCATTAAAGAAGGATTGAGTCATGCTTCCTCTAGCTGTTCACATTGATAAAGCTTATTTTGTAGCTTAGAATGAGAAAGGGCCACGTAGAGAACATAGTGGGTAGATACAGAAAACCAAACAAAATATTAATTTATTCTTGAAGTGAAGGAGGTAGACTTTCAGGAAAGAATACTACTTCTGAAAAACAAGATTAAACTTTTCTGGAAGTCAGGAAAAACAAGACAATATTATCTCTGATTAAAATGCTATTTCTATGAAAAATGCAAGCTATAAGAAGTAGATTCATTATTTTAGGCACACTCAAGTGACACCTTTTGAGATATAATTTTTAGGTATCCTTTTAATTACTATCTAGACATTTCTTGATAGAAAGCAAAATAATATACTGGCTGCAATTTTTGTTATTCCTTATTTTTTAATATTACTACTACTTTTGTCAATTATTTAGTTCTTTCTAAATTATTGTGAGTATATTATATATATATATCCATCATATTACATAATATAGAAAAAAATATAACAACTTCTGTAAGGTTTTACATTAAATTTTATTTCAGATTATCTATCACAATTTTGAATAATGCACATGTGCTATAGATGCCTCAATGAATTAAAACACTTTCAATTAATAATATTTGAAATCTATTTCCTACAAAAAACAAAATACATTAAATATTTACTACTTCAAGGCTTTAACAATTCATTCCACTTAGTAAATTATAGAATAATGACATAGCAACTGCTGTGATTCAATGATTATGTCCCTGGAGTTATCGATGAACGTTACAAAACAGGGCAGCACCAATTGCCAATAAGACTTGGTCTTTGCATAAGGATCTCTACTGAGTCATAGGAGGATCAGGAAAGTTCTTCTTTGTCTGAACTAACTTACACACCTTCTATCAACACATGCACCTCCCTAAATAGTGAATAGTGACATCTTACTAAAATTTTTGCTTTCTTCCAAATTCGACTTGAATTTGACTGAGTTTAAGAAACATCTCTGCACTCTGCCATTAGAAAATGAGTAATAGAGGAGGCGCCGCCAGGAAAGGGCGGGCGCAGGGGACTTGGCTAGCACAGGTGCAGGGTCTCCTGTTGGTGTGGGAGTCTGAGGACAGAAACAAGGATGCACTGACCCAGTAGGTGGCAGCGGCGCCATCTCAGCCCCTCTTGCGCACAGAGGGCACCTCAAGCGCGACGTCCCCCAATGACCTGCTCTCGCTGCCCGACCTGGGGCTCTCCTCTCCTGGGCGCAAGCGCATCATCTAGTCCAACGGGCTGGTCATCACCACGCCTACAAGCACGCAGTTCCTCTACACCAAGGTGGCGGCCAGCGAGGAAAAGGAGTTCCCCGAGGGCTTTGTCAAAGTCCTGGAGGACTTGTACGAGCAGAACCAGTGTGGGACGGGTTCGACCCCGCAAGGGTCTCTTGGCATAGCAGTGGGCGCCGCACCCCAGGCGAGCTCGCCCTGGCGCAGGTCTACACGAACCGAAGCAGCTATGCGGCTGGTGCCAGCGATGCTGGGGGTGCTGCAAAAGTTGCTTTAGCCTCCGAGCCCGTTCCCTTTCCACCGCCGCCGCCGCCCCGCAACACCCGCGCCTGGCTACGCTGAAGGAAGAACCACAGACGGTGCCCTACGTGCGTACCAAGATTCTGGGAGAGCCCGGGCTGTCGCCCATCAACATGAGTACGCAGGAACGTATCAAAGCGGAGAGCAAGGGACTGCGGCAACCCAATCCTCGCCTCCCAAGTGCTGGAGCGCATCTGGCGCCTGGAGGAGAAAGTGAGGAAATTCAAGAGCCAGAATACGGGAGTTGGTGTCCCCCTCAAACCTGCAATCCTGCGCGAGCAGGTGGCGAAGCTCAAGCAGAAAAGTCCTCAGCCACGTCACCTGCGGCTGCCTGCTGCTGCCCAGCACCAGGTGCCCGCGTACTGAGCCTGATCATGGGGACTCATGAGTGGCTCCCCTCCTCCAGAGGTGGGCTCGTGGGGGGAGGGGCGGCCGTGGGCGCCCGAGACTTGGAAAGGGTGCGGCAGTGGCGAACCCCTCTCCGAGGGTGCCCAAGATTTGGAGAGGACGGTCTCCAGGGATATCCCCGAGGGTGCCCAGAACTCGGAGAGGGCGCCCTAGACTTCCACAAGCTGAACCCCCTGCTCCTGAGCGCGTGACACCCCCATCCTCTCGCTGCTTGTGTCCCAGGCGCGCAGCCGCCCTGTGTTGCCAAATCCGCGCGCTTCGGTCGCCCTTTCGTACACTGTCGCCCTTTGGTACACTGCAGCCCCTTCCTACACACCGCAGCCAAAGGGGGCTGGCTCCCTGGGGCAGCTTCCAGCCTGCCTTCTCTTTTACTTCTTTTTGTTGTTGTTGTTTGCCTTTGGAAGAGAGAAGAACAGAGTGTTCAATTCTGCCCTATTTATGTTTCTACTTGGGAACAAACAAATGGTGTGTGTGCGTGTGTGCTTTCTTGTGTTGGTTTTTTAAAGAACTGGGAAGAAGGGGGAAAAATAGGACTCTTTCCTTCCTCTCACTACTCCCCTCAGTCCTTGGACACCCTGCACTTCTTGTTTGGTTTTTGTTTTGCTCCGAGTCCGCATTCCTGTTTGTAATCCTTCCTTAGCACCTCCCAAAGGAAAATGACAGAATTAATTTGTGTAGTCAGTAATAACAAGACTAATTTACAGAATACTGATTATTTGAAAAAAATTTTGAATATTCTATTGAGGTAACTGTAGAGGACTATTTTTATAATCTAAATTATTATATACATATGTGATGGTGATTCTACCATTAGAATTTTTAATTATTGTAAATACTAAACTTGATATGTTAAAAAAGCTTAACACAAAGGTAGCAGTCTGTTCAGTTAATTGGATCCTGCTGTGCTGGTAGAACATGATTTGTAAAATATAGCACTAGTCTGTTTAATATGCATATAGTCTCCCAAATAGTCAACTGCTAGGTAAGTTCAGCTTTAGCTTTGATCACAATTTTCTGTGTGGAACAGACATGTCAGAGGCAGCCAATACTGGGTAAGGAGAAAAGGCAAAGAACATCAGTTAACAGGACTATTAATCACATCCTCACTAATTCCAGTATAACTGAGAGTGGACTTTAAACACATAGTTGATAAAGTATGAAATAAATGACTGACAATTAAATATGGATGCCAGAACACAATAAACAGGAGAAAGAAAATGTAAACAGAACAATGATTTTAAGAAAGCATTTAATTTCAGAAAATCATGCTCTATGTTACATCAAGAACAAATAAATAACTGAATATTAGTAAACTGTGTGAAAGCCATGAACAATGGCATGATTAATCATAGTTCTCTATCTCAATTTTTATATATGAGTTAATGACACTTTTATTTATTTTTGGCAGTAGTGTTATAATAAGTGAATTTAAATATTACAGCTATCTATGATGGTTTTATAATATTTAAATTGTTGAACCAGAGAATCATCCCAAATCTTTCCATTTAGTCACCCCTTTCATTATATGAACGACTTCTTACATTAAAAATAATCTTTAAATTTTAGACATGATTATTAAAATTAACATTGAGCAATGTGTGTTTCAAATAAAGATAAAATGCTTGTTATGAATTTATACATATTTTTCCTTTGTGCAGAAAATGCCCAAGATGTGAAATAATTGAAGCCATCAAAATCAGGGCAATCTTTTTTTTTTTAAATATTCTAAGCTCATCAACAACTTTAAACTTGGAGGTGGCCGCTTTGACCTCCTAGTAAGTCACTGCTAATTGACCACTTGTACCAATTGTGATTCAACTATCCCATCATTTTGCACAAATACTCTAGGAAATTTACTCATCATATTAACAAATAAATCTTCTTTGTGAAATTGGTATCCAATATAATTAATGAGTAATAAGCTGAATTATTAATGATATGAACTATCCTACATCTAGATATTTATTCTTTTCTTGAAAAAGTACATCAAACAAAGTAACAGGTTCCAAGAATAAAATAAAAAGTACCTCAAAGGAAAACAGAACACACAAAAAAGAACTGAAGGAATCATAATTTGTTGCATAATTATAAATTGCATAACATAGCATTTGATTGGACCCTATTTTTCAAATAAATCAGTATGCAGGCAGATCTTTGGAAAGCATATCTCATACATGTTATACTTGATCTTACTCTCCCAAGATCTATGATATTATCTTTCTTTAAAAAAATTGTAGTTGTAGATGGACACAGTACCTTATTTCATTTATTTATTTTTATGTGGTGCTGACGACTGAACCCGGTATTTCATGTGTGCTAGGCAAGCGCTCTACCACAGAGCTTCAGCCTCAGCCCTTATGATATTGCCTTTTTAAGGTGGAACTTTTAATTTTCCAAAGATTTCCTTAATGTTTATATTTTGAAGTGTAAAAAGGGAGGAGAAAAATAACAAGATTTGGTTAACAAAAATATTCTGCAGTGCATTTTTCTTATACTACTAATTCCTTTCATTTGGAACAAACTTTGCAATATATATATAGATAGATATAGATATATACTTTTTAAAACTTAAAAATCAAATTTAAAATTTAGAGTCATTATTACTCAAAAAAGACACTTAGACTTGTTGACTTGTGGATAAAAGATGTGAAAGAGCTGAGATTCTATCATAGTTATTATAAAGGTAATGACTGAAGATTAAGTTTCCTTTATTACATGGATATTTATTTTTCAAGACCTATAAGCCACTTACAAACAATTCTATGGTTAGGGTTACAGTTTGTGATGACTATGCACATATGTTCCTGTCTGTCACAGGTCAGTCATGCTATAGGTCAATGACAGTGCCTGACATTAGTGAAATGGGAAGATTTTTCTAATTTTCAAACATTAAATATATGGCTTCTTGATGGTAATGAGGAGATACCAAAACACATGACTAGATAAGCCATCTGTAGAAACAGATGATTGTATCCATTGTGGAATTAATTATTAGCTACATTAGAGCATAATTTTAAATATATTTAAAAATTCAGACTGTAAAGTCAATATGGATGACTGCATAAATTTCAAAAACTTTTCAACAATGTAATTTAAGACCTTTGACTAAGCATTTAATTTAAAAATCTTTACCATAAAGCAAAGTAGAAAGATATTTGTCATAGTCCAACCATTTGTAGCAAAGTAAAATGACTTTCTCTGCTGGGAAGAAAAAATGATTTCTCTATTCCATGGTTCAAAATGTTCATTTCATGAGGCAAGGAGCAAGTACTTTGAAGTCATTTGAAGAAAACTTTAATTTGTAAGGGAAACAAGCATTTTATTTTATTTTTATGATTTGTCATTCTTAGATGATGAAACCTGATTAAATCAAGAACAACTTTCAGACATTTTGTTGAGTTTCGCTTCTTTAAGGTCAGAAAAGCCAAATCTGTCTTTTATTTTTTGTACATATCCTGCTTTTGAATACCAGCTTTTAAGCAATTGACCTGTTAAGAATGGGGTGCTGTACTTAATGAGAAAAAAATTATGGAATAAATAAACAACAACAAAATCTTTATTTATGAAGTAAATACACATTCTGCTGGCAGGAAAACATAGATGAAATCTGTATGTGAAAGCCAGGGAGAGTCAAGTTTCCATACAGAAATTTTTCATATTTTATGACACAACTTGTTTCCACACAATGGTAAAAAGTCTCATCTTTATTGGCAGGTACTATGTGAAGAATAGGAATTTGATAAAGATAAGTGACTCAACTAATTATTGACTTGTTTTCTCATTCCTACATAATAAATGTCACTTTTTATAGGCAGTAAAACTATAGATTTCAAATCATCTCTATTGTAGGTTGCATAATTTTGGAATAAATTGCTACCCTTACTCCTGCAATATTTGCAATTAATGTAGACATTTTAAAACAAGATCCCAAGAACAGTCTCAGGAGAAGTATGACACATTTTTACAGAAAACACTGGACAGAAAGATTTTGTTCCATTTGGTCTTGGTCTGTTGTTTATTTGTTTTTATTCACCTGTAATTCAGTGGAAAATTTCCTTACTGTCAATATCAGCAGGAGATTATTTAATTAAACCAGTTTGATGTCTGGCAGA
The DNA here is from genome assembly GCF_902686445.1 of Sciurus carolinensis. NCBI lineage: Eukaryota > Metazoa > Chordata > Mammalia > Rodentia > Sciuridae > Sciurus > Sciurus carolinensis. Next base: position 114,064,464 of record NC_062220.1, on the reverse strand, counting down.
AGTACCATATTTGTGAATATACAAAACAGACCTGATGGAGATGCACTTTCTTGGAACCCAAGTATCTGAAAGATTTTTCCTAGAGAAAGTTGCTTGCATATTTTGTTAGGGGAAAATATAGTAGATATAGATTTCCCACTTGACAAAGAATTTTTAATGAAAAGAGTGAGGGGTACTCCCTTCATTTTGGGGGGATAACTTTCTTCTTTATTTCATAGAATTTATTGGCAAGAGTTACAGTTGATCTTTCAGGTTCTAATTTCTTAGGAGATGTCAGTGTCTCTCACTGGAACATATCTCCTTTAAAGAAACAGTTTCATTCATTCTTTTTTATTATTATTATTGTATACAAATGGGATTCATGTTGTTTCTCTATTTGTACATGGAGTCAAGGCAAACCATTTGTGTAATCATACGTTTACATAGGGCAATGATGTTTGATTCATTATTTTTTCCCTTCCCCCCCACAACTCCCACCCCTCTATTCCCTCTATACAGTCCTTCATTTCCTTCAATCTTACCACACTCCTTATCCCTAACCCTAAACCTAACCCTAACCCTAATGCTAACCCCTCCCACCCCCCATTATATGTCCTCATTCGCTTATCAGCGAGATCATTCATCCTTTAGTTTTTTGAGATTGGCTTATCTCACTTAGCATGATATTCTCCAATTTCATCCATTTACCTGCAAATGCCATAATTTTATCATTCTTCATTGCTGAGTAATATTCCATTGTATATATATGCCACAGTTTCTTTATCCATTCATCAACTGAAGGACATCTAGGTTGGTTCCACAATCTGGCTATGGTGAATTGAGCAGCAGTGAACATTGATGTGGCTGTATCTCTGTAGTATGCTGATTTTAAGTCTTTGGGTATAGGCCAAGGAGTGGGATAGCTGGATCAAATGGTGGTTCCATTCCAAGCTTTCTGAGGAATCTCCATACTGCTTTCCAGAGTGGCTGCACTAATTTGCAACCCCACCAGCAATGTATGAGTGTTCCTTTTTCACCACATCCTCGCCAACACCTATGGTTGCTTGTATTCTTGATAATCGCCATTCTAATTGGGGTGAGATGAAATCTTAGGGTAGTTTTGATTTGCATTTCCCTTATTACTAGAGATGTTGAACATTTTTTCATATATCTGTTGATTGCTTGTACATCTTCTTCTGTGAAGTTTCTGTTCATTTCCTTAGTCCATTTGTTGATTGGATTATTTGTATTCTTCGTGTAGAGTTTTTTGAGTTCTTTATAGATTCTGGAAATTAGCGCTCTATCTGAAGTATGAGTGGCAAAGATATTCTCCCACTGAAGGCTCTCTCTTCACATTTCAGATAGTTTCCTTTGCTGAGAGAAAGCTTTTTAGTTTGAATCTATCCCAGTTGTTGATTCTTGCTTTTATTTCTTGTGCTATGGGAGTCCTGTTGAGGAAGTCTGATCCTAAGCCAACAAGTTGAAGATTTGGACCTACTTTTTCTTCTATAAGATGCAGGGTCTCTGGTCTGATTTCGAGGTCCTTGATCCATTTTGAGTTGAGTTTTGTGTAGGGTGAGAGATAGGGGTTTAATTTCATTCTGTTGCATATGGTTTTCCAGTTTTCCCAGCACCATTTGTTGAAGAGACTATCTTTCCTCCATTGCATATTTTTGGACCTTTTGTCTAGTATGAGAAAATTGTATTTATTTGGGTTTGTGTCCATGTCCTCTATTCTGTACCATTGATCTACCTGTCTATTTTGGTACCAATACCATGCCGTTTTTGTTACTATTGCTTTGTAGTAGAGTTGAAGTTCTGGTATTGCGATACTCCCTGCTTCACTCTTGCTACTGAGGATTGCTTTAGCTATTCTAGGTTTTTTATTCTTCCAGATGAATTTCATAATTGCTTGATCTATTTCTGCAAGGTATATCATTGGGATTTTAATTGGAATTGCATTGAATCTGTATAGCACTTTAGGTAGTATGGCCATTTTGACAATATTAATTCTGCCTATCCAGGAACATGGGAGATCTTTCCATCTTCTAAGGTTTTCTTTAATTTCTTTCTTTAATGTTCTGTAGTTCTCACTGTAGAGGTCTTTCACCTCTTTTGTGAGATTGATTCCCAAGTATTTTATTTTTATCAATGCTATTGTGAATGGGGTAGTTTTCCTAATTTCTCTTTCTGAAGATTCATCACTTATGTATAAAAATGCATTGGATTTATGAGCATTGATCTTGTAATCTGCTACTTTACTGAATTCACTTATGAGTTCTAAAAGTTTTCTGGTGGAATTTCCAGGTTCCTCTAAATATATAATCATGTCATCAGCGAACAGGGTTAGTTTGAGTTCTCCTTTTCCAATTCGTATCCCTTTAATTTCTTTGGTCTGTCTAATTGCTCTGGCTAGAGTCTCAAGGACGATGTTGAATAGAAGTGGTGAAAGAGGGCATCCCTGCCTTGTTCCAGTTTTTAGGGGGAACACTTTCAGTTTTTCACCATTTAGAATGATATTAGCCATGGGCTTAGCGTAGATTGCCTTTATAATGTTAAGGAATGTTCCCACTACCCCAATTTTTTCTAGTGTTTTGAGCATGAAGGGGTGCTGTATTTTATCGAATGCTTTTTCTGCATCTATTGAAATAATCATGTGATTCTTGACTTTAAGTCTGTTGATATGGTGAATGACATTTATTGATTTCCGAATGTTGAACCAACCTTGCATCCCTGGGATAAAACCCACTTGATCGTGGTGCACTATCTTTTTAATATATATTTGTATGCGATTTGCTAAAATTTTGTTGAGAATTTTTGCGTCAATGTTCATTAAGGATATTGGTCTGAAATTTTCTTTCGTAGATGTGCCTCTGTCTGGTTTAGGTATCAGGGTGATATTGGCTTCATAGAACGAGTTTGGGAGGGTTCCCTCCTCTTCTATTTCATGGAATAGTTTGAGGAGTATTGGAATGAGCTCTTCTTTAAAGATTTTGTAGAACTCGACTGAGAACCCATCTGGTCCCGGACTTTTCTTTGTTGGTAGGCTTTTGATGACCTCTTCTATTTCATTGCTTGAAATTGGTTTATTTAAGTTGTGTATGTCCTCCTCGTTCAGTTTAGGTAATTCATATGTCTCTAGAAACTTGTTGATGTCTTCGAGGTTTTCTGTTTGTTGGAGTATAGATTTTCAAAATAGCTTCTAATTATGTTTTGTATTTCACTCGTGTCTGTTGTGATGATTCCTTGTTCATTCCGAATTTTAGTAATTTGAGTTTTCTCCCTCTTTCTCTTTGTTTGCGTGGCTAAGGGTTTATCAATTTTGTTTATTTTTTCAAAGAACCAACTTTATTTTGTTAATTTTTCCAATTGTTTCTTTTGTTTCAATTTCATTGATTTCAGCTCTGAGTTTAACTATTTCCTGTCTTCTACTACTTTTGGTATTGGTCTGCTCTTCTTTTCCTAGAGCTTTGAGCTGTAGTGTTAAGTCATTTGTTGATTTCTACTTCTTTTTTTGAATGCGCCCCATGAAATAAATCTTCCTCTAAGTACTGCTTTCATAGCGTCCCAAAGATTTTGATTTGATGCGTCTTTGTTCTCGTTTACTTCTAAGAATTTTTTTATTTCCCTCCTGATGTCTTCTGTTATCCATTCATCATATAATAGTGTATTATTTAATCTCCAGGTATTGGAGAAGTTTCTGTTTTTCATTCTGTCATTTATTTCTCATTTCAATCCATTATGATCTGATAGAGTACAAGGTAGTATCTCTATCTTCTTGTATTTGCTAACAGTAGCTTTGTGGCATAAAACATGGTCTATTTCAGAGAAGGATCCATGTACTGCTGAGAAGAAAGTGTATTTGTTCTTTGTTGGGTGTTATATTCTATATATGTTGGTTAAGTCTAAATTGTTGATTGTGTTATTGAGATCTATGGTTTCTTTATTCAATTTTTGTTTGGAAGATCTATCCAGTGGTGAGAGAGGTGTGTTAAAATCGCCTAGTATTATTGTGTTGTGGTCTATTTGATTTCTGGAATTGAGAAGGATTTGTTTGATGTACGTGGATGAGACAATGTTTGGGGCATAGATATTTATGATTGTTATGTCTTGCTGATTTATGCTTCCCTTAAGCAGCATGTAATGTCCTTCTTTATCCCTTCTGACTAGTTTTGGTTTGAAGTCCACATTATCTGAAATGAGGATGGATACTCCAGCTTTTTGCTGTGTCCGTGTGCATGGTATGTTTTTCCCCATCCTTTCACCTTTAGTCTATGGGTGTCTCTTTCTATGAGATGAGTCTCTTGCAGGCAGCATATTGTTGGATTTTTCTTTTTAATCCAATCTGCCAGTCTATGTCTTTTGATTGATGAGTTCAGGCCATTAACATTCAGGGTTATTATTGTGATATGATTTGTATTCCCAGTCATTTGACTCATATTTGTTTTTTGACATGATTTGGTTTCTCCTTTATTTGGCTTTTCTTTTAGGCTAGCGCCTCTCTTGCTGATTTGCATCATTGTTTTTCATCTCTTCCTCATGGAATATTTTGCTGAGAATGTTCTGTAATGCTGTCTTTCTTTTTGTAAATTCCTTTAGCTTTTATTTATCATGGAAGGATCTTATTTCATCATCAAATTTGAAGGTAAGTTTTGCTGGGTATAAGATTCTTGGTTGGCATCCGTTTTCTTTCAGGGCTTGGTAAATGTTGTTCCAGGCCCTTCTAGCTTTTAGGGTCTGAATTGAAAAATCTGCTGATATTCTTATTGGTTTCCCTCTGAATGTAATTTGATTCTTTTCTCACGCAGCCTTTAAAATTCTGTCTTTATTTTGTATGTTAGGTATTTTCATAATAATGTGCCTTGGTGTGGGTCTGTTGTAATTTTGTATATTTGGAGTCCTATAAGCCTCTTGTACTTGGTTTTCCATTTCATTCTTCAGATTTGGGGAATTTTCTGATATTATTTCATTGAATAGATTGTTCATTCCTTTGGTTTGTTTCTCTAAGCGTTCCTCAATCCCAATAATTCTTAAATTTGGCCTTTTCGTAATATCCCATAATTCTTGTAGTTTCTGTTCATGATTTCTTACCATCTTCTCTGTTTGGCCAACTTTGTTTTCAAGATTAAATAATTTGTCTTCAATGTCTGAGGTTCTGTCTTTCAGGTGTTCTATCCTATTGGTTATGCTTTCTGTGGAGTTTTTAACTTGGTTTATTGTTTCCTTCATTTCAAGGATTTCAGTTTTTTTTTTTTTTCAGTATCTCTAACTCTTTATTGAAATGATCTCTTGCTTCCCGTATTTGGTCTTTTAACTGTTGATTGGTGCGATCATTTAATGCCTGCATTTGCTCTTTCATCTCCTCCTTCAATGCCTGCATTTGCTCTTTCATCTCCTCATTTGCTTCCCTGATTGTTTTAATTGTGTACATTCTGAACTCCCTTTCTGACATTTCTTCTGCTGTGCTGTCATTGGGTTTTATTGATATAGTATCTGGGTTCGTTTGGGACATTTTCTTCCCTTGTTTTCTCATATTGGTCAGCTGTCAGTGGGACCCTGAGATATTGCAGATTTCCTCTATTGGCTTATAGTGTCCCGGTAGATTTCCAGTGTATCACCTCCCAGCCTTCAGTAGCCTGAAGTCTTGGAGGAACTTGATAATGCAGTGCTTCCGAAGAAAGCTGCCCCTAGTCCCCTACTGGTTCCAGGGCTTGGAGCTGGCTCTGTGCGGAAAAGCTCTCACTGGGGGCCTGCACTGGGCAGCTGGCCGTGTGGGAGGAGCCCACCGCCGGAGTGTGGAAGGCTACCTGGGGAAGACTCTAGCTGCCCTGCCCTGCTCTGATAAGCCACCCCTATCTGTGCCTGCTGCCCAGGCCAAATTTGCCCAATGGGGGAGACTTACCCCGTGACTCTATTTTTGTCCAAGTCTCTCAATGCCTCCCCTTCTTGAGCCCTGGGTTCTGGAGCGACTGGAGATGCAGTCACCCTCTAGGCCGCCAACTTAGGTCGCCCCATGGAAAGAGCCTGCGGCCGGAGTGGGCAGAGCCGCCTGAGAAGTCTCTGGCTGCCCTGCCCTGATCCCAGAGGCTGCTTGGGGATCGAAGCTCTAGGTTGGCTCGGGGACTTGTGGCTGGCTCTGTGTAGAAAGGCTCTCACTGGGCGGTCTGCTCCCAGAAGCTACCCTGAAAGGCGCCTCCCACCGCAGGGGGCCGGGCTGCTTGGGGAAGTCTCTGGCTGCCCTGTCCTGGTCCCTGAAGCCGCTTGTGGGCCAGAGCATGCCGAGCTGGCTCCGGGATTTGGAGCTTGTTCTGATCAGAAAGGCTCTCACTAGGGGGCCCACTCGGAGAACCTGGAGAAGCTGGCTGTGTGGGCGGGGCCCACCGCCTGGAGTGCGCAGGGCTGCCTGTGGAAGACTCTAGCTGCCCTGCCCTGCTCCGATAAGCCACCTCTATCTGGGCCTGCCACCCGGGCCGAGCTTTACCCAGTGGGCAGACTCACCCGTGGCTCTATTTTAGTCCGAGACTCTCAATGCCTCCCCTTCTTAACTCCTGGGTTCTGGAGCGACTGGAGATGCAGTCACCCTCTAGTCCGCCATGTTGGATCATCCTGTGGAAAGAGCCTGCCTCATTCATTCTTACATTTCTATACCTTAACACAATATATCTCAAATTTTTGGAGGCCAAAAATTAAATTAATCTTGCCTTAAAATGGCACATAAGAAAAGTACAAATATGATGATAAAACGTGAAACTACTCCTTGTGCTAGTAAAGGGAATTTTAATGGCACATGCGAATTTGTACTACAGTGGTCCTGACAGAAATTCTACCAGTAAGTTGCTATGGTGCCTTTAACAATGAACTTTAATCAATAATCTAAATAATAGAATAAGATTATGGTCAGTGACTTTGGAAATGAATCATCCAGAACACAGAATCATTTCAAAATCAGCAAAATTCAGCACCAACTGGCGGCTTCTTCTCACTGACCCTGCCTTTGGGATACATGTCCTTCTGAATGGGTGTGTCACACCACAAGAAAAGCGGGCCCGCTTTGGTGCCAGGAGAAATCATTCCTAATTTTCAGTGGACTTCCTACCATCCAAGGCTGGTCTCAGGCTAGGCCCACTTTCTACAGTGCCGAATCTACTCAGCCCTGGGACCAGGCAAGACTCAACCCTGAGCCCCCATACAAAACAGTGTTACTTCCCCTGTACAGCAATCACATCTAGCTGCTTCTCGTCATAGCATTCTCTTTAATAATTATCCTTATGATTTTTGAAAAAGGATAGTTGGTATAGGCCATGATTGTTGCCTTGCTAATTCAAGGACGGAGGTTCATCCGGATCAACACTGTACATAAACCGATACTGCATTTTACACAAGAAACTGTGCTTCAGGGAGGCGGTGGGCTGCACCATCCTGTCGTTGGGTTTCTTACCTCTTTCTCTCTTGGCTCCGGCAGTGGCCAGAGCAGCAGCTCAGAATGTCCTGGCCACCCGCTCGGTGCTCCACGTGCCCTGATGGCCCCGCCTGCCAGCCTGCGCCCGCGCCCAACGGCCACAGCGGGCACCTGTCGCGAGCGACTCCTCATAACGGCAGAGAGGGCACCGGGAGCCCAGCCGGGAGCCCAGGCTTACCGTGCCCAGGAGGCCAGCAAGGGAGACCCAGGGACGCCACGAAGATGGTTGGCAAGCAGCGGATCCAGTTGGCCAAGAAGCACGGCAAGAACAGGATGTCCTGCAGCGCGGGTGGTCCCACGACCTCGCAAAATGTGCCTGAAGGGAAGATGACAGTAAGACCCTGGTTTTTGGCTCTTTTCATTTATTTTTCTGTCCGTGGCTTTTCAATTTTCCAGATTATTCAGAATATCAGGAAGAGCATGTGAAGTCACTCACCTTAAGATGTTTCCATTATGTGAATTTTAACTTGAACTCATTCCTGATGTTCTCCTGGTTAAAAACAATTTACTGAAGCATCCTGCCTCAAAATGACTTCATATCATCCTTCATGTGTCAGTCCCAGGTTTTTTTCACGAGTCATTCTGGAGTTTCTAGTTCATACCACAGTGCCTTGCAAAAAGCACCATATGAATAAAGCAATAAAATTCAATTGTTGCTATGGTAGTGGACCCTACTTAATAAAAAGTTTTTTTAAATGTGGTTATTGAGACAGTATGATGTATGAGTAATTAGATTAAATCTATGTAGACAGGTTCTAGATTTTGTTAACCCTAACATGTAATTGTAGTTACCTTAATTTAAAATTTGGAATGTTAAGGTTTTTATATAGGTCGGCACTTTATTACTGTCTTGAATTGAAACCACACTCCATTATAGTGTCATGTAACTGTCCTGTAATAAGATACTTATAAATGGAATACAGGACTAGTTTTACCATAATCATTGGCACCTGAAATTTTTGAAAAGCTTCTGAATGTATAATATAAGCAGAGATGCTTATACATAGCCACATCTATTTTAATGATATTATTTCTAATTCATTTCCTTGAATTTCACGTAAGTATAATCTAAAGGCCCATTCTTAGGAAAAAAAAAAGAAAAAACTTGGTTGATAATTTTGTAACTTGTTCAGCCACTGAGATTTCACTAAAAGCTACCATGGTGGAGTGAAGTCACACAAGGTTTATGTCATGTTGATTTCATTAGGATATTTTAATATATCAAAGGGGTTTACTATGCTAGACAAAATTTTAGGGAAGAATACTACTAGAAATGTGTGCATCAGGACATACCATCACACCTTGAGCTCAGTGTGCCGTAAGACAGCATAGTCAGCACTTTTAATACCAAAAAAGACACATCAGCTAAAAAGTTACACTGAGTTTGAAAATGCTTTTTCAAACTAATAATAATTAAAATGCCCCTATGGGCCGGAGCTATAGCTCAGTGATAGAGTGCTTGTGTCACATGTGCAAGTTACCGGGTTTGAGCCTCAGCATCACATAAAAATAAAGATATTGTGTCTATCTACAACTAAAAATTATTTTTTAAATGCCCTTATAGGTACTAGATTTATCAGTCTAGAGTGGCATTTGAAATTAAATGGATTTACTCATAAGGATCAGTCTTTAGTCTCCCCTTGTATGATTTTATAGGTTAGGTTTGATCAGATTTTCTTGTTACCACTAGGAAGGGTGAGGGTGATAAGGCAGATTTTGGGTTTTTTGGTACTGTTGAAAACTGCAAGTCTTGGCTACACTTAGCCATAACTTGGTGCAAAAAGCCTGAACTGTGTGTGTGTGTGTGTGTGTGTGTGTGTGTGTGTGTGTTAATGACTAGGTAAAAGGCTGCTTATGTTTGCTTTGTGAATTGCCTCAGAATATCTCTTCTTAAACTGTTTTAACAGGAACAGAAGGGAAATTTGCTACCTAATATATACAGTTTGAACCTTATAGGGGACTTCTGACATACCTTCAAGTAATGAGGAGAGTAAAGGAGAGAGGTAGTTAAGGGTGTCTAGGAACTTAACTACTTCAATAGGAAAGGAATTGGCTGACCTTGGACCAGCAGGTTTTAAGTTGAACCATTTCCTACTTTTCTCACCCAGTAAATAAATCGAGGCCTGTACTTGTTTCTCTCTTTGAAACAAGTTTTTGTTACCTAATTCTACTTTATTCTAACTTAGAAATGAAAGTTATTGCTCTAAATTTATAGCAGGTGTCTTACTCTTTCTTGAATCAAAGCATTCCATATTAGTCTTGCCTTTGGTTTACTAAAGATAATTGGTTTTAAGATTTTTTTATTTTTTAATGTACAGTGTTTTTAATTTGACTGTTCTATTGATATAGCTGACAACCATTTCACATATGTATAATTGCATTCTCTTTGTATTTCATGTATAATTTGCCAATTAATGGCATTTTATATTCAGATTGGATTATGCATGTTTAGGTAATGAAAGCTGTATCCATTTGATTTATTGTTTAGATAATATTCCCTGAATATTAAAAAAAGAAACTATGCTTCTCATAAAATTATAAAGATATACTTGATGTACACATGAAGCAGAGAGGAATTCTCCTCCTCTCTTAAGTGACCATGCTGGGATTTTTAAAGTAAACCCAGTTTCTTTGTATCTATTTTTCCAGAATAATATGCACCTTTCTTCTACCATTCCATTCATTTTTTAATCACTTTATTAAACTCATAGCTTCACTTTGCTTATTTAAACCACATAGACTTTGCAAGGCTTTCTAAATATAGTCATTGACTCATTCAATAGGCCACTCAAAATAAATTGGAAAATAGGCCTAATCACAATTTCAGTAGTTTACAGTTCACATCCCCAGAGATTGTGGACCGTAGATATCCAGTCCCCCAGAAATTTCTTAAGTATTTACCATGTTTGGCAAATGGAAGCAAACCAGCAAATGTGACTCTCTTTCACTCTGGTCAAATATATCCACAAATAATCCTGTAACAATTTTGCATGGAAACTCTTTGTTTCATATCTGGTAATTACTTTTCCATTTAACTTTTTCCACTTTTTAAATTTCATACTTTGAGTATTCCTCAAGCCCTGTTTTTCCTATAGATTGTATAGCTGCTTTTCATGTGTCTCTGAATGTGCTACCAATGCTTATTTTTTAATTCGCTTAAAGAATTGCACTGAGTTTATCAAGTATCCTTTAATTTCTTTTTTTTTTCAATTTCTTTTTTTTTATTGTAAACAAATGGGATACATGTTGTTTCTCTGTACATGGTGTAAAGGCATAACATTTTTGTAATCATAAATTTACATAGGGTTGTGTTGTTTGATTCATTCTGTTATTTTTTCCCTTCCCCCCACCCCTCCCACCCCTCTTTTCCCTCTATACAGTCCTTCATTCCTCCATTCTTACCCCCCTCCCTAACCCTAACTCTAACCCTAACACTAACCCCTCCCACCCCCCATTATGTGTCATCATCCACTTATTAGCGATATCATTCGTCCTTTGGTTTTTTGAGATTGGCTTATCTCACTTAGCATGATATTCTCCAATTTCATCCATTTGCCTGCAAATGCCATAATTTTATCATTCTTTAGGGGTGAGTAATATTCCATTGTATATATATGCCACAGTTTCTTTATCCATTCATCAATTGAAGGACATCTAGGTTGGTTCCACAATCTGGCTATTGTGAACTGAGAAGCTATGAACATTGATGTGGCTGTATCTCTGTAATATGCTGATTTTAAGTCCTTTGGGTATAGGCCAAGGAGTGGGATAGCTGGGTCAAATGGTGGTTCCATTCCAAGTTTTCTAAGGAGTCTCCACACTGCTTTCCAGAGTGGCTGCACTAATTTGCAGCCCCACCAGCAATGTATGAGTGTACCATTTTCCCCACATCCTCTCCAACACCTGTTGTTGCTTTTATTCTTGATAATTGCCATTCTAATTAGGGTGAGATGGAATCTTAGGGTGGTTTTGATTTGCATTTCTCTTATTACTAGAGATGTTGAACATTTTTCCATATGTTTGTTGATTGCTTGTAGATCTTCTTCTGTGAAGTGTCTATTGATTTCCTTAGCCCATTTGTCGATTGGATTATTTGCATTCTTGATGTAGAGTTTTTTGAGTTCTTTATAGATTCTGGAGATTAGTGCTCTATCTGAAGTATGATTGGCAAAGATTTTCTCCCACTCTGTAGATTTTTTCTTTGCATTGCTGATAGTATCCTTTGCTGAAAGCTTTTTAGTTTGAATCTATCCCAGTTATTAATTCTTGCTTTTATTTCTTGTGCTATGGGAGTCCTGTTGAGGAAGTCTGGTCCTAAGCCGACATGTTGAAGATCTGGACCTATTTTTTCTTCTATAAGATGCAAGGTCTCTGGTCTGATTCCAAGGTCCTTAATCCATTTTGAGTTTAGTTTTGTGCATGGTGAGAGATATGGGTTTAGTTTCAATCTGTTGCATATGGATTTCCAATTCTCCCAGCACCATTTGTTGAAGAGGCTATCTTTTCTCCATTGCATATTTTTGGCCCCTTTGTCTAGTATGAGAAAATTGTATTTATTTGGGTTTGTGTCCGTGTCCTCTATTCTGTACCATTGATCCACCTTTCTATTTTGGTACCAATACCATGCCGTTTTTGTTACTCTTGCTTTGTAGTAGAGTTGAAGTTCTGGTATTGCGATACCCCCTGCTTCACTCTTTCTGCCAAGGAGTATCATCTCACTATAGATGATAATCTATCCATAATCTAAAGAGGGTAATTTCTGTGTGTGTGTGTGTAGAAACACACACACAAACAGACACACAAGAAAGAATATAAGATGCATGCAATCTAACTGCTTGAATCAATTAATCAGTGGATTTTCTTGTCCAGATGGCAAAATATTTTTAATCCAAGTTTTAAATGTGTAGTGACACAGAGTATGTAAATTAAAATTTATATCATTTAAACTTTACTGTATAACACAGCAATCTTTAATGTGTTCTGCACATTGGAAAATATGTTATTAAAATCAAAATTTATATAAACTGATGTTTTCATTCCAATATAAAATTTAGGAAAGTAATATGGTATTCTTCATCAATTCTTCACTTTGCTGTTTTACTTAATGGAATAATTAATCAAAAAATTTGCTTTTAGTCTACAAAGAAGTCATAGTGTTTTACTATTTTATGTGTTTTGATATTTTTTCATCCATAGAAAGTAGTTTTATGTTACAAGTAAATACACATTTTAAATCAAATGAAATGTTGAAAATAATCACAAGAACTCAAAAATTAACAGTTATTTAAATGATGAAAGTATTATGTTGCTGCATACATATGTTATTACATATTTTGGATGCAGCCTATACTGTTAATTATAGTTTTCTTGTAGGAAATAGTTTTCACATATCGTGATTAATAGAAAATTTTATAATTTATGATGAGACAATTACAGCACGTATGCATTATTCAGAATTTAATAGATAATCCAAAATAAAGTTTAATGTAAAACATCACAGACATTTTTGTTATATTATTTTCTATACTATGTAGTATGATGGACAATAATTTAGAAAGAAGTCATTAGTGTACTAATTGATTAGGATAAAATTATTGATATTATACAAGATAAACAATAAGTATTATAATCAATAAGGCTTATTTTGCCTTCTAACAAGACAACTTTGAATATGAATCAAAAGGGTACCTAAAAATCATACCTAAAATAAGGGTGTGCACTTTCATGTGCCTAAAACAGTAAACCTGTATACTTCTTATACCTTGCATTTTTCATAAAAATAATAGCATTTTAATCAGATGGATAATATTATTCCTTTCTTTTTATTATCCTATCATCTTTTTAAAAGTCATTCTTGCAGGCAAGTCTATTTCTATAGTTCAAGATTAAATTAATATTTTGTTTGGTTTTCTGTGTCCATCCTGTATATTCTCTAAGTGGCCCTTCCTCATTCTAGGCTATAAAATAAGCTTTATGAATGTGAACATAGAGGAAACATAACTCAACACTTCTGTAAGGATTTGATTTTTTGTTCAGGAGTTCAACCTGATTGATCAGTGTGCATTAGCACATCTTCAGAAATTGATTGAGAAGTTTGAGGATTTTGTGCAACTATTGAAATTAATGAGAATTTCTCTTGCTTCACCTCCTGCCGGACATTTGATAATATCAGTGTTTAGAACTTGAGCTGTTCTTAAAAATGCATGATGGTTTCTCATTGTTAATTTGCAGTTTCCTAATGTTATAGGACTTTGAGCATTGCTATGTTTTGCATTTGAAGTTTTCACCAAAGACTCATATGTTAAAAGATTGCTATCCAGCCTGTAGGACTTAGGGAGGTGGTAGAATCTTTACGAAGTGAGAACTATTGTCCATGACCTTTCTTTGCTTCCTAGCCACAGTAGGAGATGAGGTTTTCTTCAACACAGAAAGTACGCCCTGGCTTCTGCCATGGTGTACTACTGCCTCTCTAGAGGCCCAAAAGCAAGGGGAGGGGCAAGTGAACATGGACTGAAATAGCTAAAACCATGGATCAAAATAAATCTTTCCTCCTTATAAGTTTTTTATCTCAAATATTTTTTCAAAGTAATGGAAAGTTGAACAACACAAATACCTTTTCATATAGTTATTTACCATCTCTGTAGATTCTTTACTGAGATGAGTAATAATGACTTCTTTGCATTAATTTTATAATTTTTTTGTCTTAAGATACTTCATTTACTCTGATAGATATCTCATTATTTTATCACAGGCTTTGATCATTCACTTAAAATTAAAATAGCAGAAATCTCAAGGCAATTTATTTATGAATTTTCTAATAAAAATATCTCAGCTACATGCTAGGATTAAATCTTATAATCTATTAATTGTTTTCAAGTTACAGTGCCACCTTATAGGTTATAATGTAATACAGTCCTTATTTCTGTTTTTTCTAAACATAGATTTCATTTATTTGTTGATTAAATTAGAAATTCAGTTGTGAATGGATTATTTGAAAAGAAAAATTCTTTTTTTTTAATATTTATTTATTTATTTTTAATTGTATACAAATGGGATACATGTTGTTTCTCTATTTGTACATAGAGTCAAGGCATACCATTTGTGTAATCATACGATTACATAGGGCAATGATGTTTATTTTTTTTCCCTTCCCCCCCACCCCTCCCACCCCTCTTTTCCCTCTATACAGTCCTTCTTTCCTTCATTCTTACCGCTCTCCTTATCCCTAACCCTAAACCTAACCCTAAACCTAATGCTAACTCCTCCCACCCCCCATTATATGTCCTCATCCGCTTATCAGCGAGATCATTCGTCCTTTAGTTTTTTGAGATTGGCTTATCTCACTTAGCATGATATTCTCCAATTTCGACCATTTGCCTACAAATGCCATAATTTTATCATTCTTCATTGCGGAGTAATATTCCATTGTATAAATATGCCACAGTTTCTTTATCCATTCATCAACTGAAGGGCATCTAGGTTGGTTCCACAATCTGGCTATGGTGAATTGAGCAGCAATGAACATTGATGTGGCTGTATCTCTGTAGTATGCTGATTTTAAGTCCTTTGGGTATAGGCCAAGGAGTGGGAGAGCTGGGTCAAATGGTGTTTCCATTCCAAGCTTTCTGAGGAATCTCACATTGCTTTCCAGAGTGGCTGCACTAATTTGCAACCCCACCAGCAATGTATGAGTGTTCCTTTTTCACCACATCCTCGCCAACACCTATTGTTGCTTGTATTCTTGATAATCGCCATTCTAATTGGGGTGAGATGAAATCTTAGGGTAGTTTTGATTTACATTTCCCTTATTACTAGGGATGTTGAACATTTCTTCATATATCTGTTGATTACTTGTACATCTTCTTCTGTGAAGTGTCTGTTCATTTCCTTAGACCATTTGTTGATTGGATTATTTGTATTCTTGGTGTAGAGTTTTTTGAGTTCTTTATAGATTCTGGAAATTAGCACTCTATCTGAGGTATGGTTGGCAAAGATATTCTCCCACTCCGTAGACTCTCTCTTCACATTTCTGATAGTTTCCTTTGCTGAGAGAAAGCTTTTTAGTTTGAATCTATCCCAGTTGTTGATTCTTGCTTTTATTTCTTGTGCTATGGGAGTCCTGTTAAGGAAGTCTGATCCTAAGCCAACAAGTTGAAGATTTGTACCTACTTTTTCTTCTATAAGATGCAGGGTCTCTGGTCTGATTCCGAGGTCCTTGATCCATTTTGAGTTGAGTTTTGTGTAGGGTGAGAGATAGGGGTTTAATTTCATTCTATTGCATATGGTTTTCCAGTTTTCCCAGCACCATTTGTTGAAGAGACTATCTTTCCTCCATTGCATATTTTTGGCCCCTTTGTCTAGTATGAGAAAATTGTATTTATTTGGGTTTGTGTCCATGTCCTCTATTCTGTACCATTGATCTACCTGTCTATTTTGGTACCAATACCATGCCGTTTTTGTTACTATTGCTTTGTAGTAGAGTTGAAGATCTGGTATTGCAATACCCCCTGCTTCGCTCTTGCTACTGAGGATTGCTTTAGCTATTCTAGGTTTTTATTCTTCCAGATGAATTTCATAATTGCTTGCTCTATTTCTGCAAGGTACATCATTAGGATTTTAATTGGAATTGCATTGAATCTGTATAGCACTTTAGGTAGTATAGCCATTTTGACAATATTAATTCTGCCTATCCAGGAACATGGGAGATCTTTCCATCTTCTAAGGTTTTCTTGAATTTCTTTCTTTAGTGTTCTGTAGTTCTCATTGTAGAGGTCTTTCACCTCTTTTGTGAGATTGATTCCCAAGTATTTTATTTTTTTTGAGGCTATTGTGAATGGGGTAGTTTTCCTAATTTCTCTTTCTGAAGATTCATCACTTATGTATAAAAATGCATTGGATTTATGAGCATTGATCTTGTAATCTGCTACTTTACTGAATTCACTTATGAGTTCTAAAAGTTTTCTGGTGGAATTTCCAGGTTCCTCTAAATATATAATCATGTCATCAGCGAACAGGGATAGTTTGAGTTCTTCTTTTCCTATTCGTATCCCTTTAATTTCTTTGGTTTGTCTGATTGCTCTGTCTAGAGTCTCAAGGACGATGTTGAATAGAAGTGGTGAAAGAGGGCATCCCTGCCTTGTTCCAGTTTTTAGGGGGAACGCTTTCAGTTTTTCACCATTTAGAATGATATTAGCCATGGGCTTAGTGTAGATTGCCTTTATAATGTTAAGGAATGTTCCCACTACCCCAATTTTTTCTAGTGTTTTGAGCATGAAGGGATGCTGTATTTTGTTGAATGCTTTTTCTGCATCTATTGAAATAATCATGTGATTCTTAACTTTAAGTCTGTTGATATGGTGAATGACATTTATTGATTTCCGAATGTTGAACCAACCTTGCATCCCTGGGATAAAACCCACTTGATCGTGGTGCACTATCTTTTTAATATATATTTGTATGCGATTTGCTAAAATTTTGTTGAGAATATTTGCGTCGATGTTCATTAAGGATATTGGTCTGAAATTTTCTTTCCTCGATGTGTCTCTGTCTGGTTTAGGTATCAGGGTGATATTGGCTTCATAGAACGAGTTTGGGAGGGTTCCCTCCTCTTCTATTTCATGGAATAGTTTGAGGAGTATTGGAATGAGCTCTTCTTTAAAGGTTTTGTAGAACTCGGCTGAGAACCCATCTGGTCCTGAACTTTTCTTTGTTGGTAGGCGTTTGATGACCTCTTCTATTTCATTGCTTGAAATTGGTTTATTTAAGTTGTGTATGTCCTCCTCGTTCAGTTTAGGTAATTCATATGTCTCTAGAAATTTGTTGATGTCTTCGAGGTTTTCTGTTTTGTTGGAGTATAGATTTTTGAAATAGCTTCTAATTATGTTTTGTATTTCACTCGTGTCTGTTGTGATGTTTCCTTGTTCATTCCGAATTTTAGTAATTTGAGTTTTCTCCCTCTTTCTCTTTGTTAGTGTGGCTAAGGGTTTATCAATTTTATTTATTTTTTCAAAGAACCAACTATTTATTTTGTTAATTTTTCCAATTGTTTCTTTTGTTTCGATTTTGTTGATTTCGGCTCTGATTTTAACTATTTCCTGTCTTCTACTACTTTTGGTATTGGTCTGCTCTTCTTTTTCTAGCGCTTTGAGCTGTAGTGTTAAGTCGTTTATTTGTTGATTTCTACTTCTTTTTTTGAATGCACCCCATGAAATAAATCTTCCTCTAAGTACTGCTTTCATAGTGTCCCAGAGATTTTGATATGATGTGTCTTTGTTCTCGTTTACTTCTAAGAATTTTTTTATTTCCCTCCTGATGTCTTCTGTTATCCCTTCATCATATAATAGTGTATTATTTAATCTCCGGGTATTGGAGAAGTTTCTGTTTTTTATTCTGGTCATTTATTTCTCATTTCAATCCATTATGATCTGATAGAGTACAAGGTAGTATCTCTATCTTCTTGTATTTGCTAACAGTAGCTTTGTGGCATAAAACATGGTCTATTTCAGAGAAGGATCCATGTGCTGCTGAGAAGAAAGTGTATTCGTTCTTTGTTGGATGGTATATTCTATATATGTCCGTTAAGTCTAAATTGTTGATTGTGTTGTTGAGATCTATGGTTTCTTTATTCAATTTTTGTTTGGAAGATCTATCCAGTGGTGAGAGAGGTGTGTTAAAATCGCCTAGTATTATTGTGTTGTGGTCTATTTCATTTCTGGAATTGAGAAGGATTTGTTTGACGTACGTGGATGAGACAATGTTTGGGGCATAGATATTTATGATTGTTAATGTCTTGCTGATTTATGCTTCCCTTAAGCAGCATGTAATGTCCTTCTTTATCCCTTCTGACTAGTTTTGGTTTGAAGTCCACATTATCTGAAATGAGGATGGATACTCCAGCTTTTTTGCTGTGTCCGTGTGCATGGTATGTTTTTCCCCATCCTTTCACCTTTAGTCTATGGGTGTCTCTTTCTATGAGATGAGTCTCTTGCAGGCAGCATATTGTTGGATTTTTCTTTTTAATCCAATCTGCCAGTCTGTGTCTTTTGATTGATGAATTCAGGCCATTGACATTCAGGGTTATTATTGTGATATGATTTGTATTCCAAGTCAATTGACTCATATTTGTTTTTGGCATGATTTGGTTTCTCCTTTATTTGGCTATTCCTTTAGGCTAGTTCCTCCTGTTGCTGATTTGCATCGTTGTTTTTCATCTCTTCCTCATGGAATATTTTGCTGAGAATGTTCTGTAATGCTGGCTTTCTTTTTGTAAATTCCTTTAGCTTTTATTTATCATGGAAGGATCTTATTTCATCATCAAATTTGAAGGTAAGTTTTGCTGGGTATAAGATTCTTGGTTGTCATCCGTTTTCTTTCAGGGCTTGGTATATGTTGTTCCAGGCCCTTCTAGCTTTTAGGGTCTGGATTGAAAAATCTGCTGATATTCTTATTGGTTTCCCTCTGAATGTAATTTGATTCTTTTCTCTCACGGCCTTTAAAATTCTGTCTTTATTTTGTATGTTAGGTATTTTCATAATAATGTGCCTTGGTGTGGGTCTGTTGTAATTTTGTATGTTTGGAGTTCTATAAGCCTCTTGTACTTGGTTTTCCATTTCATTCTTCAGATTTGGGAAATTATCTTTTATTATTTCATTGAATAGATTGTTCATTCCTTTGGTTTTTTTCTCTAAGCCTTCCTCAATCCCAATAATTCTTAAATTTGGCCTTTTCATGATATCCCATAATTCTTGTAGATTCTGTTCATGATTTTTTACCATCTTTTCTGTTTGGCCAACTTTGCTTTCAAGATTAAATAATTTGTCTTCAATGTCTGAGGTTCTGTCTTCCAGGTGTTCTATCCTATTGGTTATGCTTTCTATGGAGTTTTTAACTTGGTTTATTGTTTCCTTCATTTCAAGTATTTCAGTTTGTTTTTTTTTCAGTATCTTTAACTCTTTATTGAAATGATCTCTTGCTTCCCATATTTGGTCTTTTAACTGTTGATTGGTGCGATCATTTAATGCCTGCATTTGCTCTTTCATCTCCTCCTTCAATGCCTGCATTTGCTCTTTCATCTCCTCATTAGCTTCCCTGATCGTTTTAATTACGTACATTCTGAACTCCCTTTCTGACATTTCTTCTGCTGTGCTGTCATTGGGTTTTATTGATGTAGTATCTAGGTTTGTTTGGGACATTTTCTTCCCTTGTTTTCTCATATTGGTCAGCTGTCAGTGGGACCCTGAGATATTGCAGTTTTCCGCTATTGGCTTATAGTGTCCCGGTAGATTTCCAGTGTATCACCTCCCAGCCTTCAGTAGCCTGATGTCTTGGAGGAATCTGATAAAGCAGCGCATCCGAAGAAAACTGCCCCTAGCCCCCTACTGGTTCCATGGTTTGGAACTGGCTCTGTGCGGAAATGCTCTCACTGTGGGTCTGCACCGTGCAGCTGGCTGTGTGGGAGGAGCCCACTGCCAGAGTGTGGAAGGCTACCTTGGGAAGACTCTAGCTGCCCTGCCCGGCTCCGATAAGCCACCTCTATCTGGGCCTGCCACCCGGGCAGAGCTTTACCCAGTGGGCAGACTCACCTGTGACTCTATTTCAGTCCGAGTGTCTCAGTGCCTCCCCTTCTTAACTCCTGGGTTCTGGAGCGACTGGGGGTGCAGTCTCCCTCTAGGCCGCCATCTTGGATTGCCCCGTGAAGAGAGCCTGCAGCCGGAGTGGGCAGAGCCGCCTGAAGAGGTCTCTGGCTGCCCTGCCCTGATCCCAGAGGCTGCTTGCAGATCGAAGCTCTCCGTTGGTTTGGGGACATGTGGCTGGTTCTATGTAGAAAACCTCTCACTGGGCGGTCTGGTCTGAGAAGCTAGCCTTGAAAGGCACCTCCCACCGCAGGGGTCCAGGCTACTTGGGGAGGTCTCTGGCTGCCCTATCCTGGTCCCTGAAGCTGCTTGTGTGCCGGAGTACGTTGCGCTGCAGTGGCTCCGGGACTCGGAGCTTGTTCTGGTCAGAAAGGCTCTCACTAGCAGGCCAGTTCCGTTCCGAGAACCTGGAGAAGCTGGCTGTGTGGGCGGGGCCCACTGCCGGAGTGTGCAGGGCTGCCTGTGGATGACTCTAGCTGCCCTGCCCGGCTCCGATAAGCCACCTCTATCTGGGCCTGCCACCCGGGCCGAGCTTTACCCAGTGGGCAGACTCACCTGTGGCTCTATTTCAGTCCGAGTCTCTCAATGCCTCCCCTTCTTAACTCCTGGGTTCTGGAGCAACTGGGGGTGCAGTCTCCCTCTAGGCCGCCATCTTGGATCGCCCCCTGAAAAGACAAATTCTAACTTGGCATGTGCTTTTCTCTTTCAATACCTTAGAGTCAGTTCTTCATAACAGTACTAAATTCTCACCAGCAGCTGAGTTTAAGTGAGAATCATGAGAGCTATAACTATTGGGCCTAGTCAACATAAAACAGTAACTTCTTTTGGAATAATTCGTTTTCAGGTAATCACGGGAGTCAAAAACTACCTTCTGCCTGCATCTAAAAACCACTCTTAAATTATGCAAGATTTTAGTTTCCTAAACACTGACATCAAAGTAACTGGAAATGCTAAAATTTGACTTTCTAGATAATCACTTCCCCAAAAGTATGATGGGTCCCATGATTTTTATCTGTTTTGCTCTGTGACAATTTTAGGGATGCACATCCACTTAGCAATCATGTTGCCTAGTGCCGTACACCACAGCACAAAGGTAAAACTATGTTAGAGTACCCAGCATCACACAGTGCAGTGAGGTCTGAGCCCTGAGGAGCATCACGTGGCTTTGTTGTAAACTGATGTCATCAGCACTTACTAAGAAGCTCCATGGCATTTTTATTCAAAATGATGTAACCAAACCAGGTTTTCCACACACCAGGGTCATTTATTTTTCTTTTTCCTGACATGAGATTTTAGAACAGGACCAACTTCAGCCATGTCGTCTTGTCTTCATGACTTAAAAATTAAAAAGTACATGGTGTATCAGATCCCTTTCTTCCTAAAACAGTCCTAGGCTCCTTAAGCAAAGTGTCTTTCTACCTCTTACTTTTTGTCTTAAGAGTGTTGAAAACCTGATGGAAAAAGTAAGCAAATCCTAATCCCTGGTCAATGTAGATTTTCTCTAACTTTGCATAGGAAAAAAAAAAGTCAGAGGAACTAAACTGTGGCTTTACTAGAAAATGTTTTCCATTCATGGTACATGGGCAGTTTGCATGATTCACTCTGGCCATTCCCAAAATCAATGGTTATATTTCATCTTTACCTGGACAGTTCAATTGTTATACTAATGATGAATAAAATTAAACATTCCCCAAGTTTAAACACACATTGTCATTTCCCTATTACAATAATATTCAGTTTGAAAGAGCTTGGTTAATGCTTTGATATTATTAATGACTGTTTAGAAAGAAAAATTCCATGCTTCCTTTTAGCCTCAGAGGCCAAGTCACAGATTTGGGCACAGGGACTAATGACCACACCTCCCTCAGACCTTCTTCCCTCATTCTCATTGGTGAAGGATGGGTCTTACCTCATAATACCATATATGTAACACTTCTTGATCACCTGAAGTCTTGTATCTCCCAAAAGTCAGTGGATGGGCACACTTGGCCAAAGACCATTCCTCCTGAATTTTATAGCCACACCATTAAGAATGAGAAGGAAAAAACAAAAGCCTGCCTCTCGTTGACATTCAAAACAACCTATAACCCCTTCCTATCTTGAATTCCACATAACTAATCTCATTAAGTCCATTATTCCTCTCAATATCAGTCAACACCAGAACCTTCAATCTTCTAGGTCAAATGCCACATCCTTCACTATTAAATAAATACATCTCAAAACTCAATCAAGGGACTTCATATTTACAAGACATCATCAGAACAAGCTCCTGTATCCTGATCTATTCCTCTAAACTTTCTCTTCTTATTCTTTAGTTAATAAAAGGCTGGCTTACTTCTGCAAACTTACCTTTCCTATTTGACTTCTCAAGTGATAGCTTGTTTTTTTCTCACATGTTTCTCATACCACAGACCCTAAAGAGATAAGCACATGGGCACTTGTTCCCATTGCCTCTTTTAGATCATTTTTTTTTAATGCTGACACCCTCAACTTTCAATCAAATATTACATACATCCCTCACACACTAATGCTGGTGTGATCCAACAACTGCTTAACTCCCCTCATCATTTCTAGTTTTTTCTTAGCTTCCGATTCCTGGTTATACTTTCAAATATTATGAGTTTATTTAGATTTTGCTTCATTGTGACCAAAACCCTTGACAAAAGCAACTTAAAGGAGAAAAGTTTTATATGGGGCTCACAGAGTTACAAAAGTCTCAATCCAGAGATCATCAACTCCATTGCCCTGGTCCCAAGGTGAGGCAGCACATCCTGGGGAAATGGCCCAGCAGAAGAGAGCTGCTCAGTTCATGGCAGGGCCAGGAGGCAGATATAGAGAGACTGGGCCAGGGCCTCTAGGGAAAATGCAGCCTTCCAGGGCACGCCCCTATGACTCATGGCACCCAGTCATGTCCCACCTGCTTATAGTTAGCACCCAGTCACTCAAACCAGAATGGACTAGGTTACAGCTCTTATGATCTTACATCTTACCTCTATCCCAGCATCAACAGGACCTCTTTGGGGATACCACATGTCCAAACCATAACACTACACATTAATTTTTCATAATTCCTATATACAAATAAAGAACAATATGTACATTGTATGTCAAATGCCTTGAATTTTGCATTATGAAATTATTTTCTTTTCTCAGTTTTGCTCCTAACTTACTTTAGCACTCATTCTCATGTTATAACCTACACATTTTAATTATCAATCTATACTATGTATGCAGTGACTCGAAAAAGAAAAAAAAAGTCAAGACTTACAGAATTTACTGATTTCCATACTACAAATTATCAAGCTATGGTGGGCTTTCAGTTACCCATCATTTTTCAACAGCTCCCAAAATTCCTGAAATTTCTTTAACAATTAGCTATTATATGTCATCTAGCCTAACTTCTAGCCACTCCCTCCAATCTATCTTACTCCCTTTGGTACCTCAATCCCAACAATGTGCTAGGATCATTAGTACATTTATGTCGTGATTATTTTGCTGTTCTCTATTTTTTAATGTGCATCTTTTAAGTGCCGATTTTTAGTCTCTATTTTTTAAGAAGTCAGCATTTGACATTTTTAGCTGCTCACTTCCTCTTGCTTGATACTTTCCCTTCACTAGGCTTTGAGGACAACATACCTTTCAGTATTTTTATTTTATTCTGTTGTTCTTTTTTTCTGCTACACTGGTTTCTCCTGCTCAGCTACCTAATTCATCAGGAGAACATGTTGCCTTCTACCAACAAAATGCATTCATAGTCATCTGTATGTATCCCCAGCACTGAGTGCTCCAGATCTGAGGTGCAGTCACATTCTTCCCTGGGGAGGTGTGTTCCCTCATATCCTCATGCTTTATACATTGCCTGATAAATAGCATGTATTCATGAGTGAGTGTACAAATAACTAAAAGAGTAATTGTAAAATTAGCTATTCCTACTCACTTCCCTAGAAAGACACATACCATTTTATTAATTGTAAATATTTCTATGAAAATAATTGATCCTGATATTATCAATTTTTTCCAGAAAGTTGATGCCTCTTTTCTTTCTTTCTTTATTTCTACAATTTTGACTTTGATTTTTATTTTAAAATACATTTAGCATAGACCTGTCAAAGGACAGAAAATAATTAAACTCAAAGAAATGGAATATTTTCAAATACTTTTTAAGCTGGAACTATAAATTAATAGGATAGCATAGACCCCAAAATTAATTCATTAACTACACATTTTGAAAGAAAAGCTCTTTTCACATTTTCCAACACACTGATAGGTTCCAAAGTGCCTTGGTTTCTTTTTAATAGATAAAGAGCTCACATTTAGTTGCTTTATTTAAAATTATCAAGTTCTGTTTTGGTAAAAATTACCACATCCCTAAATTCTCAATCAGAATTATAAAAATACGAGCTCAAAGTTATCTGGATTGATATTTCTGGATAATCATATAGATATTGCACAAAAATCAGTAATCCCATAGCTGATGTTCATTTATATGGAAAGTTAACTCTCTTCTTTATGAATATCTTACTACAAATAAAATTATGTTAATCTACTTACAATCACACTTGAAAATATAAAGGCACAGACAAAAAAAATAGTTACATACTATACCCAAATTTTCCACTGTGAAAATAATAAAAAGTTGGAAAAATAATAGGATCTAAACAATTGATATTTATTATTTTTAGATTTTATAATTTAATCTTAAGTTTCTGATAAGTGAGTATTAAAAGTGAACAGTGGGAAATCCAATCCTTTCCAAATTTAGAAAAATGGTTTTACATATGAAGCATTTGCACTGTCCCACCTATAAATTTCAACTACGTTCTGTTCACTGGAAATAGCTACCTGCAGTATAAACAATCAAGACAATAATGTGCAAAAAATTATATCTTGTTCCTATAACTTACAGTACACAGAAAAAAATCTAAGAAAAATGGAAAATATTTATCCACTTAGCTTTCCAATAAATTAGTGAGAAATTTTAGCCCTTTCCACATTTCTTTCTAAATAAAGGACTAAAGGATTAAGGGTGGTTTAGTTCAATCCCTGTTAGTTTGACATATATTTTTAAAATAATTGCCTGATTATAAGTAATTAAGACAGAATTAGTCTTTTATATCACAGTATACATGGCATTTCTTAATTCAGCAACAGAAAGGCACAATTAACAAGCAATAAAATTCAGTACCTGATTATTGAACTGATGTACAAAACAGTTGCAAAAACAATACACTCAACGCAGTGCACAGAACTTAAAAAAAAATAAGGAATCTAAAAAGTAATTTTTCTGAAAATTTGGTCCATTAAGAATGCCTCCCATGTTCAACATCATGGGTAACATGAAAGGTGATGGCAGTTTAAAAAGAGGCAGTAAATTGATATGTGGTAGCATATGAATTGTGGTCTATTAATTATGCAGTTCAACTGGGAAATGGCTCCCTAGTAAATAAATGTTAAATATATTTGTTAATAACATACTTGTATTAATTTCAAATACAACTGCTTGCATATTGTTATTGATTTCACAATACACCTCAGTTTAAAAAAAACTTAGGTATATTATTTTATATATAACATATTAGATATATAATTGCCTACTATGTACCTTAATATATGCTACATATAACTTGAATCCATAACAGCACAGAACTCTCCAAACATTACATGAACATTCTAAATAGATACTTACCATTTTCTCAGTACAGAAACAGCTCAGCATACCGAAGACAAAATCTGGATGTGCAATGATAAAAAGCACTGACTCTTAA
Source organism: Sciurus carolinensis (assembly GCF_902686445.1). NCBI lineage: Eukaryota > Metazoa > Chordata > Mammalia > Rodentia > Sciuridae > Sciurus > Sciurus carolinensis. Next base: position 114,038,629 of record NC_062220.1, on the reverse strand, counting down.
GAATTTACTTAGTTATTTAAGTTAAATTCTTGCAAAAGTCTAACTCTGATCTTTTATCTAGAGTATATTTTTAGGTATCAATAACTGATAACCTCTTTCTTATCACAAACAGTATGTCCCCATGAAGAGATACCAATAAAGAAAAATATGTAGGGAACCAAAAATGTGATGGAGAAACCCACCATTCCATAGGTAATATACCGGTAAGGAGGTTCAACTTCCATGTGCTGTCTTGCTTTTCCAATATCATCACATGGTATGTTGAAGATTTTACAGGCTAAAGGAATGGTGGTCTTTTTCATTACATCTCTGACGATCAGTACAAATATCATTCCCATGAGGATCCGCAATATGACTTTTCCAAACAGAGTCACAGTAACGGGGGGCCTAGCTAACGGTAGAATCTCTGAAGAAGGATCTAATAGTAGACCCACGCTAAGAGCAACATGGGATCCACAGGCAATTCCAGCACCACTTCCTAGAATCTCAGCTGTGTCTCCACGGGATGTGCTCCAGGTATCAATAGTGAAAGGAAAGATCCCTAAAGCTAAATGAAGACCCATGATAACTAGTGGAGCATATTTGTAAGTTTGATTGAAGTTGTCAATCAGGTCCACGAATGGATAGAAAACAACTAAGATTAAAATAGGAATGTAATATAGGAATGCAGCAATAATGTCCAGAATGGAGTGCATTCCCAGGTGCATTCTACTTAGGCAAACTAGAGAACACCAGCAGGGAATAAGAAGCAGTCCACAAACAGGAGGATACTGCCAGCGGCCATAGGTGAGGAGGACCATGGAAATGGGGATGGCGTGCCGGACACAGCGCCGGGAGGGCATGCTGTACTGGGAGTTGTAGAAGACCTCCAACTTGACACAGGCGGCGAGGAGGGCGGCGGCCAGCGGATGATGTCCTTGGTGCACTGGCCCAGGTACATGACCAGCACCCAGATGATCACCAGCCTGCAACCCACCAGGGCGTCCAGGTTCCAGATCCAGAAAGGGAAGAACATGATGTAAAGAGTCCGTCGCCCAACTCCGTGCCCAAGCAGAACAGGTAGGAGAGCGGCCAGTTGCTCGCGGGCCAGCTTGCCCTCCTTGCCCGCCAGCGAGTTGCATCTCAGGGAGCCCGCGTGCGGCAAGGCCGCCAGGTCCAGCTCTGCCGCCAGCCGGTTCCGCACGCCGTTGGGGGCGCCGCTGCGTCCGGTTTGAGCGCTGACCGAGGTCGCTCCCGGGCGGCCCAGGGCTCCTCGCCGCAGGGGGTCTCCCGCTAGCGGCGCCTCAGCCTTCTCATCCTCCCTCCGTTTGGCTGAGCGGTTCCGGGCGCCTCCACCCGCACAGAGGCTGGAAACCGGCCACTTTCTGCGTCTCCTGCAGACGGGCAGCCCGCCGGGCTGGGTGCTGCCTGAGCCAGGAGCTAACCAGATCTGCAGGAGGGAGAGCCGTCCCCGCGCCTGGCCAGCGGCAGCAGCGCCTCGCTGGACGCACTGGAGTTTTGATGCCTCTTTTCTTATCACGTTTTTTTTTTTTTTTTTTTTTTTTTTTAAATAAATCGAAGAGCAGAATTGGTACTCTTCTTGAGGAAAGAGGAATGACTTCTAAACTTTTGACACATTTTTATGGTCTTGGAATCCATTACTTGAAAAATTTTAATTTTCAATTCATCAAGAACTGAGTTACACTATTTTTACCCTCAGTATTATACCTCAATAACTCGTTGCATCCAGTTACTTCATCTCTGAGTGGCTTTGTCAGGATGGCCTTATAATCTTCCACCCCTTTGTAATTGCAGCTTCTGTGGTTTTGCTCATCAGACCCTCTGCATATAGTTATTTTCTGCTTTCTCTGCATTAAACTAAATGGCATATTTTTCATAATCAAACAATCTAACAGGAGCCCTAAATAAAGGTTTTAATAAATCGGTGTGCCTACCTCTGTTTAAACCATTTATTTGTACATCCAGTCACATTATTTAAAACAGAAACTTATTAAATTATATTGTGACTTTAGGGTCAAATAGTTTGGCTTTGGATTCCTGGCTTTGAGTCCTAAAGCCAGTAATGCAACGCCATTAATTTACATGCTTTTTTTTTTCTTTTCTTTACTTATTTTTTAATTACAGACACACTTCAAGTATGCTCATCCTAATATAAAACTGAATGTTCCAGTGTCTTGATTTACTCTACATTTTAAAAGTCCTAATTCTCCTTTTCCCAGCATCTTCATCTCCAGTATAGAGATTTCACATTATTTCTCAGTGAATTTTAGGGTTTTTTAGTGTTGCTTTGGTTAATCTATTTTATGTTTTTATGGGTGAACTATAATGGTATATAATAATGGGGTTCGTTATTACATATTCATATTACACATAATATAATTTATTCTTATTCATCTCCCAGTGCTTCCTATTTCTGTCTCAGCTTCCCTTCACTTACACCCTTCCCACTACTATTCTGATTTTCTTTCTACTCGATTACATTTTTTAAAAATTTTCATTGTTGCCTTATAATTATACATGAAGGTGGGATTCGTTTTGCTGCATTTATATACACATATAGAATAATTTGTTGGATTGTATTCCCCAGTTCTTCCTTTTTCTTTCTGATCTTTGATTTACCTTAACCCGTTGTTTCCTCTACTGATCTCCCTTTTATTTTCTGTTTTTCCATTTTTTTCTCTCTGCTTTTCACATATGAGAGAAAAACTTTGACCCTTGACTTTCTGAATTGATCTGCTTCACAGAGCACAATTTTCTCTAGTTCCACTCAATTAATGAAAATTTCATAATTTTGTTCTTCTTCATGGCTTGGTACAACTCCATTGCATGTGAATGTATGTATGCTTGTGAGAAAGTATATCACATTCTTAAAATTCATTCATCTGTTGACAGATGTCTAGGCTGGTTTCATGATTTGACTGTTCTAAATTTCAAAGCTATAAACATGGGAATGCATGTATGTTGCTATAATGTGCTTATTTCTATCATTTTGTATAAATACTGAGGAGTGGAATAGCTGATCAAATGATGACTCCATTGCTGTTCCTTTGTAAATTTTTAAAATTTGTTCTTTTTAGAGATACATATCAGTGGAGTTATTTTGGCATTGAGGAATCTCCACACAGCTTGAACCGTGTACTCATTTGCAGTCACACCAACAATGCATAGGAACACCTTTTATTGCCACATGCTAGCCAATGCTTACTATTATTTATATTCTTAATGGTTGCTATTCTAATTGGGGTGAGATGAGATCTCAGTGAAATTATTATTTGCAGTTTTCTGACTGCTAATGAAAATCAGGCCTTGGTTGATTTTAAGTCCCTGTTGATTGTTATGAAAATAGGACATACATGAGAGAATAAATATGAAAATTAATATCATATACCCTGTATTTTAGTAGTAATCTCAGAAAATGCAGTATTTAAATCTGAATTTGAGATTTTGATTTTGTATGAAAACCTCTAGGGTTCTAATATCTGGTTGCAAGTTTCTAACAAATGTTTTCACATGTGAGGTTTATATATTATCATTTCCAAGTAAATGAATGTCATATAGTTGACTCAAATTATCAAAATAATTTAATATAAGAACATAAATATATAGAAGGTATGGTTAACTATATCTACACATTCAGATTAAATTCTAGGTTGATTCTACACAGAGGTGGTGCATACGCCTAATCTCTGATTAGATTTCAGAAGCATCTTTTCACATTTGGTTGAGAATTATATTACCTGAATTAAGTCATTCTTTTATGTCCTTTCCCTGGATTATAGTTCTGAAAATGTGTAAGTCAAATATCTATAATGTAGTATAAAATTTAAACTTCTTCACTTATTTATATCTTAGTATAAGTGAAATTTTTAGATACATTTGTTCATAAATTGACAGGATAGATCATAGCCAGAAAGACTGATGAAAGAATATTAACATTTACTTTCTACCAGGCTGTTACATGCATTTTTATAGATTGTTTAAGAATATTTGTGTGTGTTCTATTTTGTTCACATTTTTAAGACAAAGTAAGACAACATTTCTTCAAGAAAGCTTCAAAATCAAGAGATTGAAATTGAATGCCTTATTTAAATGGCACATCCACACTTTTTCTCACCTGTTTCACAAATCAGAATAAAATGAGAGCAAAATCCATATGAAATAACACCTTTCTTCTCAATTACACTTCATATTGTGATCAGAATGCTGGAGTGGCAGCACAGAGACTGAAAGCAGACCCTGTGGGTATCAGAGTTTTCTTAATTATCTTGATTAAAAGACCAAAGAGTGCAGCTGTCTGTAACTACTAACTGTATGAACCTATCTATGTATCTGTCCATCTATCTATCTATACATGCATATATTGTATCAAGAAAATTACATAATTTTCTGATATTGTAATATTATTTTATTCAATATTATTTATTCACTAGTCATGTTATTTTATTTAAAATCATTTGCAGTAATATGGAGAACATTTATTAATAAGGAACATCTCCAAGAAAGTGAAGCACGCCTCATATCCTTTAGGGGCAGTTAAACAAGAGAATCTATGGTAAGTCATGAGGCATGAGGGAAAAGGGATTTATTTTGGAGTAATGTCACTTGCACTTGTCATATTGGAGTTTCCTTTAAGAATAAGAACATGCTGCATTACTTAATGTTGCATGTCCCCACTCTTTTCTCCCCCCATGGGGAAAAATATTAAATTGCAGAATCCAGAAGAAAAACCAAATCTTTGTTTTCATTACTGAGAAATTAAAATCCAATGATAAGATAATGAGTGTGGAAGTAAATATTCAAGTGGGAGAAAAATAAAAAACAAATCAGAGAGAAAGCAAAGATAATAAGATAATTGTTTTTACTCTGCCATTGATCAATTACTACCCCCATAACCCCAGATTATTAATGGCAAAATTCACTCATGTTACAATTGGACAGGGAACTGAAAAGTGTACCTGCAAAAATAAGAATTACATGACTGCTCCAAAGGGGCAATGACACAGTAGTGTCAGAACCACCTATTGGGGCTTTTCTTTTGATATTATTATGCTTATGTTTTTTAGATAGTTCCATCTTCATCCAGGAAAATTTTCCCCAAGTAATAGATAATTCCTTGGGGAAATTAGATAAAATGAATGTATCATATCAAATAGCATCTACTTTACAAAAATTTTTCCATTGGAGTTTTGTGGCTAGCGTACATGTAAAGACTTTGCTTGTTACTGAATGCAAACCTTACTTATAGTGATGGAATAATTATTTTGATCTCCTGGCCATGGAGACAACCTTTATACCACCTCTTCATTTTGTATTGTTAAATCATGCTCCCAAACAACCACAGGCTATGTGGAAAATTATTCAGAGTAGTCAATGATTAACTTTTTAAACCTTAAATCACATTGACATAATCACAAAACAAAAATATGTAAAAGTGGTCAGAAATTTATTAACAACCTAGTTGAATGCATAAAAGACATGAATTCTAAACAAACAAACAAAAAATCTGCTTTTTGACCATGCTGTATTGAGCAATCTAAGAGCTGTGACTCTCCATGCCAGATGTGGAGACACCTTGGCCCTCATTAACATTTTGTGGTGTACTTAGATAACATCATTGAACAAAAAGGAAAAATCCATTTTGAAAACTGAGAAGTTCTTCTGGCTTTCTGGGTAGAATATATGAACTCTGGTTATGTTTACTTGGCCTGTGTTTATCAATTTAATATCAAAATATTAAAGAACTCATACCAAGGTAATCTTTCCTCTGCCCTTAGTCTTTGTGGGAGTGGCAGTCACTGATTGCGTACTACTTGTTCCAGGAAAATTTGATTTTAACATTGAAGACTCTAATCCCTAAGTGATAAACCAATTCAAAGTTACTCTATGCCTGTAATATTCCATACCAAGAACTTTTGCCATAAATACACAATAATAAAACATGCATTTTTTATATATGTGTCTTCATTTTAAAATTCTCTGTCATCTTCCTTCCTTAACCAAGTAAAATTCAGTTTGTTTATGTTAAAACTGGTTTCTTCATTTAAGGTAGGGATTGTCTTGTAAATTCAGTCACCAATAAAATTAAATAGGGTACTTACACTGTATATAACAATAATTTTCTAAATTAAGAAACTTCATTTCCATTATAAGAGAAAGGTAACTAACAATTCCATTTTACTAATCTTTATATCTTCTATGAAACATATTAGAAAATTCCTGTAATAGAAGATTTTGAATTAGATTTATTAAATATTCCCAGGAAATCTTTCTTTTTTTAATTTCTTTTTAAAATATTTTTTAGAGGTCAATGAAACTTTATTTTTTATTTGTATGTGGTGCTGAGAAACAAACCCAGTGCCTCACACATGCTAGGTAAGTGCTCCACCACTGAGCAACCACCCCAGTTCTTCCTATTTTTTCAGGTTCACAATGATGTGTATATGACTTTAAATGTGTTTTGATTTAATTATGTTATATTTGGCATGAAGTAAAATGCCCAAATCTCATACATTGGCCTTCTGCCTAAAGAAAAATTAGTTATAAATATGGAATTGCTTTGTCAGATAAAAAAAAGAGATACACACTGCCTTTCCATAAATTTGCATGGTAGGTACTTATTCTTCCTTTTAGTGCTTGGAACTGTTTATAGACAGTAACAAAGATAAGCTATTAGTAATTGATATTACAGTAAGCCATGCAATTTGATTGGGTAGTGATGAAATCAGTGTTGGTGAACTATTTTGAAAACTTTTCATGTTAGAAAAGTCAGGGCTGGGGAGGTAGCTCAGCTGGTAGAGTGCTTGCCTTACAAGCACAAGGCCCTGAGTTCGATCCCCAGTACCGCTAAAAAAAAAAAAAAAAAAAAAAAACCCATAGTAAAATCCCCAATGAAATTTATATTTAGATGACCAGTTAAAGATGAATTGATAAAAGTATTGACCTTTGGAAAGAGTGTACAGTACTAATTGATATTCCCTGGAAATAAACTTTAGTACAGTGTTTTTACAATTTGTTTTTGTCCAGATAAAGATCTTACCTTATTCATTGATCACTTGAAATGAAAATAGGTTTTAACCATTTTGGATGAAAATGTAGTAGACTCAGGTGACAATTAAAATATATATTTTCATTAAAAAATCTTACAAAAATCTCTAAATATTGGGTATGTGTTTACAAAATTTTCCTGTTTTTCTCTTCCTTTTTCAAATAGAATATTGGTTGTTAACTTTAAGCCTCTTCTTTTCATAGGTCTTTAAATTTGAAAAAAGAAAACAAAAATAATTTGCCTTATGAAAACATATTCAACCCACAGTGTGGTGTGCTTCATGGGCCTTATGATGACTTGTTTGATCAGTGGCATAGCCATTGTGGACTACCATACCTGTGGCCCTCAGCAACTGTCATTCTTGTGGCAACTGTACTTACCATCCTGCAGAACAGCAGTGCCTTTGGGGACTTAGCCCATGTTTGGATGGAGGGAATTGAGCTCGTCCACAAGTATTGATTCAATGTGTCTCTTCAAAGCCAAATCCAGTTCTCATTGTATCGGTTAGACTTGTGCCACCATCAACCAGGGGAAGGACATTGCCCTCCTAACAACAAATGAGACACAACAGATCTGACTTCAAAAATCTTAAATAACGTAACATCCAAGTGGGCCCTCTGTGTCAACATGACTGCCTTCAGTGAGTGGAGGCCACAAATATGAAGCAAAAGCTTGGCATTGAAACAGTTCGCTCCAGAACCAGTGTGGGAAGGGAATGGTAGTGAACATTCCTTTCAAGATTGATGTCCAATGGGTAGGAGGCAGAGCATTCCAGCATGGGAGGCATTTTGTGGAGGGGTGGGGCAAAGGGTATCTCCTGAAAGATGGGAATTAGAATGGGGATCTGATCTGGCACTGTGGCAACTGATTAGATAGGACTGCTCTGAGACCACCAGAGCAGCTTGCATAGCAACAGGGGTTTCTGCCCTGGGGCTGCTGCCCCTGAGGCCATTAACCCTGCCTTCAGGGGTGTCTGACTCCCAAAGACAATCTGGAATCTTGACTTTAATGTCAGTGTTGGTACCAGTTGAGGGAGGGCCTATTCTGATAGTTGCATTGATACCATGGCGTCTCTGTGTATTTATCCAGTACAAGAGTGGACTGTTAGTGAAGCTGGAAGCATTCATCACTTCCACCCACTGCTGGGCACACCTCCCCTGCCGTAGCTTCTTCCTCCAGTGAAGAAATATAATGCAGCCGCCGGTTAGCACACAACACAGTCCCATGAATTCAAAGTATAGCAAGAACCAGGCTGAGGCAGTAAAAGAAAGAAAAGAGGCAGCTGACTAAGAGCTCTGGCTTGGGACCTGAACTATTTCTCATTCCTCTTCTTGATTTGGCTCATCCATTCATCCATTCCCTCCCTCCCTCCTTAAAGACCTACCTCATCATTTTAATATTCAGTTAAAGCTAGGTCTGCAGGGAGCATAAGAGTCCACATTAGCCTTTTAGAGATAAGGGATACTAGGTCTAGAGGGAACATGACCTGTTCAGACTCAGTAAGTCCTTCTGGTTCCCAGTCCAGGACCCATCCAATCCCTCAGACTGATAAATTGAACTTAGTGTCAAGACCCTCAAAACCACTTGACAAGGGCACCAATGTATCTTTCCTGGTTGGGCAGAACATGGTTTCTGCCTTGCAAATTGCCTTAGTTACCTAGAGGAGTCTGTCTTTTAACTGTTTAGCAGTCTGTGCAGGCAGCCACCACCCCATCCATGTCTACTCCCTGAAAGTTTGTCCCCTTAAAGGACTGAAGGGATACTTACTGCCAGGAAGGCCCAGGTTCTCCATTTGAGGATGCATACCATTGAGACTTGTTACCAGGCCCATGGCTCAGCAAAGAATCAATTCCCCCACGAATCTGTCCATCAATGGGAGTCTTCCGAAGGCACAAGCCCCATTGTTACTTAAAGATGATGTCACCAGGTTCTGAGCACTGGGAATTCCAGGGCTGGTGCTTGTGGAGTGGCTCTGAGTTGATGGAAGGAAAGGACTCCATCTTGTGGCGTCTCATGAGCATAGTTCTCTTCCATCAAATACTGGTCCACCCCAGAATTGTCCCCAGAATTGTCTGTTCCCATCTTCTTATGATGAAGTCACAAAACAACCACCATGAAAGGGCCCTCAGGAGCTTATATTTATATTGTTGGTTATTAGGAAGCCATTTCTGGATACATTTTCCAGTGGGAAGTTGGGCAGGGAGCAGAGTGAACATTAGGGAGACCTGCGCTCAAGAAGTTTCTGACCAAGCTGTGAGGGAAAAAACTGTTTAGGGGAACCAAGGGGTCAAAACCTGCTTCTTTGGCTCCTACAGTCTCTCATTTGCTTCTTCAACAAGGGATGGCAAAGTGTTTTCTCAGTATCATCAGGCCCTGTGGGAGCTCTCCCCTATGAGGTCCTGCATCTCCTTCCAGCTTCATCTCCCTCCCCATCCTGATATACCTTTCCCTTCTTGGTATGCTAGATTCCCCAAAGACCATGTTTATTCACCTCTGGAGTTTGGCTTATGCTGGTCCTTTTCTCAGTAGTTCCTCTCCCCACATTTCCACCACAGTACACCTCCTTATCTTCCCAGGTGGTCAATGATTCCTACTTTCAGGAAAATAGTTCTTTTCAATTGATTTCCCAGAACCACATTATCTCCACTTGGAAGAGACTTGGAGAGTTGTCTAATCACATCAGATGCTTGAGTACTGAGGGCAGAACTTCCCTACTCAGCAACTAGTCCTCCAGGGTTCCTTTGACTCAGGGACTTGCTTACCATCTCCTGAGGCAGCGTGCTTCCTTTATGACCAGTTCAGTTAGAAAGCCATTTCCTAATCAAGGTTAGCTCAGCCTTTCAGTAGGTTTTACCACTGGTCCTTGTTTGGCCCCTTGGCACTATTCAGTTACCCCCATCTTTATCAGTAGTCAGAATGATCCTTTTAAGAATAGATCATGTTACTCTGCTCAAACATACAGTGACTTTTCCTGTCACTCAGATTGCTTTCTGCAGGCTGCAGGTTAGCCCTGGAAATGTCTTAGTCCCTCACCCTTGGGACCAGGTGTGTTCTCCCTGTACAGTGACTGGTGAATATTTATTGGTCTGTTTGGGACCTGTGAAGAAAGGCAAGGGAAGAAGTAGTCAGGTGGCTGCTGTTGCATTGGTTGCCATTGATCCAATATTTTGCCAGTGGACCTCATATTCCTACAGGCTGGCTGGGCACAAGCCAGGGTGTGACCACACAGAATATCAGGAAGGGGATCTGTGCCTGTTCCCTGTTGCTCACTTCTGGTCAGTACACCCACATTCAGCTCATCAAAGGTTAGGAGCTGTGGCTTTGTATTCACAGTCATCAGAAAAAGAAAGACATGAATCACAACACACAAACATTTCAGATATGAGAATGTTTGACATGCCAGGTGTCATGAGGAATCAGGCTTGTGCTCAGAAGTAGTTTAGCAAGGCAAAGGCAAAGTACTTCTGCAGAAGGGTGTGCTACCAAATAAGGTCTGCAGAGCAATCACACCTGGGTGGGCAGTCCACCTGCTTTTATCCCTAATGCAGCTCTGACCCTTGACCTGACAGGAGGTACTCTGGGGTACAATCTATGCAATTAGTTAATTGAGTTATTGAAAGAAATATACCTTTAGTTTTTCCTACCTCCCTCTGTAATGTTGTGGTGGGAAAGTATTCTTGGCATGCATGCATTCTGACACCTATATAACTCTTACTTAGCTAAGTTACTCTTTTTATTTCTTTTTTTTATTATTGTGAACAAATGGGATACATGTTGTTTCTCTGTTCGTACATGGAGTAAAGGCTTACCATTTGTGTAATCATAAATTTACATAGGGTAATGTTTGATTCATTCTGTTATTTTTCCCTTCCCCCCACCACTCCCACCCCTCTTTTAGTTACTCTTTCTTAACAGAGAAATTTCTATCTCTCTTGGTCAGACCAATCCCTTCCCCCACCTGTTTTTTCAAGGGGATGTACAGGTGATGGATTTTGCATATGCCACATCCATGGGCTCTGGAGCTATTGTGCAACTTTCTATACTGCTATTCCCCCTCTGGCTGCCTTTTTTATATCTCAATGTAACACTTAAGGTTAAATACTATATTCTGAAAATAGACCACTGGACTGTCTATTTCTCACAAGAAGAACCTGAGAAAAGATTTGAACAACTTGATCCTTAATACGAAGTGAACATTGCAAGAGTGTGCTGGAAGGGAATCATAGAGTTTGTAGCCAAGACAGAAGCTGAGCCTGGTGGGCTGGGATGAGTTCCAGCTGTGGTCATGGGATGTCAGTGCACACACACACAGACATCACTAAACTTAAGGATGCTGGTTCCACTTGATAGATGAGGAAACTGAGGCACAAGAAAGAACATGTGTGTCCAAGGCTGCCCACCAGTTGACAGATCCAGAACTGATGCTGGATCTGATATTCTTCCCAGTGTACTTGAAATTCTTATGTCCACAGCATCATATCAAAGAAAATGTAAGCAGCGATGCTGGTGTTGCTGGGGAAGTAGTTGAATCTCTTAATAATGTAAAAGCAGATAAGTGACTGCAAATGACTGATGACTGTGTACTCAGGGGGGAGGCAAAACCACAAAGAGGGAGCCAAGGGCCCACTGGATGCTTCTGTTGGTGTTTAGAAGGCAAACTGATTCTCTGTCTTGATGTCAATTTTTTATCTACCTTTTTCCTACTCTCCTTCAATATACACCTTCAATATGCCTTTATAATATGTTTCCTTCACTTAAAAAACAATGTTTCTATGGGTAAAATTCTAAATAAGATTTTAATTCATTTTAAGGCAGTGAAAAATGAGATTATCATAAACTTTCATCTATTCTATTCATTACTTAACCTCAAAGCATCAATTAAAACAAGAAATAAAGATGACAAAAGATAATCACGTTTAATCAGAATAAAATCCTAATACCTCCTGGGCAACTGCCTCACCCAGATGCACAATGAGGAGCACATAAAATGAAGAAGCACAATAATTGCAGAGAAAATGTCAGAGGACAACAAGGACCCAGGTGCAGGCAGCTCCAGAACATCCCAAGTCCTGAGCAGGCCCCACTGTGAGAGCTCCACAGCCATCGTCAGCTTGAGGGGGAATGGTCATGCCCTAATTTATGACTCTGACATACAAGAGAGCCTGTTGCCTTTCATGCACCCATTGAAACAAGGGATACTTAAATCCATACCATGAATCAGTTTGTAGCTGTGCTGAGGTAATCAGAGCCTTGTAATACCTCACCAGGTGTGCTTTTTCCTTCAGATATGAATCATGTAATGATACAGAAGCTCTATGATTGCCTTCAAAATGACCCGCTATTTTCTGGAAACAGTTGTTTGTTGACCTGTCTTGTCATTGGGGTGAGTCTACTGCCTTCAGCAATCTTTACTCAAAAAGTGATGCATTTTGCACAAGGGGACCAGCTGACTTGCCTGCAGCACTAGTATCTATTGTCTGTGAATCATCTAGAGGTTATGCAGAACCTTGATTGTCAGCCAGGTCCATGCCACCACACTCACATAACTTAGGAGAAACTTTAAAAGGCCGAGCACTGTCATTTCCAACTTTACCTATCACAAGTCAAGATAGAGAGAAAGGGGCCCACAGGATGTGTTCCCAGGAAAGGACTGAGCCTTGGTGGAGTTCCAGGCTCACTGCAACAGTAAGTTACATGTGTATCTATCTCACATGTGAAATGTAGAGCAGTAAGCTCAAGGGAGAGCAGAGCTATGTTCACCAGGGCTGGGGAGTTGTGGAGAGTGGATCAAAGGAACAGCCCAGCTACACCAGAGGAGCCGGATGGTGATCCATTGCAAGAGCGGTGACTTCCAGATAAAAATGCATCCTACACTTCAAAACTGCCAAGAGTAGAATTTAAACTTTTTCACCACAAAACAGCAAGTATGTGAAGCATAGATGTGTTGATCACTCTGGTTTAACAATTTCACATTGTTAACACATTGTAAATTAAAGTATTGCACCCATCCATGTATGCATTATTGTGACAACTGAAATGAATTTTAAGAAATAAATTAGTTGAACAAAGCGATTCCAAAAATAATGTCTTAAATTTAATCAAATCACAAAAAAGTACTTAAGAGAAAGTGCCAATGAAGAAAAGTGGACTCTCCCACCTGAGTGCACTGTGGGATGGTGACTACACAGTGGTCTAGGCCATTACTATTCTAGCTTTGAGTCAGAGAATTGAGGCAGCAGGGGAGAAGTCACTTTAGAGGCTCCCAGAGTGAGCATGGCCTTGGAGCTTGAGCCCGCATCCCTGCCTGGCACAGAGGAGCTGAGCCTGTGGTTGCTCTGACCTGAGCAGGGTCAAAACTCAACACAGCAGGGCAAAGGTGTGTGACAGACAATGGAGGACCAATCTTGGCCTAATTCTGTTTTCTAATCTCAATATCCACCCAATCTGGGTTTCTAATCTCTCTCCAATCACGGGGTCCTTGGAAAAATGGCCAATTCTAGGGCTGGAACAGACAGCATGAGATGGATCTGAGCACTGCATCATGCCAGAAAGTCAGGGAACATCCAACCAAGAAAGTTCAGAGCACATGGACAAGCAGGAGCAACTGGAAGGATGGAATGGAGGGTGCTATGGATTTATAACCCAGGTGCAGAAATACATGATTCCATAAATGAGTAAATGAGGGAGAGGAGGCAAACTTTACTTGGAAAAGATTTTCAATTAGCATATGCAGATACTCCCTCCAAGAAGGGGAGTGCTGGACTGAGACTGGCAGTCACGGAAGAGATGGAGACAAGAATGAAACACTGCCTTAGCAAGCCATGAAGGGTGACAGCACCAGGCACCTCTGACACAATGTAAAAATTTTCCCACACCCCTGGACTGAGAACATTCCACAGAACACCCAGCCTATTCCTCAAGGTTAGGAAAGACAGGGAGAAGTGGGGGTCACAGACCATAGAAGGGAGGACTGGTGACAACCAATGCAGTTGGAGCCATTAGTGGGACTCTGGGACAGGAAGCAGCACTCATGGTAACCAGTAGCATCTGAGCTTCATCTGGTACTGAATAATAACAACAAGCCAATATCAGTTCTCAGCTGTGTAAAGCCCTGGGGAAGTGAGGTGACAGGAAGGAGCATGTCCTGAGGGCCGTGCAGGGTCTCTGTCTTGTCTTCACAGTCTCAGGATAGCTCAGATTATTCAAAACAAAAGACTTTTGTTGTTTAGGAAATATAAGTATAAACTAAGGAGTGGTAGAGAGATCAGTGGTCATGGGATCAGGGAAGAATTTGTGACTGATGGAACACAGGCCATGAGGCACCCTGTCCTTGCACCTGCCAACCTGGTCCTGTGGGTTGGGTGTATTCCCAAGGGCTCAGCATTGGAAGCTTGTTCCAGTGACTCAGTGTTGGGGCACTGAAGAGTTGCGTTTTAGTGGGGACAGAGGTCACAGTGGTGTGCTCTCAAAGGGATCAGCACAGTTCTTGTGGGATCCTAGTGAGTTCTCTTGAATGCAAGCTCTTAGTAATGAGTCCCTTTTTGAGCTCTGGTTCCTTCTTGTGGTATGAGCTCCCTTCACATGCATTTCTGCTGTTGTGATGCTATCCTCCCCAGAGCCAGGCTGAGCTGCCATCAGCCCCATGTCTGGAACCTTCAAAATGAACCTAAGTGAGACTCTCTTCTCTATAAGTCACCAAGCCTCAGGCATTGCATTACAGAAAAAGAAAACAGACTACTACCCCATAGAATGAACCACACCAAGAGTGAACGCTAGTGTGTGGTGTGGCCTCTGGGTGACTCTGTCGTGTCAGTACAGGCCCATGTATGTGCACCATTCTGTGAGAATATTAATTTGGGGGAAAGGCTCTACATGAATGGGTGCAGTGGTTTATGAAGAGTATGTGTACTTTCCTCTCAATTTTCCTATGAAAATAAAACTGCTCTTTGAAAAGTCTAATTTTATAAGATGTGGTTTAAGATATTCACCCTTTATTCACTTCTTTTATGAAAGCCACCATTGCTGAACAAAAATGATTACTACACCTGGAAAATAAGTGAATGCTGGTTGACAGGCAGTCAACAACAACTCTACCCAAAATGCTTGTTTTGAACTGCAGTTAAAGCATTTGAAACTATCACATTAAGACTGGAAGATAGGGCTGGTAGAGTGCTTGCCTCTCAAGCATAAGGCCCTGGGTTCGATCCCCAGCACTGCAAAAATAAATAAATAAATAAATAAATAAAAAATAAATAAATAAAAGACTGAAAGATGATGATATCAAACAACTTCTAACTCAAATCCTCTGTGATTCCAGGCTTTGACAAAACTTTCAACTTTGACAGGCTTTGAACTTCCTTTTCTGCCCTGCATTACTCCATGCCCTTCCCTGCAGCATCGATCCCTCTTAGGGCCTGACATGACATCATAGCCTCTCTCCTAGTAACTCCTGATGTCACAGACACAGGACCCACAGAACTATGACTTCACTGCTCACTAGAGCCCTGCAGCAGTTGACTTATCCCAGCAGAGGCCAGGGAAGCATGTGAGCCTCTGGTCTGTCTCACACTAAGGAAGGTAAAGAGGAACACCAGCTCACTAGAACTGATATAGAGGACAGTGCCTGAACCCAGGTAGACAAGACACCCACTTCTTCACTTACTGGAGGTGCAGCACGGGTCAGATGCCTATACATGACCCATCCATGATCCCATCCTTTAGAGGTTCAGAACCCACCAGCATACAGGAACTTGCATGTCAACCTATCAATCAGCACAGGGCCCCTGCATGGGAAGAGGGGGCCCAGAAAGAGGCAAAGGTCACAGGTCCATTATCCAGATGTACCTAGCTCCTGAGCTGGGGATACATGGGCTGCACACTGGTCACCACCCACCCTGTCCCTCAGGACCTCCTGTGGGCAGCAGGAGGAGATAAGGAGAAACCACAGTGGGTGTTGGCTCAGGTGGTGCTGCCCTCCTTGCCTTGCCCCACCTGGCCCCAGCCCACCTGTACTCCTGCCCAGGCTGGAGCCTGCCCCAGGCTATACCAGCCTGAGATGGCAGTGGCAGCTGAAAGCTGAGATGGACGGAGTACACAGTGTGACCAGGGCAGAGTATAGAAACATTTTGAGGAAAATTATATGAAGTCTGACAGGGTGACTTCAATTTATGTAAAGGTAAAACATAAGACAACTCTAACAAAGAGTGGATGGCACAGTGATCTATATGTCTTTCAGGCTTCTATATTTTGCCTAATCAGTCAAATACTAATTCTAAATGTACTGGGAAGTTGTTAGTATACCTAGAGTTGTTCCCAGAACAGCTAAATAATGACAAACTCAAGAAAAACTAGAGAACCTCAGTATGTAGAAAACACAAAATAAATTGCTCAAACATTCACATACAGGTTTTTATAGAACACGAGATTGGTTTTTCTTGGTTAAAATCCTAGAAAAAGCAGCATAGGTAAAGGGTAAGGTATCCCACCCTCCAGCAGCCTTTCTTGTTCCACATTTCAACTGCCACCCCAAAAGACACTGAGTGGTGTCTGCACTTCTGTTCTCAGTATCTGTCCCATCCAGTGTTTCCAGGTAAGGGCAGGAGGACACACAGTGGCTGATCCCAAATCTACCTCCTCATGCAGATGCTGCTCAGCCAGAAACTGCTAGATATTCCCCCTGTGCTAGGCAGGGATGATCCCTGACAAATCCATGACTGCACTGGAGCCTGGGCATGGATTGAGGGATCCATGCAATAGAAATAGCTCATCACCCTCAAATCCAACATCCACAAACCTCCCCAGGAGATTGGGAAGCATTAGTGGGTCCCATGACAGGGAGGTGGTAGAGGATGAGCACAGCTAATATTCTCATAGTCATGGTCAGGTGGACAAAACCTGATGCATCCAGCCCAGAGGGTGTGTGCAGGGCTGTGCCAGCCCAGTGATTTCATGCTGGACCCAGCAGCTCTGAAGGCCTGCTGTTACCTTGTCACACTTTTCTCTTGCTTTGGGCTAATAAAACTTTAACAAGCACCTTGTTGTGGTGTTTCTGTACCTGATCCTACTGACTGCGTCTTTCCCCCTGACTTTTTTAAGTCAGGATTTCCATGCCTTGGCACAGCTTAGTCCAGAGGAGAACCACGTGGGCATCCCCTCCTATGAGGAACTCCCTCTCTCAATGCTACAGCTTCCCTATCTAGCTAGGGATATTTAAGACCAGTTGGCAGCAGACACCATCTCCATCAGAGCTGTGACAGCCTCAGCCTGGTGAAGTCACAGCTCAGTGCCTGCCCAGGCAAGTGCCCATGTGTGCCTGACTTTTTGTCACCCAGAAGACAGAAGCCCTGATTCAGAGTAGTGGAACCTGTGTTCTAGCCCCAGTACTTGCTTATCTTGGGGCAATTTTGACTGCTGTGCTCTGCTTTAATTTTTCATCTGTCAGGATATTTATCCAATCTTCGCATGGGGCTATTGGGGTCAGTGAGGAAATAGATGAAGATTAAAAAAATCTGACATGTCTATGGTGTAAAAGGTGGCATCTTGCCAAAGCTGACTCTGTGACTGATCCCCCCTACTCTACCTGCTTTTCTATGTGATCCCCATGGAAGTCAGAAGGAATCCTATTCATCTACCATGCAGTCTGTTGGCTCTCAGGCAATGACAGTTTTCTCTTACTTGAACCTGCCAAACCAAGGGAGAACATCTGTCAGGTCTCTCAGGGGAAGGAAACCCCTGGAAGGAGCCTTTATGCAGGACCATCTCTGTGCAGGACACTCCCCAGCATGAAATACTAGATTTGGGGTGTTTTTGGAGATTGGTTTTCTGGAAAAGATAAGGAGCTATGCCCTGGGCTGCCACAAGTTTCCCAGGAGTTGGGTTCCGCAGAGCAGCCTGGCTTCCTGTACTGCTGAGGTGTGGGGAGTGATCAGATACATAAGCATCTTCACTCCAGGGCTCTGACTGGCTTATTTACAAGCAAGTCTGCATCTGGATGTGTGACAGCTAATCCCCAGACTCCCCAACCACAAAACTCTTCAGATATGCCCATCCTGGGAAAGGAGACACAGTGGCTGGCCAATTGGTGGTGTTTCCACTGTTCCCCATGGGCAGTATTTTGTAATAAACTCTTTTCCTGACTCCATTATGCATAGAGAACTGGCTTGTACCCCAGAGGCATACAGGGATCAGGTAGCCTAGTCCAGATGGTGGAGGGGTGGTGCCCGTGATAGACAAACATCCTAAACATAGCTTTGGAGGAGGTGCACCCCCTCAATCTCAGACAGGTCCTCATGGCACCCATAGGGCCTGCTCTGCACTTCTGTAGCCAGGTCCCTCACACCTGCCCTGTTCCCTGCCCAGAGATGCTTCCAATTCTCCTCCCTTCCCTTCCTCTCCAAACTCCTCCTGAGTCTGCAAGCCATCCAGAAGATTAGCCCCCCACTAATGCAGGGAGAATACACAAGCCAGAAACAGCACAACTGTCCTTCAATAGAACAATGGTACATAGCTTTTGAGACATTCACCCACTGGATTAATGCAGCAAGAATGAGTAAATGAATTACATACAACTAGATGATGACTTGCACAAAATACTGACTGGAAAGATTAAAATTAAGTGCTGTATGGTCCCATCCTAAAGAAGGCCCTGCAGTACCCAACCCCACTAAGACCACTAAAGAGGAAGCTCTAGTTGGCCTTCCCACCCTCTCCCTCAGAAGTAACTCTTTAGCCAGCCCTCGCTTTCTCATTTTCCCAGTCTCCAATGTCTGCAAAAGTCCTGGAAGACAGAAAATATTTGGGTCTATTTATTGGGCTCTCAATTCTATTTAGTTGTCTATATGGCTCTCCTTATGCTAGTACCACACTGTTTTGATGACTATTTGAACTATGCATCCTCCAATTTTGGTCTTCTTTTTTCAAGATATTTTACATAAATTATTTGAAATTATTTTGCAGGAGATAATATTTGTCTCATACTATTTCTTAACTTGTACAATAAATTAGATTAGCATGAAGTCATGATATTTGTTTTATAACTTGGGTTATATTCAGATATTACTTTGGTGGCTCAGATTGTTCCATCTTTGGCCATGGGATTCTTTTAGTTGACTCCAGTATCCCATTGACATACAGCTATTTTTTATTTGTTCTAATTAGTTATACATGACAGTAGAATACATTTATGCATTTTGATAAATCATACATAAATTCTGTATAATTTTTCATTTTTGATTATACATACTGAAGGATCACATTGGTCATGCAGAAATATGTATGTGAGGTAATAATGTATGTTTCACTCTACTATCCTTCCTACCCCCATACCCCATCCACTCCCTTCACTCTCCTCTACCTAATATAAACTCTATTCTTCCCTATTCCCCCCGCACTTTATTGTGAATTAGCTTCTGCACATCAGAGAAAACATTTGACCTTTGGTTTTGGGGGTTTGGCTTATTTCACTTAGCATGATATTCTCTAACTCCATCTATTTACCAGCAAATGCCAGAATTTCATATTTCATTCTTCTTTAAAGCTGAGTAATAGGCCATCATATATATATATATATATATATGTGTGTATATATATATATACACACACACACACACATATATATATACACATATGATAAATATGATATATATATATATATCACATTTTATTTATCCATTCTTCTATTGAAGTGCATCTAGGTCTGTTCCATAGTTCAGCTATTGTGAATTGAGCTGCTATAAACTTTGATGTGTCTGTGTCACTGTAGTATGTTGATTTTAAGTTCTTTAGGTACAAACTGAAGAGTGGGATAACTGGGTCAAATGGTGGTTCCATTCCAAGTTTTCTGAGGAATCTCCATACTGCTTTATATAATGGTTGCACCAGTTTGCATTTTACAATTGCAGCTTTTTCCTTCATCCTCGCCAACATTTATTGTTGCTTGTATTCTTGATAATTATCATTCTGACTGGAGTGAGATGAAATTTTAGAGTAGTTTTGATTTGCACTTCTCTAATTGCTAGAGATGTTGAAAATTTCTTCATATATTTGTTGATTGATTGACATACATCCATTTCTCTCCTCTCTCTCTCTCTCTCTCTCTCTCTCTCTCTCTCTCTCTCCTCCTCCCTCCCTCCCTCCCTCCCTCTGTGTGTGTGTTTCTGGCTCTCTCTTCACTTCCTGACTTTTCTGTCACTGTATAGTTCATTGTTCATCTTATACATTTTCAGTCCTTGTTTAGAATCACCTATTTTTCCAGGAATTTGGATGCTTGATGGAGAATGGTATAGAAACCAAGATTGTGTTGCTGGATGGAGTTATTGGTATAGGGTTTTGTTGCTTCTGGACCCTTTCAGCTGACATAGTTAGGAAATTGATGTGTGAATGTTAACCTGTGCATATTCACCTGTGTATATGTAGGAATCTTCAATTATTTGTATATGTGGCCCTATATCCTCATTAAAGCGACCATGATTTATATTGATGTCTCCAACTCTAATCCATTACATGGATCATTCTATGCTCTTTCCCTTGATCACTTCAGTAGTGGTGAACCTGGTTCTGCCCACTTGCCACACATCTGTTTAATATTAATCAGTACTTTCTCCACCCTTGATTTATGTACCAGCCTTTAAATTCAAAAATGTGTTTAAGAATTTGGGTGTGAGCACTCAGAGTCATCAGGTTGTGCTATTTTCTACACTGTTAGCTGAATCTCAGGAAGCTTTAAATGATTATTGGTGGCTTCACACATTACCACTCCTTCATATCAGTGTCTTCTCCACACTTGATTTACAGAGCACCGACATAAATAAGCAAGAAAAAAGTTTATTTATAAAACATTTATAAAAGTTTATTTATAAAAGTTTATTTAAAAAACAAGGAGAAAAATGGGGTATAGGGAGGTAGAAAATGTTGGCAGCAGTGGGCATCCCACCTGCTCCCAGGCTGCAGGGAAATGGGCCAGACAGCAGTAGCAATGAAATGAAATGGGCCAACAGTAGCACCCTGGACCCCCTCAGGGACTGTTCTGCAGGCTAAGCTGGATTGGCCATCATCCCATTTACTGTTTTCCAAGGACCCAGAGAGGAACCTGCACACTGCCTGGGAAACAGATCCTTGGGGTCAGGAGAAGGGTACCTCTTCTTAATGTCAAGCAAAATGGAGATGTAGAGAAATGTGTGACCCCTTGCAATGGTACCAGAAAGTGAATGCTGCTCCTTCCTCCCTCTATCCACTTTAAGTTCCAGTGAAAAGCATAAAAGGAGGCTACATCTGGCTTCCCATGGAAACTGGATCAGAGGCAGACCATGTCAGTTCAAACCTGTGGACATGTCTGTCTCCTTCTCCTCATACCAGCTTAGAGTCTTGGACCTCCAGTTGACTAGAGAAAGGAAGGGATCTGAGATAAGTTTGTGTTAGAAATCTAGACAGAGCATAAGACCCAGGTTGGGGAGTAAAGAGATAGGAAAACTTGATGATTCCCAAGGAAGCTGTTCTTTCAGACCAGTTTGCTTTTCAGACCTCATGTTTTGCCTCCTGATTCAGAGGAAGTTAGGCTGGTATATGGTCCAACAGTTCTGTGTCCAACACACTCTTGTCAGGTGCTGTGAGAGCCTGAATACAGAGTTGCTCCTTGCTGTGCCCAGGTCAAAGGCAGGGTGCCAGGGGTGAAGGTGGGAGTGTGCATGCACCTGAACACAACTTTCTTGTTAGGCTCCTGGACTTTCTCTGCAATGAGGGGATGCTGCCTGGGTGGGTCCTGGGGGAAATTTGGGGGAAATAATGCTTCCAAACACAAGGACATCTATGGTGCTGAGTCCCATGTTCACCATGAGGGTGCAGTGTCTATTGAGGCTCAGTTTTTTTAGGTCTTCTTCAATTCCTTTGAGAATTATCTTATAGTTTTCAGTGAGTCAGACTTGCATGTGCTTGGTTAAATTTATAAGTGTAGGTGCTTTTCAACTTGTGATGGGGTTATGTCCTGAAAACTCCTTTGCAGGTTGAAAATATCCTTAAGTTGCAAATTCATACACTTAACCTGAATATCATCACAGCTGGGCAACACAGTACTTTGTACTGGTTATTCACTCAACACTGCATTGTACTGGTGATTGCCTGGTTCAGCTGGGAGCTGTGACTCACTGCAACTGTGGAGCTTCTCAAGACACCATCATATTGCATGTTGCTGCTCGGGGCAATGCCAAATTCACAGTTCCTACTGAATTCACATCACTTTTGCACCATTATAGAGTTGAAAACTCATAAGTGGAACCATTATGAATTGGGGAGCATCTGTCAGTTACTCTTTTTGATGCTGTTGTAAAGGAAACTGGTTTCTTCACTTCCTTTTGGATTATTCATTGCTAGTATTCAGAAATGAATTATTTTGCATGGTCTGTTGGTCTTTTATCCAGAAACATTTATGATTTATTATCTTTAACCATTTCTGTGTTGATTCTATAGAATTGTTTATATGTAAAGTCATGTCTTCACAGAATAGAGATAATTTCACTTCTTTTCTAACTTAGATGTCTTTTATCCCTTTGTGTTGCATTGTTGCATTGGCTAGGATTTCCAATACAGCGTTGAACTAATGTGGTGAAAGTGAGCATCCTCATCTTATTCCTTAGGGGGAAAGATTTGGCTTTTAACTATTGAGTGTTAGTGACCCTTTATTAGGATGAGGGAGTTGTCTTGAATTCTCAGTTAGTTGTACTATTTTTATTAGTACATTAAAATTATGCATGTTAATAGGATTCCTTGTCACATATTTGGGTATGTACTTATGAGTTCAATATAATTGGCTCAATTTTGTTTTGTTGAAGTTTTCATCATTGTTTACAATAAAAAAAAAGAAAGGGAGCAAAAAAAAAGAATAATAGCAAAAAAAATGTGTTGGGCTTTGACAAATGCTTCCTTGCATCTGTTGACATGATTTCTTTTTTCCCCTCCATTCTGTTAACATGGTATAGTACACTGATTGAATTGGATGGCTTATGACCATCTTTCATTCTTGTGATAAACCACTCATGATCGTGATGTATATAATACTTTTGCTGTTTTTTTGGAATTGTTTTGCTAGCATTTTCTTGAGGACATTTATTAAGTGTGATGGTCTGTGGTTGTTGTTTGTTTTGTTATTTCTTTGTCAGGTTTTGCTGTCAGGGAAATGCAGGACTAATACAATGAGTCAGAGATTGTTCCCTCATATTTATTAGAATATTTGAGAATGATTAGTGTAAATTCTTCTTTAAAGTCTTAGTTGAATTCACTAAGTCATCTTTCATGGTGGTTTTTTGTTGGGAAGTTTTTAACTATTGATTCTTTGTTATTTGTCTTTGTTATTCCTCTGTTTCTCCTTTCTTTCACTTCTTGAGTCAGTTTTAGTGGTTTTGAGGACCTTATCCATTTCATATGAAGTTGTTCGTGTGCAATAATTTATAGTATTTTCTCATAAACCTTTATGGAAAAAGAATTTCTAAAACATTGCTAGAAATCTTCCCCACTGCATTTCTGATTTTAACAATTTGCTACTTTTGATGTAGTCAAAGGATGAACTTTTGATTTTGTTTTCCTCATTGCTTTTATAGCATTATATTTAATTAGTCTTCACTCTAATTATCATTAATCCCTGCCTTCTGCTTGGTTTGGCATAGCTTACTCTACTTTTTCTGATAGAGAAATTCTACTATAAGGTTATTGATTTTAGATGCTTCTTCCTCTTCACTGTGAGCATTTAAAAGTTCCGTCTGAGCATTGTTTTCAATAAGTTAATAAGCTGTGTTTCCACTTATTTTATCTCAAATTATCTCAAAATAAAGATTTTTTTTCTGTGACTGACTACTGGTTAATTGTATGTTGTTTAATTTCCATGTATTGTTTTAATTTTCCCGTTCTTCTGTTATTAACTTAAGATTCATTCCATTGCAGTGAGGAAAGATAGTTTACATGATTTTGAGCTTTTAAACGATAGTGAGACTTGTTCTGCTGACTAACATATTGGTCCAGTCCAGATAGTTTCATGTGCCTTATTTGCATTCATTTATTATTTTGCCAATTATTCTATTATTGATACAGAATTTTATTCAAATGTTGTCAGAAAAGATACTGGATATGACTTTAATAACTTTTAATACTTCACTCTTGTCTATAGCATAACATATGATCTAACATGCAGAATGTGCCATATCTCATTGAAAAGAATGTGTATGCTGAAGGTGTTGGATAGAATGTTCCATTAATATCCATTAGATCCATTTTTTTCTAGTATTCAGTTTAAATCCAATGTTTCATTTTTATTAGTTGATTTTCTATGTGGATGATTTTTCTATTGATGAAAATGGGGACTTAATTCTCTTTTGTTATTTTATTGTAGTCTATTTCTCCCCTTAAATCTGTTAATGTTTGTATTATAGATTTGTGCAACCCACAGTTGTGTCCATGTATATTTACAATCGTTATTTCCTCTTACTGTATTAGTCCCTTTCTCATTATATAATGGCCTTCTTTTCTCTTTTTGCAGTTTTGGACTTGAAGTTTATCTTACCTACATGGTTATTCCTGCTGCCTTTTTGTTTGTATTTGTATGGAATATCTGTTTCCATCCCTCCAATTTTAGTCTATGTATGTCCTTGCAGATAAAGTGGGCCTCTTATAGACAACGTGTAGTTGGGAATTATTATTTTTTTATTATTCCATTACTCTATGTCATTTAATTGAAGAATTTAAAGCATTTATATAAAGGTAACTATTGATAGGTAATGACTTAGTACCATTAGTTTGGTGCTTATTTACTCATTGCTATGTACATCCTTCTTCTCTTGCTAGTTTTTCTTGGGTTTAAGTGATACACAGTATGGTTGTTTTATATCTGGTTGCTTTTGATATTAGTGTATGTATTATAGGTTTTGGCTTTGTGGTTACTATGAGGCTTACAAAAACATCTTATAACAAGTCTATTTAAACAAATAACTGATATATTTGATTAAAGAAAAAAGGAAAAAAAAACTTCATAATTTGACTCCTGCCACCCCAAGTTTTGAATTTTGATTATATATATATATATATATATATATATATATATATTTTTTTTTTTTTTTGCAGTGCTGGAAATTGAACCAAGGGCTTTG
Organism: Sciurus carolinensis; assembly: GCF_902686445.1. Classification (NCBI taxonomy): domain Eukaryota; kingdom Metazoa; phylum Chordata; class Mammalia; order Rodentia; family Sciuridae; genus Sciurus; species Sciurus carolinensis. The sequence continues at coordinate 114,013,459 of NC_062220.1, read as the reverse complement.
ATGCTTGCAAGGCTAGCACTCTACCAACTGAGCTTTATCCCCATCCCATGTTTTGAATTTTTGATATTATGATCTACTTAGTTTATATTTTCTACTCCTTGATATGACTTTAATAATTTTTAATAGTTCACTCTTGTCTATAGCATAACATATGCTATAGACATATTTGTCTTTGTTATTCCTTAAAAAGTTATTGTAACTTGTCATTAATGGTTTTGTCTTTTAATCTTTGGGCCATATGCATAAGCGTTTATATGTTATGGTTATACTACTCAACTATTCGTAAAGTGCCTGTGCACTTACTATTGCTAGTGAGTTTTATACCTTTGCCTGTTTTTGTGTTACACATTTGCTTTTTTTTTCTTTTATTATGAGGGAATCCACTTAGCATGTTTATAAGACAAGTCTGGTGGGGTCAAATTCCTTCACCATTTGTTTGGAAAAGTCTGTATCTCTTCTTCATGTCTGAAGGAGAATTGTGCTGGGTGCAGTCATCTTGGGTGGTAGTTTTTTCTCTTTCTACACTTCAAATGTATCATCTCATTCCTTTTAGGCCTGTAAAACTTCTGCTGAGAAGTCTATTTCCAGGCATATTGGAATGCCCATAGAAGTTTTGCCTCTTCCTCTTGATGCTCTCAGGACCCTCTCTTATTCTTTGATTTTTGAGAGTTTTCCTATTATCTGCCTTGGGATAGTAAAATTGGGGGTGAATCTCATTGGTGAACTTTGACCTATTTTGTGCATCAGTACTTTCATCTATTTTTAGGTTAAAAAACATTTCTGGTATTTGTTGGAATAAATGAGCTACACCTTTGTAATTGTCTCCTCCTCTTCAAAGACAATGTGTCATACATCTGCCTTCTTAATCCTATTCCATAGACCATTAACCCTTCTTCATTTCATTTCTTTCTTTTTTCTCCTCTATGGTTTTTTCAAAAGGACTGTACTAGAGCTTACTGATTCTTTGCTTTGCTTGCTGCATTCTGCTGCTGAGACTCAGTATATCCTGGAGCTAATTCATTGTGGGTTTCAGGGTTTTTGTGTGATTTTAAACAATGATTTGAGTAGCTTCCTCATATTAGAGAAAAAAAACTGACCTTTGGTTTTTTGGGACTGGCTTATTTCATTTAGCAGGATAGTCTCCAGATCTGTCAATAAGGGGGAGGATAAAAAAAGATCAGTGGAGTAAACAAAGGACAATGAGGGGAAGAGAGGAGGGATGAAATAAAGACAGTAGAATGAATCTGACATAACTTTCCTATGTACATATACAAATGTACCACAGTGAATCTCACCCTCATGTACATCCACAAGAAATTAATTTTAAAAATGACTATAGGCAAATTGCAGAAAGATTTGTAGAAGGAAGGAAGCAGGGGGTGGGAGGAGGAGTGGGGTAGGGGAGGTACTGGGAACTGAACTAGAACATGATGTATTCCATGCTTTTATTATTATATCAAAATGAATTATACTATCATGTATAACTAAAAAAACCAATAAAAATTAATTACTTGAATCCCTTGGTTCACCTTCTCTGGCCAAGTTTCTTTGTTATTTCTCTGTGTTTCTCAGGGTTTGCTGAGTTCATTTAAAATGACTCTTTCAGATTCTTTGTCTCAGATTCTTCCCTCGACACTGTGAATTCTGTAGAGGAGCCCATGTATGCAAAGCCCACTCATGGTAGTGCTTTTACTTTTGAACTCCTTTTCTGACATTTCTTCTACCATGCTGTCATTCTATTAATATAGAATCTAGGTTTGCTTGGAACACTTTCTACCCTTGTTTTTTTCATGATGTTCATGTATCTTGTCCTCTAGCAGTGCAGATCTGAGGTATTGCAGTTTTCCCCCAAATAGGCTTATGGTGGCCCTGCAAGTTTCCAAAATCTCTTCTTCAAGGGGGAGACTGATATTAGCAGCAGCCACTACAAACAATAGGCAGCCCTAAACCAAAGAGCCCCATGAAGATGTTAACAGTATTGCCATAATAAACAGAGAGGATGAGTTCAATTATTATCTACAGTATAGTAAATAGATTTGCAATGAGATCTGCAGTTTCTAATGGTGAACAAAAGGATGGAGGGGTGTAGGATGTAACTGTTAATGGGATAAGAAAAGAGTATATAGAAATACTAGATTGTAGGAAGAGTAAAAGCAAATCAAAAGAAGTTGATTGTTAGCATGAGAAAAAGGGGAAGAGACACTGTGGAAACAGATAAGCAAAAGGAAAATAGAGGGAGAAAAATAAAGAAATAAATTTAAAAAATAAAGAAATAAAAACTTAAAATTTTTCAAAAAGGAGAAAATAAGTCTACACTATACAGTCATATAGTATTCAAACTTCCCAGTCTTCAGTAGCCTGATGCATGAGAGGTAACTGACAATGAGCTGCCAGTCTCCAGCAGATGTCTCAGGATGGGATTTGCCCCACCTAAAGCTGGCAGCTTCCGCTTCCAGGATAATCCACGATGGCTGCACTGGCTTCCAGATGTGTTGGCAAATGGGGAACTGCAGGGCAGGGCATGGGCACTGAGTTCATGTGGGGCACAGTCGGTTGGGCAGGGGGTCTTGGAGGCAGGGCTTGGTCAGTCGGGCCAGGGGTCCTGCAAGTCCTGACAGTTGCAGCAACCACATGGGTACTGTGACGATGGACTTCCAAGTAAGAGCAGGCAGCTGGCACTCCACTGGCAGTCACAGGCAGTCTGCAGACTACTTATGGACAATCGGTGGGTGGATCTGGGGGGATGGTGATGGGTAGGTGAAAGGCAGGTGATGGACTTGCAAAAGGCAGGTAAATGGGCAAATGCCGGATGATAGGCGGCAGTCAGCGAGCAATCTGCCCTCAAAATGTAGGCAATATGCTGGTAGATGGCAGGTGATCATGTGGACTAATGAGGTAAACAGCAGGGGATCGATAAGCAGCAAAGACGGCTTCACAGAGAAACAGTTTTTCTTCTGCTTGAAACCTGAGTTTCAGAGCAACAAGCAACACAGCCTCCCTATAGTCCACCGTCTTTGAACTCCAGTGCCTTTACTTCTAAACTTCATGTTTTGGTTCTTATAAGAGTTTCTACTGCCCTTCCTCCTCACCAGGTCTTGCACGCTGTGTGCCTTTCACATTAGTGCATGCACACAGTGACCATTGCCATTTTAAATCTCTGGTCTTAAAATGCCAATATCTCTGCCATATCTGAACCTGGTTCCAAGGCTTGCTCTATCTCTTCAAACCACATATTGTCTCTGTTAATATTGCACGTCTCCTACTTCCTCCATTAGAGATGTAGTGTGTTAATCATAGTTACTTTAATTTTCAGTTGGGAAATCCTCACATAATTGTGTATCTCAGTGTGGTTCTGATGCTAGCTCTGTCCCTTCAAATGATGCTTTTATTTCTTTTAGTATGGCTTTTCACATTTAGTCCTGATGTGGGTGCGATGTATGGAGAAAAAAGTAGTGAGGCAAAAAGATCTTTAGTGTGATTTTTTTTAAAATTTTTCTAATTCAGAATTGAGGTGTGTTAGCTTGTGGTGTATTTCTTTTAATTTAGTTGTGACTTTAGTTTCCCCGTAGGGATTTCTTTTTCATGCTATCTGATACTTCCCACTCCTTCTGTTGAAACCTGCTGTCAGTATACAGAGGTTCTAGGGACAAAGAGTGAGGTGCGGAGAGAGGAAAGTCTTCTTTTATCCTGTGACTAGTCAATGAGTGAGCCTGAAACCCTGGACTGTGACTCAACAAGTCCTTCTTATTCCTCCTTCTCAGATGTGACAGGAAGTACAAAGGGAAAACTGGAGTTAGATATTTCCCTTCTCCCAGGTGAAAGGCTAGAGGCTAGATTTGGATCCTTTCCACTCCCCAGTCCAAGGAGACCCTGTCACAATCTAAACTGGTTATTCTCTGCTCAGGTGGTTTCTCCTGTGGGCATATGTTCTTTTCATAAAAAGGAGAACAGAGTCAGATGGACACAGATCCTAGTGCTTCCATTTTTTTCATTCCCTACTAGAAGTAAGAGGCTACCTTTTTCTGATGTTCATCCTGAAAAATTAGTAGGGTAACTGAAGTAAATGCATGAAAGTATGAAGAGGTCCATAAGACTGGCTCTTCCCTGGAGACTTTTATTTGCTCAGCTTGACAGCACTGCACCTCCAGTCATTTCCAATGACAGTGTCAGTTTTCCTACCCAACTACAGGCTCCAGCAGAGTTTCCTGCTTGGTTAAGTTAATGGTCTAGATTTTCCAGCCACACCAATTTGGGGAGCTCTGGTTGACCCTTTGACCTCAATCCTCTGATGAGGCTGAAAAGAGTAAACATTTTCAGTTTGTTCTGCTCTTGGAGGACTGTGAGGATAAGTGTGTTGACTGCAAAACTCCATATATATAGGCCCAAAATTGGAAGCATTTGAGTTATTCTTTAGAACTAAAGTCTGATGAACTTTGCATGTTAACATGGAAAATAGGCTCCTGCCAACCCTATTCCTAAAAGAGGGTAGAGATGTACTCAACATTTCCTCCTCCTTTTTCAAAGCAGGATGCCACAAATCACTCAAGAATATGTTACATCCTAGATGAATGTTTTCCTAGGTTACAGAACAAAAGTGAGTTTTCTATTTTTGTTCTTCCTGGTCCAGGTGTTCTGATGCCAGGCCTTTATTCACTGGGTGAGATGTCCACTTGGGTGATTGGAATAAGACTTATTAACATCAGAAAGCCTAAAAAAGAAGTGGCATCATTTGCAAAGACTAAACATGGTATGGAAATTCCTGGTGGATGTGAGGGATGGTACAGTGCACTGTGGTCAGGAAGGTAGGTGACAGTGGCAGCTCCAACAGCAAGGAAAAGACTTCCCTTTATTCTTCCAATGGATGCACTAGATCCTGGGCCACCATGCCTTAAACTCAAGAAATGTTTTCACTAAGACAGTGGAAAGTCCCATTTTTCAGAAATGAATCCATAGGCCAAGGCACACAGAATCATTTGGAGTGACAGTTGCATACCATCTCTGTTGGGGAGTCCAATCTATTCTCTGGGAAATCCCACAAAAGTAATTTAGTGCATCAATTTATTAGGCAGATATCATCCCATTAAATGTGTCCTGTAGTTATTCATCTGGCTCTATCACATACTCACAGCCTTTGCCCTGAGTGGCGTGAACCTCTTCTTATACTGGAGCAAAAAGTTGTCTGGTCTCAGCCTTGATTTTGAAAACATGAACACTTTCCTTCTTAGAAGGGGGAAGCAGGTATTTTTCACTAGGAATGGGAAAATACAAACTCTCCATTACTTAAGTCAATTAGAAAACTGCTGCTGTGGATTTAGATTGGCTGCCTAAATTTTCCACATCGGCCTACCAGTGGCCAAGAGATAAAACTCTCCACATTTCCACCTCTCAACTTTAAGCTGAAGGCAAGAAACTGTGAGAGCCTAATCAAAGTGAATGTGATTGTGGCTTGGGAAAGAATAGAGAAGGTAAAGAAGAACAATAATATGCCATATAATTAGTTTAGATGTCCCATCCGAACTTACCAACTGAAGAGATATTTCTGGCTCTCTAGAGGGGTGTCAAACAACCAGGTGATTGTGGGTGCTCGGGATGATGACAGGAGTCATCTTCTGGTGGTGAAGCTATGGTTTAATACCTGTAAGATTTAGCAATGTCTGAGCAATTAGGAGTATATCACAAGGCCTGTCCACTTTTCCATGAGTTGCTCCTCTGATGACTGGTTCCCCCATGTCTTCACAGTTCTGGATCTCCTGGTTGGGAAAAATGTGGAGGGTCCTGAGGATAGGGTCAGGTCCCAGGGGAAGCAAATTCCTGCACTGAAGTTATAATGTAAGCCATTGTACAGAATATTTGATGTTTACTTCATATTTTCAATGTGGAGAAAACACCCCTATTAGCAATGTCTGAAAGGGTCTTCCATATAAAACCTCATGAGGGCTCAATTGCAGCCCACTTCTGAGGTCCATCCTTATGTGGAGAAGGGCATAGGCAATATCTCTTCCTATATCAGACTATTTTCCTGACATAGTTTTGCTAGAGATATTTTAGGGTTTGGTTCATCTTTTTTGTCTTCCCTATCCATTGAGGTCTCAAAGTATCACAGTCTCCAAACACCTCAAGATTTACTGAGCTGTTTAATTACTTTGGAGAGAAAGACAGATTCAGAATTACCTGTATGTAGTCAGGTATATGAGACCTGGGAATACTGTCTGAGGTGTGTAAGTCTCAAGGCACTTCTGAGACCTCTCTCTTTCCTGAAAGATATGTCTCAACTTAACTGGAGATACTGTCACTGAAAGCTAGTCATCTTTTTCTTAAATTTCTACCAGGCTGGGACATTCAGGTGAATTCCACTTGCCAGTCTTTAAGGCATATGGCCTGTGACATAAGGCCCCACAATTTCTTGTGGCTATTTTGTTTTCACATTATTTTAGGCACAGAGTTGGCATGTTTTGGTCACCTTTTTATTGCCTACAATGATCCTCATCCTTTGAGGTTTGGTCTGGCAAATTTTGTTAACATATCTGGCCCACAATGAGGGCCTTGGTGAATATAATCACTTTTAACAAACCCAAACCTCTCAATAGTAAAATCACACTGAGGGTTTAGGTTCCAGTGGGGAAGATGGATTCAATTCCTGAATACCCAATTCTTGAGCTTCTTTTCATCTGCTCCCAAATATTCCAGGGAAAATGTAGTTAAATCAAATTCAGGCAAGAGGGTAAAGATTGTGGATTGGAGGTACCTGGTACTTGCCTGCCTGTCCAGAAGATGAATCCAAACAACGGAAGTGTAGCTGCTTATGGAAGTGGGTGGTCATTTGGAAATGCTGGAGTTCAATAGAGGGCAGGCACAGACCTGCAAAACCCAAATATATTGCACTATGAAGTGAAAGAGAGCACCCAGCAGTGATCACAGGGAAGAACAGTAAGACCAGGGGAGTGATTCCCCAGCAAGAGCAGAGGTGAAAGATGGAGAGTCCTAGTGAGCACAACATGCACAGGATTTAGCACTCTGCAGTAATGTAGTCTAAACATGTGATGGACCCGGGATGTGCCTGGTGAAGTGGCTCTGGAGAATTTCTCTGCCCTTCCCTGCATATTCTCATGATGCCATAGGTGGGAGCCATCTTAAGGGCTCTGTTGTCTGAACTTCTTTGAATTCAAAGACCCCTGCATTTTTCTGCCTTTCGGGGCCCCACAGAAATATCACTGCACCATCTCAATAGATGGCATCTCTGAGATTCACTTCAACCCTGGAGGGAGAGATTCTGATGCCTACTAACTAAGAGTTCTATGTAGTGGCAAACTGGTGGTGGCATGTGGTGTGAAACCTGGTGCTATACTCCCTAGCCCAAGCGCTGCTCTTTGAGACTCCTTGGCTCTCTCCACAGAGCTGGCATTACCCCAACCCTTAGTGCACACAGCAGAAGCAGCTCCAGGAAACTATCTTGGAAGTTAGGCTTTTTGCACTACCTCACTGACACATTCCAGCCATGGCGTGCACCCTGCTCCTGGAGTGCATGGCACAAATGACCTGCGCCCTGCCCAATTCCTTCTTGTGTGCAAAACAGAAGGTGGTATCCCAGCTACCTTCAGTCACAATTTATTCCTGGGAGTCACCTAATGAGTACTCCCCAGGAAAAAATGGAGGTGGGTCAAGGTGCGTTCACCCTCAGAAGACATGGTGAGGAACTTTGACTGGGCTCGGTTGTAAATATCCAATTTACCCTCTCGTTGAGCACCTCACCCAAGAGGAATCTGTTCTGTGGTAGTAATGCTAAAATTGTTGCTGTTTTGTGTTTCTCTTCTTTTCCCTTTTCTCTTCTTCCCAATATTTAATTTTTCTGTCTTCTTTCTTTTCTTCATTTCTTATAACTACTTCCCACTTTTTTTCCCTGAGCTATTTCTTGCATTCCCTATTGCCTCTTTTCTCCCCTTGTTAGTTGTTAATGTTTGCCTTTCTTTTCTTTCTCCTTCTTCTATGACTTTTCTCTCTTCCTGCTTTTTCCCTTTAAAAATTTTTATTCGTGTAAGTTTTAACTTTGTATTTCACTCCATAGTTCCCTGTTTTTTCTGGTAGTGGTGTTACTAGTCTTGATTTTTACCTGAACTAATTATCAACATTTTCCCCTTTTCTGTGTGACTGCAGACCAAGTGTAGCACTTTCCTCATGCTGGGTGCTTCCTCCTCTCCTGGGTGATGCTTCTGGCCAAGCAAAAAGAATTGCACATGGCTTCCACCATGACCCAATCCTGCTCAATCCTTGGTGTATTGTATAAGTTAAGGAATGTGAAGGATTATGTCCCCCAGCCAACAACCCATCCCCAAGTTAACTTGGCTAGGAAGGATCTAAAGTTCCATCCTGGACTCTCACCACACAGTAACAGTGGTAAAAAATCACAACTGTTGTGGATGCCGCAGCTACAAGAGGCCTCAGTCTCAGTTGCACCCACACCCTGTAAGGTCACATATGGCCAAGAATACGGGAGGTGAATGCCAAAGAGGGTCAGCTGTGATCCTGGTCCCTACTTCTCCCTGAGTCATGACTGGAACTGCACTAGTGTCCAAGAAGAGGATAAAAAGCTGCAGGTTCATCACCACAACTGGAACAGACAGTAGCAGAAATGATTTCAAGGAATATGCCAACAGCAATTAACCCGAGGAAACCCCCAACACCTGATAGGTGCTTCCCTTCCCATTGTAGGAGTAAACAGAGGGCACATCACACATGATCTGTTGCAGAGCAATCAGTGAAAATTCTCCCTTGGGAGCTTCCTGATAGTATGGGCTCAGCATTTCCCATAGTACAAATGACAACAGATTTCCTCCCAATACCTGGTTCCTCTGTGTCCTTCACATCTCTTCTCATTCTCTGATACCACAAACCTGTCAATTTCCACTTTGTCACATTCAGGCAAATGGACTAAGCCCAAAGAGCACCAAGGAGCTCCAACAAGGACAATAGAAGAGCCAGTAGGGCCTCTGTCTGTAATGGTGAGGACTCTGAGCACTGAACCCAAATAAGATGACAGCCTCCTACTGAGAGAAAATTTGCCAGGAAGTGGGTGGGAATGGGATGTTGTGTCTCTGAGCCTCCAGCTTGCCTCAGGATCACAGAGGTCAAGGCACAATCTGCGTGATGCATCTAAATGGGGCTTACACCAGGTCCCACGAGGGAGAAGGTGAATGTTGTCTTAGGGAAACTTTTCCCTCTTGGACCTCACAGGAATGGGACCTGCCCAGAAGAGGATGGTCTGGTGACTGATGCAGCAGAGCCCTGGATATATGAGGAGGTTCTAAAGGCAAAGTTTCTCTTCACTGCTACCCTATGAGAAGCAGAGCTGCGAGGGTGAGAGGCTGACACAGACATGCAGCTGGATGCAGCCTTGCTAGAAGTGGTGCAGGGACTCCAAGGTGAACTTGGGACTTTCTGCTTGGGTGGCCCTTTGGAGATGGCAGTAAAAGGAGGGCACCCTGGATTCAAGTACAAGGTTGCTCTTTGTCCCTTGGTCACTATGGAGATGCTCTGGATGCAGAGGGATGCTCAGCCTGTGCAGTTTTTCAGGGACAAGTTTACCCCATGGCATGTGTTGCTTGGGGACCCTCTTCTTTGGGAGCATATGTACATTGCCCCCAAATGGAGATATCAGATCTGGGGGGCAAGTATATGCTCCTGGATCTCTGGAGGTGGCCTTTCTTAGGGTGGTGCTGGTTCCTAGAGTTGAACTTGGGTATTTCTACTTCAGCACTCTTTGTGGTTAGCACCAAAAGTAGAAACAGCAGTGGCTCCTTGCACGTGTTTCCTCCTCGTATGTATCTCTTGGTCTCAATGGAGGTGCTTCTATTAGGAACTTCACAGGTATTTAGGCCCAAGCTTGCCTCATAGCACTTTCTGGTGCAGGGGGTCTCTCTACTTTTGTGACAGAGGCTCATTGCCACAAAGACTGGTATCAGATTTGCAGGCAAGTCTATGCTCCCAGATCCCACTGATGTCCAGGGCATAATAGCATTTTGGGGATAGTGCTGATCCCCAAAGGTGATCTTAGGAGTTTCTGCCTGGGCAGATTTTGGGGAATGACACTGAAAATCAGGGCAACCATGGCTCCTTGCAAGGACTGGGTCTTACTCTTGTGTGTCTGTGTACCTGTACCCCATGGAGTGTCCCAGGCATAGATTCTCCAGGAATGGCCACTCATGCAAAGTATATGAGCAGGGAGAGGTGCAGGGACTGTGTGTAAGTGATGGGGGGTGGACACTCGTGCCTGGACTGTGGATCCAGCAGGCAGACCCAGTGAGGTTCCCGGATCTTCTGGGTAGGGTTGAAGGTGCTGGGTTTGAGGATCAAGCACCAATGCAATGACAGGGACCCCTCCACCCATGGCTGGGCCCCAGAACTGTCAGGGATGGCCCACACCCTGCCCATGGGAAACTGCTGGGGAACACAATCTGCATGAGGAGGGGGCTTTGGGGTTTGAGTCTGTGTGTCTTCCTGCCCATGTCCTGGGAACACTGGAGGGGACAGTTGCTGAGAACAGAATGTGGGTGCCACCTATTGTCTGTCTGGGGTGACAGCTGAGGGATGGAGCAGGGCAGGCTGGGAGGGGCAGCTTACCTGTGACCCACAATTCGCTTCCCAAGTAATGAAGCCAGAAAAATCAAGCTTGTGGTCTCATAAACACTTGTGTGTGAATATTTGGGTGGCTTTCTTCATGTCTTCTAGATATTGAGGTTCCCAATTTCTCTTGAGTGAGTTTCTCATTGTTGTTTAGCTGTTCCAGGCATAACAGTAGCTCTCTGAATTATTTCAAAGTCCTATTGGAGGTCATGTATCCTGAGGTAAATACAATAAAGAAATGTATCCATATAGAACACTCTACTGTCCATGCTTTATATCAGAGTTGTTATTCTACTGGCATTGTATGAGTTGGGCAGCACTGTGTCAGAGTTTGTAATTTTTCACTGCGAAGTTTTCCATAGTGTCCTGCAAGAGGCTGTGTGCTTCCTCAGCCTCAGTGTGGGAAGCAAGCCAGGCTTGCTGTCCTCACTTCTATATTCGGGCTGCTGCTGTGCCCAAACCACAACCAGGCAATGGCCAGGCAGGAGCACAGGTGGGCATTGGACCATGAAGGGCATCACCTACCTTGGTTAATCCCCAGGCCCTGTGTGAGTGGGAACCAGCTTTCTGCTGGCAGTCCCAGCTCAAATCACAATGTCTGCTGTCTGTGCAGCAGGTAGGAAACACATGCCTGTGCTTCCTTATGGTTGCCATAGCCCCTGGCACATGCCCTAAGATAAGCACCCCTAGTGCCATGAGGGTCATGGATGTAAATGGCAGGAGCCAGTCCCTGGGACTTGCAAACTGGGAATCACTCACAGATGACAGGCAGTGCACAGGCATCTGATTCCAGGTGTCTGACTAGTGAGGGAGTGGCTTCCCCAGGGTTGCATCCTCTGTGCCTTGGCCACTCTGTCCTTTCATTCCTAGTAGAGGTCAGCTGGCACTTGCCTCTAACCTTGTTCTGGGACTGGTAAGAGGGCAGCTGGATGCTTCCCTACTGTGCATGTCCTGGTGAAGGTGGAGACAGGGGTATTGCATTTGAGAGCAAGGAGCTCTTGAAATTGCATGAATCCCTCCATACATGCCTGGGCCCCAGAGCTGCCAGGGATGGTTCTGGCCAGACAGAGAGGTAGCTGCTGGGTATTTGTGTTCCTGACTCAGAGGCATCAGAAGGAAGTGGCAGCTTTGGAAGAAGAGCCTGTGTGTCCTCCTGTACTTACCTAGGAACACTGGAAGGGGCATACACTGAGAACAGAAGTACAGGCACCACCCAGTGTCTGACTGAGGGGGCAGGCAGCTGTGAAGTGCAACAGGGCAGGTTGAGAGGGACAGTTTACCCTGTGACCCAAGATCATTTTCCTGGATATTGAAGCAAAACAAACCAAAAAATTCCACTCCTCAGTTTATACTCAAAAGAATTTAAAGTCAGTATACTACAGTGATGAAGCCATGTCAATGTTCATAGTAGCTCAATTCACAATAGCTAGACTGTGGAGAGGAAGCCGCTCAGCACAGTGCTTGGTTTCAGAGTAACCTGCTGGGCTTTGGCGGCTGCCCAGAGGAGGGGCCGCATAGGCAGGCGATTAGGTGCAGAGCAGGGTCCCAGGACCTAGGCTGCTTTTCAGTGGAAGAGCTGCAGAGACATGCTGAGGGGCGGAGCGAAGGTTCCAGGACTGCAGGCAGATTCTCCGAGGAGAGGCAGCCTAAGGAAACTCGTCTGTGAAGGGTGAGGCTCCCAGGCCCAGGAGGTAGGTCCGGGCCCTTGGGAACGTTGCCTGGGAAGGCTGCCCTGCCCAGGCGGCAAGAGACAACTTCCCCCGCTGGAGCAGTGAACACAGAGAGCTGGGAACTTTGCAGAGGAGGCCACTCAGCACAACGCTTGGTTTCGGAGCAACCTGCTGGTACTCCAGTGGCTGCCAGAGGAAGAGCTAGGCGGCGAGCTGTTTGGACTCAGAGAAACCTCGTGAACAATAGGGGCGGGGTTGCCCTATGGAGGAGGAGGTGTGCAGTGAGTTGCTTGGTCTCCAAGCGACCACACAGAACACCGGGTGGCTGCCTGGAGGAAGAGGCATGCGGAGGTTCGTTGGGGCTCGGAGCATCTGTACGAGGCTCCAGGTGGCTGCTCAGAAAAAGGTCACATAGCCAGTCCATTAGGTGCAAAGCACGGTCTGGGGACCTAGGCGCTTTTGGGTGAAGAGCTGCACAGAGACAAGCTGAGGGGTGGAGCGAAGATTCCAGGACAGCGGGCAGCTTCTCTGAGGAGGGGAAGACTAAGGAGACTCGACTGCAAAGGGCAGGGCTCCCAGGCCCAGGAGGTAGGTCTGGGCCCCTGGGAACGTTGCCTGGGAAGGCTGCCTTGCCCAGGCCGTAGTTATGGACTGAGGGGAACCTCCAGGAGGGGAACTGACCACCAAGACCTCCCCACCGGGTGAGACTTCCCTGCTGGGTGAGGTTTTCTCAGAAGGACGGTAAAACCAGAGGAACAGGCACAAAAAGGCCTTGCCTCAGCATGCAGCTTAGTTCCCCTTTGGTTGACCATTGGTCAACAAGTGGAGGCACCTCTGCCCACTAGCAGGGAATATACCGCACCTGAAGGCCACCACCCCTAGAGAGTCAGCTTCCTTGGGGAGCACTGCATTATCAACTTCCTCCAAGACTGCAGGCTACTGAAGGATAAGAGGGAATATACTAGCAATCTTCAGGGACATTATAAGTCAATAGAGGAAATCTGCAACATCTCAGCAGTCCACTGATACCTGAATGACATGAGAAAACAAGGGAAGAAAATGCCTAAAACAAATCTAGATGTTACATCAATAAAATCCAAAGACAGCATGGCAGAAGAAATGTCAGAAAGGGAGTTCAGAATGTATATAATTAACATGATAAGGGAAGCAAACGATGAAATGAAAGAGCAAATGCAGGCATTGAATGATCGCACCAATCAATAGTTAAAAGAGCAAATACAGAAAGCAAAAGATCATTTCAATAAAGAGTTAGAGATATTGAAAAAAAACCAAACAGAAATCCTTGAAATGAAGGAAACAATAAACCAAATTAAGAACTCCATAGAAAGCACAACCAATAGGATAGAACACCTGGAAGACAGAACCTCAGATACTGAAGACAAAGTATTTAACCTTGAAAACAAAGTTGAACAAACAGAGAAGATGGTAAGAAATCATGAACAGAATCTCCAAGAACTATGGGATATCATGAAAATGCCAAATTTAAGAATTATTGAGATTGAGGAAGGCTTAGAGAAACAAACCAAAGGAATGAACAATCTATTCAATGAAATAATTTCAGAAAATTTGCCAAATCTGAAGAATGAAATGGAAAATCAAGTTCAAGAGGCTTATAGGACTCCAAATATACAAAATTACAACAGAACCACACCAAGGCACATTATCATGAAAATACCTAACATACAAAATAAAGACAGAATTTTAAAGGCTGTGAGAGAAAAGAACCAAATTACATTCAGGGGGAAACCAATATGGATATCAGCAGATTTTTCAATCCAGACCTTAAAAGCTAGAAGGGCCTGGATCAACATTTTTCAAGTCCTGAAAGAAAATGGATGCCAACCAAGAATCTTATACCCAGCAAAACTTACCTTCAGATTTGCCGATGAAATAAAACCCTTCCATGATAAACAAAAGCTAAAAGAATATACAAAAAGAAAGCCAGCATTACAGAATATTCTCAGCAAAATATTCCATGAGGAAGAGATGAAAAACAAAGAAGCAAATCAGCAAAGGGAGGAGCTATCCTAAAGGAACTCTCAAATAAAGATGAACCAAGTCATATCAAAAATAAACAAATAAATAAATAAAATGAGTCAAATGACCGTGAATACAAATCATATCTCAATAATAACCCTGAATATTAATGGCCTGAATTCATCAATCAAAAGACATAGACTGGCAGATTGGATCAAAAAGAAATATCCAACAATATGTTGCCTACAAGAGACTCATCTCATAGAAAGAGATACCCATAGACTAAAGGTGAAAGGATGGGGAAAAACATACCATGCATATGGACTCAGCAAAAAAGCTGGGGTATCCGTCCGCATTTCAGATAATGTGGACTTCAAGCCAAAGTTAGTCAGAAGGGATAAAGAAGGACATTTCATACTGCTTAAGGGAACCATAAATCAGCAAGACATAATAATCATAAATATCTATGCCCCAAATAGTGGCTCATCCATGTATGTCAAACAAATCCTTCTCAATCTCAGAAACCAAATAGACCATAACACAATAATACTCAGTGATTTTAACACGCCTCTCTCACTACTGGACAGATCTTCCAAACAAAAATTGAACAAAGAAACCATAGAACTCAATAACACAATCAATAATTTAGACTTAACAGAAATTTATAGAATATACCATCCAACGAAGAGTGAATACACTTTCTTCTCAGCAGCACATGGATCCTTCTCTAAAATAGACCATATATTATGCCACAAAGCTAATGTTAGCAAATACAAGAAGATAGAGACACTACCTTGTATTCTATCAGATCATAATGGATTGAAATTAGAAATAAATGAAAGAGTAAAAAACAGAAATTACTCCAACACCTGGAGATTAAACAATATGCTATTATATGATGAATGGATAACAGAAGATATTAGGAAGGAAATTAAAAAATTCTTAGAGGTAAATGAGAACAAAGAAACATCATATCAAAATCTCTGGGACACTATGAAAGCAGTACTTAGAGGAAAATTTATTTCATGGAGCACATTCAATAAAAGAAGTAAAACTCAACAAATAAACGACCTAACACTACAGCTCAAAGCCCTAGAAAAAGAACAGACCAACACCAAAAGTAGTAGAAGGGAGGAAATAGTTAAACTCAGAGTTGAAATCAATGAAATTGAAACAAAAGAAACAATACAAAAAATTGACAAAATAAATAGTTGGTTCTTCGAAAAAATAAACAAAATTGATAAACCCTTGGCCACACTAACAAAGAGAAGACAAGAGAAAACCCAAATCACCAAAATTTGGAATGAACAAGGAAATATCACAACAGACAAGATTGAAATACAAAACATAATTAGAAACTATTTTGAAAATCTATTCTCTAACAAAATAGAAAATTTCGAAGATATCAACAAGTTTCTAGAGACATATGAATTGCCTAAACTAAACGAGGAGGACATACACAATTTAAATAGACCAATTTCAAGTAATGAAATAGAAGAAGTCATCAAAAACCTACCAACAAAGAAAAGTCCAGGACCTGATGGGTTCTCAGCTGAGTTCTACAAAACCTTTAAAGAAGAAGTCATTCCAATTATTTTCAAAGTATTCCATGAAATAGAAGAGGAGGGAACTCTCCCAAACTCATTCTTTGAAGCCAATACCACCCTAATACCTAAACTAGACAGAGACACATCAAGGAAAGAAAAGTTTAGACCAATATCCTTAATGAACATTGACGCAAAAATTCTCAACAAAATTTTAGCAAATCGCATACAAAAACATATTAAAAAGATAGTGCACCATGATCAAGTGGGTTTCATCCCAGGGATGCAAGGTTGGTTCAACATCAGGAAATCAATAAATGTCATTCACCATATCAATAGACTTAAAGTCAAGAATCACATGATTATTTCGATAGATGCAGAAAAAGCTTTTGATAAAATACAGCATCCCTTCATGCTCAAAGGACTAGAAAAAATAGGGATAGTGGAACATTCCTTAACATTGTAAAGGCCATCTACGCTAAGCCCATGGCTAATATCATTCTAAATGGTGAAAAACTGAAAGCATTCCCTCTAAAAACTGGAACAAGGCAGGGATGCCCTCTCTCACCACTCCTATTCAACATCGTCCTTGAGACTCTAGCCAGAACAATTAGACAGACCAAAGAAATTAAAGGGATACGAATAGGAAAAGAAGAACTCAAACCATCCCTGTTTGCTGATGATATGATTGTATACTTAGAGGAACCAGGAAATTCCACCAGAAAACTTTTAGATCTCATAAGTGAATTCAGTAAAGTAGCGGAATATAAGATCAATGCACATAAATCTAAGGCATTTCTATACATAAGCGATGAATCTTCAGAAAGAGAAATTAGGAAAACTACCCCATTCACAATAGCTTCGAAAAAAATAAAGTATTTGGGAATCAATCTCACAAAAGAGGTGAAAGACCTCTACAATGAGAACTATAGAACACTAAAGAAAGAAATTAAAGGAAACCTCAGAAGATGGAAAGATCTCCCATGTTCTTGGATAGGAAGAATTAATATTGTCAAAATGGCCATACTACCAAAAGTGCTATACAGATTCAATGCAATTCCAATTAAAATCCTAATGATGTACCTTACAGAAATAGAGCAAGCAATTATGAAATTCATCTGGAAGAATAAAAAACCCAGAATAGCTAAAGCAATCCTTGGCAGAAAGAGTGAAGCAGGGTATATCGCAATACCAGAAATTCAACTCTACTACAAAGCAATAGTAACAAAAACGGCATGGTATTGGTACCAAAATAGAAAGGTGGATCAATGGTACAGAATAGAGGACACGGACACAAACCCAAATAAATACAATTTTCTCATACTAGACAAAGGGGGCCAAAAATATGCAATGGAGAAAAGATAGCCTCTTCAACAAATGGTGCTGGGAGAATTGGAAATCCATATGCAACAGAATGAAACTAAACCCATATCTCTCACCATGCACGAAACTAAACTCAAAATGGATTAAGGATCTCAGAATCAGACCAGAGACCTTCCATCTTATAGAAGAAAAAGTAGGTCCAGAGCTTCAACATGTCGGCTTAGGACCAGACTTCCTCAATAGGACTCCAATAGCACAAGAAATAAAAGCAAGAATTAATAACTGGGATAGATTCAAACTAAAAAGCTTTCTCTCAGCAAAGGAAACTATCAGCAATGCGAAGAAGAGAGCCTACAGAGTGGGAGAAAATCTTTGCCAATCATACTTCAGATAGAGCACTAATCTCCAGAATCTATAAAGAACTCAAAAAACTCATCACCAAGAATGCAAGTAATCCAATCGACAAATGGGCTAAGGAAATGAATAGACACTTCACAGAAGAAGATCTACAAGCAATCAACAAACATATGGAAAAATGTTCAACATCTCTAGTAATAAGAGAAATGCAAATCAAAACCACCCTAAGATTCCATCTCACCACATTAGAATGGCGATTATCAAGAATACAAGCAACAACAGGTGTTGGCGAGGATGTGGGGAGAAAGGTACACTCATACATTGCTGGTGGGGCTGCAAATTAGTGCAGCCACTTTGGAAAGCAGTATGGAGACTCCTTAGAAAACTTGGAATGGAACCACCATTTGACCCAGCTATCCCACTCCTTGGCCTATACCCAAAGGATTTAAAATCAGCATATTACAGAGATACAGCCACATCAATGTTCATAGCTGCTCAGTTCACTATAGCCAGATTGTGGAACCAACCTAGATGTCCTTCAATTGATGAATGGATAAAGAAACTGTGGTATATATATGCAATGGAATATTACTCAGCCATAAAGAATGATAAAATTATGGCATTTGCAGGCAAATATATGAAACTGGAGAATATCATGCTGAGTGAGATAAGCCAATCTCAAAAAACCAAAGGAAGAATGATATCGCTAATAAGTGGATGAGGACACATAATGGGTGGTGGGAAGAGTTAGTGTTAGGGTTAGAGTTAGGTTTAGGGAGGGGGGCAAGAATGGAGGAAGGAAGGACTGTATAGAGGGAAAAGAGGTGTGGGAGGGGTGGGGGGAAGGGAAAAAATAACAGAATGAATCAAACATTACCCTATGTAAATTTATGATTACACAAATAGTATGCCTTTACTCCATGTACAAATAGAGAAACAACATGTATCCCATTTGTGTACAATAATAAAAAAATAAATAAAAAAAAAGAATCACATGATTATTTCAATAGATGCAGAAAAAACATTTGATAAAATAGAGCACCCCTTCATGCTCAAAACACTAGAAAAAATAGGGATAGTGGGAACATTCCTTAACATTGTAAAGGCCATCTACACGAAGCCCATGGCTAATATCATTCTAAATGGTGAAAAACTGAAAGCATTCCCCCTAAAATGTGGAAAAAGGCAGAGATGCCCTTTCACCACTCCTATTCAATATGTTCCTTGAAACTATAGCCAGAGGAATTAGACAGACCAAAGAAATTAAAAGGATATGAATAGGAAAAGAAGAACTCAAACTATCCCTATTTGCTGATGATGTGATTATATACTTAGAGGAACCAGGAAATTCCACCAGAAAACTTTTAGATCTCATAAGTGAATTCAGTAAAGTAGCAGGATATAAGATCAATGCTCATAAATCTAATGCATTTTTATACATAAGTGATGAATCTTCAGAAAGAGAAGTTAGGAAAACTACCCCATTCACAATAGCCTCGAAATAAATAAAATACTTGGGAATCAATCTCACAAAAGAGGTGAAAGACCTCTACAATGAGAACTACAGAACATTAAAGAAAGAAATTAAAGAAAACCTTAGAAGATGGAAAGATCTCCCATGTTCTTGGATAGGCAGAATTAATATTGTCAAAATGGCCATACTACCAAAAGTGCTGTACAGATTCAATGCAATTCCAATTAAAATTCCAATGACGTACCTTACAGAAATAGAACAAGCAATCATGAAATTCATCTGGAAGAATAAGAAACCCAGAATAGCTAAAGCAATCCTCAGTAGAAAGATTGAAGCAGGGTGTATCGCAATACCAGATCTTCAACTGTACTACAAAGCAATAGTAACAAAGACGGCATGGTATTGGTACCAAAATAGAAAGGTGGATCAATGGTACAGGATAGAGGACACGGACACAAACCCAAATAAATACAATTTTCTCATACTAGACAAAGGGGCCAAAAATATACAATGGAGAAAAGATAGTCTCTTCAACAAATGGTGCTGGGAAAATTGGAAATCCATATGCAACAGAATGAAACTAAACCCATATCTCTCACCATGCATGAAACTAAGCTCAAAATGGATTAAGGACCTCGGAATCAGACCAGAGACCCTGCATCTTACAGAAGAAAAAGTAGGTCCAGAGCTTCAACATGTCTGCTTAGGACCAGACTTCCTCAACAGGACTCCCACAGCACAAGAAATAAAAGCAAGAATCAACAACTGGGATAGATTCAAACTAAAAAGCTTTCTCTCAGCAAAGGAAACTATCAGCCTTGTGAATAAAGAGCCTACAGAGTGGGAGAAAATCTTTGCCAATCATACTTCAGATAGAGCACTAATCTCCAGAATCTATAAAGAACTCAAAAAACTCATCACCAAGATTACAAATAACCCAATCGACAAATGGTCTAAGGAAATGAACAGACACTTCACAGAAGAAGGCCTACAAGCAATCAACAAACATATGGAAAAATGTACAACATCTCTAATAATAAGAGAAATGCAAATCAAAACCACCCTAAGATTCCATCTCACCACAATTAGAATGGCGATTATCAAGAATACAAGCAACAACAGGTGTTGGCGAGGATGTGGGGAAAAGGTACACTCATACATTGCTGGTGGGGCTGCAAATTAGTGCAGCCACTCTGGAAAGCATTGTGGAGACTCCTTAGAAAACTTGGAATGGAACCACCATTTGACCCAGCTATCCCACTCCTTGGCCTATACCCAAAGGATTTAAAATCAGCATACTACAGAGATACATTCACATCAATGTTCATTGCTGCTCAATTCACCATAGCCAAATTTTGGAACCAACCTAGATGCCCTTTAGTTGATGAATGGATAAAGAAACTGTGGCATATATATACAATGGAATATTACTCAGCCATAAAGAATGATAAAATTATGGCATTTGCAGGCAAATGGATGAAATTGGAGAATATCATGCTGAGTGAGATAAGCCAATCTCAAAAAACCATAGGAAGAATGATCTCACTGATAAGTGGATGATGACAATGGGGTGTGGGAGGGGTTAGTTTTAGGGTTAGAGTTAGGGTTAGGGAGGGGGGCAAGTTGGGGGAAGGAAGGACTGTATAGAGGGAAAAGAGGTGTGGGAGGGGTGGGGGGAAGGGAAAAATAACAGAATGAATCAACCAATATTACCCTATGTAAATTTATGATTACACAAATGGTATGCCTTTACTCCATGTACAAACAGAGAAACAACATGTATCCCATTTCTTTACAATAAAAAAACCTTAAAAAATAATTAGTAACAATCATGTAATAATAATTATTTTCTTGATTTATTCTTTGGTTTTTAAATAAATGATCCAAAATCAAGAAAAAAAATAGCTAGACTGTGGAATCAACTGAGATGCCCTTCAATTGGTGAATGGATAAAGAAACTGTGGTATATATACACAATGGAATATTACCCAGCCATAAAAAGAATAAAATTATGGCATTCACTGGTAAATGGATGGATGAAGTTGGAAAATATCATGCTAAGTGAAATGGGTCAGGTCTAAAAACCAAAGTCCAAATGTTTTCTGTGATAAGTGGATGACAATATATAACTAGAGGGGGTGGTGTGGGATGTGGGTGCAGGGAGAGAAGGATGAAGGAACTTTGGGTGGTGTAGAGGAAAATGGGGTGGGAGGGGGTGAGGGACGGAAAGATAGTAGACTGAGACAGACAGTATTACCCTATGTATTTGTATGATTTGATAAATCTACATGTGTACAACCATAGAAATGAAAATTGCACCCCATTTATGTGCAATGAATCAAAATGCAGTCTGTAAAAATAAAAAAAAATTAATAAAAAAATTTTAAAAAGAACAAAAAATACAAAGCTGGCATTTCACAAAAACTCATATATGAATGTTCAAGTTGCTTTCTTGACAGCTTTGCATACTCATGTTCTTCAATTTTCCCTTGAGTTGTCTGTGTTGTTTAGCTGTTCTGAGAACTATACTTGGTATTCTACTCATTCCACACTCTAAGAAGTGTTTACTATTGATCAGTTCAATTGTATACAGAAACCTTACAGATACTTCAATCCCCTTACCAGTCACACTTAATAGGTTCGAGTAGACATTAGTATTAGCTTTAAATTAATTGAACAGCGCTCTGCCTGAATTTGTGTACTTCTGCTCTCTAAAGCTTTCCATGTTTCATCTTGCTGCGCTGGGTGCTCCACCCCCCTTACTGTCAACCTCTGCCTGTCCACTTGACTGGTGGAGTTCTGAGCCAATTCCTGGACCCTGAAAAATCACAGGTGTGTTAGTGCATGTGGAGCTGAGCACTAGAACTTCGTGGGGCACGCTGGTGGTGACCAAGTGCACTCCTTGCCTCCTCCCGCCACCTGCTGGTCCTCAAGGCTGCTGTGCATACTCTTGGGTTCTCCAGCCTTGCGGCGCTTCAGCTGCAGTTGCCTGTGGCATGCGCATCCTCATTGACCCACAGCTGAGTATCCCGTGGCTAATGAGGGACTTGTGTCCTAGCTGGCGAGTGCAGTCCCTTCCCTGAAGCAGGGGTTTCAGTGATAGGCATGATTGGCTGTGTGTATGCTCCTGAACCACATTCCATCTGTGGAGGTTGAGGAAATTGAGGTCCAGTCACCTGGGTCATGCTGGCTCTGTCTAGGCACTCTGTCTTCCTCTGTCACATCTAGAAAAATCAAAATAAGGGTAGGAGGTTATTTTAAGTGGAGGAGGTGTTGGGATGTTCCAGGGAAGTGGCTTTCAGGAAGCTCACCTCAGTTTGATGGCTTGTGTTGGGAACTGGAAAAAAATAGAACCATTTGGAGGAATGATACTTCCATTTTGATCAGATGTCTGCAGGTTACTTTTGTTAGTGAATGGTCAGGAGCAGGGCGAGCAGATCTTAAGTAGTTACATCATGGGGGTGAGCAGGGAGGACTGACTTTATCCAACAGTCTCCTTAAATGACAATGATCTGGGAATTTATCCAAGTTGTCCCCACTCCTGGCTGCCATGGATTATTGAAGAATTTCTATGCTCAGAACTCAACAATAGCCCTTTTCTTGCTTTCTTATTAAGACTGGGCTGTAACTTGATATGATGACACATCCCAGGACTGCTTTTCTGGATAGATAAAAATTTTGTCAGTATTGCTTTCATATATGAAATTTCAATAAAAAGTGAACAAGGATTTGTTTGATCTAGGAAGACATTTCTTCCAAAGCTTTCAAAAGAGGACAGACTAGACGGGAATCTTGTCACCTGCCACACTGACACTCTTCTGCTTGTCCATTATATTCATCATTTTCTCCTCTTTGTAGTATTATGTAAATAGAATCTGGTTTCAAAAATGAGCTGGTTTAACATTGAAGCATAATCACAATTAATGTTTTTAGCAGGAAACTTGGATAGGAGTCCTCAGTGCTTCCTCCCTGGCTTGACATGTAATAGATTTTGTTTTCTTTTGTTTTTTTCCAACATTCCTGCTCTCCACTTGCTCTTCAGTGGTGTTTAGTAAAATGTTCTGTCATCATTCATCAACATGCTGATGAAAATTGTCCTATGCCCATTACTGCAGGAAATGCAAGCAAAATTGACCTTGTTAATTGCTATTGACTATTATTGGAGGAATACTAGGTTTGGAACCCAGGGCTTATGCAGGAAGCACCCAACTTTACCACTAAGATAGACAGTGAACCCCTCACAATTGGATTTGACTGGAATTCACAAGGATTTCCAAGAATTCTTATTTAAATTCTCTCCATGACCCTGGTCAATAGCAATCAAAAACTAAGAAGTATCATATTTCACATGGAACATCTGATATGGGAGCATTAATCAGCCTGCTCTTTAAGATGAAAGGATTGTCACAAGGGGTTCATGTAATGAAATGCAGGGAGGCACCCAAAAGGAACACCTGCTTCTAGTCTTTCCAATTAGTAGCCTTCTGGGACAGGCTACATGACTCTATGTAAATTAAGAATCCTAGTATAAATGGAAGAGATGGAAGACAACCTAAATGTGAGCTGGAAAATCTGTAGTTGATGACAAAAAAAGAGCTGCTCCTTTGCAGCACATTTACCTTGGCTTAAGCCTGAGAACCGTTTTATATTTCCTCATGGAAATGAGTTAATTGGTGTTAATTGTTTAATTGGTCTTAATGAATGTGTTTTGCTTTGGCTGAGGAGTAAGTGGGCCACTGAGGAAATTAGGGGACTAGCTTAAAAATTCCTAGAATCAAATGAATATGAAAACCCAACAAGCCAGACTTGTGGGACACAGAGCCAACAGTGCTAAGAAGCAAGTTTAAAACCATAAGTGCCTACCAAATAAAGGAGAGATATCTCAAACTAATAAACTAATGATGCATGTCAGTGTCTTAGAAAATGTTAGACAAACCAAGTTAAAATAACTAGAAGGTAAAAAATAATAAATATAAGTGCAGAAATAAATGAAATTAAACCTAAAGCAACAAAAGATTCTTCTTCAAAAGGATAAGACAAAATTGACAAACCTTTAGCTAAATTAACCAAAAGAAAGACAGATTTGAGCCCAATCAATAAAATGAGACTTGGTACCATAACAGGTACCACAGAAATTCAAAGGATCATTACAGAGAACTTTGAAGATCTATATGCCAATATGTTGGAAAACCCAGAAGAAATAGACAAATTTATGGACACTTATGACATACCAAATTGAACCAAGAGGATATAAAAAATCAAAATAATGAATAACAAGGAGATTGAAGCAGGAATAAAAGGTCTTACAGCAAAAAAAAAATAAAGCTCAGGTCCAGATGGAGTCAATGCTGAATTTTACCAGAATCTAAAAGAAGCACTAACACCAGAGCTCCTCAAACTATTCCATAACATGGAAGTGAAAAGAACTTGTCTAAACTCAGTCTACAAGGCCAGTATGACCCTGATTCAAAATCAACAAGGATTGAACAATAACAATGACAACAATAATGGGAGACAACTATTCCTGCTGAGGAGTGGAGCCAGGCACTGTGGTAGATGTAGGCAGCTGTGGGGTAAGTGCAGGTCTCCTCAGTGGCATTGCGCAGGCTGCATGAGTTCCTGCTCCTGGGGCTTTCCTGCTGCTCCTATAATAGGCAGTCTGATTTGAATTTTATATCTTGTGGGGAGGTCATTAGGTTCTTATTTCTGGCTCCAATACTGATTAGGAAGTCTACTGGTTTGTCCCCCACTGCCAGTTATACCCAGGGATTCTGTGGGGAGATGATGATTGGGGCCCCTGGGTCTGCAAACCCTCAATGAGGTCATCACTGCCACTGGCATCTGATGCTCATCTCTTTACTTAGCTGGTCCTTTTCATGGAAGTCTTTGGGGCAGTTTTCCTTCCAGTGCCCATTTTCCTTACAGTAGCCACTTTGGTCCTTTTCTAAGGTCATTTTCCTTTTGGGGTAAGACACCAAGTCTAGATCCATCCATAGACTTGCATGTTTTGGATGACAAAAGTGGTAGCCTATTTTGGCCTTTTTAATTTCCTGGTCATTGCAGCCATTGTAGGCTTTGTCCACCAACTGGAAGGGGTGCATCCCCATAGCTCTTTCAACTTTTGGAAATACATGACTGATCCCAGGAAGTCCTTGTTCCATGAAGGCCATATTGACCAACCCTATGTTCTCAGGGGCTTCAGGGGCTAAATGGGTATAGTGTCTGCAAGTCAAATGTACTCTTTTAACTAGACCATAGGGTACTCTGTGGCTCCCTGCTATAGCTGTTGTATTTTGTTGAGGCTCTTGCCTTGGGTACCCACTGCTGGCAGGATAAACTAATTCCAGTGGTCCAACCACATCATGTCATCATTTCATCTCATTTCCAATCTGGTTTCACCAGTGCTGTCACTCCTGCTAGATAGGGAGTGTTTGGGGAGTTGGCCTTGTGAAGACCCTGAGACTCTGTCTACAATGGCATTGTTTAAGAGGAGATGACTATTGTTAGGAGTATGCAGTATATTTAGCAAAGTCTACGTATTGAGCCTAGGTGGGCAAAGAGGTTAGAAAGTGATTCCAGCACTTGAGGGTCACGACATTATGGAGAGATCTTCCCATGTAGCAGATCAGAAGTCAGAGTGTGGTACAGGCCCTGGGACAACCAATTAGCTGATCCTCCCATGAGATATTGTCTCAGTGGGAATTTCTCTGCCCAGCTGTGTGGATGTCTTGGTCAAATTGAGCACCCTGGCCTGTCTTAAAAGGAGAAAGCATTTCATAACCACCCTTATATGTTCCAGTGGCCACATCAACTGGAGGGAGTTTCAACTGAGGCCCAGCTGAGTGTAGTGGAGGACCTGTTGGGATCGGGGTTTGAAGTGATTTGAAACCTTTTGTCTTCCCTTTGGACATCTCTGCTGTTCTCTGGCAAAGGCCTCTCTTTTTGGGCAGGACACTTTTGTACAAGTTCAGAAGTGTCTTGATTTGTAAAACAAGAAAGATTGAACATGTGACATTCCATCCCATTTTCCTAACACTGATGCTAAATTCTAGCAGCAAAATGGTTTAGTAATTCAGTAACCTATTTAAAGAACATCTCTCACTTGAGTCTGACACATGGTTTTCCAGCAGTAACTCATCTTTTTCTTAATCATAGGTTAACAGCTACAAGCAAAGCAGTCAGTGAAATTCTCCCCAAGAAGCTTCCTAATAGTAAAGACTGCGCATTTTCCACAGTTACAAATGATAACAGTGATTTCCCCAATACCTTGGTTCTTCTGTGTACCTTGTATCTCTTCTCACTATCTGATACCATGATGCTGGGTCTGCAATAAGGGAGAAGTCCTTGCTGAAACTGGACCTGGATCTCCCAGTTCTGCAAATTGGAGAGAATTGGGAAAGGTGTAGGTCCTGTGCTTCTACCCATTTGACCAGTCTGCCTTAAATGTGAATTGAATTACCAAACACTCAGAGTTGACACTGAAGATGTCCATGGCTAAGGTCTTGTGTACACTCTTGTGGTTTTGGGCTTGGAGAGAGGGGAAGTAGCTGCCACCAGAGCCAATGGGAGGCCCCAGGAGAATGGACCACTGGTCATGGAGCCAAGTCTGCCAATTTGCTGTGTGAGGGCCCACAAAAAATGTCAGAAGCAACAATTGGCAGGCTGGAGAAGAGGGGGAAGCTACATTCTGAGGGGTGGGAGTGGTTCTGGGAGGAGAGAGAAGTTCACCCCCCAAATCGGGGTCAGAGCCTCCTATATGGAGGTGCTGGGGATGGTAGGGAAGGCAGAAGTAGCCCTCTGTCTGAAGCCCCAAGATGTCACTTACCTGCCCCCTGCTCATGCAGAGGGAGCCCCCAGAGGGACTCGGGGGGCATGGTACAGTTGCCCCAGAGGACCTGAGCCTCAGCCCTCAAAGCACTGTTGATGTGCTACAGAGCCTTCTTCTCCCAGTCTAGGTGCTCAACAATGGCTGGAAATGCCAGTTCCAGAGGTGGCAGATGTCTCTGTGCAAGGGCAGCAGCAGAGGAATCTTTTGTTCACCCCCCTACAACTGTCCACCATGGTTGAGCACTTCTTCCACATAGCTGGTTGCCCTGCTAGCGGTCTGACATCTTGCACTGGCCTTCTTCCAGGCAGTCTCTGAGACTGAAGAGGGAGACTAGGAGCCCTTCTTCTTCATTTCTGAGGATCCCAGGGGCAGTTTGCAATTGGATGAGCCCCAATCCCTCCTCTTCAATGGTAGGATACCTCAAGTGGATCTGTATGAGCCTGGTGATGGTATTTTTCTGGGGCAGGAGTTCACACAGGAGGCCCTGGAGATATTCTCAGCTTCATCTTAGCAGCTCTGGGCCTGAAGGTTTCTCAGCAGAGCCCCAAGCCTGAGCACAAAGGAAGACCAGTCTCCATGGAGCACCAGGGGCCTAAAGGCAGACTGTGTACCCCAAGCCATTCAAGTCCTTCATCTGCTGCTCTCTGACTGCAGGGTCTTCCCCGTGCTCAGCCAGCCCTGTGCCTCTGTCTCCTGGGGCTCTGAACAATCTTTCCAGTGCAGGGGGGGTTAGGCAGGTCAAGTGTTATAGGATGTCAAGGGGAAACTTCCTCCTCCCATGCCAATCAAGGAGTCAGTTTGCTCAGTAGGTAGTCTGAGCTACAGGAGGTCTTGAAAGAGGCAGTGGACAGTAACATCTTTAGGAGTCCAGGTATGTGGATTGAGATAATGTTCCCCTCTCCGTAGAAAATTGTTGGGTTCATAGGAAGGCCTTTTTCCAAACCACCAATGTCAGAATATGTGAAGGATGGTCCACTTGCCAATGGGCATCAGCAGCTAAGCCTAGTCAACAAAGCATGGCCACCCAGTGGGTCCTTGGAAGACATAGTGAGCAGGTTCAATGTGGGAACCTTTTGGCAGGTCCTTTTCCCCCAGGGCCAGGGGCAGTAGTGAGGGCCAAAACTTGCCTAGGGAACTCCCCAGGGCAACAGTTGGGGAAAGTTTGATTCTGGAGGTCCAGAATAGTCTTCCTTCTGTTGCCAAAGCAGCATTGGCTTCAGCAGGAAAGGTAATATTTGGTCTGTTGCCAGAATGCAGATTTGGAAGGTGCAAGCAAAGAACGGGCACATGTGCAGAAAATTGGTGACCAAGGGTGCACTGATGTGCCAGAAAGGGGCATACATGCAAGGTAAGTGTGTTTACACAAGATGCAGGAAGAGGGGTGGATTGTGTGCATGTGTGCTTTCATGTGACCTGGGGAGACTATTGTGGGCTAGTGGATACCACGTCCACTGGCAATGCAGTGAGGCTCCACGTCTCCTGGGGAGGATGGAAGGTGTTGGGATTGACATCTACAGCAGCTATTACCATAGCAGGGATCCCTCTGCCCATGGCTGGGACCTAGAGCTGTCAGAGAGTCTAAGGATGATCCACACCATGCACACAGGGAAATATTGTAGAGCAGGGTTACTGGCCCAGCAGCAACACCATGAGGAGGCACTTTAAGAAAAGACCTGTGTGTCCTGTCCATGTCCTGGGAACACTGGAGGGGACAGCTGGTGGGATCAAAAATGAAGGCACTATCCAGTGTTGGCTGGGGTGATAGCTGAGGGGTGGAGCAATGCAGGCTAGGAGGGTCAGCTTACCTTGTGACACACAATCCTTTTCCTAGGTATCAAAACCAGAAAAACCAAACTGTGTCCTCACAGATACTTGTGAGTGAATGTTTGGGTAGCTTTATTTATATCTTCTAGATGCTGAGGATCTTCAATTTGTCAATTGAGCTTGTCATTGGGGTTTTGCCAAGGTAAATAAAATACAGAAACCTATACAGGCAGAGATCACTTTGCTGTCCACTCTTTATGTCAGAGTTGTCATTCTGTTAGTTTTATGAATTTAACAGCACTGTGCCAGGGTTGGTTATAAGCTCTAAAGCTTCCCATACTGCCCATGAATCTGCCTCACCTCTTGGAGTAAGCCAGACCTCTGTAACCACTTCCACACCTGGCTTATGCAGTGACCAACCAGGCAGTGGTCTGGGCAGGAGCTCTGTAGGATGGGGTAGAGTAGAGGGCTGGTTGGGGTGAGGGGATAGTATGTGAGCAAGAACTGCAACCACCACAGATGCTGCCAGCTCATGGTAGGTGGGGTTCATAGTGCTGCCTATGGGTCTCAGACTCATGATGCCCTGAACTTCCTGTGTAGGGACACACAGAGAATTGTGCCTCTTTTTGGGTGCTCCTCCCAAGCATCCTGGACCCTGGCATGCACTCTACACTAAGCACCTCACATGCCATTGAGAGTCTCGTGGTACGTCAGGTGGGAGCCAGCTTCAGGGCTTCTGAAACAAGGAATCATCAACAGGGGATCAGTGGAGCACAGGCAGGCACCCACTGCTTCTCCATGAATGGCATGCAGTCATCAGGGTAACATGCCCTGCACTGTGGACACTGACCTTTTCTGTCCCAGAGCAAGTATTCTGGCACCTGTCTCTAGCCTTGATCTGGGACCAGCAAGAGGGCAACTTGGGAGTTTACCTTGTGTGAATCTTCTGGTGAGGGATGTGGGTGGTGGGGCTGAGAGCCAGGAGCTCTTGCAATTGCACAAAACCCCTCTGCCCATGTTTGGGCCCAAGAGTTATCAGAGAGTGATCAGGGATTGGGGCTGACTAGACAGAGGGGAACTGCTGCAGAGCAGGGCTCCAGGTTAAGTGGCATCTGCAGGAGGTGGCATCTTTGGGATCAGGGCCTATGTGTCCTCCTGCACTTACCCTGGGAACACTGGAAGGAAAAGCAGCTGAGAACAGTAGTGTGGGTGCCACCAGATGTCTGGCTGGGATGACAGCTGTGGAGTGCAGCAGACCCAGCTGGCAGGGACAGCTGACCCTGAGACCTACAATACTTTTTGTAGGCATTGAAACCAGAAAAATCAGGCTCATATTCCCACAAAAACTTGTTTGTTAATGTTTGATCTGCTGTCTTGGTATCTTTAGATATGAAGTTCTCCAGTTTTGTCTTGAGATTGTCTTTGTTTTGCTGTTCTGGGAACAATAGAGGGTGTCCTATTTGTTCCAGTGTAAGAAGTGTTGACATTTGACTAGTTCAATCCAATACAGAAACCTTACAGACATGGAGATCTCCTTAGCTTTCACTCTTTGTAGCTTGGTGTTGTCACTGGTATTCATTTTCTGAAGGACACCCTGTCAGACTTTGTGTGGTTTTTTTTACTCTAGGACTTTCCACATTTCACAGTGCAGTGCTGGGTGCTCCAGGATTCTCAGGTGTCAAGTGAGGTGAAGTGTCAGTTGAGGTGAGCTGTGAAATGAAGTGGGTAGGCTCTCCTCAACTCTTGGCAGCACCAATCCACTGGCCCTCCCAGATACACAGGATACACTGACTTTGGGCATGGACCCATGATCCACCTCCTGCATGTGAAGAAGTTGGGGTCATGTCCACTGGGGCTTGGCCTCTCTGTCTTCCCCTGTGCTGGCACAGGAGAGCTGGTGTTTGTCTTTAACACTTCCTTGGCCATGGGCAGGACCAGAGTTTTCTTGACTTTCCCCAGGGGGTTGATGAAATTAAGAGTTAATCAGAGAGGCCTTGAAGTCATAATAGGCCCTAAGAGGGATCCTTGAAGCCCTAGGGTCTGAAGGACCCATCAGGAGAAAAAGTAAGTGCAGGGCCTGTAATTACCAGGGATTTAGAATTAAAAGTTGGTGGATGTCAACCTTTTCCAATTTTAATGTCATAGTTGTCAAGTACTTTATCTTCAGTTCAAAGAAGCATTATTAATAGTTAGACATTTGATTTAGAAGAATCAAAATCAGGGATTGGAGGTATATTGGGGGAAGGGATGTTGGGATGTTGAGTGGAAGTGACTTTTAGGAAGTAAAAATCACTTTGATGATTTGAGATTGGAATTGCTGAAAAAACAACCATTTGGAGGGCTTATAATTTTATCTGGCCTTTCATTTTGGATGGATAGATGATGGTTAGCATTTTTGTTAGGGAATGGCCAGGAGGAAGGAGAGCAGATCTTAAACAAATTGTTTACATTGTAAAGGAGTGTTGGGAGGGTTGAATTAATCCCACCTTCTTATATAATCATGATCTGAGAATTTAATTTATCCAAGTTGTCCCTGTACCTCCTCCTATCCCATGCTTACTTTCTTGCCAGGACTGGGATATAACTTGATATGATTATACATTAAGTAACTAAAATTTTGTCAATAGTGCTTTCAAATATGAAATTTCAAAACTGGTTAACAAGTGATTCATTTTGTCTAGTAATAGTTTTCTTCTAAAGTTTTCAAAGGAGGTCAGACTAGAATAGGATCTAGTCACCTGCCATACTGACCCTCTTTAGATATTCCTGCTTATCAATGCTTTCTATCATTTTCTCCTCTTCATAGAATCAGATGGGTAGAATCTAGTTGAAAAAGAAGCTGGCTTAAAATAGAAGCATAATTACAATTAGGGTTTTCAGCAGAAAGCTTGGTTATTATTTATGAGGAGAAGACCCTTGTCAGCAATTTGCAGGATACTAAGCAAAGTCTGTATATTGACACAAGTCAGGCAGTGGGTGGCAAATATGCTTTAAAAATGGTTCCACCATTTCTGAGGTTGTCATGGTGTGGAGGGTTAGAGTTCTTCTCTTTAGCAGGCCAGAAGATGACTGTGGTGTCAGTCAAGAGAAAGAGTCAGTTGACTGACCTTGGGATCCCAAAAGATATTGTTCCCGCACATCTCATGTGACTAAACATGAGATACCCAGGCAGGTCTGTTTCTAGAATGCACAAGATTCCTCTGTTAGTCAACTGAGGCTCAATGACTCCCCACTGACTTTGTCAAGCCTTCCTTTTACTACATGAAGTCATGGACACTTCCACTCAAACTTCCTTCCCTCTGTCTTATACTTGGATCAGATTTGCATTGTAATGTGATGTCCACGATATCTTTCCCAGCTGCTTCCCATCTTCTCCTAAAATCTTACACATTTAATCTCATTTTGGCCCCTACTTCTGGGGTGGTTAAATTGGGACAGGCCCATCCATTACATGGGACATCAAGAATATGCCACCCTGTGGATAAGTGGGACCCTTACAGTCCCTAGCATAAGGGTGCAGCTTAATTTCACTAGTGTTTACCAGGGACAGTGTCCTAGTGGAGGGAAATACTGTGGTAGGTGTGAAGATACAGACATTTAAAAAATATGACTGGGGGTGTATAAAACAAAGATGACAGAGTTGGACATAGGCTAGAGAAGGTAATTAAAACCTCAGACACAAAGTATTAC
The DNA here is from genome assembly GCF_902686445.1 of Sciurus carolinensis. NCBI lineage: Eukaryota > Metazoa > Chordata > Mammalia > Rodentia > Sciuridae > Sciurus > Sciurus carolinensis. The sequence continues at coordinate 113,981,194 of NC_062220.1, read as the reverse complement.
TAAATGCATTTTATTCCATTCCAATTTGCAAAGGATCAGAAAATAGCTTACCTGCAAGTAAAAATGACAATATTCATTTAGATCTAATTTTGGCTTCAAGGCTTTCACCCTTAAACACCATAGGATATGAAGAAATCTGAAACATCTCAATATCCCTTAGGGTACAATGCTGATCCATTTTACTGATGATATCACACTGATCAGAGAGGAGAAGCAAATCATGGCTATCACACTGAAGCCTTGGTACATATATGCACCCCAGTAAAAGGGGACGTGTGGGAAGCACACAGATACCGACATCAGACTGGATAGAAAGGGATCCTAATCTGGCAGCAAGGAAAACTGAATGGAATCTCAATTTTACAGTGCAATCCCCCAAAACACAGCTACCTCTGGAAATTGAGGGTAAAGATGAAGTTGAAGGGTGAAGATTCCCTTGAAGGCAATTTTTTTCTGCTTTCCTTTTTCCTCTTTGCCATTGGAGTTGAACAGGTTGAGTATGATGTGTCTAGAGTAGGAGAGGGTGTGCATGTGTTTATGCTCTTTGCAACTTGTAATGCATCTTGACTCTCTGGCTTTGTATATTTAATCATTTTTAGAAAATACAAATCATTATCTCTTCAAATATTACTGTATGATGGTCCTTCTCCACTCCTGTGCCCTCTAAAAGCTAAAACTATAAGACATAGTAGAAAATTGTTACTATTTATTCTTTTCTCTTCCTTGCTTCAATTAGCATATTTTATCCAAATAATTCAGTTAACTGATTCTTCTTCCAACTATACTTAATCTATTGTTAAATCTATGCTTTGGAGTCTTAATATGTTTTTTAAATTGCAATATTTTCTGTTCTTAAAGCTCCCACCAGTTCTTTTCTAAAATTCTCCATCTTGTCTCTTATTTCTTTGAACATTGTAAACATAATAATTTTAAAGTCTTTGATAATTCCATTATCTTGAAGCTCTAGCCTTTGTTTCTCTTGGTTTTTCATATGCTTAGTTGTCTCTGATTGCTAGGCATTTCACATGAAACCTTATAAAGATTCCTTGAGGTCAAAAATGAGATCATCATACTCCAGTGAGTATTGAAATTTGATTGCCATTGACTATAAGAGCATTGAAAATACTGGATCATCTTAATCTTCTTAAGGATTGAGAAATTTTCAAGTGGGCTTCAATATCTAAGGGCTACTCTACTTCTGGTTCACTCTTTTTCCCTAGTACTGAGTTATTAATGATCTCAGTCTAAAACTTAACTGACATCCCATGCCCTTTCTCCATGGGCACTGAAGTCCAATTTTGTCCTGTTTGTCTTATGAGTCTGTCAAAAAGTTTGCTCAGCTATTTAGTCACATCTTCCAGAATCAGCAGATGGCTAAGGGAAATAGAGTCCCAAATTCCTAGCTTGCCTATGTTCCTTTATTCTTCCTAATCATGATCTGCTTGCTACCTCTGATAATCTCAAGCAGTTAAAAGAAATAGTTTGCCTAACTAGAATGAATCAGACATAATTTTCCTATGTTCATATATAAATACACAACAGGTGTAAGTCCATATTGTGTAAAACCACAAGAATGGAAATTTATACTCCATGTATGTATAATATATCAAAATACATTCTATTGTTATGTATAACTAAAAAGAACAAATAATTTTTAAAATTGTTTATCTAACATTTCAAATTGTTCTCAGTGAAAAAAAATCTTTCCAGGCACAAAGACTGCCTTTAAGGTGAACACCCAAAGATACTTTTACTCTACTAGCTTTGTTCATCTCTGAAAGATGTTATATGAAGAGAAAAATAAGGATATCATTTTAAAAACAGGATTAAGGACTATGATTAGTTCAGCCAGAGAAGTAGGAAGACGGATAGGTTGTCATTGGGGAGAAGATGGTTAGATGAAGGTTATTTTCAAGTCTTTAGTTTTAATTTCAGCTGTCAATTCAAAGAAGCTAATTGTATTATTTAAAATAGCTAACAAGGGCTGGGGTTGTAGCTTAGTGTCACAGCACTTTCCTAGCATATGTGGGGCACTGTGTTCAATCCTCAGCACCACATAAAAATAAGTAAATAAAGATATTATATCCATCTACTACTTTAAAAAATTTTTAAGAAATAAAATAGCTAACAATACTAAATAAAAGAAAGACATCCATAGACCAATGACAAGTATGTGTCTTGAATTATAATTAGCCTAAATATGTGTACCTTGGGTTCAATAAAGAGAAAAATATCACACAAGGAAGGAAACATCATCTGAGTAATTACATGCATGGGAGAGGCTAGCACCTAAGTAATATCAGTACTGAATAGTATTCTAACCAAAAGTGTCATAGAGCCAAATTTGGAGATTAAAAGAGTTAATTTGCATGGAGGAATGGGAAATGACAAGTAAATCTTCATCTTCATTGGGAAATCAACAGATAATGCCTAAAGTAGAAAAGTCAAGAAGTCATAAAATTATCACATTAGTTAGAACTAAGAAGGCAGACAAGCAAATTTGCAATCAGAGTTCAAAATGGTTGACTTTGGTGGTAAGGGTTGGGGGTGAGAAAGGAAGTTGATGTTTACAGCAAGGCTGTTAAAAAACTGATTGACCCTTTAAAATGTGTAGAAAATCTGTAAATTTTTTAAAAATGAAAATTATAAATTATATAAAGGTGCTGTCAACAATAACTAAAAATAAGCATATAGTAAAAAATAATGGAAATTCATGCCAGAAGATAATTTTCCTAAAACTGATCCTATTAGTTGATCCATTATTTCAACCAACTGGTTCTCAGCCAATTCTTTAGTCATTTTTTTTATTTTAAAAGAGCTGAAGAAAGTATGCTGTGTATCTACCTGTACTTCTATTAGATTAATAGCCATATTGTATAATCCTAAATTTATAAAAATAAGTTAAACTTATTTAGGATTTATTAACTGAAAAGACAAATAAGATATTGTTCTGATTAAAAAGAAAAGCTCCATAAAAATAATTGAAAACTCATTACAAATTAAACCAAAGACTGGAATAATTATTGTCCAAATGACATAACAGCCTGGCATGGTGGTGCATGCCTGTAATCCCAGCAACTTGGTTGGCTAAAGCAGGAGGATTGCAAGTTCAGCAACTAAGCAAGGCCCTAAGCAACTCAGCAAGACTCTGTCTCTAAATGAAATATAAAAGGGGCTGGGGATGTTTCTCAGTGGGTAAGCACTTCTGGGTTCAATCCCCAGTACCAAAAAAAAAAAAAAAAAAAAAAAAAAAAAAAAGACACAACATTGTCAAACACTGAAAAACTGAGTTTTGCATAATTCTAAAAAAATCCTGCTCTACACTTCTGGTAGAAAATATCCTTTTGTTCAGGCATAATGAGTGGTTCCCTAAAGTAAATTTTTAGCATGGTGTCCATTAGCCATAAACCATGTTTTCCTTTCTAGTTACTGTATATCAAGTGTGTCCTTAAACACAACCCCAAACCCTGGCCATAAGGATGAGACACAGGTCAAAGGATGAGACACAGGTCAGAAGTTGTCTTCTTTGGCCACTGATCTTACATCTAATCTGAAACAGAAGTATGTACAACAATAGTAAAAGCTGAGTTTTCACAGAACATTTAAAGTTTATATTCTTTGGTTCTGTCTCCCTAGCACAATAGTAATTAGGGAAATGCAAATCAAAATCACACTGAGATTTCATCTCACACCAGTCAAAATGGCAGTCATCAAGAATACAAATCAGAATAAATGCTAGAGAGGATGTAGAGAAAAAGGAACATTTTACCCTCTTTGGGGGATTATACATTAGTATGACCACTATGGATACCAGTATGGAGGTTCCTCAAAAGACTAGGCATGGAACCACCATGTGACCTACCTACACCATTCCTTGGTATTTATCCTGAAGAATTAAGGTTGTCATACTACAGTAATACACGTACCCATGTTTATAGCAGCACAATTTACAAGCCAAACTATGGAACCAGCCTAAGTATTCATCAATGGATGAATGAATGAAGAAATTGTGGTATATATACAAAATGAAGTTTTATTTACTCATGAGGAAAAATTAAATTGTTACATGTTGGCAGAAATCCTAGTTCTTGGCTGGCAGCAGTGAATTTTTCAAGTGTGTAAACCTGCGGAGAGGAGTGCACTTCTCCTACCTAGGAAAGTAAACTACTGCCCCATGTTGTGTCAGTTTCAGGAAAATGAGTGGAACTAGAGACCATCATGTTAAGTGAAATACGTCAAACTCAGAAGGCCAAGGGTTGTGTATTTTCTCTCATTTGCAGAAGCTAGAGAGGAAAAAGTGAAAGAAAAGGAGGGTTGGGATCTCATGAGCATCCATGGGAGGTCAAAAGAGTAGAGGAAAGGGAACAGAGGGAGGGAGAGAGGAGGGAAAGTTGGTGCAGAGTCTCCTGCCCTTGTTTATGCCCAGGACCCCATCCCAGGGTCTTGTGGATGGAGGGGCTTTCCCTCCCCTGGAGCCTTGGGGGCCTGGTTTTCTCCATGTATCCCCCTCCGCCCCCACTAATATGTCTCATGCATGTTTCTTTAAGTGGGCATGCTTGCTCCCGATCCCTCTATAACATGTCTGCTCTGTAAATACCACTTTGTTTACTGAAGCAATGAAGAAGATCTAAGAAGGACTTGAGCATGATTCTCTTTGATCTGAGCATGAATACACTAGTGAAAACACTGACCAAGGGAAGGGTATACATTGCAAGAAACTTTCTCTTCATTATTTCTATCTCCTACTGACCCTTGATGTATCCATTCCAAAATGATGGAAAATTTCAAGAACTTTAATCATGAGGAAAAACTAGGATTAGCTGTCAGGCTCACTTTTAAAGAATTTTTCCTCTGTTTACATTTAACATCATTTTGTGACCAATACCTAACTTGGTGGGCAAATGGTGTTTTGATTTTGCTTTTGTTTTTTTGCAGTTAAGAAATTTTTAAAGAGTCCAAGGTCCTGAAAAACATTCAATGTTCACTCAACACAAGTTCTGTGAAGTGCATAACACTGCCCTGGACATGTGGGACATGTAAGACCTGGTCTCTGCCAGGAGGATACCTGATGGAAAGAGCTTAAGTTTACAGTCAGGTCAGGGTTTGAACCACTGTCCTGTCACCTGCTGGGTGTAAAACTATATATATCTCCATGTTTCTCTGTTTCTGTTTCCTGACTATAAGTTAGATATAGTAAACCCTATTTTCTGATATTGTGAATATTTAAAGCCTCTACTCACATCAAAATATATATTACATCATGACCAAGTTGGGATTATATAAGGAATAATGAGTCATTTAATATTTTTAAAATAAATGTAATCTACCCATTAAACAGTGATTAGAGAAAAACCATATGATCATTTCAGTTTAGACAGAAAAAATATTTGGAAAAAATCTTCAAGCTATTTCACAATAAGTGGGGGATAGGGAAGAATATTACTTTACATTAGGTAGAGGGGAGAGAAGGGAGGGGAACGGGATGGGGGAAAGAATGATCATAGAGTGAAACAGACATTATTACCTCATGTACATGTATGACTGCATGACCAGTGTGGTCCTGCAATATGTATAATCAGAAAAATGAGAGATTACACTCTATTTATGTATGATCTACCAAAATGTATAAATGCATTCTACTGTCATATACAACTAGAACAAATAAACTATTTTTTTAAAATCTTCAACATTTAATCATGATAAAAACTCTTATTTTTTTTTCCTCCTTTGCTACTGGGGATTGAACCAACCCAGGTTGTTCAGTCACTGAGCCACATCCCTAGTCCTTTTTATACTTTATTTAGATACAGGGTCTCACTAAGTTGCTTAGGCCCTTGCTAATTTGCCCAAAGCTGGCTTTGAACTCATAATACTCCTGCCTCAGCCTCCCAAGCCATTGGGATTACAGGCATGCACCACCATGCGCAGTATGATGAAAACTCTTAACCAACTCTTATGAACTTCCTTTACTTGAAATGCCTACTAAAAACCTAGAGTTAACATCTTTATTAATGATGACATGTTCAAAGCATTCATTTAAAATTAGCTGAAATGGAGGTGGATGGTTTTTTTTTTTTCCTTGTTATTTCATTTTGTTTTGAAATTCTAGGGTTAGAACCCAGGCCATATGCATGCTAGACTTTTTACTACAATTTTAAAACACAATAAGTACATGAATACTTCCTAAGAGACATGTTGGCAAGGATACTTTTAAGGGAGAATCTGCAAATATATGCTTTCTCAAAATTTATTTGCTGCAGAATCTCGTTAAGATTCAAGAGTCTCCTCTATCACCCCTGTCAAAAGAGTTTCAAAAATCCACAGTACTTTAGCAAAACCTCCTTTCCCAATGGTTATATAAGGAAAATTACTTCCTTTACAATGATTTGAATTTATAATGAAAACATATGTCACCTTAAAATATATTAGAAGATACCATTTTTGAAACTTATTTTAGAAGGTATGCAAGCAAAAAAATGTTGATGATTGCTGAGCTCCTTGAGTTCTTTGTAATTTTTTTCCTCTCATCTCAAAACCCCAACTTCTCCTAGATTCTATCAGCAGATAGCCTGGTTCTCTATTGTTGAGAAAATTAAGCCTGTCAAGACAAACCGCCCCCCCCAAACCACCTGCCACATTTGTACATAAGAATCTGCCCCTACTCCCTCTAGTAGCTCTCCTTTTCCTAAAGCGCTGCTAATTCAGCCCAAGCCCCCAACTAAGTACTAGGCAGTCTCCCTTCTCACTTGATCCAGGAATTGCACAGTAATCCAGCTCCTTCCTGCTTCATCATCTTTTCCCCTTGCTCTTAGATCATCCCTATCACTATACAAACACTCTGCTATTTTCTTTAGTATTAGAAACAGTAACAATAGGACTGGGGGTGTAGCTCAGTGGTAGAATACTTGCCTAGCATACAAGAGGCACTGGGTTTGATCCCCAGTACTGAAAGAAAAAAAACAAATAGACAAAAAAACAATAATCTGTTTTGATCTGTGTTCCTTGTTGGTGACTCACCCATTTCACTCGACTTCTTTTTTGTTTTATTTTATAATTTAAAGCAAAATTCCTTGAAAGAAATTTTGTCTTGTCTCAGTTTTTTGATTTCTCTCTCAGACCCACTTCTGTGTGGTCCACCTCCCACTAACATTACTCTCTCTGAGGTCAACAGTGACCTCTGTTTGCCATGTCCAGTGGTCAGCACACATGCCTCAATCTTCCAGACTTATCAACGGCATATGGCACATTTAACAATCTCTCCATGGAACAGTCTCTACACTTAATTTCCCAGATACCACACTGTCCTGGAATTCCTTTCTGGTTGCTTCTTCTCAGTCTCCTTTGCTGACTCCATTTTATCTAAGTCTGTATGAACTGGAATGTTCCAGGTTTCAGTCCTGGGCCTCCAAAAGATCATTTTTGTCTGCATGACTTCCCTTCACCTCATCCAGTAATGGTTTTAAATTCCATCTTATCAACTTGCTCCATGTATCTTCTCTTTCCTCCATATTGATTCTCCACCTTTCTCCACCCTGGTCTCTATCTGTGCTTTTTGTTCTTTTCTTCAAGATGGCATGCACATATTTTTGTTGTTGGACCACAAAGATGAGCTATCTGACTTGTCTAAAACCTGACTTGTGCACATAAAAAAGATCTTGGAAGTTTAAAGAATGAAGAGGCCCTATAGATAGGTTTAACTTTAAGGAACTTTAAGGAACCAAAGTCAAAGAAAACAAGTCCAGGCATATAAGTAACTGAAAATTCATTTCTGTCCTTACAAGCTGCTGATAACCCATATGTATTTTCTGCTCATATATTTCCATGATCAGGACAAATGAAGTCAGTTCTTTCTCCCCTTGATTCTTTCTTCAAAATAGTGGGAAGGAGCCAGGTGCAGTGGCACAGGCTTATAATCCCAGCAACTTGACAGGCTGGTGCCAAAGGAGCAAGTTTGAGACCAGCCTGGACAATTTAGTGAGACTTCACTCCAAAATAAAAAATAAAGTTCTGGATGTGTGACTCAGTGGTACGGCACCTCAGGATTCAATCTTTAGTTCCAAAAACAGATAAAAGAAAAAAAAGTGGTCAGGAGAGGAAGAGAGAGAAATGCTGGTGTTTGCTTCTATCAGCGCAAACCTGGGAGGATACACAAGAAACTAATAACACATTTCTTATGGTGGGCAGGGTGGAAAGGACAGGGGTAGGCTTCTCAACATATATTTATCCTTTTATATTGTTTTTATTTTATACAATGTGAACACTTTATCTTTAAAAGTAAAATAAAAAGTATTTCTCAAAATTTTTCTTTCTGTGAAATCTTTACATAACAAGCCTAGGCCTGGGTTGAATGGAATCAGGCAGCACTACATAAAATGAGTAAAAACAGTAGGAAACTGAAATCCAACTCCTACCTGCCTACTGAGTTATCAATTTAAAGGAAAAGAGATCTCCAGAAATTGTCTAATTAATTTTCTTACTGCTGCCATTTTCCATAGCTTATATTGGATGTATCTATAGGTTCTTAAAACATTTTGAAAAATTAGACACACAGTTCTGCTTCATGTAGGTTTTCCTTTCAGAGTAACTGTGGGAACCTCACTACAGAATTACCTGTGTGTGGTAGGAAAACAGAAGTGAACCAAACAAGATGCTAGAAAGACTAAGAGATGGCGTATGTGGGTGTGTGGGTATGTGTATGTCTGTGTGTGTTGACTGGGTTGATGATAGAAAAAGATGAGAGATATTTCCCAGTTTAAAGGATAGAGGTTTAATTTTTGCAAAGTGGAGGGCTGTAAAATATTTGAAAAAAATGCTTTTGGTATCTGCAGATCCTAAGAAATTAATGTGCTTTTGAGTAAATGGGTAATAGCTGGCATAGAATGCATGTATGTGTTAACTTGTTGAAAACATTCCAAAATGCTGAGGCAGTACTTGAAAAACATATTTGTAAGACTAAACAACTTTATAAAGATATTTTATTTTTAGTATGCCAATTAAAATCCATTTGTAGTAATAAATATCAATGATCGGAAAAGGCCTCCACACATTTTTTACTACAGGGATTATTTTTCTTCAGTTCAGTTGACATAGTACTTTAAAGAATATTATTGATATTTTTATAAATGCCTAATACATGAAAATCTATATCACATTATCATAAAATTATTTTAATAATGTAGTGTTCTATTGCCATAGTGCCATTTGAAAGTTCAGCTATTAAGCCAAGTGATCTTGGGCAGGTTACTTTACTTCCTCAGTTTCATCCTTAACTGTGAGGTGTAACTGAAATAATAACATAAAGCTCTTAGCACAATACCTGGCACATAGTTAAGTCCTTAATAAATGTTGGCTTCTATTATTATTGTTGTTGTTGTTGTTAGGATTAAATAACAAAATCATACAGACACATAAAATTTACTGAGAGAAGTAGCTTGTGCAGTCCAAATAAAAAAGATTTGGCTGAATCAAAAGTCCAGTTTGCTAATTTACAGTAAGAAAAATAACTGTCAAGCTGATGACTATTCATATACCCAGCTCAGCATTTTCCTCCCAGGAAGGAAACACATTTAGGAAAACAAATGACATCAGGTTCTACTTGGTGAGTACACTGATATCAAGTCATAAAGATGACTGCTTTCTCTCTGGCCTATTTCTTCTTCAACTTCAATCTTTCCTATCTCTGCTATAATTTAATATTCCAAGGAAAATTATTTTACTATTATGAACAAACCCTCTGACTTTCCATTAACTACAGAATAAAGCCATAAATTCCTTAGAGTGGTTTTAAGATCTATTTTAATCTGTTCCCAAAGTTTATTTCCAAATGTATTCCCTCTTTGTGTCCAATATGATGATCTCTACACTCAAGAAGGGTTCTTTGTTATGCTCTGCAACACACCATGCTTATTCTTATTTCCTGCCATTTTTATTCTTATTTCATAATTTCCTCATGAAACTCTCCTCTTTCCAGAGCCTTTTCATCATTCAAGGTCCAATTTAGATCCTACCTTCTTCATAAGGAATAGACAATTCATTCCAGTCTATACTAAATCTCCCAACTCCTATGATTTGAATTGCCTTACTCCTTTTCACAAATATTCAAATACAGGCATACTGACCTAACTCCTGTAAATCGTATTTCCCTAATCAGATTATAAACTTCTGCACGATTGAGTGGTTTGGGGTTTGGGGTTTGAGTTAGTTTGTATGTATTCTTAGAAAATAACAGTGTTACATATATTGTATAATACTGAATATCAATGAATAAAGAATTGATGCTTTAATGACTGTCCTAATTCAGAAAGTTTGTTTGGCCCTGGCATTTGCTGTACTATGGTTTGGATCTTAAATGACCCCCAAAGTCCAGACATTAATGACTTGGCTGTCAGCATGCACACTATTGGGAGATGATAGAAAATTTAGGAGATCAGGACTAGTGGGAAGAAGCTGGGTCACTGGTGGTTTGCCCTTGAAGGGCCCTGGCTCCTTTCTTTATTTTCATTTGCTTCTTGGCCACCATGAGGTGAGCAGCTTTGCCCTACCACCTACTTCCTGCCATGATGGTCTGCCTTCAAAGACCCCAAAACAATGAAACCAACCAACCATGGACTGAAACCATTAGCCAAAATAAACTCTTTCTCCTTTTACAATCATTGCCTCAGACATTTTATCACAGTAGTGGATTGTTGACCAACACACTCCCCAGGCTCCTAGCATTCAAGTTCTCTCAGTGTGCTCTACTCTAGTTTCACCACTGTGTACAGCACAAGTTTCCTAACTGCTTCAGGAAGTGAGTATCTAGCAAAGGATCCTTCTCTCCAAATGTCTCTTTATGATTTGTTTTACTCTAGAAGACAGAAATACATAAACATGAAATAAGTAGACAGTAAGTAACTTTGTAATCTATTTTCATTTCCTGGATATCCTCAGTCCTTTAGGCAGTTAAAGTGTAGACATACTCTCCCAGAATATTATGTGCCAATTAACTGAAAAAAAAAAGTGCTGCTAAAAGGGAAAAAAGACACGTGAAAATTCTGAAGTGATTCATTAAATTATCATTGACTTCTTTTAATTCAGAAGAAATACATTAGTTGGCTTGTGAATTCTGATGGAATTACAGAGTTGAGAAGGAGCCATTTGTGTGAATGTTTCAGTTCTTTCAACATTTATAACCTGTTAAAAAATTAGAGAGCTTGCCTAACATAGAACATCCTACCTTACTTGGCCCAAGGATGGAAATGAAAAATTCTAAAAACAAAAAACTAAAATCAATGATACTTATATAACCAATTTCCCAGGTTTTTGGTTAGGGAGAAATTTAACGAGCTCAAATTTGAAAACACAAAGGAAGAAAGAATACTAAAATAATCCTATCAGTCCTTTTCTGAATTTGAGTGGGAAAAATCCTTATCGTGACTTTTCCAAAGGAGAGATATATAAATTGATTGTCTTCTTTGGTAAATAATAAATATTTTAACCTCCACTACAAATTTCCTACAAATTTAGCATGTCTCTGGATTAATTTTATCAACTGCTCAATGCAAATCTTGTGATGATTTGTTCATTCAAAAATACATTTGGATAGCCCAATCAATAAATGGGCAAAGGAACTGAATAAGGAATTCACAGAAGAAGAAATATGAATGGTCAACAAATATATGAAAAAATTTTCAACATCTTTAGCAATTAGACAAATTACAAATTAAAATGACATTGAGGGCTGGGGATGTAGCTCAGCAGTAGCTCAGCCTAGCATGCATGAGTCCCTGAGTTTAACTCCTAGCACTGCATAAATATATAAATACATATATACATAAATACATACATACATGCATCCATACACTGAGATTCCATCTCACTCCAGTAAGAATGGCAATTATCAAGAATACAAGTAACAATAAATGTTGGCAAGGATGTGGGGGAAAAGGTACACTCATACATTGCTTGTGGGACTGCAAATTGGTGCAACCTCTATGGAAAGCAGTATGAATATTCCTTAGAAAACTTGGAATGGAACCACCATTTCATCCAGTTATATCACTCCTCAGTTATACTCAAAGGATTTAAAATCAGCACACTACAGTGATGCAGCCACATCAATGTCTATAACAACTCAATTCACAATAGCTAAGCTATGGGACCAACCTAGGTGCTCTTCAACAGATGAATGGATAAAGAAAATGTGGTATATATACACAATGGAATATTAGTCAGTCATAAAGAAGAATGAAATTATGGTATTTGCCGGCAAATGGATGGAACTAGAGACTATCATGCTAAGTGAAATAAGCCAATCCCAAGAAACCGAAGCTGAATGTTCTCTCTGATATGTGAATACTAACACACAGTAAGGGAGGGGGAAGAATAGAAGATCACTGGATTAGACGAAGGATAATGAAGGGAAGGGTGGAGGGATAGGAATAGGAAAGACAACAGAATGAATCAGATAAAACTTTTCTATGTTCATTTATGAATACACAACCAGTGAAACCCCACATCATGTACAACTGCAACAATGTGATCCTAATTAAGTTATACTCCATGTATGTGTAATATGTCAAAATATCCTCTACTGTTACATATAAGTAAAAAGAAAAAAATACATTTGGAGGAGAAAAATAAAGTATGAATCATGTGAAAATTCAAAAATATATCTTATTCATCTTTGTTATTCCCTCAGATTATAACAGTGCCCTGCATCCAGCAGGGGTTAAAAACATCTCTTGAATATTAATTCATATGTAATTTTTTTGTAAATTTCCAACTCAAAACTTAATATGTATATTTTATACCCATTAGGATGACTATCCAAAAAATGGAAAAGATTAAGTGTTAGGAGGTGGAAGAGATGAAAACCCTAATCCACTGCTAGTGGAATATAAGAGGAAGCAGTCATTGTGGGAAGCAGTATGGCAATTCCTCAAAAATTTAAACACAATTACCATAATACCCAGAATTCCACTTCAAGATATATAATAAAAATTTTTGAAAGCAGGAAGTCATATGTTTGTAGACTAGTGCTCATAGCAGCATTATTTGTAATAGTAAAATGGTAGCAACAATCCAAATGTCTAACAATAGATGTATGAATCAGTAAGTGTGGTGGCATGCACCAGTAGTCCTAGCTATTCAAAAGGTTGATGCTGGGAGATTACTTCAGTCCAGGACATTAAAGTGAGACCTTGTCTCAAAACAAAAAATGTTTTTGGTGTGTTTAAATCCATTAACAAAAGGCAGACAAATGAATAAATAAAAGGTGGTATATACAAGGGCATGTTATTCAGTCTTTAGAAAGCAGTGAAATTTTTTTTGGATGAACCTTGAAGGCATTATGCTAAGTGAAAAAGCCAGACACAACAGTACAAATACTGAATGATCCCATGGATGAGGTAACCGTAGCAGGAAAATTCACATAAATAGAATGTAGAATAGAGGTTACCAGGAGCTAGGGGTTGGAAAAAATGAGGAGTTTAATGGGTTGAGTTTCTTTAGGGAGTAATTTTTTTTAAAGGTTTGGAAATGGATAGTGGTGACAGTTACACAACATAGTAAAGGTTCTTAGTGGCACTAAATTGTACACTCGAGAATAGGTGAAATGATGAGTTTTTCATATAGTGCACCAAAGTAAAAAAGAAAAAAAGTAGTATTTAAAACATCTGGTTTTCACCTCTTTTGCTTTACAATATAAAAAATGAAGTAAAACTTTTCAAAGACCTTAATTAATTTCAGTTGGGGTTCTTTTCAGTATTTTAGGGAATTATGACTAAAATATTTATACAATAACCCAAATGAAGAAATTTTATTCTAGATCACCCAGGATAGGTTGTTGTATTAGCAGTTAATTCAAGATTCTAGATTTGTGCCAATAAAAGAAGGTAGAATTATTTCAGAACACTTCCACAAGGTGGTGATAGAGATTACAAACAGTAATATTTAATTTCTCTCAAACTACTTCTTCAGAGCAGCACTATGGGACACTATTACAATATATTTTATGAGACTGAAAAATATCAAGTAGTCCTTAAACCATCCAAAGTCTCTTGTTGACTTCAAAGTATAACCATTAAATCTGATTCAACACTTCTGTTGCTTCCCTTAAATTTCAACAATTAAAAAATTGGGGGCTGGGGAGATAGCTCAGTCAGTAGAGTGCTTGCCTTGCAAGCACAAGGCCCTGGGTTTGATCTCCAGCAACGCAAAAAAAAAAAAAAAAAAAAAAAAAAAAAATTGGTTGCTGTCTATTTCTTCATGGGGGTTTGAAATATAGTGCTATTCTATCAGTTCTTTCTCATTTGTCAGTTGGAATATATCTATGAAACAATTTTTCCAATTATAATTTATTTACCTACTTGATAAAAGAAAAACCAAGATAAATACTTGATTCTTTCCCTCTATTCACTAGATTTTCTAAACAATAAGTTGATCTGCAAGCATTGTGCAATGGTAGATAATGTGTTTTTATTTACTGGTATTATTGTGAACTCATAGATTCTTAAATGTTTTTGGTGTGTTTGAATCCATTAAGTTATTATCCTTAAAAAAAAATGAGGAAACTGATCGCCGACAGTCAATGGAGCACCAGCTGTCTGCTGTTGCCTGGAAGTTCACTGTTACAGTACCTGCAGGTTTGATTACACGTGGCTGCCGCCATTTTGAGACAACAGCCAGTCCCCATAGGACCCCTGGCCAGACTGACGGAGCCTCATCTCCAGGATACCTCGGTCCAACCAATCACTCCCTGCCTCTGCGGCCCTCACATAGACTGATGGCTCCCTGCTGCCAGGACCCCCAGACCAACTGACTGCGCCCTATCACCGGGACCCCAGAACAACTGATTGCACCTGGCCTCCGGGATCCCACAACCACACCAAACACGCAGGACCTCTAGGACCCCTGCCTGACCAACCGCATCCCGTCTCCTGGACCTCCAGCTGACCACGTCCACCCCTGAGCTGCAGCTCCCCATTTGCTAACACATTTCAAAGCCAGAGTGGCCATCATGGATAATCCTGGAAGCCAGAGCTCTGATCTTTGGATGGGGCAAATCCCATCCTGAGACACCTGCTGGAGGCTTGAAGCTCATTGTCAGGTACCTCTCATGCATCAGGCTACTGAACACTGGGAGGTTTCATTAGTATATGACTGTTATACAGTAGATTTTCTTTTTTCTCCTTTTTAAAAAATTTAAGTTTTTATTTCTTTACTTTGCTTGCTCTCTTTTCCTTTTGTTTACCTCTTCCCTCAGAGTCTCTTTCTCCCTTTTTTGCATGCTAACATACGATTTCTTTTGATTACACTCTCACCCTTTCTATTTTCTAGAACTTCTTTATATTCTTTTCTTATCCCATTAACAGCCACATTCTACATCCCTCTGCATCCTCTTTGTCCTCCACTAGAAACTGCAGACCTTATTGCAAACCTCTTTGTTTTACCAAAGATAATATTTGAACTCATTTTGTTTACTATGACAATTTTGTTATTGTCCCCATAGGGGCTATTTGGTCTAGGATTGCATACTGTCTGATTTGGGCACTGCTAATATTGATCTCCCCTTAAAGAAAGGGTTTTGGAAACCTGTAGGGCCACTATGAGGCTATAGGGGGAAATCTGCAATACCCCAGATCTCCACTGCTAGAGGGGAAGATACATGAACAACATGAAAAAACAAGGGAAGAAAATGATCCAAACAAATCTAGATTCTATATGAATAGAATCCAATGACAATATGTTAGAAGAAATGTCTGAAAAGGACTTCAGATTATACATGATTAAGATGATTCACGAAGCAAAGGATGAGATAAGAGAGCAAATGCAGGCAATGAATGATAATGCCAATAAGCTGAAAGAGCACCTGCAGGAAGCAAAAGATCATTTCAACAAAGAGATACAGATTCTCAGAAAAAAACAAACAGAAATCCTTGAAATTAAGGAGACAATAAACCAAATAAAAAACTCAATGGAAAACATCACCAAAATACTAAACCACTTGGAAGACAGAAACTCACACAATGAAGACAAGATATTTAATCTTGAAAATAGTTGCCCAAACAGAGAAGATGGTAAGAAATCATGAACAGAATCTCCAAGAACTATGGGACATCATGAAAAGACCAAATTTAAGAATTATTGGGATTGAGGAAGGCACAGAGATACAAACCAAAGGAATGAACAACCTATTCAATGAAATAATATCAGAAAAATTTTCAAAACTGAAGAATGAAATGGAAAATCAAATACAAGAGGCTTACAGAACACCAAATGCACAGAATCACAACAGATCTACACCAAGGCACATTATAATGAAATGCCTAACATTCAAAATAAAGATAGGATTTTGAAGGCCAAGAGAAAAGCATCAGATTACATATAGGGGGAGACCAATACAGATAGCAGCCGACTTCTCAACCCAGACTCTAAATGCTAGAAGGGCCTGGAACAACATATTTCAAGCTCTGAAAGAACATGGTTGCCAACCAAGAATCCTATACCCAGCAAAACTAACCTTCAAATTTAAAGATGAAATAAAATCCTTCCATGATAAACAAAAGTTAAAAGAATTTACAAATAGAAAGCCTGCACTACAGAAAGTTCTCAACAAAATATTCCATGAGGAGGAAATGAAAAACAACAATGCAGGTCAGCAAAGGGAGGAACTACCTTAGAGAAAAACCACTCAAAGGAGAAACCAAGCCAACTTAAAAACCAAAAATAAGCCCAATGACTGGGAATACAAATCATATCTCAATAATAACCCTGAACGTTAATGGCCTAAACTCATCAATCAAAAGACATAGACTGGCAGAATGGATTAAAAAGAAAGACCCAACAATATGCTGCCTGCAAGAAACTCATCTCATAGAAAAAGACATCCACAGACTAAAGGTGAAAGGATGGGAAAAAACCTACCACGCACATGGACTCAGTAAAAAAGCAGGGGTTTCCATCCTTATAACAGATAAAGTGGACTTCAAGCCAAAGTAAGTCAGAAGGGATAAAGAAGGACATTTCATACTGCTTAAGGGAACCATAGATCAGGAAGACATAACGATAGTAAATACATATGCCCCAAACAATGGTGCATCCATGTACATCAAAAAAATCCTTCTCAATTTCAGGAATCACATAGACTACAACACAATAATTCTGGATGACTTTAATGCACCACTGTCACCACTAGATAGATCTTCCAAACAAAATCCAACCAAAGAAACCATAGTACTCAATAACACAATCAATAACCTAGACTTAATAGACATATATAGAATATTCCATCCATCAACGAGCAGATTCACTTTCTTCTCAGCAGCACATGGAACCTTCTCAAAAATAGACCATATGTTATGCCACAAAGCAGCTCTTAGGAAATGCAAAACAATAGAGATACTGCCTTGTGTTCTATCAGATCATAATGGACTGAGAGTAGAAATCAATGACAAAATAAAAAACAGAAATAACTCCAACACCTGGAGACTAAATAATATGCTATTCAATGAAACATGGATAACAAAAAAACATCAGGGAGGAGATTAAAAAATTCTTAGAGGTCAATGAGAAGGACGATACAGCATATCAAAATCTCTGGGACACTATGAAAGCGGTATTAAGAGGAAAATTCATTGCATGGAGCGCATTCCAGAAAAGAGTGAAAAGTCAACAACTAAATGACCTAACATTACAGCTCAAAGCCCTAGAAAAAGAAGAACAGAATAACACCAAAGTAGTAGAAGACAGGAAATAATTAAAATCAGAGCTGAAATCAATGAAATTGAAACAAAAGAAACAATTCAAAAAATTAACAAAATTTGGTTCTTTGAGAAAGTAAACAAAATAGACAAACCCTTAGCCATACTAACAAAGAGAAGGAGAGAGAAGACTCAAATTACTAAAATACATGATGCAAAAGAAATATCACGACAGACACCACTGAGATACAGAACATAATGAGAAGCTACTTTGAAAATCTGTATTCCAACAAAATATAAACTACCGAAGACATTGATAAGTTTCTAGAGACATATGTTCCTCCCAAACTGAACCAGGAGGACATACACAATTTAAATAGATCAATATCAAGCAATGAAATAGAAGAAAACATTAAAAATCTACCATCCAAGAAAAGCCCAGGACCAGACAGATTCCCCCACCGAGTTCTACAAGACCTTCAAAGAAGAACTCATTCCAATATTTCTCAAACTATTCCAGGAAATAGAAAAGGAGGGTACCCTACCAAACTCATTCTATGAAGCTAATATCACCCTCATACCCAAACCAGGAAAAAACACATCAAAGAAAGAAAATTTTAGGCCAATATCATTGATGAATATAGATGCAAAGATCCTTAACAAAATATTGGCAAACTGTATCCAAAAACATATTAAGAAAATCATGCACCACGATCAAGTGGGGTTCATCAGTGGAATGCAAGGATGGTTCAACATTCGTAAATCAATAAACATATTCCATCATGTCAATAGACTTAAGGATAAGAATCATATGATTATTTCAATTGACTCAGAAAAAGCGTTCCACAAAATACAACACCCCTTCATGCTCAAAACAGTAGAAAAAATAGGGATAGTAGGAACATACCTGATCATTGTAAAGGCTATTTATGCTAAGTCCATGGCCAACATCATTCTTAATGGAGAAAAACTGAAACCATTCCCTTTAAAATCAGGAACAAGACAGGGATGTCCTCTTTCACCACTTCTATTCAACATTGTCCTCAAAACTCTAGCCAGAGCACTTAGGCAGAGTAAAGAAATTAAAGGAATACGAATAGGAAAATAGGAACTTAAGCTGTCACTATTTTCTGATGATATGATTCTATATTTAGAGGATCCAAAAAACTCCAGAAAACTTCTAGACCTCATCAATGAATTCTGCAAAATAGCAGGCTATAAAATCAACACGCATAAATCTAAAGCATTTTTATACGCGAGCGATGAAATATCTGAAAGGGAAATGAGGAAAACAACTGCATTTGCAATAGCCTCAAAAACAAATTAAAATACTTGAGAATCAATCTAACCAAAGAGGTAAAAGATCTCCACAATGAAAACTACAAAACACTGAAGAAATAAATTGAGGAAGACTGTAGAAGATGGAAAGATATCCCATGTTCTTGGATAGTCAGAATTAATATTGTCAAAATGGTCATACTACCAAAAGTGCTATACAGATTCAATGCAATTCCAATTAAAATCCCAATGACGTACCTTACAGAAATAGAACAAGCAATCATGAAATTCATCTGGAAGAATAAGAAACCTAGAATAGCTAAAACAATCCTTAGCAGGAAGAATGAAACAGGGGGTATCACAATACCAGAACTTCAACTATACCACAAAGCAATAGTAACAAAAACGGCAAAGTATTGGCACCAAAACAGACAGGTAGATCAATGGTACAGAATAGAGAACACGGACACAAACCCAAATAAATACAATTTTCTCATACTAGACAAAGGTGCCAAAAATATGCAATGGAAAAAAGATAGCCTCTTCAACAAATGGTGCTGGGAAAACTGGAAATCCATATGCAACAGAATGAAACTAAACCCCTATCACTCACCCTGCACAAAACTCAATTCAAAAATGGATCAAGGGCCTTGAAATCAGACCAGAGACCCTGCATCTTATAGAAGAAAAAGTAGGTCCAAATTTTCACCATGTTGGCTTAGGATTAGACTTCCTTAACAGGACTCCCATAGCACAAGAAATAAAAGCAAGAATCAACAACTGGGATAGATTCAAACTAAATAGCTTTCTCTCAGCAAAGGAAACTATCAGCAATGCGAAGAGAGAGCCTACAGAGTGGGAGAATATCTTTGTCACTCATACTTCAGATAGAGCACTAATTTCTAGAATATATAAAGAATTCAAAAAACTGTACACGAAGAATACAAATAACCCAGTCAACAAATGGGCTAAGGATATGTACAGACACTTCACTGAAGAAGATCTACAAGCAGTCAACAAATATATGAAAAAAATTCACCATCTTTAGTAATAAGATAAATGCAAATCAAAACTACACTAAGATTCCATCTTACCCCAATTAGAATGGCAATTATCAAGAATACAAGCAGCAAAAGGTGTTGGAGAGGATGTGGAGAGAAAGGTACACTCATACATTGCTGGTGGGGCTGCAAATTAGTTCAGCCACTCTGGAAAGCAGTGTGGAGACTCCTTAGAAAACTTGGAATGGAACCATCCTTTGACCCAACTCTCCCACTCCTTGGCCTATATCCAAAGGCCTTAATCCTACTACAGAGATACAGCCACATCAATGTTCATAGCTGCTCAATTCACAATAGCCAGACTGTGGAACCAAACTAGATGTCCTTCAATTGATGAATGGATAAAGAAACTATGGTGTATATATATACAATGGAATATTACTCAGCTATAAAGAATAATAAAATTAAGGCATTTGCAGGCAAATGGATGAAATTGGAGAATATCATGCTAAGTGAGATAAGTCAATCTCAAAAATCCAAAGGAAAATGATCTCACTGATTCACTAATAAGCAGATGATGACACATAATAGGGGGTAGGAGTGGGGTAAGAATGGAGGAAGGAGGGACTGTATAGAGGGAATAGATGGGTGGGAGGGGTAGGGGAAGGAAAAAATAACAGAATGAATCAAACATCATTACCCTATGTAAATGTATGATTACACAAATGGTATGCTGTTACTCCATGTACAAACAGAAACAACATGTATCCCATTTGTTTACAATAAAAATAAATTAAAATAAAAAATAAAAAAAATAAGAATTTGCTATCTTCCTCGACATTATTTTTCAGTCTGGGCACTCAAGAAGGCAGCAACCTGTCACTTACGGTCCCTGTCCTTTTCAGTTCCAGATCATTAAACCTTAGGCCTTCCCAGAAGAACACAACCTACATGGAGATCCTTCTACCCATCAGGAAAGACCAATTTGAAGGAGTCAAAAATTGATATGCAACTCTGAGTGGACATGAAGGTAATAAGTAATCAGCAACACATGGAATTATGTTTTGTAGGATGACATTATGTGCAGAACCAGTAGGAACTTATGTTTTGAACTTATAGTTGAAAACTTATTTCATATTGACTGGCTTCTGTCTGGGTGCCAAAGGATGGATACAGTTCAGAAGCTATAGCCAAGTTCATGAATATTTATCTTTGCTTCTACCTCTAAAAACTGTCCCAAATAAGTTATCAATAAAGTCAATTTATACACACAGCCTTCATTAAAGATTTCAGTTCTACAAATTCTTCTTATTCCTCTTTTTTCCTCAGTGATACTTAAAATTGAGGACTCAAGAATCACTTTCATACACACACTTGTAAACACCACAGACTGCCCTCCCTGCTGCAAATCAAATAGCTACTTCTGTTTGACAGTTTTCCATTGCTGTGATCAATATATCTGAAAGAAACAACTTATAAAGATGAAAGACTGGGTTTGGCACACAAGTTTAGAGGAATCCTTTGTTGGTTGCCTGCACTGTTTTGGTGCCTGTGGTGAGGCAGAACATCATGGCTGGGAGTGTGGTGGAGCAAAGGTGCTCACCTCAGGGTGAGTGGCAAGCAAAGAAAAGGAGAGGAAGAGGCCAGGGTCCCAATATCACCTTTAAGAGCACATGCCCAAGGACCTCCCTTCTTCCTACACCACAAAAGGTTGTGCCATCTCCTAATAGCACCCGGGGCTGGCAACCAAGTCTTTAGCACATGGACCATTGGGGACATTTAAGATCCAAACTATAGCACTACTCCACACCCCCAGTGGAAATTAGAATAAAATAACATCCTAACATAGAAATGGGAGGACTTGAAATAAAGCAGTAAGCATGAAAGAGTCACATTTGACTTTAGTGAGGAAGGAGACAAAGATGAAAGGGGTCTCTCCTCTACTCCCCTGTCCTCTAAGTCATGAGTAAGGTCCTGGGATTGTAAAAGCAACATGTAGCTTTCAGGGGCATGTTGCTGCCAGGAGAGAAAAGGTCTTACACCTCCTGCTTCTAAAGTGGTGGGCAAAATGTCTGATTCTGTTGGTTTGAAGGAGACTAAACAATGCCAAAGGACAAATAAAGGAAATCATATAGGCATGTTCTTCTCCTGAAATGCTACTTCCTTTGTGAAGCTGTCTTGATTCCCTATTCAGAACTTACAATTTCCTTTTCTACACTCCATCATATACTTTCTACTTCCATTACTATTTGCAAACTATTTGTATTAGTCAGGGTTCTCTAGAGGAACAAAATCAACAGGAAGTATGATTATAAAAAGGGGATGTATTAGATTGGCTTACATGACCAGAAACTGGATAGTCCACAGTGGCTATCTGCAGGTTGGGGAACTGGAGGAACCAGTAGCTGCCTAGTCTAAGAGGTTGAAGCCTCAGAACAAGTGGGATCAATGGTGCTAACCCAGTCTGAAACCTAAGGCTTCTGGAAACTCCCTGGAAAATCACTGGCAGTGTCTGCTTTGGAAGAGTGAAGGAGCAAGATTCTGATATGCTCAGGCATTGCAGCAGCAATCTAGAACCCATTCAAGAAGAATCAACCTTCCATCTGCTGCCGCTTCCTTGTTCTTCCAACTTTTATTTCATCCAAACCACCATCCTATTGGATGGTGCTGCCCACACTTGGGAGCGTCTCCACTTCAGTTCGATATACCATATGCCAATCATTCCTAGACACACCCATAAGCCCCTTAATCTTTGGCATCTCTTGATCCAAACAAGCTGACAATTCAGATTAACCATTACACTCTTATCCATGTAAGGAATATGTTTATGAGTCTTTCTCTCTCATTAAGCCAAAATCCCCCACAGCTCAGCAACAAAATCATTATGTCTCTGATCCATATGGTACCAAGTAAAGTGCTTTATAAAATAAATGTTTGATGAATGAACAAATATAATGGTATCAGCTTCTTAATAACTGGAAGTTATGATGATTTTAGGAGTTCTATTGAAAAGTGAAAGCAAGTAGCAAAAATAAACCACCATTCCTACTTAAAGACTTTCTAACCAATCTCTTTCCAGTAAGTACAGTTGCACTGAATAGGGACACCTCTAGAGATGTCCTGGGAATACATTTTATATTCAATATGTGTATTTTGATAAGTCTTCAAGTACCCCATCTTTTGGAGAAGATATCCAAGGTTTAACTGAACTTGATGGACAAAGTTCCAATTGGTTTAAGTAGGCAAAAGTGAGCTCTATTTGCTGTGTCACAATGTGTTATCTGATTTCTCAGATGAGATTCTAAAAGTTGAGAGCATGACTCCACAAGAGTCTACTAACAAATGCTGCCAAAATGATTAAGAGCAAAGAGGGAACCGTGAATTCCTTTTAACTGGAATGAAAAATCATCCTTGACACTCAAAGATCTCATTAGAGACTGATGAGTGACAGATGTTTCCAATACAGTCAAATGACACGGATATTTCGAAAGTGAGAAAAGTAAAGCTTGCCAGTGAAGCTGGGTGCAGTGGTGCATACTTGTATTCTAGCACTGGTGAGGCTGAGGATGGAACATGGCTGGAACTGAGGAATTCAAGACCACCCTGGGCAGCACAGCAAGACCTCATCTCAAAATAACTAAATCGAGCCAGTGAAAGTTACTTCAAATAAGATTTTGCTACTGTCCTCTTTTCACCTGTTTTGCCTGTGACTATGCATATAAGGTTTGGTAAAACTTTAACTGGAGAATTTTGACATTTGTCATCAATAACCATCAATTTCTAGCACAGTGCACATTTTCCCATCCCTGAACAAGATATTTTGCTTTGACAGGGATGATTTCCAGTCACTTATCACTAAAGGTTGGGGGTAGGAAGCAGAAGCTGGGAAACTGTTTGAATTAGTTTACTCAAACATCTATTGAAAACCTTCCATGAACATAACAGATGAAATAAAATTAACATGTGTTGATAAGCTAATAGGAAAGGTGAAGACTTTACCTATAGCTCCTACAGCAGGGTCAGGGTCAGGTGTTCATTCATCCATTCGGACTCTAAACAAGAGGCTCCAGGAAGGAATGAGCAGGGAAGAGTAGGAGAAACTTCACAGCAGTAACTAGAAGAAAGAGGACAATTTATTGTTTCAGTCTACCAATGTTTACTGAATACCCATTGTGTGCCAGGCACTGTGCTGAGTACTGAGAATCCTGGGGTGGTAACTCAGGCCTCCAATGCAGCTTATTTATAGTCTAGATGGTTAAGACAGAAGTAGAGGTTAACAAAGAAATGACATCTAGGCTGAGATAAGCTCTGTGAAGAAAAGAGAATAATAAAATGTGAGAGAAAATAACTGAGTGGGAAGCACTACCATTAGTATGAGGCAATGGGGAAGGTTTTTGGATATGGTGTTAGTTGACTGAGCTCAGACCTGAAGGCAGGTGACAATTAGGACAGCAAGCATAGAGGAGCCAGTCATCCAGGCAGGGAGTGTGTTAATAGTGAGGTTGCATGGTTGGAACTTCAAAAGCAGTTACTTCTTGGAAGTATAGAATTAAAGCAGTACTCACCTGAAAGTGAGTTTGCTCCCTGGGGAACATCCGGCCAAGACTGGAGACAGCTTTGATGGTCAGGACTGGGGAGAAGGATGCTATTAGTGCTGAGACTGAGAAAACCTGCAGGGAAGGAGTATGTCATCAGAAATTGCGGTTTTCTTCATTCTGTTCTAAACGCCTGTCCTCAGCAGCTTGTATCTTTTTTCTTTCTGGCAGGAACAAAGTAAGAACAGGCGTCAAGTGACCCACTCATTCTTCCATCTTCTGAGACAATCCCATTGCAGAGGTTGAAGGAACTCCAGGAAGCCTTGGAAAGTTGTCCAGGTTAGAAAAGGTGTACTTGGACACATGGGAAAACGCTGTGAGGAGACCAGGTCCTGCTGCTGCCAAGGATTACCTCTGAGGAAGGGTCTGAGCTCAGAGGCAGGGTAAGGAGAATCGATGTAGACTTTTTAGTCTGCATAATTACACATTAACGTTGAAAATACATAGTGGGTCACTAGCAGGAAAGAGGTGGAAGATGCCCTGGAAAATCGAGGAGCGAGGCTCCTTGGATCCCTAACCCTTCCTTCTGTTCAACTCTAGGTTACTCCACCATCTCGCCTGCCTGGGCCCCTGCGGCCCTGCTTCTCTGCGACCCCGCCTCGCAGCGTCGCGTCTGTGAGCCCCGAGGTCCCCCGGGCCCTCACCCCAACCCAGCCAGGCCGACTCACCTAGGCGGGCAGGCGCAGCCTCAGGGCGCCCCAAAGCAGGCTGTCCGCATCCCACTGGTTGTCCCGGCGGGGCAGGACCGGGCGCAAGCTTCCCGAAGCCCCGTGAACTTGGTGCGGGTCACTGGCCACGCCCCCCCAGCTCCCAAGGCGGCACGAGCTCGGTGTGGGTCCCTCAAGACCGGGAGTGCAGCGTGAGCCCTCAGAAGCGGGGGCAGAGGCTGTGAGCCGAGCGGGCCCCGCCTTTGGGCGGAGCGTTAGCCCCCGCTCGCCCCTGCTTTGCATATTCATGCGGCCCTGCGACTCCTGCCGCCCCACTGGAGAGAAAATGCATTATTCATGAGGAAGCCTCTGGCTCCGCCCAGGGAGGCTCCGCCGATTATTCGTGATCCTGAGAGGGCTTGTTGGAGCGGTTGAGTCCGGTGAGAGGGAGGCGTTGGCCCGCTGAGGTGAGAGCTGTCCCGAGCCCGGCTCTCTGGAGAAAGCGCGCTTGGGCGCTGTTAGTCTTCGTGTTAAAACTTTTTTTCTTTTCTTCTTATTTGAGCCTTTGTTTGATTTTAAAGTATTTCGCGGAGTCGAACATTTTCTGAAGAGACGGGGAAACGCCAGCGCTGAGGAGGCAGCGAAGGGGAGGCGTGTGGTGACCTCCCCGCCTTTTGATAAGGAAAAATGTCACACGTTTAAAAAAAAAAGGAGACGGAGAAGGAAATAGAAATGGGAGGGAGCCCCCGCCTCCGCCCCCTCTCGTAACTTGAGATGGAGATTTCGAGGCGCTGGAGGGAGGGGTCTAGGCGAGGACGCGGCGGCCCTAAGGAGCCTTCTGACCGGCCGCCGTGCGGGAGGAGGCGCGTGGGGCTCGGGGTGTCCTTAACCTGCTCGGGTTTTCTCCGCCATCGACGTGTGCGGCCGGTAACGACGCCTGGTGCTGACCCAGAGGTGAGAGAGGCGGCCACCTGTCCCCGGGAGTGACCTGGGCCCCTCTTTCCCTTCTCGGAGAATTTGCCCTTTCCAGGCGTCCACCTAGCACAGGGCAGCAGGCCTCGTTGACCTCAAGCTTGGCCAGTCACCAAAATGTGTTCAGCTGTGTGCGGGGCACGGACCGGTTGTGCTCACCTGCAGAAAGGGAAGGAGAACTTGGTTGTCGCCCTTAGATCCAAAGAGCAGGAATGAGTACCCGTCCATGCAGAGGAAGCCATTTACTCTGAAGGAGCATGGGGTGCAGAATTCTGAGTGGCAGAGGCGATCAGTTGTTGAACCAGCGAAGAATAATGTACTGACCTAAGCTCTGGGACAGGTCTAAAACCAGAGTGAACTTTGGCAGAACAAGTTCTCTGGCCGAGCTTCACTTCCTTTTTCATTATGGTTTTATGTTTTACATTTAAATACATAATACATTTTGAATTAATATTTGGATATTGTTCAGTTTTAGGTTGAAGTTCTTCCTTCTCTTTTTCCCTTTCCCTCCCTGCCCCCCTGCATGTCCTCTTATTCTAGCAATGTTTGTTGAAAAGACTATTCTTCCTCCACTAAATTGACTTTTCTCTTCTTTAAAATGAAAGGGTTGGATTGGTAGTGGAGGATGCTATGCTGTCTTCCAACTTTATTAATCTTTTGAACTCATTTATGCTGACCCACTGCAGTGCATAAAGCTATCCTTCATCTCATACATGTGGAAGGAAGGTTATCTAGAGTTCATGTCCTTAACCAAGGTGCTGTGCTACCTCTCTAGATAAACACGTGCTCAGATAAACTCTAAACAAACCCTGGAAAGTGGAATCCATTGTCTCCATTTTACAAAAAGGAAAGTAAAGCACAGAGACAAAGAAATTTGTCTAGAGTCACAGGACTGTGCCTTGGTTGAGTCAGAATTTGAACTCAGGTTCCTTAACTCTAATGCCTCTTTCTACTGTGTTATTATGCTGGTTATTTTTCTCTGCATACATACATTTGTATGTATAAAATTTAATTTCATTCATTTTATAAATATTGATTCCTAAGGAAATTACCCAATACTAAAAAAGCCTAATTTGAATCCTTTCTGAAAAACAAATGCCCTGCATGTCTCACAGTTTTTAATGATACTATCAATTTAATCCAGCCATTTATACATTGTAAAAATATAGGTGTAGAAATCCACTGTGTTCTATTTGATTGATGCTATTTTCAGGACTCAATTCTCTAGATATGCCATTAGAATATCTTATGATCATAGAGAAATTAAAAAGAGCCCCACCAATAGAAAGCTACTTAAAAATTATTATTCCTCTTATTTATTGTCTCTAAAACTAATAACTACTCCCAGTGGGGGATAATGGTTTAATGGGCTTGAACTAGATGGGAAATTCTTGTTGCTACTTTTCCCCTCTTCTCATTTTAATTCTTGAAATTTAAGAGAGGCAACAGATCTATTAAGTAAGATTTGAAGGTTATATTCTGAAGTCAATAAACAAAACTGTGGAAGCTTTAAGGACTAAAAGACTATTAGGTAGTTTACTGTCTCATATAAAATATTGTAATAGAGTGTTCCCTACTGCTCTGAAGAAGTAATTTGAGAGAAATTAAATGTTACTTATTTATAATCTCTATCACCACCTTGTGGCAGTGTCTTCAAATATGTTCTCTTTTATTGGCAAAAATCTTCTTGTCAATTGATAATACAACAGGTCACAACCTATCCTGGGTGATTCAGAATGAAATTTGTTCAGATGAGTTATTTTACAAATGTTTTAGAATTCCATAAAACCATGAAAATAAGCCCCAAATGAAATTAAATGGAGGCTTTTGAAAAGGAAAGGGAAGATTTGCTTTTGTTTTATGTTCATGAAGCAAAAGAGATATTTTAAAACTTAACTTTTATAAGAAGTTTATAGTTTATAGTAAACTATAAACACAAAACTCATCACCTCATCCATTCTCAGGTGTACAATTTAGTGGCACTAATTACATTTACTGTGTTGTGCAGCCATCACCACCATTTCCAAAATTTTTCATCATCCCAAACAAAAACTCTGTATCCATTAACTCCCATTTTTTGTACCCCCAACCCCTGATAATCTTTATTCTATGTTCTATGAATTTATATACTATAGGTACATCATCTGTAAAATCATAAAATATTTGTCTTATATCTAAAATTTTTCACCTTGCATGTTTTTATGGTTTCTCTACATTGTAGCATGTATCAGAATTTCAATACTTTTAAAGATTGAATATTCCCTGATATATACCACATTTTTTTTTATCCATTCATTTGTTCTTTCTTTCTTTCTATCTTTCTTTCTTGTTATGTGGTTCTTGTCATGTGTTTCTGGGCTCAAATAACCCTCCAACCTCACTGCTTTAGCCTTCTGAGTAGCTAAGACTATTGGTTCATGCCACTGGTCCCAACTATTGATCTATTTATTCATAGGCATTTGGATTTTTTTTTTTTTTTTGCTATCTTCCTGGAAATTGGATTGCTGGCTATTAAGATTATTGTGTTTAAATTTTTGAGGAACTGCCATACTGTTTCCCACAAGGATGGACCATTTTACATTCCCACTAGCAATGCATACAGTTTTTAATTTCTCCACATTTTCATTGACACTTACTCATTTCCATCTTTTTGAATAGTCATCAGATTGGATATGAAGTATACACATTAACTTTGAGTTTGGAATTTGTAAATAAATTACATCTGAATTTAATTCAAGAGATGTTTTTGAATCCCTGCTATATGCAGAGCACTATTATACTCTAGGGGAATAATAAGGATGAGCAAAATATTTTGTTGAGTCTTTAGGTGGTTTATAATTTATTTTTCTCCTCAAAATGTGTTTGTGAATGAATAAATCACATAATTTTCACTGGGTAGTTTAAATGATTAATCTAGAGACCTTATACTAAATTTATAGAAAATTGGTAATGGATATTATAATGTTTATTAAACTTATTTGCCAATATTACAGTCAAATTATACTTCATGTAATTCTTTGGAAATTTCTCAATAAGCATTTTTTCCAATTCCAATTTATTTTTTAGTTTGGATAAGACCCAGTAGGACTATTTCATTCTTCCTTTGTGTTTTCAAAATGGTCAGTTTCTCCTTAACTGAACAATCTGAGAAATAGTTTATACTTAACTGTCCTTGATTTTAATTTTTACTTATTTTTAGAATCTTTCATTTTCACCATTGGGAAAGTAAAATAGGAAGTACAATGATAGACAAGATCTCTAATTAATTTTTTTCAACAGGTTTTAATTGTTGAAAGAATCCTGAAACATTTCCACAAATGGCTACTGCTCAGCTCTCTCCTTCCAACAGAATTCACAAGGCATCTAAGGTATTTTTGGGGAATTAAAATTAATGATCACTTACTTACTATGTCAGTTCAGAATCATGAAGTTAATTTTTGCTTTTTTTATTGCAAATCTTTGCTTTTTTTACTGAATAGTCATCAGAATGGATATGAAGTATACACATTAACTTTTGAGTTGGGAATTTGTAAATAAATTACATCTGAAGTTAATTTGAGCGATGTTTTTGAATCCCTACTCTATGCAGAGCACTATTACACTCTATGGGAATAATAAGGATTTATCACTTATTATTATCACTTATAATTGGCACATAATATTCTTGGAGAGTATGTCTGCATTTTAATTGCCTAATGGATTTAGGATATTCAGGAAATTAAAATAGATCACAGAGTTATTGACTAGGTACTTGTCTCATGTTGAAATATTTCTGTCTTCTAGAGTAAAAGAAATCAGGACCAAAAGGCATTTTAAGAGACTGGTTCTTTATTAGACATTCATTTCCTGAAGCAGTTAGGAAACTTGTGCTTCACATGGTGATGTAAGTAGAGGAACCAGAGGGTAAAGCACTGAAAGAAACTTGGACTTAGGAGCCTGGGGTAGTGTGTTGGTCAGCATTCCATTACTGTGACAAAATATCTGAGATAATTAACTTAAAAAGAGGGAAGGATATATCATGACTCATGGTTTAGCAGTTCCAATGCATGTTTGGCTCCATTGATTTGAGCCTTTGCAAGGCAAAACATCATGACAAGATGCATGTGGTGGAGTAAAGCTACTCATCTCAGTGACTGGGAAGCAAGAAAAAGAGAAGGGCCAGGATCCCAATATTCACTCCAAGGGCATACACCCAATGGCCTAACTTCTTCCTGCTAGGCCCCCTCCTAAAGGTTCCACCATCTCCAAATAGCACCATAGCCTGCAGCCAAGTCCTTTGCATATGGAACTTTGGAGGGACATTTTAGATCCAAGCCATAATAGGGTGCATACCAGGACCAGGCAACCTTGCTGGATTAAGATATTTATTAATGCATCACTTATTCATTGAGATTCAATATCATAAAACATTTGTAATACTGTTTTATTTACTAAGAGAATACCAAATCAATCAAACAGACAAAACTAAAACTATCGTTCAAAAGCTTATGATCTGTTTAGGGTAATAAGATTTATAGGAATAAATTGATATACCCATATATGCCAATGTGTGGAAGAGTAAATTCAAATTATAGGACTTTAGAGATTTAGTATAGACTGCAATGGTTTGTCTATTCCTCATGAAGGAGGTGGGATTTAACCTAGATCCTGAATGATGAAAAGGCTATGGAGAGAAAAGAGAAAATTTCATGAGGAAAACCTAATCTGTGCTGTAGCTTAGAATAAATAAGCATGGCATGTTTCACAAAATAAGAAAGAACTCATTCATACTGGAGTGGAGAGCTCATTATGTTGGATAGAAGGAAGTAATAAAATTGGATAGGAACTTTGGGAACAGAGTAATATGAATCTTAAAAGGCAGCCTAAGGAGTTTGTGCTTTGTTCTGTAGTTAATGAAAAGTCAGATGGTTTGATAATTGTTTTAGGAATATTAAATTTTAGCTGAGAGAAAAGATTGAAGTTGAAGGAAAAATAGGGCAGAGAGAGAGCAGTCATCTTTCTGGTTTGATCTGAAATCAAGCAGACCATGATCTCATTTGGTTTCCTTCCACAGGGAGAAAATACTGATTTGGGTAAGTGAATAGTAATCAGGTTGGCAGTTATTTTTCTTACTCTAAATTAACAAATTGACTTTTTCATACAGCCAAATCTTTGTTGTTTGGACTGCATGAGTAACTTCTTACAGTAAATTTTAGGCAACTGTGCAGTTTTGTTATTTAATACTAAAAACAACAATAATTATAGACACCAACAATTATTTAGCACTTAACTATGTGCCAGGCATTGTGCCAAGGACTTTAAGTTATTTCAATTCCACTTCACAAAAAGGAAGAAACTGAAACTTAGAGAAATAAAGTAACTTACCCAAGGTCATATCACTTGACAGCTGAACTATTGAACATCACTATGGCACTAGCACTATATTAATAAAATAATTTTATAATAGTGTGTTCTATTTTAAAATAAAGTATTTTCACATATTAGACATTTATAAATACCACCAATAACAACCCTTAAGTATTATATCAACTGAGCTGCGAAAATAAATCCCTATAGTAACAAACTTGTAGGGGCCTTTACCAACCATTGATCTTCATTACTACAAATGACCTTTTAAATTGCACGTTTAAAGTAAAATATCTTCATAGTTTCAATTTATTCAGTTTTACAAATGTGTTATTCAAGTGTTGCCTCTACATTTTGGAATGTTTTCAATAAGTTAATACATGCATGCCATGCCAACTACTACCCAATTACCTCAAAGAACCTTAATTCATCAGGATTTATAGGAACAAAAAGCAATTTTTTTTCAAAAATTTTATAAACAAACACACACACCCAATATATGATTCATGCAAAAGTAATGATGTTATTATAACTTTTAAAGAACTGAATGTACTATGCTTTCACAAAAAGGATGAAGTGTTAATGCATTACTACTCCCTATGTACTATACCAAACAAGAGGTATTTGAGAAGAAGAGCTGGGAAAAGGGAGGCAGAAGAGGTGGAGGCAGAGCCAGAGTAGGAGCCAGAGCAAGAGCCCAAGGCCACCAGAGCCCAAGCCAGAGCCCAAGTCAGGTGCTGGAGCCAAGCGCACTCTGGTGCTGCGGAGCCATACAGAGCCAACCAAGCAAGCCCTCCTTCCACCAGGGCCCAGCCAGAGAGGCAGTGACCCCTCACCTGCATCGCCAACAACCGACAACCGGACTATGGATTGGCCTGCTGGTCAGACCCCCAGTCAGACTTTAGTCAGCCTTGGATGAAGGCTGGTCCTCTGGAAGACACCTTCAACTGCAGCAACAGGGGAGCTACCATGACTGAGAACTACACATCCACTCCTACAGCCAAACCCAAGCAGGCTGAGGCCTCCAAGAAGTCCACAGACCACCCCAATTATTCAGACATGATCGTGACTGCCACCCAGGCCCAGAAGAACCACACTGGCTGCTTGCACCAATCCATCTAGAAGTGTATCAAGAGTCTCTACAAGGTGGGTGAGATAAGAATGCTGACTCCCAGATCAAGTTGTCAATCAAGTGCCTGGTGACCACTGTTGTCATCAAGCAAACCAAATGTGTAGGTGCCTCAGGAGCCTTCTCTCTGGCCAAGAGCAAGGAGCCCAAGAGGTCAGTGGCCTTCAGAAAGACCAAGAAGGAAATCAAGAATGTGGCCATGCCAAAGAAGTCAACCAATCTCAAGAAGGATGCCTCCAAACCTCAAGATAGAAGCCCAAAGTCCCCCAACCCCCAGTCAAGAAGGCCAAGAACAAGCTGGCTACCATGCCCAAGAAAACCAGAATACCCAAGGTTGTCAAAGCCAAGCCCATCAATGTGTCCGAGCCCAATAAGGCTCAAAGCCAAGTCCAGTGCCAAGAGGGCTGACAAGAGTGACAATGAAGGCTTTTCTTATGGACACTCCTTCCTCCCTATTTTCTGTAAATACTTTTCTCCTTTCTTCTATCTTGATTCTCTTCTGCAATCCTTTGCCCCATTCTATTCTGACTTTATAAGAGACAGAATTTGAATTCCTTAGGAATTGTGGAGTAATTCCCTTTTCCTTAACCAGTTGTGCAAGGACAGCAACTACAAATCTCATCGGTGTAATGATGAGGATGTACTTATATTTTGTTTTGTTGGTTTGCTTATAATCTTACAGGGTAAGGGATGTGTGTGTGTGTGTGTGTGTGTGTGTGTGTGTGTTTGGGTGGTTTCTTTGCTGTGAAGGTAGACAGGGGAAGAACAGAACAGGCAAGGCAGTTTGTTCTGGCTAGATGAGAGGGAACCCAGGAACTGTAGGGGTTTTAGTAGTTCCTTTAAGTCTTTCTTTTAAGTTGGGAGTTTCAAAACCTTTGTCAGGGTGGAAGGGTGGCAGCCACCAGCAGCAAACGAAGGAGGTGGATAAAACTCCCCCTGGACTGACCTACCAGTGATCAGTGGCAGGTTCAAGCCCAGTTTTCTTCTCACTTTTGTTAATCTACTCTTGTGGCCTTTCTGTTTTCTTAGGGAAGGGGAGGGAGTCCAAGTGACAGCTGGTTGGGAGAAGCTAAAGCTTCTGATAGTAGAAACTAGCCATTGGAGGGTCTTTGTGGCTTTACAAAGTCCTCTGTTAAATGGGAGTGGAAACTTTTGGGGAAGAGGTGGGAATCAGTCTGCCAAGTGCTTCAATGTGCCCTGTTGAAACTGTGGGGTTTTCCATATCATTGATAGATTGTGTCCTAGGAGGACTTTTTAGTTGTCTCTCCTGTATAAGATGTGACTTTATCTGTCTCACTAGCCACTTAAAAACCTTCCATCCTCTTTTTATTTTTTTTTTAAACTTTTTTTGTTTTTAGTTGTAGATGGACACAATATCTTTATTTTATTTATTTACATGGTGCTGAGGATGAAATCCAGTGCCTCACACATGTGAGGCAAGTACTTTACCACTGAGCTACAACCCCAGCCCCTCTTTTTACTTATGAGTCCTTTATAAGTAGTTGTAGACAGGGAGGGGAAGGGGCAGGAAGTAGACAGTAAGAAAATGCAGTTGATTTTGAATTTGCTAAGTAGTTTTAGAGACTTAAGTTTGTGCATCTGTGTGTGTGTATGCCTGTCTAGGGCTGCTACTTAATTTTATACACTGGGAGCTGAGCGAAAAAAAACCTATACAGTTGTTTTCCTCCTATTTTTAATAAAATAGGAAAATAATGCACTGTGTTTCCCATACATACACACTTTTTTTTTTTGAACAAGTGTTATTTGTGCCAGGAAAATATTTGCTTCATAATTTTAAAACTTTAAAATAAAAAATGGGAAAAGGAAATAAAAAGAGGCATTCTTATACAGCAAAATCATATCAAGAATGTCTTTGTACATTCTGGAATCAGATTTATGGCCATAGAAAGGCTTTGGGGAAGTTGTTTTTCCTCTAAAGACGTACTTGTGGGTAGTACCTGCCTCTAAGTAACAGAATTATAAAACAAATAGTATAGTAAAAGGATTCCAGTCACTTGCTAGATCTATGATCTGCCAAATCATTTATTTCCTAGGTTTCTTTTTGGTACCTGTGGTATAAGTACATTTTATTAGATTAACTCAAAGTTCCTTTCAATTTTAAAATACTGTACAAGACCTAAAAAAGGAAGTGAGATTTGATCTACCCAAGCAATTATCTCAATCTTAATCTGAAATGCCTATTTATTAAGGCCCCATAAATATTAAAAATAATTTTACCTAGATTAGTGTAGTCTCACTACAGTTTTAACAGGTAAAGTTTGTGTCTCACCAAGTTTTGTAATTCCCAGAACCTAACCAAATATATTTTATTATATGGTGGCTTACTGGTAATAGAAGGTTATAGTATGACTTGGTCTTACAAAGAAATTCATCAACCCTAGCCAAAGCAATTAGGCAAAAGAAATAGGGATACAAATAGAAAAAGAAAAGCTCATACTATTTGCCAACAACATGACTTTATATTTAGAAGACCCAAAAAAATTCCACCAGAAAGGTTCTAGCACTCATAAATTCAGCAAAGTGACAGGATATAAAATTAGCACCCATAAATCAATTATGTTTCTATACACCAAGTATGAGTCAGCTGAAAGAGAAATTAGGAAAACTGTCTCATTCACAATAGCTTCAAAAAAATAAAATGGTATCAAACTAACAAAAGAGGTTAAAGATCTCTACAATACAAACTATAGAACATTAAAGAAAGAAATTGAAAAAAACCTTAGATGATGAAAAGACCTCCCATGTTCTTGCATAGGCAGAATTAGTATTGTCAAAATGGCCATACTACCAAAAGTGCCTTACAGATTTAATGCAATTCCTGTTAAAATTCCAATGATGTTCTTCATAGAAATAGAAAAAGCAGTCATGACTTTCAATTGGAAAAATAAGAGGCCCAGAATAGTCAAAGAAATCTTTAGCAAGAAAAACAAAAATAGGCACCATCACAATAACAGACTTTAAATTATACTACAGAGTCATGGTAACAAAAACAGCATGGTATTGGCACAAAAATAGACATGAAGACCAGTGGAACAAAAATGAAGACCAGAGACAAACCCAGATAAATAGAGTTATGCCATACTAGACAAAGGAACCAAAAACATACATTGGAAAAAAGATAGCCTCTTCAGCAAATGGTGCTGGGAAAACTGGAAATCCATATGTGGTAGAATGAAATTTAACCCCTATCTCTCACCCTGCACAAAGTGGATCAGGAACCTAGGCATTAAAATAGAGACCCTGCGCCTACTAGAAGAACATGTAGGCCCAACGTTCCATCATGTCAACTTAGGAACAAACTTCCTCATCAAGACTTCTATAGCACAAGAAGTAAAATCAAGTACCAATAAATGGGGTGGTATAAACCTAAAAAGCTTCCTTGCTGCCAAGAAAACAATCATGAATGTGAAGAGAAAGTCTACAGAATGGAAGAAAATCTTTGCCACCTGCACCTTAGAGCCTTAGTCTCTGGGATATATAAAGAACTCAAAAAATTTAACACCAAATAATAAATAACCCAATCAATGAATGGGCAAGGGAACTAAACAGGCACTTCACAGAAGAAAAAATATGAATGGTCAACAAATATATGAAACAATGTTCAACATCTCTAGCAATTAATGAAATGCAAATTAAAACTACACAGAAATTCTACCTAACTCCAGTCAGAATGGCAATTATCAAGAATTCAAATAACAAGAAATGTTGGTTAGTATGTAGGGAAATTGCTGGTAGGACTGCAAATTGGTGCAACAACTATGGAAAACAGTATGGAGATTCCTCAGGACATTTGGAATGGAACCACCATTTGACCCAGTTATCCTTGACATATACCCAAAGCACTTAAAATCAACATACTATAGTGACACAGCCCCATAAATGTTTATAGGAACTCAATTCACAATAGCTAAGCTATAGAACCAAGGTAGGTGCCCTTCAACAGATGAATGGATAAAGAAAATATGGTAAATATACACAATGGAGTAGTACTTAGCCTTAGAGAAGAATGAAATTGTGGCATTTGCCAGAAACGGATGGAACTGGAGACTTGTGCTAAGTGAAATAAGCCAATCCCCAAAAAAATCAAAGGCAGAATGTTCTCTCTGACACATGGATGCTAACACACAATAAGGAGAGGGAGGAGTGAAGACTAGAAGTTAATTGGATTAGACAAAGGGGAATGAAGGGAAGGATGGGGGGATGGAAATAGGAAAGTGGAATGAATCAGACAAAACTTTCCTATGTTCATATACGAAGACATGACCAGTGAAACTCCACATCATATTCAACTGCAAGAATGGGATCCTAATTGGAATAATTAGAATTACACTCCATGTATGCATAATATGTCAAAATAGATTTTACTGTCATGTATATATTGTGTATATAAAATTTTTTTCTTTTTCTTTTTTTAATTTTTTTACTTTAAACAAATGGGATACATGTTGTTTCTCTTTTGTACATGGAGTAAAGACATACCATTTGTGTAATCATAAATTTACACAGGGTAATGTTGTTTGATTCATTCTGTTATTTTTTCTCTTCCCCCCACCCCTCCCACCCCTCTTTTCACTCTCGTGTATATAAAATTTTTAAAAAATTGTCACTGCCTGCGGCAACAATTCCGTGGATATTTGTTACCGCCTGCAGCAAAAATTGCGTGGGTATTTATCGGCGGCAGACTGGGAATAAACTACTTTTCCTATATTCTCTAATTTATATTTTTTCACTATATTCACTAATTTATAGAGAGAGTTTGAGAGGAAGATGCGGGGGGTGTCCGGAATTCCATCCAATGCTTGACAAAGATCCTCTGGAGGATGATTGCAAAGGCTCATCCTAAAAGGAATTGCCAGATGTTTTGCTCCAAAGCATGGTGTTTTTTCTGCTGTGT
Source organism: Sciurus carolinensis (assembly GCF_902686445.1). Classification (NCBI taxonomy): domain Eukaryota; kingdom Metazoa; phylum Chordata; class Mammalia; order Rodentia; family Sciuridae; genus Sciurus; species Sciurus carolinensis. The sequence continues at coordinate 113,943,630 of NC_062220.1, read as the reverse complement.
TTTTCTGATAATATATTACTCATTTCAGTCTGAACAGATTGCTTAAGGGGACGAGGGGAATACAACAAAAATTCCAGAAAATATTACCTACAATCTGAAAAACAATGGGTCTTTACCACTAACAAAATTAAAAATAATTTTGCAATGCAATGAGTCCCTGAAAGGCTCTGGAGAAAATAGTTATAAATCTGCCTTTGTCTCCCAACAGGCTGGTTAAATTTTAATGATGGTTTGTTTATGTGTGGTGGTGAGGTAAGAGAATAAGGTTCCACAACATTCCTTCCTTCTTACAAAGAATATGTCACCCTTATAATAAACATTGGTACACAATAACCATAGGGACCACCGCCCTCCTGTAACCCTTAACTCAGCAGTTTAGATATTAACCAGAGGGACCTAATAGAAATGGTCACATGAGATTACTTGTCTATTGCTTTAACTGCGAGAAGAATAAGAATAGTCTTAGGTCACATAGAGTTTAGATATGAAGGAAATAAACATTGTATTAGCTCATCGACGTAGTTAGATATTCTTAAAACAATTGTGATTAGGTAAGGATGATCTGTAAGGTTGTTGTTTTCTGCCTATGCTTTGGAAACTTCTTTAATATTAACCACAAGACTGCCATTATAGCCTGAAGAAAAATGTATATAAACTCAACCTTCCCCAGAATAAAGTGGGATTGATTGCACCAGAACTAGAGTCTGTGTCTTTCATTCTCCATCCATCGCGACGCTGTCTCCCAGTGCCCCGTTTACCAGTGTGGAACCCATGGACTCCTGGTAGGACTGGACCCTGGCAGGAAGAGAGGCTTTGTATTTAGAGGAAGTTTTTAGAGAAAGAGAGGCTTGCTACGCTTATCAGAGATCTATTTCTTCTTAGAGTTCTGCTGCTTCTTCTTAGAGGTAGGTCCTGCATCCTGTGACCTAGGTGCTATTTATCTGAGGTGCTTCTTAGTGGTGCGTCCCATGTACTGTGATCTATGATCTATGATCTAGAGGTGTGTTCTCAGTTCTCCGCTCTACCATCTGCCTTCTGCTGCTGCCTGCTGCTTACTGCTTGCCACTTCTTCTCTCTGCTAGCTGCTGCTTCTCTCTGCTAGCTGCTGCTTCTCTCTGCTAGCTGCTTCTTCTCTCCTTCTGCCTACTGCCCGCTTATATTCCCTCCAGGAGGTGGAGGGCGGGGCCACACCAGTTGAGATCAGGTGAGGAGCCAGTTGCCCTATCACGGCAAAGGTTAAAATGAGCAGGCATGAGCAGGAGCACTCGGGAACACCTGTGCACACGTTGTGTGCATGGACTTAATTGAATATGGCCAATGATAAATCACCTGGGTGTGCTTATATTAATCAACCTCCTCACTGCCGATGTGATCAAAACAACCTCTGGCTGGCTGCCAGGGGCCATCGCAGTGCAGCCCACATGGCACAACTTCCAACAAAAAATTTGGGGGGGTGCACCAGGTATTGAACTCAGGGGTACTTGATCACTGAGCCACATCCCCAGTCCTATTTTGTATTTATTTAGAGACAGGATCTCACAGAGTTGCTTAGCACCTCACTTTTGCAGAAGCTGACTTTGAACTCACTATCCTCCTGCCTCAACCTCCCAAACTGCTGAGATTACAGCATGCACCACTGTGCCCAGCTAAGCTTTTTTTAAAAAAACCTCATCAAATTTGAGGATTAATACTGTGCTACTCATGTAAGATAATTCTAATGGTCCCAGAGCTAGAGATGATTTTTAACTCAAGCATTTAATTATAGAAGAAAACTTCACAAAGTTTTTGGGTTTCATTTTCTTTAAGGGTTAAATATAATTTTTAATGTGGCATTCTAGATTTGCTACATCTTGGCTTCTATGTCTTTCTCCTTCTTTACTCCCATTCTACCCCACTTGAACTCTAAGCCTCATGATTTTAATCTGACACCTGTGTCCCAAATGTGTCATAGCATTCTAGCCTACACTAATGACTTTCCTCTTCCTCGCCACTTGTCCAAATCCTACCTTTTCTTTAGGACCCAACTAGATCTTACTTTGCCTACAAAGCCTTCCTAGTAAGGGTCAGCCTCAGGTAACCAATAGCACACCTTCTCTGTTCCTGGATCTTCTAGTGTCTCTCCACTCATTTACTACTTAGTCTCTGCTGCCTGGTGTGCTGACTCCTCTTTTATGTACAAGTCTTGTCTTTTTAACTGGATTATAAATTCCACGAAGCTACAGGTTTCTTTTTCTCTTTCTCCCCCACCCTCTCTCATATTGGGGATTGAACCCAGGATCACTGATCCATATCCCCAGTCATTTAGCCATTTTTATATTTTATTTTGAGACAGGGTCTTGATGAATTGCTTAGGACTTTGCTGAGTTGCTGAGGCTGGCTTTGAATTTAGGATCCTCCTGCCTCAGCCTCCTGAGTTGCTGGGATTACAGGCATGTGCCACTACACTTGGCTCAGGTGTTCTCTTTATTTTACTTTTGACTTTATTTAATGTTTTACAAATTACCAGAGTAATACATGCTTGTTGTAACAATTGAAGCCATACATTAAAAAATATTAAACTGTACATGAAAAATATTAAACTGTTGAAGGAGACACTATTTAAGTATTTTATTAACATTAACTCATTTACTCACAACAATTCAATAAAGTAGGTATCACTAACAAATTTTTTTAAAAGTAGGTGTCACTATTACCTATATTTTATAGATAATGGAAATGAGTTGCAGAAAGGTAATATCAGACACTTTCCACCAGATGTTGTAAATAAAGTTTTGTTGGACCATAGCTACTCCCATTATAGTGTCTATGGCTTCTTTAATGCTACAATGGCAAAATAAACTGAAAAGCCTAAAATATTTACTCTCTGGCCATTTGATAGAAAAATGTTTGACCCCTGATCAAGACCGTGCAGCCTGTTAGTACCAGAATAAGACTTAAACCTGACTCTTTTACTGTACAGTTCATCCTCTTAATCATTCCACTATATTCCCTCCCTGATATCCTTCTACTCTCAAGTAAGCCTCTGAGGTTACTAAAGTTAACTTCACATGCTTCTTTCCAAATCTTTTTCCTTGCTCATACAAATATGCACAATTATCTATGAATATATGTACACATGCACACGTTCACTCATGCCTAAATGAAAGTTACCCAAACACATGCATTTTTTTTTCTCTAACACATATCACAGGAACTTGGGAATACCAACAGTCACTTCAGTATGCTTGAGGCCATTTTGTATAGCAAAATCATGAAAGGAAGTTCAAAAGAGTTAAATAATTGGGCACTAAATAGACGAAGAAAAGGACACATGATAACAGTATGATAACTGAACTGAGAAGGCAAAGAGTGCCTTTGTTTCAATTATCATACTGTAAACATGGGAACATGTGCTTCAGATGACAAATTTGTTGCTGCCTGTGCATATCTGTGAATGCAAAAATGAAAAATTGTTGGTTCTGGGTTTACAAATAAATTGTAGTGAGTAACCAGGCGCCATGGCTCATGCCTGTAATCCCAGTGGATCAGGAGACTGAAACAGGAGGATTACAAGTTCAAAGCCAGCCTCAGCAAAAACAAGGCACTAAGAAACTCAGTGAGACTCTGTCTATAAATAAAATACAAAATAGGGCTGGGGATGTGACTGGTACCAAAAAAAAAAAATTGTAGTGAGTAAGCAAGTACAAAAATGTGCAAACTACTAATAACAAGAATAAACTGTGTTAATCTAAAAATGTATCGATTGATTTGTCTCGCAAAATAAAGTCATTCTATTCACATTACTCAGAGATTTGCTTTTTTCCTCTTAACAGCTCATAGATATTCTAGGAAGGGGGTAAGCAAGGGAGGAATGGAAAGAGAGGATAGTTAATGGGTAAAGGGGTGCAATTGAGTAGAAGGAGTAAATTCTAATGTTCTGTAGCCCAGTCAGGTAACTACATTTGACAATAATTACTTCAAAACAATTAGAAAGAAATTTGAATGTCCCTGCTTTAGTCAGCTTTTTCACTGATATGAATAAAGAACCTGACTAGAACAACTATAGCAGAGGAAAAGTTTATTTGAGGTCTCAAGGTTTCAGAGGTCTTAGGCCATAGAAGGTCAGCTCCATTCCTCAGGGCTCAAGATGAGGCAGAGGGAAGCAGCTGACATGGTGATTAGGAAACAGAGAGAGAGAGAGACTTCACTCTCCAGATACAAAATACATACCCCATAGCCACACCCCAAATGAACCACTTCCTCCAGCTATACCCCAACTGCCTCCAGATACCACTCAGTTAATCCCATCAGGGATTAATTCACTGATTAGGTTAAGGCTATAACATGATCATTTCTCCTGCAAACCTTCTTGCAGTGTCTCACACATGAGCTTTTTGGAGACACCTCACATCCAAACCATAACATTCCCCAACACAAAGAAGTGATAAATGTCTTGCCACTTACCCTGATGTGATCATTACACATTGTATTCACCTGTAGACATGTCATACTTTGGGCTGAAGGTTTAGTTCAGTGGTAGAGCACTTCTCAAGCCCTTGGTCAGTCCTTAGCACTGAAAAAAATCATATTTTGTCCTATAAATATGTATGATCATTATGCATCAATTAAAATTAAAATATATTAAAAATCAATGGTAAATTGTGAAAAATCTAACTTGCTATGGGTGATTAAGAACAGCCATTTACCAGTAAGTTACTTTTGTTAGCACATGGACAATACCATACGTAGCCATGCTAAAATTCTAAAAATAGAAAAAAGTCTTAACAGTATTGTCAGAGACTGTACATTTTGAGGATAATGGATTTCACTTTACTAAACAAATAAATGACCTAACAAAAATGAGGTGCCCCCAAAATGCTCCATGTCAGTAATTAATCCATTCATATAGATTAACTGGGTGGTAACTGTGGGAAGGTAGGGTTTAGCTGGACAGATGAGTCACTCAGAGCACCTTTAGGGTATACATTTTGTCCCTGGTGAGCAGAGTTCTCTCTCATTCTCTCTCTCTCTCTCTCTCTCTCTCTCTCTCTCTCTCTCTCTCTCTCTCTCTCTCTCTCTCTCTCTCTCTCTCTCTCCTTTCTTCTTAGTGTCCATGTCCCAAGCTGCTTTCCATTTGCCATGCCCTTCTGCCATGATGTTCTTTCTGCCCTACCTGGGGCCCAGAGCTATGGAGTCTACCATCTATGGACTGAGACCTCTGAAACCTTGAGCCAAAGTACACATTAACTCCTCTAGTTGTTCTTGTCAAGTATTTTGGTCACAGCAACATAAAAGCTAACTCTTCAGAGCCACTTTTATAAACATATTGTAAGAACTAATAAAATTGTGCATAAAGATTGAAGAAAGATGATAATATAATAATATCTCATCAACTAGATGGTAAAGATAGATATAATTAAATGAAGATTTTTTGAAAACAAAATAGCATTTATGAATATAAAAATACACTCTAGGCTAGGTATGGAGGCACACACCAGTAATCCCAGCAACTCAGGTGTTTGAGGTAATAGGATCACAATTTAAAGGCCAGCCTCAGTAACTTAGCAAGGCCCTAAGTAAATTAGCAAGACCCCATCTAAAAACAAAAATATACAAAAGGGTTGAGGATGTGGCTGAGTTGTTAAGTACCCCTGGGTTCAATCTCCAGTACCAAAAAGAAAAGTACACTAAAGGAATTCACCATTAACTTTCATCTGATAGAAGAAGCAGGATCAAGAGTTTGCAACAAAAGGGGGATGAAGAAAAGGGAAGGGGAATGGTATTTAGGAAAGATAGTAGAATGAATTAGACATAACTTTCCTTTGCTCATATATGAACAAATGACCAATGTAACTCCATGTTATGTACAACCACAAGAGTAGGATCCTTATTGGAATGGGTTGTACACCATGTATGTATTATATGTCAAAATGCACTCTATGTCATGTATATCAACAAACAACAAATAGCAAAAGAGTATACAAGATTTCTGCATCTGCAATGAAATTAGATATAAGATATATGGGTTATTAGAGATTAATAAAATCAAACAGTGCCATCCTAAATAACTAATCATTATAAAATAAAATTAAGGCAAAATTATAAATTAATTTGAAATTAATTAAAATGATTAGAAAACATACGGAAGTACAAGAGAAAAGTATGCAGCTAGTAATGTCTTGTGTTAGCTTCTATCACTAACAAAATAACTGAGATACTCACCTTAAAAGGAATATCATTTTGACTAATGTTTCGGCAGTTCAGTCCATGATTACTGTGCCCTGTTGCTTTTGGCTTACAATAAGGTAGAGGTACGTGATGGAGATCACATGGCAGATCAAAACTCCTCACCTTGTGATGGCCAGGAAATACAGATAGAGAGAGGAATGGTCTGGGTTTTCAAAATCCTCTTTCAGGGCATGACTACATTGACCTATTTCTTCAACTAGACCCTACCTCCTAGTGCTTCTACCTCCTCCCAATAGCACCACCAGCTGGGGAGCAAGCCTTCAACACGTAAGCTTTTGAGGGACACTTATGATGCAAAACATAATGTTCCGTCCCTGGTTTTCCAAAGGGTCATGTCCTTCTCACGCTGTAGAATCCATTCAGTTAACCTCTAAGAGTTCCCATACTCTTTGCAATTACAGCATTGCTTAACACTCAAAGTAAAACGTTCCTATAAAATGCAAGCCAAACTCTTAGCTGTGAGTCCCTGTAAAATCAAAAAGAAAATTACATACTTCCATGACACACTGGCAGAGGATAAATATTCCCATTACCAAAGGGAGGAAGAGGAAAATAACAAGGAGGAATCATACTAAAAACCAAGAGTAAGATTCAGCAGAGCAAAAATCAATCCTATAGCTGTTCCACATTTACCATCCAGGACACACGATGGCAGAAAATTAGATTGAAAGCACTTGAGCAGACCAGGCCTACAGCCTTGTTGGCTGCATTCCCCATGACCTCCCTCTTATGCTTGCTCTGATCCAGCAACACACTGCTTAGGCTCCCAGACTTTCCTTAGAAATCTCAATGGAAGCACCTGTAACTCTATAACTCATGCATTCTGCATCCGTGCAAAACCAGCACAACACAAAAGACATGAAAGTGTGTCACTGGCAAAAACAGTAACATAAATCCACATGAATTGTGGATGCAGCAACTTCTGGAGTACTTGGATAACTGAACACATGGAAATGCATCCTGGGGAAATAATTTCCTAGGTGATTCAGTGCAAATAGTGTGAAAAGGACTCTCTCTCTCTCTCTCTCTCTCTCTCTCTCTCTCTCTCTCTCTCTCTCTCTCTCCTCTCTCCCTCCCCTCCTTCTCTCCCTCACTTCCTCTCTCCCTCTCCCCTTAAAGAAACTTAGAGTCAGTAGTGGTGTAGTCTTGCTGTTTCTTGAGAGGCCCCAGGGCATTTTCTTTATCTGTTTCCCCACTACTTTGTACTGTTTTTTTTTTTTTTTTAATAACCTTAATCTCTTAAAAACTGTACCCTATGTAGCCTCACCTTTAAACTCACTTCTTTTCTGATCAAACTGAAAGTGCTTTACATCTTTCTTCTCTGATTTTTGCTCCTAATCCCCACTGTAAATTTGGCTAAAATCACCAATAACATCCATTTTGAGCTTCAATGTTGTATTACCTTGAAACTTATTCCATATCTCTTCCATCACCTTTAAACTCAGATACACAGTCTAAGGTCATGGAAAAAAATATAGACAATATCTTTGCCAGAATGAAGCACATGTGACCTGTAGTTCTATTTGTGATAGACATAATTTCCATCTGAAACTTCATCAACATGGGCTTTACTGTTAAATTTCCTAATCAACATTCTGATGTTTTTAGTTCTCCCCAACCCTAGAAATAGCCATTATTCCCCACTTTTACCATTCTAGGCTTTCTCTGCCTACTTCTTCAAATTTTCCCAAACTCCTGAATACCAATTCCAAGTACTTCTCTGCCATCATCACATATAGGCATGGCAGTGGCACCCCTACTGGTACCAATTTTCTGCATTCGTCAGAGTTCTGTTACTGTGACAAACTACACAGGATAATCAACTTATTAAGAATAAAGTATTTTGACTCCTGGTTTCAGAATGTGACCAACTTGACTTGTTGCCTTGGGCCTTGGCAAGTCAAAACATCATGTCAGGGAGTGCATGGCACTGTGGGAGAATTTTAAATTACTAATTTACTTACGGATCACATATCAGCATTAAGTGGGATTTATTATATTTCTGTAGTATTGTCTAACTATCCAGTAATCATTCAATGTAAAATTAATACATTAATGCCAATAGAAAATGGAAAAACAAAACTAATATACGATCAACCAATGGTCACAAAATAATTAACAGTATTCAGTACCTTTCATTGATGGGGAAAAAATATTCAACCCAATAGGAAGAAAAGGAAGCACCTGTAGTCTAATAAAAAATCTAATCTAGCAATACAATTAACATCATGGTAATGGTGATAATGTATATTTCCTCTCTGAGAAATGAAAAACTAGGTATGTACACTCTCTTCAATATGATGTAAATTTAAATAAAGGAATTAGTAAAGAAAAGGAAGAAAAAGTACCAGATCAGGAAACAGGAAAATATATTAAGTTCCACATGATATGATCTCTGTATAGGTTCTGAAATCAAACTTGCATTTAAGGTCAACTGGTTTTCCACTAGTAATCCCAGTTACCATATAAAAGAATTAATCTTTTCAGAAAATTGTTCTAGGAAAATTAGATATCCATATAGAAAAGATCAACCTGGCCCTTCAGCTCCACCGTATGCATCCTATTATCAGGATGGATAATCAACATAAATTTAAGTGATAATACTCTACTCATATAAAAACACAGGATAGTCAATACATATTTTAAAAATCTACTCAAAATCACAAGTAACAAACAAAATAAATTGGACTTTGTGAAAATTGAATTAACAGTTTCTTCATTCAAAAAATATCAACTATGGAAGTGAAAAGAGAACCCCACAGAATGAGAAAAAAAATGTTTAAATCTTATACATGACAAGAGATTCATATTTAAAATATACAAGAACGTTTATACTCTCTAGTAAAAGATAACACAATCAAGACATCAGAGAAGTCATGTGAATTCACATTTTCCCAAAAAAGCCATACAATGGGCAACGAGCACATGAAAGAATGATAGTCACTAGTAAAATGCAAATCAAAATTACGCTGAGGACAGCAATGATCCAAAAGGAAGAAAACAACAAATGTTGATGGAAGTGGGGCAAATTGGGGTGATCATACATTGCTGGTTAGCACATAAAATACCCTCTTCAGATATCATTTTGGTTGGTCTTCAAAATGCTACATATAGAGTTACCACAAGACTTAGTAACTTAAGTCATAGGTATATATAAGAGAACTAGAACTCAATCAATATAAAAATATGTACATAGAAATTTGTAGCCCCATTATTCATGAGCCAAACAGTAGAAACAAGATAAATAGTAAGTCATAAGATTCAATGAACAAAATCTGGCCTATCCATTTGTAGGTTTTCAAGTATTTGGGGGCTGGTCAAGGAAACATGTAATCAAGAGAAGTGGTAACCCAAAAGTTTTATTGATGGTGCTCGCGCAGTGTTCCCTTGCATATTGAGACCACCCAGAGGATTCAGGTAGGGACCATTGTTCAGAAGGGAAGAGGGCAAGGGAACACCCAGAAATAGGAGTTTCAGAGAGGTGGTTTACATATTTAAGTGTTATCATTCAACTTCATGACCAGCAGTCTCTGTTCTAATGAGCTTGAAAAGGATGCAGAAGTTTAGGTCTGATAACCACAAGGATCTAGCTTGCCCTTTATTAGCAGTTATGACTTAAAGTTTTGCAAAGCAATTAAATGAGGTGTTCATTAAATAGATAAAAATGTACCTATTTGGGTCATCGTAAAAATATAATTGTATGTAAATTTGAGCTTGATTCTGGTGGGATGTTGAGTCAATGGATTTCAGTCTGCAGCAAAAACAAAAACAGGCCAGGGAACAATATAGAGGGCACCATGCAATGGGTCATTACTCTACAATGAAAATAAATAAAGTACATGCTACATCATGGATGAAACTTTAAAACATTGTGCTAGTGAAATGAATCAATCATAGAAGACCATGATCCATGCTGTATGGATTTCATTTTCATTTTATATAAAAAATCCAGACTCATCAAATATACAAAGACAGAAGTTAAATTAGTGGTTGCCTAAGTCCAGTATTTGGCTTGGAGCTTGGAGAATAATTACTAATGAGTCTGGGCTGCCATTTATGGCTAGGGGCATGTTTCAGTGTTAGATTGTGGTGATGGTTGTACATATGAACTTACTAATAAAACATTGTCTTTCATAATTTCAGTGGATGAATTATGTGTCACGGAAGCTATAGCATAGTAAAATTATTGTAAAGTATTCATGATTGTAAAGCGCCAATGATTAATTGGCACACTTCATTCTCAAGAGTTTGGGCTATCATTAAGGAACATGGAGTTGTCTGTGCTGCTGAAAGTAAACTGAATAAAACAAGGTCCCTGTTTATGAGTCAGTGTATTATTTTACATGACATGAATTATTTTACATGAATTTTACATTATTTTACATGAATCAGGGTCATGCTCAATACTAACGATGGCTTATATTCAAGAGTGTTCCTAAAGATTTACCTACTCTAGTGCCTCAGTATTTTACTATGACTACCTAGGCATCATATATATCATTTAAAGTTGAACAGAAACCATCTGTGTAAGTAAAAAAACCAATGTTTGTTTCATGGGAACTGCAGAAGGCAAACAGAGGAAAACTATTAACACAAACAATTTTATCTAAACAAAGGCATTGCACTTAGGTGAAAGAGAAGTTTGAATTTTGCTTTGGCTTTTTTGTGAGACTAAGCTTTGAAAACCCTTTAAGATGTATAGAAAAAAACTGTGACATAAATAGTCCTTGAGTTGGAAACTAGATGGCATGCTACTATTTACAGAGAACAGTAAAGTTTTGAAGAGTGAGAATAATACTTAATGGAGCAATTTCTTTTCTCCACCAGAACTCCAGAGCAACCAACTCCAGGATGAAAATGAAGTTCACTTTAGTATAAACTATATTTCTCAGAAAAATGTACATAGGAAAGAAAGTAATTAGAGAACATGACCATCAAGATAATGAGGAAGACACATGTTATACAGGTAGGTGGGTGTGTGAGAGGAAGAGAAAGAGAGAAAAAGATTGTGAAGCCAGATTTGGACTTGGGATGTGTTTTAATGAACATCAAGAGGCCTCAAATTTGCCAACTTCATATCAGTATGACTTTCAAGACACACAAACAATTGAAGCCACCAAGTTACTAATTAAATTTTTAAAAATCAAGAAAATATTTTCTTTCTCAAAGAAAAACAATGTTTTATTTACAAAACAGTCTTTTCAAAATCTTCAGATTCCAAAACTTAAATACCTGAGAAGTGATCCTTGTGATTTTTTTGTGGGGTAGTGAAAGGTTCATTGAGCACTGCAGCTATAGATTGGATTTTAACTTTCAATTGAAAAAGAGAAATGTTTGTAAGAAGCAAATATACTTGAATATCTTTTTAAAAATATCTTTTTTTCAAGAGATTTGTTTTGATTTAGAATATTCAAGTACAAAAATGGAAACATATATCTATGACCATTATGAAAATTAGAACCCTTAATATGTTGTGAAAATACTAAGGCACTGAATACAAGTATCCCTTGAAATAAGAATTTTTTTATGTATTTAACATTCAGATGTTCATAGTTTAGTTTTAAGAAATATTTTTAATAAAATTGATTTTAACTTTCTTATTTTTTCCCCCAAAAGACAGTTTTAAACAAGCAGTAAGATATCCAGAATGATACACCCACATTCAGAGATATCACTAGGTAAAAAGCTAAAACCTGGATGTTTTAGCTTTTCAACATATTTTGTTTCATCATAGCAATACATCAACCACAACAAGGCATACTCAAGCACAAAAAGACATTCTGTGATATAATTTGACACATAGGGTTAGAATATTACCAATGGAATAAGTGTATCAAAATTTTATAATTCTATAAAACTATTGAGAGGTTAGAGTGTGAGCTATATAATACATTCTAAAACACTTTCTCCCACTTTTTTGTTTATTTGTTTAGTATATATGGAAAAGTTCATCCTGGAATATAAATGTAATCAGCCATAGTATGAAGGAGTTCTGTATTTTCAATGGTACTCAGTCTTTGCTCTTTGGCATAAAATATGACTAAGTGAAAATAACTTGACAGCAGGAGAAGATACCTAGATTCATTGCAAAACAGCACCTTGAGATTTCTAACAACAGTGAATATCTAAGTAATATCATCTACTCTGGCTTTTGTATTGACATTATACTTGAAAATATTTTTCCATAAATGTCAGTAACAGTGAACATTTGCCAGATATATAATTAATAATAAAGCAGGAACAAGACAATCAAAGCAAACTTTTTACTTTTGCTTGTGATGACCTTCTGTGCTCTGGAACTCCTGTTACATAAAACTGGGGTTCTTGCGGTCCTTGTCCTTCTTTATGTTGCTACCCGATGCCATAAAGGATTGGTTCAGGAATATGTCAGAGCTAGATTTCCTTTTAGAAAAATGGATCATTTCTTCTTCCAAAGCTCTTCTCCTTTCTTCAAGTTTTAGTTTTTCTTCTTGGTGGACTCTTTTAAGGTACTGAAACTTGGCCTGCAGCTCTCTTTCAGCCTCTTTCAATATGGCTTCTTTCTCCTTTACTCACTGCACAAATATCTGCTTTATTTCTTCTTCTTTTCTCTTGACGCTCACCATGTAATTTATGTCTTTTGGCTTCGTAGATCTCTTGAACACTGACTGGCTTGTTTTCAGGGCCCACATCTGTAAAGCCATTTCCTCCAGTTTGCAACACCTATAGAGCTCATAGTGCCTAGTGTGAGTCTGCTCCTGTAGGTCCTCCAGGTTTGTACAAATGAGCATTTCTCACAACTTTACAAAGTCACAGTGGTTTTCATTTTCCACTTGTACAATACCCCAAGGGTACTGATAAGCTTTGACCATCTTGTTTCCAACTGTTACCTCATCCATACTTCCCACAACAGTAAATGGCAACTGTTCATTGCAGCATTGATTTTAGCAATAGTATCATCATCTGTTGGTAACTGGTATATCTGGACGCCATTGCAGACCAATCCGTCATGAGGTTGATCTTCAATTTCTGTAATTCGGATTTAGAAATTGTATCTGCTTTGGCAGTCACTGGAATAATGTTCACCTTGCTGTCCAGATTATTCATGGTTAAGAGGTCAAGTGTCTTCAGAGAGTGGCCTGTTGGGGCGATGAAGTAGAGACACACATGGATGCGAGAATCATGGTAGTTGAAGAGAGAGCACTTGATCTTCAGTTCTTCTTGGAGATAGGCCTCAAACTGAGCATCTATGTAGTCATCTATTAGTTGGTAGCACTCTTCTTTATTTGGTCACCAAATCCCACTGTATTCACAATGATCAGTTTCAACCAAACATTACTTTCCTGGAGTTCATATGTCTGAACTTTAAGTCTAACATTTGGATAAAAATGTGACACTTCATGTTCTTCAAAATTAGTATTAAACAATGTGTTAATCAGTGTTGATTTTCCAATTCCAGTTTCCCCAACACAGAGAATATTAAAACAGAAGGTTTGCTGAATGAATCTATTGACCAGCTGATCAGGCAAACTCTCAAAACCAACATGGCCACACATAGTCAAGGATCAGATATTTTCACTTTTTCTCTCTTCAACTTCACATACTTGTGAGGGCATAGAAGCTGTTCTGAATGTCACGTGAGAATGAAAGAGCAGGTGCTGGGCCTCTTCCCAGACAGCCATGGCTCCAGACTGAAGGGCAACCAAGTCGCGGTTGCAGCCTCGGCCTGGAGCACATCAGGGTGGCAGCGAAGGAAAGGCGGGTTGGGTTGGGTATGACCCGCGGGGAACAACCTGCTGGGCTCAGGATGGGTAGGGACCTGGCGGGCTTGAGCTGCCCAATGGGCCTTGAATATCTTAATTCCAGACAATACTGAGATCACACAGGAGATTTTTCCATAGAATTTACTTTATATTATTCTGCAAGTTTAACTCTTGATGTGTCTCATTTCAAAGCTTTAATTGTAAAAATCTCCAAAACTAATATATTATTTTCTATAAAGACTTTTCAGTATAGTATCACCATGATGTTTTTATCTACCATATGGCACATACATGGATATAGATATGTAGATATAATATACATAAAACATATCTATAGAAATTGAATATATACTTAGATATAAATATATATTATATATTATATACATAAATATACATACATTATATACAAATATATATACATAAATATACATATATAATATACATAAATATACATTATATACATAATATATATAAATAATATGAATTATTCTCTTTAGGTATCATTTTCTAATTATATATTACTCTATTACAACTCTTGCAGATGTTGATGCTCATTGTTGACTTCCTTATTTTAATTCACCACAGAGGATGGGATCTCATGAATGGATTTAAGTTGTTATTTGAGGGCTGACTACAAAAGAAGCATGTTAGGGTTGCCCTAGCACATCCACCTTCCACCATGGGATGATGCAAAAGGAGGGCCACCACTGGATGCCACATGATGGACTCACATAGGTAGACACCTTTCAGTATATAGTAGGGAGCTCTGACATCACCTTTCAGAACAAGGAACAGACCCTGAACTGCCCATCATTAGAGGTTCTCAAGAAGTGTTCCCTGGGTGACTTGTTCATGCTCCTCACTCTTGTGAGTAATGAATACAGCATTTCAGCAGATGCCTGCTCTGATTTCAACTCTCAGAGACAGCAGATGGGTGATGGAACAATAAACACAGAAACCATAGTTCTGGGACAGCTTCTAATCTTGGATCTTGATGTATCTTATCTCATGGAATTAGATCTAAAACCCTTTCTTATTTATTTACTTATTTATTATTCTTTTTATTCTTTTACATTCTCTCAGGAGTTATTTCACTCTTAAAATAAGTAAAAATAAAATACAATAAAACAAAATAAAATAAGTTCACACTGAATTTTAAAGAATGATGAGGAACCTTTCATTCTTACAGTTAGTACAGTGACAGAGGGGGAAAACGATCTTAACATCTGTGTAACTGCTCTTCCTCACAGATAGCCTCAAATGAAAAATTAACTGTCCTCTATCTACTGGTGTGAACACAGACAAATATTGACTTTGACAGATACTGGGCTTTTCTTTAATTTCATAAATCACTTTGTGTTCTCTCTCTATTGCCATGAGAATCCTTATAATTTTTATGAAGCTAATCATTTATTACTTTTTTTTTTTGCAGTACTGGGGATCGAACCCAGGGCCTTGTGCATGCAAAGCGAGCACTCTACCAACTGAGCTATCTCCCCAGCCCCATTTATTACTTTTTAAACAGCCAAAAAAAAAAAAAATCCCAAAATTAGATTTCTTTTTTTTTCCTTGGAAGGATGCTGTTTATAATTCAACTCTCATCAATATACTATTTACAAAGTTAATATTTTCTACATAAATATACACTTAAATTTAGTGGTATCATTATGTGGCAACTTTTCTGATTTATATACAAATTTTGGGTTTAATAAAGTTTTTTATGTACAATCCTGCTCATTTCAATTAACATTAGCACATGTTAGGCTTTTGATGAGAGAACATGACTTATCAATGGGAACGTTTCTTTTTTTTTTTTTTTTTTTTTTTCACAATTCTTTTTTTTGCTTTTATTATGAAATTATTCATAATAAAAGCAATGGGAACGTTTCTTAAAGAAGTTCAACTCCCTCTGTTGCTTGGTTCTTTCCCCTCTACCTACGTAATTTTTTTTGCTTCATCTCTATGATCAGGTATTGAAATCAAGGCCTCTCTGATGGCTTTTCATATAAGTCAACTTGACTGGGACACAAGGTGTCCAAATATTCAATTAAATTTTATTCTAAGTATTTCTGTGAGGGTAATTCTGGATGAGATTCACATTTGAATCAGTAGACTGTGCTCTCTGATGTGGGTGAGCCTCGTACAATCCATCAAAGGTCCAAAGAGAACAGAGGTTAAGAGAGAAGTCCCAATCTTTGTCTTTGAGTTGGCTCATCAGTCTTCTTCTGCCTTCAGACCTGGACTCAGACTGGATTTTACACCATCAGGTCCTCTGGTTCTCCATGTCTTCCTATACCTATACCTTCAACCCTCCAGGGTCCAGCTTGCTGATAACAGATCATGAGTCTTTTCAACCTCCATCATGCATGAGTCAATTCCTTATCATGAATATCAGTGTGTGTGTGTGTGTGTGTGTGTGTGTGTGTGTGTGTGCATTAATCCCTATATCTCTGTCTCTCTCCCTTTGTGTATGTGTGTGTGTATGTGTATGTGTATTTATGTGTTTATGTTGTAGATATACCTATTTTTTTGTTTGTTTGTTTCCCTGGAGAATCCAGGCAATACAGCTTTTGTCATCTTTTAGGGGCTAAGTATAAAGTAAAACTAGATTTCTTTACAGATTAACACATCTCTCAAGAAATCTGTCAAACTATGCTTTCATACTCACTCTTAACTGAAGGTTTCTGATATGGCAGAGAGAAATAGTTCTTCCATATCTAATTTGTTTCAGAAAGTTACATTTTGTATTTATTCAAGTTTACATCCTCTTGTTTTTTTTTTTTTTGCATACTTCAAATATGTGCATTTTATTGTACGTCAATTTTACCTCAATACAGCTATGGGGGGAAGAATATAAGTAACAATAAATGTTGGTGAGGATGTGGGGAAGAAGTTTCACTTATTTATTGCTGGTGGGATTGCAAATTGGTGCAACCTCTCTGGAAAGCAATATGGTGATTCCTCCAAAAGTTAGTAATGTAACCACCACTTGACCTGGTTATACCATTCGTTGGTTTATACCCAAAAGACTTAAAATGAGCATACTACAGCAAACACAGCCATATCCATGTTTATGGAAGTTCAATTCACAATAGCCAATCTATGGAATCAACCTAGGTGTACATCAACAGATGAATGGGTAAAGAAAATGTGGTATATATACACACTGGAATATTACTCAGCTACAAAGAAAAATGAAATTGTGCCATTTGCTGGTAAGTGGATGAAACTGGAGAATATCATGCTAAGTGAAATAAGCCAGTCCCCAAAAAATCAAAGGCCAAATGTTCTCTCTGACATATGGATGCTAACCCACAACAAGGGAGGGTGGGAAGGAGAAGATTAGAAGTTCACTGGATTAGACAAAGGGGAATGAAGGAAATGGAGGGGGGATGGGAATAGGAAAGACAACAGAATGAATCAGACATAACTTTCCTATCCTTATATGTGAATACATGACCAGTGTAACTTCATATCATGTACAACCACAAGGATGGGATCCTAATTAGAATAAGTTATACTCCATGTATGTATGTATAATATGTCAAAATACACTCTACTATCATGTATATCTAAAAAAGAACAAATTATTTTAAAAAGAAAGCTAATACATAGGCCAAGATTCAAGCTGTGATAATAATAATAAAATATTTTCAAATAAAAAAAGAAAAAACAGGGCTGGGGTTGAGGCTCAGTGGTAGAGTGCTTGCCTAGCATGTGTGGGGCACTAGGATCAATCCTCAGCATAACAAATAAATAAAATAATGGTATTGTGTTGATAGCCAGTGGGACCCAGCCTGTGTATGGGGGCAATTCATCTAGCAATTTGTCGAGGCTGGTCTAGACACTTTCAAGAATGCTAAGCATGGGAGCTCTTGTAATGAAATATTTTGCAAATGCAATAACATGGATATTCAGGCATATGAAATAATGACACTATGTACTTGAGGGAAGTCATGTCTTTTGTCAAGTTAAGTTTTAATAATAAACATAATTCTGTCAAGATAATACAGTTTGAATCATTATAGTAAGGAAGAAAAATCAACAATGCATTTTTAAGGGTAGCATTTACTGAAACTAATCCCAGACACAGTCCTTGATAAAATTGAAATTATAGTGGAGTGTTATTAAAAAAATTAGTTGCAATATACAGCCTTAAATGTTGAGAAGCTAATCAGTTATAGAAACCTTGCAAGAAAATAGATGTAGCATCTATACTATACTGTTGTGTTATACCAAATATTTATCTCTTAAAGGAAAAGAACATTCCTCCACAGTTTCCACAAATACTTTGTGTTCAACAGATAGTACTATTTTGGTACTATTACTCTTTCCTACCTGTTCTCCCCCAGTGCATGAAGGATGTCAAAACTAGCCCCAAAGAAATGTCAGAGAACACAATATCCATACTTCATGCTACAGATCTACTTAAGAGTCTTAAGATTTTGAGTTAAGTCGTGGGCATTGGGCTATCTTCACTGTAAAAGGCTTTAATTATATATGACACTAAAGTAGGATATTAATTACTTGAGTAAAAACATTTTTTAAAACCTGATATATAAAAACAATTTACAAGAATTTCATAACAATAAGAAGGTTGACAAAAGAAGCAGGTGATAATATAAATTTTGCTATGTGTACTACTATGATTTACTTTTCCTCTAGATCTCCATAAGGAGATACACATGAAAATTTCTGCCCTGATTTTAGTGTAGACAATGAAAATAAACACATAAGTATACATCATTGTAGCAGCAGACATATAAATGAGTTATAGGTATGAGATTCTATAAAGCAATCAAAAGTAATGAACTTGAGACACATGTGCCAACCCAATGGTGTTGAATGAAAATGAATTCAAATGCATAGAAAATGCATAGATAATATATATGACCATTCTGTTTACATAGCTAATAGAATCTATGAATCTCAAAACCCAGTACATCAATTTCAAAAAATATTGGTCATTTAATAGAATCAACAATTCAAATAAATTTGAACTATAGATTCTGAACTATGTTTTTATTAAAATCAGATCTATTCCTAAATGCAAAATATTTTGAAGATTCATCGAAACTTAGTATTACAATGCAAGGTAAATTAAGACTAAAGGCACATAAACTTTGGTCCCACCTGGTTGTCAGTTTTATAAAACTGCTACAAAATTAGTCTTCCTGCAAATTTGTGTAGTACACTTTCTTTGTCTTTGAAAAATACATGCACCATTTCCTGAGTTAGCTAGACCAGTCTGCACATGTTCAGAAATCCACAACCATATTCCAAATCTTAATTATAAGCAAAGGATGGCAACATATATTTAAATTCAAATAAGTCATGTAACAGTCAAAACAGCTATGAAAAATATTCAGTCACCAACAAGACATTACTTAGTGTTGACATTTATATATTATATCCCCCAAGAGTGTGTACAAAAGGGTTAAGATTCCATAAGGCTTTTCACATAGGGCTCAAACTTACAGAAATCACTTTGTTGTCTTAAGAAATTAACACTCTGCATCTTGTTAATTTTAATTAATGCCTACATCCATAACTGAATCCAGAACTGTGATTAAGAAAGGTCAATTTTTTAAAAAATGCAATAAAGCCTAAAGTAGTAAAAACTAAAAATGCTGCATTATTCTTTCAATATCAAGCATCTTATTTGATTAAATAGCAAGAAATATGATAAGCCAATCATTCAAAATACATTCCAAGCAGGAGAAACAAAAACTTAACCTTTTTACACACCCCTGCCTAAACATTTTAACACCCATATAACAATATGCCTAGACAACCAATTCCTTTTTTCTAGTAAATACACAATATCAACACTAGTTTTGCTTTTTAAGGCATGTATGTCAACTAAGTTGAAAAATATAAAGCAAAATGAAACTAAATTTTTAAACAGACAATAAAAATGTCTTTCCTATAAAACAAATGAAATATACCAGTTAATAACTCTTCATTTACATATCCCATTTCATTTTATAACCATGAAATGATAACAACATGAAGAAAAAGGGGAAAACAGTATGAAAAACAACAACAAAAAAAATCAAGCTCTGGTTCCTGCTTTTCTGAATAGTCAGTAGGTGATGACACTGAAAAATGTGATTCACCCCCAATGCTCATCTCCCCTTTATTAAATTGTTGACTTAGAGAAAGACACTCACATTTGGTTTTCACCAAGGTTATAATTATGAAGATCAATCAAAGTCCAAGTAGCTTCTTCCACCATTGCCATCTGAAGAGTGTCCATTTTGTGATCTTGAAAGACTTAAATGCTTTCACAGTGCCCCCAGTGTTAGCAAACCATGTTCACAGATCCTCTTCTGCTACTGAAAGAGATTGAAAGATTGCAGAAGGAAGAAGTATATCCCAAAATATATTTTGAAAATTTTGGGATCCAGATTTCTTAAATGATGCAATGGGGAATTACCAAAATCTTTTGTTAGCCCTTGATCATCAAGTCCAGTTCAAGGCAGTTGTACCATCAGATGTTTAGAGAGAGTAACATGAATAATTTTCCATACCTTTTCTGTCCCTTAAGATGATTCGTGGCAGGGAGTTTCAAGATGGTGGACTAGACAGAGGCTGCATTCCTTGTCACTCAGTAACTCAGTATTCAAGCAGAGGAAATACTGTTTCTCTGCAGTAGGCACTGCTCAGGAATCCCTGGCTATTTATGCCATTCATCCACTGAATCACCTGCCATCTGCCAGCATATCACCTGCCTTTTGAGTATGGATCGCTCACTGACTGCCACAGCCTATCAACTGTCAATTGCCTGTTTGCCCGCCTCTCGCCTACCCATCACAAACCTTTCACCTACCCATTGCCCACTCCCAGACATTCACCTGCCTATTGTCTGAGTTAGCCGGCAGACAGCCTGCAGACCACCTGCTGCCCACTATTGCCTGGAGGTTCATTGTCACAATATCCTGTTGCTAAAATATGTCTTAGGAATGAAGAAGATACAGATCATGTGGTGTCATTGCTACCAGAAAGAAAATTGGAGGAGTTGATGGGGGTAGAGAGAAAGAGAATGCTTTGAAAAGATAGTCTCTGGGGCTAGGGCTATAGATCAGTGACAGAGCAATTACTTAGCATGTGTGAGGCACTGGGTTTGATCCTTAGCACCACATAAAAATGAAAGAAAGTCCATCTATGACTACCAAAATATTTTTTTTAAATACAGTCTTTGAAGATGATATAGTCTTCTGGATTATTTTTATTGTTGTTGTTGTTTATTGAAATAAAATTCACATAACAGTCACCACTTTAATGTGTGAAATTGAGTGGTTTTTAGTATAATCAGAGTTATGCAACCATCACCACTGTCTAATTCCACCAAATTTTTATCATCCCAGAAGGAAACTCTGTACCTGTTTGGGAGACTTCATATGAATGGAATCATAATATGTGTACGCTTCTTTTAGTGTAAGATTTCCATGGTCTGTTCATATTGTAGCATGTAGCAGTACTTCATTCCTTTTTTGGCTGAGTAATATTCCATTGTATGGACATAGCACATTTATTTCTCCATTCATGAGTTGATTATAGTTTGAATTGCTTCCACATTGGTACTATTAGGAATAATATTCCTCTGAATATTAATGTGCAGGATTTTGTAGACATATTTTCATCCCCATTGAATATATTCTGAGGAATGGAATCACTGGGTCATTGCTGGTAACTCTTAACTTTTTGAGGGACCGCCAAACTATTTTCTAAAGTAGTTGGGCTATTTTACATTTTCATTAGCACTATATGTGTATTTGATCTGCTTTCTCCATATACCCACCAACACTTTTTGACGACAACCATCCTAGTGGTTATGAAGTGGTATCTCACTGTATTCTTCAGTCCTTGGATCTCAAACTGCTGACATTCTTGTTGCAGAGAGACAGTGTTCCATAGATAATAAGGAAACTGTACTCTCCTGTGTATCTAGCAATGGGAAACATACATGACCTTAGAGAGTTTACTTTCCTTGTTGAGATTTGGCTTTTCTATCAGTTTTGATAGGAACTTCCAGTCATCCAAAGAGATTTATCAAAATATTTCATAATCTGTTTTTTATTCATGCAAGAGAGTTTATTAAGCAAACAGAGTGTCTCCCTGCAGAGTAAGAGAGAAAATAAGAGAAAAAGAGAGAGTGTGTGCAAAAGAGAGAGTGAAATGGAGCTCATCATCTGTTTTATAGACTACTTTCTATCAAACAGGCATCTGTCCTCCTTCAACATAGATTAAATTCTGGAAAATCTAAAGGGGAAGCCCTGGACAGAAAGTCAGGTCATGCATTTCTCCCACAACTATCTATCGCTGCTTCTATTTTGGGGGGACAGTATCATGTAATATTCTTCTCATTCTTACAGGATCAAAAATTAGTCTTTCTGATTGAATGAAATCCTAAACGTTGCCTTCTGTAAACAAATCTGCAAAGTAGTTTCTTTTCAATGCTTTAAGAGCCCACTCAACTGAACTTTTCTGTAAATACACATATACATTTTTTATAATTCCTTTCTGACAGACCTTCAGGATTTATTCCACAAGACTGGTCAGGATGTGGATGGGAAGCTGACCTACCAGGAAATTTGGAACTCCCTAAGTTCTACCTTGCCAGAACCAGGAGCTTGAGAGCATTTGATTCCAATGGAGATGGAAGATACTCATTCCTGGAGCTAAGAGTAGCTTTAGGTGTCTACCCTCATCAGGCATATTTTAGGAATGGGTATATTCCCTGAACTAACTAAAATCTACTTAAATAACAGAAACAACCCTTTTATGCTTCAGCCCTCTAGTCCTCCAAACTATTGTAGCAGACACAGTGCCACCTTGTAACTTGTTTAAAAGGCTGTGTAAAAGTTTTTTTTTTTTTTTTTTTAAATAACCATTTACTTATGATCTGATGTTCAGAAATCTGATTTCCTGAAACTGGTAATATCTTACATTTTAAATTGCCAGGAAAAGAAATAATAAAGCCCTCTTTAGTCTTACTCCTTTCTTTGAGGGGAGGAGACTTACCTTTTAAAACTGGAAAATGTATATATAGGGAATAAGCTACCTTTTATATTTCATGTAAATTTTTCTTACATAACTGCATTTTATACAGACTTGGAAAATGACCAGTTAAAAGGTAGGTCTTTTCTGTTTGTAAATGGTTAAAATGAAAGAAAAATTATGCATACTGTGTGGAAAGTAGAAAGAATGATTTTGAGCAGGATGTGAACAAATGACATATTAAAAATCATTTGTCTGATCTGGGTAGCAGCTGAAACTATGCTCACATATACTTAACTCATTTCTCAAAGACCAAGGTGCTGCCATGGGTTTATCCTGAAGACAGGGGCATTGATTCAGGGACTTGATACCAGCTCCAGGGTTAAGAATGTTGGGTTCTGAGTGTTTATTCCTATTCCCTCAATGAACCCCAACCTGTGAACCAGAGAGTTCTTCTTGGGGATTTTTCTCATTTTTAATTTTCTTTAGGGTTTATGGGGATAAAAACTTATCCAGTGGGGAGCTGCATTTTCCCTGAAGTGACTTAGATTGTCTTCCCCTAGCCTCTACAAGTCTATCTAAGGCTATAGCTGACTCCTACCTTTAGTACCATCTCCATTGGTAAAAGTCAAGTCCCTAGTCACTGTCTCAGACTAGCCACCTAGAGCATTAGCAGAAAGGGCTACATATACTTTTAATCCAAAAAACTGTACCCCTTGAGATTTTACCTGGGAGGTAGCCAAGAATCTGAGAGATTTTTTGGTGAGATGACTAAGGCCAGAAAACTAGTAAAATGAATTGAGTGAAATCATTGTTTCCTTACAGATATCAGCTCAGAAGTAGATAGAGGCTTTCTGTCCAGATGATGCCTAACTGTAGCTGGCACTGTAGCAGGAGCCTTCATGTGATGGTAGAAAATGCAGTATTTTTCCCTTTTGTGGACGTGGCAAAGCAGGTCCCTAGATTGGAAGGAATGGTACCTCCATGTCACCAGTATGTTGAGTTATACTTGCTGTTGTTCCCAGAAGCAGTATAGGGGCAACACAAAAGGAAAACTTACAAAACATAGCCTTGGTGTAGCCAAGTCAGGGAGAAACTAGAGGATCTCTCCTGGCACCTATTTCTCTAATGGAGTTCATTTCCTTTAACTTGTCCAAGTTGACTTGTGAGCTACTGCAGTCCAGTACCATTAAACATGGAAAGGCTGTTTTTTTTTTCTTCACATAACACTCAGCTTGGTGTTGGTTAACCTTAAATTTTTTTCTAGTATTAACATTCAGTTAAACAAGACAATAGCTTTTATAACAAATGTGTCTGCTTGTCATTATTGCTTATGTTTCACCCTTTAAAAAATGTGTTTCTTTAACATTTTTCTTGCCCATCCTAGTTATTTCACTTTCATGGAAAGGTTAAAGTATAGTGAACTTTAGCCTAGCACTTTAGGAAATTTGAAGATAATTTCTTGCTCTTCTGGCAGGTTTCCATGCCCTCCTCCTTTTTCATATATACACCCTTACACATTTTGTAACAACCAAATAAAGTTACAGCAGTAAATTGAATTATACTGCTATGTTTGCACATATTTATAAATAATATGTCTGCACATGGAAGGCAATTTTGGGGGAGGTGGAAGGTACTGGGGATTGAACTCAAGGGCACCTGACCACTGAGACACACTCCCAGTCCTATTTTGTATTTTATTTAGACATAGGGTTGCACTGAGTTGCATAGTGCCTTACCATTGCTGAGGC
The DNA here is from genome assembly GCF_902686445.1 of Sciurus carolinensis. Lineage (NCBI taxonomy): Eukaryota > Metazoa > Chordata > Mammalia > Rodentia > Sciuridae > Sciurus > Sciurus carolinensis. The sequence goes on along the minus strand of NC_062220.1, from coordinate 113,918,906 downwards.
TGCCTTTGCACTTGCAATCCTCCTGCCTCAGCTTCCTGAGTCACTGGGACTAAAGGTGTGTGCCACTGTACCAAGCTGGAAGGTATTTTTTGAATATCTGATTTATATGAAATCTACTTGAGGGAAAGGTAGCTTGTCCTTTTTAAATTCAAGTTCCTATTCCTAGACAGATGCTTTCAGGACACCTTAACTCTTGTAGTATGTCCTTTTTACATGCAGTTGCTATATCCATGGAAAACTAATTTTTTTTTTTCAGTTTCTTTTTTGGTCTTCCCACCTCAAGTTTGTCTGCCAGCACCACCCATGAGCTGTGTATAGTGCCATCCCCTCCCCTGCCTGGTCTGCTAGGGGCACCCATCCTGCACCCAGGCCTGTGATACCCTTATCATCCTGTAAGAGAAACTACCATGTCTCCCAGGCAGCGATAGGCATCTCGACTTCCTTTGATCAAGTCCAGCAGACTCCCCAGCTTACAAGCCCTGTCACTTGATGTTAATTTGGGGTTTACATCTGTATGCCATGCCTCACTCACCCAGCCTGTGCCTTGTGTTGAGCTACAGTCAAGCCTCACCTGCCACATTCTCAGCTCTGTGAGAAAAATCAGTTTTCAATTTAAATCCTTTTTCCTGTTCAGTGCAACAACTCTTACTGCTTCTCTTCTTCATTTCCCAAAGCACTACTACTTCATCCTTTTATTCTAATGCCATGTATATATATATATATATATATATATATATATACATACATACATACATACATACATATGCATATATATGTCTGGCATAATGTTTACTTAAAGAGCCTTCCTGCAAGTCAGAGAGGCAAACAGATATTGTAGAAAGCAAATACCTGAAGGAATAAAGTGCCTGGCTTCAAGATGACTCCAGAGTTCCTGGCACTCAGGATAGGGTCTGAGGCAACAAAGCTGAGCAGTGGACACCCTTCCCCTGCTGCTGGCTTTTTTGCATTCTGCTGTCATTTCCTTTCTTTGCATAGTTGCTGGACATAACCCCTACCATGCCCCTTTCTGGTCCTTCAGTTACAGTTGAGGATTTTGACTATGATGGACCCACACTTCTAGTGACCTGTTGGTTGATTTTTAGTGACAGCTTTTGTTTGCTGCACACCTCATTGGCTTGCTTACCAACACCAACAAGATGTGGTTTCTTTCATAACCAAACTGGAACACATATGGCTTTCCTGAGACTTTATACAGCATGTACTGTTTGTTATGTGAACCTAACCTACCTTGTTTTCTCATATTAAGAAATACAAATCTACTTTGTTCTAGTGGAGCTATATTGGTCACACATAAGCAATTTTTGTTCTGTTTAGTAAGTGAATTCAAGGTTTTCATGACTCCATTTGAGCTTTATTTATTTCATATCAGTGATAACAACCATTTTACTGTATCTAAATAAAACATTTCCTTCTTCCACTGTGTCTTACTAAAGCCTCTCCCAATTCCCCTGGTACTTAAGAGAACAAAAAATGTGCTTTGATCCCTATGTTTATGGATTCCATCCTTCTTTGAGAGCAAGGGCTGACAGATGGTGGACACAATGCAGTGTTCTAGTGAAGACTGTAGGTCTTGGACTTTAGGCATGTGCAGGGTTGAAAATGACAAGAATAAGAGTGGACAAGTTGCAGAATGAGAGAACCTCTGCCCCTGTTCAACCAGAGAAGAACCACTTAGTCCCATTATATATTTTGAGTTACAAGATCATGTTTATAAAAGGGAAAAGAAAATTCTTGCTTACTTTAAAAATTTAAAAGAAAAAGGCTTAAAAGCCATTGGTGGACAGAGGTCATAAAGATAGGGCTAAGGCTTCCTGTTCAGTTGCTGGACCTAATCCCTTCAGCCCACACAGAAAAAAAAAAAAAGAAAAGAAATAAACTATGTTTACTAAGTGTCAAGAATCACAATCTCTGTCACACACACACACACACACACACACACACACATACACACAACACTCCACAAAATAGGCAAAAACTGGTAATTCCTCTCGGGGAAGTCTACATTTAAAGTTTAGAGCAACAAGGATGAGTGGGTTTGCTCATTTCCCAAGTAAATGGCAAAATGTTTGTGCCAGAACCAGGCTTTCTCATCTTTAACCTGGGACTGAATAGATAATAATTACATTTTTTTCTCTTTTAAGGACCATTTCCAAAAAGTATTCCCATGTAATAGAGTGACTCTTCACTTTTGGGTAGCCAAAAATACACTATAAATGTATTTCTGTGTATAATTTTAGGATGTTTTCACCAGCACTTCCTCTAAGCCAATCTGTGGACCAAGTTGATGACACTCTGCAAATACTAAAGCATTCAACACATATGGTTTAACAAGACATGATTAGGGAAAGAATACCTGGTGGAAAGACCAGGAACTTTAATGCCAGGCAGATGCAAATTGGAGAGGTGGCTCAGCAAAAACAAACAGAAAAAAAAGTAATGGCATATGCCCTTGGAACCTGTCATCAGTAAGAAGACTCATGATAGCCATTTTGCATTGCTCTTGTGTCTTAGTCGTTGTCTCAGAATCAATGTACCATAGATATCATTCATTCGGCCCAGAGTGTGGTGTGGTTCACGAGCCTCATGATGACTTGTTTGACCAGTGGCATAGCCATTGTGGACTGTCATACCTGTGTGTCCTCAGCAACTGTCATTCTTTTGGCAATTGAATTTACCATCCTGCAGAACAGCACTGCCTTTGGGGACCTAGCCCAGGGTCTTGCACATGTTTGAGCTTAAATCCTGGATGGAGGGAACTGAGCTCATCCACAAGTATTGATTCAATGTGTCTCTTCAAAGGCAACCTCCAGTTCTCATTGTATTAGTTAGACTTGTGCCACCATCAAACAGGGGAAGGACATTGTCCTCCTACCAGCAAATGAGACACAACAGACTGACTTTTCCAAAAATCTTTAATAACTTAACATTCAACAGGGCCCTGTGTGTCAACATGACTGCCTTCAGTGAGTGGAGGCTAAATATATGAATCAAAAAGTTTCACACTGAAACAGTTCATTTCAGGGCCAGTGTGGGAAGGGAATGGACATTCCTTTGAGGATAGATGTCCATCGGGTAGGAGGCAGAGCGTTCCAGCATGGGAGGCATTTTGTGGAGGGGTGGGGCAAAGAGTATCTCCTGAAAGATGGGGATTGGGAATGGGGATCTGGTCTGGCGCTGTGTCATCTTATTTGGTAGGAGCTGCCATGAGACCACCAGAGCAGCTTCCATAGCAACAGGGGTCTCTGCCCTGGGGTTGCTGCCTTTGTGACCATAACCCCTGTCTTCAGGGGTGTCTGTCTCCCACAGACAATCTGGGATCTGCACTTTCATCTCCATATTGGTAATAGCTGGGGAAGGATCTATGTTGATAACTGCGTCGATACCATGACGTCTCTGGGTATTTAGCCAGTATAAGTGTGGGCTGTAAGTGAAGGAGGAAACTCTCATCACCTCCACCCAATGCTGGGCACGCCTCTCCTGCCGCAGCTTCTTCCTCCAGTGCAGAAATGTAATGCAGCCACCGGTAATCACACAACACAGTCCCATGAGTCCAACGAATAGTGAGACCCAGGCTGAGGCAGTAAAAGAAAGAAAAGAGGCAGCTGACTCACAGCACTGGCTTGGGACCTGAACTGTTTCTCATTCCTCTCCTTGATTTGGCTCATTCATCCATCCATTCCCTCCCTCCCTCCTTAAAGACCTATCTCATCATTTTATTATTCAGTTGAAGCTAGGTCTGCAGGGAGCCTAAGAGTCCATGTTAGCCTTTTAGAGATAAGGGACACTAGGTCTAGAGGGGACATGACCTTCCCAGACTCAGTCAGGCCTTCTGGCTCCCAGTCCAGGACCCATCCAATCCCTCAGACTGATAAACTGAAGTTAAGGGCATGACCCTCAAGGAACCACATGACAAGGACACCAATGTATCTTTTCTGATTGGGGAGAACATGGTCTCTTCTTGTAAAACTCCTTAGTTACATAGAGGAGTCTGTCTCTTAACCATTTAGCACTCCATGCAGGCAGCCACCACCGCATCCATACAAAGCATCTTCCCTGAAAGTTTGTCTCTTCAAAGGACTGAAGGGATACTTACTGCCAGGAAGACCCAGGTTCTGAGGATCCATACCATTGAGACTTGTTACCAGGTCCATGACTCGGCAAAGAATGAACTCCCCCCACTAATCTGTCCACCAATGGGAGTCTTTGGAAGGTCCAAGCCCCATTGTTGCCTAAAGATGATGTCACCAGGTTCTGAGCACTGGGAATTCCAGGGCTGGTGCTTGTGGAGAGGCTCTGAGTTGATGGAAGAAAGGGACACCATCTTGTGGCATCTCATGAGCATAGTTCTCTTCCATCAAATACTGGTCCACCCCAGAATTGTCCCAACATCTTATGGTGAGGTCACAAAAGAGCCCCCAGAATAGGGCGCTCACATACTCGTGAACTTATATTTATGTTGTTGGTTGTTAGGAAGCCATTTGGATACATTTTTCTCTGGGGACTTGGGCAAGGAGCACAGTGAACATTGGGCACATGTGCCCTCAAGAAGTTTCTGACCAAGGTGTCAGGGAAAAAAACTGTTCAGTGGATCCAAGTGTTCAAAACCTGCTGCTTTGGCTCCTACAAGTCTCTCTTTCGCTTCTTCAACAAGGTCTGGCAAAGTGTTTTCTCAGCATCATCAGGCCCTGTGGGAGCTCTCCCCCATGAGTTCCTGTATCTCCTTCCAGCTTCATCTCCCTCCCCATCCTTCATATACCTTTCCATTTTGGTCAGGTCAGATTCCCTAAAGACCCTATGTATTCACCTCTGGAGTTTGGCTCATGCTGCTCCTTCACTCAGTAGTGCCTCTCCCCACATTTCCACCACTGTACACCTCCTTATCTTCCCAGGTGGTCAACCATCCATACCTCAGGCAAATAGTCCATTCAGTTGATTTCCCAGAACCACATTATCTCCAGTTGGAAGAGACTTGGAGAGTTGTCTAATCCAACTCCTATCAGATGCTTGAGTAGTGAGGGCACAACTTCCCTACTCAGTAACCCATCCCTCATGGTTCCTTTGACTCAGGGACTGACTTACCACCTCCTGAGACAGCTTGCGTCATTAATGATCAGCTCAGATTGAAAGCCATTTTCTAATCAAAGCCAGCTCAGCATCCCAGTAGGTTGTACCAGTGGTCCTGACTTGGCGCCTTGGCACTATTTAGTTACTCCTATCTTTATCAGTAGCCAAAATGATCCTTTTATGACTAGATCATGTTACTCTGCTCAAATGTACAGTGACTTCCCCTCTCACTCAGACTACTTCCTCCAGTCTGCAGGTGGTCCCTGGAAATTTCTTAGCCTCTCACCCTGGGAACCAGGTGTCCTCTCCTTTACAGTGACTGATGAATTTCTATTGGTCTGTTTAGGACCTGTGAAGAAGGCAAGGGAAGAAATAGGTGGCTGCTGTGGCAGTGGTTGCCATTGATCCGGGGGTTTGCCAGTGGACCTGAGGTTCCTGCAGGCTGCCTGGGCAGGAGCCAGGGTGTGACCACACAGAATATCAGGAAGGGGAGCTGTGCCTGTTCCTTGTTGCTCAATTGTGGTCAGCACACCCCCATTCAGCTCATCAAAGTTTAGGAGCTGTGATTTTGTATTTACAGTCATCAGAAAGAGAATGACATGACTTACAACACCCAACTTTTCAGATGTCAGAATATTAGACATGTTGGGTGTCATGAGGAATCATACTCGTGCTCAGAAGTAGCCCAGCAAAGTAAAAGCAAAGTACTTCTGCAAAAGCGTGTGCTACCAAATAAGGTCTGCAGAGCAATCACACCCAGGTGGGCAGTCCACCTGTTTTTATCTCTAAGGCAGCTGTGACCCTTGACCTGTTAAAACAAATTCAGGGGTACAATATATACAATTGGCTAATTGAGATATTTTAAGGGCATATACCTTCAAGTTGTTCTTCCCTTCCTCTGTTCTCTTGTGGTGGAAAAGTATTCTTGGGGTGCATGCATTCTGACACCTGTGTACCTCTTACTTACCGAAATTACTCTTTTCTTAACAGAGAGATTTCTATCTCTGTTGGTCAGACTGACCTCTTCCCCTACCTTCCCCTTTGTCAAGGGGATGTTCAGGTGATGGATTTTGGATCTGCCACATCCATGGGCTCTGGTGCTATTTTGTCACTTTCCACTCTGCTATTTCCCCTCTGACTGCCTTTCTTATATCCCAATATAACACTTAAGGCTAAATACTGTAATTGAAAATAGACCACTGGACTTTCTATTTCTCACAAGAGGAAACTGAGAAAAGATTTGAAAAAGTTGATCCTGAATAAAAAGTGAGCATCAAAAGAGCCTGCTGGAAAGGAGTCATGGGAAAACCTGTGGCCAAGAGAGAAGCTGAGCCTGGTGGGCTGGGATGACTTCCGACTGTGGTTAGGGGATGTAGGTGCACCCACACAGACAAAACTGAACTTAAGGATGCTGGTTCCCCTGGAGAGATGAGGAAACTGAGGCATAGGAAAAAATGTGTGTCCAAGGCTGCCCACCAGTTGACAGAGCCAGGACTATTGTTGGAACTGGTATTCTTCCCACTGTACTTGAAATTCTTGTGTCCACAGCATCATATCAAAGGAAATGGAAGCAGTGATGCTGGTGTTGCTGGGGAAGTAGTTGAATCTCTTAATAATGTAAAAAATAATAATGCAAGTGACTGATGACTGTGCACTCAGGTGGGAGGCAAAGCCACAAAGAAGGAGCAGAGGGCCCACTGGATGCTTCCTTTGGTGTCCAGGAGGCAAACTGATCTGGATTCTCTGTCTTGATGTCAATTGTTAATCTACCCTTTTCCTACTCTATTTCAATATTCACCTTCATTATGCCTTTTTAATATGCTCCCTTCATTTTAAAACATGATCATATTTCTATGGGTAAAATTCTAAATATAATTTTAGTCCATTTTAAACCAGTGAAAAAATGAGATTATCATACTCTTTCATTCTATCCATTACTTAAAGCATTCATTAAAGCAAGAAATAAAGATGACATATTTAATCATGTTTAGTCACAATGAAATCCTAATACCTCCTGGGAAGCTGCTCACCCAGATGCACAGAGAGGAATACATAAAATGAAGAAGCACAGTAATTGCAGAGAAATTGTTAAAGGACAATGTGGACCTGGGTGCAGGCAGCTCCAGAACATCCCAACATGTAACCTGGGACTGGAATACAACAGAATTACTACACTTGTCAAAACAATGAAAGTAAATATTAACTATCTTGTATTGTTTATTTGGAACACTGAAAAGTTATGGATTATTAAAATTACCTACATCTAGAGTTATATTGTAGACTCACATATCAATTTAACAATTTGTTCTTTATTCTTCATTTTTCTTTCTTATTTGGAAAATTGGCCATTGAACTATGCTTCCCTCAGAAAGTTCCTTCAGAGATTGGGGAGTTTTGGTGGGAGGGATGGGAAAAGGTAGGTCAGTGGGTCCTAAGTCACAGTTTAATCCAGAATTTCTGGTGCTCTATTACCTGGAAGGATGGCTATAGATAACAATAATGAACTGTACATTGCAAAAAGCTAGAAGAGATGGGGGGGGTGGCACATGCCTTAATCCTAACTACTTGGGAGGCCCCAAGTAGGGGGATTGCAAGTTCAAGGACTGTCCCAGCAACTTATCAAAACCATCCCAAAATAAAAAACTAAGAAAGGGCTGAGGGCATAACTCAGTACTGAATCATCCCTGTGTTCAAACCCCATCACCAGGAAAACAACACAAAAGAAGCTAGAGGAAAGTAATTTGAATGTTTGCACCATAAAAATGATAAATGTTTGAGGACACAGATATATTTAGCCTAATTTAAACACTGCATTATATATACATGTATCAAAACATCACATGTCACCCCCAGAATATGTACCTTTTTATGTTTTTATATATCAATGGAAAAAAATTAATTTCAAAACAATTATTGAAGTATTTTTAAGTAATAAAAATGTATGAAAATTATGAAAGCTTGATTCACTGTAAGACCTTTTATTTGCTGGTTTACATATAATATCCCAGTCTGGCAAAAGAGTGAGATTAGAAAACTATCCGGCTATCTTATTTGTTGTAGCATGAAGCCACAGAGACAAGGAATCTTCAGCTGTTTGTGGGCTCGCCACTGTAGATCATGTGTCCCCATGACTCTGAAAGACCCTAAGCCCCCCTGTCCAAGGAAGAACTCACGTAATCACTGGCTGCAAAAGCAAGAGGCAGTTTATTGGTTACACAGGCGCCTGCGGGTGCGCAGCAAAACCTCAGCCGGAGCTTCGGTTATGTGGCACACCGGGCTTTTTGGGGTACAGGTTTTTATAGGGTAAAGGGGCAGGTTTCGCGCGCGCGGTAAGCAACAGGTTTCCTATTGGTTATTTTGAATCCAGCACGTACACAGCACATAGGTTACTTGAAGGGTAAGGTTATTATATCCCAAAAAAAATCCACAATTATTACTTGGTATTCTTGGTATTTTTATGGTTCCTGGTTCCCGCTTATCAGTTCCTGATTGTTCAGGCACTCCCTGGGACCCGATGATCTATGCTTTCCCAACCGCCCTATTCTTTCTTAACCTAGTTATCAGTTTAACGACCTCCAGGTAGGCCGTGCAACCTTCCCGGGGGGGGGGGGGGGGGGGGGGGGGGGGGGTTTGGTAGAGTGTCCTAGGTCATGGGTTTAAGACAAAGAGCTGGGGCCTTTCATTTCCCCCCTTTTTCTTTATCATGGATAGAATCTTATATCCATTTGTCCATCCTGCCTCGGTTATGCTGATGTTCTAAAAGTCCCAAGAAGTGAGCGCACCCTACATCTTTTATAGGTTAAAGTCTCTTTTGTTCTCCAGTTCTCTCCCCCCTTACCTCTCTCTCCTTCCTGCCTTCGTGACTAGGCCCGGTTTTGCATAAGTGAGAAGCCAAGGGCAGGGGGAGGGCCAAGGTGATTCAGGCAGGTAAGGGCCCAGGGGGCATTAATTAGCATCTCCTTGCTTGCAGTCCTTGATAAAGGCAGGTAAATTTGGTCATCAATGGGCTCCGGAGATCCTTGACATTCCATTCTTCCAGGGGCAGTCTCCAACTTCCAAAGGCAGATGGCTTTATGGCCTCCATTTCCTCGAATTGACCCGATTCCCTATTTCTACACTAACTACCTGTCCTTAATTCTGGCTTCATTCCCCCCTTTAGCTATAGGAACTCCCAACTGCTTTAAGGAAAAGGGGGCGTCGGTCATTCTGGCTGCTTCGAAGCTGAAAGGGGGCAGTGAGGGGCAAGCAGTTTGGAGTTCCCTTTTTTAAAAATCGGGTCAATCGAGGGGTCCAAGGTAGAAGTCTGATTGGGGAAGAGCAGGTTGTAAAGTCATCTGGGGGTGGGTGCTTCTATGATAGAAGAACAAAAAGACATGAGTACTGAAATGCAATTAGTACAAAGTAAATGTTGCAGCATCTGGAGCATGCCACTGAGTATCATGAAAATGACAGAAGTCAATCTCTCACCAGGCGGGTGGAAGAACTGAGAAATTGTTCCCATAACTAGACCTAGCAAAGGCTGGAAAGGACAAGGCCTTTATTTGGGAACTTTAACATTGTCCAGGTTATCAGGAATGTAAACACAACATTTAACTCTTAATGTCATAGATATCCCAAAAAATATAGTTAAGCTACTTAAGTCATCTGATTTTGTAAAATATCCCTTTATTGGTATAACCTGTGTTTAGTAGAGAGCTCTATACTTCTGTTACTTAGGGCTAGGTAATCATACAAGCAAACATAGATCAAGTCTACCTGTATAGCTTAGGAAGGTCTGCAGGCCTTAAACTGACTAAAAACTTCTGACTCTGGCAGTTTCTCTTGATAGTTATCAGGCACATTTGCTGAAGAATCTTTCTTTCATTTGTAGCTTCCAGTTTTTATTCTAGTGGACTAACACAAGTGTACATCTTAAGTTACATTTAACTGTTATTTCTTAAATGCCCAAGAATGGTTATATTTTGGTTTTAACTGTTTTGCTGGGTGTCTAACATCAAGTTGGTCAAATTGACCTGGTTCCTGTCTTGTTAAAGAGTCAGCTGAGTTCCCACAGGGGCCACTTGTAGAGAACTTAAGGGCAGCTTCTTAACTCCACCAGTGCCATTGGTTAGGTAGGGTCTCCTTGATGAGGTGACTTCCTTTGGAAGCATTAAGGGATGTCTCCCTTTTTCCATGACCCTCCTCTGCAGCAGATGCACTGAGTGATTTTTCATCCTCTAGTCTCAACAATCTCCTTGATCAGGAGGTTGTGTGACCCAGAGTTGCAAAGCTCCTTAGAGAAGTTCTCTTATTCCCTGGGTTCAGGCTGACTGAGGGCAAAAGATCCAAATACTGGTCTATCTTGCCTTCTGTATTTAATTCCAATCTCTAAGTTTGATCTTAATCATCCAGCAAGCCAGTTTCACCAGTCATAAAGTAAGAGTACTGGGCTTTAACTTTAATGTCCATAACTTTACAGTTATTTACCCTTTTATCTAACTGGAGTCTGCATTAGTTCTGGAAGTTACCACTATCTGTTCTGATATCTGTTACCACTATCTGTTAGGTGATGGCTTATTATCATAAGTTACCTAGGTTGCGTGTTCTTGAAGCAGCTACTTCTGCAAAACATTAATAGGTAACAGTTTTACAAAATGAAATTAGCAAGAGTAAAAATATATTCTGCTTGTATAATAGCTATCTTGAATTTTGACTGAGAACCACATTATATTTCCTATTTGAGATCATGGTAATTTTACAAAAAAAAACCCAATCTTTTGATTATAACTTTAAATAAGCTGAAGTCTGACTTACAAATAAATAAGCTGGAGTCACTCTAACATGCAGTAAGGTGGGAGGCAGAGCCTTATCTCAGGTAAGGCATGGCTCTTTACAGACCTTAAGTGTTCTAATCCTACAACTAATTTTTGCCCCTTTTGCCATGACCAGCATGACCAAATTTTCAAGTTCAGTGAGGGTCAAAGGAGTATTAGAAAATAAAGGTTTATAAACACAGATTTTGAAGATTAAGCTGAGATCAGATGGAGCTCTATTCTCTGATGGAAATGTAGATCTAAAGAGTTATGTTAGCAATCTTTATACATGTCTTATTATTAAGTTAAAGACTATGTAAGCATTATTCTTTGTTTTTAGGAGAGTTACAGAGACTAGACCATCTATGCAACTTTTTCCCACAACTGCAAAGTGCAATGTTAGGAACTCTGTGTAGCTCTCAAATAAGTCCACTGTCCAAAGTTACTGTAAGGTGGGCAGGAACTAGAGAAGGGAACTGATGAAACACTGGTTATCTAGCAAAACAATTTCTTTCTGCCCAAGAGCTGTGTGCCTGATATCAATGTAAGAGCTGATAGGACTCCTGTACAGAGCCTCCCCAGGGAGGTTACTGCCACAGCAGTTAGGCATCTTGTGCTCCTACACAGGAACACTTCCAGGCACCAGGCATGCTACAGTCATGAAGTCAGGGACCCCAATCTCAGTCATTGTTGTCCCATTTTTGCTATAATGCATTATACTCTTTCTTAAATTGTCATTTAAGAAGTTTATATATATTGATTTCTGAGTCCATATGAACATTAGTTAACACAGTCTAACATTATATCCAAAACAGGAATCAATCAAAGAAAGGCTGAGAGAGCTTTTAACTTTTCTTTTGTGTAGCAAAATGCTTTTACCTTGTATAATATGAACCTTTAAACAAATCAGGCTGTCAGTAACTCTTAGATATACATTTACATTTAAATTTGAAGTTCTTTATCTCAGTGTAAAAAGTAACAAATTTTACACATACCCCATTGATAGCAGGTCCTATAATAGAACATTAAATGATAGAAATTGATCCCCAATAAAATTTACTCTTTATAAGCTTAAGATTACCATTACAGACAAGTTTATCTGGAGAATAGCAGCTCGATAAATTTCCTGCTTTAAAAACTTGTATACCTGAAAAATATGAACACATTTAATATACAACTAGAAACCATTTTACAATTACCTTGACACTTTTTTTCTTACCAAATTTAGTTTTTTAAAGAAAAATTTAGACTCTGTAACACAGTACTATACTTTAACAGTTGTTTAACCATAATTGTATACACCCCAATTTTTAAGACTAATTGTTCTAAAGAATAAAACTTAATAGACACAAAGTTAAGAGTAAATTAGTGTTTCTAAGAAATCCTTGTTATTTTACCATATAGATTAAACTTTGGTTTATATCAGAACATTAGTATTTCACCTTAGGAAAAACCTTAAATAGCTTTAGCTGTCTCACATACATACAACCAACTTAGTTACATGCAAACTTGTTGAAACTTGCCCTTTACATACACAGACTTTCTTAGCACTTACTTAGACCCTCATGTATTTCATCATACAAGCACTTTCTTACCCAGAAACATTTCCTTTTTCCTTTTACTAAATATATTTCCATACCCAGAACCTTTTATTTTCTTTTTCCTATTTGTTGACCCCTTTTTGTTCACATTCTGAAACAACTCTTATGAAATTTCTGAATTTAGATAAATTGCTCTATTTTAATAAGATTAAATAGTTTGTTGTTTATAGTACTCTAATTGAAACACAGTTGAAACTTTTGGGACCCTTTGTATATAGAATTGCACTTGTTAACTTGTTAGGACATAACTCTTAGTAACTTTGTTTTTAGTTTAGTGATGACACAAAGCAAGTTTCAACCCTTTTATTTACTAACCTATGAAAACACCAATAATGTTTGAGTATGATACCCCATGGAATTTAAGGAGTTAAGAGTACTTGATGTTATTTAACAATTAGCATTTTAACTTTGCAAATTAATCAGATGTCACCAACAAACACATTTGAGTAGTCCCATACATGTTAACTCTAATTCACTTATTCTGTAAAAACCAAGAAAGCAGGCAAGTGTCCTGAACAGTATTTGCTCTTTCCTGTTGAAGAAAAGTCCTAGGAACAATTGATACTAGACATTTTATTAACATCAATATTTTATTTGCTTGACCACCTAGAGACTTGTGAGTTATTTTCAAAGACATTTTACTTTCATTAGTTTACCCAATTTGAATTGAACCTTTAAATCACGTGAATTAAAAGTATTTGGATCCATTTTAAAAAATTTAATTTTTATGCGCGCTATTTAGCACAAAACTAAAGGCCTTGTAATATTCATCTCCATTGCAATGTAGCAGATGTTTAAAAATAACTCGAGTTGGATAAAAAGAACTGATCAAAAATCATTAACCTAGGTCTGTAGGATCGAGGGTGAGACTCAGAGGGGTCACCATGGATTGCCCCATTTCAGTCTTGCTGGTAAAAAAAGGAATTTAAGAAACAGGCACAGGACACAAGAAAACATAGATCAGACAACAGATTACAAGCGCTGCGCGTCTTGGTCGGAGAGTGCAAGCCCCTCCGGCCAAAAACAAGTCCCGACGAATCGAGCACCAAACAAGTCCCGACAGATCGGGCACCAAACAAGTCCCGACGGATCGGGCACCAAAACCCCTAGGACGTCTCCCAGGGTAGCAGGAGAGAAGTCAGAGTTCGTCAACTCCTTCTCAGACTGCCCAAACTACAAATGGAACACGCGTGCCCCTACAAAGTACAATCGCTGCGCTTCAGAACTAACAAGACAAAGCAACTACACAAGACAGACAAAGACAGACAATAACCCCCTGCTGGCCAGCTTAACTCACCTCCCAGAGTATTTGGCCGTTCCTCGGGCAGGGGTTCGGGGTGTCGAGGGGATATCTCGGTGGGACCTCCAAATGAAAGACCCTACGCCCCCCTGTCCAAGGAAGAACCCACGTAATCACTGGCTGCAAAAGCAAGAGGCAGTTTATTGGTTACACAGGCGCCTGCGGGTGCGCAGCAAAACCTCAGCCGGAGCTTCGGTTATGTGGCACACCGGGCTTTTTGGGGTACAGGTTTTTATAGGGTAAAGGGGCAGGTTTCGCGCGCGTGGTAAGCAACAGGTTTCCTATTGGTTATTTTGAATCCAGCACGTACACAGCACATAGGTTACTTGAAGGGTAAGGTTATTATATCCCAAAAAAATCCACAATTATTACTTGGTATTCTTGGTATTTTTATGGTTCCTGGTTCCCGCTTATCAGTTCCTGATTGTTCAGGCACTCCCTGGGACCCGATGATCTATGCTTTCCCAACCGCCCTATTCTTTCTTAACCTAGTTATCAGTTTAACGACCTCCAGGTAGGCCGTGCAACCTTCCCGGGGGGGGGGGGGTTTGGTAGAGTGTCCTAGGTCATGGGTTTAAGACAAAGAGCTGGGGCCTTTCAACTCTAAATAGGGATTTTTGTTCCATGGACACTTGGAAACACACAATGTATCACATGAATTTTTTTCCCCATTAAGAGAAAGCCTACTGAGAAAGAAACACCTGGGCACAACTGTGAGGAAAGTTACACTGCTTTTATCAGTCTAATGATAACATGTAAAAACTATTTTATCTGAATGTAAGTATTTCCCAAATGTTTCTATTTTTTCCTTCATCCTCAAATTTTAATATCCATCTTTATCTTTTTGCCAACAAATAGTTATATTTTAGAATTAATATTATTTACTTATACTTATTGTACAGTAATTTTTTTCAAAATAACCATCTGAGTTAGATATTTCCATTCATCCAAGGCAATTCCAAAACCAAGCTTTATAAAGATTCTCTTGTTTCTAAAACTGACACAAAAGTGTGTCATTTTACATAATTTTGTAGTCAGAAACATCAGGGTCTTTTTCTCTACAAATAAAACTCATTCAACATTTTGGAAGAAAGTTTTGTGTCCTTTTCAATCCTGGTAAAATTGAGATAATAGAAAACCCTGGACTAGGTAATTGCAGTGAAATAATTCAAATGTGTATAAATAATTGTGGAGAAGCACATCATAGACAATAGATTTGATTTCCAACCTCACTTGGTTAGTTCTTTTAATGCTGAGACCACAAAATGAGAAAATTGTCTGAAGTGTATACATTACAGCTACATTTTTACTTGTAGAATGAAGATATCACAGTGCATTTAGCAGTAAACTGCATTTCAAAAACTTCCGCATTTACGCTCATAAAATTACAGCCTGTTGTTATTCGAAAATGTAAAATAATAGTTTTGTAAAATGGGGCCATTTTTTTTTCACTTTTTTTGTTGTTGCAGGAAAAAAAAGACATTTGCATAATCTCTTGAGCATGCTAGGAATGCTTAGCAATAGAAAGACTTTGGCAGGAAATCCCCCTGTTTCTTGCTAAACATTCATGCTTCTCTGTCCCAACATGTCAAGGTAGCATGTTCCTTCTATGAGTCCAACTAGATTCATTTACCTGCAAATGCTATAATTCTCTTATTCTTTGTGGCTGAATAATATTCCATTGGGTATATATACCACAGTTTCTTTATCCATTCATCTATTGAAGGGTATCTAGGTTGATTCCACAATCTAGCAATTGTGAATTGAGCTGCTATAAACATCGATGTAACTGCGTCACTGTAGTATACTGATTTTAAGTCCTTTGGGTATAGGCCAAGGAGTGGGATATCTGGGTCAAATGGTGGTTCCATTCCATTCCTGACCACAGGGCCAGTGATCGGGGACCGGGGATGTTGGCCCGTGAAGTCCTCTACCCCAGCCCTGTGAACCCAGGTGCCCTCGAGGCAATCAGGGTGTCACTGCCTGTCTTCTGCTCACCCCCTGCTCACCCCTCTGTGCTGGTCATTGCTGAGGGGTATTTGACTCACTGCTTTTTTGCCACACTTTCCCCTAGTGAGATTTATTTTGAAGTCACCTGCAAAGCCCGCCAGGCACCCTGATTTAGTCACCCTGTCCTCTGTGATTCTCTTGTGGAGGTAAAATCAGGGTCCCTGGAGGACGACAGCCCATGAACCTCACTGGCTCAGCCTCATTCACCCCACCCTTGTGGCTCTTCCACTCTCCCCAACTCCAGGTGGCAGAGGCTTTTGTTTTGGTGCTTGACATCTTTGCACAATGAGTTTATAATAGGTTTGTTTATGTAAAGGAATAAAAAATCCAACACATGCTATTTCATCCCATTTTCCTGGTCTTTGACAAAACAATTCTAGTTGCATAATAGTGTAATAATTCAGTGACTATTTAAAGGCCATTTTTTCTTTGAGTCTAGCACATACACAGGCCATGCTGTTATAGTGGTAAATCATTTTTTCTTGGTCATAGGTCAATGCTACAAGCAGAGCAGTCAGTGAAAATTATTTCTAGGGAGATAGTTTGGGCTTAGTATTTTCCATGCTTACAAATTACAACAGAGATCTCGCAAACATTCCAGTTCCTCTGTTTACCTCGCATCTCTTATTGTATGAACCACAAATGTGCCAATTTAAAATATCCCCATCCAAGCAAATGGCCTAAGGAAAAAGATCTCCAAAGAGCTCAAAGAATAAGGAAGCCATAGAGAGCTAGGACAGGGCATCTGCAGTAGTGAGGACCCCAAGCAGAGAGCCGAATAAAATGACAGCCTCCTCCCACCCAACTTTGAGGGCCATGCTGCCAGGAAGTGGGTGGGTATGGGATAATTTGTCTCTGAGCCTCCAGTTTATCCCCAGATCATGGAGGTCAGGGTGAGACCTGTAGTATGCATCTACACAGGACTGACACCAGGTACTACAAAGGAGAAGGTGTATGTTTTCTTAGGATTACACATTTTCTTGGACCCCACAGGAGTGGGTCCTGCCCTGGAAGAGGACGGTCTGATGGCTGGTCCAGCAGGCCATGGGTAGATGAGGCAGAGCCCTAAAGACTAGGTTCATCTTCACTGTGCCATCATGAGAAGCAGAGCTGCCAGGGGGAGAGGCCAGCACAGATGTGCACCTAGATGTGGCCTTACTCATGGTGGTGCTGGTGCCCTGAGATGAACTTATGCATTTCTGCTTGGGCGGCTCTTTGAAAGTGATGCTAAAAGGAGGGGCATGGGAGACCACAATCACAGAGTCACCCTTTGTCCTATAACTTGGTCACCATGGAGATGCCCTGTCTAATGGAGCTGCAGATGTTCAGGCCCAACCATGCCTCATAGCTCTGTCTGGTGCTCCAGGTCCCTCCTCTTTGAGAGGAGATACTCATGACCCAAAGGCAGATATCAGATCTGGGGTCAAGTCTGTGCTCCCAGATTCCACTGAGGCCACTGCCACAGGCACAGACGTGCAACTGGAGGTGGTCTTTCTGGGGGTGGTACTGGTCCCCAAATTGAACTTGGACCTTTGTGCTGAGCACTAAATGTAGGGGCACCAGTGACTCTGTGCACAGGTTTGTTGTTCATCTTTTGTCCCTTGGTCACCATAGAGATACTCTGGCTAATGGGGTCTCATATGTTCAGGCCCAATCTGGCAACATAGTGGTATTTGGTCCTTGGGGCCCCCCTTTTTCCTGAAGAGATGCTCAGTGTTGCAAATTGTATATCATATCTGGATGCAACTCCCTCCCTCCTCCAAGATCCCACTTATGCTGCTATCACTATTGGCCCCAACAGGACTGGGTTTCAGTTAGCCACGGTTGAGCATGCCTGCCTGTTTTGGAGCCAAATACTGACTGCAGTACTGAGCCTGGCATGGAAGCTGCAGAACAGAGGCAGTAGATGTACCAGTGGGGAATAGAGCCCAGCTGACAGCAAAGACTGGCTAAGTGCTGGCCCAGTTGCTCTAGTTAGAATTTGGGGTTGTGAATTCCCAAGTGCTTGCTTACTGTGTTGGGCTATCCAAGGCTGGCTGGCCTAGAGCAAAAGTTATGGCTGGAGATGGATCTAGAGCTGCCAGATCTCCGAACTGGAGAGAGGCAGGAGCAGGGTCAGCAAGAAGGCCAAGGCTGAGACTGGGGAGTGAGAAGCAGTCCTATAAAAGGCTGTTGAGTAGGAGAGGGAGGACAGGGAAGCTACACTTCCTGCCAAACAGAGGATGCACCACCCTGGCCACTGGAGCAGATTCCACAAGGGTCCCTGGGTTCAAGGAGCCCATCTCTTTCCTGCACCACCTCTGCTGTGCATTCCTGCAAGACCCCAGAGGGACTGCCTGTGGGAGAAGTCCCTGAGGCAGGGAGGCAGAGAGAGCAGGAAGTCTGAATGGAGTGTAGTTCCAAATGCCTCATCCCTCAAAGCACCACGGGTATGGTACAGAGCCTTCACCTCCTATTCTAGGTTTGCTGTGGTAACTTGAAAATCCAGTTCTGGAAGTGGAGACACACTATTGGGTCCCTTACCTATGTGGCAGCAGAAAACTCTTGCATTTTCATGAACTGCAACTGTCTCCTGTGGGTGGGCAATTTCTAGATGTTACTGTCTGCCCTGCTGTTGTGTCTGCTGCCTCCTTCTGGGCAATCTCTGAGGCTAAAAAGAGAGACCAGAACTTTTCTCCACTGTTTTTAAGGGTCCCAAGGACAGCCTGGGGGTGGTGATGGGTCAGGACCTCACCTCTTCATTGGTGGGAAGTCTCGAGTGGAGCTGTGTGTGCTCTTGATGTCATTTTGTTGTAAACAGTAGCTCATGCATGAGGCCCAGGAGGTCTGCTTAGCTCCACTTTTGGAGCGTGGGCATGAAGGTTTCTCGGCAGGCCCCCATGTCTGGGCACAAAGGAAGAGAAGCCCTCTGGGCCCACTGAGGTTTCCCAATCTCCTGGGCAGGTTTGTGGGTGTTGGGTTTTAGGGTGATGTGCTATTTCAATTGCATGCATCTCTCAAACCATGCCAGGCTCCAGAGCAGTCACAGCACTGTCAGGGATAGTTCCTGCCTGGCACAGGGGGACCTGCTAGCAAGCATAGTTCCTGGCTGAGCAGCATCTGCATATGGTGGCAGCTTTGGGATCAGCCACTGTGTGTCCTTCAGCCTTTACCTGGGAACTCTGGAGGGGACAGATAGAACAGAAGTGCAGGCACCACCCAGTGTCTGCTGGGGTGGTAGCTGAGGTGTGGAGCAAGGCAGGATATGGGGGGTGGGACAACTTACTCTGTGACCTATTCCTAGGTTTTTTAGCAAAGAAAAGCCAAGTATGTGAATGTTTGAGCTGCTTTTTTGTGTGTGTCTTCTACATACTGAAGTTCTCCAGTTTTTCTTGGGTCTGTCATTGTTTAGGAACAACTCTAGGTATCCTGATCACTTAAACATCTGTTTAGAGTTAATATTTGACCAATTGGGTGAAATATAGAAGCCTGAAAGATATCTAGATCACTTTACCATCCACTCTTTGTTAGAGCTTTATATGAATTGAAATTGCCCTGTCAGCTTTGTATAATTTTTCATCAAAAAGTTTCTATACTGTACTCTGGCCACATTTACCTCAGCTTTCAGCTGCCACTGCCATATCAGTTTGGTACAGCCTGGGGACAGGCTCCAGCTTGGGCCAGAGCATAGGTGGACTGGGTCCAGGTGGAGCAAGGCAAGAGGGCAGCAACTCCTGAGCCAGTACACACTGTGTCTTCTCCTTACCTCCTTCTGCCCATAGGAGGTCCTGGGACACAGTGTGATTGGGGACCAGGTTGCAGCACATGTATCCCAAGATCTAGGTGCCAGGAGTGTCTGGTTTAGGGACCTGTGGTCTTACCTCTTTCTGGCTACCCTCTTCCCATGCAGGGGACCTGCATAGATTTCCAGGGGGGCTCGGAGCATCCTGTGTGCTGGTGGGTCCTGTGCCTCTAAAGCAGGGTATCATGGATAGGCCACATCCAAGGGCCTGACCAGTGGATCCCTCCAGTAAGTGAAGAAGTGGTTGTTGTGCCTGCCTGGGTTCAGGCTCTCTGTCTTTTCCTGTATGCAGCTCTAGAGAGCTGGTGCTCCTCTTTATCTTTCTTGGTGCCAGAGAGTCCAGAGGCTCAGATTTTTCCCTGGCCTCTGGACTGTGGTTGGTCAACTGCTTTTGGGTTCCAGTGAACAGAGAAGTCACAATGCTGTTGGTCCTGGTGTGTGTGTCATCAGGAGTTACCAGGAGAGGGGCCGTGATGTCATGTCAGGCCCTAAGAGGGATCGTTGCTGCAGGGAAGGGCATGGAGTAACGCAGGGGAGAAAAGGAAGTTTAGTCTTTTGTCAAAGCCTGGAATCACAGCGGATTTGAGTTAGAAGTTGTTTGATATCATCATCTCCCAGTATTAATGTGATGGTTTCACATGCTTTAACTGCACTTCAAACAAGCATTTTTGGTAGAGTTGTAGTTGACTCCCTTTCAACCCCCCCAGTGGCCTTTCCTGGGGCTGGGAAATGCTCCACTATCCAGTCTGTTTATGAAGCTGAATGTAGGAAATTCTGTTCCAAACCAGGCAGGTAGGAGTCAGAGGAGTCAAAACCACAGTCTTGGCTTCTGTGTGGTCCTGGGGAGGGCAGAGGATTAGAAGTGAGGCTCCCAGAACACCCTCTCCAGTCTCAGCTCTCCACATAGTCCTGCACTCCACAGCCTCCAGGCCCCCAGAGACTCATGTCAGTGCTTAAATAGCCCAGAGCTGAGGGCAGGTGCCCAGGCCCCTCTTCCCAGTTTTTCCTCCACACCCTGTCACCCCCCCCCCCCATTGCTAGAAATTCTGGCCGATTCCTCAGCCATAGAGTCTTTGTTTCCAGTAGCTCTGGATATGTCCTGTTACTCCTTTAACAGGGATTTGGGGGTTCATCCCATACTGCAAAAGAGAGCAGAGTGACTCTGGATTTAGTGTTAACTACAGAGTGGTGTTTATGTGGAGAGTTGCTTGGAGATGCTTTCCATGCCTGATGACATAAGTTTTCCTCCACAGCCTGTTGCTACAAGAGCTTAGATACTGACTAGTTAGATACAACTCAGAGGAGCCAGGGAATCCATGGACCATTCTTCCAGGGAACCTGTCATTGAGGGACAGCAGTGACTTCAACAGATGGCTATGTTAGGTCAATGTCAGTTAGTGCAGGAGGGCAGGGGTTGGAAACTGAGGCAGAGTGTACAAGTTATTGAACAAGGGAAGGCAGGAAATACCTGTCAAAAGTTCATGCCAAGAAGCAGCCCAGGTCAGGCCAAACACTTGTTTCCCTTCAATAGCTAGTTGAGGTTTCTGCACTTACAATGGATCAAGATGGTGGCAATAGTTAAGGTTGATTATGGGTCAGGTACTGTTTAAGTGCTTTCCATGAATCAACACCTTTAACTCATCAACCTAGCAATGTAGGTGCTATTATATCCTCATCTGAAACTATTGAGCTGTGAACCCCTTACCCAAGGTTCCCCAGAAAATAAGAAGCAGAGCCATGGTTTGCATCTGGGCCCTGTGCCTCCAGAGGTTTTACTCTCAATTAGTACTTCCCAGTCTCCCTTGAGTCAGGCCATCTGGGAGTGGTGTGCTGGGGTAGCTGAAGATGAGTTGGGAGGGGCAGTAAGAGGCCATGTGCATGACAAAAGGCCTCAACCAGGGGAGAGGATCCCAGAGCAACTCTGAAGGAACACTGAATCTGAAAGAACCAATGCTATTGTGTTGGGCTGTCATAGACCCATTTATTTCCAAACCTCAAATCAGGACTAAATTATGCATGAAGCAGTCCACATTGCAAGAAGGAGTCAGATACTCACTGAATTTCACTTTGGTTCATAGGCAGATCTCCCTCTCTCAACTCTGAAGCTTCCACATCTAGTTATGAACAACCTGCATTTGAGACCAGTTTGCCGCAGACTCCAATCAATCTGAGCCTCAGCCTGTTGAAGCCACAGCTTTGTTCCTGCCCTGGCAAGTGTCCAGGTGTGCCTGACACAGGATGGTGGGTCCTGTGTTCCAGCCCCCTTGCCTGCTTATCTTCAGGTAAGTTTGATTTCTGTGCTCTGCTTTAATTTCTCATCTGTGAGGATGTTTATCCAATCTGTCAATGGGAATGTTGAAGATCAGTGAGGAAATTCATCAAATTTTACAAAGTCTGATTTGTCTGTGGTTTGAAAGGTGGCATCTTGATAAAGCTGACTCTGTGGCTGATGCCCCCAACTCTACGTGTGTTCTATGTGGTCCCCATGGAAGTCAGAAGGAATCCTACTCATCTACCATGCAGTCCACTGGCTCTCAGGCAATGACAACTTCCTTTGACCAGAACTGACAAACCAAAGGAAGACATCTGTCAGGTCTCTCTGAGGGAGGGAGAGACTTATGGCTACCTTTATGTAGGACAGTCCTCAATTATTTTGGGGGTATATTTTGGAGACTAACTTTCTGGAAAAATGAGGAGCTGTCCCCTGGAATGCCAGAGGTTTCCCAAGAGTTAAGTTCCACAGAGCAGCCTGGCTTCCTGCACTGCTGAGGTATGGGGAGTGGCAAGCTGCATAAGCATCTTCACTCCAGGACTCTGGCTGGCTTGTCCCCAAGCAGGCCAGCATCTGGAGGTGTGACAGCTAATCCCTGGACTCCCCAAACTCAAACCTCTTGAGGAATGCCCATCCTGGAAAAGGAGACAGTTACTGGTCAGTTGGTGGCATTTCTGCTGTCTCCCATGGGCAGTCTTTTGCAATCAACTGTCTTTGCCTGGCTCCTATGTGCACACAGAAGTGACTGGTACCCCAGAGGGACGTAGGAGTCAGGTTGCCTGTTCAGAACGTGAAGGGGTGGTGCCCATGACAATCAAATGTCCTGACCATAGCTTTAGGGGAAGTGCAACCCTCCAATCTCAGACAGGTCCTCATGGCAACCATAGGCCTTCTCTGTACTTCTGTAGCCAGGACCCTCTCACACCTGCCCTGTTCCCTGCCAGAGATGCTTCCACTTCCTTTCTATTCCCTTCCCCTCCAAACTCCTCCAGATTCTGAAATGCATCCAGAAGATTAGCCTCACACTAAAGCATGGAGAATATATAATCCAGAAACAGTAAATCTGTCCCTCAACAGAGCAAGGAACATAGCTTTTGAGACATTCATCCACAGGATTTAATGCAGTGACAGTGAATAAGCAAGTTACATACAAACAGATGATGACTCTCACAAAATATTGAATGGAAATAATAAAGTTATATGCTGTATGGTCCCATCCTAAAGAAGACTGTCCACTACTCAATGCCACTAAGACCCCTAAGGAGGAAGCTATAGTTGGCTACCCACCCATCTCCCTCAGAAGCAGCTCTCTAGTCAGCCCATGCTTTCAAATCTTCCCAGTCTCCATTGTTTGCAGAAATTCTGGAAGAGAGATGTTTTAGTCTATTTATGGGCTCTCAACTAATTTTATTTAGATGTCTATATGGCTTTCCTCTAGTATCACATTGTGTTTATGACTACACGGAACTGTGCATCATATAATGTTTATCTTTTTCGCGATCATTTTACATCAGTTATTTGAAATTATTTTGCAGGAGCTATTCATCTCCTAGATAGGTTCGTAACTTGTCCAATAAAGTAGATACATCAGCATGAACTCATAGATATTTATCTTATGACTTGAGTTATAATCAAATACTACCTCATTTTGTGGCTCAAATTGTTCCATCTTTGGCCATTGGTCTCTGTCAGGCATCTGCAGTGTCCCTTTGAAATATGGCCATTTTGCTATCTTTCTCATGTACTCTGTCTCTCTTTCTGTCTCCCTTTGGCTCTCTTCACTTCCTGACTTTCTGGCACTGTTTTAACTCCAAGTTCATTTTATTAGTTTTCCAGCACCTGTTAGAATCACCTATTTTTCCAGGGATTCTTGGACCCTTAATATGGAGAATGAATGGAAACCAAGATTGTGGTGCTGGGTGGAGTTTTTGCTTCTGTGTCCTGTCAGCTGACATAGCTAGCAGTAAATGTGTGTATGTTGACCTATATATATATGTATCTGTGTGGGCATCTACAAATACTTGTATACGTAGCTTTCTCTTACTTCATTAAAGTAAACATGAGTTTATGTTGATGTCTCCAACTTTCATTCATTACTATGGGGATCATTCTACCCTCCTTCCCTGGCTCATTTCAGTAGTTTTAAACCTGGTTCTTCCCATTTGCCGCACGTCTCTTTAATATTAGTCAATACTTTCTCCACCCTTGATTTATCTACCCTCCTGTGGATCAAAATGTGTTTGAATATTCAGGTATCAGCCCTCAGAGCCATCAGGTTGTGCTATTTTCTGAGCCTTTAATTCTTTCAGTGTTATTTCATAGTGTTCAGGGCACTATACTTGCTTGTTCATAGATAAATTTATAAGTATAGATGCTCTTCAACTTATGATGGGTTATGTCCCGAAAATTCCTAAACTCCTTGGTAGGTTGAAAATATCATTGCAAATGCATTTAATACACCTAACCTACTGAACCTCACAGGTGGGCAACATAGAATGTCATACGGGTTATTTATTCCAAACAGTCCATTGTACTGGGCTCAACTGGGAGCTGTGGCTCACTGCCACTGTGGAGCTTCTCAAGACACCACCATATTGCATGTTACTGCTCTGGGAAATGCCAAATCCACTGTACAGTTCCTATTGAATTCACATCATTTTTGCACCATCGTAGAGTTGAAAACTCATAAGTTGAACCTTTATGAATTGGACAACATCTGTATGTTATTCTTTTTGTGGGGAGGTACCAGGTATGGAACTCAGGGGCACTCAATCACTGAGCCACATCCCCAGCCCCATTTTGTAATTTTTATTTAGAGACAAGGTCTCATTGAGTTGCATCTTGCTTTTGCTGAGGTTGGCTTCGAACTCAATCCTCCTGTCTCAGCCTCATGAGTGTTATTCTTTTTGATACTGTTGTAAATGAAACTGGTTTCTTCAGTTCCTTTTGGATTGTTCATTACTAGCATACAGAAATAAATTATTTTGCATGGTGATCTTTTATCCAGAAACTTTTATGTTTTATTATCTCAAGAAATTTTTATGTAGATTCTCTTGGGCTCTTTATATGTAAGCTCATATCATCCCAGACTAGGGATAATTTCACTTTTTTCTAAGTTAGATGACTTTTATGCCATTTTGTTCTATAATTGAATTGGCTAGAATTTCCAGTATAATATTTAACTGAAGGAAAGTTTTGACTTTTCACTACTGAGCATGGTGTTTATAGCCCTTCAGTAAATTGAAGGAGTTGCCTTGAATTCCCAGTTGATTGCAGTTTCTTCTTGACACATTATAATTATGCACACTAGTGGGTTTCCTTGTTATATATTTGTAAAGTACACATGAGAGCATTAATCTCCAGGATATACAAAGAACTCAAAAACACCAAAAAACAAACAACCCAACCAATAAATGGACAGAGAAACTGAACAGGCACTTCACAGAAGAAGAAATATAAAGGGTTAATTTTGCTTTACTGAACTTTTCATCATAGAAATATGTTGGGCTTTGTCAAATGCTGTCTTACATTAGTTGACATCTCTTTTTTCCCTTTCATTCTATTACATGGTATATCACATTGATTGAATCTGACAGTTTATGATTACCTTGCATTCCTGTGGTAAACCACTCTTCATTGTGCTGCATAATATTACTGAACAGTATTAGGGTGGAGTTTTATTATGTAATCAAAGTTAAGCTATTATCAGCTTCAAATTATTTTTGCAACCATGGTAACTACAAAAATAAAAATGTGTAGTAGAGAAACCAAAAATTAAAATGAGGAATTAGAACATACTTCTAAGAAAAGCATCTGATCATGAAGTAAAAGACTAAGCAAGTGTAGCATCTACAAAACCAAAAACACAAGTAACAAAATGGCAGTGGCAAGTCCTCACATATCAATAGTTGCCTTGAAAATAAATGGGTTAAATTCTGAACAAATGGCAGAAAACAGCAATCAACTACATACCACCTGCAGGAGACTCAGTGTGGTTACTGGTGGGCCATGCATCCTCCTGGCCCTGGAGGGTGGTGCAGATGCCAGCAGGTTCCTGGGCCCTAGAAGGAGCAAGATCACACATAGTCCAGATGGACCATGCACAGACAACAGACCTGCATGCTACTTCCAGCGGGTGAAGAAGTTGGGGATGTTCATTGCCAAGAACATGCCCCAGGCTTGGTCCCTAGGTCCTTCTCCATGCTAGCACCAGCTGAGATGGCCCTTGTATTGAACCTTTCTCTGGGTCAGGCAGAGCTGGAGACTCCTCTTCTTGCCTGGGAGTGGTGAATGGTGAATGGTGAATGGTGAATGGTACTGATGGTCTGTGGGTCTGTGACATTGGGAATTACCCAAAGAGCATCCAGGATGTCATAGCAGACCCTGAACTAGATCCATGGTGCCCAAGGCCCTGAAAAATCCACAGGGGAAAGGAAGCAAGTGCAGTCTCCAGCAGAGCGTAGAGTCACCACACATTGAATCTAAAGTTGATGGATGCCAGCCTTTTCCACTTTGAATGTCATAGTTGTCATGTGCTTTGCGGTCATTTCAAAGGAGCATTGCTAGCACAGCTAGTATTTTATTGGGATGAATCAAGACCAGGGTAGCAGATTTTTGAGCAGAAGTGGATGTTGGGATGTTCGATGACTTTCTAGAAGGTAACCTCAGTGCCATGGTTTCAGATGGGCGTTGCTGAAAATATAGAACCATCTGGAGGACTGAAAATTTTATGAGTTATTTATTTATTTATTTATTTATTTATTGTACCAGATGTTAAACCCAGGGGTCTTAAACACTGAGCCACATCCCCAGTCTTTCATATAACATATATATGATGTATATGACATATTTATGATATATATAATATATATAACATACATATACATAACATATATATACCTCACTAATTTGCAGAGGTTAGTTTTGAACTCCAGATTCTCCTGCCTCAGCCTCCCTGGCACTTGGATTACAGGTGTTTGCCACCATACCCAAGTGTGTCTTTAGGTTTGGCCAGATATCTGCTGGTTAGTATTTATGATGGGGAATGGCCAGAAGGGAGAGTAGGTCATAAATGGATTATTTGTTATTTTAAAGGGCTGGGGGTTTTATAGTTTGAAATAATCTAACAGTCTTCTTAAATGATAATGACCTGAGCATTTAATTTACCCACATCATCCCTACCTCTACCCTGGTCCCATGCCACTGTGGATCACTGAGGGCTTTCTATGGTCCAAGTTCAGCCACAACCCATTTCTTGCTTACTAAGACTGAGATAAATATTTCTAAAATGACACACCACAGGACTGC
Source organism: Sciurus carolinensis (assembly GCF_902686445.1). Classification (NCBI taxonomy): domain Eukaryota; kingdom Metazoa; phylum Chordata; class Mammalia; order Rodentia; family Sciuridae; genus Sciurus; species Sciurus carolinensis. The sequence continues at coordinate 113,891,758 of NC_062220.1, read as the reverse complement.
AGGTCTTGACTGCTAACTGAAACTTTTGTAAACAGTGCTTTCAAATATGAAACTAAATTTGTTATCAAGTGACATGTTTTGTCTCAGAATCATTTCCTTCTAAATCGTTCCAAAGAGGTCAGACTGGAAGAGGATCTAGTCACTTGCCATACTAACCCTCTTTAGGTATTCCAGCTGATAAATACTTTTCACCCTTTCCTCCTCTTTGTAGAATCATACAGTAGAATGTGTTTGGGAAAGTAGCAGGCTTAAAATTGAAGCACAGCTACAATTAATGTTTTCAGCAGGAAGCTGTGCTAGGGCCCTCAGTGCTTCCCCAGTAGGGTCCTCAGTGCTTCCCCAGTGACCTTACCTTTTCATAGTAGGTGACTCTGGGAATGGGACAGTTATCAATAACTGATAGCCATCAGCATTCACATGAAACAGCTGATGTGCTGTGCTCCTCAGCCTATTCTTTAATAAGAAAGGATGTTCACAAGGTGTAAATGTCATGAAAGCCAAAGGAGCACCTGCACTCATCTCTTGGAGGTAGTAGCCTTCTGGGGCAGGCTCCCTGGCTGTATGTACATTATGTGGCCTGGCACACGTGGGCAGGAGAGAAGTCAGACTCAATATGAGCTGGATAACCCAGAGGTGATGACAAGTAAAGCTTCTCCTTGACCCTGCATCGCCTCCATCTATTGCATTTAGCATTTGGATGATTTTATTTATTTATTTATTTATTTTTTTGCCGTGCTGGGGATCAAACCCAGGACCTTGTGCTTGCAAGGCAAGCACTCTACCGACTGAGCTATCTCCCCAGCCCGCATTCCGATGATTTTATTTTTCCTTGTGTAAGTGAGCTAATAGGTGGCAAAAAAATACCTTAGTTTCTTCTGATGTGTCTGGGGGGCAATTGTTTAAATGCTGGTTTCAGTGTGTCTTTATTCCACCAGTCACAACTCTTTTCATAGTCTGCTTCAAGTTTTGTTGGGATGTTTTTCAGTCATGTTGGTTTAGGAGGCTGTTTTCCCCTCTTATAAATGCTTTTGTGGAAATTAGTGATTGGGTTTCTTAAGACATTTCATTCATGTTTGAATAAATTTACATTTGAAAGGACTAAATCAGCCAGACGTTAAGGATGTGGCATCTTTCTGATGGATATAAGTAATTCAAGGAAGACTAAGAATGGTGCATTTTAGAATGTTTTAGGATGTATTTTGGATCAATAAATAACATATTTAGGGTTTAATAAATATTTTGTTAGGTTAGCATAGTTTCTACATCTTTGTATCCTAATAGAATTTTATCTCATTTAATATTTATTGATGAAAAGACCTATTTATCTTGAGAGATATCATTCAGTGCTACTTTTCAAAATTTGTAGCTGTGTAAATCCAGATGATTAGATGAAAATGCTGTGGTGCAAGAAAAGTCTTTCCTATTAGGTCGAGTACCAGGAAGGCAAAATCAGCACATATGAAATCTGCTGTCAGTTGGAAACAATAGAAAAGATCTTAGAAGCTGCAAGGGCATTTGGTCATTTGGAAGTTGAATTCTTGTCATTTTTTAACTTTGCTTAACTAATCTTCTATGCTAGTTCTTTCTTATGGTGCTTTGAAGTTGGTGAGTCAACTGGTATTTTCAAGAGAACATAATTAATTAAATTTTTTTTTAAAATTCAGCATCAGTGAAAAGAACTTAGCATCATCTGTGCCTTATCTTTGGTAGGAAGGTAATGAGCAGCCACTTAGCTCTGTGTGCACAAGCAAGATGTTCCTGAGTCTCCTGGGATGGTTAGGCGATTCTTAAAGTTTCTTAGGAGAAGGGGAAGACATCAGTTCCTTGTGTTCCATTCAACAGTGAGCACAGGGCACTCAGTGAATATGCATTAGGTTAATGAGTGTCCACTGCAGGAAGCTGTCTACTGTTCTTTTTCCAGTACTCAATACTGAATTTATGTCTTTCTCTATGCTCCATTAGCCTGTTATTGAATCAATATTACATCCTGAGATGGTTCTTTCTTCATACTACTGAGACCTTATTCCAAATTTAGTCAAAAGAAAAGGAAGAAACTGCCTGTCTTTAGCTGCTCACAAAACAAAAGAATGTTGCTTGCTGCCATCCCAAAAGAAGTAATGTAGCCTTTCCCTAAAGACATGGAGAAAGAGAAGATCAATCACATGGTTATGATTGGACAAACTCTTGACCACTTCACACCATCCTTGCTTCTTGATATATGTTGTGCATCAGTGAGTTTTATAACCCAAATATTTTCTCCTATGTGATATGATTAGAAATGGAAGCACAGAAATGCCAGCTCCTTACCATTTCATGGGGTCCATGGGTCTCTGCCTGCTACCACACCAAATTTTCCCCCAAAATTCTAGAATCCCCCTAGTGTCCTCTGTTGTGGGTCTACAGAACCAGATGGAAATGAGACTTCCCATGACTCAAACTTGGAAGTGATAGTAACCAGATGATTTGTTTGTTAGTAACCAGATGCTTTGTGGATCCACTTAGAGGGGAGGGAGCTACAAGCCTTGGGCACCACCATCCTGTGGTGTTTGTGATCCCTTGTAAGGTACCCGTATCATACAATGAGAAGAGACATTGGGACAATTCTAAATCTTAGAGGAAGCCATTGGCCAGTCTATGGCAAAGAGGAAGCTATCTCTGAAAATCAGTCACTACAACCTTCCAGTGGTGCAGAGAAGGAACCATGGCTAAGAGAGAAGTTGACTTTCCCTCTCTCACTGTGGGATTCAAATCACAGAAGATTTGCATGTCATTCTTTGTCTCTCACTTTCCTATGGTATGTCATCTATATGTTTGTGCATTGTAGACACATGACTCTAACATTAGGATTTTTCAGGGAGTCCATGTATGTATGGGCACATACACCTGCTGACAACCTCAAAAGCAGATGCTAGAATCCCTGGGGAACATGTTGGGAAGCTATGGAATCCTGGAAGGCACAATGACTTCTTCAGGGTCACACAAAACCAGAAGTAGGGGATGGGTCTGAACCCAACTCTATCTCCCCAAATCAGGGGAGGTGGCTATACCCATGCTTGACTGGGTATAGCCAGTGTGTTAGTGTAACTGTGTTCACTTGTGTGTATGTCATGAGAAGATGTGAACAGTCCACATCCCAGGGGGACTTTGGTACCATCTTGTGTGAGGTAGAATTCCCAAGGAAATGACCTCACTTCCTTGGCAATGGAACACTCAGAATTTTGAACCCTAGTACTTGGCACCCATAGTCCAGGTAAAGTTCCTGTCTCCTCACTTCTGTTGAGACAGCAAGTCCAAAGCCATGATCTCTGGTTGTTTACCTATCTGTGGATACTTAGGTCTCATGAAAGCCCTGAATAGGGACTTTCTGGAGCATGAAGGCTCTGGGTCAGCACTGGGTCCCACAACTGTGGTGATTTTTCCCAAGGAGGCCAGAGGTGAGACAAGACAGGCCATTGCAGGTGACTATAGTCTAACCCACAACTAAGATTCCACTTTAAATAGCCCCTTACACACATGAAGAGTGTAAAAAGAAATGTCAGATCTAAATTTTTCTAATACATACAACCAAAGGATATTGAAAGTTTTAAACAAATGTCTACAAATCAGCACATAGAATAATTTTAAAAATAAACCAAAACCTTGACTGTTTCTTAGCAGAGGGAATTCAAATGACCCATTCATACACAAATGTCATAAGGGAAAAGCAAAATTCAAACCACCTACAACTTTAAAAATGCTAAGATGGCAAATTAAAATATCTGTTAGTGAAGATACAAGCCAAAATTAACTGTTATCCACTAGCAGGAGGGCAAAGTAGTAACCACTTTGAAAATTAGTTGGGGCATTACCTTAGGAATGTGGATGGTTTCAAGCATGGTCTACAGTCTGGTAATTCAGCTTTGATGTACCTTCTAGAGTTAACTCTTGGCATGTGGTAGGAGCTGGCAAGGAGAGTGTGATAGAGAATGCCCAACTTCCCTTCTTGTGTTATATATTCATGTGTAGTTTCACTGGTGGTATATTCATATATGAACCTTGTGTGTGTGTGTGTGTGTGTGTGTGTGTGTGTGTGTGTATGTGTGATATTCCCTGAGAGGAAATTCTTTTGTTTCCACTTGACTATATGGCAGTACTTTTGCAGATGACTACTGTTTCATGTTGAAATGTCTCACTTTGATCCCCCCACCTAGGGAGAAGTTGACCAAGATTCATCAGTGGATGTGACCTGTCTAGTGGAAAACCTAACAGCACTCATCCTGCAGGAGCTTGTGCATGGCCTGGTGCCTGTCCTGTAGGAGGGGAACATCTCCTATGTTCATGAATTTTTGTATTTCTACCAAAATTTGGCCAGTACCCACAAGGTACTGGAGCTGCTGTGTAAAAGTAATGTATAATCTCCAGTCCCTGGAACATGGTCATCTCCTGGCTTGGTGTTGGGAATACTAGCTGACTCTGAACTTCAGTCAACTCTGTGGAAAGTAGGCTTTTTAGAGGCGAACACTGCCTGAGTGTTTAGAACACCAAGTAGGATGAGCCCTAGAAGTGTTTGCCTTAGGCCTGGTCCTGTGGAACAGGCTGCCAAGATCTCTGGTCTTTCATGTGAACCTGTCCCCTCCCTTTTAGGAAGTTCTCTACCTCTTGTCTCACTACTCTGAGGCCTCAGGAAAAGCAGTTCCACATTGAAAATGTATTTGTAGGTTACATCTGGGAGAGTTATTGACTAGAATGCAGCCAGAACAGGGTCCCTGGGGTGAACTGAGAGGGCCCTGGCTCTGAGGTAGCTAAGGTGGTTGGGTTCATTCATGACTCAAGTATATGTGAAGCACCCACCATTGGCAGGCACTTGGCCTATCATTTAGGAATCAGTAAAGACACACCTCCCAGTCCTTCTGAGCTTCCATTATTGTCAGGAAGTTAGTCAAGTCCACCAGGCCTCTAGGGAGATCAGTGGCATAAAATGTTAGAAGTGAGAGCCTCCTGGCCTTCTCTATATATGGAAATCTCCAGTAAGATATGAGGAGCAGTACCTTCAAGGAAAGAAGTGAGACTTTGTTCCCAAAGTTAGGACTCAAGAGTAGTCACTTAGGGGGCTGTTGTAGAGGATGACTGAGCAAACCCCAGGTTCAACCCTGGTGTGATTCCCAGTGAGGGCTGAGGTCTGGGGCTTATGCTGTAGAAGGAACATAGTGAGCTGAGGTGGGATTCTGGGTACCCAATGAACAGAGGAATGACTGGGTCCTCTAACTCAAGCCTTGTGTGGATCCCTTCCCAAAACAGACAATCCCAACCAGGATTGCCCACAACTTTCTGTGTGGAGACTAGACAGCAGTGTGGGAAGCCCCCTACCCACACATGAGCCTTACAGGTTTTCCCCCTTTGCTCTGCTGCATGTGACCTGCTTGTCTACCCTTTGGGAAGACCACCAATTATGCAGGGGACCTTGGGAAGTTCCAGCTAAAGGAGAAGCCCAGCCCTCATGGCTCCCTATCTTACTCCAAACTCCAAAGTGACTTCTGATCCATCATTGAAATGTGGTTATCCCTCTATCCAAAAGATTTTTTGAGGTCCTGGGACTTGGACCACCTGAAGCTTCTCAGGATCTTACAGTTGTTCACCATGCCTGAATCAGAGATTACCTTCCATGTCCAGAGACTCCTTACACAGCTAGAGAACGCAGATCCCTGTGGGACTGTGTCTTTGGATGCTAGAGTGTCTTTGCCTGGGGTGGATGCCTGAAGGTGTGTGCAGACGAGTCTGTGCTGGTACCACCAGGATCTGGTGTTTGGTCCCAAACCAGACAAGCCTGACATCTTCCAGCTGGTGGACCCTAGTCTGGGAGGATTCCTGTTCTGGGGAGAGGGGTTGGGCTATTCTCAGAGGCAGGGTACTAGTGTGAATTTGAAAAGACCTGGGAAAGCAGTCTTGTGTTTTACCCTGTATCTGCGGCACCACCTCAAGCAGTAGAACGGCCTCCAGCAGCAGTGGCCCAGTTTATCTGCTTACCTTTTGGGCATCATATTACCAAATTCCCTTTGATGGAGGAAGAAGAGCCATCAAAACTAGAGAATGGCTCAACTCCAGCATCATCCACACCAGGGATGATTTGTGCTGTGAATGGCCACTGTGAACCTTCAGGAAGTGGAGGCAGCTCAGCTGCCACTCAAGCCAGAGGATATTGAACATTATGTCCAACAGTTGATATAAATGGTGAGCCACACTGTAATCCTATCCTTTCAAAGAGTGCCACCATTCCTGGAAGCAACATAATGTTCAGGCACCAACATGCCAGAGGCAGAAGTTCAAGAAACTCCTAGGTCAGCCCCTCAACTTTTCCTGGAATATGTTCTTACTGCCCTAGTTCTAAAGTCCTCTCTGGCACCTCCCACATTGTGAGCTCCGGAGCATTACCCAGTGCCAGATCCCCCACCTCAGCTATACTTACCCTCCCCTCTGAAATTGTCTTTTACTTTTTGGGATGGTAATTTTCTTCATTGTTTAGGATGATATTATAAATATTTTTTAGTAATAAAGTTTTATGTCAACATAAAAGTGCTCAATCCATTCATCAGGCTGTGCCACCACCAGCACTGTTTAGATAAAGTCCCACTGAAGATGGAGCCCCAAGTAAAGCACATGGTCCTGTGTGAGAGAACACACAGGTCATCCTAGGGGAGGTGAGATAGAGGCCCTTGTGGAAGGGAGAAATGTGACTGTCTAAAGTGTGGTGAGGATTTCAAGCCACTGTATCTCTTATTGTGATCTGTGATGCTATTTTAATTGTCATGTGGCACTACACACCCTATTCAGAGAAGACAGCAATCTTAATGTGTGTTCATATTGCTCCACAGATCATGTCTTGCCATTCTTTTATTCCCAAAGACACAATATTGAAATAGACCAATTAATAACTCTGTAATGGCTTGTACTGCTTGAATAAAAGAGTCTAATGTTTTGCACTCTAAATAAAAGCTTTGCCTCTTGAACTAGTTACACTGAGACTGCAAAGGAAATGTTCCTGAAGGAAATGAAAGTGCTGCCCATGGTATATGTGAATGATAAGAAATCAAAATGGCCTTAGTGCTGATATGGAAAAAGTTTTCATAGTCTGGAGAAAACATGAAACAAGCCACATTTCCTTAAGCCAAACCAGATCCAGATAAGACTATTCTAATGCCAATTGAAGTGAGAACGCTCCATAAGAATTTTAATGTGCCAGAGTTTTGTTCACGATGTTTAAGAGACCCATTTTCATAAAATAAAAGTCCAAGGTGAAGCAGCAAGTACCAAAGTAGAAGCTATAGCAAGTTATCAAAAAGTTTTTGCCAAGCTCTTTCATGAAAATCTATTATGGTTCAGTTACTAGGTGTCCCCCAAAAGCTAATGGGTGAGACAATGCATGAAGGTTTAGAGGTGAAATGATTCAGTTATGAGAGTCTTAACACAATCAGTGAATTATCTGCATTTGGTGGCAGGTGCCACTTGATGGAAGGGGATGCCCTCCAACCTCCCCAAGCCTGGAGGTGTAGGCAGCACCTGTAGAGAGATCCAGTGGCTGTGTAAGAAGTCCATTGCAGAGGTGGAAGTGTGTACTGGTCAGACTCAGCATTCCACATTATAGGTGCAGAGCAACCAGGTGCAATGTCAAGAGCTGGCAGCAGGGTCATCCATATGTGGGGAAGGTGTCGATCAGTGAGCCTTGTTGTCCTAAGGCAGTTTGGGGAGTCCAGTTGTTATCAGTGGCAGCATGGAGACTCAATCTCAGGCTGCAACAAAAGTCACAGAAAGCAGGAATGGGGGGTCCAGTCTTGGTATTGGACATCAGTGTCCAGTGTTTCAATCTTGGTGGGGGTGGCAAATGCAACTGAGAAATTTGGAGTCCGTGGCAGCAGGTGAGGCATCTAGCTAGAAGTGTCCTCACCCTTGGTTGTGGCAGGAGTCTGGTTAGAGCACAGCAGCAGCAGCAGCATCATTGGTGTCCACATCTAGACCACGGTGTTTGCAGTATGGTGGGTAGAACTCTGGAAGAGGTGAAGGCGACAGCATGGGTAGTGGGTGTCAGTGTTGGAGGGTGACTTGAGGCTGGGGTGACCTCTGGTGTGGTTGCTCCAGGCTCTTGTTCTTGCTCCTGGCAGTGCCTGCCTGCTCAGGAAGCAGGACACACAGGAGACAGAGGTATCCAGACAGCTGCTGAGGACCTTACTCTGCCCATGCTCACTATGCCTTGCACTGGCCTTGAGCCCATAGGGAAATTGTTCTCCCTGCTCCCTGTGCTTTCCCTGCTGCTCTCTGGGTTGTGGCCTCTGCAGGGAGTGTAGGCCAATTACCACCTGGGGCAGACTTTGGAGAGGACACAACCTGCCCCACCACATCTCTTTGAGTGTACATGGAAGAGAACAGTAGTAAGGGGCCTAGAAAATTCTCACCCTCAAAGCACACCCCTTCAGCAGGAGGAGGGTGGAGTACATAGGTGGCAGAGGGAACCCAAAGGCATAGAGTCCTCTGGATCTTCTGCAACCCTCAGCTGCAGAAATGCACTCTGAGGATGAAGATGTCTGGACCTACTCTCTATGCTCTCACAGAGATGTGGGATGTGACTGGGAAGGGTGGTGTCATCTCCCAATGCCCTCCAACCTAGCAGATGGCCTAGTTCCCCTGCAGAGGTCATAGAAAGGGTTGGGGTGAGCAGCCAGCTGGGTGGCTCATGGCCAGTGTGAAGTGGGATGGTGTGGGGAGCATAAGGCCCTCAGCAGCTCTCTGGGTACCAACCTCACCTCTGTCCTGCTCCGAGTAGGCTGACTCAGTCAGGAGCAAGACCAAGGGTCTGGAGCAGGCATAGTGGAGGCCATCCCAGTTACTGGTCACAAAAAGATAATGGCATATGCCCTTGAAACCTGTTCATCAGTAAGAGAAGACTCATGATAGCTATTTTTTATTGCTCTTCTTTTAGAAACAATTCACAAAGACAACCACCTAAGAATCAATACATCATAGATATCAGCCATTTAGGCCAGAGTGTGGTGTGATTCACGGGCCTCATGATGACTTGTTTGAGCAGTGGCATAGCCATTGTGGACTGTCATACCTGTGTGCCCTCAGCAACTGTCATTCTGTGGCAATTGAATTTACCATCCTGCAAAACAGCACTGCCTTTGGGGACCTAGCCCAGGGTCTTGCACATGTTTGAGCTTAAATCCTGGATGGAGGGAACTGAGCTCATCCACAAGTATTGATTCAATGTGTCCCTTCAAGACCAACCTCCAGTTCTCATTGTCTTGGTTAGACTTGCACCACCATCAAACAGGGGAAGGACATTGCCCTGCTACCAGCAAATGAGACACAACAGACTGACTTTTCCAAAAATCTTTAATAACTTAACATTCAACAGGGCCCTGTGTGTCAACATGACTGCCTTCAGTGAGTGGAGGCTAAATATATGAATCAAAAAGTTTCACACTGAAACAGTTCATTTCAGGGCCAGTGTGGGAAGGGAATGGACATTCCTTTGAGGATAGATGTCCATCGGGTAGGAGGCAGAGCGTTCCAGCATGGGAGGCATTTTGTGGAGGGGTGGGGCAAAGAGTATCTCCTGAAAGATGGGGATTGGGAATGGGGATCTGGTCTGGCGCTGTGTCATCGATTTGGTAGGAGCTGCCATGAGACCACCAGAGCAGCTTCCATAGCAACAGGGGTCTCTGCCCTGGGGTTGCTGCCTTTGTGACCATAACCCCTGTCTTCAGGGGTGTCTGTCTCCCACAGACAATCTGGGATCTGCACTTTCATCTCCATATTGGTAATAGCTGGGGAAGGATCTATGTTGATAACTGCGTCGATACCATGACGTCTCTGGGTATTTAGCCAGTATAAGTGTGGGCTGTAAGTGAAGGAGGAAACTCTCATCACCTCCACCCAATGCTGGGCACGCCTCTCCCGCCGCAGCTTCTTCCTCCAGTGCAGAAATGTAATGCAGCCACCGGTAATCACACAACACAGTCCCATGAGTCCAAAGAATAGTGAGACCCAGGCTGAGGCAGTAAAAGAAAGAAAAGAGGCAGCTGACTCACAGCTCTGGCTTGGGACCTGAACAGTTTCTCATTCCTCTCCTTGATTTGGCTCATCCATCCATCCATTCCCTCCCTCCCTCCTTAAAGACCTATCTCATCATTTTATTCAGTTAAATCTAGGTCTGCAAGGAGCCTAAGAGTCCATGTTAGCCTTTTAGAGATAAGGGACACTAGGTCTAGAGGGAACATGACCTGCCCAGAATCAGTTAGGCCTTCTGGCTCCCAGTCCAGGACCCATCCAATCCATCAGACTAATAAACTGATTGTAAGGGCAAGACCCTCAAGGAACCGCTTGACAAGGACACCAATGTATCTTTTGTGGTTGGGAAGAAGATGGTTTCTGCCTTCTAAAACTCCATAGTTTGCTAGAGGAGTCTGTCACTTAACTCTTTAGCGCTCCATACAGGCATCCCCCACCCCATCCATACAAAGCATCTTCCTTAGAAGTTAGTCCCCACACTCAAAGGACTGAAGGGATACTTACTGCCACGCATGACCAAGTTCTCCATTTGAGGATCCATACCGTTGAGACTTGTTACCAGGCCCATGTCTCGGCAAAGAATGAACTTCCCCAATAATCTGTCCACCAATGAGAATCTTCGGAAGGCCCAAGCCCCATTGTTGCCTAAAGATGATGTCACTGGGTTCTGAGCACTGGGAATTCCAGGGCTGTTGCTTGGGGAGTGGCTCTGTGTTGATGGAAGGAAGGGACTCCATCTTGTGGCATCTCATGAGCATAGTTCTCTTCCATCAAGTACTGGTCCACCCCAGAATTGTTCTCAAAATTGTCTGTTCCCAACTTCTTATGGTGTAGTCACAAAATAGCCACCATGAAAGGGCCCTCATGAACTTATATTGTTGGTTGTTAGGGAGTCATTTCTGTATACATTTTCTAGTCGGGAGTTGGGCAGGGAGTACAGTGAACAGTAGGGAGACCTGCTCTCAAGAAAGTTGTGACCAAGTTCTCAGAGAAAAAAACTGTTGAGGGGAACCAAGGGGTCAGAACCTGCTGCTTTGGCTCCTACAGTCTCTCTTTTGCTTCTTCAATAAGGGCTGGCAAAGTGTTTTCTCAGCATCATCAGGCCCTGAGGAGCTCTCCCCTATGAGGTCCTGCATCTCCTTCCAGCTTCATCTCCCTCCCATCCTTCATATGCCTTTCCCTTCTTGGTATGCTAGATTCCCCAAAGACCCTGTTTATTCACCTCTGGAGTCTGGCTCATACTGTTCCTTCATTCAGTAGTGCCTCTCCCCACATTTCTACCACTGAACACCTCCTTATCTTACCAGGTGGTCAACCATTCCTACTCTCAGGCAAGTAGTCTCTTCAGTTGATTTCCCAGAAGCACATTATCTCCAGTTGGAAGAGACTTGGAGAGTTGTCTAATCCAACTCCTTTCAGATGCTTGAGTACTGAGGGCACAACTTCCCTACTCAGCAACCAGTACCCAGGGTTCCTTTGACTCAGGGATTTGCTCACAATCTCCTGAGGCAGCATGCTTTATTTATGACCAGTTAAGTAAGAAAGCTATTTCCTAATCAAGGCTAGCTCAGTCTCCCAGTAGGTTGTACCACTGGTCCTGACTGGCCTCTTGGCACTCTTCAGTTACTTCCATCTTTACAAGTAGTCAGAATGATACTTTAAAAAATAGATGATGTTACTCTGCTCAAACATACAGTGACTTTCCCTCTCACTCAGATTGCTTCCTGCAGGCTGCAGGTGGCCCTTGCAAATGACTTAGTGTCTCACCCTGGGGACCAGGTGTGCTCTCCCTGTACAGTGACTGATGAATATTTATTGGTCTGTTTAGGACCTGTGAAGAAGGCAAGGGAAGAAATACTCAGGTGACTATGTTGCAGTGGTTGCCATTGATCCAGAGGTTTGCCAGTGGACCTCAGATTCCTGCAGGCTGCTTTGGCATGAGCCAGGGTGTAACCACACAGAATATCAGAAAGGGGAGCTGTGCCTATTCCCTGGTTCCCACTTCTGGTCAGAACACCCATATTCAGCTCATCAAAGGTTAGGAGCTGTGGTTTTGTATTCATAGTCATCAGAAAAAGAAAGACAGGAATTACAACACCCAAACATTTCACATCTGAGAATGTTTGACATGCCAGGTGTCTTGAGGAATCAGACTTGTGCTCAGAAATAGCCCAGCAAAGTAAAAGCAAAGTACTTCTGCAGAAGCGTGTGCTACCAAATGTCTGCAGAGCAATCACACCCAGGTGGGCAGTCCACCTGTTTTTATCTCTAAGGCAGCTGTGACCCTTGACCTGTTAAAACAAATTCAGGGGTACAATATATACAATTGGCTAATTGAGATATTTTAAGGACATATACCTTCAGTTGTTCCTCCCTCACTCTATTATCTTGTGGTGGGAAAGCATTCTTGGGGTGCATGCATTCTAACACCTGTGTACCTCTTACCTAAATTACTCTTTCTTAACAGAGAGATTTCTATCTCTGTTGGTCAGACCAATCCCTTACCCTACCTGTTTGTCAAGGGGATGTTCAGGTGATGGATTTCAGGTCTGCCACATCCATGGGCTCTGGAGCTATTTTGTCACTTTCCATTCTGCTGTTTCCCCTCTGGCTGCCTTTCTTATATCCCAATATAACACTTAAGGCTAAATACTATATTCTGAAAATAGACCACTGAACTTTCTATTTCTCACAAGAAGAAACTGAGAAAAGATTTGAACAACTTGATCCTAAATAAAAAGTGAACATGAAAAGAGCCTGCTGGAAGGGAATCATGGGAAAGCCTGTAGCCAAGACAGAAGCTGAGCCTGGTGGACTGGGATGAGTTCTGGCTGTGGTCAGGGGATGTAGGTGCACACACAGACATAACTGAACTTAAGGATGCTGGTTCCCCTGGAGAGATGAGGAAACTGAGGCACAGGAAAGAACATGTGTGTCCAAGGCTGCCCACCAGTTGGCAGAGCCAGGACTAATGTTGGATCTGTTGTTCTTCCCACTGTACTTGAAAGGCATGCGTCCACAGCATCACATCAAAGGAAATGAAAGCAAGGATGCTGGTATTGCTGAGGAAGGAGTTGAATCTCTTAATGTAAAAGCAGACAAGTGACTGCAAGTGACTGATGACTGTGCACTCAGGTGGGAGGCAAAGTCACAAAGAGGGAACTGAGGGTTCACTGGATGCTTCTGTTGGCATCCTGGAGGCAAACTGATCTGGATTCTCTGCCTTGATATCAATTGTTAATCTATCCCTTTTCCTACTCTCTTTCAATATGCACCTTCAATACACCTCTTTAATATGCTGCATTCATTTTTAAAAAACATGGTAATGTTTCTATGGGTAAAATTCTAAATAAGATTTTAATCCATTTTAAGCCAGTGAAAATGAGATTTTTATAATCTTTCTTATTCATTACTTAAGTAAACTTCAAAGCATTAATTAAAACAAGAAATAAAGATGATGGTGATCCATTGCAAGAGCGGCAACTGCCAAATAAAAATGCATCCTACACTTCAAAACTGCCAAGAGTAGAATTTAAACTTTTCACCAAAAAACAGCAAGCATGTGAAGCATAAATATGTTGATCACTCTGATTGTAAACATGCATGAAAGTATTGCACCCATCCATATATGCAATTATTATGTCAATTAAAATGAATTTTAAGGAATTAATTAGTTGGACAAAGAGATTCCAAAAAGAATGACCTAAATTTAATGAACTCACAAAAAAGTAGTTAAGAGAAAGTGCCAATCAAGAGAGAGAAGTTGCCTGTGTATAAAGACATGGTGGACACCACATAGCTACCTGCTATGTGCTGGGGCTCTCCCACCTGAGTGCACTGTGGGATGCTGGCTACACAGTGGCCCTGGCCACAGGGCCATTAGTATTCCAGCTCTGAGTCAGAAAATTGTGGCTGCAGGGTAGAAGTCACTTTAGAGGCTCCCAGAGTGAGCATGACCTTGGAGCTTGAGCCCACATCCCTGCCTGGCACAGAGGAGCAGAGAGCCTGTGGCTGCTCTGACCTGAGCTGGGTCAAGGCTCAACACAGCAGGGTGAAATTGTGTGACAGACACTGGAGGACCAGTCTTGGTCCAGTCCTGTTTTCTAATCCCAATATCCATCCAATCTTGGTTTCTAATCTCACTCTCCAATCACGGGGCCCTTGGAGAAGTGGTCGATTCTAGGGCTGCAGCAGACAGCATGAGATGGATGTGAGCATTGCATCATGCCAGAAAGTCAGGGAACATCCAACCAAGAAAGTTCAGAGCACGTGGACAAGCAGGAGCAATTGGAAGGATGGAATGGAGGATGCTATGGATTTATAACCCAGGTGCAGAAATACATGATTCCATAAATGAGTAAATGAGGGAGAGGAGGCAAACTTTACTTGGAAAAGATCTTCAATTAGCATATGCAGATACTCCCTCAAGAAGGGGAGTGCTGGACTGAGACTGGCAGTCACAAAAGAGATGGGGACAAGAACGGAACACTATCTTAGCAAGCCATGAAGGGTGACAGCACCAGGCACCTCTGACACAATGTAAAATTTTCCCACACCCCTGGACTGGAGAACATTCCACAGAATACCCAGTCTACTCCTCAAGGTTATGAAACACAGGGAGAAGGGCAGGTCACAGACCACAGAAGGGAGGACTGGTGACAACCAAATGCAACTGGAGCCATTGGTGGGACTCTGGGACAGGAAGCAGCACTCATGGTAACCAGTAGCATCTGAGTTTCATCTGGTTCTGAATAATAGCAACAAGCCAATATCAGCTCTCAATTGTGCAAATGCCCTGGGGAAGTGAGAGGTGATGGGAAGGAGCATGTTCCGAGGGCTGTGCAGGGTCTCTGCCTTGTCTTCACAGTCTCAGGAGAGCTCAGATTATTCAAAACAAAAGGCCATTTTTGTTTAGGAAATATTATAAGTATAAACAAAGAAGATGGTGGGGAGATCAGTGGTCATGGGGTCAGGGAAGCATTTGTGACTGATGGAAGACCGGTCATGGGGCACACATGTCCTTGCACCTGCCAAAATGGTCCTGTGGCTTGGGTAGGTTGAGTGTGTCCCCAAGGGCTCAGCATTGGAAGCCTGGCCCAGTGAGTTGGTGTTGGGCCACTGAAGAGTTGGGGCTTATTGGAGGCACTGAGGTCACTGTGGTGTGCCTGCAGAGGTCTTCGCAGGGGTTGGAGTAAGCAGCCAGCTGATTGGCTCATGACCAGTGTGAGGTGGGATGGTATGGGCAGCATGAGGTCCTCAGCAGCTGTCTAAGTATCACCACCAACTGTGTCCTGCTCCCTGAGTATGCTGACTCGGCCAGGAGCAAGACCAAGGGTCCTGGAGCAGCCATAGTGGAGGCCATCCCAGCTACTGGTCTCAGTCTGACTCTGATGCCCACTGCTTCATGACCCAAAGTCACCACCACCAGACTCTGGAGCTCCATGCAGCAGCCACTGAATTCTTGACATGGCCACTGGACAGGGACACTCAGTGCTAGATGCAGCCTTCACTGACACTGCAGCTGGATTCCTGTCACCGCTGCACATGAAGACATTTGTGACTAGTTAATTCTTTTACCACTGCCCCTGCTTCCAGATTCTTCTGGTGCCACCAGCACCATGCAGCAACCAACCTCCCAAACCCTGACTAGAAGCTGACGCTGCACCAATGTCAATGCACTTTGCCCCATGCCCTAGGACTGACGCCCTACTCCTGACACCGGACTCCGGAAGCATCTGTGTTTTGGACTCCGAAGCTCCACCCTGCAGCCACTGGGCTCCTAAATGAATGCCAGACAACACTCAGCGCTGGATGCCCACTTCACCGCCACTGCAGCCGGACTCCTGTCAGCACTGCAGGAGAACAGCTCACAGCTGGACATCTCTGTTGCTGAAGCTGCCACTTCCAGACCCTTCCTCTGCCACTGCCAGTGACTACATTGCAAGGAACTCAGATAATTCAGCTAGACACTCGATGCCTCCACAGATGCCCCTAGGCCAATGCTCAACTCCTGATTTCCTACACCTGATGCTCTACCCCTGTTGCCCTTTGCCTGATGCCCTACACCCAAAACCAGACACAGCTGCCTGTCACTGCCACTGCCACCAGATACCACCATTCTCTGATGCCACCACTGCAGACTGAACTCCAAAGCTTGCTGCTGTGCTACCTAAGGCCATAGGAGCAGGGGAGGTGGGCATTCTCTATCACACTCTACTCGCCAGCGCCTACCACTTGCCAGGAGTTATCTCTAGTAAGTATGTCAAAGCAGAATTGCCAGACTGTAGACGATGCTCGACACCATCCACATTCCTAAGGTAACGCCCCAACTGTTTTTCCAAGTGGTTACCACTTTGCCCTCCTGCTAGTGTAGAACACTTTCATTTTGGTCTGTATCTTTGCTAACAGATATTTTAATTTGCCATCTTAGCATTATTAAAGTTGTAGGTGTTGTGGCTATGAAGTTTGCTTTTCCCTTATGATATTTGTGTATGAATCGGTTATTTGAATTCCTTCTGCTAATAAACAGTTAAGTTTTTTATTTTTTTAAATTATTTTATGTGCTGATTTGTAGACATTTCTTTAAAACTTTGAATATCCTTTGGTTATATGTATTGGAAAATATTAGATCTGACATTTCTTTTTACTCTCTCCTGGGATTTTTTGGTTTACTGAAGTTAACAGTTAAGGGTAATAGAATCTCTCACTTTTTCTATTTATGATTTGTGCTTTTTCATCTCATTTAAGAGATATAATTTTATTCTGTTGTCATAAAGATACTCTTCTGATTTACCTTTGGGAAATGTATAGTGTTTGTCACACTCTCTTATTTTATTTGTTCTTTTTAGATATACAGGCAGTAGAACGTACATGGTGTATAACTCACTCTAATTAGGATCCCATCCTTGTGTTCATACGAGATGTGTAGTTTCACTGGTGGTGTGTTCATACATGAACAGAGGAAAGTTGTGCCTTTTATGTTGACTTTCTTTGATTCATACAGACTTGAGATTGGGAATATGGGAGAATCTAGTTCTTTTATTAATTCTTTGGCTTGTTTCATTTATTGTTTTCCACACTGGCATGAATGGTGATTGATCATTGATCAGATCCACAATGGGGAAAAGGAAAACAGGAGTCTCCCAGCAGCCCCATCAATAATGTGGGTACCTGAAATTCCTGCTGTTGGTGAATGTGAGTGCCATGCACCGGTTCTAGGTGCACCCATGGCCACCTACCTAAGCCCCCTGGGATGGGCACACATTCACCTGGAGACTGAGAGCTACCCGCCTCCACTTCTGAGTGGGCTACAGTGCACCCAGGCTCAGTGGAGTGCACCTCAATTTCTGTCCCATGAAGACTGGATATGCTTTTGCCCCTGCTCCTGCTGGGCAAACAAATGATACCCACTACATGACCTGAGGTGCCCCCCTACCAGCTGACCTGTGGATGTTCTAGGCATTGAAATTACAATATTAAATTTGAATATCATTCACCCCAACACCCAAATCTCTTTAATATTCAAAAATGTTGAATTCAACAAGATAATACAAATGGAAAATTCCAGACCTGCTCTTGTGTGACGGACGGATCAGGTAAAATGCCAGCATACCAAAAATCATCCTGCATATTTAATCTTAGAATGTGCTTGTGGAAACCACTGGATTCATACCATTGGCTTTACATATGATGAATTTGATTTCCACACATCAAGTAGATACTGAAGCCAGAGTTAGAATCCTGGCTGCTGAGGGTTTCTTCTACTCAATTGCATGAAACCATTCCTTTCCGAAAACTGTTTCTCTTCTGTCCATTAGAACACAGTCGTCTTCTCACTGGCCCTAAGACAACTGGCTCACAGCACTTTCTGGCACATAATCATATTTTCTCTTATGATTTAGCTGAGCCTCTCTGACTTGGGACCTCCACTTGCTTTGTAAGCCCCAGGGGCCTGAACCATAGCAATCTTTTATAATTCCCTCAGCACAACATCTTGTGTGCAATAAAAATGTTTACTTGCAATTATTTTTAAATAATAAGTCAACTGCAAGTTATACCTCTGAGGAACCCTTGAAAATTGAGCACACAAGTGTACCAATTTTGTAAGGTATAATTTTTATCACAGTATTATCTCAGACAGCAGAAGGAATCTGACTTCACTTTTATATGCACAAATGAGTATCTTAGTGAGTCTCAACCACCATTTATATCCACAAGACGCTTACTTAAAAAAAAAAAAAAAACTAAAAGAAAATAGCAGAAAGTTCAGTGGAGTAGAGAGGGGAAGGTAAGTGCAGGACAGAGAAGGAAAGGGAAAGGGCAATTTCGAGGACTAAATTAGTGCAAATTATATTTCATGCTTTTGTAATTATGTCAAAATGAATCCTAATGTTGTGTATAAATACAAAGAAACATTTTAAAACACTTTACCTCAGAGCCGTGACTGCATCTGTATGGTAGAGCACATCCTTAGCAGGCAGGAGGCCTGGGATTCAATTTCAAGCCTGCCCCCTGCCAGTCCCTACACACATCATGCTTACTATTCATCCACTCTTACTCATTCCTTTCAAATAGAGTGACTTTTGTATTTTTCTTTGCTTATTTCAAAGCCTAAACTTTGTATCAAGATGCAGAATGGAGGAGTGAGAGTCAACATTCGTTTCTCTTTGCTGTGATGTGGAGGAAAACACTCAGTCCTAATTTGTTAAGTGGGACATTGGCTGTGGGTTTTATTGTGGATAAGTCTTATCAAGTTAAGAAGTACCTCTTTTATTCACAGTGAGTCAGGAGAGAACCAACCACCTTATGTACCACTCTACCCAACTTTGCCGACACCACCCAGTCAACAGGCTGTCCCCCCAGCCCCCTTGTCCTCAGAAGCAACAGATGTTGGCTTCTGAACATCAGCTCCTCCTTCCTCCTCAAGTCATCTGTGCCATAGGCTTCCCCAGAACCAGACTCCTCCATGCCTGAGACCAAGATGCAAAATCACCCAAGACCAGAACCATGACCAAATGAGAGCTCTCCAGATGCCCCTATGAAGGACTAGAGGACTTGCCTTTGTTGATCAGGAGGGAAATGTCCAAGGGGGAAACACAATTTTGTGTACCAGCCTTTCACCAGTACTGATCTGTTGAATTGGAAAAAAATTATATTCCCTCCTACATGGAGAAGCTCCAAGCCATGATTGACCTGAGGGAGTCCATTATCCATACCAACCGAGCCATCTGCTTTGACTGCCTCCAGCTCCTTCTGACTCTATTTAATAGGGAGGAACAAGATGAGTGACTGAAGCAGGATTAAAATGACTACAGGAGCAAGCTCCAGATGCCCATGACAGCACTCAAGCCTATGCCCAGGTTCAATTTCCCAACACTCATCCAAGGTGGGACTCAAAAAAGGAGGAAGATCTTCTAAAATAAAAGGAATCAAGGATAGCAAGGATAAAAGGTGTAATAATTCTGACTTAATCTCCCCCACAGTTCTAAAGTTATGTAACAGGAAATAAAGGAAACATGTAACGTGATTATCATGAAAACCATTGCAATTAGGCACCCACTTAGTTCTTAAAATAATTTCTAGAAGCTCAGATATAACTATTGAAAAATATAGGGTCATATCCATAGCTCTCATTGACTGCCTAATAGAAGCTCAGGAAAGAGCCCTAAACCTTAAAAAAAAAAAAAAAAAAAATACTCAAAAAGTCTGATGAAAGCCTCAGCCAGTTCTATGAATGATTGTGAGAGGCCTTCAAACTCTACACTCCCTTGATCCTGAGGCACCAGACAACCAGAGGATGATCAATGCAATGTGGGACAAACCCAGGGAGACATTCACCAAAAACTAAAAAAAAGTAGGTGGCTTTGCAGGAAAAAATGCCATTGGGCTAGCTGGTTGAATGACCATCAGTTTTATTCAACTGAGAACAAGCAGCTCCATGAGAGGCTGACCAAAAGATGAAGAAAAAGATATATCTCCTTGTGGCTGCCATCACTGCAAAACCAGAAGTCACCCCAAAGGGCACCAGGACAAAACCAAAACAGAAATAAAAATTGGGACCAAATACAGGGCCAAGGAATGTCTGGATGGAAGGGCCACCTTATCCAGGGAAAAGACTGAAACTAAACCAATGTGCCTACTGCCATCTGGAGGGCCACTGGAAGAATAAATACCCCCAATTAAAGGAAGACTCCAAAGGGAGTAAAGGCCAATGGGCCTGGACAAATATGCCATAGGGCTTCAAAAACTCACCAACCAGGACTTCAAATTTGTGCAACCACTTTACAATATGGAGATTCCTTAGAAAACTTGGAATGGAACCACCATATGAGCCAGTTATCCCACTCCTTGGTCTATACCCAAAGGACTTAAAATCAGCATACTACAGTGACCCAGCCACATAAATGCTTATAATCTTATGGAGCTTGACAACTCAGGGCCTGAATTCAGTGTGAATGGTACTTTAAGACTGCTGGGTTATCTTCAGATTATAAGATATAACTAATGACTTGACATTTCACTATGATGGTTTGGAGATTTATAGACAGGTAATTCTTAGTTGACCTGGATCTTGTTGTGGCTAATTCATGGCAATTTTGCATTAAAATTCTTGTAAATTAGAGTTCATGAGTGAATTCCCTTTTATCTCCACTTACAAGAAATTGGAAAGCAGAAATAGAAATAAGCTTAGAAAAGGAAAAAGGGGTAATATATCTGACTTAATTTCCCCATACTTCTAAAGTTATGAAAGAGGAAGTAAAGGAAAAATGTAATGTGATTATCATGAAAATCATTGCAATTAGGCACTCACTTAGTCCTTACTATAATTTCTAGATGCTCAAATACAACTCTTGAAAAATATAGGATAATATTCACATTACTTCAGGGAAATAAAAAGGAATGTGTTAATGCAAATTACATGTAAATTAGAATTGACTTTTCTTATACCTTCCAATTAATACTAGAGGAAAAACTGAAAATAAGGAGTACAGAAGTAGAGATTTCCTGTCAAGATAGCTGCAGGAGGAAAAAGAAAGCATAGATTCTTGTCTATGGTGTTCTCTCTGAAAAATAGACTGCCAACATAAAGCTTCATGGGCTAGTCATTTGAGTGAACCATAAATGCTAATATCTTTATAAATAAGCATACCCACATGTAGTATTGTATTTATCATCATTTCTCCCTTCTTATCAGAAAAGACATGGGAAAAATTATCCATTGTCTTTCCTTTTGAATAATTACTAGAATTTCTTTAGAAATTAACCAAATAAAAGTCAATGTATCCCTTTATATATAGATGCATGTTTAGAAATAACATGATACATTTAAGTATTTCGGGACAATAATATAGTTTCCTTCATATTATTCTCATACAATTTTAACAAAAGAAGCATTAGTTATTCATAATTTGAATTTCTTCAAATATTGAATAGTAATTTCTATTTAGAATGAGAAAATACAATTTATACTTTAAACAATTAAGGTTGTCATTTAGAGAACTTATTTTAATTAAGAAAAGCAATTCATATAAAAACTTGTTCACAAATAGGAAAAGTACTAGTAGGAAATCAGTGTAAGGTGAAATGCAAAGTACAACATGGCCTTAGCATGAGTATCCTGCATATTTTAAGGATGACCTATAAAGCTTTTATTTTTCATTTCATAGGATCCAATTCATACACATTGAGAAAAAGTATTTTCCATTTGAAAGTAAATATTTCCCTTTTCTGGAATTCTAATTAAATCCAGAAAACTACAGATTTTATTGAGTCAAGCTAAACAACTTCAGTTCACCATGTAGATATGTGGGAAAGCTAATGAGTAGGTTCCAGAAATAGCTCATCAGAGATTTGAAAGTCTTTGAAATAAGGATTTTATTAATAAAATTTTTTTCTCTTAATTATGCTCTTTATTTTAATATTAGAATACTTAATATTTTAAATGATTTGATTAGTACTTGGGAATATATTGATGAGTATTACATATTTGCTTCATTGTTATGTAGAGTATTATTCAAGTTTTGTTTGTATATTTTCTATTATCTTTACCATCATGATTTTAATGAGGTTTTCTTGAACATAAATATTGATCTAAATAAAACTTATACAATTCCACAATACTCATAACTAAGACTCAATATACAATAAAAACAAATGTAGAAGTAATTTTTTATGTCAATTCAAAACAAAATAAACACTACTTTCTTTTCTTCTACCCTGAATTTAAAAAACTGCAAAGGACTGCATTTATGTGTCTAGCTCATAAGTTAAATCTTACTTATGATATTGAGCTTTTTTATAATTCTGGAAAATTATGACATTTATATTATGAAATTCATATTATGAAAACTACCCAAATTAAATGTTTTAAAAACCAATAAAGCTTTAACATGAAAGAAAAATTACAAAATCATTGGATTTATAAAACTGATTTCTGGTACTTACACATGGATCTTCCTAAAAATCTTCTAAAGAGTTATGTACTAAAAACCCAAACAAAATAATTAAGGCACTTTAGCAATAACTGATTGCTTCTATTCCAAATGTTATGATAATCTGAATAAAAACAATATACTTTGTAAAAATATACACATATTTTTAATCAAAATAAACACTGGCAAGTAAACCTACTTACAAATAAAGGTTTCTCAAAGTGATAACAGCAGTTCTAACATTTAAAATTTACAAATATATTTCTGAAAATGGTAGAGGAATAACATCTATGATTATGTTAAGAAATTTGTTGTGGAAACTTTTAATTATTTATAGTAATTTTTAGATTACTTTTGTTAACCCCAATCATTTTCTTCTGCAAAAGAAAAAATAACTAAACTAATAAACAATAGATTAGTCACCACATATCACAGTCAAGCATAATTCCATGACCACAGCAGGGGTGAGCTCACATTGTACCTCAGAGTTGCCTGTGTTCCTAATTTCTCACTCTGAGACATCAAGTTTACTTACCATGTGACAATTCTACCAATAGACACAGACATGTGGTATCTTTTTAGAAAGTTTTTCAGAGTTTGTGTCACTGGTACATAACAGCAATGAGATAGCTCTGGACATAAATGAAACAAAAGGCAACTGTGTTCTAGTAGAAATGTTCAACTGTCTTTGGATCTAAGCTTCAAACCTCTCAATTAATTCCTGAAGAGGTGCTAATGCTCACTGACCAATCAGATTGAACTCCTCAATGAAAAATAAAATAATTAAAGAAGGATTGAGTCATGCTTCCTCTAGCTGTTCACATTGATAAAGTTTATTTTGTAGCTTAGAATGAGAAAGGGCCATGTAGAAAACATAGTGGGTAGATACAGAAAACCAAACAAAATATTAATTTATTCTTGAAGTGAAGGAGGTATACTTTCAGAAAAGAATGCTACTTCTGAAAAACAAGATTAAAATTTTCTGGAAGTCAAGAAAAATAAGACAATATTATCTCTTTGATTAAAATGTAATTTCTATGAAAAATGCAAGCTATAAGAAGTAGATTCACTATTTTAGGCACACACAAGTGTACACATTTTTAGGTATCATTTTAATTACTATCTAGACATTTCTTGATAGAAAGCAAAATAATACTTATATTGGCTGTAATTTTTATTATTGCTTATTTTTAAGTATTACTACTACTTTTATTTGTCAATTATTTAGTTTTCTTAATTACTGTGAGTATATTATATTATATCCACCATACTACATAATATAGAAAATAATATAACAATTTCTGTGAGGTTTTACATTAAATTTTATTTCAGATTATCTATTACAATTTTGAATAATGCATACATGCTATAGTTGCCTCAATGAATCATTCAATAGGCCACTCAAAATAAATTGGAAAATAGGCCTAATCACAATTTCAGTGGTTTATAGTTCACATCCCTAGAGATTGTGGACCATAGATATCATTCAATCCCCCAGAAATTTCTTAATTATTTACCATGTTTGGCTTATATTTCACAATTATAACACAACTATTTAATGTTTTGCTTATTTTACATAATGTTCACTTACATTAATGTTCTCCATGAAAAAAGAGATTATTGCCTATCAGTTTTAGGCCTTCAAATGAGGATCACACCAAAGAATTTTCTATTGACATTGCTCCTGATAGTGAGACAGACCATAATCTGTGTTAACTCTATTTTATATTAACAAGTGTTTTCCTTCTTCCAATTCCCAATAACATGTTCCTCTTCCACTAGCCCCTCACTGACAGCCTGTGCAATGCATGAAATTCTACAAAAAGGCTACCCAAGGTCATTTAGATTTTTAATTTGTTCTTAAAACCAAGTTTTTCTAGGCACTTCTCACTGTCCACTTCCAAACTTACTCCCATATTTTAATATTTATGTGATCACATCCTAATTCTGGTACCCAAAACAGGAATTGTTGTCTAACACTGCTCGAGGAATTCCCCAGAAACTTGGTGGTCTAAAACAATTATTTTGTATTGGGAATTGAACCCAGGAGAGGTCTATTACTGGTCTAGCAACATCCCCAGGCCCCACCTCCCACCTTTTTTTTTTTTTTTTTTTTTTAATTTTGGAGCAGTGTGTCTCCCAGGTGCTGAGACTTGGCATGAACTCACTAGTCCTCCTTTTCAGCATCCTGAAACCCTGGGATTCCAGGTGTCCACCACCACTCCTGACAACAACAGATGTTTATTGTCTCAAGTATGGCAAGATCTGTAGCCCCCGCTAACAGACGTGTAAGTGAACTTTTGTGGAAGCAGATCCTCTGACCCCAGCTAAACCCTTGATGTTTTCAGCCCAACTGACACTGTGAATGCATACAGGGAAGAGATTATGAATAAGAACCACTCACCTAACCACAGATGGAGTTGTGATCCTTAGAACCAGTGTGAGGTAATAAATGTTTGTGGTTTTGCAATTTGGGTTTGTTTGTTATACAGTAATAGGTAACTAATAAAACATGCAAAGACTGGTTTATTCTGATTGTTGAGGAGGGCAAGTTTTATTCAAGGGATTTGAGAATTAAAAGATCTCAGTCTCATGTCTTCATCTCTCCTTTCAGGGATCCAACTTTCCGCTATCATTGCCTTCCATCAAGAATAATAGACATGGTGAGATTTGGCATTTAATTAGTTCTTTAATATTTACAAGGTAAGGTCCATGTCCCATTTGACCTTGGTCTTTGGTGACATTTACCAAGTGACAGTTGAAGAGGGCTGGGGCTATAGCTCAGAGGCAGAACACTTGCCTAGAGGTGAGGCATTGGGTTCGATTCTTAGCACTGCATAAAAATAATCAAAATAAAGTCATGTTGACCTCCTACAACTACAATTTTTTTTTTAATTTTGAAGATAGAAACTCTATTCATAAGGTGAATATTAAAAGATAATCCCATATATTTTGATGTGAACACTCAGAATTCTTTTTTTTCCACTACATACTTTCTAGAGCCATAAACTGCATTCAAAAAAACTATACAAAAATCTTTTAGTTGCTATGATAATCCTAGCAACTGAGTGAAACAATCTTTCAAAACTAGCTTTGCCACTGTACTTCTTCCCATGCTAATCTGGTGATAACTTGATATTAGTTATTCATCCTGTGCTGTGGATACTGTAATGCCATTTTTTCCTAGGAAATGGCATCAGCTGTGCAAGCATCAAGGTGAGAGACCAATGTTATAATAATTAGAAATACAATACAGATATAAACTGAAGAAATTTATAAAACACATTGCATTTGACAGAATATTTATGACAGGATTCCATTAACACCTTTCATCTATGGGCAGGCACAGACAACTTGAATCTCTTTAAAAATGTGGTTAAAGAAGACTGTGAGGTAGTCCATAAAACTCTGATGGAAAGACAGCAAAGTTGGGGAAGGAAAGCAAGAGATAATCCCTTTCCTCTGATCTCTTGACTAAAGAGAACTAGAAGCCAGAGGACTAAAGCATTTTGATCCACACAAGGTCTGCCTCCTAAAGCACAGCAGAGTTGAGATTGGTGGAAAGCGAATGCAGGACCAAGTGGAAGCAAACCAGCAAAGGTGGCTCTCTTTCACTCTGGTCAAGTACATCCACAAATAATCCTATAACAATTTTGCATGGAAACACTTTGTTTCATATCTGGTAATTATTTTTCCATTTAACTTTTTCCATTTTTTAACTTTCATACTTTGAGTGTTCCTCAATCCATGTTTTTCCTATAGATTGTATAGCTACTTTTCATGTGTCTCTGAATGTGCTACCAATGCTTATTTTTTAATTCACTTAATTTTGAAGAATTGCATTGAGTTTATCAAGTATCCTTTAATTTCTTGTTCTTGCTCTTCCACTGTTAAATTTTAAGTATCATCTCACTATAGACGATAATCTATGTGGGTAATCTAAAAAGGGTAATTTCTGTGTGTGTGTAGAAACACACACAAACAGACACACAAGAAAGAATATAAGATGCTTGCAGTTTAAATGCTTGAATCAATCAGTGGATTTTCTTGTCCAGATGGCAAAATATTTTTAATCCAAGTTTTAAATGTGTAGCAACACAGAGTATGTAAATTAAAATTTATATCATTTAAACTTTACTGTATAAACAGCAATCTTTAATGTGTTCTGCACATTAGAAAATATGCTATTAAAATCAAAATTCCTATAAACTGATGTTTTCATTTCAATACCAAATTTAGGAAAGAAATATGGTATTCTTGATCAATACTTCATTTTGCATAATGAAATTTTTATGAGATTGCCATAGGAAATAGCTGACACAACCTGTGTATCAGCTGTTTTACTGAATGGAATAATTAATCAAAAAATTTGCTTTTAGTCTACATAGAAGTCATCGTGTTTTACTATTTTATGTGTTTTGGTATTTTTTCATTCATAGAAAGTAGTTATATGTTACAAGTAAATACACATTTTAAATCTAAATGAAATGTTGAACATAATCACAAGAGCTCAAAAATTAACACAGTTATTTAAATGATGAAAGTATTATGTTGCTGCATATATATGATATTTCGTATTTTGGATGCAGGCTATACTGTTAATTATAGGTTTTTTTAGGAAATAGTTTTCACATATTGTGATTAATAGAAAATTTTATAATTTGTGATGAGACATTTATAGCACATATGCATTATTCAAAATTTAATAGATAATCCAAAATAAAGTTTAATGTAAAATATCACAGACATTTTTGTTATATTATTTTCTATACTGTGTAGTATGATGGGCAATAATTTAGAAAGAAGTTATTAGTGTACTAATTGATTAGGATAAAATTATTGATATTATACAAGATAAACAATAAGTATTGCAGTCAATAAGGCTTATCTTGTTTTCTAACAAGACAACTTTGAATATGAATCAAAACGGTACCTAAAAATCATATCTAAAATAAGGGTGTGCACTTCTGTGTGACTAAAACAGTAAACCTACTTCTTATACCTTGCATTTTTCACAGAAATAATAGCATTTTAGTCAGATGGATAATATTATGCCTTTCTTTTTATTATCCTGCCTTCTTTTTAAAAGTCAT
Organism: Sciurus carolinensis; assembly: GCF_902686445.1. Lineage (NCBI taxonomy): Eukaryota > Metazoa > Chordata > Mammalia > Rodentia > Sciuridae > Sciurus > Sciurus carolinensis. Next base: position 113,864,193 of record NC_062220.1, on the reverse strand, counting down.
TCTTGCAGGCAAGTCTATTTCTACAGTTCAAGAATAAATTAATATTTTGCTTGGTTTTCTGTATCTATCCTGTACATTCTCTAAGTGACCCTTTCTCTTCTAGGCTACAAAATAAGCTTTATTAATGTGAACAACCAGAGGAAACTTAACTCAACATTTCTCTAGGGATTTTATTGTTCATTCAGGAGTTCAACCTGATTGATCAGTGTGCATTAGCACATCTTCAGGAATTAATTGAGAAGCTTGCAGATTTTGTGCAACTATTGAAATTAATGAGAATTTCTCTAGCTTCACATCCTCTCCGACATTTGGTAATATCAGTGTTTAGAACCTGAAGTATTCTTAAAAATGCATGATGGATTCGCATTGTTAATTTGCAGTTCCCTAATGTTATAGGACCTTGAGCATTGCTATGTTTTGCATTTGAAGTTTTCACCAAAAACTCATATGTTAAAAGATTGCTATCCAGCCTGTAGGACTTAGGGAGGTGGTAGAATCTTCACGAAGTGAGACCTATTGTCCATGACCTTTCTTTGCTTCCTAGCCACAGTAGGAGATAAGGTTTTCTTCAACACAGAAAGCACAGGCTGGCTTCTACCATGGTGTACTACTGCCTCTCTAGAGGCCCAAGAGCAAGGGGAGGGGCAAGTGAACATGGACTGAAATAGCTAAAACCATGGATCAAAATAAATCTTTCTTCCTTATAAGTTGTTTATCTCAAATATTTTTTCAAAGCAATGGAAAGTTGAACTACATAACCACCTTTTCATGTACTTATTTGCCATCTCTGTAGATTCTTTGCTGAGATGATTAATGATGACTTCTTTGCATTGATTTTATAATTTTTTTGTCTTAAGTTATTTCATTTACTCTGATAGATGTAAATCTCAATACTTTATCACAAGCTTTAATCGTCCATTTAAAATTAAAATGTGAGGAAACTCAAAGCAATATATTTTTAAATTTTCTAATAAAAATATCTCAGTTACATGCTAGGGTTAACTCTTATAATCTATTAATTGTTTTCAAGTTACAGTGCCACCTTATAGGTTATAATGTAATACAGTCATTATTTCTGTTTTTTCTAAACATAGAGTTTACTTATTTGTTGCTTAAATTAGAAATTCAGCTGTGAATGGATTACTTGAGAAGACAAATTCTAACTTGGCATGTGCTTTTCTCTTTCAATACCTTAGGGCCAGTTCTCTGTAATAGTAATAAATTCTCACCAGCAGCTGAGTTTAAGTGAGAATCATGAGAGCTATAATTATTGGGCCTAGTCGACATAAAACAGTAACATCTTTTGGAATAATTTGTTTTCAGGTAATGATGGGAGTCAAAAAATACCTTCTGCCTGCATCTAAAAACCACTCTTAAATTATGCAAGATTTTAGTCTCCTAAACACTGACATCAAAGTAACTGGAAGTGCTGAAATTTGACTTTCTAGATAATTATTGCCCCAAAAGTGTGATGGGTCCCATGATTTTTATCTGTTTTGCTCTGTGACAATTTTAGGGATGCGCATCCACTCAGCAATCATGTTGCCTAGTGCTGTACACCACAGCACAAAGGTAAAGCTATATTAGAGTACCCAGCATCACACAGAGCAGTGAGGTCTGAGCCCTGAGGAGCATCACGTGTCTTTGTTGTAAACTGATGACATCAGCACTTACTAAGAATCTTCATGGGCAGGCTCTCTTCACGGGGCGATCCAAGATGGCGGCCTAGAGGGAGACTGCTCCCCCAGTCGCTCCAGAACCCAGGAGTTAAGAAGGGGAGGCATTGAGAGACTCGGACTGAAATAGAGCCACGGGTGAGTCTGCCCACTGGGTAAAGCTCGGCCCGGGTGACAGGCCCAGATAGAGGTGGCTTATCAGAGCCGGGCAGGGCAGCTAGAATCATCCACAGGCAGCCCTGCGCACTCCGGCGGTGGGCCCCGCCCACACAGCCAGCTTCTCCAGGTTCTCAGAACGGAACTGGCCCGCTAGTGAGAGCCTTTCTGACCAGAAAAAGCTCCGAGTCCCAGAGCCACTGCAGCGCAGCGTACTCCGGCAACGAACCAGCGGAGAGCCTCGATCCGCAGGCAGCTTCTGGGATCAGGGCAGGGCAGCCAGAGACCGCTTCAGGTGGCTCTGCCCACTCCGGCTGCAGGCTCTCTTCACGAGGCGATCCAAGATGGCGGCCTAGAGGGAGACTGCTCCCCCAGTCGCTCCAGAACCCAGGAGTTAAGAAGGGGAGGCATTGAGAGACTCGGACTGAAATAGAGCCACAGGTGAGTCTGCCCACTGGGTAAAGCTCGGCCCGGGTGGCAGGCCCAGATAGAGGTGGCTTATTGGAGCCAGGCAGGGCAGCTAGAGTCTTCCCAAGGTAGCCTTCCACACTACGGCAGTGGGCTCCTCCCACACGGCCAGCTGCACGGTGCAGGCCCACAGCGAGAGCATTTCCGCACAGAGCCAGTTCCAAACCGTGGAACTAGTAGGGGGCTAGGGGCAGTTTTCTTCAGATGAGCAGCTTTATCAGATTCCTCCAAGATATCAGGCTACTGAAGGCTGGGAGGTGATACACTGGAAATCTACCGGGACACTATAAGCCAATAGCGGAAAACTGCAATATCTCAGGGTCCCACTGACCACTAACCAATATGAGAAAACAAGGGAAGAAAATGTCCCAAACAAACCTAGATACTACATCAATAAAACCCAATGACAGCACAGCAGAAGAAATGTCAGAAAGGGAGTTCAGAATGTACGTAATTAAAACGATCAGAGAAGCTAATGAGGAGATGAAAGAGCAAATGCAGGCATTGAAGGAGGAGATGAAAGAGCAAATGCAGGCATTAAATGATCGCACCAATCAACAGTTAAAAGAGCAAATACGGGAAGCAAGAGATCACTTCAATAAAGAGTTAGAGATACTGAAAAAAAACCAAACTGAAATCCTTGAAATGAAGGAAACAATAAACCAAGTTAAAAACTCCATAGAAAGCATAACCAATAGGATAGAACACCTGGAAGACAGAACCTCAGACATTGAAGACAAAGTATTTAACCTTGAAAGCAAAGTTGGCCAAACAGAAAAGATGGTAAGAAATCATGAACAGAATCTACAAGAATTATGGGATATCATGAAAAGGCCAAATTTGAGAATTATTGGGATTGAGGAAGGCTTAGAGAAACAAACCAAAGGAATGAACAATCTATTCAATGAAATAATAACAGAAAATTTCCCAAATCTGAAGAATGAAATGGAAAACCAAGTACAAGAGGCTTATAGAACTCCAAACATACAAAATTACAACAGACCCACACCAAGGCACATTATTATGAAAATACCTAACATACTAAATAAAGACAGAATTTTAAAGGCCGTGAGAGAAAAGAATCAAATTACATTCAGAGGGAAACCAATAAGAATATTAGCAGATTTTTCAATCCAGACCCTAAAAGCTAGAAGGGCCTGGAACAACATATACCAAGCCCTGAAAGAAAACGGATGCCAACCAAGAATCTTATACCCAGCAAAACTTACCTTCAAATTTGATGATGAAATAAGATCCTTCCATGATAAACAAAAGCTAAAGGAATTTACAAAAGAAAGCCAGCATTACAGAACATTCTCAGCAAAATATTCCATGAGGAAGAGATGAAAAACAATGATGCAAATCAGCAACAGGAGGCGCTAGCCTAAAGGAATAGCCAAATAAAGGAGAAACCAAATCATGTCAAAAACAAATCTGAGTCAATTGACTGAGAATACAAATCATATCACAATAATAACCCTGAATGTCAATGGCCTGAATTCATCAATCAAAAGACACAGACTGGCAGATTGGATTAAAAAGAAAAATCCAACAATATGCTGCCTGAAAGAGACTCATCTCATAGAAAGAGACACCCATAGACTAAAGGTGAAAGGATGGGGAAAAACATACCATGCACACGGACACAGCAAAAAAGCTGGAGTATCCATCCTCATCTCAGATAATGTGGACTTCAAACCAAAACTAGTCAGAAGGGATAAAGAAGGACATTACATGCTGCTTAAGGGAAGCATAAATCAGCAAGACATAACAATCATAAATATCTATGCCCCGAACATTGGCTCATCCACGTACGTCAAACAAATCCTTCTCAATTACAGAATTCAAATAGACCACAACACAATAATACTAGGCGATTTTAACACACCTCTCTCACCACTGGATAGATCGTCCAAACAAAAATTGAATAAAGAAACTATAGATCTCAACAACACAATCAGCAATTTAGACTTAACGGACATATATAGAATATACCATCCAACAAAGAACGAATACACTTTCTTCTCAGCAGCACATGGATCCTTCTCTAAAATAGACCATATTTTATGCCACAAAGCTACTGTTAGCAAATACAAGAAGATAGAGATACTACCTTGTACTCTATCAGATCATAATGGATTGAAATTAGAAATAAATGACAGAATAAAAAACAGAAACTTCTCCAATACCTGGAGACTAAATAATACACTATTATATGATGAATGGATAACAGAAGACATCAGGAGGGAAATAAAAAAATTCTTAGAAGTAAACGAGAACAAAGACACATCATATCAAAATCTCTGGGACACTATGAAAGCAGTACTTAGAGGAAGATTTATTTCATGGGGTGCATTCAAAAAAAGAAGTAGAAATCAACAAATAAACGACTTAACACTACAGCTCAAAGCCCTAGAAAAAGAAGAGCAGACCAATACCAAAAGTAGTAGAAGACAGGAAATAGTTAAAATCAGAGGCGAAATCAACGAAATCGAAACAAAAGAAACAATTGGAAAAATTAACAAAATAAATAGTTGGTTCTTTGAAAAAATAAATAAAATTGATAAACCCTTAGCCACACTAACAAAGAGAAAGAGGGAGAAAACTCAAATTACTAAAATTTGGAATGAACAAGGAAACATCACAACAGACATGAGTGAAATACAAAACATAATTAGAAGCTATTTCGAAAATCTATACTCCAACAAAACAGAAAACCTCGAAGACATCAACAAATTTCTAGAGACATATGAACTACCTAAACTGAACAAGGAGGACATACACAACTTAAATAAACCAATTTCAAGCAATGAAATAGAAGAGGTCATCAAAAGCCTACCAACAAAGAAGAGTCCAGGACCAGATGGGTTCTCAGCCGAGTTCTACAAAACCTTTAAAGAAGAGCTCATTCCAATACTCCTCAAACTATTCCATGAAATAGAAGAGGAGGGAACCCTCCCAAACTCGTTCTATGAAGCCAATATCACCCTGATACCTAAACCAGACAGAGACACATCGAGGAAAGAAAATTTCAGACCAATATCCTTAATGAACATCGATGCAAAAATTCTCAACAAAATTTTAGCAAATCGCATACAAATATATATTAAAAAGATAGTGCACCACGATCAAGTGGGTTTTATCCCAGGGATGCAAGGTTGGTTCAACATTCGGAAATCAATAAATGTCATTCACCATATCAACAGACTTAAAGTTAAGAATCACATGATTATTTCAATAGATGCAGAAAAAGCATTTGATAAAATACAGCATCCCTTCATGCTCAAAACACTAGAAAAAATTGGGGTAATGGGAACATTCCTAAACATTATAAAGGCAATCTACGCTAAGCCCATGGCTAATATCATTCTAAATGGTGAAAAACTGAAAGCGTTCCCCCTAAAAACTGGAACAAGGCAGGGATGCCCTCTTTCACCGCTTCTATTCAACATCGTCCTTGAGACTCTAGCCAGAGCAATCAGACAAACCAAAGAAATTAAAGGGATACGAATAGGAAAAGAAGAACTCAAACTATCCCTGTTCGCTGATGACATGATTATATATTTAGAGGAACCTGGAAATTCCACCAGAAAACTTTTAGAACTCATAAGTGAATTCAGTAAAGTAGCAGGTTACAAGATCAATGCTCATAAATCCAATGCATTTTTATACATAAGTGATGAATCTTCAGAAAGAGAAATTAGGAAAACTGCCCCATTCACAAAAGCCTCGAAAAAAATAAAATACTTGGGAATCAATCTCACAAAAGAGGTGAAAGACCTCTACAATGAGAACTACAGAACACTAAAGAAAGAAATTCAAGAAAACCTTAGAAGGTGGAAAGATCTCCCATGTTCCTGGATAGGCAGAATTAATATCGTCCAAATGGCTATACTACCTAAAGTGCTATATAGATTCAATGCAATTCCAATTAAAATCCCAATGATGTACCTTGCAGAAATAGAGCAAGCAATTATGAAATTCATCTGGAAGAATAAAAAACCTAGAATAGCTAAAGCAATCCTCAGTAGCAAGAGCGAAGCAGGGGGTATTGCAATACCAGATCTTCAACTCTACTACAAAGCAATAGTAACAAAAACGGCATGGTATTGGTACCAAAATAGACAGGTAGATCAATGGTACAGAATAGAGGACACGGACACAAACCCAAATAAATACAATTTTCTCATACTAGACAAAGGTTCCAACAATATGCAATGGAGAAAAGATAGCCTCTTCAACAAATGGTGCTGGGAAAACTGGAAAACCATATGCAATCGAATGAAATTAAACCCCTATCTCTCACCCTACACAAAACTCAACTCAAAATGGATCAAGGACCTCGGAATCAGACCAGAGACCCTGCATCTTATAGAAGAAAAAGTAGGTCCAAATCTTCAACTTGTTGGCTTAGGATCAGACTTCCTTAACAGGACTCCCATAGCACAAGAAATAAAAGCAAGAATCAACAACTGGGATAGATTCAAACTAAAAAGCTTCCTCTCAGCAAAGGAAACTATCAGAAATGTGAAGAGAGAGCCTACAGAGTGGGAGAATATCTTTGCCAACCATACCTCAGATAGAGCGCTAATTTCCAGAATCTATAAAGAACTCAAAAAACTCTACACCAAGAATACAAATAATCCAATCAACAAATGGTCTAAGGAAATGAACAGACACTTCACAGAAGAAGATGTACAAGTAATCAACAGATATATGAAAAAATGTTCAACATCCCTAGTAATAAGGGAAATGCAAATCAAAACTACCCTAAGATTTCATCTCACCCCAATTAGAATGGCGATTATCAAGAACACAAGCAACAATAGGTGTTGGCGAGGATGTGGTGAAAAAGGTACACTCATACATTGCTGGTGGGGTTGCAAATTAGTGCAGCCACTCTGGAAAGCAGTGTGGAGATTCCTCAGAAAGCTTGGAATGGAAACACCATTTGACCCAGCTATCCCACTCCTTGGCCTATACCCAAAGGACTTAAAATCAGCATACTACAGAGATACAGCCACATCAATGTTCATTGCTGCTCAAATCACCATAGCCAGATTGTGGAACCAACCTAGATGCCCTTCAGTTGATGAATGGATAAAGAAACTGTGGCATATATATACAATGGAATATTACTCCGCAATGAAGAATGATAAAATTATGGCATTTACAGGCAAATGGATGAAATTGGAGAAATCATGCTAAGTGAGATAAGCCAATCTCAAAAAACTAAAGGACGAATGATCTCGCTGATAAGCAGATGAGGACATATAATGGGGGGTGGGAGGGGTTAGCATTAGGTTTAGGGTTAGGTTTAGGGTTAGGGATAAGGAGAGCGGTAAGAATGAAGGAAAGAAGGACTGTATAGAGGGAAAAGAGGGGTGGGAGGGGTGGGAGGGGGGGGGGAAGGGAAAAAAATAATCAAACATCATTGCCCTATGTAAATGTTAAAAAAAAATCCAATCAAAGCATAACTCATAGATTGTGATGTCATATGGATTAAAACCAAAAGAGGTTGTATAGGATGCCTTCTGCCAGATTTTACTTTACTTACGGCTTCAGGAAACTCCCCTACCCACCCACCAGCCAGTCTTTTTTTTTTTTTTTTTTTTCTTTGTGAGTCAAAACTTCAGGCTGTGCTTTACTAAGCTTTACTTCCATTTATAGTTTTTTTTTTTTTAACAGTTCTTGAGTCTACAGCCTATCATCTTCACTGCTATTTCTCTAAACTTATATCACCCAAATTTATTTTCACATTAAAAAGGGGAATATATACTCATAATTATACAGATCGTGGAGGCAGGGGAAGGTGGTGGGTAGAACAGAATTTATTATTAGCCTTAATCCACCTGTTTATTATCTTGAAGCTAACGAAATTGAGAAAGCATCTCCATCAACAAGAAGGTCTCTCTGAGGCGGCTTTTCCTGCTGTGAAACTTCCATGATGTGGCAGTTTTCCAGCCCCTTGGCACACAGGAAACTCTCTCTGCCACTGTGTGACAGAGTTGGATATTAGTAAATGGTCACTGTCACTTGGAGGACATAAGGAAAGTTTAGGCTAGAAGTTTTTTTAAGGGAAGGTGTGGTCCTCTGGCCCTTAGGATGAGGAAGGAGAGAGCCCTTGGACACATGTCCTAAATCTTTCTGTATCTGTCATGCTTGAAATATCAGGGACATACCAGCACCAACTCCTTTACTATCATTTTGACTTACTGAATTGTCTCAGTCTAGATATCTCCTTCTTCTTCCATATTCCCCTGTTTTCCAGCACCTTTCTGCTAAAGAGACTATATTCAGTCTCTTTGGAGCTCAGATTCATTTAATAAATAGTTATTGGGCACTTATTATATATAATGCATACCATTAGGTATTCTATGGTATGCATCTAAAGAAGAACTTATAGAATCAGATTTACAAAAGGTACATTAATAACTGAAAGATTGAACAATGGGTCTTCATTCTTTAGTTCACTTACTCAGCAAACTGCTCTGTGTTAGGAATTGTCTAGACACTGAGGGCATGAAGTTTTATGATATACAGGACAGCATCCTGTGTATCAGTCAGTATACACAGAAAAACGCTTGGCAAAAAAACACTCTAATTAATTGGGTAATTTGAAGAAGAGAACAAAGGAAAAAAATCTGAGGATGGTTGACTATTTACAGAGATGTGAGCAGGTTTAGGAAAAGCAGCAAGGAATGGCACAGGAGTCAGATGAGTGGTGGGGAAAGATAGACCTATAATCTGCAGCTACACTGCCCTCTGAAAGCTGGAGGAGAGAAGCCAGCTGAGAGTGCCAGGTGGGCAGCCCCAGTGCACTCAGCAGAGTACAGAAGGCTGAGGGGTGGGTCTGAGGCACAGTTGAGTAGGGGTAGCAGAGGTTGGTGGCTTAGAAACACTTGCCAATGCAGACCTGCCCATGGAGTCTTGAAATATATAGACATAGAGCCTTAAGTGTTGCATTAGTTTGTTTTGCTATACAAAAAAATCTGAGGATGGTTGACTTATAAATAAAAGAGGTTTATTTAGTTTATAGTTTAGGGGGTCAGAAAGATCCCAGGTGCTGGTTTTTTTGAGGGCTACCTGGCTCCTTCACATCATGTTGGATGACACCACGGCTGGAGTGCACGTAAGAGGAAGAGATTACATGGTGAGACAGGAAGCCAGTGAGCAAGGGGAGGGGCCGGGATTTCTTTTTTAAAAAACTCTCTCTCTCTTAGGAATTAACTATATTAATGCCTTCTGTAGGCATGCCCCCAGTGATCTAACCAACTCCCACTGGGCCCCACCCACTTCTTAAAAGTCCCACCATCTCTCATCACCACACTGGGATCAAACTTACATCACATGAAACTTGGGGGACACACTGAAGCCATCAAGTGCTCGCTCCAACATGGAGGGCCTGGATGTGCTGCTAAATGGACTTCAGAGTGGAGGAAGGAGGAGAATCTGCAGCTGTTCCCGAGTTTTGATTTGAATAGGAAAAGGTAATTACATCATCACTCAAAATTAATGAAGGATTCAAAAGGGTGAAGAGATTTTGAGGGGAAAGACAAGAAACTCAAAAGTTTGATTTTAGTACATTTGAGTTGGAAGTGCCTGTGAGACATTTTTGCAGGCTTGGAAACCGAGGGTAGTGCTGAAGGTAAGCTTATCATCAACCACATGGAATGTGAATATGATCTCACTGGGGTCATGGGGGATCCCTGAGAAGGACTATAGACTTGAGTTTTGGGTTTAAAGTTTGGTTAGAATTTACCAATAGACAGGAGGGAAGAGCTTAATTCTCCTTCTAGAAGTTAAGATCTGTAGCAGGTGTGGCCTTCCAAGCAGGCAGCAGAGTACCCACAGCAGGCAGGGAACAGGGTGGGCAAAGCCTCCTCTCAGGGAGGCTCCTGAGGGTGAAGGTGACCTGGGAATGGAAGGCTGTAGTAGAAGAGGAGGTGAGAATTGGGTATGGAGATTTTCAAGGTCAATGTGTAATAGTGATCCACTTTATGCTTTGACTATAACCCTTCCTGCTCTGCCACTAAAATTTATTTTTAAAATGGACATGTTTCTTTCTCTTCCTCTCTCCCTGCTCCTCCCTTATAGCTCCCTCTCTCTAATCTCAGGGGAAAGAGGATTATCTTTCTTCCCCATCCTAGGCAGATTTATCTGTTCCTGAGTACACACCCACCATAGGAATGAAGCAATCCAGACTTTGGGTATGGTACCAGAAGATCTCAGAAATGATTGTCTCCCAAAGTAACAAGTGAATTACAACTCCAACAGAGAACACATGGAATGTAGCCTTTGAGTCACCTCTTTAAAAACCCCTTTTCCTGCTGATGGGCAGAATCATAGCCTTTGGGACAGGAGTCCTCTGTGTTTTTCCTAATGAACAAGGTAATAAATCTTATTTTTCTTTTTCTCAAAAAAAAAAAAAAAAAAAGAATCTTCATGGCTTTTTTATTCAAAATGATGTAACCAAACAAGGTTTTCCACACACCAAGGTCATTTATTTTTCTTTTTCCTGAAATGAGACTTAGAACAGGACAAACTTCAGTCATGTCATCTTGTCTCTATGACTCAAAAATAAAAAGTACATGGCATGTGAGATCCCTTTCTTCCTAAAACAGTCCTAGGCTCCTTAAGCAAAGTGTCTTACCACCTCTTCCTCTTACTTTTTGTCTTAAGAGTGTTGAAAACCTGATGGAAAAAGTAAGCAAATCCTAATCCCTGGTCAATATAGACTTTCTCTAATTTTGCATAGCAAAAAAAAAAAAAAAAAAAAAAAAAAAAAAAAAAAAAGTCAGAAGCACTAAACTGTGACTTTTCTAGAAAATGGTTTCCATTCATGGTACATGGGAAGTTTGCATGATTCACTCTGGCCATTCCCAAAATCAATGGTTATATTTCATCTTTACCTGGACAGTTCAATTGTTATACTGATGATGAATAAAATTAAACATTCCCCAAGTTTAAACACACATTGTCATTTCCCTATTTCAAGAATATTCAGTTTGAAAGAGCTTGGTTAATGCTTTGATATTATTAATGACTGTTTAGAAAGAAAATTTTCATACTTTTAGCCTCAGAGGCCAAGTCACAGATTTGGGCACAGGAACTAATGACCACACCTCCCTCAGACCTTCTTCCCTTATTCTCATTGGTGAAGGATGGGCCTTACCTCATAACACCATATATGTAACACTTCTTGATCACCTGAAGTCTCATATCCCAAAAGTCAGCGGATGGGCACACTTGGCCAAAGACCATTCCTCCTGAATTTTATAGCCACACCATTAAGAAAGAACAGGAAAAAACAAAAGCCTGCCTCTCCTTGACATTCAAATCAACCTATAACCCCTCCCTAGCTTGAATTCCACATAACTAATCTCATTAAGTCCATTATTCCTCTCAATATCAGTCAACACCAGAACCTTAAATCTTCTAGGTCAAATGCCATGTCCTTCACTATTAAATAAATACATCTCAAAACTCAATCAAGGGACTTCATATTTACAAGACATCATCAAAACAAGCTCCTGTATCCTGATCTTTTCCTCTAAACTTTCTGTTCTTATTCTTTACTTAATTAAAGGCTGGCTTACTTCTGCAAACTTGGCTTTCGTTTTCGACTTCTCAAGTGATATCTTGTTTTTTTCTCCCACGTTTCTCTTACCACAGACCCTAAAGAGATAAGTACATGGGCACTTGTTCCCATTGCCTCTTTTAGATCATTTTTTTTAATGTTGGCACTCTCAACTTTCAATCAAATATTACCTACATCCATCACACACTAATGCTGGTGTGATCCAACAATTTTTTAACTCACCTCATCATTTCTAGTTTTTTTTAGCTTTTGATTCCTGATTACACTTTCAAATATTATGAGTTTATTTAGATTTTGCTTCATTGTGACCAAAACACTTGACAAAAGCAACTTAAAGGAGAAAAGTTTTATATGGGGCTCAGAGTTACAAAAGTCTCAATCCAGAGGTCATCAACTCCATTGCCCTGGTCCCAAGGTGAGGCAGCACATCCTGGGGAAATGGTCCAGCAGAAGAGAGCTGCTCAGTTCATGGCAGGGCCAGGAGGCAGATATAGAGAGACTGGGCCAGGGCCTCTAGGGAAAATGCAGCCTTCCAGGGCACGCCCCTATGACTCATGGCACCCAGTCATGTCCCACTTGCTTACAGTTAGCACCCAGTCACTCAAACCAGAATGGCCTAGGTTACAGCTCTTATGATCTTACATCTTACCTCTGACTATCCCAGCATTAACAGGACCTCTTTGGGGATACCACATGTCCAAACCATAACACTACACATGAATTTTTCAAAATTCCTATATACAAATAAAGAACAATATGTACATTGTATGTCAAATGCCTTGAATTTTGCATTATGAAATTATTTTCTTTTCTTAGTTTTGAACCTAACTTACTTACTCATTCTCATGGTTATAACCTACATATTTTAATTATCAATGTATACTATGTATGCAGTGACTCTGGGAAAAGAAAAAAAGTCAAGACTTACAGAATTTACTGATTTCCATATTACAAATTATCAAGTTATGGTGGATTTTCAGTTACCCATCATTTTTCAACAGCTCACAAAATTCCTGAAATTTCTTTAACAATTAGCTATTATATGTCATCTAGCCTAACTTCTAACCACTCACTCCAATCTATCTTACTCCCTTTGGTACCCCAATCCCAACAATGTGCTAGGACCATTAGTACATTTATGTCATGATTATTTTGCGTTCTCTATTTTTTAATGTGCATCTTTTAAGTGCCGATTTTTAGTCTCTATTTTTTAAAGAAGTCAGCACTTGACATTTTTAGCTGCTCACTTCCTCTTGCTTGATACTTTCCCTTCACTAGGCTTTGAGGACAACATACCTTCAGTGTTTTTGTTTTATTCTGTTGTTCTTTGTTTCTGCTACACTGGTTTCTCCTGCTCAGCTACCTAATTCATCAGGAGAACATGTCGCCTTCTACCAACAAAATGCATTCATAGTCATCTGTATTTATCCTGAACACTGAGTGCTCCAGATCTGAGGTGCAGTCACATTCTTCCCTGGGGAGATGTGTTCCCTCATATCCTCATGCTTTATACATTTCCTGATAAATAGCATGTATTCATGAGTGAGTGTACAAGTAACTAAAAGAGTAGTAGTAGTAATTGTAAAATTAGCTATTCCTACTCACTTGCCTAGAAAGACACATACCATTTAATTAAGTAAATATTTCTATGAAAATAATTGAACCTGATAAAATCAATTTTACCCAGAAAGTTGATGCCTCTTTTCTTTTCTTTTTTTTTTTTTTACAAATTTGACTTTGATTTTTATTTTAAAATACATTTAGCATAGAACTGTCAAAGGACAGAAAATAATAAAACACAAAGAAATGGAATATTTTCAAATACTTTTTAAGCTGGACATAAAAATTAGTAGGATAGCATAGACCCCAAAATTCACTCATTAACCACACATTTTGAAAGAAAAGCTCTTTCCACATTTTTCAACATACCAATAGGTTCCAAAGTGCCTTGGTTTCTTTTTAATAGGTAAAGAGCCCACATTTAGTTGCTTCATTTAAAATTATCAGACAGTTTTGGTAAAAATTGCCATATCCCTAAATTCTCAATCAGAATTATAAAAATATGAGTTCAAAGTTATGCTATGCAAAATAGATACATCTGAATTGATATTTCTGGATAATCATATACATATTGCACTAAAATCAGTAATCCCATACCTGATGTTCATTTATATGGAATGTTAATTCTCTTCTTTATCAATAACCTACTACAAATAAAATTATGTTAATCTAATTACAGTCATACTTGAAAATAGAAAGGTACAGACAAAAAAAATAGTTACATACTATACCCAAATTTTCCACTGTGAAAATAATAAAAAGTTGGAAAAATAATAGGATCTAAACAATTGATATTTATTATTTTTAGATTTTTATACTTTATCTTAAGTTGCTGATAAGTGAGTATTAAAAGGTAACAGTGGGAAACCCAATCCTTTCCAAATTTAGAAAAATGGTTTTACATATGAAGCATTTGCACTGTCCCACCTATAAATTTTAACTACATTCTGTTCACTGGAAATATCTACCTGCAGTATAAACAATCAAGACAACAATGTGTAAAAAAATATATCTTGTTCCTATAACTTACAATACACAGAAAAATATCTACAAAAAATGGAAAAATTTATCCACTTAGCTTTCCAATAAATTAGTGAGAAATTTTAGCCCATTCCACATTTCTTTCTAAATAAAGGACTAAAGGATTAAGGGTGGTTTAGTTCAATCCCTGTTAGTTTGACATATATTTTGTAAAATATTTGCCTGATTATATGTAATTAAGATAGAATTAGTCTTTTATATCACAGTATACATGGCATTTCTTAATTCAGCAACAGAAAGGCACAATTAGTAAGCAATAAAATTCAGTACCTGAATTATTAAACTGATGTACAAAACAGTTGCAAAAAAATATTCAACACAGTGTACAGAACTTAAAAAAATAAGGAATCTAAAAAGTAATTTTTCTGAAAATTTGGTCCATTAAAAATGCCTCCATGTTAACATCATGGGTAACATGAAAGGTGATGGCAGTGTAAAAAGAGGCAGTAAATTAATATGTGGTAGCATATGAATTCTGGTCTATTAATTATGCAATTCAATTAGGAAATGGCTCCCTAGTAAATAAATAAATGTTATATATACATATATATTTGTTAATAATACCTGTATTAATTCTAAATACACAGGCAAAACTGTTCGCATATTATTATTGATTTCATAATACATCTCAGTTAAAAAAACACGTATATTATTTTATGTATAACAGATATATATAATTGCCTATTATGTACCTTAATATATATTATATATAACTTGAATCCATAACAGCACAGAACTCTCCAAACATTACATGAACATTCTAAATAGATATCATTTTCTCAGTACAGAAATAGCTCACCTAAGACAAAATCTGGATGTGCAATGATAAAAAGCACTGACTCTTAAGAATTTACTTAAATAATTATTTAAGTTAAATTCTTGCAAAACCCTAACTCTGATCTTTTATCTAGAGTGTATTTTTAGGTATCAATAACTGATAACCTCTTTCTTATCACAAACAGTATGACCCCATCAAGAGATACCAATAAAGAAAAATATGTATCAATAATATGTACCAATAAACAAAAAGTAAGGAAGTTCAACTTCCATGTGCTGTCTTGCTTTTCCAATATCATCACATGGTATGTTGAAGATTTTACAGGCTAAAGGAATGGTGGTCTTTTTCATTATATCTCTGACGATCAGTACATATATCATTCCCATGAGGATCCGCAATATGGCTTTTCCAAACAGAGTCACAGTAACAGGGGGACCTAGCTAACAGTAGTATCTCTGAAGAAGGATCTAATAGTAGACCCACGCTATGAGCAACATGGGATCCACAGGCAATTCCAGCACCACTTCCTAGAATCTCAGTTGTGTCTCCACAGGATGTGCTCCAGGTATCAAGAGTGAAAGGAAAGATCCCTAAAGCTAAATGAAGACCGATGATAATTAGTGGAGCATAATTATAAGTTTGATTGAAGTTGTCAATCAAGTCCACAAATGGATAGAAAACAGCTAAGATTAAAATGGTATATAGGAATGCAGCAATAATGTCCAGAATGGAGTGCATTCCCAGGTGCATTCTACTTAGGCAAACTAGAGAACACCAGCAGGGAATAAGAAGCAGTCCACAAACAGGAGGATACTGCCAGCGGCCATAGGTGAGGAGGATCATGGAAACCGGGATGGCGGTGCCGGACACGGCGTGGGTGGAGGGCATGCTGTACTCAGAGTTGAAGACCTCCAACTTGACACAGGCGGCGAGGAGGGCGGCGGCCAGCGGATGATGTCCTTGGTGCACTGGCCCAGGTACATGACCAGCACCCAGATGATCACCAGCCTGCAACCCACCAGGGCGTCCAGGTTCCAGATCCAGAAAGGGAAGAACATGATGTAAAGAGTCCGTCGCCCAACTCCGTGCCCAAGCAGAACAGGTAGGAGAGCGGCCAGATGCTCGCGGGCCAGCTCGCCCTCCTCGCCCGTCAGCGAGTTGCGTCGCAGGGAGCCCGCGCGCCGCGAGGAGGCGGGGCCCAGCTCTGCCGCCAGCCGGTTCCGCACGCCGCTGGGGGCGCCGCTGCGTCCGGCTTGACTGAGCGCTGACTGCGGTCGCTCCCTGGCGGCTGGGGGCTCTGGGTCGATCCGGACTGCAGTCCTCGCCGCCAGGGGTCTCAGGCTAGCGGCGCCTCCGCCTTCTCATCCTCCCTCTGTTCGGCTGAGCGGTTCGGCGGCGCCTCCACCCTCACAGACGCTGGAAACGGGCCACTTTCTGCGGCTCCTGCAGACGGACAGCCCGCCGCGCTGGGTGCTGCCTGAGCCAGGAGCTAACGGGATCTGCAGGAGGGCGAGCCGTCCCCGCGCCTGGCCAGAGGCAGCAGCGCCTGGCTCGTGGAGTCTTGATGCCTCTTTTCTTATCACATTTTTTTTTTCTTTTTAAAATAAATCAAAGAGCAGAATTGGTACTCGTCTTGAGGAAAGAGGAATGACTTCTAAATTTTTGACACATTTTTATGGTCTTAGGATCCATTACTTGAAAAATTTTCATTTTTAATTCACCAAGAACTGAGTTATACTATTTTTACCCTCAGTATTATACCTCTTGAGTCAGCATTTCAGTGTCAAACCCATTACAGAGTATGCACTGAAGAGTTTATTAAAAGCTTCTGCAGCACCAGAGGTGTGTGGAAATGGAATTATTGATGGAGTTGTATTGAAGATGTGCCATATCTGTCATTGACTCCCATTTTGGGTTACAGAAAACTTTTGAAACTTTTGTGACATTTGCTATTCTGTATTCATTGGCATAGGAAGAGAGTAAAATTTAGATGAATATCAATTGCCACAAAAGGAAATATATTTTAGGAGAAGAGCAAACATGTCCATTTAATCTGTAGAAATTGCCATTTAGTAGTATGAGTACAAACATGCATTAATGTTACAAGAATATACGTAAACTAATTTCAAGTGAAATTTTAACTTTTTTAAAAAGTTATCACTGATCCAGTTCCTTTGGCATACACTTCTCCTTTCCGTCGCCATAATATAAGCTTTGATTTATTTTTCTTCATTACTTCTCAGATTTTCTTTTAAATTTACCTCTTTTCTCATGTATTAGTGCTGATTGGCTGACTTATGAAAATCATTTTTAAATTGAGTCACCACTTTTTGGTATATAATTTTGTCTAGATTTTCTTTTAAGCACTTTCTTAGAAACAAGAAAGTGCTTGGTCATTTTTTAATACATTTTTGTTTTTTAAAAAACACATAACCTTAATTTTTAAGCTTCCTATATTTTATATAACATTTTATTTTACTCTTCTTTCATTAAAGATAGTATGTAAATTTTTATTTTTTTAACATTCAAATTTATGTAGTAAATTAATCTTATTTCTTCTAATTTATTTTTCTACTGATACTTAAAACAAAAATAATGTCATATATATTAGTAGGGTACCATGTGATGTTTTGATACATATATATTGCATAACATTCAAATCAAGTGGAACATGTCTGTTTTATCAAATAATTATCATTCATTTATGATGAGAACATTTAAAATATTTTCTTCTAGCTTTCTGAAACATGTATAGTATATATTGTTATCATAGTTACCCTCTTATGCAACAGCAGCACCAGAATGTAATTCTCTCATCTCACTGTAACTTGGCTCTTATTAAAAAAACTTTCTTTATCTCAAACTCCTCCTTCGTCTACCCAGCTTCTAGTAACCACTACTGTACTTTCAGCTTTTGTGAGACGAACTTTTTTACATCCCATATATGAATGAGATTCTCCAGTATTTGTCTTTTTGGTCCCTGACATAAGTCACTTGACACAATGATCTTCAGCTCCATCCATGTTGCCACCAATGAGAGGATTTCAATCTTTCTGCGGCTGAGGAAACCTCCACTTTGTAGGTGTACCACATTATCTTTATTTGTTCATTACTTATGGACACTTCACTTGTTTTCACTTTTTGGCTCTTGTGAATTGTCCTGTGATTGACATGAAAGTGCAGATGTGTCTTTGACACACTAATTGTATTTTCTTTGCAAATACACCCAGAGGAGGGATTAAATCATATGATAGTTCTGTTTTTCTTCTTCCTCTTTTTTTTTTAAACATACTATTTTGTGGCATCCTGCACAGCTTGTTCACTAAGGGTCCTGAACCTGGTGGTGAGGAGATGGGGAAAAGTCAAAAAGACAGACAAATAGAGACAAAAAACAGAGCCTGGTGGATCATTAAACCTTGATATGGAAATAGTGACCACGAGCAAGCTCTACACATTTATTACATAGGTTTAAACATCAAATGGATTTATTGTGAGGAAGTTTCTTCAAGATTAACAGAATCAAATTTGAGGGTATAAACAGTCCAGTTAGAAATACCAGCTTGGGTCCATAGTTCTTTACTCCCAGGCAGCTGGCATTAGAACCCAAGGTTAAGAACAGATAAATCTGTGGCTGGCATGGAATTTCCCTTTGAACAGGGCATCAGCACGGCAGCTGGGCAGTCTCAAATCATAGCCTTGCCCTGAGAATTCCTAGGAGGGGCATCACCTTTGTCTAGACAGTTCAAGGACCATATTACATTTGCCACTCCCAACATGGTTTTTCTTAACAGCTGCACTAATCAACACTCCATTAAGAATGTGCTAGGGTTTCCTATTCTGCACATGCTCACCGGGGGGAATTTTATGCTTTGTTGTGATAACAGACATCCTTGCTGAATTAGGACAACATATCATTGTGGATTTGATTTGCCTTTCCAGGATGATTAGTGGTATTGGTCATTTCTTCATATAACCTTGAAGGATTTTGTATGTCTTCTTTTTAAAAATGTCCATTTAGATCTATTGCTCACTTTCAAGTAGGTTATTACTTAATTCATTCATTCATTCATGTCGCTGTAACACTTTTGAGTTCTTCATGTATTCTGGATGTTAACCAGATGTATAGTTTGCTGATATTTTCTCCTTTTCCATAGGCTATCTCTTGATTCTGATGATTGTTTCTTTTACTATAAGAAGCTTTGGAGTCTGATTTTTTCCCATTTGTCTGTTTCTTTTTCTGTGCTTTTTGAGGCTTATCCAAAAACGAAGTCATTCCAATGTCCTGAAGCATACCCCATTTCCTTTTATTAGATCAATATTTTCAGTTCTTATATTTGACTCTTCAATTCATTTTGAGTTGATTTTTGTAATTAGCAAGAAACAGAAGTCTAGTTTTATTCCTCTGCATGAATATATATGACTTTTGAAGTCCCATTTATTAGAAAAAATGGTGGTGTTACCATTTCCACATGTGTTCCAAAATGTGCTCTCAGCAAATTTACTGAACATCATTGGTTAGGGGTGCCTGGGTTTCCTGAAATGCTGTGCATTCTGTTCTCTTGGCTTACATGTCATGATTTATGACAATGAAATGCTGTTTTGATGATTACATCTTTGTGGTATATTTTCAGGTCAGATAGTATAATGCTTCCTGCTTTGTGCATTTTGCACAAGATGGCTTTGGCAATTTGGATTTTCTGTGGTTTCCTACAAAGTTTAAGAGTATTTTCTCTTGTTCTGTGGAGAATTTTTTGGCATTTTAATGGGAATTGCATTGAATCTGTAGATTTCTTGGAGTGGTATTGGCATTTTAACAAGAGTGACTCTTTCTAACAAAACACAGAATGTCTTTATATTTAGTTGTGCCCTCTTTGATTTCTTTAAATGATTTCTTGTAATTTTCATTGTAGAGATCCTTAACCTCTTTGATCAAATTTATGCCTGGGCATTTTCTTTCTTTGTAGCTATTGGAATTGATGCTATTTTATTGATTTCTGTTTCAGATAACCTGCTATTGGCATATAGCAATGATATTAATTTATATATGTTAACTTTTTATAATGAAACTCTGTAAATTTACTTATTAGTTTTCATAGTTTTTTTTCTAGAGTATTTGGAGATATATATGTATATATAAAATTGTCATATGCAACACTGACAATTTTACTTTATCTTTTCTCATTTAGATGATCTTTATTTATTTGTCTCATCTGATTCCTCTGGGTAGAAATTCCAGGACTATGTTGAATAAAATTGATGAAACTGAGCATATTTGGCTTGTTCCAGATCTTAGAGGAATGCTTTCAACTTTTACCCATAAAGTGAAAGGTTAACAGTAGGCTTACTATATGACCTTTATAATGTTTAGTACATTGGTTTTACACCTAATTTATGCTGTGTTTTAAATCATGACAGGATATTGAATATTATCAAGTGCTCCTTCTGCATCTATTCAAAAGATCATATTGTTTATGCCCATCTTTCTCTTGATGTGGTATGTCACATCTCTTGTTTTCATATATTGAATTATTCTTACATTCCTGGGTTATGTCCCACTTGATATGGTGAATTATCATTTAAATGTGATGTTGAATTTTGTTTGCTGTCATTTTGTTGAGGAATTTTGCATCTGTTTCCATGAATGATATTGGCCTGTACTTTTCTTTTTCTCTTTCTTTTTGTTTTTTCTTTTTTAAATATATCTTTGTTGGTTTTAGTGTCAGGGTAATGCTGGCTTCATAAAATGCATTTGGAAAAATCCCCACCTCTTTGAATTCTTGGAATCATTTAAGAAGAATTGATATTCTTTTTTTATTTTAAGTAGAATTCAGAAAAACAGTTGTCTGGTCCTGAAGATTTCTTTGATGGGAATATTTTATTACTAATTCAATACCATTACTTGTTATTGGTCAATTCCCATTTTATATTTCTATATTATTCAAAATTGGTGACATGTATATGTTCAAGAATTTGTCCATTTCTTCTAGAATATCAAGTTCATTTTTGTCTAGTTAGTCACATCTAGTATTCATTTGTTTATCTGTGATTTCATTTGCAATGCCTCCCTTTTTACTCTGATTTTATTTATTGGAATCTTCTCTTCTTATATTTTGTCTTCACTAGACTAGCCATGGGTTTGTCAATTTTATTTGTAGTTTTGAAGAACCTGCTCATTGTTTCAATGATCTTTGTATTTTCTTAAAATTTGCATTTTATTTATTTCAACAGTGATCTTTATTATTACTTTCTATAATTTGGGTTTAGTTGATCCTAATTATTCTGGTTCCCTGAGGTGGAAGGATAGGTTCTTTATCTGAGATCATTCTGTTTTTCAATTAGGCATGATTGCTACAAACTTCCAAGTATGCTTTCACTGTATCCCATAGGTATGTTGTGTCTCCATTTTCATTAGTTTAATGGACTAAATTTCTTAAAGAAAGCCTTCATAAAATAGATTGAATGCAAAAAGATTTATTGGAGAAAATTCTTCAATTGGAATAAAGTAGTAAGATCCTATCAAGTATAATATTATCAGATAAAATTTCCCTAGAAAAAAGTATCTCAGTATCAAAAAAATTGTTTTATAGAAAGTATCTCACTATATATTCAATTTTCTGTGCAAGTTTTAAATCTACTAGGTGTTGGACAACCAAATATCATAAACATCTTTAAGGATAATCAGAAATGTTTACTTGTTTTGCCAATTGAAATATTTTAAACATCTCATTCTTTGACTTTAATTATTGAGATAGACTTTTCACTGGAAGATATATGATCATTTTAAAGGAAAATACATCCATATAGAAAAACTGTATTGGTCAAATATCTAATATCTTCTGGTTTTGGCAACTTGGAGCATCACTGTGATATTACCCTTGACAGGGAACATCAGAGAAAAATCTCCTTTGTGAAGAGAGATGATAAATTTTCACATGTTGATTCTGAGATGAATTTGGGGCACAAATAGATGTCTAGGAGAAGTTATTGAGAACTTCTTGGCTGTGAGTGTACATGATTGGATATTTTTAAAAACTAATCAAATCTCTGAGAATTAATTTATTTACTACTTTTTCAGGATACATAATTTTTATTTAACTAGTTTCATTTTTACTTCATTGAAATGTAATTCTGCTTTGCAATCTTAGCCTATTTCATGATTTATCCCTCTCAGATTATCACATTGCTTGTATTTTTAACTCCAAAATGAAAGTCCATATTTGAATATGAAGTATAGTTCTTTTCCTACAGTTATATTCCTGAACTTCCTTTTGTCATTGCAGTTATTTTGTTCTTTAAGACATTAGAAAGGTTTATTGACAAGTTCAAGAATAAATTGGTGAAAATGTTGACTTTATGTATATTAAAACTGTGAAACTAATGATGAACAATTGAGACCGTGATAACTCTTAGTTTCCTCTTCTAGAAATGCATCTTTTCTACTTTTCCAAAATTACAATCTCCTCTTTCAGTAAAAACATATATTTATGCACCAAGTACTATTAATTTTATTGGTATGTAAACACACACACACACACACACACACACACACACACACACACACACTTCTGTGGAGAATTTTTAAGTTGTGTATTGTTTTCTATTAAGAAGGAGTATATGACTATCTGTGATTTTCCATATCTTAAAAAATTTCTAGATAATACATAAGCTTGTGAATACTCATAGATTTTAGTAGAATCTTTAGATTTTTCAATATTCAAAAAGCATAATTCACAAATAAAGTTATCCTTGCCATAACCATGAAATTTATATGGGAAAAAGGAAAGGATGGTATAATACAATAATCAGAAATTTGAAGAAAATCAGAAGTAAAGAATATTGTTCTGAGGAGAAAGAGGAATTTGGGATATTAATAAAAATTGACTATTGCATGTGAAACAGTCAATGTAAACACAGGATAATCAACATAGAATAATTAATTATATAATGCATTATGCAAGATGATAATAATCAGACACCTGAAACCAGAATAGTGTTCTTGAGGGGAAACAGAGGAAATGAAGGAAGGAAGACAGTAATATTCCAAGTTAAATTTGTGGGAATTGTTTCAGAAATATGAAGACTGATGGTTTCTTGACTGATGGCTGCTTTTTCATTGGTGCAATAGACAATGTGGCTATTTTTTTCTCAATAAATCAATGTTTCTCTTCTCAGGATGGTGATTTTTGTAAGATTGGATTTATATTAGATTCTATTCTTGGAACTCAGTATAATAAAAATGCAATAATGTGTTTTCAGATATCTTTTTTAAAAAGACTTTAAAAGTTTTCCAAAAGTCCTAGCATTAATATCTAGGATACAGAAAGAACTCAAAAAACATCAAAAAAACAAATAACACAATCAATAATGGGCTAAGGAACTGCACAGTCACTTCACAGAAGAAGATATACAATTGATCAATAAATATATGAAAGAATGTTCAACATCTCTAGCAATTATAGAAATGCACACCAAAACAACTCTAAGATTTCATCTCACTTCAATCAGAATGGCAAGGATCAATAATATAACAACAATAAATGTTGGTGAGGATGTAGGGGAAAAGGTACATTCATAAATTGATGGTGTGGTTGCAAATTGGTACAGCCACTCTGGAAAGCAGTGTGGAGATTCCTTAGAAAACTTGGAATGTAACCACCATTCGACCCAGTTTCCCACTCCTCGGTTTACACCCAAAGGACTTAAAATCGACATACTACAGTGACACAGCCACATCAATGTTTATTGCAACCCAGTTCACAATAGCTAAACTATGGAACCAAGCTATACAACCTTCAACAGATGAATGGATAAAGAATATGTGATATATATACATATATACATATAGCTATGACTACAGGACCAACATGATCTTGCAGTATGTAGAATCAGAAAAATCAGAGATTACACTCTATTTATGTATGACCTACCAAAATGTATAAATGCATTCTACTGTCATGTGCACTACTTAGAACAAATAAAATTAATTTTTTAAAAAAAATTATGTTATGTTCTGACTTATACAATTCCCTCAAGCAAGAAATAGCATGATTTCCTAGAAGTAAAATATTCTGCATTCACACTGATCATTTATGCCTTCTAAACTTGCTTTTGCTGGATTTCAGTTGAATGTGTGGTGTTAAGAATGAATCACAGTTTTAAGCCTGTACATAAAGGAGAATGTGGATTTAAATGGAGCTTGATGAAATTTCTTTGTTAATTGAGACCTGATATTTGATTAAATTTTACTACTTTAAGTTGGTTGTCATTAGCAATGTCAGTTTATCCTAAAAAATAATACCAATTCTCTGTGAAAAAGAGAAAGAAAAGTTTTAAAAAAATAATCACGATTTTAGGAATATTTGAATAATACTTGTACCAAAATGCAGGGAAATAGATACATAAGAGAATCTTTATGCCTAAAATATATCTAAAACAATAACTCTTTAAATACTTCAAGAAATATGGAGCTACTTTCAAAGTGATATCTTTATTTTGAGTCTTCACATTGCTTTAGTATCTGTTTGTCTTTAACTAGAAAGAAATAACTATGTGGGTATGGAACTATTCTTCATTAATAGTACTCTGGAATGTAAATACCTTTATTACAAAAAATAGCCATTATATTTGTATACAATTACTCAAATATCTCTTTCAATGTGATTCTAATTGAAAGTTGCTTTTGAGTCAAATATATAATAGATAAAAGAACCTACAAAAATAGCAATGAGAAATTAAAAATTTATATATCTGTACTCAAGAAAAATTGTTTTTCAAAAGAACTTTTGTAATTAGCCCACATTGCACAGTTCAAATCAAACAAGTTGACCTATTGATATTATTACTAATTCATTTACAGTATGAAGAATCATATCCCTACTAAATAGCATATATAATGTCAAACTCTGAATCATCACAACTGTGTGGAATTTAAACTAAAATGCATTCATTAAAAAATTACTTTTATTAATTGTTCTTTGAAATCTTACGGCATATGAACCCTAGTATTTCTTTTACAATGTGTGCCATCTTCCTCCATCTAGTATGTAGAGAAACAGCAACTAAACCATGCTACTGTTATAATACACTACACTATTAATACCATATTATTCTAATACACTAGATTTACACCATCATTTTCCAATACAAAAACTCCAACTTCAAAATAGATCAATATTAAATTTTATTTTCTTCCCTCCCCTTTTCTATTCTTAATTATCTTTCCTGAAAAACTTAGACTGGGCTATTTCTCGTTTAATTTATCTCTTTTAAGACATAAAAATATGTCAAGTATTTCATTAAATGATCCTTTCCTCAAGTCTAAGCCCATCTTTGGACTGCAGATATTATTATTTATCCACTTTCAGGAAACATTTTCTTTAAAATTTTTTTTTCAATTTTTGATTTATTAATTCTTACAATCATGCCATATAAAGTAAAGACCTATATACTCAGAAATTATCCCAGGTTGAATATACTCTCACACCAGACTTAAGACCAAGTGGAATCTACATGCAAAAAAATAAAGTTTTCTTTTGAAAGTTTGTATGATAACGTGTACTACATATATGTATTACTATGGTTTGGATGTGGACTATTCCCCTAAAAGCTCATGTATTAAGCACTGCAGCAATGTTCAGAAATGAAAACATTGAATTTTGAGGATTGTAACCTCATCATTGAATCAATTCATGCAGGACATATATAAAGAAAATAGTTCATTAAAAATCCCTCATATATTGGGAACCCTTCCAAACTCATTCTATGAAATTAATATCACCCTCATTCCAAAACCAGACAAAGACGCATCAAGGAAGGAAAACTTTAGACCGATATCCCTGATGAACATAGACGCAAAAATCCTTAACAAAATTCTGACAAATCACATAACAAAAACATATTAAGAAGATAGTGCACCACGATCAAGTGGTGTTCATCCCAGGGATGCAAGTTTGGTTCAACACCCAGAAATCAATAAATGTAATTCACCATGTCAACAGACTTAATGTTAAGAATCACATGATTATTTCAATAAATGCAGAAAAGGCATTTGATAAAATAAAGCACCCCCTTCATGATCAAAACACTATAAAAAATAGAGATGGTAGGAACATTGTAAAGGTTATCTTTGCTAAACCCATGGTGTACATCAATCTAAATGGAGAAAAACTGAAAGTATTCCACCTAAAAAGCGGAACAAAGCAGGGATGCCTTCTTCCACCACTTCTATTGAACATCATCCTTGAAACTCTAGCCAGAGCAATTAGACAAACCAAAGAAACTAAAGGGATATGAATAGGAAAAGAAGAACTCAAACTATCACTATTTGGGATGACACCATTCAATATTTACAGGAGTTAAAAAATTCCATCAGAAAACTTCTAGAATTCATAAATGAATTCAGTAAAGCAGCAGGATAAAAAATCAACACTCCTAAATCTAATACATTTTTATTCATAAGTTATGAACCCTCTGAAAGAAATATTAGGAAAACTACTGCATTCACAAAAGCCTCAAGAAAAATAAAATACTTGGGAATCAATCTAACAAAGAGGTGAAAGACCTGTACAATGAGAACTACAGAACACTAAAGAAAGAAATTAAAGAAAGTCTTAGAAGATGGAAAGATTACCCATGATTGTGGATAGGCAGAACTAATATTGTCAAAATGGCCATACTACCAAAAGCACTATACAAATTCAATGCACTTCCAATTAAAATCCCAATGACATACCTCATAGAAATAGAGAAAGAAATTATGAAATTCATTTGGAAGAATAAGAGACCCAGAAAAGGCAAAGCAATCCCAAGCAGGGAGAGTGAAGCAGGAGATATCACAATATCAGACCTTCAACTACACTACAGAGAAATAGCAATGAAAATGGCATGGTATTGGCACCAAAACAGACAGGTAGACCAATGGTACAGAATAGAGGACACAGAGACAAACCCACATAAATACAGTCATTTCATACTAGACAAAAGTGCCAAAAACATACAAAGGAAACCAGTCTCTTCAACAAATGGTCCTGTGAATAACTGGAAATCCATATGCAGCAAAATGAAACTAAACCCCTATCTCTCACCCTGCACAAAACTCAAGTCAAAATGGATCAAGGATCTAGGAATTAGACCAGAGATCCCGCACCTTATAGAATAAAAATAAAAAGTCCAAATCTTCATCATGTCAGCTTAAGACCAGACTTCCTTAACATGACTCTCAAAGCACAAGAAATAAAAGCAGGAATCAATAATTGGCATAGATTCAAACTAAAAAGCTTTTTCTCAGCAAAAGAAACAATCAATAATGTGAAGAAAGAGCCTACATAGTGGAAGAAAATCTTTGCCACACAGATTCAGATATAGCACTAATCTCCAGAATCTATAAAGAGCTCAAAAAGCTTTACACGAAGAATACAAATAACCCAATCAATAAATGGGCTGAGGAAATGAGCAGACACTTCTCAGAAAGATCTACAATCAACAGATATATGAAGAAATGTTCAATGTCTCTGGTAATATGAGAAATGGAAATCAAAAGTACCCTAAGATTGTATCTCACCCCAATTAGAATGGAAATTATGAAGAAAACAAGCAACAATAGGTGTTGGCAAGGATGCGGGGGGGGGGGGAAGAGACACTCATACATTGCTGGCGGGGTTGCAAATTGGTGCAGCCATTCTGGAAAGTAGTATGGAGATTCCTTAGAAGACTTGGAATGGAACCACCATTTGATCCAGCTATCCCACTCCCTGGCTTATACCCAAAGGACTTCAAATCAGCATTCTACAGTTACACAGCTACATCAATGTTTATAGCAGCTCCATTCACAATAACTAGATTGTGGAAGAAACCTAGATGTCCTTCAATTGGTGAATGGATAAAGAAACTGTGGTATATAAACACAATGGAATATTACTCAGCCATAAAGAAGAATAAAATTATTGCATTTGCAGGTAAATGAATGGAGTTGAAGAATATCATGCTAAGAGAAATTAACCAATCCCCAAAAAACAAAAGCCAAATGATTTCTCTGATAAGTGGATGATGATTCATAACAGGGGGTGGGAGGTGGTAAGATTAGAATGGATTGTGTAGAGGGGAATGAGGGGCGGGGAGGGGATGGGGGAAATAAAGATAATAGAATGAGGCAAACATCATTACCCTATGTGCATGTATGATTACGCAAATGGTATGACTCTACTTTGTGGACAACCAGAGAAATGAAAAGTTGGACCCCATTTGTGTACAATGAATCAAAATTAAAAAAAATAGAATATTGAGTCTTCTAATTCATGACCACAATATGTCTATTTATTTAGGTTTTTAATTTCTTTCATTTGTGTACAATGAATCGAAAATTTTAAAAAATCCCTTATATAAAAGAACAGGTAATATCCCAGAAGATCTTTAGAAATACTATTTGAAAACCCAAGAGAATGAGCCACCCCTAATACTAGCTCACAACATAGCTGATCACCTTGATAAAACAATGGAGGAAATGTCAGAAAAGGAATTTAGAAAGTTGTTACTTAAAATGCTCAATGAGCTTAAAAAAGACCTAAGGAAGAACCTAAAATATAATATTCAGGAAGTGAAGAAACATTTAAATAAAGAGATAAAGATTCAGAGAATGAATTGAACAGAATTTCTGGAAATGAAATTTAAATGAAATCAAATTAAGAAGCTCTGCTGTAAAATGCCCCCCACAGGCTACCCCAACATAGAGTGAACCTTGATTTAGCAAAGATTGCACAGCACCACATAATGGTGAGAAAATATATTTTGTTTTCTTCCAATTAGACAGTTGTTAAACCTATTCCAAAGGGAACCTTTTTTCCACAATTGCTATACTTACTGATATGCATTCAGTGTGTGATGGACTGAGATTTCTGAATTTTAAAAAATGAATATGTGTAAGTGTTCATGAAGTATTCATATCACAATTGAACAGAGAATAGGGGAAAAAAAGGATCTTGATAAAAGCTAAAGAATTGCTTCCCATTGGAGTTCAAAAGATTCTCCACTTCCATTCTCAGGTGTGTTGGGTGGGGTTGCTGAAGTGTGAAGCAAAATTCCATTGGCAGAACTTCTGGGGGTGGGGTTTAGGCTTAAGTAGGCTCCAGGCTCTTCCTTGGATGGCCATTGTTCCAAAGATTTAATCAGCCCACCTCCCAGGGTGGGCAGTTGCTGGACCATGCTGGCAGTCTGTCCCCCAGGAAAAACCCCTGGGTTCCGCTCCTGCGGTGGAGGGGCCAATTCTTGTTCCCCTGAGTCACTCGTGAACCCCGTGTTTTTTGGACTCTTGTGTTGAGACTCTAAACTCAATTCCTGTCCTGCCCTTTTGAATTCTTGGCTGGGCGTGTCTGTCCCAACCAGTGCAAATCCACCGCTGTTCTTTCAAGGGGCCAGTCTGGCGGGAGAGCGGGGAAGCCAGGTGTGTTTTGCTGAGCAGTGTTCCCCTCTGTGAACCCCTCTCCACCACTGATTTTCTCCTGGTCACTTAGGCACACACTGTGCCCTGCAGTGTGTTGTGGTTTAGGCACAGTCAGGATTCGCTTCCCCTAGATGCCAGTCCTCGGTGCTGGAGCCGCACAGTGGTGCCGTCCTCTGTTTCCCTGGCAGGCAGGAGAGATGTGCTTCTTTCCCACAAAAACATGTTTGCAGGACCCCTTTTAGTTAGAGTCAGGCGGGTGTTTGATCTTTGATCTCTCGGTATCCAGTCATACCTCAGACCGCCTAAAGGTGCGGGTTTCTTTAACTGTTCATTTTTAAGACTCGTTGCATCCAGTTACTTCTTCTCCGAGTGGCTTTGTCAGGATGGCCTTCTTATAATCTTCCACCCCTTTAATTGCAGCTTCCGTGGTTTTGCTCATCGGACCCTCTACATACAGTTATTTTCTGCTTTCTCTGCATTAAACTAACCGGCATATTTTTCATAATCATACAGGACCCCTAAATAAAGGTTTTAATAAATAGATATGCCTGCCTCTATTTAAATCATTTATTTATACATCCAGTCACATTATTAAAACAGAAACTTATTAAATTCTATTGTGAATAGTTGATATTCATAATATCAACTATATTTGATCAATATATTGATCAAATAGTTTGGCTTTGGATTCATGGCTTTGAGTCCTAAAGCCAGTAAAGCAACTCCATTAACTTACATTCTTTATCTTTTCTTTTCTTATTTTTTAATTTCAGACACACTTTAAGTATGCTCATCCTAATATAAAACTGGATGTTCCAGTGTCTTGATTTACTCTACATTTTAAAAGACCTAATTCTCCTTTTCCCAGCATCTTCATCTCCAGCATAGAGATTTCACATTATTTCTCAGTTAATTTTAGGGTTTTTTAGTGTTGCATTGGTTAATCTATTTTATGTATTTACTGGTGAATTATAATTGTATATAATAGTGGGATTCATTGTTACATATTCATGTTACATATAATATAATTTATTCTTATTCATCTCCCAGTACTTCCTATTTCTCTCTCTGCTTCCTTTCACCTACACACCTCCCACTACTATTCTGATCTTCTACTTGTTTACATTTTTATTTTTCATTGTTGCCTTATAATTATACATCAAAGTGGAATTCATTTTGCTGCATTTATATACACATATAGCATAATTTGGTGGATTGTATTCCCTTTTTCTTTCTGATCCTTCATCTACCTTACCTGTTATGTTTCCTCTACTGATCTCCCTTTTATTTTCTGTTTTTCCATTTTTTCTCTCTGCTTTTCACATATGAGGGAAAACCTTTGACCCTTGGCTTTCTGAATTGATCTGCTTCACAGAGCACAATTTTCTCCACTTCCACTCAATTAATGAAAATTTCATAATTTTGTTCTTCTTCATGGCCTGGTACAACTCCATTGCATGTGAATGTATGTATGCTTGTGAGAAAATATATCACATTCTTAAAATTCATTCTTCTGTTAACAGATGTCTAGGCTGGTTTCATGATTTGGCTGTTCTAAATTTCACAGCTATGAACATGGGAATGTGTATATGTTCCTATAATGTGCATTTTGTATAAATACTGAGGAGTGGAATAGCTGATCAAATGATGGCTCTTTTGCTGTTCCTTTGTAAATTTTTAAAATTTGTTCTTTTTAGAGATACATAACAGTGGAGTTATTTTGGCATTGAGGAATCTCCACACACCTTGAACTGTGTACTCATTTTCAGTCACACCAACAATGCATAGGAACACATTTTATTGCCACATGCGAGTCAATGTTTACTATTATTTACATTCTTAATGGTTGCTATTCTAATTGGGGTGAGATGAGATCTCAGTGAAGTTATTATTTGCAGTTTTCTGACTGCTAGTGAAAATCAGGCCTTGGTTGATTTTAAGTCCCTGTTGATTGTTATGAAAATAGGACATACATGAGAGACTATAACTATGAAAATTAATATCAAATGCCCTGTATTTTAGTAGTAATCTCAGTAAATGCAGTATTTAAATCTGAATTTGAGATTTTGATGTGTATGTAAACCTCTGGAGTTCTAATATCTGGTTGCAAGTTTCTAACAAATGTTCTCCCATGTGAGGTTTATATATTATCATTTCCAAGTAAATGAATGTCATATAGTTGACACAAATTATCAAAATAATTAATTTAAGAATATAAATATATAGAAGGTATGGTTAACTATATCTACACATTCAGAGTAAATTCTAGGTTGATTCTACACAGAGGTGGTGCATGTCCTTAATCTCTGATTTGATTTCAGAAGCATTTTTTCATATTTTGCTGAGAATTATATTACCTGAATTAAGTCATTCTTTTATGTCCTTTCCCTGGATTATAGTTCTGAAAATGTGTAAGTCAAATATCTGTAATATAGTATAAAATTTAGACTTCTTCACTTATTTATATCTTATTATAAGTGAAATTTTTAGATATATTTGTTCATAAATTGACAGGATAGATCATAGCCAGAAAGATTGATGAAAGAATATCAACTTTTACTTTCTACCAGGTTGTTACATGTATTTTACAGATTGTTTAAGAATATTTGTGTGTGTTCTCTTTTGTTCACATTTTAAAGACAAAGTAAGACAACATTTCTTCAAGAAAACTTCAAAATCAAGAGATTGAAATTGAATGCCTTATCATTTAAATGCCACGTCCACACTTTTTCTCAGCTGTTTCACAAATCAGAATAAAATGAGAGCAAAATCTATATGAAATAGCACCTTTCTTCTCAATTACACTTCATATTGTGATCATGAATGATAGAGTGGCAGCACAGAGACTGAAAGCAGACCCTGTGGGTATCAAAGTTTTCCTAATATCTTAATTAAAAGACCAAAGAGGTGCAGCTGTCTGTAACTACTAACTGTATGAACCTATCTACATATCAGTCCATTTATCTATGCATATATTGCATCAAGAAAAGAAAATTACATAATTTTCTGGTATTGTAATATTATTTTATTCAATATTATTTATTCACTAGTCATGTTATTTTATTTAAAGTCATTTGCAGTAATATGGAGAACATTTATTAATAAGGAACATCTCCAAGAAAGTGAAGCATGCCTCGTATCCTTTAGGGGCAGTTAAACAAGAAAATCTATTGTAAGTCATGAGGCATGATGGAAAAGGGATTTATTTTGGAGTAATGTCACATGCACTAGTCATATTCGAATTTCCTTTAAAAGTAAGAACATGCTGTATTACTTAATGTTGCATGTCCCCACTTTTTTTTTTTTTTTCATTTTCATGGGGAAAAATATTAAATTGCAGAATCCAGAAGAAAAACCAAATCTTTGTTTTCATTACTGAGAAATTAAAATCCAATGATAAGATGATAAGTGTGGGAGTAAATATAAAAAACAAATCAGAGAAAAATAAAAAACAAATCAGAGAGAAAGCAAAGATAATATAATGAATAATTGTTTTTACTCTGTCATTGATCAATTTCTACCCCCATGATGGTACCCCCATAACCCCAGATTATTAATGGCAACATTCACTCATTTTACAATTGGTCAGGGAACTGAAAAGTGTACCTGCAAACATAAGAATTACATGACTGCTCCAAAGGGCAATGACACAGTAGTGTCAGGACCACCTATCAGGTCTGTGAGGGCTGTCCTATCACCTATCAGGTCTGTCCACCTGTCAGGGCTCTTCTTTTGATATTATTATGCTTAGGTTTTTTAGATAGTTCCATTTTCATCCAGGAAAAATTTCTACAAGGAATAGATAATAAATGAAATGAATATATCTATCACATCAAATAGCATCTACTTTACAAAATTTTTTCCACTGGAGTTTTATGCCTAATATACATGTAAAGACTTTGCTTGTTACTGAATGCAAACCTTACTTATAGTGATGGAATAATTATTTTGATCTCTTGGCCATCAAGACACCTTTATACCACCTCTTCATTTTGTATTGTTAAATCATGCTCCCAAACAATCATAGGTTACATGGAAAATTACCCAGAGTAGTCAATGATTAACTTACACTTAAATCACATTGACATGGTAATTATTGCAATCACAAATCTAAAAATATGTAAAAGTGGCCAGAAATTTATTAACAACCTAGTTGAAATCATACATGCACATAAGACATGAATTCTAAACAAAAGAATCTGCTTTTTGACCATGCTGTATTGAGCAATCTAAGAGCTGTGACTCTCCATGCCACATGTGGAGACACCTTGGCCCTCACTAACATTTTGTGGTGTACTTAGATAACATCATTGAACAAAAAGGAAAAATCTATTTTGAAAACTGAGAAGTTCTGGCTTTCTGGGTAGAATATATGAACTCTGGATATGTTTACTTGCCCTGTGTTTATCAATTTAATATCAAAATATTAAAGAACTCATACCGAGGTAATCTTTCCTCTGCCCTTAGTCTTTATGGGAGTGGTAGTCACTGATTGCATACTTCTTTTTCCAGGAAAATTTGATTTCAACATTGAAGACTTCTAATCCCTAAGTGATAAACCAATTCAAAGTTACTCTATGCCTGTAATATTCCATACCAAGAACTTCTGCCATAAATACACAATAATAAAACATGCATTTTTATATATGTGACTTCATTTTAAAATTCTCTTTGTCATCTTCCTTCCTTAAC
The DNA here is from genome assembly GCF_902686445.1 of Sciurus carolinensis. Classification (NCBI taxonomy): domain Eukaryota; kingdom Metazoa; phylum Chordata; class Mammalia; order Rodentia; family Sciuridae; genus Sciurus; species Sciurus carolinensis. The sequence continues at coordinate 113,829,787 of NC_062220.1, read as the reverse complement.
CAAGTAAAATTCAATTTGCTTATGTCAAAACTGGTTTCTTCATTTAAGGTAGGGATTGTCTTGTAAATTCAGTCACCAATAAGATTAAATAGGGTACTTACACTGTATAGAACAATAATTTTCTAAATTAAGAAACTTCATTCCCATTATAAGAGAAAGGTAACTAACACTTTCATTTTACTAATCTTTGTAAATATCTTCTCTGAAACATTAGAAAATTCCTGTAATAGAAGATTTTGAATTAGATTTATTAAATATTCCTAGGAAATCTTTCTTTTTAATTTCTATAAAATAATTTTTAGAGGTCAATGAACCTTTATTTTGTATTTATTTGTATGTGGTGCTGAGAAACAAACCCAGTGCCTCACATATGCTAGGTAAGTGTTCCACCACTGAGCAACAACCCCAGTCCTTCCTATTTTTTCAAGTTCACAAAGACGTGTATGTGACTTTATATGTGTTTTAATTATATTTGGCATGAAGTAAAATGCCCAAATCTCATACACTGGCCTTCTGCTAAAAGAAAAATTAGTTATAAAAGTGTAATTGCTTTATCAGATAAAAAAGAGATACACACTGCCTTTCCATAAATTTGCATGGTAGGTGCTTATTCTTCCTTTTAGTGCTTGGAACTGTTTATAGACAGTAACAAAGATAAGCTATTAGTAATTGATATTACAGTAAGCCATGCAATTTGACTGGGTAGTGATGAAGTAAGTGTTGAACTATTTTGAAGACTTTTCATGTTGGAAAAGTCATAGTAAAAACCCTAATGAAATTTATGTTTAGATGACCAGTCTAGTGCCAATTAAAGATATATTGATAAAAAGTACTGACCTTTGTAAAGAGTGTACAGTACTAATTGAGGATTCCGTGGAATTTAACTTCAGTACAGTGTTTTTACAATTTGTTTTCATCTAGATAAAGATCTTACCTTAGTCATTGAACACTTGGAATAAAAATAGTTTAACCATTTTGGATAAAAATGTAGTAGACTCAGGTGACAATTAAAATATACATTTTCATTAAAAATCATACAAAAATCTCTAAATAATGGGTATGCTTTTACAAAGTTTTCCTGTTTTTCTCTTCCTTTTTCAAATAGAATATTGTTAACTTTAAGACTCTTTTTTCATAGGTCCTTAAATTTGAAAAAAGAAAAAAATGTAATTTTGCCTTACAAAAACACATTCAGCCCACAGTGTGGTGTGGTTCATGGGCCTCATGAAGACTTGTTTGACCAGTGGCATGGCCATTGTGGACTGCCATACCTGTGGCCCTCAGCAATTGTCATTCTTGTGGCAATTCAACTTACCATCTTGCAGAACAACTCTGCCTCTGGGGACTTAGCCCATGTTTGGGTGGAGGGAACTGAGCTCATCCACAAGTATTGATTCAATGTGTCTCTTCAAAGCCAACTTCCAGTTCTCATTGTTTCAGTTAGACTTATGCCACCATCAAACAGAAGAAGGACATTGCCCTCCTAATGGCAAATGAGACACAACAGACTCTGACTTTTCAAAAATCTTTAATAATAACATCCAAATGGGCCCTCTGTGTCAACATGACTGCCTTCAGTGAGTGGAGGCTAAATATGTGAAACAAAGTTTCACATTGAAACAGTTCATTCCAGGGCCAGTGTGGGAAGGGAATGGTAGTGGACATTCCTTTTAGGATAGATGTCCAATGGGTAGGAGACAGTGCGTTCCAGCATGGGAGGCATTTTGTGGAGGGGTGGGGCAAAGGGTATCTCCTCAAAGATGGGGATTGGGAATGGGGATCTGGTCTGGCGCTGTGGCATCCAATTCGATACGGGCTGCCATGAGAAAACTTCCATAGCAACAGGGGTCTCTGCCCTGGGGTTGCTGCCTCTGCAGCCATAACCCCTGCCTTCAGAGGTGTCTGTCTCCCACAGACAATATGGGATCTGCACTTTCATCTTCATGTTGGTAACAGCTGGAGAAGGACCTATGTTGAGAGCTGCATTGATTCCATGATGTCGCTGGGTATTTAGACAGTATAAGTGTGGGCTGTAAGTGAAGGAGGAAGCTCTCATCACTTCCACCCAATGCTGGGCACGCCTCTCCCGCTGCAGCTTCTTCCTCCAGTGCAGAAATGTAATGCAGCCACCGGTAATCACAAAACATAGTCCCATGAGTCCAAAGAATAACGAGACCCAGGCTGAGGCAGTAAAAGAAAGAAAAGAGGCAGCTGACTGACAGCTCTGGCTTGGGACCTGAACTGTTTCTCATTCCTCTCCTTGCTTTGACTCATTCATTCATCCATTCCAACCCTCCCTCCTTAAAGTTCTACCTCATCATTTTATTATTCAGTCAAACTAGATCTGCAGGGAGCCTAAGAGTCCACCTTAGCCTTTTAGAGATAAGGGACACTAGGTCTAGAGGGAACATGACCTGCGCAGACTCAGTCAGGCCTCTGGCTCCCAGTCCAGGACACATCCAATCCTTCTGACTGATAAGCCTCACTTAAGGGCAAGACCCTCAAGGAACCACTTGACAAGGGCACAAATGTATCTTTTGTGGTTGGGCAGAACGTGGTTTCTGCCTTCTAAAACTCCTTAGTTTCCTAGAGGAATCTCTTAACTCTTTAGCACTCTATGCAGGCAGCCACCACACCATCCATGCAAAGCATCTTCCCTGAAAGCCTGTCCCCTCAAAGGACTGAAGGGATACTTACTGCCAGGAAGGCCCAGGTTCTCCATTTGAGGATCCATACCGTTGAGACTTGTTACCAGGCCCATGGCTTGGCAAAGAATGAACTCCCCCACTAATCTGTCCACCAATGGGAGTCTTTGGAAGGCCCAAGCCCCATTGTTGCCTAAAGATGATGTCACTGGGTTCTGAGCACTGGGAATTCTAGGGTTGTTGCTTGGGGAGTGGCTCTGAGTTGATGGAAGGAATGGACTCCATCTTGTGGCATCTCATGAGCATAGTTCTCTTCCATCAAATACTGGTCCACCCCAGAACTGTTCCCAGAATTCTCTGTTCCCAACTTCTTATGGTGAAATCACAAAACACCCGCCAGGAAAGGACCCTCATGAGTTTATATTTATATTATTGGTGTTAGGGAGTCATTTCTGGATACCTTTCTAAGTCGGGAGTTGGGGAGGGAGTACAGTGAACATTAGGGAGACCTGCCCTCAAGAAGTTCGTGACCAAGCTGTGAGGGAAAAAACTGTTTAGGGGAACCAAGTGGTCAAAACCTGCTTCTTTGGCTCCTACATCTCTCTTTTGCTTCTTCAACAAGGTCTGGGAAAGTTTTTTCTCACCATCATCAGGCCTGGTGGGAGCTCTCCCCTTTGAGGTTGCGCATCTCCTTCCAGCTCCATCTCCCTCCCCATCCCTCATATACCTTTCCCTTCTGGTCAGGTCAGATTCCCCAGTGACCCTGTGTATTCACCTCTGGAGTTTGGCTCATGCTGCTCCTTCACTCAGTAGTGCCTCTCCACATTTCCATCACTGAACACCTCTTTATATTCCCAGGTGGTCAACCATCCCTACTCTCAGGAAAATAGTCCTTTCCGTTGATTTCCCAGAACCACATTATCTCCAGTTGGAAGAGACTTGGAGAGTTGTCTAGTCACATCAGATGCTTGAGTACTGAGGGAGAACTTTCCTACTCAGCAACCAGTCCCCAAGAGTTCCTTTGACTCAGGGACTTGCTTACCATCTCCTGAGGCAGCTTGCTTCATTTATGAACAGCTCAAGTAGAAAGCCATTTCCTAATCAAGGCTAGCTCAGCCTTCTAGTAGGTTGTACCACAGCTCCTGACTCAGCCCCTTGGCACTATTAAGTTACCCCCATCTTTATCGGTAGTCAGAATGATCCTTTTAAGAATAGATGGTGTTACTCTGCTCAAACATACAGTGACTTTCCCTATCACTCAGATTGCTTCTTGCAGGCTGCAGGTGAGCCTGGAAATGTCTTAGTCTCTCACCCTGGGGACCAGGTGTGCTCTCACTGTACAGTGACTGATGAATTTCTAATGGCCTGTTTAGGACCTTTGAAGAAAGGCAAGAGAAGAAATACTCAGGTGGCTGCTGTTGCAGTGGTTGCCATTGATCCAATGTTTTGCCAGTGGACCTCAGATTCCTGCAGGCTGCCTGGGCAGGAGCCAGGATGTGACCACATAGAATATCAGAAAGGGGAGCTGTGTCTATTCCCTGGTACCCACTTCTGTTCAGCATACCCACATTCAGCTCATTAAAGTTTAGGGGGCTGCAGAGATAGCTCAGTTGGTACAGTGCTTGCCTCACAAGCACAAGGCCTGGGTTCAATCCACAGCACCACAAAAAGAAAAAAAAAAACACTCAAAAGTTTAGGAGCTGTGGTTTTGTATTTACAATTATCGAAAAAGAAAGACAGGAATTACAACACCCAAACATTTCAGATCCAATAAAGTTAGACATGCTGGGTGTCATGAGGAATCAGACTTGTGCTCAGAAGTAGCCCAGCAAAGTAAAAGCAAAGTACTTCTGCAGAAGGGTGTGCTACCAAATAAGGTCTGCAGAGCAATCACACCTGGGTGGGCAGTCCACCTGTTTTATTCCTAAGGCAACTCTGACCCTTGACCTGATAGAAGGAACTCAGGTGTACAATCTATGCAATTAGTTAATTGAGTTATTGAAAGAAATATACCTTCAGTTTTTCCTACCTCCCTCTGTTATCTTGTGGTGGGAAAGCATTCTTAGGGTGCATGCATTCTGACACCTGTATACCTCTTACTTAGCTAAGTTACTCTTTCTTAACAGAGATTTCTATCTCTGTTGGTCAGACCAATCCTTTACCCTACCTGTTTGTCAAAGCGATGTTCAGGTGATGGACTTTGGATCTGCCACAGGCATGGGCTCCGGTGCCATTGTGTCACTTTAGATTCTGCTATTTGTCCTCTGGCTGCCTTTTTTTTATATCCCAATATAACACTTAAATACTAGGCTAAATATTATATTCTGAAAATAGACCACTGGACATTCTATTTCTCACAAGAAGAAACTGAGAAAAGATTTGAACAACTTGATCCTTAATAAGAAGTGAACATCATGCTGGAAGGGAATCATGGGAAAGTCTGTGGCCAAGACAGAAGCTGAGCCTGATGGGCTGGGATGAGTTACAACTGTGGTCATGGGATGTAGGTGCACACACAGACATAACTGAACTTAAGGATGCTCGTTCCACTTAACAGATGAGGAAACTGAGACACAGGGCAGAACATGTGTTTCCAAGGCTGCCCACCAGTTAACAGAGCCAAGACTAATTTTGGATCTGGTATTCTTCCCACTGTACTTGAAAGGCATGCGTCCACAGCATCACATCAAAGGAAATGGAAGCAGCCTTGCTGGTGTTTCTGGGGAAATAGTTGAATCTCTTAATAATATAAAAGCACACAAGTGACTGCAAATGACTGAAGACTGTGTATAAGGTGAGAGGCAAAGCCACAGAGAGGGAACTGAGGGTTCACTGGATGCTTCTGTTGGTGTCCAGGAGGCAAACTGCTCTGGATTCTCTGTCTTGATGTCAATTGTTTTTCTAACTTTTTCCTACTCTCCTTCAATATACACCTTCAATATGCCTTTTTAATATGTTCCCTTCATTTAAAAAACAATGTTTCTATGGGTAAAATTCTAAATATGATTTTAATTCATTTTAATTCATTTTAAGTTAAAAATGAGATCATAAACTTTCATTCTATTCTATTCATTACTTAACCTCAAAGCATCAATTAAAACAAGAAATGAAGATGACAAAAGTTAATCATGTTTAGTCACAATAAAATCCTAATACCTCCTGGGCAACTACCTCACCCAGATGCACAATGAGGAGCACATAAAATGAAGAAGCACAATAATTGCAGAGAAAATGTTAGAGGACAACAAGGACCCAGGTGCAGGCAGCTCCAGAACATCCCAAGTCCTGAGCAGGCCCCACTGTGAGAGCTCCACAGCCTTTGTCAGCTTGAGGGGGAATGTTCATGCCCTAATTTATGACTCTGACAAACAAGAGAGCCTGTTGCCTTTCATGCACCCATCGAAACAAGGGATACTTAAAATCCATACCATACATCACACTTTCATGGCTGTGCTGAGGTAATCAGAGCCTTGTAATACCTCACCAGGTGTGTTTCTTCCTTCAGATGTGAATCATGTAATGATTCAGAAGCTCTATTATTGTCTTCAAAGTGACCTGCTATTTTTTGGAAACAGTCATTTGCTGACCTGTCTTGTCACTGGGGTGAGTCTACTGCCTTCAGCAATCTTCACTCCCTAAGTGATGCCTTTTTCACAAAGCGACCACCTGACTTGCCTGCAGCACCAGTGTCTATTGTCTGAGGATAACCTAGGGGTTCCCCAGGACCATAACTGCCAGCTGGGCCCATGCCACCTCACTCGCATAACTTAGGAGAAACTTTAAAATGCTGAGTACTAACATTTCCATCTTTACCTATCACAAGCCATGACAGAGAGACAGAGTCCTAGAGGATGGGTCCCCAGGAAAGGACTGAGCCCTGGTGGAGTTCCAGGCTCACCGCAACAGTGAATTACATGTGTGGCTATCTCACATGTGAAATGTAGAGCAGCAAGCTCAAGGGAGAGCAGAGCTATGTTCACCAGGGCCGGGCAGTTGTGGGAGAGTGGATCAAAGGACAAGCTCAGCTACACCAGAGGAGCCGGATGGTGATCCATTGCAAGAGGGGCAACTGCCAAATAAAAATGCATCCTACACTTCAAAACTGCCAAGAGTAGAATTTAAACTTTTCACCACAAAACAGCAAGCATGTGAAGCATAAATATGTTCATCACTCTGATTGTAAACATGCATGAAAGTATCGCACCCATCCATATATGCAATTATTATGTCAATTAAAATGAATTTTAAGGAATTAATTAGTTGGACAAAGAGATTCTAAAAGAGTGACTTAAATTTAATGAACTCACAAAAAAGTAGTTAGGAGAAAGTGCTAATCAAGAGAGAGAAGTTGCCTAAAGAATGGTGGACACCACATAGTGCCTGCTATGTGCTGGGGCTCTCCCACCTGAGTGCACTGTGGGATGCTGGCTACACAGTGCCCTGGCCACAGGGCCATTAGTATTCCAGCTTTGAGTCAGAGAAATGTGGCTGCAGGGGAGAAGTCACTTTAGAGGTTCCCAGAGTGAGCATGGCCTTGGAGCTTGAGCACACATCCCTGCCTGGCACAGAGGAGCTGAGAGCCTGTGGCTGCTCTGACCTGAGCTGGGTCAAGGTGCAACACAGCAGGGTGAAGCTGTGTGACAGACACTGGTCCAGTCCTGTTTTCTAATCCCAATATCCATCCAATCTTGGTTTCTAATCTCACTCTCCAATCACGGGGTCCTCGGAGAAGTGGTCAATTCTAGGGTTGCAGCAGACAGCATGAAATGGATCTGAGCACTGCATCATGCCAGAAAGTCAGAGAACATCCAACCAAGAAAGTTCAGAGCACATGGACAAGCAGGAGCAATTGGAAGGATGGAATGGAGGATGCTATGGATTTATAACCCAGGTGCAGAAATACATGATTCCATAAATGAGTAAATGAGGGAGAGGAGGCAAACTTTACTTGGAAAAGATCTTCAATTAGCATATGAAGATACTCCCTCCAAGAAGGGGAGTGCTTGACTGAGACTGGCAGTCACAGAAGAGATGGAGACAAGAATGGAACACTGCCTTAGCAAGCCATGAAGGGTGACAGCACCAGGCACCCCTGACACAATGTAAAATTTTCCCACACCCCTGGACTGGAGAACATTCCACAGAATACCCCGCCTACTCCTCAAGGATATGAAACACAGGGAGAAGGGAGGGTCACAGACTACAGAAGGAAGGACTGGTGACAACCAAATGCAGCTGGAGCCATTGGTGGGACTCTGGGACAGGAAGCAGCACTCATGGTAATCAGTAGCATCTGAGTTTCATCTGGTTCTGAATAATAGCAACAAGTCTATATCAGCTCTCAATTGTGCAAATGCCCTGGGGAAGTGAGAGGTGATGGGAAGGAGCATGTCCTGAGGGCTGTGCAGGGTCTCTGTCTTGTCTTCACATTCTCAGGAGAGCTCAGATTATTCAAAACAAAAGGCTGTTTTTGTTTAGGTAATACAATAAGTATAAACTAAGAAGATGGTGGGGAGATCAGTGGTCATGGGGTCAGGGAAGCATATGTGACTGATAGAAGACCAGTCATGGGGCACACATGTCCTTGCACCTGCCAAAATGGTCCTGTGACTTGGGTAGGTTGAATGTGTTCCCAAAGGCTCAGCATTGGAAGCTTGTTCCATTGAGTCAGTGTTGGGGTACTGAAGAGTTGAGTTTTAGTGGGGACACTGAGGTCACCGTGCTGTGGTCTCAAAGGGATCAGCACAGTTCTTGTGGAATCCCAGTGAGTTCTCTTGAATGCAAGCTCTTAGTAATGAGTCCCTTTTTGAGCTCTGGTTCCTTCTTGTGGTATGAGCTCCCCTCACATGCATTTCTGCTGTTGTGATGCTATCCTCCCCAGAGCCAGGCTGAGCTGCCATCAGCCCCATGTCTGGAACCTTCAAAATGAACCTAAGTGAGCCTCTCTTCTCTATAAATCACCAAGCCTCAGGCATTACATTACAGAAAAAGAAAACAGACTACTACCCCATAGAATGAACCACAGTAAGAGTGAACCCGAGTGTGTAGTGTGGCCTCTGGGTAACTCTGTCATGTCAGTGCAGGCCCACATATGTGTTTCATTCTGTGAGGATATTAATTTGGGAGAAAGGTACTACATGAATGCGTGCAAGGCTGAAATTCCCCTGAAAGAATTCCCTAGTTTTAGTTTATGTTTGCTTTATAGCAGAAAAGCTTCAATAGTTGAGAATATTTTATCTCTTACTGTTATTAGGTCAATACAAATTTCATGATGTTTTCTTGTGTTTCCCTAAGGTGGTACTAACAATCCAACATGTTGTCAGTAAGCCACAGGTCCACTAGCAAGTTCCCATGGCAGCAGAACCAGGACAAGTGGGAATTTTTGTTGTGTTATTTTTGCTTCTCTGTCATGTAGGTTGCTGTCACAGGATTGTTGAATTGAGCGGTGCACTGGCAATTCTGGAAACATTCTTGGTGACAGTGGGCATAGACAGAATTTCTGGTATTTGAGTTTTATTTTGTTAACCAGCATTCACTTATCTTCCAGGTATAGTAATTATTTTTGTTCAGCAATGTGGCTTTCAGGAAAGATTTGAATAAAGGTTGAATATCTTAAACCACATCTTATAAAATTAGACTTTAAAGAAGAGTTTTATGTCTACAGCAAAATTGAGAGGAAAGAACACATTCTCTTTCATATACCACTGCACCCATCCATGCAGAGCCTTTTCCCCAAATTTATATCCTCACAGGATGGTGCACATATGTGGGCCTGCACTAACATGACACAGTCACCCACAGGTCACTCTACATACTAGGGGTTCACTCTTGGTGTGTTTCATTCTATGGAGTAGTTGTTTTCTTTTTCTGTAATGCAATGCCTGAGGCTTGGTGACTTATAGAGAAGAGAGGACTCACTTAGGTTCATTTTGAAGGTTCCAGACATGGGGCTGATGGCAGCTCAGCCTGGCTCTGGGGAGGATAGCATCACAACAGCAGAAATGCATGTGAGGGGAGCTCATACCACAAGAAGGAACCAGAGCTCAAAAAGGGACTCATTACTAAGAGCTTGCATTCAAGAGAACTCACTGGGATTCCACAAGAACTGTGCTGATCCCTTTGAGACCACAGCACAGTGACCTCAGTGTCCCCACTAAAACTCAACTCTTCAGTACCCCAACACTGACTCAATGGAACAAGCTTCCAATGCTGAGCCTTTGGGAACACATTCAACCTACCCAAGCCACAGGACCAGGTTGGCAGGTGCAAGGACACGTGTGCCTCATGACCCGTGTTCCATCAGTCAGAAATGCTTCCCTGACCCCATGACCTCTGACTCTCTTCCATCTCCTTAGTATATACTTATATTTCCTAAACAAAAGAGTCTTTTGTTTTGAATAATCTGAGCTCTCCTGAGACTGTGAAGACAAGACAGAGAACCTGCACAACCCTCAGGACATGCTCCTTTCTGTCACCTCTCACTTCCCCAGGGCTTTGCACAGCTGAGAATTGATATTGGCTTGTTGCTATTATTCAGAACCAGATGAAACTCAGATGCTACTGATTACCATGAGTGCTGCTTCCTGTCCCAGAGTCCCACCAATGGCTCCAGCTGCATTTGGTTGTCACCAGTCCTCCCTTCTGTAGTCTGTGACCCCCATTTCTCCCTGTGTTTCATAACCTTGACGAATAGGCTGGGTGTTCTGTGGAATGTCCTCCAGTACAAAAGTGTGGAATATTCTTTCATTGTGTCAGAGGTGCCTGGTGCTGTCAACCTTCATGGCTTGCTAAGGCAGTGTCCTGTTCTTGTCCCTACCTCTTCTGTGGCTGCCAGTCTCAGTCAAGCCCTCCCCTTCTTGGAAGGAGTATCTGCATATATTGAAAATCCTTTCCAAGTAAAGTTTGCCTCCTCTCCCTCATTTATTCATTGGAATCATGTATTTCTGCACCTGGGTTATAAATCCATAGCATCCTCCATTCCATCCTTCCAATTGCTCCTGCTTGTCCATGTGCTCTGAACTTTCTTGGTTGGATGTTCCCTGACTTTCTGGCATGATGCAATGCTCAGATCCATCTCATGCTGTCTGCTCCAGCCCTATAATTGACCACTTCTCCGAGGACCCTGTGATTGGAGAGTAAGATTAGAAAACAAGATTGGGTGGCTATTGGGATTAGAAAACAGGACTGGACCAAGACTGGTCCTCCAGTGTCTGTCACACACTTTCACTCTGCTGTGTTGAGCCTTGACCCAGCTCAGGTCAGAGCAGCCACAGGCTCTCAGCTCCTCTGTGCCAGGCAGGGATGTGGGCTCAAGCCCCAAGGCCAGGCTCACTCTGGGAGCCTCTAATGTGACTTCTCCCCTGCAGCCTCAATTCTCTGACTCAAAGCTGGAATACTAATGGCCCTGTGGCCAGAGCCACTGGGTAGCCAGCATCCCACAGTGCACTCAGGTGGGAGAACCCCAGCACATAGCAGGCACTATGCGGTGCCCACCATGTCTTCAACACAGGCAACTTCTCTCTGATTGTTTAAAAAAACTTTTCTTCATTGGCACTTCTCTTTACTATTTTTTTTTCTGGTTTCATTAAATTTAAGCTATTCTTTTGGAATCTCTTTGTTCAACTAATTTATTTTTTAAAATTCATTTCAATTACATAATAATTGCATATATGGATGGGTGCAATATTTTCATTCATGTTTACAACGTGAAATTGTTAAACTAGAGTGATCAACACATCTATGTTTCACATACTTGCTGTTTTGTGGTGAAAAAGCTAAATTCTACTCATTGGAAGTTTTGAAGTGTAGGATGCATTTTTATCTGGAAGTCACCCCTCTTGCAATGGATCACCATCCGGCTCCTCTGGTGTAGTTGGGCTGCTCCTTTGATCCACTCTCCCGCAACTCCCCAGCCCTGGTGAACATAGCTCTGCTCTCCCTTGAGTTTACTGCTCTACATTTCACGTGTGAGGCACAGGTATCTCACTGTTGCAGTGAGCCTGGAACTCCCCCAGGGCTCAGTCCTTTCCTGGGGACCCATCCTGTGGTCCCCTTTCTCTCTATCCTGGCTTGTGATAGGTAAAGTTGGAAATAACAGTGCTCGACCTTTTAAAGGTTCTACTAGGTTATGTGAGTGTGGTGGCATGGGTCTGGCTGGCAGTCATGGTTCTGAGTAACCCCTCCATGATTCTCAGATGAGACACACTGGTGCTGCATGCAAGTCAGCTGTTCCCCTTTGCAAAAGGCATCACTTAGGGAGTGAAGATTGCTGAAGGCAGTAGACTCACCCCAGTGACAAGACAGGTCAGGGAACTACTGTTTCCAGAATATAGCGGGTCATTTTGCAGGCAATGGTAGAGCTTCTGAATCATGACATGACTCACATCTGAAGGAGGAAACACCTGGTGAGGTATTACAAGGCTCCGATTACCTCAGCACAGCCAGAAAAGTGAGTTCTATCTAGACAGTAAGCCTGGGGCATGGATGCTACATATCCATTGTTCCAATGGATGCATGAAAGGCAGTAGTCTCCCTCACTTGTCAGAGTCATAAATTAGGGCATGGACATTCCCCCTGAAGCTGAGGATGGCTGTGGAACTCTCACAGTGGGGCCTGCTCAGGACTTGGGATATTCTGGAGCTGCCTGCACCTGGGTCCTTGTTGTCCTCTGACATTTTCTCTGCTATTATTGTGCTTCTTCATTTCATGTGTTCCTCATTGTGCATCTGGGTGAGGAGGTTGCCCAGGAGGTATTAGGATTTCATTGTGACTAAACATGATTAAATTTGTCACATTTCCTTGTTGTTTTAATTGATGCTTTGAAGTTTACTTAAGTAATTAATAGAATTAAAGATTATGATAATCTCATTTCATTGACTTAAAATGGATTAAAATCTTATTTAGAATTTTACCCACACAAACATTACCATGTTTTTTAAATGAAGGGAGCATATTAAAGAGGTGTATTGAAGGTGCATATTGAAAGAGTAGGAAAAGGGTAGATTAACAATTGACATCAAGACAGAGAATCCAGATCAGTTTGACTCCTGGACACCAACAGAAGCATCCAGTGAGCCCTCAGTTCCCTCTTTGTGGCTTTGCCTTCCCCCTGAGTGCACAATCATCAGTCATTTGCAGTCACTTGTCTGCTTTTACATTATTAAGAGATTCAACTACTTCCCCAGCAACACCAGCATCACTGCTTCCATTTCTTTTGATATGATGCTGTGGACACAAGAATTTCAAGTACAGTGGGAAGAATAGCAGATCCAACATCAGTCCTGGCTTTGTCAACTGGTTGGCAGCCTTGGACACACATGTTCTTTCCTGTGCCTCAGTTTCCTCATCTCTCCAGTGGAATCAGTGTCCTTAAGTTCAGTTATGTCTCTGTGTGTATGCACCTACATCCCATGATCACAGCTGTAACTCATCCCAGCCCACCAGGCTCAGCTTCTGTCTTGGCCACAGGCTTTCCCATGATTCTCTTCCTGCAGGCTCTTCCAATGTTCGCTCTTATTAAGGATCAAGTTGTTCAAATCTTTTCTCAGTTTCTTCTTGTGAGAAATAGAAAGTCCAGTGGTCTATTTTCAGATTACAGTATTTAGCCTTAAGTGTTACATTGAGATGTAAGAAAGGCAGCCAGAGGGGGAATAGCAGAATAGAAAGTTGCACAATAGCTCCAGAGCCCATGGATGTGGCAGATCCAAAATCCATCACCTGAACATCCCCTTGACAAACAGGTGGGGGAAGGGGTCAGTCTGACCAACAGATAGAAACCTCTCTGTTAAGACAGAGTAACTTAGCTAAGTAAGAGCTAAATACGTGTCAGAATGCATGCAGCACAAGAATGCTTTCATTCCACAACAGAGCAGTGTGAGGGAGGAACAACTGAAGGTATATTTCTTTAAATATCTCAATTAGCCAAATGTCAGAGCTGCATTAGAGATAAAAGCAGGTGGACTGCCCACCCAGGTATGATTGCACTGCAGACCTTATTTGGTAGCACCCCCTTCTGCAGAAGTACTTTGCTTTTACTTTGCTGGGCTACTTCTGAGCACAAGTCTGATTCCTCATGACACCCTGGGATGTCAAACATTCTCGGATCTGAAAAGTTGGGTGTTGTAATTCCTGTCTTTCTTTTTCTGATGACCATAAATGAAAACCACAGCTCCTAAACTTTGATGAGCTGAATGTGGGTATGCTGAACAGAAGTGAACAACAGGGAATAGGCATAGCTCCCCTTCCTGATATTCATTGTGGTCACACCCTGGCCCAGGAAGCCTGCAGGAATCTGAGGTCCACTGGCAAACCTCTGGATCAATGGCAACCACTGCAACAGCAGCCACCTGAGTATTTCTTCTCTTGCCTTCTTCACAGGTCCTAAACCGACCAATAGAAATTCATCAGTCACTGTAAAGGAGAGCACACCTGGTCCCCAGGGTGAGAGACTAAGACATTTCCAGGGTCCCCCTGCAGTTTGCAGGAAGCAATCTGAGGGGGGGGGGGAGTCACCGTATGTTTGAACAGAGTAACACCATCTATTCTTAAAAGGATCATTCTGGCTACTGATACAGGTGGGAGTAACTGAATAGTGCCAAGGAGCCAAGTCAGGACCAGTGGTACAACCTACTGGGAGGCTGAGTTAGCCTTGATTAGGAAATGAATTTCAATCTGAGATGGTGATAAATGAAGCAAGCTGCCTCAGGAGGTGGTAAGCAAGTCCCTGTGTCAAAAGAACTTTGGGGGACTAGTTACTGAGTAGGGAAGTTGTGCACTCAGTACTCAAGCATCTGAAAGGAGTTGGATTAGACAACTCTCCAAGTCTCTTCTAACTGGAGATAATGTGGTTCTGGGAAATCAACTAAATGCACTCTTTGCCTCAGAGTAGGGACAGCTGACCACCTGGGAAGATAAGGAGGTGTTCAGTGGTGGAAATGTGGGAGAGGCATTACTGAGGGAAGAAAAGCATGATCTAGACTCCAGAGGTGAATAAACAGGGTCTTTGGGGAATCCAGCATACCAAGAAGGGAAAGGTATATGAAGGATGGGGAGGGAGATGAAGTTAGAAGGAGATGCACGACCTCATAGGGGAGAGCTCCCACAGGGCCTGATGATGCTGAGAAAACACTTTACCAACCCTTGTTGAAGAAGCAAAAGAGAGACTGTAGGAGTCAAAGAAGCAGGTATTGGTTCCCCTGAACAGTTTTTTTTTTTTTTGTTTTGTTTTTTTTCCCTGACAGCTTGGTCACAAACTTCTTGAGGGCAGGTCTGCCCACTGTTCACTGTGCTTACTGCCCAACTCCCCACTGGAAAATATATCCCGAAATGGCTTCCTAACAACCAACAATATAAGTGTGTGAGGGCCCAATTCTGGTGACTGTTTTCACTTCACCATAAGAACTTGGCAACACAATTCTGGGATGGACCAGTATTTGATGGAAGAGAACTATGCTCTGAGATGCCACAGATGGAGTCCCTTCCTTCCATCAACTCAGAGCCACTCCACAAGCACCAGCCCTGGAATTCCCACTGCTCAGAACCCAGGTGACATCATCTTTAGGCAACAGTGGGGCTTGGGCCTTCCAAAGACTCCCATTGGTGAACAGATTAGTGGGGCAGTGGATTCTTTGCCAAGCCATGGGCCTGGTAACAAGTATCAACGGTATGGATCCTCAAATGGAGAACCTGGGCCTTCCTGGCAGTATCCCTTCAGTCCTTTGAGCGTGGGGACGAACTTTCAGGGAAGATGCTTTGCATGGATGGGGTAGTGGTTGCCTGAAGAGTAAAAAGACAGACTCCTCTAGGAAACTAAGGAGTTTTAGCAGGCAGAAACCATGTTCTCCCAGCCAGAAAAGTTACATTTGTGCCCTTGTCAAGTGGTTCCTTGAGGGTCTTGCCCTTAAATCAGTTTATCAGTCTGAGGGATTGGATAGGTCCTGGATTGGGAGTCAGAAGGCCTGAGTCTGAGCAGTTCATGTTCCCTCTAGACCTAGTGTCCCTTATCTCTAAAAGGTAAACATGGACTCTGAGACTCCCTGCAGAACCAGCTTTAACTGAATAATAAAATGATGAGGTAGGTCTCGAAAAAGGGAGGGAGAGAATGGATGGATGAATGAGCCAAATCAAGAGAGGAATGAGAAATAGTTCAGGTCCCAAGCCAGAGCTATCAGTCAGCTGCCTCTTTTCTTTCTTTTACTGCCTCAGCCTGGGACTCACTGTACTTTGGACTCATGGGGCTGTGTTGTGGAGTAACCAGCGGCTGCATTATATTTATTCACTGGAGGAAGAAGCTGTGGCAGGAGAGGCGTGCCCAGCATTGGGTGGAACTGATGAACGCTTCCACCTTCACTTACAGCCCACTCTGTACTGGACAAATACACAGAGATGCCATAGTATCAATGCAGCTATCAAAATAGGCCCTCCCACAGCTGAGATGAAAGTCCACATTCAAGGTTGTCTGTAGGAGTCAGACATCCCTGAAAGCAGGGGTTATGGCCTCAGAGGCAGCAGCCCCAGGGCAGAGACCCCTGTTGCTATGTAAGCTGCTCTGGTGGTCTCACAGCAGCCCCTATCTAAACAGATGCCACAGCACCAGACCAGATCCCCATTCCTGATTCCCATCTTTCAGGAGATACTTTTTGCCCCACCCCTCCACAAAATGCCTCCCATGCTGGAACACTCTGCCTCCAACCTGTTGGACATCTATCCTGAAAGGAATGTCCACTACCATCCCCTTCCCACACTGGCCCTAGAGTGAACTGTTTCAATGCGAAGATTTTTGCTTCATATTTGTAGCCTCCACTCACTGCAGGTGGGAGCTTTAGGTACCAGGGGTATGAGTAGAAAATGGAGCTAACCTCACAACAGTCATGTTGACCCAGAGGGCCCACTTGGATGTTACGTTATTTAAGATTTTTGAAAAGTCAGTTTGTTGAGTCTCATTTGCCATTAGGAGTTCAATGTCCTTCCCCTGTTTGATGGTGTCACAAGTCTAACCAATTCAATGAGAACTGGAGGTTGGGTTTAAAGAAACACATTAAATCAATACTTGTGGATGAGCTCAATTTCCTCCATTCAAACATGTGCAAGACCCTGGGCTAAGTCCCCAAAGGCACTGCTGTTCTGCAGGATGGTAAGTACAACTGTCACAAGAATGACAGTTGCTGAGGGCTCACAGGTATGGCAAACCACAATGACTATGCCACTGGTCAAACAAACCATCATGAGGCCCATGAACCACACCACACTCTGGGCTGAATGGCTGATATCTATGATGTATTAAATCTTAGGTCATTGTCTCTCTGAATTGTTTCTAACAGAAGAGCAATGCAAAATGGCTATCATGATTCTTGTCTTACTGATGAAGAGACAGGTTCCAAGGGCATATGTCATTAGTTTTGTTTGTTTGTTTTTGCTGAGCCACTTCTCCAATTTGTATCTGCCTGGCCTTAATGCCCCTGGTCTTTCCACCATACCCCATGGTATCCTTTCCCTAATCATGTCTTGGTGGTGAATGCTTTAGTGTTTGCAGAGTGTCATCAGTTTTGTCCACATAATGGCTTAGAGGAAGGGCTGATGCATCCATAGTATATTTTTTAGAGATCCATGGCTACACAAAAGTGAAGAGTCCCCTGTCACTCTATTACATGGGAATACCTTTTATACTTTCTGGAAATGGTTCTAAAAGGAGAGAGAAATATATTTATGAGCCATTTGGCTCCACCTTAAAGATGAGAAAGCCTGGTTCGGACACAAAAATTTTACCATTTACTTTATAAATGAGCAACCCACTCACCATAGTTGCTCCAAATTTTAAACGTAGATTTCCCTGAGTGGAATGACCAGTTTTTTACTATTTTGTGGAAGAGTATGTGTGTGGGTGTGTGTGTGTGTTTAACAGAGCGATTGCGATTCTCGCTCAGCACTTAGTAAAACAGTTAATTTCTTTCTTTCTTTCTTTTTTTTTTTTTTCTCTGTGGGCTGATGGGTTTAGGTCCAGAAACTGAAAAGAAAGCCTTAGCCCTATCTTTATGACCTCTGTCTAGCAATCGCTTTTAAGCTCTTTTTTAAATATTTTTTTTAAGGTAAGCAAGAACTTTCTTTTCCCTTTTATAAACATGATCTTATATTGTAACTCAAAATATAAAATGGGGCTACGTGGATCTTCTCTGGTTGAACAGGGGCAGAAGTCCACTTGTTCCACACCTTGTCCACTCAGTCTTGCCCATTTCAACCCTGCACATGCCTAAAGCCCAAGATCTACAGTCTTCACTAGAACATTGCATTGTGCCCACCATCTGTTAGCCCTTGCTTTCAAAGAAGGAAGGAATCCATAAACATAAGGATCAAGGCAGATTTTTTTGTTCTCTTAAGAACCAGGGGAGGTGGGAGAGACTTTAGTAAAACACAGTGAAAGAAGAAGGAAATGTTTAGAAATAGTAAAATGGCTCTTATCACTGATATGAAATGAAGCTCAAATGAAGTCATGAAAACCTTGAATTTACTCACCAAACAGAACCAAAATTGCTTATGTGTGACCAATATAGCTCCACTAGAACAAAGTAGATTTGTATTTCTTAATATGAGAAAACAAGGGAGGTTAGGTTCATATAACAAACAACACATGCTCTATAAGTCTCAGGAAAGCCATATGTGGTCCAGTTTGGTTATGAAAGAAACCACATCTTGTTGGTATTGGTAAGCAAGCCAATGAGGTGTGCAGCAAGCAATGGGTGTCACTAAAACAACTCAACAGGCCATTACACATATGAGTCCATCATAGTCAAAATCCTCATCTGTAACTGCAGGACCAGCAAGGGGGGTGGTAGGGGTTATGTCTAGCAACTGCAAAGAAAGGAAACTACAGCAGAATGCAAAACAGCCAGCAGCAGGGGAAGGGTGTCCACTGCTCAGCTTTGTTGCCTCAGATCCATTCCTGAGTGCCAGGTACTCTGGAGTCTGGAGTCATCTTTTTTTTTTTTTTTTTTTACATTTACATAGGGTAATGATGTTTTATTTTTCCCCTCCCCCCACCCCTTCCACCCCTCCCACCCCTCTTTTCCCTCTACACAGTCCTTCTTTCCTTCATTCTTGCCGCTCTCCTTAGCCTAACTCTAAACCTAACCCTAAACCTAATGCTAGCCCCTCCCACCCCCCATTATATGTCCTCATCCGCTTATCAGCGAGATCATTTGTCCTTTAGTTTTTTGAGATTGGCTTATCTCACTTAGCATGATATTCTCCAATTTCGACCATTTGCCTACAAATGCCATAATTTTATCATTCTTCATTGCGGAGTAATATTCCATTGTATAAATATGCCACAGTTTCTTTATCCATTCATCAACTGAAGGGCATCTAGGTTGGTTCCACAATCTGGCTATGGTGAATTGAGCAGCAATGAACATTGATGTGGCTGTATCTCTGTAGTATGCTGATTTTAAGTCCTTTGGGTATAGGCCAAGGAGTGGGAGAGCTGGGTCAAATGGTGTTTCCATTCCAAGCTTTCTGAGGAATCTCCACACTGCTTTCCAGAGTGGCTGCACTAATTTGCAACCCCACCAGCAATGTATGAGTGTTCCTTTTTCACCACATCCTCGCCAACACCTACTGTTGCTTGTATTCTTGATAATCGCCATTCTAATTGGGGTGAGATGAAATCTTAGGGTAGTTTTGATTTGCATTTCCCTTATTACTAGGGATGTTGAACATTTTTTCATATATCTGTTGATTACTTGTACATCTTCTTCTGTGAAGTGTCTGTTCATTTCCTTAGCCCATTTGTTGATTGGATTATTTGTATTCTTTGTGTAGAGTTTTTTGAGTTCTTTATAGTTTCTGGAAATTAGCGCTCTATCTGAGGTATGGTTGGCAAAGATATTCTCCCACTCTGTAGGCTCTCTCTTCACATTTCTGATAGTTTCCTTTGCTGAGAGAAAGCTTTTAAGTTTGAATCTATCCCAGTTGTTGATTCTTGCTTTTATTTCTTGTGCTATGGGAGTCCTGTTAAGGAAATCTGATCCTGAGCCAACAAGTTCAAGATTTGGACCTACTTTTTCTTCTATAAGATGCAGGGTCTCTGGTCTGATTCTGAGGTCCTTGATCCATTTTGAGTTGAGTTTTGTGTAGGGTGAGAGATAGGGGTTTAATTTCATTCTATTGCATATGGTTTTCCAGTTTCCCCAGCACCATTTGTTGAAGAGGCTATCTTTTCTCCATTGCATATTGTTGGAACCTTTGTCTAGTATGAGAAAATTGTATTTATTTGGGTTTGTGTCCATGTCCTCTATTCTGTACCATTGATCTACCTGTCTATTTTGGTACCAATACCATGCCGTTTTTGTTACTATTGCTTTGTAGTAGAGTTGAAGATCTGGTATTGCAATACCCCTGCTTCGCTCTTGCTACTGAGGATTGCTTTAGCTATTCTAGGTTTTTTATTCTTCCAGATGAATTTCATAATTGCTTGCTCTATTTCTGCAAGGTACATCATTGGGATTTTAATTGGAATTGCATTGAATCTGTATAGCACTTTAGGTAGTATGGCCATTTTGACAATATTAATTCTGCCTATCCAGGAACATGGGAGATCTTTCCATCTTCTAAGGTTTTCTTGAATTTCTTTCTTTAGTGTTCTGTAGTTCTCATTGTAGAGGTCTTTCACCTCTTTTGTGAGATTGATTCCCAAGTATTTTATTTTTTTCGATGCTATTGTGAATGGGGTAGTTTTCCTAATTTCTCTTTCTGAAGATTCATCACTTATGTATAAAATTGCATTGGATTTATGAGCATTGATCTTGTAACCTGCTACTTTACTGAATTCACTTATGAGTTCTAAAAGTTTTCTGGTGGAATTTCCAGGTTCCTCTAAATATATAATCATGTCATCAGCGAACAGGGATAGTTTGAGTTCTTCTTTTCCTATTCGTATCCATTTAATTTCTTTGGTTTGTCTGATTGCTCTGGCTAGAGTCTCAAGGACGATGTTGAATAGAAGTGGTGAAAGAGGGCATCCCTGCCTTGTTCCAGTTTTTAGGGGGAACGCTTTCAGTTTTTCACCATTTAGAATGATATTAGCCATGGGCTTAGCGTAGATTGCCTTTATAATGTTTAGGAATGTTCCCATTACCCCAATTTTTTCTAGTGTTTTGAGCATGAAGGGATGCTGTATTTTATCAAATGCTTTTTCTGCATCTATTGAAATAATCATGTGATTCTTAACTTTAAGTCTGTTGATATGGTGAATGACATTTATTGATTTCCGAATGTTGAACCAACCTTGCATCCCTGGGATAAAACCCACTTGATCGTGGTGCACTATCTTTTTAATATATATTTGTATGCGATTTGCTAAAATTTTGTTGAGAATTTTTGCATCGATATTCATTAAGGATATTGGTCTGAAATTTTCTTTCCTCGATGTGTCTCTGTCTGGTTTAGGTATCAGGGTGATATTGGCTTCATAGAATGAGTTTGGGAGGGTTCCCTCCTCTTCTATTTCATGGAATAGTTTGAGAAGTATTGGAATGAGCTCTTCTTTAAAGGTTTTGTAGAACTCGGCTGAGAACCCATCTGGTCCTGGACTTTTCTTTGTTGGTAGGCTTTTGATGACCTCTTCTATTTCATTGCTTGAAATTGGTTTATTTAAGTTGTGTATGTCCTCCTCGTTCAGTTTAGGTAATTCATATGTCTCTAGAAATTTGTTGATGTCTTTGAGGTTTTTTGTTTTGTTGGAGTATAGATTTTCGAAATAGGTTCTAATTATGTTTTTTCACTCGTGTCTGTTGTGATGTTTCCTTGTTCATTCCGAATTTTAGTAATTTGAGTTTTCTCCCTCTTTCTCTTTGTTAGTGTGGCTAAGGGTTTATCAATTTTATTTATTTTTTCAAAGAACCAACTATTTATTTTGTTAATTTTTCCAATTGTTTCTTTTGTTTCGATTTCGTTGATTTTGGCTCTGATTTTAACTATTTCCTATCTTCTACTACTTTTGGTATTGGTCTGCTCTTCTTTTTCTAGTGCTTTGAGCTGTACTGTTAAGTCGTTTATTTGTTGATTTCTACTTCTTTTTTTGAATGCACCCATGAAATAAATCTTCCTCTAAGTACTGCTTTCATAGTGTCCCAGAGATTTTGATATGATGTGTCTTTGTTCTCGTTTACTTCTAAGAATTTTTTTATTTCCCTCCTGATGTCTTCTGTTATCCATTCATCATATAATAGTGTATTATTTAGTCTCCAGGTATTGGAGAAGTTTCTGTTTTTTATTCTGTCATTTATTTCTAATTTCAATCCATTATGATCTGATAGAGTACAAGGTAGTATCTCTATCTTCTTGTATTTGCTAACAGTAGCTTTGTGGCATAAAATATGGTCTATTTTAGAGAAGGATCCATGTGCTGCTGAGAAGAAAGTGTATTGGTTCTTTGTTGGATGGTATATTCTATATATATCCGTTAAGTCTAAATTGCTGATTGTGTTGTTGAGATCTATAGTTTCTTTATTCAATTTTTGTTTGGACGATCTATCCAGTGGTGAGAGAGGTGTGTTAAAATCGCCTAGTATTATTGTGTTGTGGTCTATTTGAATTCTGTAATTGAGAAGGATTTGTTTGACGTACGTGGATGAGCCAATGTTCGGGCATAGATATTTATGATTGTTATGTCTTGCTGATTTATGCTTCCCTTAAGCAGCATGTAATGTCCTTCTTTATCCCTTCTGACTAGTTTTGGTTTGAAGTCCACATTATCTGAGATGAGGATGGATACTCCAGCTTTTTTGCTGTGTCCGTGTGCATGGTATGTTTTTCCCCATCCTTTCACCTTTAGTCTATGGGTGTCTCTTTCTATGAGGTGAGTCTCTTGCAGGCAGCATATTGTTGGATTTTTCTTTTTAATCCAATCTGCCAGTCTATGTCTTTTGATTGATGAATTCAGGCCATTGAACATTCAGGGTTATTATTGTGATATGATTTGTATTCTCAGTCAATTGACTCATATTTGTTTTTGACATGATTTGGTTTCTCCTTTATTTGGCTATTCCTTTAGGCTAGCTCCTCCTGTTGCTGATTTGCATCATTGTTTTTCATCTCTTCCTCATGGAATATTTTGCTGAGAATGTTCTGTAATGCTGGCTTTCTTTTTGTAAATTCCTTTAGCTTTTGTTTATCATGGAAGGATCTTATTTCATTATCAAATTTGAAGGTAAGTTTTGCTGGGTATAAGATTCTTGGTTGGCATCCATTTTCTTTCAGGGCTTGGTAATGTTGTTCCAGGCCCTTCTAGCTTTTAGGGTCTGGATTGAAAAATCTGCTGATATTCTTATTGGTTTCCCTCTGAATGTAATTTGATTCTTTTCTCTCGCGGCCTTTAAAATTCTGTCTTTATTTTGTATGTTAGGTATTTTCATAATAATGTGCCTTGGTGTGGGTCTGTTGTAATTTTGTATGTTTGGAGTTCTATAAGCCTCTTGTACTTGGTTTTCCATTTCATTCTTCAGATTTGGAAAATTTTCTGTTATTATTTCATTGAATAGATTGTTAATTCCTTTGGTTTGTTTCTCTAAGCCTTCCTCAATCACAATAATTCTCAAATTTGGCCTTTTCATGATATCCCATAATTCTTGTAGATTCTGTTCATGATTTCTTACCATCTTTTCTGTTTGGCCAACTTTGCTTTCAAGGTTAAATACTTTGTCTTCAATGTCTGAGGTTCTGTCTTCCAGGTGTTCTATCCTATTGGTTATGCTTTCTATGGAGTTTTGAACTTGGTTTATTGTTTCCTTCATTTCAAGTATTTCGGTTTGCTTTTTTTTTCAGTATCTCTAACTCTTTATTGAAGTGATCTCTTGCTTCCCGTATTTGGTCTTTTAACTGTTGATTCGTGTGATCATTTAATGCCTGCATTTGCTCTTTCATCTCCTCCTTCAATGCCTGCATTTGCTCTTTCATCTCCTCATTAGCTTCCCTGATCGTTTTAATTATGTACATTCTGAACTCCCTTTCTGACATTTCTTCTGCTGTGCTGTCATTAGGTTTTATTGATGTAGTATCTAGGTTTGTTTGGGACATTTTCTTCCCTTGTTTTCTCATATTGGTCAGTTGTCAGTGGGACCCTGAGATATTGCAGTTTTCTGCTACTGTCTTATAGTGTCCCGGTAGATTTCCAGTGTATCACCTCCCAGCCTTCAGTAGCCTGATGTCTTGGAGGAATCTGATAAAGCAGCTCATCCGAAGAAAACTGCCCCTAGCCCCCTACTGGTTCCACGGTTTGGAACTGGCTCTGTGCGAAAATGCTCTCACTGTGGGCCTGCGCTGTGCAGCTGGCCGTGTGGGAGGAGCCCACTGCCGGAGTGTGGAAGGCTACCTTGGGAAGACTCTAGCTGCCCTGCCTGGCTCCGATAAGCCACCTCTATCTGGGCCTGCCACCCGGGCCGAGCTTTACCCAGTGGGCAGACTCACCCGTGGCTCTATTTCAGTCCGAGTCTCTCAATGCCTCCCCTTCTTAACTCCAGGGTTCTGGAGCGACTGGGGGTGCAGTCTCCCTCTAGGCCGCCATCTTGGATCGCCCTGTGAAGAGAGCCTGCAGCCAGAGTGGGCAGAGCCGCCTGACTGGAGTCATCTTGAAGCCAGGAACTTTATTCCTTTGGGTCTTTACTTTCTACAGTGCCTGATTGCCTCTCTGACTTATGGGGAGGCTCTTTAAGTAAACATTATGCCAGACATATATGGCATTCGAATAAAAGGAACAAATAGTAGTGCTTTGGGAAACTAAGAAGAGAAGCAATAAGAGCTGCCACACTAAAGAGGAAAAAGGATTTAAAATGAAAGCCGAACTTTCTCACAGAGCTAAGAATGTAGCAGGTGAGGCTTGATTATAGCTCAACACAAGGCACAGGCTGGGTAAGTGAGGATGGCATACAGATGTAAATCCCAAATTAATATCAAGTAACAGGGCTTGTAAGCTGGTGAGTCTGCTGGATTCGAACAAAGGAAGTTGAGATGCCTATCTCTGCCTGGGAGACATAGTATTTTCTCAGGCAGGATGACAAGGGTATCACAGGCCTGCATGCAGTATGGGTGCCCCTGGCAGACCAACCAGGGGAGTGGGTGGCACTGCACACAGTGGGTGATGCTGGCAGACAAGCTTGAGGTGGGAAGAACAGAAAAGATTCTGAAAAAAAAAAAAAAAAAAGCTTTCCATGGATATAGCTCCTGGATGTACAAGAAAAGTACACACTAGAAGAGTTCAGGTGTCCTTAAGAATCTGCCTATGGGGCTGGGGAGATAGCTCAGCTGGTAAAGTGCTTGCCTCGAAAGCACAAGGCCCTGAGTTCGATCCCCAGTACCGCCAAAAAAAAAAAAAAAAAAATCTGCCTATGAATAAGAAACTTGAAACTACAAAGGAGAAGCTACCCTTCTCTCAAGTGTATTTTATACAAATCAGATATTCAAAAAGTACCTTCCAGCTGGGCACAGTGGCACATGACTTTAATCCCAGTGACTCAGGAGTCTGAGGCAGGAGGATCACGAATTCAGAGCCAGCCTCAACAATGGTGAGGCACTGTGCAACTCAGTGAGACCCTGTGTCTAAATAAAATACAAAATAGTGCTGGGAATGTGTCTCAGTGGTCAAGTATTCCTGAGTTCAATCCCCAGTATCCCTATACCTCCCCCAAAAATGCCTTTCATGTGCAGACATACTATTTATAAGTATATATAAACATAGCAGTATAATTTGTGAGAATTTTATTTGGTCGTTTCAAAATGTGTAAGCGTGTACATAAGAAAAAGAAGAAGGGCATGGAAAGCAGCCAGAAGAGCAAGAAATTATCAAGTTTTCTAAAGTGGCAGAGGAATTGTCTCTCCCTCCAGGAAAAGATAGTGATAGAGAATACTGTTATCTGGAGTGTGAGAGAGAGCTCCATTCCAAGTTTTTGCTTTTCTTTTCTCTTGCTGTTCTGCCAGGGTGTTGAACTGGTCATGTGGAAGTGCACAGAAGCTCAGGGACCTGAAAACCCTGATAGGAATATGAAAGAGTGGCCCTTAAGAGCCTGAGATGAAAGTAGAATTCTGAGGAGGAGCAAGATGGAAGAAATTACTTAAATCTGTTGTGAACCAGCACAGTTCTCCTAGTCATAGGCAATTTCATCTAAAAATATACTTTTTTCTTGAGAACTGTACTTTTTTTTTTTTGGTACTGGGGATTAAGCCCAAGGGTGCTTAACCACTGAGCCACATCTGTAGCCCTTTTTTGTATTTTATTTAGAGACAGGATCTCACTGAGTTCCTTAGGGCCTCACTAAGTTGCTGAGATTGGCTTTGAATTCTCCATCTTCCTGCCTCAGACTCTCCAGCTGCTGGGATTACAGGCATGTGCCACCGCACCCGGGTAGGAGTGTACTTTTTTTAGGCTAAAAAATCCTTGATGTCAGAAGCTAATTTTGTTTCAGTTTTTATGCCTGGTACTCCAATGGACTGTTACTGTGACATGACCTGTATGCAAAGTGAAAATTGTCAATTGTGTGTAATTGAAGCAATGCAGGCTCACTAAAACTTGGCCTTACTTGATTGTTGCACTCCTCTTCTTCATCATCGCAGTCCAGACCCTAATGGGCAATTTTAGTAGTGTTATTCTCCTGAAAGAGATTGTTCTCCAATTCAAATACTCTGGCTGCCTCGGTAGTGACTTTAACTTTCATGCGATGAAAGCCGGTGGAGACCAATCCCACTTGCAGATTAACAGGCTCCCCCTCAAACAGCAGTAAGTGTGAGTTTACCCCTTCTTTAAAACCAGGTGGTTGGTAATCATGTGGGGTCACTTCAAAATGAAAAGGACAAAAAATCATGAAGCTTAGTTTCAATAGAAGTCAGATTAATATTTTATGTACAGCAACGGATATCTTTCAGATGCTCGTAAAATCCTTCTATTTACATAAAATATTAGTTTAGTACTTAAGAAGAATTTGACTAAAGGTTTCTACCTACCTGCATTGTAGTAATGGAGTTTCATAGTAAGCATAATATCGTTAGGAAGGGGTCCAAGATTCTGCATCAGTATATACAATTTATGGATCTGAGAAACACTGGCTTTCTTAATATCTTTACTATTTGTCCCACTTTCAAAGCTTGTACTACTGCTATAATCACATAGGAAAAAAGTCATACTTTTCAATCATATGCAATACTGACAATCTATTCCAAAAAACACAAAACTCTTGAGTATATAATCAAATAAATACAAATTAAACATGAGGACATTTTGGAGAAAGTTTTCAGACTATAAATTAATGGAAGAATTATACAGTTTACAGTGCATATACAAAGGACTTATAAATAATAAGTTCCCCTAAAGCATTTAAAATATGACTTATTTTTCAAAATTTGGCTTGTATAGCCACATGTCATAATAATGAGAACACCAGATTTGGAATTAGGTTCCCTGACATCTAATATCAGCTCTGTTGCTAACTAGCAGAATGACCTCAAATCATTTAGACACACTTTGGTTAGGTCATTTGTGAGATAATCTTACAGACATGTCTATAGCTCCCCAGGCATAAAATCAGTCACTAGTTTTGCATCTACCATCTGTATCTCCCAAAGGCATCCTATCCACATACTTGCAGGGAGTGGCTATCTAACTATTCTTCCTCCTTTCCTACTTTTCCACATTGCAAACCATTTTCCAAACTACTGCCAAAATAATAGCCCTAGTAGGAAAATCTACTTATGTCACCTTCATGCTTAAAACTCTTCCATTAAATTCATCCCTTTCAATCAAATATAAGGATGGTATATGTATAATGCCTTTAATGTCCATCCATACTCTCCTTCACTCTCACCAGCAGCTACTATCTGATTTCCTCTCAACCATGTGCATTTGCATATGTTGTTCCTTTCATTTATATTGTGCTTTTCCATTTCTCTTCCTGACTTTTGCACTTGATCCTCTAAAACCTAACTCAACGTGTCACCTCTTCAAAGAAGTCTTCCCCTATAATTCCCACAGCTTTCCCATTAGAATTATTTGTCCCCCACTACACTGTGAATGGCTGTATCTTTCATCTGTATCTTTCATTCAATGGATATGAATGAACAAGATGTACTAAATTGCCTTCCAATTCTAAACCTTTTTTTCTCTCCAAAGTTTTCTTCTCCAATTAGTCTCACATTTGAGTAGTTTTGAGGAAGAGCTATGACTGCCAGTAGAGTTGCACAGTGCTGAAAAATAATCCTAAGTAATTGAACTATTGAGTTTTTCCCTAACTAATCTTTAGAGGCAGTATAAATTCATAATGCAAATATTATTAAGCTGCTTTATCAATTTGAAACAACTTAGCTTGTCTGCCAGAATTTAACCAGTTTGAACAATCAGAGTGAAGGGCTATAGCCAGGTGGCCCAGAGGGTCCTCCAGGATTCACCAGTAAAATCATTCAGGACTCTGATGTAAACAAATACCCATTTTTTGACTTCTAGGAAATTCTAATATGTATTACCTTCTTGTTTCCTTAATATCTAGAAGATTTGGTCATTTCTATTTTACTGCTTACCTCTTGGCATATGGACCTTCAAAAACAAAGAGATTAATCTGGTTGTCAGTGATACTTGTACTTGAGTTTTAGAGAGTAAAAGCAACAGTTTTATGTGAGAAATTAAGTATGAAATGTGAATATAATCTGCAAAGTGCTATGCAAATGTTAGCTAGTGATGATTAAAATTTTAACTCTCATTTTTGGAACTGACTTTCTCCTCACATTCAAGTATTGCCTATAAGTTTTATAAATGAAAGAATAATTAAGGAAATGAGTACTATAGAGAAATCCTCAAGCTGAACAGGGTTAATAGTAGTGAAAAGGGAGAATTATGCCACATTTCTCTTCAAGTCGTTTCTTTCAGGGGCATCCATCTCCCTTACTTGCAGTCCTCTATTACCCAGGGCTTTCCACTGTCATCTGCATCTTCCATTTCTATTTTATTAGTGATCCTTAGCTCTACTTCCTGGCTGATTTGAAGCCAAAAACTACTGAAAGAAAAATGTTGCTCCTCAACAAAATGTCTTCATCTGCACTATGTTCTTCTGAAGTACTATTTAATCCACTAGTGTGCTATTTAATCTACTAAGTGTGTCTAAAACTTGGACTTTTAGGTTTGATAAGACAATAAGGTGTTTTCCAGTCTTTTCCATGCAGAGAAGCACATAGAAAATGCTATTTATACATCACTGTGGAGTATGCAGATGACAAAATTTGTGCATGTAGGCAAATAGTCCAGGGTTTTTATCTACCTCAGGCCCCAAGTGGCTAGATATAGGGTGAAAAGGATCAATATCTCAGTATAGTCATTGATAAACATTGGAATAATAGCTAGACAGGGCCTTATGGAGTTCTTCAATCAACATTGTGTAGATAGACTTAATAGTACAATGGTGATGTCCACTATCACCTCTGCTCTCATCAGCTCAATACATGGATTTCAGAAATTTAATTATTACAGTCTTTATTTTTAATAGTGGGGTTTTGTAGGGTTTATAAAAAATGATGAAAGAAGTATAAAACTTTTTTCTGGCCCATAGAAATTTATGTTCACCTCACTCCTATATATTTTCTCAGGTTCATTAAATAATTAGATTCTACCTGTCAAAATCCATGGTGGCTTCTTCTTTTGTGTATTTGAATTTGAACTGGTATATCTCAGTCACTTTCAAGAAAAACCAAAGGTAATAGAGAAAGAAATTAATTTTTAAAAGAAATCCAGAATTTTACCTGATAATAAGGAACATTTTCATTGTATAACTACAATGCTTCTTCTATACCTGTTTGTTTCAGCATATTACTTAGGAGTAATATTTGAAGATATTATTTTTTCCTCTATGCCAAAAATGAGTGAGATGACAAATACTTCCATTATAATTAAAGTTGGAAAAACTAAGGCACAGAGCCAAGTATCTGACCCACTACATTATGACAGTGGAATCAGGTGAGAAACCATTCATTCACATAATACCTATTTTAGTGAATGTCTATTTTGTGCCAAACACAGGAGTCACAGGGGTGAACAAAACTTTCAGTCCCTGTTTTTCTTGAATTTATAGTCTAATCAGGAATTAATCAGTAAATAATTTCACATAGCATGAATGCTATGAACAAATATAAAGCTGATGCTGTGATGGAAAGCAGATGAAAGGGAGAAGTACTGATTTGGCTTAAAATGGCCAAGGAAAGTATCCTTGAAGAGGTAATGTTTCCGTTGAGCCTCAAGAGAGGTCAGCCATATGCAGTCCTGGGGGTGTGATGATTCAGGCAGAATAAACAGCAGTACAAAGCCTCTAAGGAATGTTCCTCTCTTCCAAGATCTGAGAGGAGGCCAAATGGCTGAAGATGAGAGAGCAAGGGCGGGAATGAAGAAATAAAGTTGTAGAGAGGGTTGTGAGGTTTCAGTGGCCATGGTTAGGGGATTGGATTTTATTCTAAGTAAACCAGAAGGGTTTTAAGTGGGGGAGTGATTTATATTTTTAAAGCTTACCCCGGCAATCTTAAGAGTACAGAGGGGAGGATATGGAGACTATGAGAGCAATTAAGAGGCTACTGCAGAAATTCAGGGAAGACTATATCAACAACAACAAAAAAAATTTAGAGAAATTAGAAAAGGAACCAGGATTTATTTATGACATCAAGTCCTATTTTTTCAATTCTACACTAAAAACTAAGTATTACTGCTATCTGCTCTTCTCACTGTTAAGAAAGCTAGAAATAACAAGGGACAGATTTCAGAACACACAAAAATGCCCCTCATTCATCTGGTTCAATATTTGATATTATAGGAATGAGGATGTTAGATTGATCAGAGAAAGTTTCAGAATTTCTATTACTTTTTTCTACTCTGAAGTTTGATCTCTTGGCTCTGCAGATCTTACACCTTAATATATACCTTAATCACAGGTGATGAAGTCCTGGGAAGACTGACTCATACTGGTTAAACTCTAAAGTGACAGATTTATAATGGAGTTAACTTTAAGAGACAAGTATTTTTCTAACTAGACAATCTATTTGAGAAATTAAAGTTCAGAAGGTTGCTTGTGGATACAACAGGAGAGATAGATGGGTGAGATTAGAAGAGCCTACAGCTGCCTAACAGCAACAGGTTCTCTCTGGACTGGCTAGATAGATACACATTGTCCTCTTAACCAATGCTGAGTATAACTGCCCTGTCAAACAAACAATACCTATTCTTCCTGCCTGCCTATGTTTCTCAGTCAACTCTAGCTAACTTGATGCTTTTATTTTTTAAGTGAAAGAAATCTTTTAGTAGCTGATAATTTTACTTGCATTTTATTATTTGATCACTGAAGCAACTAGTAGGAGTTATATTTATAATTGTTTTATAGAAGATGCTAATCCTTAATAACTTGAAACTGACTAACTTATCAAAGAAGGCATATTATAAAAATGTTCATAAAATGTTCTCCCACTTTTCAAGTTGTGTTTCCTGACAAAGACGCTATTTTAAATTGATCATCAATTGTTTCTATCAACCATGCTGATCACATTCATATAGACCAAAGCAAAAGCATCATGTGCAGCTTTTCCTTCTCCTTCCACCTTCCCATCCATTGGTAAGACTTTTCAGGCCTATCTTCAAAGAGAATTGCAAGACCATCCGATATTCATTCTCTATTCTATAGCCAAAAAGTTTTTAGAAATGTAAATCAGACCTTGTAACATGTTTGCTGAAACCCCTCCACCTAATGGCATCCCATTGCTCTTAGGACAAAATCTAAGAATTACTTTTGTTCAGAAGACCTTACTACTTTGTCCCCTACTTACCTCTCCTGCCACTTTCTCTCCCACTCACTAAATGATAGGATTATGGCACCTTTTCTTTCATAAACATCCAGGTTCCTTCATGTCTTAGAGACTTTGTATAGTTATACTCTAGAACATGCTATCCCCAGTTGATGATAATGATAATGATAATATTTAGCCACTGCCCAAAATGCTGTAGCCCTGAAGTAGATTCAGTAGAGGTCCCTACTTTGAAGTACAAGTTATTATTCTCATTAATGAAGAAGTTGGTTAAGTGGTAGGGCTGAGACTTGACTTCAGTACCTGTAATGTTAATTACCATATTATTTTGCCTGTTACATGCCATTACCTCTCATAGACCTGCAAAGGCTGATTCCTTCTGGTCATTCAGTCTCAGCTAAAAGAGTGGTCCTACAGGAAGGCTTTCTATGAACTGCCAATCTAACAGAACCATTCAATTCTTCCCTTTCCAACTCTACCTCAGCATTGTTTAGCACAACACCTTTAAAATTTTTTCTTTGTACATAGCATTATGACTATCTGAATACATTTTGCTACATTTTACTTACTAATTTATTATTTATCCTCAAAAGAATGTAAAGCTTCGAGAGGGCAGGGACCTTATCCATTCCATTTATCCCTGTGTTTTTGTATCTTGAATAATGCTAAGCACATGAAATGAACCAAATACACACACACACACACACACACACACACACACACATATATATTCGTACATACACACATATATTTGGTGCTTAACCACTGAGTCATATCCCCAGCCTTTTTAAAATTTTTTATTTGAGACAAGGTCTTGCTAAGTTGCTAAGGATGACTTTGAACTTGTGATCCTTCCACCTCAACCTTCCAAGCTGCTGGGATTACAGGCATGTGCCACCATTCCCAACCCCAATTTATATTTGCTGAGTGAATAAATATTCAGCCAAAACAGTTCATGTTCAATTAGGATTTCATCTTATAAAATTTTTTAAATCCCAAATCTCTGAAAGCATAATGTAGTTAGAAACAGAGATCACCTATAGTTCATTTCCTGAAGGAGACTATTATAATTGGGCATTGACCAACTCCAAAAAGTATAAAGGAATAGCTGGCGAAACCGTAAGACTTGCGATCTCACAATATTCATGTATACTAATTCTTTATGGTTTATTGCAAATTAAACCTTTCTTTAATATATTTACATACAGCTTACATGTCTTATTAATACCCGCCATGCATTTTGTAGTGTGTCCTTATGAAAAGCCATCATTCTTTACTATTTCAGTTGCCTTTGTCAATTTCTCTTTCAAAAGATGGAGCAAGCAGAACAAAACTTTATGTGCAGAAATGCCAAAACTTTGTGCAATGCCCCAAACTTTGTTGGCCTCTAAACTAGGGAAGCACAATTTGACTTCAGCCAAAGTCTTTCAATGTTGTACTATAACATACTTGTCCCAAAAGCACTGCATATTTTAATCTTTGTGTAAAGCATATTTTTGCTTCGGGTAAATATTGTTTAGGGAAGGATATACTTCTAGGGATATGACTCAAATGTTTGGCACATTATTAGATAAATGCCAGAGACTGTGAGAATTTGTGAGAACATAAAAGAGTATAATCAGGGAATTCAACAGTAGTATCAGTGACATGATGCTAAACAGCAAATAAAACAGTGTGATCTTGTGGATGCTTTTAGGCACTGTGAACGTTATTATACTATAGTTGTAGTTATACTGTAACTGCTATAGTGTAACAACTAGTGGTTAGGGATCATTACTATAGGGAATAATTTGCAAACATTCAAGATATTTTTCTTGGGTCAAAAATGATAGCTCAGAACTTACATATACTAAGTTTTTGTTTCTTAACCTCACTGCTGTATGTACTAGCACACAACATTTTTTTCCCATTATGTGAGATTTTTCTGTATTTAAGGCCAAGTTGCTCAGCATTTCACTACCCCCAAAATTACTGGTTTATAACTAGGAGTTTTAAATGCATAAGAAAACATGATAAACACTGCACTAAGAAAATGGTCAATTGACAATTTATCAGAAAGTTTTAGTTTGGGGAAATTTCTATTCAAACTTACAGAAAAAAAGCATTTTGAAACTAAACAAGAGACAAAATACAGCTGGGGCTATAGCTCAGTGGCAGAGTACTCGCTTAGTATGTGTGAGGCACTGGGTTTGATCCTTAGTACCACACAAAAAATAAACAAATAAAAGCATTCTGTCCATCTATAACTACAAAAAAGTTTAAAACAAAAAGACACCAGAGATAAAACTAGTTTGGACATTGAGAAATTGCTATCCACCCGTATTCAAAGTTTTCTTCCCATTTCCTTACATGGTTATTTGTAATTTTGCAAAGAGAGGATTTTAAAAGCTCAAACCAATTTAGTCTTGACTATGAACAGTTAGATCAAATCCATTGGCTGAGAGAAGAAAAACTGAAATTATCAAAAAGGAAAAAAAGTTAGGAGGAAGACAAAGAGAACAGAACAAGAGGAGAGAATAGAGGGCTTCTCCTTCTAACCCACTACCACAGTCACAGAAGCCACAGTGGCACAAGTAACTATTACATGTCCAGGACTAGAATATTCACTGGAAGATAGAAAACAAGACAAAAACCTTGTCCTTGAGAATTCACAATCTGCTTGGGAAAATAATCTGCATGAGTGAATTGAGAGTGTTAAATTGTGGGGTTCTTCTGGAAAATAAATTTAGAGAAGAAGTTAGTGTAGACAAACTAGCCAAAAGGGTTTTTATGAGATTTGAATTTAAGATGGCTTTGAGGATGAGTAGCATTCACGAAGGAAAAGAAAGAAATCTGAAACTCTGTAAAGGTCAAAATGGGAGAATTTGTTGGCAAAAAAAAAAAGTTTAGAATTATGCTATATCTTGCTTATTTTACTAAAAGACCATAAATAAAAAGTTTTCAGAATCAGTTAAAATAAATAATAAAATGTGTTTTTTTAAAAATATACTTATACATCAAGATAGTCTTTTAGAGAAGACATTGCCACCACCGAAGGCGGAGGAGGGGGAGGACGGCCAAGAGCGACGCCGCCGGTGCCCAATGGACGGTGTCCCCGGTGAGGCAGTGCGGCCGCAGCAGCCCCGTTTGATCTGTGGATGAAATCAATCATGATTTTCAAGCTCTTGCACTAGAATCTCAGGGAATGGGAGAGCTTTTGCCTACCAAAAAGTTTTGGGAACCTGATGATTCAACAAAAGATGGACAAAAAGGCATATTTCTTGGGGATGATGAATGGAGAGAGACTGCATGGGGAACTTCTCATCATTCAATGTCCCAGCCTATTATGGTACAGAGAAGATCTGGACAGGGTTTTCATGGAAACAGTGAAGTAAATGCAATACTGTCTCTGTGATCATAAAGTGGAGGCCTTGGTGTGAGCATGGTAGAATATGTATTAAGTTCTCCTGCTGATAAATTGGATTCTCGTTTTAGGAAAGGAACTTTTGGCACTAGAGATGCTGAAACAGATGGACCTGAGAAAGGAGATCAAAAAGGCAAGGCTTCTCCATTTGAGAAGGACCAAAACAGAGATCTTAAACAAGGAGATGATGATGATTCTAAAATAAATGGCAGAAGTTTGCCAAATGGAATGGATGCCGATTGGAAAGATTTTAATCGTACTCCTGGAAGTCGTGAGGCCTCTCCAACTGAAGTAGTTGAGTGCCTTGGCCCCAATACTAATCCCCAAGAAGGATTGGGTCCTCTTCCTAATCCTACAGCTAATAAGCCACTTGTTTTAAAGAATTTTCAAATCCTGAAACTCAGAATCTGGATGGCATGGAACAAGTTGGTCTGGATTCCTTACAGTTCGACTATCCTGGTAACCATGTACCCATGGACTCTTCAGGAGCTACTGTAGGCCTCTTTGAGTACATTTCCCAGCAGCAGCTCTTTCAGAGGACTAATGCATTTACAGTTCAGCAGTTAACTGCAGCTCAACAGCAGCAATATGCATTAGCAGCAGTTCAGCAGCCACATATCCCTGGTGTATTCTCAGGAGGCCTTGCTCCAGCTGCATTTGTGCCAAATCCATATATTATTAGTGCTGCTCCTCCAGGGACTGATCCATATACTGCAGCAGGATTGGCTGCAGCAGCAACATTAGCAGGTCCAGCTGTGGTTCCACCTCAGTATTATGGTGTTCCATGGGGGATGTATCCAGCCAACTTATTTCAGCAACAAGCTGCAGCTGCAGCAAACAATACAGCCAATCAGCAAGCAGCCTCACAAGCTCAGCCTGGACAGCAACAGGTTCTTCGTGCTGGAGCAGGTCAGCGTCTTCTTACTCCCAATCAGGGTCAACAAGGGCAGCAAGCAGAATCACTTGCAGCAGCTGCAAATCCAACTTTGGCATTTGGTCAGGGTCTTGCTACAGGCATGCCAGGATATCAAGTACTAGCTCCAACTGCCTATTATGATCAGACCGGTGCCTTAGTGGTTGGCCCTGGAGCAAGAACTGGCCTTGGAGCTCCAGTTCGATTAATGGCTCTAACACCTGTTTTAATTAGTTCAGCAGCAGCACAGGCTGCAGCAGCAGCAGCAGCTGGAGGAACTGCAAATAGCCTTACAGGCAGTACAAATGGTCTGTTTCGGCCAATTGGCACTCAGCCGCCTCAGCAGCAACAGCAACAGCAGCCAAGCACTAATCTGCAGTCTAATTCGTTTTATGGGAGCAGTTCTTTGAGTAATAGCTCCCAGAGCAGTTCTTTATTTTCTCATGGACCTGGTCAACCTGGAAGTACATCTCTTGGATTTGGAAGTGGTAGTTCTTTGGGTGCTGCTATAGGCTCAGCCCTCAGTGGATTTGGTTCATGAAGAGGACTGACAAATGGTAGTGGTCGATATATCTCTGCAGCACCTGGAGTAGAAGCAAAATATCGAAGTGCTTCAAGCACTTCCAGTCTATTTAGCTCCAGCAGCCAGTTCTTTCCTCCTTCTCGGCTTCGGTATAATAGGTCTGATATTATGCCCTCTGGCTGCAGTAGATTATTGGAAGATTTCAGAAACAACCGCTTCCCAAACCTTCAACTTAGAGACTTGAATGGACATATAGTTGAGTTTTCTCAAGACCAGCATGGTTCTAGGTTTATACAGCAAAAGTTAGAGAGAGCTACTCCAGCCGAGCGACAGATGGTATTTAATGAAATTTTACAGGCGGCTTATCAATTAATGACTGATGTTTTTGGCAACTACGTTATACAGAAGTTTTTTGAGTTTGGGAGTTTGGATCAAAAATTAGCCTTGGCTACTCGTATTCATGGTCATGTTTTGCCTTTAGCCTTACAGATGTATGGCTGCCATGTTATTCAAAAAGCATTAGAGTCTATTTCTTCTGACCAGCAGGTAATTAGTGAAATGGTAAAGGAGCTAGATGGTCATGTTCTCAAATGTGTGAAAGATCAGAATGGAAACCACGTTGTACAAAAATGTATTGAATGTGTTCAGCCACAGTCACTGCAGTTCATCATTGATGAAGGACAAGTATTTGTGCTCTCCACCCATCCTTATGGCTGCAGAGTAATTCAGCGTATTCTAGAGCATTGTACTGCAGAACAGACCTTACCCATCTTGGAAGAACTTCACCAACATACAGAGCAGTTAGTACAGGATCAGTATGGCAATTACGTTATTCAGCATGTACTGGAACATGGTCGACCTGAAGACAAGAGCAAAATTGTTTCTGAAATCAGAGGAAAGGTGTTAGCTCTGAGTCAACACAAATTTGCCAGCAAT
Source organism: Sciurus carolinensis (assembly GCF_902686445.1). Lineage (NCBI taxonomy): Eukaryota > Metazoa > Chordata > Mammalia > Rodentia > Sciuridae > Sciurus > Sciurus carolinensis. The sequence continues at coordinate 113,792,567 of NC_062220.1, read as the reverse complement.
GTGGTAGAAAAGTGTGTTACTCATGCCTCCCGTGCTGAGAGAGCTTTTCTGATTGATGAAGTTTGCTGCCAGAATGGTGGTCCTCACAGTGCCTTATACACCATGATGAAGGATCAGTATGCCAATTATGTGGTTCAGAAGATGATTGATATGGCTGAACCTGCTCAGAGAAAGATAATCATGCACAAGATTCGACCTCACATTACTACTTTGCGCAAATACACATATGGAAAGCATATACTGGTCAAGTTGGAAAAATATTATTTGAAAAATAGCCCAGATCTAGGACCTACTGGAGGACCACCAAATGGAATGCTGTAAAGGAAAAAAGAAGGAAGATGATTTAACCCTGTGAGAAGAATATTTCTTTTGTGAATTATCAAAACACAACTCAACTATGAATCTTCAATTTTTTTTAATGCAAAAGTATTTATTGACTTTATTCATCCATTTGTAAATTTTTTAAGGTTCTTGTGTATATTTGGGGGTGGGGGTGGTGAATTATAAATTATATTCAGCCCTGAATGGAGACCTATCAGATTGGATTGCTGGCAAAGCACAGAATGCCTGTATATGATGTAACTGTATCAAAAAAAAAGTTGTCACATATTTTGTAAATTTTTATCTTGTAAAGTCACAAAAATAGTTTTTAAAGGAAAAAGTACAGTATTCTTTTAAAAAACTGGCTTGCAGTCTGGTAGGTCTACAACCCCATAGCACAACAGGTTTATAGAGATGTATATAGAATTATAGTCCTTATTTTTTTTCTTTGCGTGAAACCTTTTATAACAGATTAACAATCAACTGCATAAATATTATTAATATTTTAAAAAGAGAAAGTTAAGTTGTATTTTGATAATTCACAAACTATCATGCAAATAAAAACTCAGTAAGTAAGACAAGAATAAAATGATTTGAGATAAAAGGAACTTAATGTTATTTACGGTTGATGTGGTTTTTAATACAGATACTGCTCTATAATGTCTCTGGCAACGTACAGAAGTGTTGTATATACTTACATATGTAATTGTTGTAAGAGTTAGGAAAAAAACAAAATCATGGTGACACTTCCATCCAGCTAAGTGCACTAAATGAGAAGTTTCATATTAACTTTTCAGTTTGGTTTACAATGAGGAAGAGTGGAAATTTGTATTTTGTTTTGCTTATAGAATTACAAAGACATGTTGAGGACGTGTTGAGCTTAATTTTGCTTTTTCCTAGTAGATGCAGAAAGTAGGAAACAGGTGAAAAGGGGCCACTGAAAAGTGAATTTGATAGCTCAACATTTAAGCATGATTACATATTCAGATAGCTTTTTTTGCTTCCTATAAATATATGCATTGTGTGTGTAGTAATAGATGTAAGTTTACACTTTAAAAGCAAATCTTGTTTCAATGTTTATTCTAAAAGCCTTGCTAATTTAGTAGTGACACTTTCCTTGGTTGTACAGGTGTACATTTGTAAACCTTCATGCTGTAAATGGAATTTGTTTTATCTCTTTGGGAAACAATTGCATTTTAGTGTACATTTATGTCCCTGCCCTCTTTGACCTGGCAATATAGTGTTGTATAATGTAAATTTATTTCTCCAAATTGAGAGTGATTTTTTAAAAAATTTTTATCTTTATATGGTTTCAGAAGTATGAACCAGCTTTCTTTTTATTATTGTGAGAAACATTTTGTTTTATAACATAGTTGTTGACTCTGTTAATACGGACATGCTAGGATTTGGATCATTTTCAACTGAAGTCAGGGTATTGTGCATAATAGAAAGTATTGGACTGAGATATTTGCTTACCAAGGAGGCTAATGCTTTTTCCATCTTATTAAATGTGATGTGATTTTTTTCTTTGTACAGAAGAGTACTGTATTTTTGAATAGCCTACTCCCAAGTAAGAGCAAATCTGTATGATAACTTTTTTTCTCTGGACATAAGACATTATAACAGTAACATGATGTACATTTACAAGCGGCCTTATGTACTTTCCCAACAATCTTTTTAAGGCAAAATTGTGACCATATGTGTATAATTAAAATCGTTTTTAATCCTTAAAAAAAAAGATAGTCTTTTAATGTTAACATGTTAGAGAATAGGCCCAGTTTACTCAATGCTTTTTTTTTTTTTTAAGATAATACCCCTAGGTAAATTTGAAAACCTCAAAGAATTGGTCACAATTATAAGAAAGTATGTTGAAAGAGCTCTCTGTTATTGTTCATGTAGTAGTCTAGCAATATAGCCTACAGTCTTAACTCAGGTGAACATACGCAAATATAATATACATACACTATCCACCTACATGTGTTTGTGTTCTTACCTCAGGCTCCTTGGGATTTATGTAAAGGGAAAATAAACAGCATTTAATTTCTGAAATTTACTAGATCACTCCTTACAGAAAACATTTGCTACATAAAGAGTTCAATTTATACTCTACTGAGTACTGCATTGACATATATTTCAAGATGGAGATAGTATAAGATCTTAGTTTGTGAGCATGGAGTCTTTAGAATACTGAACACTGAATATTAAGGAAATTCCTTACAAGAAATAAAAGGTATTTATAATTTCTGTGAATGAACTACAATAAATTCTAAATTATTTGCCATGGTTTAAAATATTTAAACAAATCATATATCTAATACTCTCAATGGCATCTTCTCATTTTATTCCTATTCTTAACTCCATATGCCATGTGATAATCAGAGGTATACAAAACTTCAAAAGAGTCTACAAAATTTCAAAAACAAAAAACTTTGAGCCTATAAAGTAACTTTAAAAATATCAAAATCCTGAGAGCCAAAGGAGGACCACGAAGCCTGCTACCGCGGGAGGAGGGCGTGCGCGCTCGCGGGGCTAGATCGACCTGTTCCGTCCCAACCCTTGTAAACAGGCAGAGGCCAGGCAGGGTGGGAATGGGGCGCCAGAGGTGGGCCTGGGGCGCGGCGCAGGCGGCGGCGGCCGCGGAGCCCGAAGTTTCTCGGCGGCAGGCGAAGTGTGATGGGCGGGTGAGGAGAAGCCGCCTCCCTGCCGGATCTCAGCAAGACCGAGTGCTTCCTGCCCACCACCAGTAGCCGCAGTGAGCACCGCAGCGGGCTGACTCCGACGCCCAGCTCCAAGAGATAAGCCCCACCAAGTTCCCTGGACTCTACCGCACAGGCGAGCCCTCGCCTCCCCCATGACACCCTGCAGGAACCTGCAGATGCGGCCTCGGAGGAGGAGAAGGACCATGGCAAGAAGAAAGGGAAGTTCAAGAAGAAGAAGACTGAAGGCTATGCTGCCTTTCAGGAAGATAGTTCTGGAGATGAGGCTGAAAGCCCTTCCAAAATGAAGACGTCCAAGGGAATCCATGTGTTCAAGAAGCCCGGCTTTTCTAAAAAGAAGAAGAATTTAAAAATAGAAAAGAAACCCAAAGAAGAAAAACATAAAGAAGAAAAGCACAAAGAAGAAAAATATAAAGAGACAAAGACTTGACAGCGGCCGATGTTGTTAAAAAGTAGAAAGAAAAGAAGAAAAAGAAGAAGTCCATCCAAGAGCCAGAGGTGCCTCAGGTGGATGCTCCGAGCCTCAGGCCCGTCTTCGGGATCCCTCTGGCGGCCGCGGTGGAGAGGTCCATGCTGCGCCATGGTGTGCACCTGCCGGCGGTCTCCCGGGAGTGCGTGGACTACGTGGAGAGGCACCGCATGCAGTGCGAGGGCATCTACAGAGTCTCAGGAATTAAATCAAAGATGAGCTAAAGAGGCCTATGACCGAGAGGAGTCTCCAAATTTGGAAGAATACGAGCCTAACACTGTAGCCCGTTTGCTGAAGCAGTACCTGCAGGACCTACCAGAGAATTTGCTTACCAAAGAGCTTATGCCGTGATTGGAAGAGGTTTGTGGGAGGGCCACGGAGAGCGAGAAAGTGCAGAAATTCCAGCACTTGCTTCAGGAGCTGCCGGAATGTAACTACCTTCTCATCTCCTGACTCATCGTGCACATGGACCATGTCATCGCCAAGGAACTGGAAACAAGATGAACATACAGAACATCTCCATCGTGCTTAGCCCCACTGGGCAGATCAGCAACCATGTACTCACTCTACCGTGCTGTTCACACACGTGCAAGAGCTCTTTGGAAACGTGGTCCTAAAGCACGTGACGAGACCTCTCCGGTGGTCTAACATGGCCACAATGCCCACGCTGCCAGAGACCCAGGCGGGCATCAAGGAGGAGATCCGGAGACAGGAGTTTCTTTTGAATTGTTTACATCGAGATCTGCAGGGTGGGATAAAGGATTTATTTTTAAAGTAACTATTTTAACCCTTGAGTGTCTTCTTTTTAAACCAAAAATCGTGTTTCTTTGCTTTATCACAGCAGAATCAGGATCTCATTCAAGGTGGGGAAACCAAGCCAGGTCGCCACCCGTCTGCCTGTTCTCTTGCTTGTGCCTTTTCACCCCTTTTCGGTGCAGATTTTTCAGGGGGAGCCACCTCATGTTGCCGGTGGTTGGCCAGTGGCTCTCACCGGGGGTTCCCTGGCCCACTGAGGCCTCCTGACCCCAGGAGGCCTCTCCGGGTGGCAGACGGAGGCTGGGGCGCCCGTGTGCATGCAAGCCCTGGCTACTCACTGCCAGGGATCAGCAAAGGCCTTCGCACTGGGGACAGGGAGGCGGCCCCCTGGCCGAGGCGTCACCGATGTTTCTCAAACCAGAAACCTTCTGGTGGCCGACCCTCCAGCAAGACAGTGACTTGGATCGCTTGCTTGGGCTGAATGTGCACGTCTGCCTGAATAAGCCATAAGTGTGCTCCTGAGTCCGTGCCTCCTCAGACCTGCAGGAGTCCAGCAGCAGGTCAGCAGGAGGAAGGGCTGCTCCTCCTCCAGGTAGCTGACGGCCCACCCTCTTCTGCTTCTGGTCCATCAGATTTGGGCGCTGCCTAGGATCTGGGGGGGGGGGGGCAGGCTCCTGAGGCAGATGCACTGCACCGAGAGGCCGGCCTCCTGGCTCTGCAGACAGGCCCCACACACCACCCTCGAGGTCCTGGCCTCCTCCCGATTAGTATTTATTTCCAGCACCTGTTTGATGAGGTTTTTTATCCTCTACCTATTGCACTGTTGTGACTTGTTGGCCATTATTTGATTTTTGTACGAAAAAAAAGCTTTGTTATAGAAATCAGCATACTATTTTTTTAAATCTGGAGAGAAGATATTATGGTGACTGAAAATATGGTCAGGTGTCAAATATAAATGTATAAACACCTTCTTGCTATTCTGTCCGACATATTATGTTCATTTTGTATTTGATGGCAACACCGAAGGTTTCTTTTGTTTGTGTGAACTCTAATTTCTATAAAGGTATCATGGATATTTGAAATTAATGTTTCATTACAACTGTCTCAGTGTTGGTTAACTAATTTTTGCCAGGACCATTATTGATCAAGCAAATAAATTCAACAGCTGTTTGGGAAAACATCTAAAAAAAAAAAAAAAAATCAAAATCCTGATAGCCAACAGATGAAACAGATAGTATATCCTATATGTTTCTCCATGCTTTCTACCAAGCATGGAGTTAATGTTTTACTAAAACTTCTGATGGAGTCTATTTTTTAAAATTCCAAAATGTCATAAAATGGATTAAAAAAAAGGAAGAGGGGGAAAACTGTTTAAATGTTTCACTTGCCAAAAGACAAGGAAGTAGAGACAAAGGCCTAGTCTTTATGTATGTACTTACTGTAAGTACTGCCATGTATAGCTCCAAGAAAAAAGAAAACTTTGTTAGAGTATAATTATATCTATACCATTGTTATTTTCAACAGAAACTAATTAAAATATTATTTCAGAGAGACTAAAGGAAAGGAACCATGGGGAGGAAGGAGGAAACAGAAAGGGGACACATTGGGGAATGATATCGACCAAATTATATTGCTATATTGTATGTATAAAAAAATGGAAAAAATATTATTTCAGATATAAATATTTAGGTAGAAAAAAACATTACTCAGAGAGTCAGATAAAGGAATATTGATTATTCATTCATTCAAGTAGCACCTATTACTTACACAAGACTGCTGGAAAGGAGAGGAATACATAAAAAGAAGGTAACTATCCTACTCTGAAGAAGTTATATTTGAATCTCGGAGGCCAAAGATACATGGAATAATTCATTATTACTAAAAATTAAAGATACCCCAAGTATCTAAAGAGAGTATTCCTTTTGAAACTAATCTACTAGAGTAAAAATCTAAGTCTGATGTCTATAAAACTCTTGCCTCTCTACATATACACTATTAAGAAATTCTGATTGAAATAATAGAATATATAGATATAGATAGAAATATAATCAAGTCTACTTTTTTAAACCTAGAATTCAAATCAGAAAATTTCAGGATTGTAATTTCATTGCAAATAACTAAAATTTCAGTGACATCCTGTGGTTATTTTGGTTACTGCATGTTTGATTTTTAAGATCACACAATGAAACTCTATTTATATTATTTAATTAATAGTTCATTCATACATGCAAAAGTACATATGGCCCCTGATCTCCAGAAACATGAAGACTAGCAGCATAGACCAATAGTAAATAAAAAAAAAGCATAGATAGCTACATCATTGAAATTGTGTTAATAGCTATGAAGAAGCAACATGGGGTGCCTTGAGAACACTGAACAGAGGGACAATCTAGGCTGGGGAAGAAGGAATGTCAGGGAAACCTCCTGGAGAAGTAAATATTTAAGCAGAGACTTAAAGGATAAATTGGAGTTAGCTAGGTAATTTGTGTGGAGTCAGTAAAGGGTTATGGAAAATAATATTCCTACAAGACAGTCCCCTGGGAAAAACAGAGGGACAATGTGGCTTGGGAGGTAGGAAGGGAAATTAGCCAAACTTTAAACCTCTCCCAATAGTAAATCATTTTCCAATAACAATGAGCCCCAAGAGAAAAAGCAAACTTTCATCCCTTCCTGGCTTCATCCATAGCATCTCCACCAAAAGCAAATATCCACCCCTTTCCAACCACAGTGGGTACTGAAGGGAGGAGGTGAATACTGAAATGCAGGGCCTTGGACTTTTACCCTTTCCATTGCTAATGAGAAAGGAGAAAAGCAAAGGAGAAAAGTAAGGAGAAAAGCACATAGTGAATGAAACTCCAGGTAACAATGGGTCCCAGAGGAAGGAAGATAAGCAGTGAACACCAAATTCTGAGCTTTTCCCAGTGACAATGAGTTTCAAACTTTTTATAGCTGCCTTCCTAAGTTAAAATTTTAAATGGCACAACTAGATCCTGGACTGTCTGAACTGTCTGAAGTCTCCAATGATTAATTCACCCCCATTGTAACCTAAAAAACCTAGACTCTTTCTATAACTTGGGGAGCCATTTCCACATGCAGAAAATGAATGCTCCTGTGCCTGATGGATTGACCTCGCTGCAGAATAAAGAAGAGCTTGCTGATCCTGCCTCCTGCCTCCTGTCATTTGTGTGTCATGTGCTTACAGTCAGGGACAGATTTTTCCAGGCAAAAGAAACAATATGTGCACAAGTCAAAGGAGTCTGGCATTTTCTAGAATCTTCATGTTGCTTGAACATGGAACTGAGAGTGAAGATTTGGAAGGCAGTTAGGGATTGTACAGGTCTTGCAGGTCATTGAAGGACTCTGACCTTTAGTTTAAAAGCCCTGGGTATTGTTTAGGTAAAAGAATGACATGATCGGATTCAGGTTTCTGAAAGAATGTAGTGGGGACAGGAGTTTGCAATGGTGGAGAATTAAGAATGGGAGTAAAGAGATAAATATAGCATCTTATTATAATAATTATATAAAATATACATTCTTATTTGAATAATTCAACCATAGTATACAGCACAAGGAAAACAATGTAAACACCCAAAATTTCATAACTAGAAATAATTATCTACTTTACTAGCATATCTTCCAAAAATCTCTAGATAATGCAACTTGACTTCACTTAAACAATTTTAAAAATCTTACTTCTTACAAGCACAAAGTCACCTGAGAAAAGTTAGAAAATATTAACAGCTGAAAAACAATGTAAATACTATCTACTGAAGAGTTTAAGTCATCTAAGGTTTTGTCTTTTATCTTTCTAAAACAGTTAATTTGCATCAGTTATTCAGGTAATCATTTAGTACAATAGATGCATCAAACCAGTTAAGATATTCTTTGTACACAGAAAGTTACACTTATTTTATTTAAGAAATAATTCTTTCTGGTAGGCTGTGACCCCCCTGGACAGGAGGAATCACATCTTTTTCTCATATGTAGTTCATTCAGACCTAGGCACAATGTCTGGTACAGATTAAATAGCCAAGGATAAAGAATGAAGGCATAAATGGTCAACATTTATATCAAGTATATTATGTGCCAGGCATTGTTCTAAACATTTCAGATCAGTGTTTCCCAAAGTATGGTCCTAGAACAGCAGTGAGAGTATCACCTAAAATTTGTCTAAAATACAAATTCTCACATCAGAAATTTGGGGATGGGACTTGGCAATCTGTGTTTCAACAAGTCCTCCAGGTGACTTCAGATGCAAAACTAAAGTTTGAGAACCATTGTTTTCACTTACTATCTCACTGATTTCCAAGTTTCTATTATTATTCTCATTATATATGTAGAGAAATTAAGGTACTAAGAGGTAGGTTACTTGACCAAAGTCACATAGGTATTAAGTGACAGAACTGGGATTGACCTAAGACTGTCTGACTCTGAAATTCTAGCTCTTAAATATATTGTATGGCCCCTTCATGATGAACACCCAGGAAATGTTTCTAAATGAAGGGATGAAGGAGAATAAATGAGTATTATTTGATATGCCAGTGATGACCTACTTTTTCAACCTGTCCAAATGTGCAGGGCCTCAAAAATTCAAGTCATTTTCTCTCAAAGATTTCCATGTGCATCCTTATGGAGTACAATCTGTCTGTTTCCATGCCTCCTATTGCAGCTGATCAGTATTTTTTTATTTCCATCACTTTTTCATTTTTTTAAAATTTCCAATATTATACTGAACTCAGGGATGCTCTACTACTGAGTTATATTCCCAGTCCTTTTTTATTTTGGGACAGGATCTTAATAAGTTGTCCAGGATGGTCTCCCACTTGTGATCCTCCTGCCTCAGTCTCCCAAGTAGCTGGGATTACAGGCATGCACCACCATATGCAACTTGGTATGCATCATTTTCTAATGAGTCTTATAGTTACTTATACTTGTGATAGGGGTGATAGTCAAAATATCTCTCATATTTTTACATAAAAATATCTAACAAATTTAAAAAAAACAGTATTTGAAGTCCAACAAGGCACAGGTACTTACCAATCAGAAAGAATGCCAACTGAGTCTAGAGCTGAATTTATAGACCCAACTCTTAGACTGGAGGTGTTACTCTTTAGTTGCTGGACTTGGGAGAAGTCTAGACAGAACTAAAAAAAAAAAAAAAAAAAAAAAAAAAACTGGTTTGGGGCAATGGGAAGGAAGTCAGTGAAGGGTCACATGGGACCTCAAAAAGCAACGATTTATCATCCATACAAAAATACCACCAATATTTTCCCTACAGGTAGAGCTGGGCCAGTATGTAACCACTGATCATTAGCCCTGCACATAAGTAGTACTTGTCTTCTACTGTGGTCTATAAGTCTTTGCCCTCATTTGTTTTATCTTTGTATCCCCAGGTCCCCAAGGCCAGTGTTGAATAAGTCATACGTAATAACTTCAGTGAAGAGAGGAAATACATGAATGTACTAAATAATTCAATGGAAGACTTTTTTCCCCAATTGAAGGCTTAATCACATAAAATTTCTTAAAGAAATCAGAATTGAGCAGTAAAAAGAAGACATGAATGGGAAGGAGGGAAAGCTGTGGTAGAAATTTAATTAATATGCATCTCTTCTCTTCAACTGAGACCAGTGCCTCCATTTTTTACACTTTTCATAACTGTCTAGGGAAGCGTGAAAGATCAGATGCACTTAAATTTAAGCTGTGTTTTTATTCATTTTTATTTTTGGAAAATGGGCTTTGGCAGCACATTCTTTATTGTCCAGAACAATAGTAAGAACCAGTGATTGCTATGAAGTTTATAAAGTTTTTGTAACCCAGTGTTCCTTGGCACATTTCCCTTCTCTGGTTATCATTGTGATATTGCTATATCATGGCTGAAAATGATGGAAACAGTTTCATCAAAATATCATCCACAAAGATATAAGACATATTTAATTATACTTAAATACCACATGACCCTTATGCCATGTTGAACTGGAACCTTAATCCCTGCAAGTAACAGGATAGTGAGGGGAACATTATTACCTATTTGCTGCATGGCAAATGGGTAATAATAGGTTAAACTTAATTAAGTAGTTTCCTACTTTATATTCAATACGGGTATATTTCACATAATGTATAAAATTGTAATTTGGAGGATTATTAAAATAAATTCTAAAAACAAAAATTCTAGAAACAAAAACTATTTCTATAGCTAAATTATTAGTATTTGGAGAACTGGTTAAAATTAAATAATAGTATTCTAAAAATACTTTTAAAATACATCTTTATTTTTAGTTTCTGGATTTTCTAAATAAACTTCTCTGGTTGATATCTTTAACTTTATTGGGAAATTTTCCAATTACAAATATTATGTTTTAAATTCTCAAACTTGGATTTAGGCTAAATAAAAGGAACTTATCAAGTAATAAATACTTTCATGTCTTTTGCTTTGAATGGTTGCATTTTTTATAAAATACAAATGTCTTCTATTCAGTTCGGTTGTATTTTTTTTTAAATCAAAGTAAAATAGTGTTATTTGAGAGACCAGGTTATATATATGAACCAACATAGGTACCAAAATAACTAAGATAGAATAAAAATCAATTATTCAAGTCATTTTTTCCCTTTCGTATCTGCAAATGAATCACCATTATTGTGAATATGTTCAATGTGCTAAATGCCAGATTCTTGCCTCCCCTTCCCACATCCTGTGGATATCTTACAGTGACTACAGAGGAAATTCTGTGGTCAAAAAGATATGAGTATGTAAAAGAGAAAAATGAGGGTTTCATTTCTAATTGTCATAAAGGAGACATCAATGAGACAACAAAAACATAAAGTAAAAGAAAACTGGTTTGTGAATACAAATGTAGGTACTGATACACTGTTAAACAAACAAAATAAAATATAAGCTAAAATTCTAAACTTTTTTAAGGAATAAAAGATGAGTCTTTGACCCTGGTGTAGATTTAAAAACATTCTTACATATCTCTTTTCCAAAGCATCAAAACAACCTTGAATCCTCTCAAGAAATAAATGTTGATGTCAATTTGGACCATATGCAAAGTCAAAAATATTGTCAAGTACAGAATTAGTTTACCCTTTTTCTGCTGTGAAATATATTGACTTAATAACTATTTTACCTTTCCCATTTAATTATTTTTAAAACTCCCAATATCTTTTAAATGCTTATAGAACTTTAAAATTTATAGGTAATCAATTCTGAGGCAGGGAAACGTCTTTTTTTCCCCTCCCATAATGTTTAGCACACTGATGTACATATGATAATAATCGAATCTTGATTTTTTCTTTATACAAGTTTTTTTCCTTTCAAAAACAAAATAAATCAGTATCTTAAAATAATCTTAAAATAATATTGGAGAATTGTTACAAATTTCTAGGAAATACTTTTTTAAGAAAAAATGGTTTTAAGGAAATGATCATACCAAATCAAATCTTATGGGCAATTTCAGCCATTATAAAAATGTTGTTCAACTTTTGTGAAATTTCAATTACTTACCACTTCAACTTTTGTGAAATTTCAATTACTTACCACTTGATAATATGCAGTGACCCAGGACATTGTTTGTCTTCTTGAAGGATTTTTAAACTGAGATCTACAAAAATAGAAACACAGTCTATTTTCATCTGCTGAGTACAGTAAGGAAAATGTTCGGGCTAAATAGGGTATTTCCCTTATTTTATTTATATAACTTATTTAGTTTATGGCCTATTAAAAACAATTTGAATCTCTAAATATCACTTTAAAAATAAATCCTATGTTGATAATTATTGGTCCCAATTTGATGACAGTTTAGCAGTCTTACCTGTTTATAACACAGTACAACTGAATTGATTGCAAAATTGATTTGTTGCTTCTTTTTCTTCACTTTTAAGTAATCATAGTATTGAGATCATCTCCATTGATTAATTTGAAACACACACCTCAATCTCATTTCTCTCCATCTCACTGAATAAAAAATGAAAAAATAAGTTTGCATGAATTATTCTCAAAATTCTTTTCTTCCCTAAGTACCTCAATTTCAGATGGAAATTAATGTTTGAATAATAAAGCCAAGTACTTAGGAAAGAAAAGAAACACCATATTAAAAGTCTTTTGACTTAGATCGGCCAAAAATCAAATCACTGATTTATTATAATTTTGTATGAGTCACTTATCTTTTCATATGGTTTTCCTACCCTCAAATAGATGTCACGTCTTCTTCTGCTGAAGGATATGAAAATCATTCCATGTTTGCATAACATATAGAGATTATCAGAAAGAAAACAACATAGGAGAATTGATCATTTCAATAACGTGGTTTACTTTAAGTACAAATGGTGAGGAGACAAAACTTCTACTATAACTTTCAAAGGAATGGTTTTACCCCCATGCCTATGAAGTAACTCACATACAGTTAAGTATTTAATGACCCAAACACATCCTTTACAATTCCATATTCTAAACACAAGGGGAAACTGTAATGAGATGCTACATATAAACATATTCACTATTATAGATTTATATCCCACAGACCTTTTAAAAACGTCATAATACGAATGAGGTTGTCATGATTATAATATCATGTTGACATTTATAAAGTACACATGCATTTTGGTGATGCTTATACAGAGAATTAAATACTGCTTAAAAAATTAAATTGTAATGAGGCTAAGGTATGTCATTAAATATGTATGTGAGAGATTTAAAGTTATATTTTGAAAAAAATGACATCTTAACAAGGAAACTTGTGGCTCTATTCATTTTCCAAATGACAGTTCCCATTTTAGTGACAATATTAGTGTGAACCAACCATTCACAGTCAAGCTTTAAACAAATAGACATTAATATTTTGAAAAACTGAAGAATTCTAGGTACATTTTTTCCAGGTATATTTTTTTTAAATATAAACAATGAAAATGAGCCAGAAATAGCTTATGATACAAAGCAATATGTTTAAGGGAATAAGAAAATCTGGCAATTGAGAAAAGGACAGAACTAGTGAGAATAGTAGTTGTCTAAATGTCCATAATAATCAACAAATGGGTTTGCCTCCCCCCACTCAGCTTACTTATATATGTTAATAGGGAGAATAGTCGTCTTTTGAACTTCTTCAAAGAACAAATTCAATTGAGGTGCAAACTAAAGTGAATCTTCAGCATTCATATTTTGTTCTGGCTATTGTTTTGTAGGGATAGCTTAGAAATATTAGGCTTCTCCATACAGATTTATTGTTCTCATTCGGTAACTTGCCAGAAGTTAATGTTTCTTTTAAGAAAAACCACTAAAATAGTGAAATTAAAATGGAAAATGGATTAGCAATTTAGTTTTGAAAAATCGGTCCATAAATTGGAATCAATACACCGTGAAAAATGAAAGATTTGCTCCTGCTAAATAGAGAAAAGGGCTATAATTACCAAGGCAACAATTTTAATTAAATTTTAACATCCAAATGGTGTTCTCCATAAGAACTCTCTGGGAATAGGTCCCTTAGGTATGTTATACATGAGATAGAAGTAGCAAAACGTTTCTTCACCATTATCATGCTCATTAGTAATTTGGGATGGGAAAACCATTTCCTAGAAAAAAAAAAAAGGTGAAAAACATTAGTATTTTTTAATATATTTAGCCCACAACCATCCTATTATCACAGTTGATAGAAAGATTTTTTACTTCAAATTTGATACATTTAGATGTAATCAAATGGAAATAGGGCTTTAAATATTGCATTGTATCATGTAGTCAGTGCTAGAGTACTTCCCTAGTATATGAGAGATTCAATCCCTAACACCTCAAAAAAAGGGGAAAAAAATTTCTATACAAGCAAGGCAGAAAAGAAAAAACAAAACAGTTACAACAACAACAAATGAAAATCTGCAAAAAAAATTTTTTTTACAATGATCCATGCACTTGAGGCATGTTTGAAGTTTTACTGTGATTACAAGATCTCCTTCCTTCTCTAATACTCCTCAGACCTCACTGCAATCTAGCTCTTCTCCCCACTCCATTCTACACTGTTCTCTCCAGTCTCTGAGAGCATCTTATCATTGCTACTTCTCATTCCACATTAATGTGTTAACTTCTTTGCAGCATTTGAAATTACGGCTTTCACACTCTTTTCTTCTTCAAGCTGCCATGACATTATTTTGCTTTGTTGTCATTTTGGCAGTGCTAGGGATCAAACCCAGGGCATTGCACATGCTAAGAGCTCTACTCTTGAGCTAGGACCCCAGACCAATAACACACTTGTTTTCGCCTAACCCTACATACCTAACTCGATCTCTTATTTTTTCAGTTGTCTGCCCCTTCAATGTTGGTTCTCCCCCAGGATTCTGTTTTCTAACCTTTTTTCTTTTCATAGCTCTCTTTTTGGATAATAGCATCTATTCTCATAGCTTCAGCTATTTTCTATACAGAGAGGCCTTCGAGACCCTATTTCTGTTTTGAATTCCACTTCTACATTTTAATTTCTGAACATCGGTTCCTAGATCATTTTGTAGATTCCTCAAACTCAGTTTCTCTCTGTAATGCCTGGCTGAGACCTGATCCCAAGTTTCATTCTCAGACAAGTGAATCAGCATTCCTCCAGTCATCCAGGTTAGAAGCAGCTTCATCTTTGACTTTTCTTCCTCCTTTGTACTCCATATTCAATCATTAAATGCTATTAATTTTCTCTAAAAGAGTCTTCAAACCTGTTTCTCCCTTCCCTTCTGTCATGGTCTTGGTTTAGGACATACTTACTTCATCCCTTTATTACTGCAGTAGCCCCTGTTTTTCCTGGCAACAATTCTTTTTATGCAATCTGTCTTTCATTTAACCATTGGAATTAACTTTCAAGAATATAAATATTGCTGGGTGCAGTGGCGCACACCTGTAATCCCAGCAGCTTGGGAGGCTGAGGCAAGAGGATCATGAGTTCAAAGCCAGACTCAGCAATTTAGGGAGGCGCTAAGCAATTCAGTGAGACCCTGTCTCTAAATAAAATGCAAAAAAAGGGCTGGGATGTGGCTCAGTGGTTGAGTGTCCCTGAGTTCAATCCCAGTACCAAAACTAAAAAAAAAAAAAAAAAAAAAGAATATAAATATTATCATAAACATTCCCAATTTTCATACAGAATAGACTTCAAGTACTCAAGTGTGCATTTGAGAACTGTCAGACTTTTGTCTTTGTCTAGCTCTATGACCTCATCTCCTACCTCTTCCTCTGTGCACCCACTCTTACCTCTCCCATACATCCTCCTCTTTAGGCATGTGAAACTACTATTCATCTATTGTCCTACTGCCATGTATTTCCATACTTTTTGTGTTTTGCTTAAGCTAGAATTCTGAGAAATATTAAAGTTCTTTTAGAGTTCTATAAAAAACATCAATGCTAGCAAATTTTCTTTCAAATCGTGTGTGTGTGTGTATACATGACATGCTAAACAAATGTGTATAGTTCTTAAATGACTGAATAATCTGCTTTAAGAGATAGTGGACCATACAAAGAATGTCATTAGAGAGTAAAAGATACAAGAATTTGTATGTAAGGGATGTGTATCGACAGTCAACTTGCATATAGAATATTTGTTGATAGTTTATGTTCTGTATCTTAAATAATTTCAACATGCTTGTCATTTTAGTCAATGTATAGTGAATGTTTTAACAAAAATAAAAACGATCATTTAATTACGATTAATTACTCAATGAGATTCCATTTTGCTGTCTTCTTCAAGACAAGCACAAAATATGTCTCATGAACTCCAGCTGGTATTGTTCTGAGACATTATGATTTTAAAGTATTTTACAAATATTGATGAATTAGACTATACTTAAGAACTTCTGTTCATTACTACACTACACAATTAAAAGCAAAGAGGTAACTCAAGAGTAGAAGATATTCTCAATACAGGTTTGACAAAGAATTCATATCTGGAATATATAAAGAACTCCTAAAATTCATCAAGAAAAAGAAAACTGAATAGAAAAATGTGTAAAAGACTTGAATAGGCAACAAACAAAGAGAATACCTAAATGGTCAATAAACATGTGTAAAAGTGCTTGAACATCATCAGGGAAATGCACATTAAAATCACAATGACAGAACACAACATACCCACTGAAATGGTTAAAAATATTCATAAAATACCAAATATTGGCAAAAATATTGAATAATAAGTATTCAACACTGGTTGTGGGAATGTTGAAAAACTATTTTACAGTATTCTACAAAATTAAATTTAACACATATGCTCATATATATGTTCACTAAATGACATGTACCAAGATATCTTTAATAGCATTATTTGTAAATACCGCCAAACTGGAAACTACTTAAATGTTCATCAACAGTAGAATAGATTAAAAAAAAATTTGTGGTATACTCCCCAGTGGAATACTTTATGGCAATGAGAATGAATGATCTACAGTTAACAATGTAACAAGGCCCTAAGCAACTTAGCCAAGACCCTGTCTCAAAAAAAAAAAAAAAAAAAGGACTGGGATGCAACTCAGTGCTTAAGTGCCTCTGGTACCAAAAAAAAAAAAAAAAAAAAAAAAAAATGTGACTCTCACACTTGATGCTGAGCAAAAGAAACCAGATATGAGTTAATACTTAGATAAGATTTCATTTATATAAGATACAATAAAAGCAGGTGAAACTAATCTATGCTATTGGGAGATATTGGTATAGTTTTGTTTCTTGGTCTGACTTCTGGTCCCAAGAAAGTATTTGGTTTGTAAAATTCATCTAGTTATACACTTACATGCATTTTATAAATACATATTCTCAGTAAAAAAAAATTTAAGTGTTTACTGGTCCAATAAGATTGGAAAATGTCTCATGTAATTCTTT
This sequence comes from Sciurus carolinensis, assembly GCF_902686445.1. Lineage (NCBI taxonomy): Eukaryota > Metazoa > Chordata > Mammalia > Rodentia > Sciuridae > Sciurus > Sciurus carolinensis. Next base: position 113,775,490 of record NC_062220.1, on the reverse strand, counting down.
TGTCCAGGACTGTTCTTCTTTCCATTCTCCAAATATGGAAATCTTAAAATATTTATGTAATTTTTATTATATTCCATGAACTGTTTTAGGTTTAGAGGTAATATAGCTAGCATAACAGACTAAAAAAATATCCCTCTTTCATAGAGTTTACATTCAACTGTTACCCATGGTTCAATGCTTCCTGTCTCTTCAAGGCAGAATAATTACTGGCTCTTCTGTTTCACTCATAGTTAATGGAAGAATAACACTACCAGTTGATATAATCTTCTCTTTTGTTTTTTGAAAAAATTTTAGACGTTGATAGACATTTATTTTTTATTAATTTTATTTGTATGTGGTGCTGAAAATTGAACCAAGTGCCTCACACATGATAGGCAAGTGCTCTACCACTGAGTCACAACCCCAGTCCAGTTAATATAATCTTTAAAGGAAGAGTACCATGTCTTATTTATTTTTGTAAACTCATTATTTAGTTCAGCATTTGGCACACAAAAGTCAATAAATGTTTGCTAAACTAAACAATAAACATTTACTGACTGCCAATGTGTATCACATACTAAGAATGCAAAGAGATGAGAAGAACAGTAATGGGATATGAATTCCATTAATTTAAAAAATTTGTGGTAATGTATGTGGACACAGAGAAAGAAGAAGATTACAACTACTAAGGTTTGTAAATATTTATGATTTTTAATATATTTTAATTTTAATTGATGCATAATGATTATACATATTTATAGGACAAAGTATGATTTTTTTTCCCAGTGCTAAGGACTGACCAAGAGGCTTGAGAAGTGCTCTACCACTGAACTATACTTTCAGCCCAAAGTATGACATGTCTACAGGTGAATACAATGTGTAATGATCACATCAGGGTAAGTGGCAAGACATTTATCACTTCTTTGTGTTGGGGAATGTTATGGTTTGGATGTGAGGTGTCTCCCAAAAGCTCATGTGTGAGACACTGCAAGAAGGTTTGGAGGAGAAATGATCATGTTATAGCCTTAACCTAATCAGTGAATTAATTCCTGATGGGATTAACTGAGTGGTATCTGGAGACAGCTGGGGTATGGCTGGAGGAAATGGTTCATTTGGGGAGTGGCTATGGGGTATGTATTTTGTATCTGGAGAGTGAAGTCTATCTCTGTCTCCTGATCACCATGTGAGCTGCTTACCTCTGCCACACTCTTCTGTCATGATGTTCTGCCTCACCTTGAGCCCTGAGGAATGGAGCTGACCCTTCTATGGTCTAAGACCTTTGAAACTGTGAGACCTCAAATAAACTTTTCCTCTGCTATAGTTGTTCTAGTTGGGTTCTTTAGTCACATCAGTGAAAAAGCTGACTAAAACAGGGACATTCAAAATTCTTTCTAATTGTTCTGAAGTAATTATTGTCAAATGTAGTTACCTGACTGTGCTATAGAACATTAGAAATTATTCCTTCTACTCAAATGCACCCCTGTACCAATTAACGATCCTCTCTCCATTCCTCCCTTCCTCACCCCCTTCCCAGAATATTTGTGAGTTGTTAAGAGAAAAAAGCAAATCTCTGAGTAATGTGAATAGAATGATTTTATTTTGCAAGAAAAATCAATTGATAAATTTTTAGATTAACACAGTTGATTCTTGTAATTAGTAGATTGCATATTTTTGTACTTGCTTACTCACAACATTTTTTTTTTGTACTAGCCACATCCCCAGCCCTATTTTGTATGTTATTTAGAGACAGAGTCTCACTGAGTTTCTTAGTGCCTTGCTTTTGCTGAGGCTGGCTTTGAACTCGTAATCCTCCTGTTTCAGCCTCCTGAACCTCTGGGATTACAGGCATGCGCCATGGCGCCTGGCTACTCCCTACAATTTATTTGTAAACCCAGAACCAACAATTTTTCATTTTTGCATTCACAGATATGCACAGGGCAGCAACAAATTTGTCATCTGAAGCACATGTTCCCATGTTTACAGTATGATAATTGAAACAAAGGCACTCTTTGCCTTCTGAGTTCAGCTATCATACTGTAATCATGTGTCCTTTACTTAGTCTATTTAGTGCCCAATTATTTAACTCTTTTGAACTTCCTTTCATGATTTTGCTATTTAAAATGGCCTAAGACATACCGAAGTGCCTGTTGGTATTCCCAAATTCCTGTGATATGTGTTAAAGAGAAAAAAATGCATGTGTTCAGTAACTTTCATTTAGGCATGAGTGAATGTGTACATTTGTATATATGTATATATATATATATATATATATATATTCATAGATAATTGTGCACATTTGTATGAGCAAGGAAAAAGGTTTGGAAAGAAGCATGTGAAGTTAACTGTAGTAACCTCAGAGAGTTACCTGAAAGTAGAAGGATATCAGGGAGGGAATATAGTAGAATGATTAGGATGAACTGTACAGTAAAAGAGTCAGGTTTAAGTCCTTATTCTGGTACTAACAAGCTGTATGGTCTTGGTCAGGGGTCAAACGTTTTTCTGTCAAATGGCCAGATAGTAAATATTTTAGGTTTTGCAGTTGATTTTGCCATTGTAGCATGAAAGAAGCCATAGATACTATAATGTAGCTATGGTCCAACAAAACTTTGTCTACAACATCTGGTGGAAAGTGTCTGATATTACCTCTCTGCAACTCATTTCCATCATCTATAAAATATAGGTAATAGAGACACCTACTTTTAAAAAAATATGTTAGTGATAGCTACTTTATTGAATTGTTGTGAGAGTAAATGAGTTAATGTTAATAAAATATTTAAATAGTGCCTCCTTCAACAGTTTAATATTTTTCATGTATGGCTTCAATTGTTACAACAAGCATGTAGTACTCTGGTAATCTGTAAAACATTAAATAAAGCCAAAAGTAAAATAAAGAGAACACCTCAGTCAAGCATAGTGGAACATGCCTGTGATCCCAGCAACTCAGGAGGCTGAGGCAGGAGGATCCTAAGTTCAAAGCCATACTCCAAAGCCAGCCTCAGCAACTCAGCAAAGTCCTAAGCAATTCATCAAGACCCTGTCTCAAAATAAAATATAAAAATGGCTAATTGACTGGGGATGTGGATCAGTGACCCTGGGTTCAATCCCCAATATGAGAGAGGGTGAGGGAGAAAGAGAGAAAGAAACCCGTAGCTTCATGGAATTTATAATCCAGTTGAAAAGACAAAACTTGTACATCAAAGAGGAGTTAGTATACCAGACAGCAGAGACTAAGTAGTAAATGAGTGAAGAGACACTAGAGGCTCCAGGAACACAGAAGGTGTGCTATTGGTTATCTGAGGCTGACCCTGACTAGGAAGACTTTGTGGGCAAAGTAAGACCTAGTTGGGTCCTGAAGAAAAGGTAGGATTTGGACAAGTGGTAAGGAAGAGGAATGTCATTAGTGTAGGCAAGAATGCTGTGAAACATCTGGGACACAGGTGTCAGATTGAAATCATGAGGCTTAGAGTTCAAGCAGTGTAGAATGGGAGAAAAGAAGGGAAAAGACATATAAGCCAAGATGTAGCAAGTCTAGAATGCCACATTAAAAAATTATATTTAATCCTTAAAGAAAAAGAAACCTTAAAAGTTGGATAGGGAAGTTTTCTTCTATAATTAAATCCTTGAGTTAAAAAACATCTCTAGCTCTGGGACTATCAGAAGTATCTTATAAGAGTAGCACAGTACTAGTCCTTAAACTTGATAAAGTTATTTAAAAAAAAATTTAGCTGGGCACAGTGGTGCATGCCTGTAATCCTGGCAGTTTGGGGAGGTTGAGGCAGGAGGATCATGAGTTCAAAGCCAGCTTCTGCAAAAGTGAGGCACTAAGCAACTCAATGAGATCCTGTCTCTAAATAAATACAAAATAGGGCTGGGGATGTGGCCCAGTGATGAAGTACCCCTGAGTTCAATACCTGGTGCACACCCCCAAAATTTTTAAAACATTTTGTATACATGATATAAACATGACAGTAAAATCTATTTTGACATATTATGCATACATGGAGTATAATTCTAATTATTCTAATTAGGATCCCATTCTTGCAGTTGTACATGATGTGGAGTTTCACTGGTCATGTATTCACATATGAACATAGGAAAGTTTTGTCTGATTCATTCCACTTTTCTATTTCCATCCCCCCGCCCTTCCCTTCATTCCCCTTTGTCTAATCCAATGAACTTCTATTCTTCACTTCTCCCTCTCCTTATTGTGTGTTAGCATCCACATATCAGACAGAACATTCTGCCTTTGTTTTTTAGGGATTGACTTATTTCACTTAGCACAAGTCTCCAATTCCATCCACTTCTGGCAAATGCCACAATTTCATTCTTCTCTAAGGCTGAGTAATATTCCATTGTGTATATATACCATATTTTCTTTATCCATTCATCTGTTGAAGGGCACCTATGTTGGTTCCATAGCTTAGCTATTGTGAATTAAGTTGCTATAAACATTGATGGGGCTGTGTCACTATAGTATGTTGATTTTAAGTGCTTTGGGTATATGCCAAAGATAACTGGGTCAAATGGTGGTTCCATTCTAAGTGTCCTGAGGAAACTCCATACTGTTTTCCTTAGTTGTTGCACCAATTTGCAGTCCTACCAGCAATTTCCCTACATCCTAAACAACATATCTTGTTATTTGAATTCTTGATAATTGCCATTCTGACTGGAGTTAGGTAGAATCTCTGTGTAGTTTTAATTTGCATTTCATTAATTGCTAGAGATGTTGAACATTGTTTCATATATTTGTTGGCCATTCATATTTTTTCTTCTGTGAAGTGCCTGTTTAGTTCCTTTGCCCATTCACTGATTGGGTTATTTATTTTTTGGTGTTAACTTTTTTGAGTTCTTTATATATCCCAGAGACTAAGGCTCTAAGGTGCAGGTGGCAAACATTTTCTTCCATTATGTAGGCTTTCTCTTCACATTCTTGATTATTTTCTTTGCAGCAAAGAAGCTTTTTAGTTTGCTACCATCCCATTTATTGATATTTGATTTTACTTCTTGTGCTCTAGGAGACTTGTTGAGGAAGTTTGTTCCTAAGCTCACAGGATGGAAAGTTGGGCCTACATTTTCTTCTAGTAGGTGCGGGGTGTCTCTGTTTTAATGCCTAGGTTCCTGATCTACTTTGTGCAGGGTGAGAGATAGGGGTTAAATTTCATTTTACTACATATGGATTTCCAGTTTTCCCAGCACCATTTGTTGAAGAGGCTATCATTTCTCCAATGTTTGTTTTTGGTGCCTTTGTCTAGTATGACATAACTGTATTTATCTGGGTTTGTCTCCGAGTCTTCATTTTTGTTCCACTGGTCTTAATGTCTATTTTTGTGCCAATACCATGCTGTTTTTGTTACTATAACTCTGTAGTATAATTTAAAGTCTGTTATTGTGATGCCTCCTTCTTTGCTTTTCTTGCTAAGGATTTCTTTGACTATTCTGGGCCTCTTATTTTTCCAAATGAATGTCATGACTGCTTTTTCTGTTTCTATGAAGAACATCATTGGACTTTTAATAGGAATTGCATTAAATTTATAAGGCATTTTTGGTAGTATGACCATTTTGACAATATTAGTTCTGCCTATGCAAAGACATGGGAGTTCTTTCCATCTTCTAAGGTCTTTTTCAATTACTTTAATGTTCTATAGTTTGCATTGTAGAGATCTTTCACCTCTTTTGTTAGATTGATACACACAATTTTATTTTTTTGAAGCTATTGTGAATGAGGCAGTTTTCCTAATTTCTCTTTCAGCTGATTCATACTTGGTGTTAGGAACATAATTGATTTATGGGTGTTAATTTTATATCCTGTTACTTTGCTGAATTTATGAGTTCTAGAACCTTTATGGTGGAATCTTTTTTGGGTCTTCTAAATATAAAATCATGTCATTGGCAAATAGGGATAGTTTGAGTTTTTCTTTTCCTATTTGTATTCCATTAATTTATTTCTTTTGCCTAATTGCTCTTGCTAGGGTTGATGAATTTCTTCTTAAGACCAAGTCATACTTATAACCTTCTATTACCAGAAAGCCTCCATATGATAAAATACATTTGGTTAGGTTCTGGGAATTCCAAAACTTGGTGAGAGCACAAACTTTACCTGATACAACTGTAGTGAGACTACACTAATCTAGATAAAATTATTTTAATATTTATGCGGCCTTAATAATAAATAGGCATTTCAGATTAAGATTGAGATAATTGCTTGGGTAGATCAAATCTCACTTCCTTTTTTTAGGCCTTGAACAGTGTTTTAAAATTGAAAGGAACTTTGAGTTAATCTAATAAAATGTGCTTATACCACAGGTACCAAAAGAAACCTAGGAAATAAATGATTTGGCAGATCATAGATCTAGCAAGTGACTGGGATTCCTTTTATCATACTATTTAAGTTTTATAATTCTGTTACTTAGAGGCAGGTACTACCCACAAATAGGTCTTTAGATGAAAAACAACTTCCCCAAAGTCTTTCTATAGCCATAAATCTCATTCTAGAATGTACAAAGACATTCTTGATATGATTTTGTTGTATAAGAATGCCTCTTTTTATTTCCTTTTCCCATTTTTTATTTTAAAGTTTTAAAATTACAACAGCAAATCTTTTCCCTGCAGAAATAACACTTGTTCAAAAAAAAAGTGTGTATGTGTGTAGGAAACACACTGCATGATTTTCCTATTTTATTAAAAATAAGAGGAAGACAACTGTATAGGTTTTTTTCTCCCAACTCCCAGTGTAACATTAAATAGTAGCCCTAGACAGGCATATGTATACACACACACACACACACACACACACACACACACATGCACTGACTTAGTCTCTAAAACTACTTAGCAAATTCAAAATCAACTGTATTGTTTTACTGTCTACTTCCTGCCCCTTCCCCTCCCTGTTTACAACTACTTATAAAAGACTTGGAAGTAAAAAGAGGGGCTGGGGTTGTAGCTCAGTGATAAAGTACTTGCCTCACATGTGTAAGGCACTGGATTTGATACACAACACCACGTAAATAAATAAAATAAAGATATTGTGTCCATCTACAACAAAAAACAAACAAAAAAAGTTAGAAAAAAAAAAGAAAGTAAAAAGAGATTGGAAGGTTTTTAAGTGGCTAGTGAGACCAGATAAAGTCACGTCTTATACAGCAGAGAAAACTAAATGTCCTCCTAGGACACAATTCATCAATGATATAGAAAACCCCAAAGTTTCAACAGGGCACATTGAAGCACTTGGCTGACTGATTCCCACCTCTTCCCCAAAAGTTTCCACTCCCATTTAACAGAGGACTTTGAAAAGCCACAAAGACCTTTCAATGGCTAGTTTCTAATGACTGTCAGAAGTTTTAGCTTCTCCCAACCAGCCATCACTTGGACTCCCTCCCCTTCCCTAAGAAAACAGAAAGGCCACAAGAGCAGATTAACAAAAGTGAGAAGGAAAATGGGCTTGGATCTGCCACTGCTCACTGGGAGGTCAGCCCAGGGAGAGTTTTTTCTACCTCCTTCCTTTGCTGCTGGTGGCTGCCACCCTTCCTCCCTGACAAAGGTTTTGAAACTCCCAACTTAAAAGAAAGACTTAAAGGTACTACTAAAACCCCTACAGTTCCTGGGTTCCCTTTCATCTAGCCAAAACAAACTGCCTTGCCTGTTCTGTCCTTCCCCTATCTACCTTCAGAGCAAAGAAACCACCCAAACTCACACACACACACATACACACACACACACACACAAATCCCTAACCCTGCAAGATTACAAGCAAAACAACAAAACAAAATATAAGTACATCCTCTTCATTACACAGATGAGATTTGTTGTTGCTGTCCTTGCACAACTGGTTAAGGAAAAGGGAATTACTCCACAATTCCTAAGGAATTCAAATTCTGTCTCTTATAAAGTCAGAATAGAATGGGGCAAAGGCTTGCACATGAGAATCAAGAAAGAAGAAAGGAGAAAAGTATTTACAGAAAACAGAGAGGAAGGAGTGTTTATAAGAAAAGTCCTTATTGTCACTCTTGTCAGCCCTCCTGACACTGGACTTGGCTTTGGGCTTTACTGGTTTGGCCTTCTTGGGCTCGACACATTGATGGACTTGGCTTTGACAACCTTGGGTGTTCTGGTTTTCTTGGGCATGGTAGCCAGCTTGTTCTTGGCCTTCTTGACTGGGGGTTGGGGGACTTTGGGCTTCTATCTTGGGGTTTGGAGGCATCCTTCTTGGGCTTGGTTGACTTCTTTGGCATGGCCACCTTCTTGATTTCCTTCTTGGTCTTTTTGAAGGCCACTGACCTCTTGGGCTCCTTGCTTTTGGCCAGACAGAAGGGTCCTGAGGCACCTACACCTTTGGTTTGCTTGATGACAACAGTGGTCACCAGGCACTTGATTGACAACTTGATCTGGGAGTCAGCATTCTTATCTCACCCACCTTGTAGAGACTTTTGATACACTTCTGAATGGATTGGCGCAAGGAGCCAGTGTGGTTCTTCTGGGCCTGGGTGGCAGTCACAATCATGTCTGAATAATTGGGGTGGTCTGTGGACTTCTTAGAGGCCTCGGCCTGCTTGAGTTTGGTTGTAGGAGTGGATGTGCTGTTCTCAGTCATGGTGGCTCTCCTGGTCCTGCTGTTGATGGTGCCTTCCAGAGGACCAGCCCTCATCAAAGGCTGACTAAAGCCTGACTCGGGGTCTGACTAGCAGGCCAATCCACAGTCCGGTTGTCGATTGTTGGCCATGCAGGTGAGGGGTCACTGCCTCTCTGGCTGGGCCCTGGTGGCAGGATGGCTTGCTTGGCTGGCTCTGCATGGCTCTGCAGCACCAGAGTGCGCTTGGCTCCAGCACCTGACTTGGGCTCTGGCTTGGGCTCTTGCTCTGGCTCCTGCTCCGGCTCTGCCTTCACCTCTTCTGCCTCCCTTTTCCCAGCTCCCTGTCTCAAGAATACCTCTTGTTTGGTATATTACAGAGGGAGTAGTAATGCATTAACACTTCATCCTTTTTGTGAAAGCATAGTACATTCAGTTCTTTAAAAGTTATAATAACATCATTACTTTTGCATGAATCATATATTGGATGTGTGTGTTTGTTTATAAAATTTTTGAAAAATAATTGCTTTTTGTACCTATAGATCCTGATGAATTAAGGTCCTTTGGGAAATTGGGTAGTAGTTGGCATGGCCTGCATGTATTAACTTATTGAAAACATTCCAAAATGCAGAGGCAACACTTGAATAACACATTTGTAAAACTGAATAATTTGAAACTATGAAGATATTTTACTTTAAACGTGCAATTTAAAAGGTCATTTGTAGTAATGAAGATGAATGGTTGGTAAAGGCCCCTACAAGTTTGTTACTATAGGAATTTTTTTTTCTCAGCTTAGTTGATATAATACTTAAGGGTTGTTATTGTGGTTTTTATAAATGTCTAATACATGAAAATACTATAGTTTAAAAATAGAACAAACTATTATAAAATTATTTTATTAATATAGTACTAATGCCATACTGATGTTCAATAGTTCAGCTGTCAAGTGATATGACCTTGGGTAAGTTACTTTATTTCTCTAGGCTTCAGTTTCTTCCTTATTGTGAAGTGGAATTGAAATATTAACTTAAAGCCTTGGCACAATGCCTAGCACATAGTTAAGTGCTAAATAATGGTTGGTGTCTATAATTATTGTTATTGATTTTGGTATTAAATAACAAAACTGCACACTTTCTTAAAATTTACTGCAAGAAGTTGCTCATGCAGTTCTAACAACAAAGATTGAATGAAAAAGTCAATTTGTTAATTTACAGTAAAAAAAATCACTGCCAAGTTGATTACTATTCATTTATCCAAATCAGTATTTTCCCTGAGGAAGGAAACCAAATGAGATCAGGGTCTGCTTGGTGAGTACACTGAAATCAAGCCAGAAAGATGACTGCTATCTCTCTGCCCTATTTTTCCTTCAACTTCAATCTTTTCTCTCAGCTAAAATTTAATATTCCTAAAACAATTATTTTATGTAGTATCCTGATCAAACCCTCTGACTTTTCATTAACTGCAGAACAAAGCACAAACTCCTTAGGCTGGCTTTTAAGATTCATATTACTATTTTCCCAAAGTTCCTATCCAATTTTATTTCTTCCTTTTATCCAACATGATGAGCTCTCCACTCCAGTATGAATGGGTTCTTTTGTTATTCTGTGAAACATGTCATGCTTATTTATTATTCTAAGCTACAGCATAGACTAGGTTTTCCTCATGAAATTTTCTCTTTTCTCTCCAGAGCCTTTTCATCATTCGGGATCTAGGTTAAATCCCACCTCCCTCATGAGGAATAGACAAACCATTCCAGTCTATACTAAATCTCTAAATTCCTATAATTTGAATTGCTTTACCCTTCCACACATAGGCATATATGGGTATATCAATTTATTCCTATAAATCTTATTACCCTAAACAGATCATAAACTTTTGATATAGTTTTAGTTTTGTCTGTTTGATTGATTTGGTATTCTCTTAGTAAATAAAACAGTATTACATATGTTTTATAATATTGAATCTCAATGAATAAATAATGCATTAATAAATATCTTAATCAAGATTTCCTGGTCCTGGCATATACCCTATTATACTTGGATCTAAAATGTCCCTCCACAGTCTCATATGCAAAGGACTTGGCTGCCAGGCTATGGTGCTATTTGGAGATGGTGGAACCTTTAGGAAGGGGGTCTAGCAGGAAGAAGTTAGGCCATTGAGTGTATGCCCTTTTAAGTGAATATTGGGATCCTGGTCCTTCTCTTTTTCTTGCATCCCAGCCACTGAGATGAGCAGCTTTACTCCACCACATGCTTCTAGTCATGATGTTTTGCCTTGCAAAGGCTCAAATCAATGGAGCCAAACAAACATGCATTGGAACCTCTAAACCATGAGTCATAATAAATCCTTCCCTCTTTTTAAGTTGATTATCTCAGGTATTTTGTCACAGCAACAGAATGCTGACCAACACACTACCCCAGGCTCTAAGTCCAAGTTTCTTTCAGTGCTTTACCCTCTAGTTCCTCTAGTTACATCACCAGGTGCAGCACAAGTTTCCTAATTGCTTCAGGAAATGAATGTCTAATTAAGAACCATTTTCTTAAAATGCCTTTGGTTCTGATTTCTTTTACTCTAGAAAACAGAAATATTTCAACATGAGACAAGCACCTAGTCAATAACTCTGTGATCTACTTTAATTTCCTGAACATCCTAAATCCATTAGGCAATTAAAATGTACACATATTCTCCAAGAATATTATGTGCCAATCATAAGTGATAAAACTGTTGCAATAAAAAAGCAAAGACTAACTTCATGATTCTGAAGTGACCATAGTTAAGTGGTCATTAATTTTAATTCCCCAAAAATACTTTAGATGCCTTGTGAATTCTGATGGAATGAGAGAGCTGAGCAGTAGCCATTTGTGGAAATGTTTCAGGATTCTTTCAACAATTAAAACCTGTTGAAAAAAATTAGAGATATTATCTATCATTGTACTTCCTATTTTACTTTCCCAAAGGTGAAACTGAAAGATTCTAAAAGTAAAGCATTTGCTTTTCAGAAAGGATTCAAATTAGGCTTTTTTAGTATTGGGTAATTTCGTTAGGAATCAATATTTATAAAATGAATGAAATCAAATTTTATACACACAAATGTATGTATGCAGAGAAAAATAACCAGCATAGTAACACAGTAGAAAGAGGCATTGGAGTTAAGGAACCTGAGTTCAAATTCTGGTTCAACTATGGTGCAGTCCTGTGACTCTAGACAAATTACTTATTCTCTGGGCTTTAGTTTCCTTTTTGTAAAACGGAGACAATTGATCCCATTATGTTCAGAGTTTATCTGAGCAGGTGTTTATCTAGAGAGGTAGACTTTGGTTAAGCACATGAACTCTAGATAACCTTCCTTCCATATGTATGAGATGAAGGATAGCTTTATGCACTGCAGTGGGTCAGCATAAATGGGTTCAAAAGATTAATAAAGTTGGAAGACAGCATAGCATCCTCCACTACCAATCCAACCCTTTCATTTTAAAGCAGAGAAATTTAGTGGACGAAGAATAGTCTTTTCAACAATTATTGCTAGAATAAGAGGACATGCAGGGGGCCGGGGAGGGAAAGGGGGAAAAAGAAAAGAAAGAACTTCAACCTAAAACTCAACCATATCCAAATATTAATTCAAAATGTATTATGCATTTAAATGTGAAACATAAAACCATAATGAAAAAGGAAGTGAAGCTCAGCCAGAGAACTTGTTCTGCCAATGTTCACTCTGGTTTTAGACCAGTCCCAGAGCTTAGGTCAGTACATTATTCTTCGCTGGTTCAACAACGGATCGCCTCTGCCCCTCAGAATTCTGCATCTCATGCTCCTTCAGAGTAAATGGCTTCCTCTGCATGGACGGGGTACTCGTTTCTGCTCTTTGGATCTAGGGGCGACAACCAAGTTCTCCTTCCCTTTCACCAGGTGAGCACAGCCGGTCCCGTGCTCCGCACAGCTGATCACATTTTGGTGACTGGCGAAGCCTGAGGTCGACGACGCCGGCTGCCCTGTGCTAGGTGGACGCCTGGAAAGGGCAAATTCTCCGAGAAGGGAAAGAGGGGCCCAGGTCACTCCCGGGGACTGGTGGCCGCCTCTCTCACCTCTGGGTCAGCACCAGGCGTCGTCACCGGCCGCACACGTCGATGGCGGAGAAAACCCGAGCAGGTTAAGGACACCCCGAGCCCCACGCGCCTCCTCCCGCACGGCGGCGGGTCAGAAGGCTCCTTAGGGCCGCCGCGTCCTCGCCTAGACCCCCTCCCTCCAGCGCCTCGAAATCTCCATCTCAAGTTACGAGAGGGGGCGGAGGCGGGGGCTCCCTCCCATTTCTATTTCCTTCTCCGTCCCCCCCCACCCCGCTTTTTTTTTTTTAAACGTGTGACATTTTTCCTCATCAAAAGGCGGGGAGGTCACCCCACGCCTCCCCTTCGCCGCCTCCTCAGTGCTGGCGTTTCCGCGTCTCCTCAGAAAATGTTCGACTCCGCGAAATACTTTAAAATCAAACAAAGGCTCAAATAAGAAGAAAAGAAAAAAAGTTTTAACACGAAGACTAACAGCGCCCAAGCGCGCTTTCTCCAGAGAGCCGGGCTCGGGACAGCTCTCACCTCAGCGGGCCAACGCCTCCCTCTCACCGGACTCAACGGCTCCAACAAGCCCTCTCAGGATCACGAATAATCGGCGGAGCCTCCCTGGGCGGGGCCAGAGGCTCCCTCATGAATAATGCATTTTCTCTCCAGTGGGGCGGCAGGAGTCGCACGGCTGCATGAATATGCAAAGCAGAGTCGAGCGGCGGCTAACGCTCCGCCCAAAGGCGGGGCCCACTCCGCTCACTGGTGAGCTCTGCGCGGGTTTCCCGGCCGCTCTCCTGGCAGCTAGAGCCGCTTCTGCCCCCCGCTTCTGAGGGCTCACGCCGCACTCGCGGGCTGGAGGGACCTGCACCGAGCTCGTGCCGCCTTGGGAACCGCGGGGAGCGGCCCAGTGACCCGCACCAAGTTCACGGGGCCTCGGGAAGGTTGCGCGCGGTCCTGCCCCGCCGGGACAACCCGTGGGATGAGGACAGCCTGCTTTGGGGCGCCCTGAAGCTGCACCTGCCCGCCGAGGTGAGTCGGCCGGGCTGGGTCGGGGCGAGGGCTAGGGGACCTCGGGGCTCACAGACGCGACGCTGCGAGGGGGGTCTTAGAGGCCCTAGGCCTAGGCAGGGCCGTGAGGGCCGGGGCAGGCGAGATGGTGGAGTAGCCTAGAGTTGAACAGAAGGGAGGGTTAGGGATCCAAGGTGCCTAGCTCCTTGGTTTTCCAGGGCATCTTCCACCTCTTTCCTGCTAGTGACCCATTATGTATTTTCAACCTTAATGTGTAATTATGCAAACTAAAACATCTACATGGATTCTCCTTACCCTGCCCCTGAGCTCAGTCCCTTCCTCAGAGGTAATCCTTGGCAGCAGCAGGACCTGGTCTCCTCACAGCTTTTTCCCATGTGTCCAAGTACACCTTTTCTAACCTGGACAACTTTCCAAGGCTTCCTGGAGTCCCTTCAACCGCTGCAATGGGATTTTCTAAGACAATGGAGGAATAAGTGGGCCACTTGATGATGCCTGTTCTTACTTTGTTCCTGCTAGAAAGAAAGAAGATACAAGCTGCTGAGGACAGGAGTTTAGAACAGAATGAAGAAAACCACAATTTCTGATGACATAGTCCTTCCCTGCAGGTTTTCACAATCTCAGCTCTAGTAGCATCCTTCTCCCCAGTCCTGACACTCAAAGCTGTCTCCAGTCTTTACTGGATGTTCCCCAGGGAGCAAAATCAAATTCAGTTGAGTACTGCTTTAATCCTATACTTCCCAGAAGTAACTGCTTTTGAAGTTCCAACCATGCACATAAATGGTCTTGATCCATTCCAACCTCACCATTAACACACTCCCTGCCTGGACCACTGGCTCTCCTATGTTTGCTGTCCTAATTGCCATCTACCTTCAGGTCTGAGCTCAGCCAACTAACACCATATACAAAAACCTTCCCCCTTGCCTCATACTAATGGTAGTGCTTCCCACTCAGTTATTTTCTCTCACATTTTATTATTCTCTTTTCTTCAACAGAGCTTATCTCAGCCTAGATGTCATTTCTTTGTTAACCTCTACTACTGTCTTAACCATCTAGACTGTAAATAAGCTGTTTTGGAGGCCTGAGTTACCACCCCAGGATTCTCAGTACTCAGCACAGTGCCTGGCACACAATGGGTATTCAGTAAACATTGGTAGACTGAAACAATAAATTGTCCTCTTTCTTCTAGTTACTGCTGTGAAGTTTCTCCTACTCTTCCCTGCTCATTCCTTCCTGGAGCCTTTTGTTTAGAGTCTGAATGGATGAATGAACACCTGACCCTTACCCTCCTGTAGGAGCTGTGGGTAAAGTCTTCACCTTTCCTATTAGCTTATCAACACATGTTAATTTTATTTCATCTGTTATGTTCATGGACGGTTTTCAATAGATCATTGAGTAAACTAATTCAAACAATTTCCCAGCTTCCACCCCCTACCCCTAACCTTTTAGTGGTAAGTGACTGGAAATCATCCCTGTCAAAGCAAAATATCTTGTTTAGGGATGGGAAAATGTGCATTGTGCTAGAAATTGATCTTTATTGATGACAAATGTCAAAATCTTCCAGTTGTTAAGTTTTACCAAACCTTATATGCATAGTAACAGGCAAAACAGGTGAAAAGAGGACAGGAGCAAAATCTTATTTGAAGTAACTTTCACTGGCTAGATTTAGTTATTTTGAGATGAGGTCTTGTGTGCTGCCAAGGGTGGTCTTGAATTCCTCAGTTCCAGCCATCTTCCACCCTCAGCCTCACCAGTGCTAGAATACAAGCATGCACCACTGCACCCAGCTTCACTGGCAAGCTTTACTTTCCTCACTTTTGAAACATCCGTGTCATTTGACTGTATTGGAAACATCTGTCACTCATCAGTCTCTAATGAGATCTTTGAGTGCTAAGGAATATTTTTCATTCCAGTTAAAAGGAATTCACGGTTCCCTCTTTGCTCTTAATCATTTTATTTTGGCAGCATTTGTTAGTAGACTCTTGTGGAGTCATGCTCTCAACTTTTAGAATCTCATCTGAGATATCAGACAACACATTGTGACACAGCAAACAGAGCTCACTTTTACCTACTTAAACCAATTGGAACTTTGTCCATCAAGTTCAGTTAAACCTTGGATATCTTCTCCAAAAGATGGGGTACTTGAAGACTTATCAAAATATACATATTGAATATAAAATGTATTCCCAGGACATCTCTAGAGGTGTCCCTATTCAGTGCAACTGTACTTACTGGAAAGAGATTGCTTAGAAAGTCTTTAAGTAGGAAGGGTGGTTTATTTTTGCTACTTGCTTTTGACTTTCAATAGAACTAAAATTATCACAACTTCCAGTTATTAAGAAGCTGATACATTATATTTGTTCATTCATCAAACATTTATTTTATAAAGCATTCTACTTGGTACCATATGGATCAGAGACATAATGATTTTGTTGCTGAGCTGTGGGGGATTATGGCTTAATGAGAGAGAGAGACTCATAAACATATTCCTTACATGGATAAGAGTGTAATGGTTAATATGAATTGTCAGCTTGTTTGGATCAAGAGATGCCAAAGATTAAGGGGCTTATGGGTGTGTCTAGGAATGATTGGCATATGGGATATTGAACTGAAGTGGAGACCCTCCCAAGTGTGGGCAGCACCATCCAATAGGATGGTGGCTTGGATGAAATAAAAGTTGGAAGAACAAGGAAGCAGCAGCAGATGGAAGGTTGATTCTTCTTGAATGGGTTCTAGATTGCTGCTGCAATGCCTGAGCATATCAGAATCTTGCTCCTTCACTCTTCCAAAGCAGACTCTGCCAGTGATTCTCCAGGGAGTTTCCAGAAGCCTTAGGTTTCAGACTGGGTTAGCACCATTGATCCCTCTTGTTCTGAGGCTTCAACCTCTTAGACTAGGCAGCTACTGGTTCCTCCAGTTCCCAACCTGCAGACAGCCACTATGGACTATCCAGCTTCTGGTCATATAAGCCAATCTAATAAATCCCCTTTTTATAATCATACTTCCTATTGATTTTGTTCCTCTAGAGAATCCTGATTAATACAAATAGTTTGCAATGGAAGTAGAAAGTATACGATGGAGGATAGAAGAAGAAACTATAAGTTCTGAATAGGGAATAAAGACAGCTTCACAAAGGAAGTAGCATTTTAGGAGAACATGCCTATATGATTTCCTTTATTTGTCCTATGGCAATGTTTAGACTCCTTTAAACCAACAGAAACAGACATTTGTCCACCACTTTAGATGCAGGAGACCTTTTCTCTCCTGGCAGCAACATGCCCCTGAAAGCCACATGTTGCTTTTATAATCCCAGGACCTTACTCATGACTTAGAGGACAGGGGAGTAGAGGAGAGACCCTTTTCATCTTTGTCTCCTTCCTCACTAAAGTCAAATGTGACTCTTTCATGCCTACTGCTTATTTGAAGCCTTCTCATTTCTATGTTAGGATGTTATTTTATTCTAGTTTCCACTGGGGGCATGGAGTAGTGTTATAGTTTGGATCTTAAATGTCCCCCAAAGGTTCATATGCTAAAGACTTGGTTGCCAGCCTGGGGTGCTATTAGGACATGGCACAACCTTTTGTGGTGTAGGAAGAAGGGGGGTCCTTGGGCATGTACTCTTAAAGGTGATATTGGGACCCTGGCCTCTTCCTCTCTTTTTCTTTGCTTGCCACTCACCCTGATGCGAGCACCTTTGCTCCACCACACACTCCCAGCCACGATGTTCTGCCTCACCACAGGCACCAAAACAGTGCAGGCAACCAACAAAGGGCTCCTCTAAACTTGTGAGCCAATCCCAGTCTTTCCTCTTTATAAGTTGTTTCTTTCAGATATATTGGGCACAGCAATGGAACACTGTCTAACAGAAGTAGCTATTTGATTTGCAGCAGGGAGGGCAGTCTGTGATGTTTACAAGTGTGTTTATGAAAGTGATTCTGGAGTCTTCGATTTTAAGTATCACTGAGAAAAAAGAGAAATAAGAACAATCTGTAGAACTGCAATCTTTAATGAAGGCTGTGTGTATAAATTGACTTTATTGCTAACTTATTTGGGATATTTTTTTAGAGATAGAGGCAAAGATAAATGTTCATGAACTTGGCTATAGCTTCTGAACTGTATCCATCATTTGGCACCCAGACAGAAGCCAATCAATATGAAATAAGTTTCTCAACTATAAGTTCAAAACAAGTTCCTATTGGTTCTGCACACAATGTCATCCTACAAAACATAATTCCATGTGTTGGTGATTACTTATTACCTTCATGCCCACTCAGAGTTGCATATCAATTTGTGTCTCCTCCAAATTGGTCTTTCCTGACGGGTAGAAGGATCTCCATGTAGGTTGTGTTCTTCTGGGAAGGCTTAAGGTTTGATGATCTGGAACTGAAAAGGACAGGGACCATAAGTGACAGGCTGCTGCCTTCTTGGTGCCCAGACTGAAAAATAAAGTTGAGGAAGATAGCGAATTCTTAAGCATTATAGAACTGTTCAACTCTACTTGGTAATGTTTCATGCCAAAGATGAAGTTTCAGTGACGTGTAAATTGATGTTATTCCACTTAATGATTTTCATTTAATAGAAGAAGTTTCAAATGAAATGGATTTTAAACTGGCCTACTGTAATTGCTACTTGCACCATCTATACAGAATTCTAAGATGAAGTGGTATTCAAAATTCACCACACTACTAATAGCCCCTATTTTGAGGCTCTTTATTTTCCATATTTGTTGGTATTTGGGAGGTGGTAGTTACCAAAAACGAATGACTAATAACTCCAGTGAGACCACATTGCAGTCTCAGCCATGTGAGAACTTTTCTTTCCTTAATTTCTACTAACCAAATGTTAAATTAGAACATTAGTACTAATGTTCTTTGATTGAGAGGGTCCTAATATAAGACTTAGAATTCTTATAATCTAGCTGGGCATGGTGGTACATGCCTGTAATCCCAGCAGCTTGGGAGGCTGAGACAGGAGAATCATGAGTTCAAAGCAAGCCTCAACAACTGAGCAAGGTCCTAATCAACTTAGTAAGACCCTCTCTCAAAATAAAATATAAAAAGTACTGGGGATTGAGCACCCAATGGTTGAGCACCCCTAGGTTCAATCCCTGGTACCAAGAATAAAATGAGAGTTCTTATGATCCTAGCTTAAACTGAACACAATCATACAAAAAATAGGAACAGGCTTTTCTAACATCTCTTTTAATTAAACAGACAAAAAGCAATAGCCAAAAGAAATATTAAACTACTGAAAAGTGTAAGAAGCATAGGAAATCACCTACATTGCTCTAAAAATTGGAAAGGAAAAAAAAGAATTACAAAGGGGCATCATTTAGAGGTTTGCTAGAACTTAGACCTAAGAAACTGTTCTCCTCCCAGAAAGACAGATTTTTGTGGAAGCCATGTTCTAAAATATTCCAGGAATTCAATATCCTGTGTTATTGGAAGAACCCCAAATATTAATTATTAATTGATATGTGTTCAAATTATGCATTGCAGGGTTGACACTGAAAAGAAACATTACAAATGTCCTATTTCTGTCAACCATTTTATTCTTTTTTTCACTCATCCTAATTTTTTTATTATTTATTTATTCATTTACTTTTAGCTACAGATGGACATTATACCCTTATTTTCATTTATTTATTTTGATGTGGTGGTGAGAATCAAACTCAGTGCATCACAGGAGCTATGTGAGTTCTCTGCCACTGAGCTACACCCCAGCTCCTGCCCATTGCATCTGTTTTTTTTTTTTTTTCTGTTTCATCTCCTGGTTTTATTAACTAGCACGAGGCCACCAAGATGAGGGAGGTAGTATCATTCCTCTGATATTTTAGCTTAAAAGGTGTGAGTGCTGTAACCTAGCTTAAGTCCCAACTACTTATTTAAATTTATTCTTTTCCAAAGCACTCTGTTTTCAGGGTATCTGATGTATAACATCAATAGGATTACAATTAGCTATAGATTTTGAGATCAGGACCTGCTTTTCCTTCCAATCTATATCCAATCACTGGCAATACACATATGGTAAAACCAGTTTGCTTTTATAAGAGCATTTCCCTTTCATAAACAGTCACAGCACTATCAATATCCTGGTTTAGTATTAGTTATGTAAAACAATGCCACTTAAGGAAACTGGGTGAAGAGTATTCAAAATGTATTATTTCACCAACTTCCTGAGAGAGTGTAATTTTTTTAAATTCTTTTTATTGTAAACAAATGGAATACATCTTGTTGCTCTGTTTGTACATGAAGTAGACGCATACCAGTTGTGTAATCATACATTTACCTAGGGTAATAGTTTTTGATTCATTCTGTTATTTTGTTCTCCCCCCCAAACCCTTCCCACCCTGCTTGTCCCTCTATAGAGTCCCTCCTTCCTCCATTCCTTCCCCTTCCCACCCCCTATATGTGTCATCATCCGCTTATCAGTGAGATCATTTGTCCTCTGGTTTTTTGAGATTGGTTTATCTCACTTAACATGATATTCTCCAAATTCATCCATTTGCCTGCAAATGCCATAATTTTATTATTCTTTATGGCTGAATAATATTCCATGATATACATATACCACAGTTTCTTTATCCATTCATCCATTGAAGGACATGTAGGTTGGTTCCACACTCTGGCTATTGTGAACTGAGCAGCTATGAATATTGATGTGGCTGTATCTCTGTAGTACGCTGATTTTAAGTCCTTTGGGTATAGGTCGAAGAGTGGGATAACTGGGTCAAATGGTGGTTCCAAGTTTTCTAAGGAATCTCCACAGTGCTTTCCAGAGTGGCTGCACTAATTTGCATCCCAACCAGCAATGTATGAGTGTACCTTTTCCCCCACATCCACTCCAACACCTATTGTTGCTTGTATTCTTGATAATCGCCATTCTTATTGGGGTGAGATGGAATCTTAGTGTAGTTTTGATTTGCATTTCTCTTATTACTAAAGATGGGGAGCATTTTTTCATATGATTGTTGATTGCCTGTAGATCTTCTTCTCTGAAGTGTATGTTCATATCCTTAGCCCATTTGTTGATTGGATTATTTGTATTCTTCGTGTAGAGTTTTTTGAGTTCTTTATATATTCTGGAAATTAGTGCTCTATCTGAAGATTTTCTCCCACTCTGTAGGCTCTCTCTTTGCATTGCTGATAGTTTCCTTTGCTGAGAGAAAGCTATTTAGTTTGAATCTGTCCCAGTTATTGATTCTTGCTTTTATTTCTTGAGCTATGGGAGTCCCGTTAAGGAAGTCTGATCCTAAGCCAACAAGGTGAAGATTTGGACCTACTTTTTCTTCTATAAGATGAAGGATTTCTGGTCTGATTTCAAGGTCCTAGATCCATTTTGAGTTGAGTTTTGTGTAGGGTGAGAGATAGGGGTTTAATTTCATTCTGTTGCATATGCTTTTCCAGTTTTCCCAGCACCATTTGTTGAAGAGGGTATCTTTTCTCCATTGCATATTTTTGGAACCTTTGTCTAGTATGAGAAAATTGTATTTATTTGGGTTTGTGTCCATGTCCTCTATTCTGTACCATTGATCTACCTGTCTATTTTGGTACCAATACCATGCCGTTTTTGTTACTATTGCTTTGTAGTAGAGTTGAAGATCTGGTATTGCAATACCCCCTGCTTCGCTCTTGCTACTGAGGATTGCTTTAGCTATTCTAGGTTTTTTATTCTTCCAGATGAATTTCATAATTGCTTGCTCTATTTCTGCAAGGTACATCATTGGGATTTTAATTGGAATTGCATTGAATCTGTATAGCACTTTAGGTAGTATGGCCATTTTGACAATATTAATTCTGCCTATCCAGGAACATGGGAGATCTTTCCATCTTCTAAGGTTTTCTTTAATTTCTTTCTTTAGTGTTCTGTAGTTCTCATTGTAGAGGTCTTTTACCTCTTTTGTGAGATTGATTCCCAAGTATTTTATTTTTTTCGATGCTATTGTGAATGGGGTAGTTTTCCTAATTTGTCTTTCTGAAGATTCATCACTTATGTATAAAAATGCATTGGATTTATGAGCATTGATCTTGTAACCTGCTACTTTACTGAATTCACTTATGAGTTCTAAAAGTTTTCTGGTGGAATTTCCAGGTTCCTCTAAATATATAATCATGTCATCAGTGAACAGGGATAGTTTGAGTTCTTCTTTTCCAATTCGTATCCATTTAATTTCTTTGGTTTGTCTAATTGCTCTGGCTAGAGTCTCAAGGACGATGTTGAATAGAAGTGGTGAAAGAGGGCATCCCTGCCTTGTTCCACTTTTTAGGGGGAACGCTTTCAGTTTTTCACCATTTAGAATGATAGTGGCCATGGGCTTAGCGTAGATGGCCTTTATAATGTTAAGGAATGTTCCCACTACCCCAATTTTTTCTAGTGTTTTGAGCATGAAGGGATGCTGTATTTTATTGAATGCTTTTTCTGCATCTATTGAAATAATCATGTGATTCTTAACTTTAAGTCTGTTGATATGGTGAATGACATTTATTGATTTCCGAATGTTGAACCAACCTTGCATCCCTGGGATAAAACCCACTTGATCGTGGTGCACTATCTTTTTAATATATATTTGTATGCGATTTGCTAAAATTTTGTTGAGAATTTTTGCATCGATATTCATTAAGGATATTGGTCTGAAATTTTCTTTCCTCGATGTGTGTCTGTCTGGTTTAGGTATCAGGGTTATATTGGCTTTATAGAATGAGTTTGGGAGGGTTCCCTCCTCTTCTATTTCATGGAATAGTTTGAGGAGTATTGGAATGAGCTCTTCTTTAAAGGTTTTGTAGAACTCGACTGAGAACCCATCTGGTCCCGGACTTTTCTTTGTTTGTAGGCTTTTGATGACCTCTTCTATTTCATTGCTTGAAATTGGTTTATTTAAGTTGTGTATGTCCTCCTGGTTCAGTTTAGGTAATTCATGTCTCTAGAAATTTGTTGATGTCTTCGAGGTTTTCTGTTTTGTTGGAGTATAGATTTTCAAAATAGCTTCTAATTATGTTTTGTATTTCACTCGTGTCTGTTGTGATGTTTCCTTGTTCATTCCGTATTTTAGTAATTTGAGTTTTCTCCCTCTTTCTCTTTGTTAGTGTGGCTAAGGGTTTATCAATTTTGTTTATTTTTTCAAAGAACCAACTATTTATTTTGTTAATTTTTCCAATTGTTTCTTTTGTTTCAATTTCATTGATTTTGGCTCTGATTTTAACTATTTCCTGTCTTCTACTACTTTTGGTATTGGTCTGCTCTTCTTTTTCTAGGGCTTTGAGCTGTAGTGTTAAGTCGTTTATTTGTTGATTTCTACTTCTTTTTTTGAATGCGCCCCATGAAATAAATCTTCCTCTAAGTACTGCTTTCATAGTGTCCCAGAGATTTTGATATGATGTGTCTTTGTTCTCGTTTACTTCTAAGAATTTTTTAATTTCCCTCATGATGTCTTCTGTTATCCATTCATCATATAATAGTATATTATTTAATCTCCAGGTATTGGAGAAGTTTCTGTTTTTTTTTCTGTCATTTATTTCTAATTTCAATCCATTATGATCTGATAGAGTACAAGGTAGTATCTCTATCTTCTTGTATTTGCTAACAGTAGCTTTGTGGCATAATATATGGTCTATTTTAGAGAAGGATCCATGTGCTGCTGAGAAGAAAGTATATTGGTTCTTTGGTGGATGGTATATTCTATATATATCCGTTAAGTCTAAATTGTTGATTGTGTTATTGAGATTTATGGTTTCTTTATTCAATTCTTGTTTGGACGATCTATCCAGTGGTGAGAGAGGTGTGTTAAAATCGCCTAGTATTATTGTGTTGTGGTCTATTTGATTTCCGGAATTGAGAAGGATTTGTTTGACGTACGTGGATGAGCCAATGTTCGGGGCATAGATATTTATGATTGTTATGTCTTGCTGATTTATGCTTCCCTTAAGCAGCATGTAATGTCCTTCTTTATCCCTTCTGACTAGTTTTGGCTTGAAGTCCACATTATCTGAAATGAGGATGGATACTCCAGCTTTTTTGCTGTGTCCGTGTGCATGGTATGTTTTTCCCAATTCTTTCACCTTTAGTCTATGGGTATATCTTTCTATGAGATGAGTCTCTTGCAGACAGCATATTGTTGGATTTTTCTTTTTAATCCAATCTGCCAGTCTATGTCTTTTGATTGATGAGTTCAGGCCATTAACATTCAGGGTTATTATTGTGATATCATTTGTATTCGCAGTCATTTGACTCATATTTGTTTTTTGACATGATTTGGTTTCTCCTTTATTTGGCTATTCCTTTAGGCTAGCGCCTCCTGTTGCTGATTTGCATCATTGTTTTTCATCTCTTCCTCATGGAATACTTTGCTGAGAATGTTCTGTAATGCTGACTTTCTTTTTGTAAATTCCTTTAGCTTTTGTTTATCATGGAAGGATCTTATTTCATCGTCAAATTTGAAGGTAAGTTTTGCTGGGTATAAGATTCTTGTTTGGCATCCATTTTCTTTCAGGGCTTGAAAAATGTTGTTCCAGGCCCTTCTAGCTTTTAGGGTCTGGATTGAAAAATCTGCTGATATTCTTATTGGTTTCCCTCTGAATGTAATTTGATTCTTTTCTCTCGCGGCCTTTAAAATTCTGTCTTTATTTAGTATGTTAGGTATTTTCATAATAATGTGCCTTGGTGTGGGTCTGTTTTAATTTTGTATGTTTGGAGTTCTATAAGCCTCTTGTACTTGGTTTTCTATTTCATTCTTCAGATTTGGGAAATTTTCTGATATTATTTCATTGAATAGATTGTTCATTCCTTTGGTTTGTTTCTCTAAGCCTTCCTCAATCCCAATAATTCTTAATTTTGGCCTTTTCATGATATCCCGTAATTCTTGTAGATTCTGTTCATGATTTCTTACCATCTTCTCTGTTTGGCCAACTTTGTTTTCAAGATTAAATAATTTTTCTTCAATGTCTGAGGTTCTGTCTTCCAGGTGTTCTATCCTATTGGTTATGCTTTCTATGGAGTTTTTAACTTGGTTTATTGTTTCCTTCATTTCACGGATTTCTGTTTGTTTTTTTTTTCAGTATCTCTAACTCTTTATTGAAATGATCTCTTGCTTCCCGTATTTGGTCTTTTAACTGTTGATTGGTGCGATCATTTAATGCCTGCATTTGCTCTTTCATCTCCTCCTTCAATGCCTGCATTTGCTCTTTCATCTCCTCATTTGCTTCCCTGATTGTTTTAATTACGTACATTCTGAACTCCCTTTCTGACATTTCTTCTGCTGTGCTGTCATTGGGTTTTATTGATGTAGTATCTAGGTTTGTTTGGGACATTCTCTTCCCTTGTTTTCTCATATTTGTCAGCTGTCAGTGGGACCCTGAGTTATTGCATATTTCCTCTATTGGCTTATAGTGTCCCTGTAGATTTCCAGTGTATCACCTCCCAGCCTTCAGTAGCCTGAAGTCTTGGAGGAACTTGATAATGCAGTGCATCCGAAGAAAGCTGCCCCTAGCCCCCTACTGGTTCCAGGGCTTGGAGCTGTCTTTGTGCGGAAAGGCTCTCACTGTGGGCCTGCACTGTGCAGCTGGCCGTGTGGGAGGAGCCCCCTGCTGGAGTGTGGAAGGCTACCTGGGGAAGACTGTAGCTGCCCTGCCCTGTTCTGATAAGCCACCCCTATCTGTGCCTGCTGCCCAGGCCAAGTTTTGCCCAGAGGGGGAAACTCACCCCGTGACTCTATTTTTGTCCAAGTCTCTCAATGCCTCCCCTCTTGTGTCCTGGGTTCTGGAGCGACTCG
The DNA here is from genome assembly GCF_902686445.1 of Sciurus carolinensis. Lineage (NCBI taxonomy): Eukaryota > Metazoa > Chordata > Mammalia > Rodentia > Sciuridae > Sciurus > Sciurus carolinensis. The sequence goes on along the minus strand of NC_062220.1, from coordinate 113,750,106 downwards.
AGATGCAGTCACCCTCTAGGCCGCCATCTTGGATCGCCCCGTGGAAAGGGCCTGCAGCCGGAGTGGGCAGAGCTGCCTGGAGAAGTCTCTGGCTGCCCTGCCCTGATCCCAGAGGCTGCTTGCGGATCGAAGCTCTCTGTTGGCTCGGGGACTTGTGGCTGGCTCTATGTAGAAAGGCTCTCACTGGGCGGTCTGCTCCGAGAAGCCAGCCTCGAAAAGCGCCTCCCACCGCAGGGGGCCGGGCTGCTTGGGTAAGTCTCTGGCTGCCCTGTCCTGGTTCCTGAAGCCGCTTGCGGGCCGGAGTACGCCACGCTGGCTCCAGGACTTGGAGCTTGTTCTGATCAGAAAGGCTCTTACTAGGGGGCCTGCTCCGAGAACCTGGAGAAGCTGGCTGTGTGGGAGGGGCCCACCACTGGAGTGCGCAGGGCTGCATGTGGAAGACTCTAGCTGCCCTGCCCTGCTCCGATAAGCCATCTCTATCTGGGCCTGCCACCCGGGCTGAGCTTTACCCAGTGGGCAGACTCACCCGTGGCTCTATTTTAGTCCGAGTCTCTTAATGCCTCCCCTTCTTAACTCCTGGGTTCTGGAGCGACTGGGGATACAGTCACCCTCTAGTCCGTCATCTTGGATCGCCCTATGGAAAGAGCCTGCGGCCAGAGTGGACAGAGCCGCCTGAGAAGTCTCTGGCTGCCCTGCCCTGATCCCAGAGGCTGCTTGCGGATCGAAGCTCTCAGTTGGTTCGGGGACTTGTGGCTGGCTCTATGTAGAAAGGCTCTCACTGGGCGGTCTGTTCCGAGAAGCTAGTCTTGAAAAGTTCCTCCCACCGCAGGGGGTCGGGCTGCTTGGGTAAGTCTCTGGCTGCCCTGTCCTGGTCCCTGAAGCCGCTTGTGGGCCGGAGTATGCCGTGCTGGCTCCGGGACTTGGAGCTTGTTCTGATCAAAAAGCTCTGTCACTTATTTCTAATTTCAATCCATTATGATCTGATAGAGTACAAGGTAGTATCTCTATCTTCTTGTATTTGCTAACAGTAGCTTTCTGGCATAATATATAGTCTATTTTAGAGAAGGATCCATGTGCTGCTGAGAAGAAAGTGTATTCGCTCTTTGTTGGATGGTATATACTATAAATGTCTGTTAAGTCTAAATTATTGATTGTGTTTTTGAGATCTATGGTTTCTTTGTTCAATTTTTGTTTGGAGGATCTGTCCAGTGTTGAGAGAGGTGTGTTAAAATCACCTAGTATTATTATGTTGTGGTCTATTTGATTTCTGGCATTGAGAAGGATTTGTTTGACATACATGAATGAGCCACTGTTTGGGGCATAGATATTTATGATTGTTATGTCTTGCTGATTTATGCTTCCCTTAAGGAGTATGAAATGTCCTTCTTTATCCCTTCTGACTAACTTTGGCTTGAAGTCCACATTATCTGATATGAGGATGGATACTCCAGCTTTTTTGCTGTGTCCATGTGCATGGTATGTTTTTCCCCATTCTTTCACCTTTAGTCTGTGGGTATCTCTTTCTATGAAATGAGTCTCTTGCAGGAAGCAAATTGTTGGATCTTTCTTTTTAATCCAATCTGCCAGTCTATATCTTTTAATTAATGAGTTCAGGCTATTAACATTCAGGGTTATTATTGTGATATGATTTGTATTCCTGGTTATTTGGCTCATTTTTTTTTTTTGACACAACTTGATTTCTCCTTTATTTTGTTGTTCCTTTAGGGTAGTTCCTCCCTTTGCTGATTTACATCATTGTTTTTCATCTCTTCCTCATGGAATATTTTGCTGAGAATGTTCTGTAATGCTGGCTTTCTTTTTGTAAATTCCTTAAGCTTTTGTTTATCATGGAAGAATTTTATTTCATTGTCAAATCTGAATGTAAGTTTTGCTGGGTATAAGATTCTTGGTTGGCATCCATTTTCTTTCAGGGCTTGAAAAATGTTGTTCCAGGCCCTTCTAGCTTTTAGGATCTGGATTGAAAAATCTGCTGATATTCTTATTGGTTTCCCGCTGAATGTAATTTGATTCTTTTCTCTCACAGCCTTTAAAATTCTGTCTTTATTTGTGTGTTACGTATTTTCATTATGATGTCCCTTGGTGTGGGTCTATTGTAATTTTGTGTATTTGGAGTCCTATAAGCCTCTTGTACTTGGTTTTCCATTTCATTCTTCAGATTTGGGAAATTTTCTGATATTATTTCATTGAATAGATTATTCATTCCTTTGGTTTGTTTCTCTAAGCCTTCCTCAATCCCAATAATTCTCAAATTTGGCCTTTTCATGATATCCCATAGTTCTTGGAGATTCTGTTCATGATTTCTTACCATCTTCTCTGTTTGTTCAACTCTGTTTTCAAGGTTAAATATTTTGTCTTCAATATCTGAGGTTCTGTCTTTCAGGATTTCTATCCTATTGGTTATGCTTTCTATGGAGTTTTTAATTTGGTTTATTGTTTCCTTCATTTCAAGGATTTCTGTTTGTTTTTTTCAATATTTGTCTGTTTTGAAATGATCTTTTGCTTCCTGTATTTGCTCTTTTAACTGTCGATTGGTGCGATCATTCAATGCCTGCATTTGCTCTTTCATCTCCTCATTTGCTTCCCTGATCATTTTGATTCTGTACATTCTGAACTCCCTTTCTGACATTTCTTCTGCCATGCTGTCATTGGATATTATTGCTATACCATCTAGGTTTGTTTGAGACATTTTCTTCCCTTGTTTTCTCATATTGCTCAGGTATCTACCCCTCTAGTAGTGAAACTCTGGGATATTGCAGATTTCCTCTATTGACTAATATTGTCTCTATAAGTTTCCAATAACTCACTTCTTAGCCTTCAGAAGCCTGAAGTCTTGGAGGTACTTGATAATGTGGTGCTCCACTTGGAAGCTGGCCTTCTGCGGGTGGTGGCATTCAGGTGGGGTGTATTCCCTGGTGGCTCTGAGTTATTTCCAAGTCTCTCAATACCTCCTCTTCTTGGCTCCTGGGTCTTGTCAAAGGTCCTCTAGCCTCCTGTAGGTGTCTCAGGAAGGGAATTGCCCTTCCAATGATGATGGCCACACCCTCAGGAGTAATTCAAAATGCCTGCACCAGCCTATAAAAAAGCCTCTGGCTAACTCCGTGATGGCAACAAACCTCGGCATGGTGGTCAGGCAGTGTTGTTCAGTGATGGCATCTGTATTTGGCCTGGTGGTTGGGCGGGTGGGCTACCAGCCGACCCACTCCACAAGGCAAGCGGGTTGGGTGCCCACTTGCTACCTCCATGATGCAAGTGGCCTGACTCGCCCATCAGCTCACTCCACTACTGCGACCAACCAGTGATGGCACCGACCTAGGTGCAGGAGTCAGGTGGGGTCGCTCAGTTATGACATCTGTCCTTGGCCTGCTGGCTGGGCAGGTTAGCTGCCCAACGCTTCCCTCCACGATGTAGGATGTAGGCGGCCTGGTTCAGCTGCCAGCTCGCTCCGCGACTGCCCACTCATCCTAATTTGATGTCATTATCTTTTTGTGTGTAAACTTTTAATTCAAGTGTAGTGTATATATAGAAACCATCCACATTTAAAAATACACTTTTTGACATATACATACATTCACTTAAAGTGTACAAACCAGTGTTTTTTAGTATGTTCATAAAGTGGTGCAACAATCATCACTTTTTCCTGAGCACTTTAATCACCCTAGAAGGAACCCCTTGCTTGAGAGCGACATTCTCCATTTCTCCCTTCCCTAGGCCCTGTCCAACATGAATCCAATATCTATCTCTATGAATTCGCCTGCTCCATAAATTTTATATAAATGGCATTATACAGTATGACTTATGTGTCTGGCTTCTTTCACTAGTATGATAATTAAAGTATAATATTCATCCATGTTGTAGTATGTATTCCTTTTACAACTGAATAATATTATATTGTATATCACATTTTCTTTATGTATTCATCAGTCAATGAACATTTGAATTGCTTTCCCCTCTTTGCAGCCATCAACATTCATGTGCAAGTTTTGTGTAGGTAAATATTTTCCTTTCTCTTAAATACGTAATAGAAGGGGAAATTGCTGGATCATATAGTAAGCCTTTGTTTTAACTCTTTGAGGAACTTTGAAACTGCAAAGCATTTCATCATTTTATCTTCACACTTGCGCAGTCTATGAGGGTTCCAATTTCTTCACATTCTGTCTTGTCATTTCCCTTTTCATTTTTCTTATTATAGTCATTCTGGTGTGTGAAATGATATCTCTTGTGGTTTTGATGTACTTTTCCCTAGCAAGTAATAAGCAAAACATCTTTTAGTTTGCTTATTAGCTATTTGTATATGTTCTCTGAATGAGTGTCTATTTAAATCCTATGCCCACTTTTAAAAATTTATCTTTTTTTTCCTTTTTATTGATTCCTTTTGGTTACACATAATATTGGGATTCATCACGATATAGTTATAAAGGCCTGGAATCTAATTTTACTCTAATTCAGTCCACAGTTATTTCCCCTTTTCCTCTTCTCCTCACTTACCCTGCTCCCTTTCCTCTACTCTACACATTTTTCTGCTATTTACTTTTAGGTTTTCTTCTCTTTTTCCTTGTTGTTTTAGTTACTATTTTGTGGATATACATGATGATGATATTCACTGTGGTATATTCATATATATATATACATAGCATAGTTAGGTTAGATTCATTCTACTGTTCTTCCCTTATCCTGTTCCTTCTCACTCACCCACAATCCCATTAGTCTAATCCACCAAACTTTCTTCTATTTCAATGGAATCCCCCTTTTCTCCCCACCCCCACCTTATTTTGGACTAGTTTCCACATGTCAGAGAAAACATTCAAACTTTGACTATCTGAATCTGTCCGGAGCTCACTTTTAAGTTGCTTATCTTTTCATTGTTACATTGTAAAAGTTCTTCATATCTTCTGGATGCAAATCCCTTAACAAATATATGATTTTCAGTTATGTTTTCCCACCTGTGGATTGTCTTCATTGAATCCATGGTGTCCTTAGGAGCACCAAAGGTTTTTACCCCAGTGTTGAGAACTGAACCCAGGACCTTGTGCATGCAAAGCACTGTACCACTGATATATGCCCATAGCTCCAAAGGTTTTAATTTTGATGAAGTATTCACATCATCAATTCCCTTATTGTCTCTAAGGGTGTCTACTGAAAAATTCACCAGTGATTTTATGGGACTTCTCTTGTATATGATGCATTGATTTTCTCTTGCCACTTTCAAGATTCTTTGTCTTAGACTTTTGAAAGTTTGATTATGACAAGTCCTATGTGGACCTATTTGAGTTCATCTTATTTGAAGTTCTTTGAGCTTTCTGTAATTTGATTATCCATTTTCATCCTCAGATTTGGGAAGCTATAGGCCATCTTTTATTCAAGTAAGCTACCTACCCCTTTCTCTTTTTTACTCCTTGGATTTCCTTAGTGCATATTTGGGATTGTTTGATGGTCTTCTATACTTCTCTTAGGTTTTGTTCATTTATTTTCCTTTTTGCTGCTCCTCTGACTTATGACTTGTCTTTTGAATTTCCTAATTCTTTCTTCTGCTATTGAATCCCTGTAGTGAATTTTTCACTTGTTATTATATTCTTTAGTTCCAGGGCTTCTGTTTGGTCAAATTTTTATAATTTCTATTTCTTTGTTGATATTCTCATTTTGTTCATGCATTTTTATTCTGGCTTCCTTTAGTTGTGTCTTGTAGCTCACTGAACTCATTTAAGACAATTATTTTGAATTCTTTGGCAAGCAATTAATAGATCCATTTCTGGAGATTTATTTTGGTCCTTTTATTGGGACATGTTTTTCTGTTTCTTCATATGCCTTCCCGTTTTTGTTTTGGTTTTTTTTTTTTTTTAATTGTTTGTTTGTTTGTTTGGTTGGTTTGGTTTGGTTTTTGCCAGGGTGTCAGTATTTGAAAAACACAACCATCTTTCTCAGTCTTTACAGACCTTTGCCAATTGGCACACCAAGAGATTCTGTTGACCTTTAAAATCTTTTCTGGAGATATGTCTCTCTGAACTTAAGCAAAGAATTTCCAATTAGAGAGATTTTTTTTTTTCTGGAGCTCATCATTTCTTGCTTTCTCTAGTATCTGTCTGCAGTACTGATGGTTCTGTAGTCTACCAAGTCACCAGACTCTCCTTTGTTCTCAGGGACACACAGATATCCAAAGTATCCAGGTACCCTTCAGCACCTAGAGTCAGGTAAGACAGAAACCAGTTCCTTTGAAGGCCCCCAGGAAGCTGGAACTTTGGACATATGATCTACTCTTCCCTTTCCTTCCTAAGGGAGAACTCAATGATTGGGTGTTTTTTCCTAACCACACTGAGCTGTTATGGTTTATAGGGGAAGGACTATCATATATGAATGTATTCTTCATGATTTTGTGCAGCTGGCCTTGGTTTTGCCCTTGCCTGGGTGTTGTGAATTTCTAACTTGTTTCTGGAGTTCTCAAAACTGTACACTGTAGTTAAGACAGTGTCTCTAAGGGAATGAAGTCTGTGGGCTACTACTCCACCATCTTGCTGGCTTTGCTGCATATTCTTAACATTTTGAAGTTATGACATATTTGATAATCCAATAAAAGCTGTGAAACTTCTCAGTAATACATAAAATATGAGATAAAAATAAATACTTGGGTAGTGTTAGCCACATATACACATGAATATATTCCTATTCATTCATGTCTCAGGATTTAAAATATCAATACACACTCTGTAGTAAGTATTCAGTACTGTGAGCTTTGACAAATATGTAAAATGGTGTAACTGCAAACATGTTGAGATACACATTTCTTTTAATCCATGAACATAGACTATATCCCTGTGTATTTGTTGCCTTAGCAATATTTTATAGTTTTCTATAGTTTTATAGTTTCCATTTCTTTTACCAATGTTTCATAGTTTTCATTGTGCAAGTCTTATGCATATTTTGTTTAATCAATTCCTAGATATTTCATGTTTGTTGATGCTTCTGTGAATGTTATTTTGTATTTCACCTTTCACAAAATTATAGCTAGCATAAAAATACAACGGATTTTGTACACTTTATATACTTATAAACTTTCTATAATTTTATTTTTAAATGAAGTCAATACTCCTGTATTCTAAGTATCCTGAGATTCTCAAGAAGTTCCATGTTTCCTTTCTGATTCTTTAGACTTTGTGTTTCTTTGAATTTATACTCTTTAAAAATATATGTGCCTGTCTTATTTAATAAGCACACAAACATTCATAGAATGTTTAATACCTAACAAGCACAACTTATGTTATAGGTTTTATTCTTGTCCCAATTTAGAGATGAGGAAACAATCCTGACGTAAATTAAATTATTTGCCAAAAGCTCCAAAGCTAATAATTGGGGAACTGAGATATGATCCTGGACTTCTGGCTCTAAATCAAAAGCTCTCAAACCTTTCGGTGTCTGGAGAGACCAAAACAATGACTCAGCCAAAGTATATTGGGGCATACAAGAGGACTAAATATGCAAGAAAGCTCAATTAAGAAAAACAAAGCTTGAAAAGTTTACCCCCAGATCTTAAGATTAACTTTAAAGGTACAGATAAAAATAGGATACCTCTGGAGAAAGGATGTACAAACAGACAACCAGAAAATAAGAGAGTCCAGAAATAGAGCAGTTAGTCCCTCTTACATACAGGGGATGTGTTCCAAGACCTCCAGCCAATGCCTGAAACCACGGATAGTCCTAACCCTATATATGAAGGCACTCCCTGATTTAATGATGGTTTGATTTACATTATTTCAGCTACACACTATTTTGAAAACGACATACAATCAGTAGAAATCATCCTTCAAATTTTGAATTTTGACCTTTTTCTGGACAAGCAGTATGCATCTCTTGACATGCTGAGCAGCAGTAGTGAACCACAGCTGCCAGTCAGCTGATTTTAAGGGTAAACAACTGATACTCTTCAGTACTAAATGGTGATGTTCAGTAGGTTAAGAGTATTAACACAGGTCCCTAAGCCAAACACACCAGGACAGGACACGTGGGTTGTACCCTGGTCCACACCCACCCTAGATTCCAGAAACTCTTGTGGGTAGCAGGAAGAAGTGAGGAATGGCCTTGTAGCTGCTGGCTCAGGTGGTGCTGCCCTCCTGTCTTCTTCATGTTAGTCCTAGTTCTCTTGTGCTCCTGGCCCCAGACTATACCAGCCCTCTATGACAGTGGTGGCTGAAAGCTGAGGGGGACAGAGAAACCAGTGTGGACAGGGCAGAGTAGAAACATTCTGAATGAAAAAAAGGAGGTGTTAGTTGAACATGGAGGGGATACCGCACTGTCCCTACTTGGGCTATAAAGAGTCTAGGAAGCTTCCAGAAGGAGGTAATGCCTTGGCTGAAGCTTGAAACCTGAGCTGTAGGTAGCCAGCTGGAACACAGGATGGGACCTGGTGGGAGTCACTATGTGAGCAATGGCATGGAGGTGAGCTCAAGGTGGTTGCCACCTTCAGAAACCTGGACTCAAAGGCCAGTGGTCCAGGTGGGAAGGAGTGTTGGCCTGAGAAGGCCTCTGCCCCTAGGACCTATAACCCAGAGTGTCCATGAGGCAGGCATGTGGCATCCCTTGCCCTCTGTGCATCCACCTTACTGCAGTGGTTGCCAAGGGTTATTTGAGTCACCTCTTCTTTGCTCCACTTTCCCCACAGTAAATATTTATCTTTAAAGTTACTTGCAAAGCCCTTCAGGCATCCCGATTTAGTCATCCTGTCATCTGTGATTCTCTTGTGCAGGTAAAAGTCAGGGCCCCTGGAGGACTGCATCCCAGGAACTGAGTCCTGACTCAGTATCACTCACCCCATCCTTGTTGCTCTTCCACTCTCTTCCACCAGGTGGCAGAGGCCTCTGTTTTGGTACTTGAGGTCTTTGACCATTGAGTTTAGAATAAGCTTGATTATATAAAAGCATGAAAGATTCAACAAATGGTATTTCATTCTATTGTCCTGGTCTTTGACAAAATAATTCTAGTTGCATAGGTGTAATAATTCAGTGACCTATTTAAAGACCATTTTTCCTTTGAGTCTAGCACGATCACAGGCCATGCTGTTTCAGTGGTAAATTTTTTTTTTTCATGGTCACAGGTTTATAGCTAAAAGCAGAGCAACCAGTGAAAATTCTTTCTATGGAGATAGCATGAGCTTAGAATTCCCATACTTAAAAATTAAAACAGAGATCTCCCAAACACTGTTACTCTATGTACCTCAAAACTCTTCTCATTATCTTGTGCCACAAATCTGTCAATTTCAAATTTCCCCATTCACACAAATGACCTAAGGACAAAGAGCTCCAAAGAACTCAAATAACAAAGAAACCAGAGAGAGCCAGGCTGAGGGCTGCTGTCTGTAGTGGTGAGGACCCCAACCAGAGAGCAAATAAGGTGACAATCACATACTACCCAGCTTTGAGAACAGACCTGCTGGGAAGTGGGAGGGAATGGGATACTGTGTCTCCAGTTTTCCCCAGGATCACAGAGGTCAGGGCAAGACCTGCGGTATGCATCTAACAAGGGCTCACACCAGGTCCCATGAGGGAGAAGGTGGATATTATCTAAGAGTAACATGTTCCTCTTGGACCCCACAGGAGGGGCTCCTGCTCTGAAGATGGTCTGGTGGGTGGTCTAGCACTCCTGGATCTAACAGAGCCTGGGATGGATGAGGATGGGCCCCTAAAGGCAAGGTGTCTCTTCAGTGTTCCCTCTTGAGAAACAGAGCTGCCAGGGTAAGGCCAGCACAGGTGTATACCTAGATGCAGCCTTGCTTGTGGTGATGCTGGTGCCCAAGGTGAAGTGGGTGTTTCTGCTTGGTGACTCTTTGAGGATGACACTGAAAAGAGGGGCATAGGTGGCACCAAGCACACAGTTCCTCTTTGTCTTGTGTAACTTGGTCACCATAAAGGTGCTTTGACTAGTGATGCCACAGATTTTCAGGCCAAGCTTGCCCCATAGTGCTGTCTGGTGCTCCAGGTCCCCTCTCTTTGGGAGGAGATGCTCATTACCTAAAGGCAGATATCAGATCTGTGCTCCTAGATTCCACTGAAGACAGACAAGTTACTGAAGGTGGGCTCTCTGAGGGTGGTGCTGGTCCCTGAGTTGAACTTGAGGATTTCTGCCTGGATGGGCATTGTGCCTGGCACTAAATGTATGTGCACTCATGGCTCCCTGCACATGTTTGCTATCATCTTTCGTCCCTTGGTCCCTGTGGAGGTGCTCTGGTTAGAAGTGCTGCAGGTTTCCATGCCCAGCCTTGCCCCATAGCACTGTCTGGTGCTTGGGGTCCCTCTTCTTTTGAAGCAGATGCTCATTGCTCCCAAGGCCACTAGTAGATCTGGGAGCAAGTCTGTATTCCCAGATCCCTATGATGCCATGGGCATGGACTTGCAACTGGAGGCAGACTTTCTGGGGTTCTTGCTCGCCTCTCAAGTTGAACTTAAGGATTTCTGTTTGGGCAGATTTTGGGGATGGCACTAAAAGTAAGGACACCAGTGGCTCCTTACATGGGCTTACTTTTCATCTTACATCCCTTGGTTGCCATGGAGGTGCTCTGGTCAGTGGGGCCACAGGTGTTCAGACCCAAGTTAGCACCACACTGATGTTTGTTGCTTGAGGTCTCTCTTTTTACTGAACAGATGCTCAGTGTTGCAGAGTTGGATATCATATCTGCTAGCAGCTCCCTCCTCCACAATCCCACTGATGCTGCTGACACCATAAGCCCCCACAAGACTGGGTTGCAGTTAGTCATCGAGCATGGCTGCCTATTCTGGGGCTAAATGACTACAGCATTGAGTCTGTGAGTGGCAGCTGCAGAGCAGATGCACCGGGTGTATCAGTGGAGAATACAGCTTAGCTGACAGCAAGGATTGGCTAAGTGCTGGCCCAGGGGCCCAAGGTGGGATTTTGGGATAGTGAAATTCCAAGTTCTCCCTGAGTTGTGCTACTCAAAGGCTAGCTGGCTTGAGCAAAGGTTGGAGCTGCTGATAGAGCTAGAGTTGCCAGATCTCCAAACTGGAGAAAGGCAGAAACAGGGTCAACAAGGAGACTGGGTTTGAGGCCAGGAGTATGTAGTAGTACTGGAAAAGTCTTTGAGTTGGAGAGGGAGAACAGGGGAGCTACATTTCCTGCCAGAAAAGAAGCCCAGTGTTGCCCACTGGAGCAGATTCCAGGAGGACCCCTGGGCTCAAGGAGTCCATCTCTATCTTGCATCACTCTGCTGTGCATTCCTACAAGGCCCTGGAGGGACTGCATGTGGGAGCAGTCCCTGAGGCAGGCAGGGGGAGGGAACATGAAGGCTGAAAGGATCTTTAATTCCAGGTGGCCTGGCCTCACCCTCAAAGCACCACTGATACACTGCAGAGCCTTCTCCTCCTCACCTGAGTCTGCAGTGGTGACTTGAAAATCCAGTTCTGGAGTTTAGGCAGCATCAGGGGGTCCCTCACCTATGTGGCATCTGAGTAAATGTTACATTTTCGTGGACTACCACTGTACACTGTGGGTGGGCAATTCCTAGATGTTTTTGTCTTCCCTGCTGTTGTGTCTGCTATCTCCTTGTACTGGGCCTCCTTCTAGGCAATTTCTGAGACTGAAAAGGGAGACCAGGAACTCTTCTCCACTGGTTTTTGAGGCTCCCAATGACTGCCTGGGATGTAATGGGTGAAGACCCCTCCCCTTCAACAGTGGGATACCTCCAGTGGATCTGAATGAGCTCTTGATAACATTTTGTTGTGGCAATACATCACACATGAGTCCTGGGAAGTCTGCTTAGCTACACCTTTACGGCTCTGAGCATGGAAATTTCTCTGCAGAGCTCCATGCCTGGGTACCAAGGGAGACAGGCCTCTGGACCCACTAATGTTTCCCAATCTCCGTGGGAGGTTTGTGGGTCTTGGATTTGAGGGTGATGAGCTATTTCTATTGCATGGATCCTTCAATCCATGCCCAGGCTCCAGTGCAGTTATGGATTTGTCAGGGATCGTCCCTGCCTAGCACAGGAGGAATGGCTAGCAAAGTTTCTGGCTGAGTAGCATCTGCATGAGGAGGTAGATTTGGGATCAGCCACTGTGTGTCCTCCTGCCCTTACCTGGAAACACTGGATGGGACAGATAGTGAGAACAGAAGTGCAGACACCACTCAGTGTCTTCTGGGGTGGCAGTTGAAATGTGGAGCAAGAAAGGCTGCTGGAGGGTGGGACACCTTACCCTTGACCTATGCTGCTTTTTCTAGGATTTTAACCAAGAAAAACAAACCTTATGTTCAATAAAAACGTGTATATGAACATTTGAACTGCTTATTTTGTATTTTCTACATACTGAGGTTCTGCAGTTTTTCTTGAGTTTGTCATTGTTTAGCTCCTCTGGGAACAACTCTAGGTATCCTAACAACTTCACAGTACATTTAGAATTAGTATTTGACTGATTAGACAAAATATAGAAGCCTGAAAGACATATAGATCACTGTGCCATTCACTCTTTATGTTAATCATATGTTTTACATTTACATAAATTGAAGTCACCCTGTCAGACTTTGTTTAATTTTTCATTCAAGAGTTTCTATACTCTGTCCTGGTCACTTTAGTTGCTCTGTCCACTTTGGCTTTCAGCTGCCAGTGCCATATTGGGCTGGGTAGCCTGGGGCCAGGCTCCAGCCTGGGCAGGAGCACAGGTGGGCTGGGGCCAGGTGGAGCAAGGCAAGGAGGGCAGCACCACCTGAGCCAACACCTACTATGGCTTCTCCTTACCTCCTGCTATCCACAGGAGTTCCTGGGGGACAGGATGGTTGGGGACCAGGGTACAGCCCATGTATCCTAGGTTCTTGGTGTCAGGTGTGTCTTGTTTAGGGACCCAAGGCCTTTGCCTCTTTCTGGGCCTCCTCTTCCCACTTAAGGGCCCTGTGTTGAATGCCAGGTGCGCCCAGGGAGACTTGTGTGCTGCTGGGTCCTGAGCCCCTAGACCAGGGGATCATGGATAGGCCACGTGCAGGCATGTGACCAGTGCTCCACCTGCAGTAAGAAGTGGGTGTGGTGTCTGCCTGGGTTGTGTGTGCCAGCTCTAGAGAGCTGGTGCTCCTCTTTACCTTTGTTTGTGCCAGAGAGTCCAGAGGCTCAGATGCTTCCCTGCCTCTGGACTGGGATAGGTTTACTGCTGCAGGGCCCCAATGAGCAGTGAAGTCATAGTGCTATGGGTCCTGGTGTCTGTGACATCAGGAATTACCAGAAGAGGGACCATGATATCGCAGAAGACCCTCAGAGGGATCATTGCATGCAGTACTACAGGGGAGAAAAAGGAAGGTGTCTTGTCAACACCTGCAATCACAGCAGATTTGAGTTAAAAGTTATTCAATATCACCATGTTCCAATTTTGATATTATAGTTGTCAACTCCTTTAACTGCACTTCAAACAAACATTGTTGGTATAGTTCTTTTGACTGCCTGCCAATACCCCTGTGGCCTTTCCTGGGGCTTGAAAAAGCTCCACCATCCAGTCTGTTTATGAAGCTGAGTCATAGGAATTTCTGACCCAGACCAGGCAGGTAAAAACCAGAGCAGCCAAAACCCCAGTCCTAGCTTCTATGTGATCCTGAGGGAGGGCAGAGGACCAGCAGCTGAGCTACCAGAGCACCCTCTCCAGACCCAACTCACCAGGCAACCCTGCCTTCCAAAGCTTCCAGGATTTCCGAGATCCATGTCAGTGCTTGAAAAGCCCAACTGGTGCTGAGGCAGGAGCTCAGGCCCCCTCTGCTCTGTTTTAACTCCACACCCCACATTGCTAGTGTTTTAGTCAGATTTTTTGCTGCTGTGACTAAAAGATCTGATCAGAACAATTTTAGGGAGGAAAAGTTTACTTGGGGACTCACGGTTTCAGAAGTCTGGATCCACAGACAGGAGGCTCCATTCCTCAGGAGTCAAGGTGAGGCCGAACATCATAGCAGAAGAGTGTGGTTGAGGGAAGTGACCCACAAGATGATCAGAAAGCAGAGAGAGACTCCACTCTACAGATACAAAATATGCATCCCAAGGTCATACCCCTAGGGAACCACCTCCTCCAGCCACACCCTACCTGCCTTCAGTCACCACCAGATTAATCCCCATGAGGGGGTTAATTCAACAATCGAATTAAGGCTTTTGTAATACAATTATTTCTCCTTCAGACCTTCTTCCATTGTCTCATACATGAGCTTTTGAGGGACACCTCACATCCAAACCATAACAGCTAGGAACACTGGCCGAGTCCTCAGCCATGGAGTCTTTGCTCCAGTAGCTTTGGATATGCTCTGTTACTCATTCCTTTAACAAGATTTTGGGGTTAATTTCACAATGCATAATAAAATGCAGGGTGAGCTTTGTGGATTTAGAGTGTTGAACACAAAGTGACGTTTATGTGGAGAATTGCTTGGAGAATACTTTCCATGTCTGATAACTTTAGCTTTCCTCCAAAGCCTGTTGGCTACAGGAACTTAGATACTGACTAGGTAGATCCAACTCAGAGGATGAAGGGAATCCATGGACTGTTCTTCCTAAGGAGACTGTCTTCAGGAACACCAGTGACTTCAACAGATGGCAAAATTATATCAATGTCAGTCAGTTTAAGAGGGCAGGGTTGGGAAACTGAGCCAGAACGCACAGGTTATTGAACAAGGGGAGGCAGAAAATACCTGTTAAAAGTTTAGGCCGAAAAAGTGTCCCATTTCAGGACAAACATTGTTCTCCCTTCTATAGCTAGATGAGGTTTCTGAATGGAGAGTGGAGCAAGATTGTGAAAATAGTTAAGGTTGATTATGGGCCATGCACTGAATCAATACTTTTAACCTCTTATCAACCTAGTAAGGTGGATACTATTATATTCTCATCTGAAACTAAGGCAACAGCCTGTTGAGCTGTGAAGCCCCTTGCCCCATTCACGCAGCAAATAAGTAGCAGAGCCACAGTTTGCATCTGGACTCTGTGCCTGCAGGTGTCACACTCCCAACCACTGCAATACCCAGCCTCCCCTGTGTCAGACCATCTGGGGTGCTGGGGACAAAGAAGATGATTTGGGAGGTGCAGTAAAAGGCCATTTGCATGAAAATGTCTCAACCAGGGGAGAGGGCCCGAGAGCAATTCCAGAGGAATACTCTTCGAAGAAGCACAATAGTGCCAATGCTATTAGGTTAGTTTTACATAGACCAATTCTTTTTTTAATATCATTTATTTATTTATTTACTTATTTTTATGCGGTGCTGAGGATCAAACCCAGTGCCTCACATGTGCAGGGCAATAGCTCTACCACTGAGCTACTGGTTCAGCCCTAGACCAATTCTTTCCATATCTCAGAACAGGACTGAATTACGCATGCAGTCCACATTACAGGACGTCAAACTGACTCACTGGAATTCACTTTGTTTCTTAGTCAGAGCGCCTAGTCTCAACTTTACAGCTTCCATGTCTACCTAGAAACAAAAGGCACCACCTCCATCCGAGCTTGTGACAGCCTCACCCTGGTGAAGCCACAGCTTGGTTCCTGTTTAGGCAAGTGCCCATGTGTGCCTTGCTCTTTTCCACCCAGCAGACTTCCCAAATGCAAACCTCTTGAGATCTGTCCATCCTGGTAAAGGAGACATAGTTACTGGCCAGTTGGTGATGTTTCCTCTGTCCCCATGGGCAGCATTTTACAATAAACTGTAGCTTGGCTCCTCTGTTCACACAGAGTTGGCTTGAACCCCAGAGGAATACAGGTGTCAGAGAGCCCCAGTCCAGAGGGTGGGGGCATTGTACCCATGACAACCAAATCTCCTGACCTTAGCTTTGGGAAAAGTATTCCCCTCCATTTACAGATAGCAGTAAACATCAAAGGAATTCTCTCCATGTCCTTTTCCCCTGGTGCTAATAGGCCTGCTCCGCACTTCTGTAGCCAGGTTCTGCACACTGAAGGATTATGGAAAATAATATTCCTACAAGATAGCCCCTGAGGAAAAATGGAGGGACAGTGTGGTTCAGGAGGAGGGAAGGGAAATTGGTCAAACAGTAAGCGTCTCCCAGTGTACCCTTTCCCAATAATAATGGACCCTGAGGGGATAAAGCAAACTTTTCATCCCTTCCCAGGTTCATCCCCAGCATCTCCACCAAAAGCAAACATTTACCCCTTCCCAACCCCAATGCATCTTGAAGGAAGGAGGCAAATACCAAATGCTGGGTCCTGAACTTTGACCTTCCCCCATCTCAAATTAATCCTAAATGGAGGCACAGCAGATACTGAAACTCTGGGAAACAATGACTCCCAGAGCAAGTAAAACAATGGACAAGATTTGAGTAGTCATCCCTCAGGATCTGGACTCCTATAATAATGTTTCAACCTTTTTATAACTACCCTCCTAAGTTAAAATTCTAACCAGTAGACTAGCCCCAGACTGTCTAAACTGCACATCCACAGTCTCCAATGAGACTATAAAACCTAGACTCCTTTTGTAACTTGGGGGTCAGCTCCATACCCAGAAATGGACCCTCCCACGCCTGATGCAGAATAAAGGAAAGCATGCTGATCCAATGTTTACTGCCTGTCTCCTGCCTGTCATTTGTGGACCATGAGCTCACACACATGTTCCTCTTTTCTTTCCCTCCAAAATTCCACTGACTCTGCACACCATCCAGAATAGCCTCATCCTATGGCACTAAGGAGAATACACAAGCCAGAAACAGCCCAATTGTTCAGTAACAGAACAAGGGTATGTAGCATATGAGGGATTCATCCACACGACTTAAAGCAGCAAACAGTGAGTAAACAGATAATCTTGGATTCACACACAGAAGGAGTAAAATAGTAATTGTGCCACCATTTAAAATAAGGTATTTGATACACAACAGTGAATTATTTTTAATTTTTTAAAAAAATTTTTAGCTCTAGATGGACACTATAGATTTATTTATTTATTTATTTTTGCTTTTATGTGGTGCTTAGGATCGAACCCAGTGCCTTGCATGTTCTAGGCAAGTGCTGTACCACTGAGCTACAACGCCAGCCCACAGTGAATCTTAACATCATGTACATCCACAAGACTGGGATCCTAATTAGAATAAGGTAGAGTCCATGCTTGTATAAATATATCAAAATAAATTCTACTGTCATGTATAACTAAAATGAACAAATAAAAATAAAAAATAAAATAAAGAAAGAATAAAATAAAAATAAATACTGTATTTGAGATGTAGGTCAAGAGATAAGCCTGGAGTGATTTTTTTTCCAAAAGAAAATAGAAATCTTGACTCTTCAAGATGATCATTAATCCTTGTCACAGAGTCAACATATCAAACATAAGAGTGAATGAGGGGCTGGGGAGATAGCTCAGTCGGTAGAGTGCTTGCCTTGCAAGCCCAAGGCCCTGGGTTCGATCCCCAGCACCCAAAAAAACAAAAAAAAGTGTGAATGATATGGATACTCTGTGAAATTTCAGATGTCTGTAGATCCAGTATGCAAGGAAATACACAAGCAAAAGACATTTGAGTGAGTTCTATTCTTGAGACTGGGTTTGTGGCTCAGTGGTAGAGCACTTGCCTTGTACATGTGAGGCACTGGGTTCAATCCTCAGCACCACATAAAATGGATGAATAAAGTAAAATAAGGTATTGTGTAACCTACAACTAAAAAGTTTTTTTTTAAAAAGAGTTCTATTCTTAAAGTCCATAGTTATGAAACATCTTCTAGGTTTGTAGATATTGAATCAGAACAGGGCGATTAAAAAACACATCAGAGCTCTTCTCTGAGAGTGTGATCTCTGCCAGTCATACCTCCTGGGGCCACTAACTTATGAGCTTTCAAAATTAAGCAGAACTTGTATATTAGTAGGAAACCTCCACAAGACACTTGCTCAAAGGGAGAAATAACAGTAGCAGTAGAACATTAAAGATTGAAAGGGACCTGGCTATTCTGAAAAATTATTTAGGTCTTTTTCCTTCAGGAAACAAGCTTATTCTAAAACATCAGAGAAAGCCCCTACCATGGTTTAGGCACAAGCAACACCTAGGAAAGCACTGGCCACTGCATCATATTAATGAGGTGAAAGCAAAAGGGACTTTTCATTTTGGGGAGTCAGTCTAGAAAAACTCCTACACTGTGAATCAAACTTTTTGCATTTTTTCCTTACATAAGGATTTATTTTTTTAAATTTTAATTTGCTTTAATTAGTTATATATGACAGTAGAATGCACTTTGATACATCATATATAATGAAGTATAATTTCTCATTCTTCTGGTAGTACATATTGAAGAGTTCGTTGTATAGTTATATATGTACATAGGTTAATAATATCTGATCATTCTACTATCCTTCCTACCTCTGTACTCTTCCCCTCCCTTCACTCCCTTCTACCTAATCTAAAGTAACTCTGTTCTTCCTTAGCCCCCCTTATTGTGAATTAGCATCCACATATCAGAGAAAACATTTGGCCTTTGGTTTTTAGGATTGGCTTATTTTGCTTAGCATGATACTCTCCAACTCCATTCATTTACTGGCAAATGTCATAATTTCATTCATTTTTATGAATGAATAATATTCTACTGTGTGTGTGTATCATATTTTTTTAATCCATTCATCTGTTGAGAGTACTTAGGTTGGTTCCATTGTTTAGCTATTGTAAGTTGAGCTACTATAAATATTGATGTGACTGCATCACTGTAACATGCTGATTTTTAAGTCCTTTGGGTATAAACTGAAGAGTGGGATAACTGGATCAAAAGGTGGGTCCATTCCAAGTTTTCTAAGGAATCTCCATACCACTTTCCATAACAGATGCACCAATTTGCATTCCTACCAGCACTTTATGAGTGTACCTTTCCCCCCCACATCCTTGTCAACATTTATTATTGTTTGTATTCTTGATAATTGGCATTCATTCTGATGAGTGAGATAAAATCTTAGAGTAAACTTTTTGCATATTTAAGTCTCACTTTTGCCGGTAAATGACTGACTGACTCTGAGTAAGTCAATGATTTTTTAGATCTTGATTTCCTCATCTAGGAAATTAGATATTTGGACTGGCTGACATCTACAGTTCCTCCTACCTCTATAATTTTGTGATTTTCCCCCTACACCACTAATTCTTTGTTACTACAGTGTTTTTCCATTGTTTCAGCAAATATTTATTGAGCACTTATTTCGTTCCTATATTGTGATGACACTAAGTATTTAAGAATGAACTAAATAAGATACGAAGGATCACATATTATATAATTCAATTTATATGAAATATCCAGAATAGGCAAATCCATAGAGATGAAAATGATTAGTTGTTCTGGAGGCTGAGAGAAGAGTGAGTGTGATGACTTATGGGCATGGAGTTTCTTTTAGTAGTGATACAAATTTTCTGGAATTTGATAGTGATGATGGTTGAATGGTAATATATATATATACATGTATTTCATTATTATATATATTATATATATATATATATATGCACACACACACACACACACACACACAAACACAACTTTGTCCTTATTTTTGTTCATAGTATATGGTCAGTACCTAAAGGCAAGTATGATACAGTATATTTCACAATGGGTACATAATCTGAACTTGAATGTGGTGATAGTGGGAATCAGGAAATCATTACTTGAGAAAATCATATTAAGCCATCTCCAGTATATGAGTAAGACCTGGGAATAGAGAAGGATGTTTCAGATGGAGGGTATATTGCCAAAACCTGAAAACCAGAGGGAATATGGTACCTTACGGTAATTAAACTAGATGAGATGTACTGGCGCATAGAAGTGCAAGGGGAAATTATTAGAGATGAGACTAGGGAGGCTTGAGCTAAATCTTGAAACCATGGTAAGGAGTTTGGATTTTATTCTGAGGGCAATGGGGAGCCTTTGAAGTATTTCAGTCTGGGAAATAATATATTATCAAGTTTGTGAATGGAAAGGAAACCTTTGGCTGCAATACAAAGAACAGAATGGGGAAGGATAAGACTAGCAACAGGCACATTGGTGATTGCAGCAGTTCAGGCAAAAGACAAGTCTGGTCTGACCTAAAGCAGAGATGACCATCACATGGATAAACAGAAGTGAATGCATTTGAGAAATATTAAAGTGATTGGACAGGGGAATAAGCAAGGGATCAGAGTTGAGTCATATACTTTAGGTTTGGACAAATAGTTTTTGTTGATGTTCACTTAGCTAGGGAACAGATATATATTTTTAGGAAAAAGTATTTACATTTGGATGTGCTAAGTACATCAAGTAGAACTGTCTAATGGAGAGGTAGAAGTACTGGTCAGCAACTGACAAGAGCAACATGAGCTGGAGATATACATATAACCATAGTTAGAATATAAAGTGTAATTGAAAATGAGAGCATATTTGTTTATCCAGGGAGTGTGTTTGGAAGTGAAAAAAGAAGAGCTCCTAGGACAGACCTGAGGAACATCAAAATGACAGGGAAAAAGTGGGCAGGGAGAAAAGTATAAAGTGTACCATGAGAAAGAACAACTAGGAGGCTAGAGGAAAATCAGGAGATTGCACACTAATTTTCTTTTCATTTTTATAGGAGTCTTCTAATTTATTAATATTATTATTACTTTTTAAAAAAATATTTATTTTTACAGACTGCATTTTGATTCATTGTACACAAATGGGGTACAACTTTTCATTTCTATGGTTATACACAATGTAGATACACATCATTTGTGTAATCATACATATACATAGGGTAATGATGTCTGTCTCATTCCACCATCTTTCTTACCCCCTCCCTGATTTTCTTAAGCAAACATGATTTGTTACATATAATGAAATGTGTATCAGAGAGGGAAGTAGGTACTGTTATTATCTCTATTTTGTAAATGAGAAAACTGAAGTGCACCTCTTGCCCAAAGTCATATGGTGAGTAAAGTACAGAGATGTGATTTTAGGCAGTCCAGCTCTAAAAGAGTGCAAGTACTTAACTGCTATGCTACGCTACCTCTTAAGATAAACACATGCTCAGATAAGAGCCATGGAAAGTTTGATCTATTGTCTCCATTTTACAAAAAGAAAATTCAGGCCCAGAGAAATTAATTTGGGTAGAGTCACACAACGCTATATAGTTGAGTCAGAATTTGAATCCAGGCCTCCTAACTTCAAAACCTCTTTCTACTAGATTGTACTGCTGGTTATTTTTCTTTGTATACATAGATTTATGTGTATAAAATGTAATTTTACTCATAAATATTAATTCCTAAGGAATTTACCATATACTTAAAAGAGCTTAACTTGAATCTTTTCTTAAAAGCAAGTGTCCTGGATGTCTCAGGGTTTTTAATGATAATATCAATTTGGTACATTCTGATATAGGTGTAGTAATACATTGTGTTCTAATTGGTTGATAACGATTTTCAGGGCTTGATTCTCTAGACATACCATCAGAATATTTTATTATTGTAGATTCATAAAAAGAACCTCACTACTATAGAAATTGATTTAAAAATCATTATTCCTCTTAGTTATTGTCTCTGAAACTAATAATACCTCAGTAGGGGGCCCTGGTTTAATGATCTAGAGCTAGAACTGAAACTCTTATTGCTACTCCCCCCTGCTCCTCATTTTTTTTTAAGGATGATAACTTAATGGATTCAAACACACCAAAAACATATAAGAATGTATGAATTCACAATAATACCAGTAAATGAAAACAGATTGTCTACCATTGCAGGATGCTTCCAAATCAACTTATTGTTTAGAAAATCTATTGAATAGAGGGAAAGACTCAAGTATTTATCTTGGTTTTTCTTTTATCAAGTAGGTAAATAAATTATAGTTGGAAGAATTGTTTCATAGATACATTCCAACTGACAAATGAGAAAGAACTGATAGAATAGCACTATATTTCAAACTCCCAATGAAGAAATAGCAACCAATTTTTTTAACTCAAAAATTATTTATTGATCACATAATAAACACTAAAAGGGTAAACAGGACCATGACATAGCAACTTAACATGAAGTGATTCAAGTATCTGGCTTTGCACACACTGTAATCTCAACAAATAGCTTCCACAGGTCCCCAGAGGTTGTCTACATTTCATCCAACCAAAAAATGAAAAGAACAGGTTTTATGGGGAAGTTATAGAAATTGTGCGTATATCTTCTACTCACATTCCATTGACTAGAATGTTAAAAGAGGGCCACAATAAACTACAAGGGAAGCTGGGAAACCAAGTTTGCCAATATGCCAGGAAGAAGTAGAGAATGGAAATTTTAGTGAGCAGAGAGCAGTCTCCAACTCATTCTTCATGGAATCTTCAATCCAATCTTTCTAAAACTGAGGATATTTTTGCTATCTCATGCTCTGCTCCCAGGATGTTTAGGTAGTCTAGAATTTATATCTTATAAGTGTTTTAATAAACTAGATAATTATACCCAGAAAAAGAGAAAATGCGGTTGAATTCAGTGAGCTGACTACTCTGATGTACAGTAAAAGAAACTCATCCTAAATTATGAAGAAAGGCTAAATTGTTCTTCTTTTTATTACAGATACAAAGAAGCTCAGCCATATGATGTCTTTCAGTGATATCAGTTACTAATATAGTCAATTTCATAAGGTAATGGTCTTCTCCTTATTAAGAGGAATGAAGAAAAGTTTATTAGTCATTTACCATTAATGCTGAAAAATGCATGACACGTCCAATATTGAGAGGAATTTGGGCTGCATGACATCTACATTCCTTATGCAACAGAACAACATTTTAGATAGTATTATAATTTTTCTTACTTTTTCTCAAAGTTTCTTTCAGTCAACTGCACTACCCTCATTTCTACCATTATCTGGCAGCAGTACGAGCTTTGTCTATGCACAGTTCTCAGGAGGAATGCGGTACAAAAAATAAACTAAAACACTGGATATGTTCATTAAAGCCAAGACAGGTAATTCTCTGGAAAATTAATAGCCTTACAAGAAGGGATAGGTAATTTAGAGAAAAGATGATCTCTTTTATTTTCTTAAACTTAAGGTTATTCTTCCAGTTGTTTGTGACAAATACCTAGAAGGAATCCCTGACTCCTCCTTATCTCTCATATACCATGTTCCCATGCTCTAACATTATCAGCTTCTATTACCAAAATACATATCATATCTTCAAGATAAATCAATATAGTCTAGAATGTTATAATCTTACTACCTCCACTGCAAAGATTTTGGTTTATATCACCATTATTTCTAGTTGGGATATTGCATTAGCTTCCCAACTCATCTTTCTGCTACTACTCCTGCTCTCCTATAATACATTTGCAATGTAAAGTAAACTTGATCATGTCAGTCCATGATTAGTCCTTTTAGAGTCCTTGAATGTCTTCCTGTATCATTGAAATAAAGCCAAAGTCTTATACAATCATTCTCCAGTCACACAAGCATCTTGCTATTCTGTAAACACTGTGGGTATTCTACTAATTCAGGGCTTTTTGAACCTGATATTCCTTTGCCTGGAATATCCTTCCCCTATATATCCAATGGTTAGTCTTTCCCTCCGAAGTCCCCTTTTCTGGTCTTCCATATCCCTTCTATCTAAAAGTATAAACTTCCCTTTGATATCCCCACCCTGCTTTACATTTTCCCCTTGATCTTATCACTAACAAGTAATTTCCAATAGAATGTAAACTAGCAAGATTTTTATGTCACGAAATATTTGCTGAATGAATAAATAATTTATTGAATTTTTTGTTCAATTAATTAGCATTCAATTGAGGCACAGTCCTGTAGATATTTATAAACCCTATTTTATATGTTTATTTAGTTTATGTTTGCCTCTTCCATCAGAATGTAAATGCCTTTACATCACAAATTTCTGATTTTATGTCCTAAGCCTAGAAAAGTGCCTGTGAATTGAAAAATACTAAAGAATGAATAAATTAAAAAGAACTTAATTGACTTAAAATTCAGTTTGAAATCTGGTCTTGGTGACATTGACTCAAATCTATGCACTGCTTGCTTTCTGAAGTTTTAAAAATGAAATGGGTATTTGAAGAACTTTTACAATTATTTTGATGGAGTTTCTAAAGTATTTCTAGAAGTAAGTACCAATTGGGTCAAATGAGACCTGCTTTGACTAACCAAATCTTAGCCAATTTGACAAATGACACATTTGAGGAGATATTTTAAATATGATTGTGTGGTTCAGCTTGACTCATAGTCATAAAAATGTTATTTCACTTTTAAAGACTGTTCCTTCAATCTAGATACTAAACAGAACCACAGCCAATCTACAACTAACAAACAGCCTGTATGCCACATGAGTAAGAAATAAATTCATGTAACTGTAAATCACTGAGATTTGGGAGTTGTTTTTAAACAGAATAACCCAGTGAAGATGTTCAATAACTAATCATGTTATCATTGAAATTAACCTGAATAAGAACAGTAGACTTCTCCCTCTGTTCTTGAATATTCATAGTATTTTTTCTTTTTTCTTTCTTTAAAACAGTTTGAATATTGATGAAGGAATTTGGCAGGGGTTCTGTTGCAGCAGTATGCATTTGTACGGAGAAATTGCTCCACGTGCGTGCAGTGTAACCACGCCAGTGTGCCTGGAAAACTATCGCTGCCCTGATTTTTTCACTCTGTTCAGTACTTTTGTGATTCCTCAGCGAAGAATTCGTCATTTCTGTCTCCATGAATGAAATTCTTTTCGTGGGGATACTGTTTGTCTTATTCTCTTCTCTCTTCTGTCCTACTAATTTTTCTTGACTTCTTTCTTCCACAGCTTCACATGCAGAGGAGCAGCTTAATGGGGAGTGATTAAAGCAAGGGTTCATCCATTGCTCAGAAATTCCTGGTGAGTCTCCTTTAGGTTGGTTTGTGCAAGAATGAAAGACTTTATCTTGCAATATTAAGTCACTGCTTGGAAGGACCAAATTGTTGAAATTTAAGGGAGGCAACAGATGTGTTGAATCAGATTTAATGGTTATACTTTGAAGTCAACAAAAGACTTTGGATGGTTTAAGGACTACTTGATAGTTTTCAGTCTCATAAAATATATTGTTATAGTGTCTCCTAGTGCTGCTCTGAAGAAGTAATTTGAGAGAAATTAAATATTACTGTTTGTAATCTCTATTACCACCTTGTGGCAGTGTCCTGAAATAATTCTACCTTCTTTTATTGGCACAAATCTTTTAGAATCTTGAATTAACTGATAATGCAACAACCTATCCTGGGTGATCTAGAATAAAATTTCTTCAGTTGGGTTATTTTACAAATATTTTAGTCAGAATTCCCTAAAATACTGAAAAGAACCCCAACTGAAATTAAGGCCTTTAAAAAGTTTTACTTCATTTTTTATGTTGTAAAGCAAAAGAGATGAAAAACCAAAGGTTTTAAATATTGCTTTTTTTTTTTTTTAACTTTGGTGTACTATATGAAAAACTCATCACTTCACCTATTCTCAAGTGCACAATTTAGTGTCACTAAGAACCTTTACTATGTTGTGTAACTCACCACTATCCATTTCTAAACCTTTAAAAAAATTACCCCTAAAGAAACTCTACCCATTAAACTCCCCATTTTTTCCAACCCCTAACTCCTGGTAACCTCTATTCTACATTCTATTTCTGTGAATTTTCCTGCTATGGTTACCTCGTCCATGGGATCATTCACTATTTGTCCTGTTGTGTCTGGCTTTTTCATTTAGCATAATGCTTTCAAGGTTCATCCAAAAAAAAATTTTACGGCTTTCTAAAGACTAAATAACATGCCCTTGTATATACCACCTTTTGTTTATTCATTTGTCTGCCTTTTGTTGTTAATGGATTCAAACACACCAAAAACATTTGTTGTTTTGAGACAAGGTCTCACTTTAATGTCCTGGACTGAAGTAATCTCCCAGCATCAACCTTTTGAATAGCTAGGACTACTGGTGCATGCCACCACACTTACTGATTCATACATCTATTGTTAGACATTTGGATTGTTGCTACCATTTTACTATTGCAAATAATGCTGCTATGAGCACTAGTCTACAAACATCTGACTTCCTGCTTTCAAAATTTTTTAGTGTATATCTTGAAGTGGAATTCTGGGTATTATGGTAATTATGCTTAAATTTTTGAGGAATTGCCATACTGTTTCCCACAATGACTGGTCCCTCTTACATTCCACTAGCAGTGGATTAACGTTTTAATTTCTTCCACATCCTAACACTTAATCTTTTCCATATATTGGATAGTCATCCTAATGGGTATAAAATATACATATTGAGTTTTGAGTTTGAAATTTACAAAAAATTACATATGAGATTAATTCAAGAGATGTTTTTGAACCCCTGCTGGATGCAGGGCACTGTTACACTCTGAGGGAATAACAAAGATGAGTAAGATATATTTTTGAATTTTCACATGATTCATACTTTTTCTTCTCCAAGTGTATTTTTTTTCTTTTTACTTATATGTGACAGTAGAGGATATTTTGACATATTACACATACATGGAGTATAACTTAATTAGGATCACATTCTTGCAGTTGTACATGATGTGGAGTTTCACTGGTTGTGTATTCATATATGAACATAGAAAAGTTATGTCTGATTCATTCTATTGTCTTTCCTATTCCTATCCCTCCACCCTTCCCTTTATTATCCTTTGTCTAATCCAATGATCTTCCATTCTTCCCCCTCTCTTATTGTGTGTTAGCATTCACATATCAGAGGGAACATTCAGCCTTTGGTTTTTTGTTTTTTTTTTTTAATTTCACATAGCATGATAGTCTCCAGTTCCATCCATTTTCCCGGCAAATACCATAATTTCATTCTTCTTTATGGCTGACTAATATTCCATTGTCTATATATACTGCATTTTCTTTATCCATTCATCTGTTGAAGAGTACCAAGGTTGGTTCCATAGTTTAGCTATTGTAAATTGAGTTGTTATAGACATTGATATGGCTGCATCACTGTAGTGTGCTGATTTTAAATCCTTTGGGTATAACTGAGGAGTGGTATAACTGGATGAAATGGTGGTTCCATTCCAAGTTTTCTAAGGAATATTCATACTGCTTTCCATAGAGGTTGCACCAATTTGCAGTCCAACAAGCAATGTATGAGTGTACCTTTTCCCCCACATCCTTGCCAACATTTATTGTTACTTGTATTCTTGATAATTGCCATTCTTACTGGAGTAAGATAGAATCTCAGTGTATGGATGCATGTGTGTATGTATTTATGTATTTATATATTTATGCAGTGCTAGGAGTTGAACTCAGGGCCTCATGCATGCTAGGCTGAGCTACTGCTGAGCTACATCCCCAGCCCTCAGTGTCATTTTAATTTGTATTTGTCTAATTGCTAAACATGTTGGACAATTTTTCATATATTTGTTGACCATTCATGTTTCTTCTTCTGTGAGTTCCCTATTCTGTTCCTTTGCCCATTTATTGACTGGGCTATCCAAATGTATTTTTGAATGAACAAATCATCACATGATTTGCATTGAGCAGTTGATAAAATTAATCCAGAGACCTTATGCTAAATTTGTAGGAAATTTAGAGTGGAGATTAAAATATTTATTATTTACCAAAGAAGACAATCAATTTATATAGGTTTCCTTTGGAAAAGTCACAATAAGGATTTTTCCCACTCAAATTCTGAAAGGAACTGATAGTATTATTTTAGTATTCATTCTTTCTTTGTGTTTTCAAATTTGAGCTTGTTAAATTTCTCCCTAACCAAACAACCTGGGAAATTGTTTATATACCTGTCATTGATTTTAGTTTTTGGTTTTTAGAATTTTTCATTTCCATCCTTGGGCCAAGTAAGGTAGGAAGTTCTATGTTAGGCAAATTCTCTAATTTTTAACAGGTTATAAATGTTGAAAGAACTGAAACATTCTCACAAATGGCTCCTTCTCAACTCTATAATTCCATCAGAATACACAAGCCAACTAATGTATTTATTCAGAATTAAAAGAAAAGTCAATGATAATTTAGTGAATCACTTCAGAAATTTTACGTCTTTTTTTCCCCTTTAGCAGCACTTTTTTTTCAGTTATTTGGGAGAGTATGTCTACACTTTAACTGCCTAAAGGACTGAGGATATCCAGGAAATGAGAATCAATTACAAAGTTACTTACTGGCTACTTATTTCATGTTTATGTATTTCTAGAGTAAAACAAATCATAAAGAGACATTTGGAGAGAAGGATCCTTTGTTAGATATTCACTTCCTGAAGCAGTTAGGAAACTTTGCTGTGCCTGGTGTGAAACTAGAGTAGAGCGCACTGAGAGAACTTGATGCTAGGAGCCTGGGGAGTGTGTTGGTCAACAGTCCACCACTGTGATAAAATGTCTGAGGCAATGATCTTAAAGGAGGAAGGTTTTTGGCTAATGGTTTCAGTCCATGGTTGGTTGGTTTCATTGTTTTGGGGTCTTTCAAGGCAGACCATCATGGCAGGAAGTAGGTGGTAGGGTAAAGCTGCTCACCTCATGGTGGCCAAGAAGCAAATGAAAATAAAGAAAGGAGCCAGGGCCCTTCAAGGGCAAACCACCAGTGACCCAGCTTCTTCCCACTAGTCCTGACCTCCTAAATTTTCTATCATCTCCCAATAGTGCTGCAGGCTGACAGCCAAGTCATTAATGTCTGGACTTTGGGGGACATTTAAGATCCAAACTATAGTACAGCAAATGCCAGGGCCAAACAGACTTTCTGAATTAGGACAATCATTAAAGCATCAATTCTTTATTCATTGATATTCAGTATTATACAATATATGTAACACTGTTATTTTCTAAGAATACATACAAACTAACTCAAACCCCAAACCCCAAACCACTCCATCGTGCAGAAGTTTATAATCTGATTAGGGAAATAAGATTTATAGGAGTTACGTCAGTATGCCTATATTTGAATATTTGTGAAAAGGAATAAGGCAATTAAAATCATAGGAGTTGGGAGATTTAGTATAGACTGGAATGAATTGTCTACTCCTTATGAAGAAGGTAGGACTTAAATTGGACCTTGAATGATGAAAAGGCTCTGGAAAGAGGAGAGTTTCATGAAGAAATTATGAAATAAGAATAGACATGGCAAGATAAATGCAAATCAAAACCACCCTAAGATTCCATCTCACCCCAATTAGAATGGCGATTATCAAGAATACAAGCAACAACAGGTGTTGGCGAGGATGTGGGGAAAAAGGTACACTCATACATTGCTGGTGGGGCTGCAAATTAGTGCAGCCACTCTGGAAAGCACTGTGGAGATTCCTTAGAAAACTTGGAATGGAACCACCATTTGACCCAGCTATCCCACTCCTTGGCCTATACCCAAAGGACTTAAAATCAGCATACTACAGAGATACAGCCACATCAATGTTCATAGCTGCTCAATTCACAATAGCCATAGTGTGGAACCAACCTAGATGTCCTTCAATTGATGAATGGATAAAGAAACGGTGGTATATATATATATATATATATATATATATATATATATATATATACACACACAATGGAATATTACTCAGCCATAAAGAATGATAAAATTATGGCATTTGTAGGCAAATGGATGAAATTGGAGAATATCATGGTAAGTGAGATAAGCCAATCTCAAAAAACCAAAGGAAGAATGATCTCGCTGATAAGTGGATGATGACACATAATGGGGGGTGGGAGGGGTTAGTGTTAGGGTTAGAGTTAGGGTTAGGGAGGGGGGGCAAGAATGGAGGAAGGAAGGACTGTATAGAGGGGAAAGAGGGGTGGGAGGGGTGGGGGGAAGGGAAAAAATAACAGAATGAATCAAACAACATTACCCTATGTAAATTTATGATTACCCAAACGGTATGCCTTTACTCCATGTACAAACAGAGAAACAACATGTATCCCATTTGTTTACAATTAAAAAAATAAATAAATAAAAAATAAAATAATTTTTTTAAAAAGCCTATAGATTAAAAGAGATTTAAGAAGCTTATCAACAAGTGCATGGCTTTTATGTGCATCTAAGTCAAACAAACTATTAAAAATGACATCTATGAGAGGATTAGGAATTAAACACTGGTTATTTTGTGTTATTAAGAAACTGCTGTTGATTATTTTAGTTGTGACAATGTAATTATGGTTAGGTTTTTTTAAAAAAGAGTCTTTAGAGAGAGATTTGCTGTGATATTTAAAGATAAATTCCGCTAAATAATATAAGAGAGGATAAAGAAGCAGGATTGGGTAAAGACGAAACAAGATTTGTCATAAATTGACACTTGTTGAAGCACAATGATGTATATACGGGTTTATTACACTGTATTGTCTACTATTGTACATGTGTAAAATTCTCACAATGCAAAGATAAAAGAGAAATAAATTCAGGTTAGGATGTGAAAAAAAAAGAATAGACATGGCATTAAGTAAGAATAAGCATGGTGTGTTGCAGAGAATAACAAAGAATCCATCTTGAGTGTAGAGATCATCATATTGGACATGAAGAGGGAATACATTTGGAAATAAACTTTGGGAACAGATTAAAATAGATCTTAAAACCACTCTAAGAAATTTATGGCTTTATTCTGTTGCTAATGGAAAGTCAGAGGGTTTGTTCACAATAATATGTAAAATAATTTTCCTTGGAATATTAAATTATAGCAGAGATAGGAAAGATTGAAGTTGAAGAAGAAATAGGTCAGAGAGAAAGCAGTCATCTTTCTGACTTGATTTCAGTGTGCTCACCAAGCAGACCCTGATGTCATTTGGTTTCCTAAATGTGTTTCCTTCCTGGTAGGGAAATGCTGAGCTGCGTATATGAATAGTCATCAGCTTGACAGTCATTTTTCTTACTGTAAATTAGCAAACTGGCCTTTTGATTCAGCCAAATCTTTTTTAGTTGGACTGCATGAGCTACTTCTCTCAGTAAATTTTATGTGTCTGTATGATTTTGTTATTTAGTCCTAAAAACAACAATAATAATTATAGAAGCCAACATTTACAAAGGACTTAACTACGTGCCAGGTATTGTGCCAAGAGCTTTATGTTATTATTTCAGTTACACCTCACAGTTAAGGAAGAAACTGAAGAAGTAAAGTAACCTGCCCAAGATCACTTGGCTTAATAGCTGAACTTCCAAATGGCACTATGGCACTAGAACACTATATTATTTTTAAAATAATTTTTTGATAATGTGATATATATTTTCATGTATTAGACATTTATAAAAATATCAGTAATATCCTTTAAAGTACTATATCAACTGAGCTGAAGAAAAATAATCCCTGTAGTAAAAAACATGTAGAGACCTTTTCCAACCATTGATATTTATTACTACAAATGGATTTTTAATTGGCATACTAAAATTAAAATATCTTTATAAAGTTGTTTAGTCTTACAAATGTGTTCTTCAAGTACTGCCTCAGCATTCTGGAATGTTTTCAACAAGTTAACACATGTATTTTATGCCAGCTGTTACCGATTTACTCAAAAGAACATTAATTTCTTAGGATCTGTAGATACCAAAAGCATTTTTTTCAAATATTTTACAGCTCTCATACATGATACATGCAAAAGCAGTGTTGTTAAACAACTTTTAAACTACTGAATAAAATATGCTTTGACAAAAGATGAAGTGGTAATTCATTTCCACTTACTATATAGTATACTAAACCAGGCACTTTTATATAGAAAAATCATGTCTAGAATGTCTGAACAACATTCTAGAAGCAGATTTATAGATACAGAAAATCTTTGGGGAAGACCTTTTTCATATATATATATGTGTTTTTTGTGGGGCTGGAGATTGAACCCAGGGCCTTGTGCATGCAAGGCAGGCACTCTACCAACAGAGCTATATCTCCAGCCCAATCTTTTTCATAAAAAGAACAGATTTGTGGGTAGTACCTGCCTAGGTAACTTAATTATTAAAATTCAAATTGTTGAACTGTGTAGTATAGTAAAAGGACCTCTGTCACTAACTAGCTCTCTGATATGCCAAATCACTTATTTTCTAGGTTTCTTTTTGGCACCCGTGGTATGAGTGCATTGTATTGGATTAGTTTGAAAGTCCTACCAATTTCAAAATGCTATGCAAGGCCTTAAAAAGGACTTCAGATTTGAACTACTCAACGACTCACTTTCTTGATCTTGGAACCTCTAGTGTTTCTCCACTCATTTGCTCCTTAGTCTCTGCTGTCTTGTGTACTAACTCCTGTTTTATACTTAAGTTTTTTTGACTGGATTTTGAATTCCCTGAGGTTTCGCGTGTTCTTTTTATCTTACTTTTTGTTGTCTTTATTTGATGTTTGATAAATTACCAAAGTAATACATGCTTGTTGTACAAATGGAAACCATACATGAAAAATAATAAGCCGTTGGACCAGGCACTATCTGAGCACCTTATAAGCATTAACTCTCATCTCACAACAACCTGTTTTAGAAATGAAAGTGTGGAAGTCCCTAGAGGATAAGTAACTTGTGGAAGATTAGGAGCTTCTTCCTTTCAGATATTGTAAAAGTTTTATTGGAACACTGCTTTACCTATTCAGTTACAGATTGTCTGTGGCTTCTTTCATGCTATAATAGCGGAATTAACTGCAAAGCCTAAATATTCACTATCTCATCCTTTGCTAGAAAGCTTGATGACCCCTGCCCAAGACCATACAGCTTGTCAGTAGCACAATAAGGTTTTGAACCTGTTTCTTTGGCTGCACAGTTCTTGCTCTTTGTCATTCTACCATACTGCCTGTTTCATATCCTTCCACCCTCAAGTCAATATCTGAGATGACTAGTGTTAAGAACTTCATATGCTTCTTTCCACACATTTTCCTTGCTCACATAAACATGCACCACTTCTGTTGCTTGCTCGTATACTGCCCTTCCCAGTGGGTTGGTCCCAGAGTGCAGTCATACCCACCCATTCAAATTCCATACCCACTACAGCTGGTTCTGTGAGCTTCTGGACTCAGGGAGGGAGCTTGGTTCTCCCTGGCTTCCTTGCCAAGTATTCCCCTGGGAAAAATATTCTCCATGCATGATTTTCTCTGGATTTCCTAGGCACAGTCTAGGTCATGCAACTGGTATCTGCCAGGACTGTGTATCAGACCCAATCCTGAACTCCCAGATTGGAGTTTCTGGTTCCTGTAGCCATAGGCTGCTGTCATATGGTTGCCTCAAGATATCTCCTGCCTTGGTTCTCTGTGGACAGTTGATGAAAATGGGGCATTTTTCATGTACCAGTTTATTGTGGTGAACAGCCTGTGGATCAGCCTATGACAGGCTGCCCCTCCAGTCTCAGGATTTTCTATGCTAAGACTTTCCATAGAATTTCTCAACCTTTTCCATTCTTGTGTGCTAATTCTGGTGCTCCAGCAAGCAGCTTAGCTCTAATTTTGTCCTTTTTCCTTGTTATATACCCCAAATTTCTAAACCTCTTACACACTCTGGCTGTCCAGTATTGAGTTTTAGTGAAATCCTTTTATTCACCTCACAGAGAAGCAGTATTCCTCCTTTGAATCCAAGGTCACCAAGCTATGAGAAATCCTGCTTCCCTCTAGTCTGCCATCTTCCTCCTCCCCCAAAGTCTCCTTGATCCCACTGACCACACAATTGTGGGGGAAACCCCTCACCAGCCATGTGACCTGGGGTGAAAAGAGCCAATTCTCCGAGCCTCCATTTCCCTGCCTGGAAAATGGAGATCATAATCCCTACCTGTTTCACTCAGTTCTAAGATTACAAAGCAAAAATACTTTGAAAACCATGAGGCAATGCCTACTAATGTGCACTAGTAGGAGATCAGCCTTCATTAGAAATGAGATCTGATACTGAGAAATTAAGGTA
This sequence comes from Sciurus carolinensis, assembly GCF_902686445.1. Lineage (NCBI taxonomy): Eukaryota > Metazoa > Chordata > Mammalia > Rodentia > Sciuridae > Sciurus > Sciurus carolinensis. The sequence goes on along the minus strand of NC_062220.1, from coordinate 113,716,361 downwards.
TTATAAATATTTTCAAGGGTATGGATACATAGATTCAGGAGACATTGTTATTTATTTTGCTATATGCAACTATTTATATAGAGTTATAAAGAAGATAAATATCAAACTTCATAGGTCTAGGACAAGGTGCTTCCCAATTCCTCCACAGGCTTTGGCTACATGTAGTATGATATATTTTGATCACATTCCTCTCTATGAATTGCTAGGCGTATATGTAGTGACATCAGAGTTGGGGTCCTACAACAAAGGACCAGGGACCAGACTGGTATGTAATTTTAAAAAATTATTTCTATTTTTTTGTTTATGTTATCCAGTCACTTGTATATTTATTATAAAACATGACTTTGCAGTGGAAAAAAGAGAAAAGAAATAATAGATGGATCAGTAGGCAGATATGATGTTGCCAGGTGTGGGATTCCAAGTGGGAGATTTCCCTGAGAGGAAGATATGAGACAGTTCCAGACAATGTCCTTGAGTGTGCTGAAAGGCAGGAGTCCCGGTTTAACCCCTGCCTCCCTCTGCTGCCTTGGGAGACCTGAATGAAAGTTCTGTGGAAGATCAAGAGGAAGAACTTCAGGATCTGTTATGGAGTCTACTGGCTAATTTTGGGAGAGATGACAATACAATACCTGGAATCTAGATTATATTGTAAATCCTTAAGGGAAAGTCCATGATACCCTGAGATCTTTCCCTATGTCAAAAGTAGATAGAAGCATTGTATCATAGTTCCAGAAACAGGAATAGTGTGGTTACTCTTCAAATGATGATTTCAAAAGCATTGCAAGTGAAATGTATTTGTCTTTGAAAGTCCCAAGCCAAATGGCCACACAAGAATTCCCTATGAAATTCTATAAGGATGAACTTCAGGATCCTCAGGATTTCTTTGTAACTGAAGAAAGCACTAAGAGAAAAGTGATGGGGGTGGGGGGAATCTTCCTATGAACCATTGTCCAGAAAACTTCAAGTTAAACTTGTGTCTGATGTTAGGTCATGAGACAAATTGCCAGCGTAGCCATTTGGAGAGCTCTTTAGATCCCTTTGACTATAACTGTAAAGATATTTATAGATGGAAATCACAGTTGGTCAGTTGTGGTCATCAAAGAACTCACACTGAGGAGTAACACTATAACCATAGTGACTGTGGGAAAATACCAAATATCAGCCCAGATGCTCATCCATCTGAAAAAATCCATACTGCAGAGGCACAATGCAAATGTAGTGGGCATGGCAAGGACTTCAGTCAGAACTCAGAACTACCACTTCATCAGAGAGACCACACAGAAGAAGAACCCTACAAAATGTGAGCATTATGGGAAGGGCTTTACCAGGAGCTAAAGTCTGCTGATCCATCATGCAGTCCATACAGGCGAGAAACCTTATAAATGTGACAAGTGTGGGAAGGGCTTCAGTCAGAATTTCAAACTACCCACCCACCAGCAAGTCCATACTGGGGAGAAACCCTATGAGTGTGGGGAGGGTGGTATGAGCTTCAGTCAGCACTCAAACCTGCACTTCTACCAACAAGGCCACACAGGACAGAGACCCTACAAATGTAGAGAGTGTAGAAGGGGCTTCAGTGAGAGCTCAAACCTTCACATTCATCAGTGCGTCCACACAGAAGAGAAGCCTTACCAGAGCTCTGAGTGTAGGAAGGACTTCAGCTAGGGCTTGGACCTTCACATTCATTTCAGGGTTCACACTGGGGAGAAGCCCTCTCACTGCAGCAAACGTGGGAAGGGTTTTTGCCAGAGTTCCAAACTCCTCTTGAGTGCAGTAAATGTGGAAAGAACTTCAGCCACAGCTCCAACCTTCACATCCACCAGCAGGTTCACAGGAAAGAGTCCCATCAAGTGACATGAACCTGCTCAGGTCTTTGAGTACTTGTACTGTAAAGACAAATATTTTTAGTGTAACTCTTCCTATGTCTCACAGAGAAGATAGATAGCAAGCTTATTCAGATATGTTCCCTCAGGGAAAATCATTCATCCTTTTTATGTATCATGCACTTTGTTATGCTATACAATGAGTGGATTATTCTGGTTGATGGTAGAGTGAAAACATCTGTACTTTGCAATGTAGCCAGTGTTATTAGAATTGTATGTCCTATTTAGCATTTTTAACTGTAAGAACTTTATATTTGTTTAAGCAGGGCATATTTTCCTTTGTTCACATTTTCTTGAGAAATTTGAATTCTTGTTTCTCTTCAAATTATGTGCCTTATGTTTTTCATATTTCCTTTAGGTTCTAGGTAACCCTCTCTGAAATGCAACTTTACAAGAACAGGGATCAAGTTACTGATGAAAATGCAAAATGGTATAGCCCTTTGGAAAATAATCTGGCTGTTCCTGTAAAGTGAAACACACTTATCTCATGGCATTGCAATTTGACTTCTAGGAGTTTTATATTTAAGAGTAGTGGAAATTATGTTCACCCCATAGCCTTTACATGAAAGTTCATAGCAAGTTTACAACAGGCTTAACAGAATAAAGACAACCTAAGTGCCCATCAGTAGGTGAAAGAGTAAAACAAACTGGAGATCCATACAATAGAATATTTTTCTTTGGAGTTTGAATTTTTTTAAACATGGCCTAAAAGCTTACTAGCTTTTTCTCCCCCCACTCATACTTGTCTCTCACATGCACATGCATGCACACACACACACAACTGATCTCTGAAACATTACCTGAGTCAATGAGTGTGGGCATAATCATTCCAGTTTTAGACACTGAGAAGACTGAAAAGACATGGGGAATGCCATGTACTGTAACTCACATGTTCTAAAGGAAAACTTTCAACTCTAGAAACCTATAAGCAATTGAGGCTAATAGGGAAGACATTAAAGCACTGAGAAAGATGCTGTCATGGTGACCACTTCTATTTTTGAGAAAATAGTTCAGTTATTACCTACAGCCATATTTTCTTAGCAGAGTCAAAAGAACACAAGGACCAGGTCTTGATTATTAGTATTATATAGTCAACAACAAACTCACTAGGTCTTCTTGAACTTTATACTTTTGGTAGAAACTTAAAATTCTAAAAGAAAAAATTGATGTTGGAACCAATGGATAGAATTGGGCAAACCAGCTAAACCACTTTATTTTAAACTAGTAAGAGAATAACATGGAATTAACAGGAGAGCCATCATCATCTTACAGAAGATGAGTGATCACACCATATTAAAAATTGAATTCTGAAGGATCATATTGTGGTTCCCACCCTTTGGATCTACATAGTAAATTGTATACTCCCCTTGCCCCCAAACAGGAAGGTAATCGTGGCTATTCTCCAAAATATTAGGAACTGAGGGCCATCTAGTCTGAACGAATAAAGAAGCTACGGATTTGGAGTAAACTACAACATCTAAGAATAACTAAGAGTGAGGTTCCAGGTTCATCTGCAACTGTGGACTCACTGTAACAAGGACACCAATTCCACAGAATCATCAGATTTTAAATGACTTTTATATACACAAGATAAAACTCAATTAATTGAAACTACTATTATTAGCACTTTTTTCAATTTTCTACTGTCAGACTAAAAGTAATGAGGCTTTCTACACATTATCATACTGTTTATAAATTTCAAAATGGGAATCTAATACTACATTAAGACAAGGTTCCAGTTTTAACTAAAGTCCACTTTCTGGCTAATAACCAGTATTTATTGTTTCTTCTACCAGGCACTATCCTAGTTCTTTTTTTTTTTTTTTTTAACTTTCACAATCCTATAAACTAGTGTCTCCATTAACCACCAAAAAAAGAGAAAGACTTGATTCAAGTTAATTTGTCCAAGATTTCAGAGCTACTGGTACAATCAGAATTTAAATGCTTTGTGCACTAGCCTTAATCACTGTGCTATAATGCCTCTCAAATCAGACACACACACTAGTCCTCAGGACATAACAGGGTGTGCAAGATTCCTTTTTTGTCCCTTCCTCCATTTTTTAGCTCTTTAAATCTTCCTACCCTTACCCTAAGCTCTAACCCCTGTTTCTTCAGTATTGATTCTTGCCTTCATGCCCCCATTTTAAAGCATAAAAGTCCTTACCATGGCACTGTTCTCTAACCTGTGTTGCTGCACCCAAACCAAGGCAGTTCATGTCCTCCAACACAGTTCCTCAACTTGCTTCAGCTCATACCATTCCCCAAAGCCTCTGCTGCCTCATTGTCACAGGCCCTTTTTCTAAATGCATACTCTAGTCTACAGCACAAACTTATACTCAATTTCATAGAATCTCATGTTTTTTTTGTTCTGTCCCTTTGGGACTTAAAATTCCCATCTGTACTACTTTCTATAAACTTTGTATAAGAAATGAAGCCCAATTGCCATGCCTCCATTGACTTTTACACTCAAACTGATCATACACATATATCTAACAGTAGTTTTACATGCTAGGAGCACTTTTCTTCATATTTTACAGAGGTATGAAACATAAAAACTTTCTATTAATATTCATACCTACAGTACATCCATATCTAACTCCTAAATAGATGCTGTATAATTTGCTTAGTATTTAAAGGCTTAATGGCAAAAATCAGGGGAGGAAAGAATATGTAAGTTTATTTTACATAACTGACTGAAAAATACATTCAAGAAATAGTAAATAAAATTTAATATGGTCTCATATGCCCTGAAGGAGGTGGTGCCTGATGTGGAGGGGTAACTTCTGTGACTATAAGGTCAAGGAATCGTCAGTCCACTTTCTGCCAGACAGCTGGGGTCCAGCCCTAGCAGGGGTCGGGGGTCCTAGGTGGATGGGAGGTGTCAGTACAGTGGAGAAACAGCACACAGAGACACCAAGTGTTCTGAGGCTGGGTCTTTTTTTTTTTTTTTTCTGCCAGTCTTTTTATAGATATTTTTCTTTAGTAATGATTATATTATTTTTGGTTAGTTTAAAACAAGAAAAACCTTCAAAAGTATAATCTATGCTTCTTCTCAAAGTACACATTCTCTCTGTATGACAGTCCAGACTGAAACAACCTTATTTCCCAGCTAGATTAAAACAACCTTGTCTCCCAACTAAACTAAAACAACCTTGTCTCCCAGCTAAACTGAGGGCACCATGATCTGCCAGCCTTTAACCTTCAGAACAAACATGTTACTAGATTTTCTGAGAAACTACCCCCACCATGAACTCCAGTGTTTAACAGTGAAAAGCTTTTACTATTATTAAGGGCAAAGAAATCAACTTATAATTAATATTTAGTCTATTCTAATTCATATAATGGCAGACTACAATCTTATTCTGATTCTCAAAGAATTAGACTAAACATAGGAAAAGCACAAATTATATTTATGACTAACCTAAATGTTTTTATTATATAAAGTATCTCTAGAATCAACTATTAAAACTAGGAAAGCAACAAAAACTAAACACCGCATCTAAGGTCAGAGGAATACCTCTTTATCCATCTATTATTGTACTAAAGCAATCCCAGGCTCCTTTTAACTTGAGCACAGATACAATTGTTTATTTTCATATACTTTATCTGTGTATTACTGCTAAATTTTCATTGTGCACCATTTTGTGTCCCAATACAGTAAAACCTTCCCAATGTTTTTCCAATAAGTTTCTAATGATATATTGATTATTAATATTAAAAAGCAACTACACATGGAGACATGCAATGCCTATGGCCCCCAAGAGGGAGGACGATCAACAGAACCATGTCAAGTGTTGAGTCCTCTATTCCAACAGACCGTGTCAAGTGTCAGATCCTCTACTCCAACAGAGCCATGTCAATTGTCAGATACTCTACTCCAACAGAGCCATGTCAATTGTCGGAGTGGCAAGAAATAGACTTGACACCAGATGGTGCTGCAAACCTCCATAACTTGATAGCCAGGTCTTTTAATCCATAAGAATAATTGCAAAATTGAAGTGCATTCCCTTCTTTCTAACTTCTGGGTAGACTTCTTTTACTAAACTAGTCAATTCTTTCAAAATTGCATCCATCCAAGTAAAATCTGTAGCTCTCTGGAGTGTCTGTCTCCATGGGAGAATTCATCCATTCAGAGGTGGCAGTCGTTATTGGTGGTGAAGATTGGTAGCAGCAGCGGGCATGTCTTCTGCTGTAATTGGCTTCTCTGGCTCTTTCTAAATTTCCTCCTGGGTAACATGCAATTCCACAGTCCTCTTCCTCCTCCTGCCAGCAAGACACTCGTGCTGACCCCCGGCCCCCACAGTGAGCATGAGCACAAAGTCTAGAATATTGTTCTTAATAATTAAACTGCTGAGAGGTTGTTTCAAATAATAAAAATAATAAAAGCAGAAATCTTTCCTGATTGCTATTGAATTTGAGTCTGGCACCCTTCTTAGATCTATGTAAGAGCTGAGAACAAGTACTCTGCCTTTCTTTTCATACTTTTCATCTCTTCGTCTCTGTTCTAATTTATGAATAATTTTTTTCTATGCTTAATAGGTTTAAACAGTTTGTTAAAGGTTCTTATTTAATTATAACTTTTATTTTTAGATACTCTATTTCTTGAGAAAATTTGCAAGGTCTTTATTTTTAGTTCTTTTTCCTTATATAATTTTAAGGCCCTCTGTTAATACTTTTTAATCAACTAAACATATTTTTCCTGTGCAACTTATAATATCTATTATTTTGGATTTGATTTCTACTTTGTTTCTTGGATATTCCCCATAGTGTCTTGACTGCTTGTGTGTTTTGAGATTTTCCATGGTCAGATCATACTCTGATGATATTTGGTAGAAATTTTTAGATGTGTGATTTGAAGATGGTTTTCTCCAGTAAAGATCTCATTTGTTGAAGTGACTGAAACATATAACCAGCTTAATTTTTCCTTTTATCTTGAAGTTTTTTTCACTCTCTCAGATATAAAATGTGGTTCACAAACTCCTGTTTGGATTTGTTTGTAGTTATGTGTTTTCATGGGTGATTTTCTCCCCTTTCCACCCAGCACAGTACAGTGGTCAAGATGAACAAATTTCCTTACTGCTTCTATCTGTGGGGTGGGTTTATATCTAGAGCACTTGTCTCCTGAAGGTGTTGCCCTTTGGGATCCTAGCTACACATGGGACTCTCCTGTTAGACTTCATATGGGTTGGGCCCTGAACTTGTCTCTTGTCCCTTTAATCTTATGCCACTGTCAAAAGTATGAGGAAGGCTATGTTTAGAGTACTCTCATCTTTCAGAATTCCTACATTCATATTATTTACCTCTGATATTTTATACTCTTGTCAACTCAGTGATACATTGAAGAAGTTTTAATTCAAATATTTTATTTAGCATTTTTGTTTATAGTGGAGGGATGTTCAGAGTGAATAATTTGCTATACCAAAGTAAACAACAATCCTGTTATATTAATTATCAGTTTTTGTATGCTTGAATTATTTCATATTTAAAAGAATAAAGATTTTAAGAAAAACTCCTAGAAGGAAATAGACAACCCCCAGTGTTAGGATGGTGAGATTATTGATAAGCATTTATTACCCCTATTTTTCAGTACTATACATAGAAACATTTTGAAGTTGATGACCAAGTGAATCTCTAAAATCATGTCTTTTTTTTCATTTCTTTTTTCTTTTTTTTTAGTACTAGAGATGTAAAAGTATAAAAATGACCTTGGAGTAAATATGTAAAAATGACCTTGGAGCATTTTTATAAGTAAATAATTCAAGTTCATACTACATTAAGAATAGCATGTCAGTCTCCTAAATATTTTTGAGAATTATCAAACTTGAGGGTAGCCAACCCTACCAACAGCTCCCAGTAAAACTGTAAGGTGAATGTTTTATGGTCCTCCTTCATAATACTCTTGACTTCTTTATTTCACATTCACCAACAAGAGACTCAGACTTTCAAATTGCTGCCATATGATAGGCAAAAATAAATAAATAAATAAATATTTCACCATGATTCTTTACTTATGACTTTATCCTCTTAATAGCAATATACTATTTCATTACAAGACAGTAAAATAATCTTTTTATTTAAATGACTTCCCTGTTCATGGTGGTGCATGTTTCTCCAAGTTTTTGTTATTATAAACAATGTCACGTTGAATGGTTTTGGCATATATATCTTTAAAAGAAAAAAAATTTAGTTCTAGATGGACACAGTGACTTTATTTTTATGTGGTGCTGAGGATGAACCCAGTGCCTCACATGTGCTAGGCAAGTGCTCTACCTCTGAGCTACAACCCCAGCCCCAGCACATATGTCTTCACACAGTTACATTTAATATTTTGCTACTCATTGCTAGGCTGTCGTAGAAAAATGCTATCCCATGTATTTTACTATGGTGCTACATAGTCTAACTTGTGGATAAATACAAATTCTTACTTTATAGAAAAATTCTTTTTAAAAATTCTAAATTGTTAGATTAAAAATTGAAAACAATTTTTATAGTTTTACTAGCTGTAAATTAACTAGTCAAACATGACTATCTGCTCTTGTGTATGGATGTAACTTGATTTTAGAAACAAATATGTAAACACAAATCCCAAACTTACAAACCAAATAAGTTAGGGAATAGTGACAAAGTTATTATTTACTTTATGAAATGGTACAGATTTAAATTAAAAGTGACTTGACAATGAATAATTGAAATATGACCAGATTTACAAAATTTTAACTTCCATGTGACTTTTCCAGAATACATCAAGCACACAAAATGATATACATACAAGTGGACATGATTTTATTAATTTGAGGAAGTTAACCTATGCTGTTTTTTTGGGGTGTAACAGTGGTCCACTTTATGCTTTGAATATAGATAACCCTTGCTGCTCTACCACTGCAGCTTATTTTTTAAATGTACATGTTTCTTTCTTTTCCTTTCTCCCTGCTCCTCTAATCTGTCCACCTCCCTAGCCTTTGAATCACCTCTTTAAAAGCCCCTGTTCCTCCTGATGGCAGAATCACATCCTCTGGGACAGGAGTCCCCTGTGTTTCTCCTTTGCTAGCAAAGCAATAATCCTTTTTCTTTTTTCTAGAAATCCATGTCCTTATTATTGGATTAGCATTGGGGACAAGGACCAAGCTTTTGGCAACAGTAAGAAAGGTAAATTCAAAGAAAAATGGGTAAAAGTAATAACAGTGTGAAGGCCCAAAAGTAGAGCAAGCAGCTGGAATAATCAGAAGGTAAAAGGAGAGAACGTTCTTTGCTGTTGGCATTATGGGACATATTACCTCAAAACTTAATGGTGTAAGCCAAAAACTAATTATTATAATTATTATTATTCAGTATTGTCACAGGAAAGAAGGGAACTGAAACTCCAAACCTCAGCTCATGTGTTCTGATGAAAGAAAATTTCAAGTCCCACACCAAAAGTCATGCAAGAGAACTTTATTAGAAGTGAAGTGAGGTGAAAATACAGTAAAAGAAAAGTGAGACTTAAGCACTCTCAAGAAAGAGAGTGGACTGTGTCCAAGCAGAGAACAATAAAGGAGACAATGCTGTCCCCAAATTTTATTACTGTTTGATATTTACCAGGAGAGCTGGGGACCACCTTCTCTACTCTTTACCAATCAGGTGTTTAGCTCTTCCTTCACATTGAGTGGTAGAGTTTTTGACCTTAGTTGGTCCTCTCCATAACTGTCATGGTGGTCATGCTATTTAGGGGGGCTTCATCGATAAGTCAATCCCATGTTAATGTGGGCACAAATCGATTGCTGGTCAGAAGTTACCACAGTGTGCCTGCACTGCTAAGGGAATTTTTCTTTCCAGACTATTGGAGACACTTAAAGCCATAATTCCTAGCTTGACACCAACCTCAGCTGACCCTGTCAATAGTCCCATTAATCATTTTCTCTTGATGTGTTTTCCCATTAGCTCCTTTGCTTCTGTTTATTTTCTACAAATTGCTACCATCTTTTGCTTTCTCATCTACTTTGGAAGTAGTTTAAAGAAGACCCTAAAGTAATTTAAAGAACACTTGTGACCTTGCCTGCATTTCACTGCTCATTGCTAGCTACTACCTAACAGTGCTGGGGATTGAACTCAGGGGCACTCAACCACTGAGCCACATCCCCAGCCCTTTGTTGCATTTTATTTAGAGAAAGGGTCTCACTGAGTTGCTTAGTGCCTCACTGTTGCTGAGGCTGGCTTTGAACTCAGAATCCTCCTCCCACCTCAGCCTCCTAAACTACTGGGATCATAGGCATGCACCACTGCACCCAACCCAAAACAAATTTATTAATGTTTAAAAAAAAAACTTTTGTGAGATGGGTGCAGTGGTGCACACCTGTAATCCCATCAACTTGGAAGCTAAGGCAGAAGGATTGCAAATGGGAGGTCATTCTGGGCCAGTGTTACTGGCAGGAGCTGGGATTGGGTTTGTGTTCCAGGGAGTTGAAGAATGAACACTGAGATAAGCAAAAGAGGAGGAATTTTATTTAAAAGGAAAGTGAGAAAAAGACTCAGAACTCCCAGCACAGTACACCAGGGAGGGGCAAGAGTGCCTTTAAGTCTTACAACATTACTTCTTTTTAATGCACATAATGAAAAGTTAACTCCTCTTCATTGGCTATTGATATTTCAACTGTCCTGCAGCAGGCATGGGCCAGATTATGGATTATGCAGTCACCTTCCCTGAAATGGAAATTTATGCACTTTCTAAGAAACAAGAATTGTTTTATAAGATGTCGGGGCATGTTAAGACGGCTGTCCTCGAAGTTTGCCCTCTTGTTGACCTTTACTATTTCTTCCCTACTCTTGACTGTCTATCCTTTTCATCTCATTAGCAAGAGAGATATGCCTCAAAATAAAATTAAGAAGTTGTGAGGAGGTAATTCAATGTTAAAGTATCCTTAGGTTCAATCCCTAGTAATGCCAAAAAACAAATTTCTTGGGTTATGAATTCAGGAAGGACTTTGCTGCTGCATGGTTACAGGGATTTCCCTGAGGTTGTAGACAGATATGGGTGGGGACTGCAGTGATCTGAAAGGACACATGGGCTTCATGTCCAATATGGCCCATCCACAGGCTGCTAGTGAATGCTGGATATTGCTGGAGCCCAGTGGGTCTTCCCAGCACGACTCTTCAGAGGAGTAATGCTAGCCAGCCCACAAGACACAGCTAGAGCAAGTGTCCCAAGAAAACCAAGCAGAAGCAGCATGGCCTTTTCTGACCCAGACTCAAGTACACACAGCAACACATCTACCACTCTTTATCTCCATCACTCCTGACTGGGATGATGAGGTAGGGGCCCTCCTCTTGATGGAAGTGGGTTAGAGAATGGTGAGGCTATGTTTTAAAAGTTCCATGGGTGGGCTGGGGATATAGCTCAGTTGGTACAGTGCTTGTCTCACAAGCACAAGGCCCTGAGCTCAATCCCCAGCACTACCAAAAAAAAAACAAAAGTTCCATGGGCATCTTCTAAAGAGCATTCTGATTTTTTTCAGTATCCTTGAAATAAATGTCTTGATCACATATATAATTCAATCAGCATACCAAGACAAGAGGTTTCCGGAGTAATCTGGTTTACTGAGTCCACAGGAGGTAAGTGTTCTGAAAGTGATTGCACTTTTCAAATAAATTATATGACTCCAAATGGGATATACCTTTAACTTCCACAGCTATTTGATGTGACTGAAGTAAGCTGCATAGCTCCTCAGTGCAGGAAAATGAAAAAAGGTAAAGAGCTACAAAAAGTCAAATAACCAGACTAGGATTTCTAGACGGAACTGAAGGCTCCAGAAATAGACCTCTATTCCTAGAATCCAACAGTCCTGCTAATGGTGGGCAACAAGTCATACAATGTGGGAGAAAGAGACATGGATTCACCAGGAGGGCCTCAGGGCAAGATAAAGTCCTCCAGAATTCCCCTCAGGTGCCATGTAGTTTACCTGGACCCAAACTGTTCTAAGTTGGTGTCTGGTAGCAAGGATACTATATACTCTTTACTGGGTCTGATTTCAGGGATGATTTCTTCCCACCTTGTGCACCTGCCATCAGACTGGTTTTGTTGCTGGGGATTAAGCAGTTTCTGAAGGTTATCACTCCTTTCAATAGAGCATGTCTTCAAACACCTTCCTGGATAATTAGTATGGCTCAGTGATTGCAGAATCCACACAGAATGATTTTAAACACACATACACACACCCTCAGGTGTCTGTTTTGTTTCTGTATTTTCAAAACCCAGTGGAAGTTTAAAGAATGAAGAGGCCCAATAGATAGGTTTAACCAAGGAACCAAAGTCAAAGAAAACAAGTCCAGGCATATAAGTAACTAAAAATTCATTTCTGTCCTTACAAGCTGCTGATAACCCAAGTTTTTTCTGCTCATGTATTTCCATCATCAGGACAAATGAAGTCAGTTCCTTCTCTCCTTGATTCTTTCCTCAAAATATGAGAAAGAATAGAGGACAAAATAAGAAGACATATGGTAGTGCTTAAATTATGCCCTAAAGGGAGAGTGTTCAGTATTAAACTACTAAGTCTTTCTGCAATTCTGGGGTGGAGAGGAGGCATTTCAATCATGAAGATCACAGTGTACCCACAATGCCCAGAGGAAGCTCAATTATATTTTCAATTTCCAAATACAGTCAGCAATATTTCACCAAAAATGCGACTTTTCAAAAATTAAACCTCTATCCTTTATGGTGGGAAGTATCTCTCATCTTTTTCTATCATCAACCCTCCCCCTGCCCCAGTCAACACACACACACACACACACACACACACCATCTCTTAGAATTTCTAACATCTTGTTTGGTTCACTTCTGTTTTCCTGCCACACACAAGTAATTCTGTAGTGCAGTGCTCACAATTACTTCATGAAGCAGAACTCTGTGTCTAATTTTTCAAAATGTTTTAAGAACCTATAGATTAATCCAATATAAGTCATGGAAATTGGCAGCAGTAAGGAAATTAGTCAGACAATTTCTGGAGATCTCTTTTCCTTTAAATTGATAACTGAGGAGGCAGGTGGGAGTTGGATTTCAGTTTCCTACTGTTTTTACTCATTTTATGTAGTGCTGCCTGATTCCATTCAACCCAGGACTAGGCTTGTTATGTAAAGATTTCACAGAAAGACAAATTTGGAGAAATACTTTTTATTTTACTTTTAAAGATAAAGTGTTCACATTGTATAAAATAAAAACAATATAAAAGGATACATACATGTTGAGAAGCCTACCCCTGTCCTTTCCACCCTGCTCACCATAAGAAATGTGTTATTAGTTTCTTGTGTATCCTCCCAGGTTTGCGCTGATAGAAGCAAACACCAGCGTTTCTCTCTCTTCCTCTCCTGACCACTTTTTTTTTCTTTTATCTGTTTTTGGAACTAAAGATTGAATCCTGAGGTGCTATACCACTGAGCCACACATCCAGAACTTTATTTTTTATTTTGGAGTGAGTTCTCACTAAATTGTCCAGGCTGGTCTCAAACTTGCTCCTTTGGCACCAGCCTCTCAAGTTGCAGGGATTATAAGCCTGTGCCACTGCACCTGGCTCCTCCCACTATTTTGAAGAAAGAATCAAGGGGAGAAGGAACTGACTTCATTTGTCCTGATCATGGAAATACATGAGCAGAAAAAACATATGGGTTATCAGCAGCTTGTAAGGACAGAAATGAATTTTCAGTTACTTATATGCCTGGGCTTGTTTTCTTTGACTTTGGTTCCTTAAAGTTCCTTAAAGTTAAACCTATCTATAGGGCCTCTTCATTCGTTAAACTTCCAAAATCTTTTTTATGTGCACAAGCCAGGTTTTAGACAAGTCAGATAGCTCATCTTTGTGGTCCAACAACAAAAATATGTGCATGCCATCTTGAAGAAAAGAACAAAAAGCACAGATAGAGACCAGGGTGGAGAAAGGTGGAGAATCAATATGGAGGAAAGAGAAGATACATGGAGCAAGTGGACAAGATGGAATTTAAAGCCATTACTGGATGAGATGAAAGAAGTCATGCAGACAAAAATGACCTTGTGGAGGCCCAGGACTGAAACCTGGAACATTCCAGTTCATACAGACTTAGATAAAATGGAGTCAGCAAATGAGACTGAGAAGAAGCAACGAGAAAGGAATTCCAGGACAGTGTGGTATCTGGGAAATTAAGTGTAGAGACTGTTCCATGGAGAGATTGTTAAATGTGCCATATGCTGTTGATAAGTCTGGAAAGGTTGAGGCATGTGTGCTGACCACTGGATATGGCAAACAGAGGTCACTGTTGACCTCAGAGAGAGTAATGTTAGTGGGAAGTGGACCACACAGAAGTGGTTCTGCGAGAGAAATTAAAAAATTGAGACAAGACAAAATTCCTTTAAAGGAATTTTGCTTTAAATTATAAAATAAAACAAAAAAGGAATCGAGTGAAATGGGTGAGTCGCCAACAAGGAACACAGATCAAAACAGATTATTGTTTTGTCTATTTGTTTTTTTCTTTCAGTACTGGGGATCAAACCCAGTGCCTCTTGTATGCTAGGTAAGTACTCTACCACTGAGCTACACCCCCAGTCCTATTGTTACTGTTTCTAATACTAAAGAAAATAGCAGAGTGTTTGTATAGTGATGGGGATGATCTAAGAGCAAGGGGAAAAGATGATGCAGGAGGAAGGAGCTGGATTACTGTGCAATTCCTGGATCAAGTGAGAAGGGAGGGTGCCTGGTACTTAGTTGGGGGCTTGGGCTGAATTAGCAGTGCTTTAGGAAAAGGAGGGCTACTAGAGGGAGTAGGGGCAGATTCTAGTGTACAGATGTGGCAGGTGGTTTGTGCGGGGATTTTGTCTTGATGGCCTTAATTTTCTCAAAAATAGAGAACCAGGTCATCTGCTGATAGAATCTGAGACCCGTTGGGGTTTTGAGATGAGAGGAAAAAAATTACAAAGAACTGAAGGAGCTCAGCAATCATCAACATTTTTTTGCTTGCATACCTTCTAAAATAATTTTGAAAAATGGTATCTTCTAATATATTTTAAGGTGACATATGTTTTCATTATAAATTCAAATCATGGTAAAGGAAGTAATTTTCCTTATATAACCATTGGGAAAGGAGGTTTCGCTAAAGCACTATGGATTTTTGAAACTCTTCTGAAAGGGGTGATAGAGGAGACTCTTGAATCTTAGAGATTCTGCAGCAAATAAATTTTGAGAAAGCATATATTTGCAAATTCTCCCTTAAAAGTATCCTTGCCAACATGTCTCTTAGGAAGGATTCATGTACTTATTGTTTTTTAAAATTATAGTGAAAAGTCTAGCATGCACATGTCCTGGGTTCTAACCCTAGAATTTCAAAACAAAATGAAATAACATGAAAAAAACCATCCACTTCCATTTCAGCTAATTTTAAATGGATGCTTTGAACATGTCATCCTTAATAAAGATGTTAACTCTACGTTTTTAGTAGGCATTGACAAGTAAAGGAAGTTCATAAGAGTTGGTTAAGAGTTTTCATCATGCTGTGCATGGTGGTGCATGCCTGTAATCCCAATGATTTGGGAGGCTGAGGCAGGAGGATTGTGAGTTCAAAGACAGCTTTGGACAAATTAGCAAGGGCCTAAGCAACATAGTGAGACGCTGTATCTAAATAAAGTATAAAAAGGACTAGGGATGTGGCTCAGTGACTGAACAACCTGGGTTGGTTCAATCCCCAGTACCAAAGGAGGGAAAAAAAAAAGTTTTTATCATGATTCAATGTTGAATATTTAAAAAAAAATTTTAGTTTATTTGTTCTAGTTTTACATGACAGTAGAATGCATTTATACATTTTGATAGATCATACATAAATAGAGTGTAATCTCTCATTTTTCTGATTATACATATTGCAGGACCACACTGGTCATGCAGTCATACATGTACATGAGGTAATAATGTCTGTTTCACTCTATGATCATTCTTTCCCCCATCCCGTTCCCCTCCCGTCTCTCCCCTCTACCTAATGTAAAGTAATATTCTTCCCTATCCCCCACTTATTGTGAATTAGCTTGAAGATTTTTTCCAAATATTTTTTCTGTCTAAACTGAAATGTTCATATGGTTTTTCTCTAATCACTGTTTAATGGGTAGATTACATTTATTTTAAAAATATTAAATGACTCATTATTCCTTAGATAATCCCAACTTGGTCATGATGTAATATATATTTTGATGTGAGTAGAGGCTTTAAATATTCACAATATCAGAAAATAGGGTTTACTATATCTACTTTATAGACAGGAAACAGAAACAGAGAAACATGGAGATATATATATAGTTTTACACCCAGCAGGTGACAGGCCAGTGGTTCAAACCCTGACCTGACTGTAAACTTAAGCTCTTTCCATCAGGTATCCTCCTGGCAAAGACCAGGTCTTACATGTCCCACATGTCCAGGGCAGTGTTATGCACTTCACAGAATTTGTGTTGAGTGAATATTGAATGTTTTTCAGTACCCTGGATTCTTTAAAAATTTCTTAGCTGAACAAAAACAAAAGCAAAATCAAAACACCATTTGCCCATCAAATTAGGTATTGGTCACAAAATGATGTTAAATGTAAACAGAGGAAAACTTCTTTAAAAGTGAACCTGTCAGCTAATCCTAGTTGTTCCTCATGATTAAAGTTCTTGAAATTTCCCATCATTTTGGAATAGATACATGAAGGTCAGCAGGAGATAGAAATAATGAAGAGAAAATTTCTTGCAATGTATACCCTTCCCTTGGTCAGGGTTTTCACTGGTGTATTCATACTCAGATCAAAGAGAATCATGCTCAAGTCTTTCTAGATCTTCTTCATTTCTTCAGTAAACAAAGTGGTGTTTACAGAGCAGACATGTTGTAGAGGGATCGGGAGCAAGCATGCCCACTTGAAACATGCATGAGACATATTAGTGGGGGTGGAGGGGGATACATGCAGACAACCAGGCCCCCAAGTTTCCAGGGGAGGGAAAGCCCCTCCATCCACAAGAACCTGGGATGGGGTCCTGGGCATAAACAAGGACAGGAGACTCTGCACCAACTTTCCCTCCTCCCTCCCTCCTTCTGTTCCCTTTCCTCTACTCCATTGACCTCCCATGGATGTTCATGAGATCCCAACCCTCCTTTTCTTTCACTTTTTCCTCTCTAGCTTCTGCAAATGAGAGAAAATACACAACCCTTGGCCTTCTGAGTTTGACGTATTTCACTTAACATGATGGTCTCTAGTTCCACTCATTTTCCTGAAACTGACACAACATGGGGCAGTAGTTTACTTTCCTAGGTAGGAAAAGTGCAGTCCTCTCCGCAGGTTTACACACTTGAAAAATTCACTGCTGCCAGCCAAGAACTAGGATTTCTCCCAACATGTAACAATTTAATTTTTCCTCATGAGTAAATAAAACTTCATTTTGTATATATACCACAATTTCTTCATTCATTCATCCGTTGATGAATACTTAGGCTGGTTCCATAGTTTGGCTTGTAAATTGTGCTGCTATAAACATGGGTACGTGTATCACTGTAGTATGACAACCTTAATTCTTCAGGATAAATACCAAGGAATGGTTTAGGTAGGTCACATGGTGGTTCCATACCTAGTCTTTTGAGGAACCTCCATACTGGTATCCGTAGTGGTCATACTAATGTATAATCCCCCAAAGAGGGTAAAATGTTCCTTTTTCTCTACATCCTCTCTAGCATTTATTCTGATTTGTATTCTTGATGACTGCCATTTTGACTGGTGTGAGATGAAATCTCAGTGTGATTTTGATTTGCATTTCCCTAATTACTATTGTGCTAGGGAGACAGAACCAAAGAATATAAACTTTAAATGTTCTGTGAAAACTCAGCTTTTACTATTGTTGTACATACTTCTGTTTCAGATTAGATGTAAGATCAGTGGCCAAAGAAGACAACTTCTGACCTGTGTCTCATCCTTTGACCTGTGTCTCATCCTTATGGCCAGGGTTTGGGGTTGTGTTTAAGGACACACTTGATATACAGTAACTAGAAAGGAAAACATGGTTTATGGCTAATGGACACCATGCTAAAAATTTACTTTAGGGAACCACTCATTATGCCTGAACAAAAGGATATTTTCTACCAGAAGTGTAGAGCAGGATTTTTTTAGAATTATGCAATACTCATTTTTTCAGTGTTTAACAATGTTATGTCTCTCTCTTTTTTTTTTTTTTTTTGGTACTGGGGATTGAACCCAGAAGTGCTTAACCACTGAGAAACATCCCCAGCCCCTTTTATAATTCATTTAGTGACAGAGATTTGCTGAGTTGCTTAGGGCCTTGCTTAGTTGCTGAACTTGCGATCCTCCTGCTTTAGTCAACCAAGCTGCTGGGTTTACAGGCATGCACCACCATGCCAGGCTGTTATGTCATTTGGACAATAATTTTTCCAGTCTTTGGTTTAATTTGTAATGAGTTTTCAATTATTTTTATGGAGCTTTTCTTCTTAATCAGAACAATATCTTAGTTGTCTTTTCAGTTAATAAATCCTAAATAAGTTTAACTTATTTTTATAAATTTAGGATTATACAATATGGCTATTAATCTAATAGAAGTACAGGTAGATACACAGCATACTTTCTTCAGCTCTTTTAAAATTAAAAAAATGACTAAAGAATTGGCTGAGAACCAATTGGTTGAAATAATGGATCAACTAATAGGATCAGTTTTAGGAAAACTATCTTCTGGCATGAATTTCCATTATTTTTTACTATATGCTTATTTTTAGTTATTGCTGACAGCACCTTTATATAATTTGTAATTTTCATTTTTAAAAAATTTACAGATTTTCTGCACAGTTTAAAGGGTCAATCAGTTTTTAACAGCCTTGCTGTAAACATCAACTTCCTTTCTCACCCCCAACCCTTACCACCATAGTCAACTATTTTGAACTCTGGTTGCAAATTTGCTTGACTGCCTTCTTAGTTCTAAGTAATGTGATAATTTTATGACTTCTTGACTTTTCTACTTTAGGCATTATCTGTTGATTTCCCAATGAAGATGAGGATTTACTTGTCATTTCCCATTCCTCCATGCAAATTAACTCTTTTAATCTCCAAATTTGGCTCTATGACACTTTTGGTTAGAATACTATTCAGTACTGATATTACTTAGGTGCTAGCCTCTCCCATGCCATGTAATTACTCAGATGATGTTTCCTTCCTTGTGTGATATTTTTCTCTTTATTGAACCCAAGGTACACATATTTAGGCTAATTATAATTCAAGACACATACTTGTCATTGGTCAATGGATGTCTTTCTTTTATTTAGTATTGTTAGCTATTTTATTTTTTAAATTTTTTTAAAGTAGTAGATGGATATAATGCCTTTATTTACTTATTTTTATGTGGTGCTGAGGATTGAACACAGTGCCTCACATATGCGAGGAAAGTGCTGTGACACTAAGCTACAACCCAGCCCTTGTTAGCTATTTTAAATAATACAATTAGCTTCTTTGAATTGACAGCCAAAATTAAAACTAAAGACTTGAAAATAACCTTCATCTAACCATCTTCTCCCCAGTGACAACCTATCTGTCTTCCTACTTCTCTGGCTGAACTAATCATAGTCCTTAATCCTGTTTTTAAAATTATATCCTTATTTTTCTCTTTATATAACATCTTTAAGAGATGAACAAAGCTAGTAGAGTAAAAGTATCTTTGGGTGTTCACCTTAATGGCAGTCTTTGTGCCTGGGAAGATTTTTTTTTCACTGAGAACAATTTGAAATGTTAGACAAATAATTTAAAAAATTATTTGTTCTTTTTAGTTATATATAACAGTAGAATGTATTTTGATATATTATACATACATGGAGTATAAATTTCCATTCTTGTGGTTGTACACGATATGGAGTTACACCTGTTGTATATTCATATATGAACATAGGAAAATTATGTCTGATTCATTCTACTTAGGCAAACTATTTCTTTTAACTGCTTGAGATTATCAGAGGTAGCAAGCAGATCATGATTAGGAAGAAGAAAGGAACTTAGGCAAGCTAGGAATTTGGGACTCTTATTTCCCTTAGCCATCTGCTGATTCTGGAAGATGTGACTAAATAGCTGAGCAAATTTTTGACAGACTCATAAGACAAACAGGACAAAATTGGAGTTCAGTGCCCATGGAGAAAGGGCATGGGATGTCAGTTAAGTTTTAGACTGAGATCATTAATAACTCAGTACTAGGGAAAAAGAGTGAACCAGAAGTAGAATAGCCCTTAGATATTGAAGCCCACCTGAAAATTTCTCAACCCTTAAGAAGAGTAAGATGATCCAGTATTGTCAATGCTCTTATAGTCAATGGCAACCAAATTTCAATACACACTTGGAGTAAGATGACCTCATTTTTGACCTCAAGGAATCTTCATAAGGTTTCATGTGAAATGCCTAGCAATCAGAGACAACTAAGCATATGAAAACATTATGAAAAACCAAGAGAAACAAAGGCTAGAGCTTCAAGAAAATGGAATTATCAAAGTCTTTAAAATGATTATGTTTACAATGTTCAAAGAAACAAGAGACAAGATGGAGAATTTTAGAAAAGAACTGGTGGGAGCTTTAAGAACAGAAAAAATGCAATTTAAAAAACATATTAAGACTCCAAAGCATAGGTTTAACAATAAATTAAACATAGTTGGAAGAAGAATCAGTTAACTGAATTATTTGGATAAAATATGCTAACTGAAGCAAGGAAGAGAAAAGAATAAATAGTAACAATTTTCTATTATGTCTTATAGTTTTAGCTTTTAGAGGGCACAGGAGGGGAGAAGGACCATCATACAGAAGTAATATTTGAAGAGATAATGATTTGTATTTTCTAAAAATGATTAAATATACACAGCCAGAGAGTCAAGATGCATTACAAGTTGCAAAGAGCATAAACACATGCACACCCTCTCCTCCTCTAGACACATCATACTCAACCTATTCAACTCCAAGGGCAAAGAGGAGAAAGGAAAGCAGAAAAAAATTGCCTTCAAGGGAATCTTCACCCGTCAACTTCATCTTTACCCTCAGTTTCCAGAGATAGCTGTGTTTGGGGAATTGCACTATAAAATTGAGTTTCCATTCAGTTTTCCTTGCTGCCGGGTTAGGATCCCTTTCTATCCAGTCTGATGTCGGTATCTGTGTGCTTCCCACACCGTCCCCTTTTACTGGGGTGCATATATGTACCAAGGCTTCAGTGTGGTAGCCTTGCTTTGCTTCTCCTCTCTGATCAGTGTGATATCATCAGTAAAATGGATCAGCATGATACCTTAAGGGATATTGAGATGGTTCAGATTTCTTCATATCCTATGATGATTAAAGGTGAAAGCCTTGAAGCCAAAATTAGGTCTAAATGAAGATTGTCATTCTTACTTGCAGGTAAGCTATTTTCTGATCCTTTGCAAATTGGAATGGAATAAAATGCATTTAGTAATACTTTGCAAATTGGAATGGAATAAAATGCATTTAGTAATACTTTATCTTCTCTAGCCTACGTCCACCTCTGCCATCTTTGTTTTATCCACCCCCAGTCATATTTTTTGAATGCCTGTATCTTCACACCTACCACAGTATTTCCCTCCACTAGGACACTGTCCCTGGTAAACACTAGTGAAATTAAGCTGTACCCTCATGCTAGGGACTGTAGGGTCCCACTTATCCACAGGGTGGCATATTCTTGGTGTCCCAGGTAATGGATGGGCCTGTCCCAATTTAACCACCTCAGAAGTAGGGGCCAACACGGGATTAAATGTGTAAGATTTTAGAAGAAGATGGGAAGCAGCTGGGAAGGAATGGGTGGACATCACATTACAATGCAAGTCTGATCCAAGTATAAGACAGAGGGAAGGAAGGTTGAGTGGAAGTATCCGTGACTTCCATGTAGTGAAAGGAAGGCTTGACAAAGCCAGTGGGGAGTCATTAAGCCTCAGTTGACTAATAGAGGAATCTTGTGCATTCTAGAAACAGACCTGCCTGGATATCTCATGTTTAGTCACTGAGATGTGAGGGAACAAAGGTCTTGGCACAAGCACAGTGACAGGTATCAGAGCATAGTAACTGGGGCCCTTGGTCAATTAAGCTTCCAGTACTTGGAGATTTCTGAAGTGTATTCTCCTAGTAAACTAATCATTTTAGAAATCTGCAGAGCTGGGATTTAAACCATTGCAGTAGAAAGCATCTCTTAGAACTTCAGAGATCTGAAAGAAATAATTTCTACCCATGCTGAAGATTTATATGAAAGTTAAGCTAGACTGGTAAAAATCAAGTTTCTCTAAGGGTTTCTACTTCATTCTATAGACAATAAGGGAGGGGCCCATCAAGAGTTGATGTATACTAAAATATTCCATGTGCACACATGAATAATTTATAGACCCATGTAGCTTCAATTTCTTGCTGTATAAAAGGCTTCAGCAGATTTGAAAACAGCAACAAAAGTGATTCTTGAAATGCATACATGGTAAGATGGTCAGAAAAGGCAGACAAAGCATTCATATTCTCTAGCATATAAAGATTCGAAAGAAAAAAATGATCAAGACAGATTCATTTTGCCTTCCATCATTTATAAAAGCTTACTATGGCACGAAGTAATTTAAACTTCATTTAATTTTTACTGTTTTCTTACTAGTTTTGAAAATTATCTTCTATCGCTTCCATGCAGAGGCACTCTTTCCACTAGGCCTGTGTGTAAATATGCACTTCCAGGATGAATAAGGAACAACAATTATTTATGACATTAATTCCATGAGAATTTATGTAAGCTTCTAACAATTGACTTACAAATAAATTCTGCCAAATTCCACCTTTTTATTATAAAAGGAGACTACATGTTCATTTGTTAATTAATCAGTGTTTCAAGAAATAGATATAATCAATACTATTTCATGGATAGTAGAACCTAGGCACAGAAAATTATTTCCTTGGGCCATATAATTAAATTAAAAATGAACCTGGAATGTGAGATTAAATCAGATTCTTATACAGTTATGTTAATTAACTGTACAACTTGGGCAGGGGATGTAGCTCAGTTGGTAGAGTACATGAGGTCCTGGGTTCAAACTCCATCATTGCAAAACCCAAACCCAAACCATCCCCTAAAAACCAAACCAACCAAATAACAACCAAAAAAACTCAAGTAAACTCTACAACTATATTATAGAGTTACATTAGAATACTAAAACGGAGAGAAAATGAATCTTAAGAGAACACTGGTCATCTTTCTATCTAAAGGCAGAAAAGATCTGCCTCCTTATTATAGAGTGGAAAATTTCTTGATCAATATAAACTCTAAAAATTTGGGACAACTCTAAGTTTGTATTATTTTTGAGAATTTAGTTTCTCAAAGATATATAGCAATTCTTTTTTATTTGCACTTTTTAGATATATACGACAGTAGAGTGTATGGAGAATAACTTCCCATTCTTGTGGTTGTACATGGTGTGCAGTTGTGTATTCATATATGAACATAGAAAAGTTATGTCCAATTCATCCTGTCTAGTCCCATCCCCCTGCCCTTCCCTTCATTCCCCTTTATCTAACCCAATGAACTTCTGTTCTTCCCCCATCCCTTATTGTGTGTTAGCATTCACATATCAGTAAGAACATCCTGCCTTTGATTTTTTGGGACTGGCTTATTTCACTTAGCATGATCATCTGCAGTTCCATTCATTTACAGACAAATGCCATAATTTCATTCTTCTTTATGGATGACTAATATTCCATTGCGTATATACACCACATTTTCTTTATCCATTCATCTGTTGAAGGGCACCTAGTTTGGTTCCATAGTTTAGCTATTATGAATTGTGCTGCTATAAATATTGATGTGACTGCATCACTATACTGTGCTGCCTTTAAGTCCTTTGGGTATATGCTGAGGAGTGGGATAATTGGGTCAGTTGGTGGTTCTTCCAAGTTTTCTGAGGAATCTCCATACTGCTTTCCATTAGGGTTGCACCAATTTGCAGTCCCACCAGCATTGTATAAGTGTGCCTTTTCCCCCACATCCTTGCCAACATTTATCTTTACTTGTATTCCTGATAATTGCCATTCTGACTAGAGTGAGATGAAATCTCAGGGTAGTTTTAATTTGCCTTTCTCTAATCGCTAGGGATGGTGAGCATTTTTGCATATATTTGTTGACTATTCATATTTTTTCCTCTGTGAAGGTATTGTTCAGTTCTTTTGTTCATTCATTGATTGGGTTATTCTCTTTTTGTGTTAAAGTTTTTTGAGTTCTGTATATATCCCAGAAATTGATGTTTTATCTGAGGTGCAGGTGGCAAAGATTTTCTCCCATTCTGTAGGCTCTCTCTTCACATTCTTGATTGTTTCATTTGCTGCAAAGGTTTTCATTTTCACACCATCCCATTTATTTATTTATTTATTTATTTATTTATTTATTTATTTATTTATTATTTTTTGCAGTGCTGGGGATTGAACCCAGAACCTTGTGTATGCAAGGCAAGCACTCTACCAACTGAGCTATATCCCCAGCTCACCACCCCATTTATTGATAGATTTTACTTCCTGTGCTCTAGGAATCTTGTTGAGGAAGTTTGTTCCTAAGCTGACATGATGGAGAGTTGGGCCCACATTTTCTTCTAGTAGGCATAGGGTCTGGTCTAATGCTTAGGTCCTTGATCCACTTTGAGTTGTTTTTTGCAGGGTGAAAGATAGGGCTTAAATTTCATTCTACTACATTTGGATTTCCAGTTTTCCCAGCACTATTTACTGAAGAGGCTATCTTTTCCCCAATGTATGTATGTTTTGGATGCCTTTCTCTAATATGAGATAACTTTATTTATGTGGGTTTATTTCTGCATTTTCTATTCTGTATCACTGTTCTTCATGGTTGTTTTTGTGCCAACACCATGCTGTTTTGTTACTATAGTTCTGTAGCATAATTTAAGTTCTGGCATTGTGATGCCTTCTGCTTCACTTTTCTCACTAAGAATTGCTTTGGCTATGCTGGATCTTTTATTTTTCCAAATGAATTTCATGACTTCTTTTTCTATTTCTATAAAGAACATCATTGTAATTTTAATAGAAGTTGCATTAAATCTGTATAGTGCTTTTGGTAGTATGGCCATTGTGGCAATATTAATTCTGCCTGTTCAAGAACATGGGAGGTCTTTCCATCTTCTAAGGTTTTCTTTAATTTCTTTCTTTAGTATTCTGTAATTTTCATTGTAGAGGTCTTTCACCTCTTTAGATTTCTCAATATTTCATTTTTTTGAGGTTATTGTGAATGGGATAGCATTCCTAATTTCTCTTTCAGTTGATTCATCCCAAATGTATAGAAATGGAATTGATTTTGGGGTGTTAACTTTATATCCTTCTACTTTGCTGAATTCATTTGAGATCTGAAAGTCTTCTGGTAGAGTCTTTTGAGTCTTCCAAATATAAGATGATGTCATTGGCAAATATGGATAGTTTGATTTCTTTGTTTTCCTATTCATATCCTTTTTTTCTCTTGCCTAATTTCTCTGACTATAGTTTCAAGGACAATGTTGAATAGAAGTGGTGAAAGAGGGCATCCTTGTCTTCTTCCAATTTTTAGAGGGAATGATTTCAATTTTTCTCCACTTAGAATGATATTGTCCTTAGATTTAACATATTTAGATTTTACAATGTTAAGATATGTTTCTTTTATTCCTAGTTTTTCTAGAATTTTAAACATGAATGGATGCTGTATTTAATCAAATACTTTTCTCATCTATTGAGATAATCATGTGATTCATTAAGTCTATTGATGTAATACATTGTTTATTGATTTCCATATGTTGAAGCAACCTTGCATCCCTGGGATGAACCCCACTTGATCATGGTACATTATCTTCTTAATATGTTTTTGTATGTGATTTGACAGTATTTCATTAAGAATTTTTACATCTATGTTCATCAGGGATATTGATCTGTTTTCTTTCCTTGATGTGTCTTTGTCTGATTTTGGAATCAGGGTGATAGTAACTTCATAGAATGAGTTTGGAAGGGTTTCCTCCTTTTCTATTTAATGGAATAATTGGAGGAGTATTGGTGTTAGTTCTTCTTTGAAGGTCTGGTAGAACTTGGCTGAGAATCTGTCTGGCTTTTCTTTGTTGGTGGTCTTTTCATGGTGTCTTCAAATTTATTGCTTGAAGTTGATCTGCTGAAATTTTCTGTGTACATCTGATTCGATTTGAGTAAGTCACATGTCTCTAGAAATTTGTCAATTCAAGATTTTACATTTTCTTAGAGAATAAATTTTCAAAATATTTTCTGAACATTGTATTTCAGTAGTGTCATGGTATTCCCTTTTTTATCATGAATTTTAGTAATTTGAATTTTCTCTCTTTTTTTTCTTCATTAGCTTGGCTAAGGATTTATCAGCTTCTATTCTTCTTTTCTCTCTCTCTCTCTCTCTCTTTTTTTTTTTTTTTTTTTTGGTGCCAGGGATTGAACTCAGGGGTCACTTAACCACTAAGCCAAATCCCCAGTCCTTTTTAAATATTTTATTTAGAGACAGGATCACACTGAGTTGCTTAGTGCCTTGCTAAATTGCTGAGACTGGCTTTGAACTTGTAATCCTCTTGCCTAAGCCTCCTGAGCCCCTGGGATTACAGGCTTGTGCCTGGCACCTAGCTATCAATTTCATTTAATTTTTCAAAGAACCAATTTTTGTTTCTTTGGCTTTAAAAATTTTTTTGGTTCAAATTCATTGATTTTGGCTCAGATTTTATTTTTTTCTTTACTAAGTGCTTTATTATGTTATCTTTTTTTCTTTCTTTTTTTATTGTAAACAAATGGGAGACATGTTTTTTCTCTGTACATGGAGTAAAGGCATACCATTTGTGTAATCATAAATTTACATAAGGTAATGTTGTTTGATTCATTCTGATTTTTCCCTTCCCCCCACAACTCCCACCCCTCTTTTCCTTCTATACAGACTTTCCTTCCTCCATTCTTGCCACCCTCCCTAATCCTAACCCTAAACCTAACACTAACCCCTCCCACTCCCCATTATGTATCCTCATCCACTTATCAGCAAGATCTTTTGTCCTTTGGTTTTTTGAGATTGGCTTATCTCCAATTTCATCCATTTGCCTGCAAATGCCATAATTTTATCATTCTTTATGGCTGAGTAATATTCCATTGTATATAAATATATCACCTTTTCTTTATCCATTCATCAATTGAAGGACATCTAGGTTGGTTCCACAATCTGGCTATTGTGAATTGAGCAGCTATGAACATTATTGTGGCTGTATCTCTGTAGTACGCTGATTTTTAAGTCCTTTGGGTATAGGCTGAGGAGTGGGATAGCTGGATCAAATGATGGGTCCATTCCAAGTCTTCTAAGGAGTCTCCACACTGCTTTCCAGAGTGGCTGCATTAATTTGCATCCCCACCAGCAATGTATGAGTGTACTTTTTTCCCCACATCCTCCCCAAAACCTATTGTTGCTTGTGTTCTTGATAATCGCCATTCTAATTGGGGTGAGATGGAATCTTAGGGTAGTTTTGATTTGCATTTCTCTTGTTACTAAAGATGGCGAACATTTTTTCATATGTCCGTTGATTGCTTGTAGATCTTCTTCTGTGAAGTGTTTGTTCATTTCCTCAGCCCATTTGTTGATTGGATTATCTGTATTTTTGGAGTAGAGTTTTTGAGTTCTTTATCTATTCTGGAAATTAGTACTCTATCTGAAGTATGAGTGGCAAAGATTTCTCCCACTCCATAGGCTCTCTCTTCACATTACTGATAGTTTCCTTTGTTGAGAGAAGCTTTTTAGCTTGAATCAATCCCAGTTGTTGATTCTTGCTTTTATTTCTTGTGCTATGGGAGTCCTGTTGAGGTCTGGTCCTAAGCCGACATGTTAAAGATTTGGACCTACGTTTTCTTCTATAAGATTCAGGGTCTCTGGTCTGATTCTGAGGTCCTTGATCCATTTTCAGTTGAGTTTTGTGCAGGGTGAGAGATAGGGTTTTAATTTCATTCTGTTGCATATGGATTTCCAGTTTTCCCAGCATCATTTGTTGAAGAGGCTATATTTTCTCCATTGCATATTTTTGGTGCCTTTGTCTAGTATGAGAAAATTGTATTTATTTGGGTTTGTGTCCATGTCCTCTATTCTGTACCGTTGATCTACCTGTCTATTTTGCTACCAATACCATGCCGTTTTTGTTACTATTGCTTTGTAGTAGAGTTGAAGATCTGGTATTGTGATATGCCCTACTTCGCTCTTTCTGCTAAGGATTGCTTTAGCTATTCTGGGTGGGTTTCTTATTCTTCCAGATGTATTTCATAATTGCTTGCTCTATTTCTGTAAGGTACATCATTGGGATTTTAATTGGAATTGCATTGAATCTGTATAGCACTTTAGGTAGTATGGCCATTTTGACAATATTAATTCTGCCTATCCAAAAACATGGGAGATCTTTCCATCTTCTAAGATTTTCTTTAATTTCTTTCTTTAGTGTTCTGTAGTTCTCATTGTAGAGATATTTCACCTCTTTTGTGAGATTGATTCCCAAGTATTTTATTTTTTTTGAGGCTATTGTGAATGGGGTAGTTTTCCTAATTTGTCTTTCTGAAGATTCATCACTTATGTATAAAAATGCATTGGATTTATGAGCATTGATCTTGTAACCTGCTACTTTACTGAATTCACTTATGAGTTCTAAAAGTTTTCTGGTGGAATTTCCGGATTCCTCTAAATATATAATCATGTCATCAGCGAACAGGAATAGTTTGAGTTCTTCTTTTCCTATTCATATCCCTTTAATTTTTCTGGTTTGTCTGATTGCTCTGGCTAGAGTTTTGAGGACAATGTTGAATAGAAGTGGTGAAAGAGGACATCCCTGCCTTGTTCCAGTTTTTAGGGGGAATGCTTTCAGTCTTTCACCATTTAGAATGATATTGGCCATGGGCTTAGCATAGATGACCTTTATAATGTTAAGGAATGTTCCCACTATCCCTATTTTTTCTAGTGTTTCGAGCATGAAGGGATGCTGTATTTTATCGAATGCTTTTTCTGCATCTATCGAAATAATGATGTGATTCTTAACTTTAAGTCTGTTGATATGGTGAATGACATTTATTGATTTCCGAATGTTGAACCAACCTTGCATCCCTGGGATAAAACCCACTTGATTGTGGTGCACTATCTTTTTAATATATGTTTGTATGCAATTTGTTAAAATTTTGTTGAGAATTTTTGCGTCAATGTTCATTAAGGATATTGATCTGACATTTTCTTTCCTCGATGTGTCTCTGTCTGGTTTAGGTATCTGGGTGATATTGGCTTCATAGAATGAGTTTGGGAGGGTTCCCTCCTCTTCTATTTCATGGAATACTTTAAGGAGTATTGGAATGAGGTCTTCTTTAAAGGTTTTGTAGAACTCGGCTGAGAACCCATCTGGTTCCGGACTTTTCTTTGTTGGTAGGCTTCTGATGACCTCTTCTATTTCATTGATTGAAATTGATTTATTTAATTTGTGTATGTCCTCCTGGTTCAGTTTAGGAATTCATATGTCTTTAGAAACTTGTTGATGTCTTTGTGGTTTTCTCTTTTGTTGGGAGTGTAGATTTTCAAAATAGCTTCTAATTAGGTTTTGTATTTCACTCGTGTCTGTAGTGATATTTTCTTGTTCATTCCGAATTTTAGTAATTTGAGTTTTCTCTCTCTTTCTCTTTGTTAGTGTGTCTAAGGGTTTATCAATTTTGTTTATTTTTTTCAAAGAACGAACTCTTTATTTTGTTAATTTTTTTGATTATTTCTTTTGTTTCAATTTTGTTGATTTCGGCTCTGATTTTAACTATTTCCTGTCCTCTACTACTTTTGTTGTTCTGCTCTTCTTTTTCTAGGCCTTTGAGCTGTAGTGTTAAGTCATTTATTTGTTGATTTTTACTTCTTTTGTTGAATGCGCCCCATGAAATAAATCTTCCTCTAAGTACTGCTTTCATAGTGTCCCAGAGATTTTGATATGATGTGTCTTTGTTCTCATTTACTTCTAAGAATTTTTTTTATTTCCCTCCTGATGTCTTCTGTTATCCATTCATCATATAATAGGGTATTATTTAATCTCCAGGTATTGGAGAAGTTTCTGTTTTTTATTCTGTCATTTATTTCTAATTTCAATCCATTATGATCTGATAGAGTACAAGGTAGTATCTCTATCTTCTTGTATTTGCTAACAGTAGCTGTGTGGCATAATATATGGTCTATTTTAGAGAAGGATTCATGTGCTGCTGAGAAGAAAGTGTATTCATTCTTTGTTGGATGGTGTATTCTATATATGTCCATTAAGTCTAAATTGTTGATTGTGTTATTGAGATCTATGGTTTCTTTATTTAATTTTTGTTTGGAAGATCTATCCAGTGGTGAGAGAGATGTGTTAAAATCGCCTAGTATTATTGTGTTGTGGTCTATTTGATTTCTGGAATTGAGAAAGATTTGTTTGACGTACATGGATGAACCAATGTTTGGGGCATGGATATTTATGATTGTTATGTCTTGCTGATTTATGCTTCCCTTAAGCAGTATGTAATGTCCTTCTTTATCCCTTCTGAATAACTTTGACTTGAAGTCCACATTATCTGATATGAGGATGGATACTCCAGCTTTTTTGCTGTGTCCATGTGCATGGTATGTTTTTCCCCATCC
This sequence comes from Sciurus carolinensis, assembly GCF_902686445.1. Taxonomy (NCBI): domain Eukaryota; kingdom Metazoa; phylum Chordata; class Mammalia; order Rodentia; family Sciuridae; genus Sciurus; species Sciurus carolinensis. The sequence continues at coordinate 113,685,851 of NC_062220.1, read as the reverse complement.
TTTCATCTTTAGTCTGTGGGTATCTCTTTCTGAGATGAGTCTCTTGCAGGCAGGAAATTGTTGAATCTTTCTTTTTAATCAATCTGCCAGTCTATGTCTTTTGATTGTTGTGTTCAGGCCATTAACATTCAGGGTTATTATTGTGATATGATTTGTATTCTCAGTCATTTGACTCATTTTTGTATTTTGACATGATTTGGTTTCTCCTTTATTTGGCTATTCCTTTAGGCTAGTTCCTCTCGTGGCTGATTTGCATCATTGTTTTTCATCTCTTCCTCATGGAATATTTTGCTGAGAATGTTCTGTAATGCTGGCTTTCTTTTTGTAAATCCTTTAGCTTTTTTTTATCATGGAAGGATTTTATTTCGTCGTCAAATCTGAAAGTAAGTTTTGCTGTGTATAAGATTCTTGTTTGGTATCCGTTTTCTTTTAGGGCTTGGTAAATGTTGTTCCAGGCCCTTCTAGCTTTTAGGGTCTGGATTGAAAAATCTGCTGATATTCTTATTGGTTTCCCCCTGAATGTAATTTGATTCTTTTCTCTCGCAGACTTTACAATTCTGTCTTTATTTTGTATGTTAGGTATTTTCATAATAATGTGCCTTGGTGTGGGTCTGTTGTAATTTTGTATATTTGGAGACCTATAAGCCTCTTGTACCTGGTTTTCCATTTCATTCTTCAGATTTGGGAAATTTGCTGATATTATTTCATTGAATAGATTGTTCATTCCTTTGGTTTGTTTCTCTAAGCCTTCCTCAATCCCAATAATTCTTATTTTGGGTCTTTCATGATATCCCATAGTTCTTGTAGATTCTGTTCATGATTTCTTACCATCTTCTCTGTTTAGTCAATTTTGTTTACAAGATTAAATATTTTGTCTTCAATGTCTGAGGTTCTGTCTTCCAGGTGTTCTATCCTATTGGTTATGCTTTCTATGGAGTTTTTAACTTGGTTTATTGTTTCCTTCATTTCACGGATTTCTGTTTGTTGTTTTTTTTTTTTTTTTCAGTATCTCTCTTTATTGAAATGATCTCTTGCTTCCTGTATTTGCTCTTTTAATTGTTGATTGGTGCGATCATTTAATGCCTGCATTTGCTCTTTCATCTCCTCCTTCAATGCCTGCATTTGCTCTTTCATCTTCTGGTTTGCTTCCCTGATTGTTTTAATTATGTTCATTCTGAACTCCCTTTCTGACATTTCTTCTGCTGTGCTATCATTGGGTTTTATTGATGTAGTATCTAGGTTTGTTTGGGACATTTTCTTCCCTTGTTTTCTCATATTGGTCAGATATCAGTGGGACTCTGAGATATTGCAGATTTCCTCTATTGGCTTATAGTGTCCCTGTAGATTTCCAGTGTATCACCTCCCAGCCTTCAGTAGCCTGAAGTCTTGGAGGACCTGAAAATGCAGTGCTCCCAAAGAAAGCTGCCTCTAGCCCGCTACTGGGTCCAGGGCTGGGGGCTGGTTCTGCATGGAAATCCTCTCACTGGGCAGTCCTGCTCCTAGAAGCTGTCTGTAGACAGGGTCTGCCCCTGCCTGATGGAGCCAGACTGCTAGGGGAAAGACTCTCCCTCTCCTGCCCTATTATGAGAAGCTGCCTGAGGGCCGGGGCCCACCGCTGGGTCTGGGGCTTGGGGTTGGCTCTGTGTGGAAAAGCTCTCACTGGGTAAGCCTGCTCCGAAGAGCTGGCTGTAGATTGCGCCTGCCGCCGGAGGGAGCAGGGCTGCTTGTGGAAGTCTCTCATTGCCCTGCCCTGGTCCCAGAAGCCGCCTGCAGGCCAGGGTACACCGCTGGGTCCGGGGCTTGGGGTTGGCTCTGTGCAGAAAAGCTCTCACTGGGCGGGCCTGCTCCTAGAAGCTGGCTGTGGACCGCGCCTGCCACCGGAGAGAGCAGGGCTGCTTGGGGAAGACTCTTGCTGCCCTGCCCTGCTCCGAGAAGCTGCCCCTGTCCAGGCCTGCCGCCCGGGCTGAGCTTTACACGGTGGGAGAGACTCACCCTGTGGCTCTATGTTGGTCCGAGTCTCTCAGTACCTCCCCTTCTTGAATCCTGAGTTCTGGAGCAATGGGAGATGCAGTCACCCTCTAGTCCACCATCTTGGATCTCCTCTGGCTCTGATTTTAATTATTTCCTGTCTTCTACTGCTTTTGGTGTTGATTTGTTCTTCTTTTTCTCAGACTTTGAGATGTAATTTTAGGTTATTTATTTGGTGACTTTCTATTCTTTTAACAAATGAGCTCAATGCAATAAACTTTCCTCTTAGAACTGCCTTCATAGTGTCCCAGAAATTTTGATACATTGTGTTTCTATTCCCTGGCTGTTGTCTCCAGCCAAGGCAGTGGCTGTGGTGCTGGGCATTTCTTCCTTATTTTATTATATCCAATCTCCTGAGCCCCCAATTTTCTTTGAATGTACAGTATTAAATTCCAGTAAACCCCCTCCTTCTCTCACCCATGTTGCTGAGAAGTTGCCTGTCTGCTTTCTTGGTTTCACACCATGAAGCAGCCAGGAAATCAACCTTTTGGATTCTGCCATCTTGAAAACCCAACAACTCTTAATTTTAAAGGCTCCAGAAATTATTACTTGTTCCTGAAGTACCCATAAGTGAATTAGAGTTTTTGAATTTCAGAATTTTTCATTTCCCAAGTCAGGAGGCCTAAAAACAACCCATGAACTCAGAAAAAGCAAGAATTTAGGTCTAATGCATGCCTATAAGTGATGAGTTAGGAACTATACTTATAGTATGGTTCAGTATTTGTTTTTGTTTTTGTTCAGTATTTAAACTAGATTCCAAGTACACACATTTTACCCAGAACTAATAAGGACACAGACCAACTTTTGCAATTAGAAGTTGGAATGCATTCCCAAATGGTTTCCTCTGTTCCCTAGTTCTGAATGATAAATAAAATTAGGACCAGTTGTTAAAAATTTACTAGCCAATAAATACTCATTACATTTCAGGAGTCTGTAGAGTTCTGAGCTTCAAATACTTCAAATACCTATAGATAAACTCTAATCCACCTTTTCTTCTAAAGGACTTGAGTTAACTTACTACACAAATATAATAATGATACAGGAAAATATATTTAAGAAAAATAGTGGGGGCAGAGAGGCAAGAATGGAGGAAGGATGGATTGCGTAGAGGAAAATGAGGAGTGGGGAGATGGGGAAGGAAAGATAATGGAATGAGACAAACATCATTACCCTGTGTACATGTATGATTATGCAAACAGTGTGACTCTATTTCATGTACAACCAGAGAAATGAAAGCTGTACCTCATTTGTGTACAATGAATCTAAATTAAAAATTAAAAATTTTAAAAAATACAAAGGGCAAAAAGAGAGAAAAACATATTTAAAAAGAAATGTAGTTTCAGGGGTATAGCTCTGTGGTAAAGTGTGTGCTTAGCCTGTACAAGGCCATGGATTTAATCACTAGCACTGGAAGGAAGGAAGGGAGGAAGGGAGGGAGGGAACAAGTAATGCAGTTAAACATGTTAGGATGAATGGCAAACTGCAATTTCAAATTTGGCTCTTGAGATTCTAAGCAGTCAAGTAAAAAAAAGACAAGTCTCAGTGTGGAAACATGGCTTCCAAAACTTTACTTAGACTCACAGTCTAAAATATCTTACATAGGATTTTAGGGCACTGTAAGACACAGAAGACAATGACTCTGGAAAAATAATAGAGGCAAATGCAGTTACAGGGTCTCTCACAACTTTTACAGGACTGCTACCCAGAGTTCCAGGGAGATTGACTAGACATTTTACATATCCCAAGTGGTGCCCTCCAACTACACGGCTTTCATGGGCTGTATGTGATATATAGTGATTTCTGTGATTAAGCACTATAAGTGTAAATAGTTTCAATGTTAAGATAGCATACATATAATTTTCAGTACTGTGTGAACAAAATTCTATAAACTATGCAAAGGAGCAATATGTAACTACTAGTTTTTATTGTGCTCAAAAAGCACACAGACAGGGCATGGTGGCATCTGCCTGTGAACCCTGATATTGAGAGGTGGAGGCACAAAAATCCCAATTTGAGGTCAGGGTGGACAACTTAAGAGATCGTATCTCAAAATAAAATTAGGTACTTCTGGAAGTCAAAATCCAGAGTTTCACATTCACTCACAGATTAGTTACTGGATGAAAAAAGGCTTCCTCTTCCTCCACAACTCACCCTGCATTGCAAGGATCTCCTTATACTAACAGCAGGTTACAACAGAAGGAGTTGCAAGTTTCAGACATTGTGAAGAAGAAATCCCTATGGAAAACCAAATTCATAAGTAAATAAGAACATAAAATACAGCACAGGATTTTACACCCCATATTTGAGCCAGAAAAATATAGAACATCATGCTAAGACTTATTCATCTCAATGCTTCCTTCCCAGTACATCATATTCACATCAGGACTAAATGGAAAAAGGCATACTAAAAGGAAAAAAAAAGCATCATTTGAAGAGACAGAGCTAGCATCAGAATCACAGTAAGATACACAATGATTTCAGGATTATCCAAGTGAGAAATTAATTAAAGTGTGCTAGGTCTCTAATGGAGAAAGTAGGAGACATGCAGCATTAACAGAGAGAATATGCAGTGTGAAGAGAGAGAGAAAGAGCAAGCTAAACCTCAGAACCAGGTTTTGATGTGGCAAAGATAATGGAATTATAAAACTACAATTTTCAAAAGGCTATAATCAATATGTACATGCATCTGATATGAAAGGCAAATAGCACACAAGAAAAATGAGGATTGTAAGATACATGTTCAGTCATAGCCCCATCCTTTCCTGCAAGCCCTCCAGTCTTAGGCAGCCCAACCCAGTCAGCCCTTGGAGCTTACCCACTCAGAAATCCCAACCTGGGTACCTGCGTCAGCATCCTGACAAATTCTGTCAATCAGGCTTCATGGCCTGTTAGTACATCTACTGCATCTCCCTCTGCTTCTGTTGATGCCATGCAGAGGCCCCATGCTATGACCAGTACTTGCCCAAAGAACAAGCAGCCCTGGTCAAAATGGGCCAAAGTGCAGCCCCCTTGAACCTGGCAGTGTCAGCCACCTCAATGGGAACAAAGAGGAGAGATTTGTCCTCAGATCTGATTTCTGCCTTTGTGGCAATGTGTATCTGCTCTAAAAGAAGAGGGACCTGAACCACCAGACAGTACTATGGGTTAAGCTCAGGCCTAAACACGTGTGATACCCTTTGCCAGAACACATCCATGGGGACCAAGGGACATACGATGAACAGCATAGAGCCACTGGTGCCCTTAAATTTAGTGCTAATCCCAAATACCTGCCCAATCAGAACCCCAAGTCCATCTCTGAGAAACAGCACCACCCCTTGAAAAGTCATCTCCAGTTAAATGTCCATGTCTGCATCATAAATAGGATCAGGGAGCACAGCCTGATCTGATATCTGCCTTTGTGGCAATGAGTATCTGCTCCAAAAGAAGAGATACCCCCAAAGCCAGACAGTGCTATGGGGCAAGCTTGGGTCTGAACACCTGTAGTGCCACTAGTGAGAACAACTCCAAGGGACTGAGGAACACATGATAAAGAGCAAACTTGTGTGTAGAGCCACTGGCTTCTACCTCTAGGGCTATCCACAAAGGCAGAAAATTCCCAAATTCATCTCCAGGGACCAGTACCATCCCCAGAAAGACCTCCTCTTATTGCATGTCCCTGTTCACAGTAGCCTCAATGGGATCTGGGAACACAGACTTGCCCCAAGATCTGATATTTGTGTTTGGGGCAATGTGCATTTGCTCCCAAGAGAAGGAAACCCAAGGAGTAGACAGCGCTCTGATGCAAGCTTGGTCTGAACACCCATAAACTAGAGTATCTCCATTGTGACCAAGTTACATGGGACAAAGAAACCACATGCTTGGAGCCTCCTGTACCTCTCCTTTTAGGGCCAACTCCAAAGGACTGCCCAAGTAGAAAACTCCAAGCTCACCTTGGGGCACCAGCACCACTTCAAGAAGACTGCGACTGTCTACATATCTGTGCTGGCTTCTCACCTGGCAGCTCTGCTTCTTATAAGGGCACAGTGAAGAGAAACCTTGCCTTTTGGGCACCCTCCTCATCTATCCAGGGCTCTGGGGGTCCCATGAGTGCTGGACCAGCCACCAGACCATCCTCTTTCAGGGAGGACCCACTCGTATGGGGTCCAAAATGGAAAAATACTGCTCTAAGGCAACATTCACCTTCTCCCTTGCATGACCTGGTGTGTGCCCCATTTAGAAGAACACAAGTCTTGTTTTGACCTCTGTGATCCTGGGGCAAACTAGAAGCTCAGAAACATGGCATCCTTTTCCTGTCCTTCTTGGCACCTTTGCCCTCAAGCTGGGTATTAGGAGGCTGTTATCTTATTTGGGTTCCCTGGTTGGGGTCCTAACCACTACAGACATGAGGCCCTCAGCCTTACTCTCACTGGTTTCCTTGTTGTTTGAACTCTTTGGAGCTCTTTGGGCTTAGACCCCCTTTTTTTTTTGAATGGTTGGGAAATTGGCAAATATGTGGGACTAGATGGTGAGAAGAGATGTGAGTTACGTAGAGGAACCTGGATATTGGGGAGATCACTGTTGTCATTTGTTAGCTATCAGGAAGCTCCCTCGGAAGAATTTTCAGTGACTTCTCTGCTTGTATATCTGAACCTGTGAGCAAGAAGAAAAGGAGTTACTGCTGAAACACATCATGGTCTGTGTATATATTAGATGCAAAACATGAGTCATTGAATGACTACTATTTTACAGCTAGAATTTTGTGTCAAAGATCAGGAAAACTGGATGGAATACCAGTGTTCAATCTTTCATGCTTTCACATGATAAAACTCTTCTAACCTGGTGGTACCAAAGCATCATAAACCAAAACAGAGGTCTCTGCTGGTTGAGAGTCAAGATGTTGAAGGAGAAGATAGAAATGATGCTGTTTTAAACCCCGAAGCTCTCCTGATCCCAACAGTTCCTCCACTCCCCTCTGCTGGGCATCAGATGCCTTCCTTCCAGTCAGTGGGACCATGTTTATCATTCTATCAGTTCCTTCATAGGATGGTAAGTCTAAAGAGCTCTGCCCCTTGAAGACCCAGAAGGGCACACAATTTGGCCAGGGCATCCACCCCAGTGGATCCCTGTGCCTAATAAGGAAAATGGGCACTGGGAAAATTCCCACTAAGACAATATCTTTTGAGATCCCAAGGTCAGCCAACTGACTCTTTCTCTTGACTTACACCACAGGCATCTTCTGGCCTGTTAGAGAGAAGAACTCTAACCCTCCACACCATGACAACCTCAGAAATGGTGGAACCATTTTTAAAGCATATTTGCCACCCACTGCCTGACTTGTGTCAATATATAGACTTTGCTTAGTATCCTGCAAATTGCTGACAAGGGCCATGTCCTCATAAGTAATAACCAAGCTTTCTGCTAAAAACCCTAACTGTAATTATGCTTCTATTTTAAGCCAGCTTCTTTTTCAACTAGATTCTACTCATCTGATTCTATGAAGAGGAGAAAATGATAGAAAGCATTGATAGGCAGGAATATCTAAAGACGGTCAGTATGGCAGGTGACTAGATCCTATTCTAGTCTGACCTCCTTTGAAAACTTTAGAAGAAAACTATTCCTAGACAAAATGAATCACTTGTTAACTAGTTTTGCAATTTCATACTTGAAGCACTATTGACAAAATTTTAGTTACTTGTCAAGAAAAGCAGTCCTGGGATGTGTAATTATATCAAGTTATATCCCAGTCCTGGCAAGAAAGTAAGCAGAAGACTGTTGCTGAGCTCTGACTATAGAAAACCTTCAATGATCTTTGTTGGCATGGGACAGGAGTTACAGGGACAACTTGGATAAATTAAGTTCTCATACCATTATTATCTAAGAAGCTATTGGATGAATTCAACCCTCCCAACACCCCTTTACAATGCAAACAATTTGTTTAAGATCTACTCTCCCTCCTCCTGGCCATTCCCTAACAAAAATGCTAACCATCATCTATCTATTCAAAAATGAAAGGTCAGATAAAATTTTCAACCATCCAAATGGTTCTGTTTTTTCAGCAATTCCAATCTTAAATCATCAAAGTGATTTTTACTTCCTGAAGATCACTTCCACTCAACATCCCAACATCCCTTTCCCCAATATACCTCCAACCCCTGATTTTGATTCTTCTAAATCAAATGTCTAACTATATTAATAATGCTTCCTTGAAATGAAGATAAAGTACTTGACAACTATGACATTAAAATTGGAAAAGGTTGACATCCACCATCTTTCAATTCCAAATCCCTGGTAATTACAGGTCCTGCACTTACTTTTTCTCCTGATGGGTCCTTCAGACCCTAGGGCTTCAAGGATCCCTCTTAGGGCCTATTATGACTTCAAGACCTCTCTGATTAACTCCTAATTTCATTAACCCCCTGGGGAAAGTCAAGAAAACTCTGGTCCTGCCCATGCCCAAGGAATGTTAAAGACAAACACCAGCTCTCCTGTGCCAGCACAGGGGAAGACAGAGTGGCCAAGCCCCAGTGGACATGACCCCAACTTCTTCACATGCAGGAGGTGGATCATGGGTCCATGCCCAAAGTCAGTGTATCCTGTGTATCTGGGAGGGCCAGTGGATTGGTGCTGCCAAGAGTTGAGGAGAGCCTACCCACTTCATTTCACAGCTCACCTCAACTGACACTTCACCTCACTTGACACCTGAGAAGCCTGGAGTACCCAGCACTGCGCTGTGAAATGTGGAAAGTCCTAGAGTAAAAAAAATCCACACAAAGTCTGACAGGGTGTCCTTCTGTTCATAGAAAATGAATACCAGTGACAACGCCAACCTACAAAGAGTGAAAGCTAAGGAGATCTCCATGTCTGTAAGGTTTCTGTATTGGATTGAACTAGTCAAATGTCGACACTTCTTACACTGGAACAAATAGGACACCCTCTATTGTTCTCAGAACAGCAAAACAAAGACAAACTCAAGACAAAACTGGAGAACCTCCATATCTAAAGATACCAAGACAGCAGATCAAACATTCACAAACAAGTTTTTGTGGGAACAGGAGCCTGATTTTTCTGGCTTCAATGCCTACAAAAAGTATTGTAGGTCTCAGGGTCAGCTGTCCCTGCCAGCTGGGTCTGCTGCACTTCATAGCTGTCATCCCAGACAGACATCTGGTGGCCACCCACACTACTGTTCTCAGCAGCTCTCCCTTCCAGTGTTCCCAGGGTAAGTGCAGGAGGACACATAGGCCCTGATCCCAAAGATGCCACCTGCTGCAGATGCCACTTAACCTGGGGCCCTGCTCTGCAGCCGTTCCCCTCTGTCTAGTCAGCCCCAATCCCTGATCGCTCTCTGATAACTCTTGGGCCCAAACATGGGCAGAGGGGTTCTGTGTAATTGCAAGAATCCTGGCTCTCAGTCCCATGACCCACATCCCTCACCAGAAGATTCACAGCAAGTAAGCTCCCAAGTTGCCCTCTTGCTGGTCCCAGATCAAGGCTAGAGACAGGTGCCAGAATACTTGCTCTGGGACAGAAAAGGTCAGGGTCCAAAGTGCAGGGCATGTTACCCTGATGACTGCATGCCATTCTGATTTGCCCATGGAGAAGCAGTGAGTGCCTGCCTGTGCACCACTGATCCCCTGTTGATGATTCCTTGTTTCAGAAGCCCTGAAGCAGGCTCCCACCTGACATACCACAAGACTCTCAATGGCATGTGAGGTGCTTAGTGTAGAGTGCATGCCAGAGTCCAGGATGCTTGGGAGGAGCACCCAAAAAGAGGCACACTTATCTGTGTGTCCCTACACGGGAAGTTCAGGGTACCATGAGTCTGAGACCCATAGGCAGCACTATGAACCCCACCTACCATGAGCTGGCAGCATCCGTGGTGTCTGCAGTTCTTGCCACACTGCTCACATACTATCCCCTCACCTCAACCAGCCCTCTTCTGGGCCCCATCCTACAGAGCTCCTGCCCAGGCCACTGCCTGGTGGGTCACTGCATAAGGCAGATGTAGAAGTGGTTGCAGAAGGTCTGCCTCACTCCAAGAGGTGAGGCAGATTCATGGGCGGTATGGGAAGTTTTAGAGCTTTATAACCAACCCTCGGCACAGTGTTGTTAAACTCATAAAACTAATAGAAGGACAACTCTGACATAAAGAGTGTACAGCAAAGTGATCTCTGCCTGTATAGGTTTCTGTATTTTATTTACCTTGGCAAAACCCCAATGACAAGCTCACTTGACAAATTGAAGATCCTCAGCATCTAGAAGATGTGAAGAAAGCTGCCCAAACATTCACTCACAAGTGTCTGTGAGGACACAGCTTGGTTTTACTGGTTTTCATACCTAGGAAAAGGATTGTGTGTCACAGGGTAAGCTGGTCCTCCTAGCCTGCCTTGCTCCACTCCTCAGCTATCACCCCAGCCAACATTGCATAGTACCTTCATTTTTGATCCCACCAGCTGTCCCCTCCAGTGTTCCCAGAACATGGACAGGACATACAGGTCTTATCTTAAACTGCCTCCTCATGGAGTTGCTGCTGGGCCAGTAACCTTCCTCCACAATATTTCCCTGTGTGCATGGTGTGGATCATCCTTAGACTGACAGCTCTAGGGCCCAGCCATGAGCAGGGATCCCTGCTATGGCAATAGATGTCAATCCCAACACCTTCCATCTTCCCCAGGAGACATGGAGCCTCACTGCATTGCCAGTGGCATGGTATCCACTAGCCCACAATAGTCTCCCCAGGTCACATGAGAGCACACATGCACACAATCCACCCCTCTTCCTACATCTTGTGCAAACACACCTTGCATGTATGCCCCTTTCTGGCACATCAGTGCACCCTTGGTCACCAGTTTTCTGCCCATGTGCCCATTCTTTGCTTGTACTTTCCTAACCTGCATCTTGGCAACAGATCAAATATTACCTTTCCTGCTGAAGCCAATGCTGCTTTGGCAACAGAAGGAAAACTATTCTGGACCTCCAGAATCAAACTTTCCCCAACTGTTGCCCTGGGGAGTTCCCTAGGCAAGCTTTGTCCCTCACTACTGCCCCTGGCCCTGGGGATAAAGGACCTGCCAAAAGGTTCCCACATTGAACCTGCTCACTATGTCTTCCAAGGACCCACTGGCTGGACATGCTTGGTTGGCCAGGCTTAGCTGCTGGTGCCCATGGGCAAGTGGACCATCCTTCCCATATTCTGACACTGTATATTGGTGGTTTGGAAAAAGGCCTTCCAGGCACTTTTGGGGTCCTATGGACCCAACAATTTTCTGGGAGAGGGAAACATTACCTCAATCCACAAACCTGGACTCCTAAAGATGTTGCTGTCCACTGCCTCTTTCAAAACTTCCTGTAGCTCAGACTACCTACTGAGCAAACTGACTCGTTGATTGGCATGAGAGCAGGAAGTTTCCCCTTGACATCCTACAACACTTGACCTGCCTAACCCCCCCTGCACTGGAAAGATTGTTCAGAGCCCCAGGAGACAGAGGCACACGGGTGACTGAGCAGGGGGAAGACCCTGCAGTCAGAGCAACAGAGGAAAGACATGAATGGCTTGGTGGTGCACAGTCTGCCTTTAGGCCGCTGGTGCTCCATGGAGGCTGGTCTTCCTTTGTGCTCAGGTTTGGAGCTCAGTTGAGAAACCTTCAGGCCCAGAGCTGCTAAGATGGAGCTGAGAAGATCTCCAGGGCCTCTCCTGCCCCAGAAAAATACCATCACCAGTCTCATACAGATCCACTTGAGGTATCATACCGCTGAAGAGGAGGGATTGGGGCTCATCCAATTGCAAACTGCCCCTGGGATCCTCAGAAATGAAGGAGAAGGGCTCCTAGGCTCCCTCTTCAGTCTCAGAGACTGCCTGGAAGAAGGCCAGTGCAAGATGTCAGACCGCTAGCAGGGCAGCCAGCTATGTGGAAGAAGCACTCAACCATGGTGGACAGTTGTAGGCCAGGTAAACAAAAGATTGCTCTGCTACTGTGCCCTTGCACAGAGACTGCTGCCACCTCTGGAACTGGCATTTCCAGCCACTGTTGAGGACCTAGACTGGGAGAAGAAAGCTCTGTAGCACATCAACAGTGCTACCACTTTTGTCATCCAAAACATGCAAGCCTATGGATAACTCTAGACCTGGTGTCTTACCCCAAAAGGAAAATGACCTTAGAAAAGGACCAAAGTGGCTACCGTAAGGAAAATGGGCACTGGAAGGAAAACTGCCCCAAAGACTTCCATGAAAAGGACCAGCTAAGTAAAGAGATGAGCATCAGATGCCAGTGGCAGCGATGATCTCACTGAGGGTTTGCAGACCCAGGGGCCCCAATCATCATCTCCCCACAGAATCCCTGGGTATAGCCGGCAGTGGGGGACAAACCAGTAGACTTCCTCATCAGTATTGGAGCCAGAAATAAGAACCTAATGACCTCCCCACAAGACACAAAATTCTAATCAGACTGCCTATTATAGGAGCAGCAGGAAAGCCCCAGGAGCAGGAACTCATGCAGCCTGCGCAATGCCACTGAGGAGACCTGCACTTACCCCACAGCTGCCTACATCTACCACAGTGCCTGGCTCCACTCCTCGGCAGGAATAGTTGTCTCCCATTATTGTTGTCATTGTTATTATTCAATCCTTGTTAGATTTTGAATCAGGGTCATACTGGTCTTGTAGACTGAGTTTAGACAAGTTCTTTTCACTTCCATGTTATGGAATAGTTTGAGGAGCTCTGGTGTTAGTGCTTCTTTTAGATTCTGGTAAAATTCAGCATTGACTCCATCTGGACTTGAGCTTTATTTTCTTTGCTGTAAGACCTTTTATTCCTGCTTCAATCTCCTTGTTACTCATTATTTTGATTTTTTATATCCTCTTGGTTCAATTTGGTATGTCATAAGTGTCCATAAATTTGTCTCTTTCTTCTGGATTTTCCAACATATTGACATAATTGTTCTTCAATGTTCTCTGTAATGATCCTTTGAATTTCTGTGGTACCTGTTATGGTACCAATTCTCATTTTATTGATTTGGCTCTAATCTGTCTTTCTTTTGGTTAATTTAACTAAAGGTATGTCAATTTTGTTTTATCCTTTTGAAAAAGGATCTTTTGTATTGTTGCTTTAGGTTTAATTTCATTTATTTCTGCACTTATCTTTATTATTTTTTACCTTCTAGTTATTTTAACTTGGTTTGTCTAAATTTTCCTAAGATACTGAGATGCATCATTAGTTTATTAGTTTGAGATATCTCTCTTATTTGGTAGGCACTTAGGGTTGTAAACTTCCTTCTTAGCACTGTTGGCTCTGTATCCCACAAGTCTGGCTTGTTGGGTTTCCATATTCATTTGATTCTAGGAATTTTTAAGCTAGGCCCCTAATTTCCTCAATGGCCCACTTAACTATTCCTCAGTCAAATCAAAACACATTAAAATCAATTAACCAATTAACACCAATTAACTCATTTCCATGAGGAAATATAAAACCGTTCTCAGGCTTAAGCCAAGGTAAAGTGTGCTGCAAAGGAGCAGCTCTTTTTTTGTCATCAATCACAGGTTTTCCAACTAACATTTAGGTTGTCCTCCATCTCTTCCCATTTATACTAGGAAGTTTAATTTACACAGAGCCCTGTAGCCCGTCCCAGAAGGCTACTAATTGGAAAGACTAGAAGCAGTTGTTCCTTTTGGGTGCCTCCCTGCATTTCATTACATGAACCTCTTGTGACAATCCTTTCATCTTAAAGAGCAGGCTGATTAATGCTCCCATATCAGATGTTCCATGTGAAACATGATACTTTTCACTTTTTGATTGCTATTGACCAGGGTCATGGAGAGAATTCATATTGTCCTGCAAGGTGCTGTGTGCTTCCTCAGCCTCAGTTGTGGGAAGCAAGCTAGGCTTGCTGTCCTCACTTCTATATCAGGCTGGTGCTGTGCCCAAACCAGAACCAGGCAATGGCCAGGTAGGAGCACAGGTGGGCAGTGGACTGTGAAGGGCGTCACCTACCTTGGTTAATCCCCAGGCCCTGTGTGAGTGGGAACCAGCTTTCTGCTGGCAGTCCCAGCTCAAATCACAATGTCTGTTGTCTGTGCAGCAGGTAGGAAACATATGCCTGTGCTTCCTTACTGTTGCCATAGCCCCTGGCACATGCCCTAAGATAAGCACCCCTAGTGCCATGAGGGTCATGGATGTAAGACAAGAAAGCCACCCAAATATTCACCCATGAGTGTCTATGAGACCACAAGCTTGATTTTTCTGGCTTCGTTACTTGGGAAGCTGATTGTGGGTCACAGGTAAGCTGCCCCTCCCAGCCTGCCCTGCTCCACCCCTCAGCTGTCACCCCAGATAGACACTAGGTGACACTCACACTTCTGTTCTCAGCAGCTGTTCCCTCCAGTGTTCCCAGGACATGGGCAGGAAGACACACAGACTCAAACCCTAAAGCCCCCTCCTCATGCAGATTCTGTTCCCCAGTAGTTCCCCATGTGCAGGGTGTGGACCATCCCTGACAGAGGTCCAGCCATGGGTCGAGGGGTCCCTGGCATTGCATTGGTGCTTGATCCTCAAACCCAGCACCTTCAACCCTACCCAGAAGATCAGGGAACTTCACTGGGTCTGCCTGCCGGATCCACAGTCCAGGCACCAGTGTCCACCCCCCATCACTTACACACAGTCCCTATACCTCTTCCTGCTCATATACTTTGCATGAGTGGACCTTCCTGGAGAATCTATGACTGGGACACTCCATGGGGTACAGGTACACAGACACACAAGAGTAAGACCCAGTCCTTGCAAGGAGCCATGGTTGCCCTGATTTTCAGTGTCATTCCCCAAAATCTGCCCAGGCAGAAACTCCTAAGATCGCCTTTGGGGGTCAGCACCACCCCCAAAATGCTATTATGCCCTGGACATCAGTGGGATCTGGGAGCATAGACTTGCCTGCAAATCTGATACCTGTCTTCGTGGCAATGAGCCTCTGTCACAAAAGTAGAGAGACCCTCTGCACCAGAAAGTGCAATGAGGCAAGCTTGGGCCTAAATACATCTGAAGTTCCTAATAGAAGCACCTCCATTGAGACCAAGGGACACAGACGAGGAGGAAACATGTGCAAGGAGCCACAGCTGTTTCTAATTTTGGTGCTAACCACAAAGACTGCTCAAGTAGAAATACCCAAGTTCAACTCTAGGGACCAGCAGTGCCCTAAGAAAGGCCACCTCCAGAGATCCAGGAGCATATACTTGTCCCCCAGATCTAATATCTCCATTTGGGGGCAATGTACATATGCTCCCAAAGAAGAGGGTCCCCAAGCAACAGATGCCATGGGGTAAACTTGTCCCTGAACAACTGCACAGTCTGAGCATCCCTCTGCATCCACAGCATCTCCATAGTGACTAAGGGACAAAGAGCAACCTTGTACTTGAATCCAGGGTGCCCTTCTTTTACTGCCATCCCCAAAGGGCCACCCAAGCAGAAAGCTCCAAGTTCACCTTGGAGTCCCCGCACCACTTCTAGCAAGGCCGCATCCAGCTGCACATCTGTGTCAGCCTCTCACCCTTGCAGCTCTGCTTCTCATAGGGTAACAGTGAAGAGAAACTTTGCCTTTAGAACCTCCTCATACATCCAGGGCTTCGCTGCATCAGTCACCAAGCCATCCTCTTCTGGGCAGGTCCCATTCCTGTGAGGTCCAAGAGGGAAAGGTTTCCCTAAGACAACATTCACCTTCTCCCTCGTGGGACCTGGTGTAAGCCCCATTTAGATGCATCATGCAGGTTGTGCCTTGACCTCTGTGATCCTGAGGCAAGCTGGAGGCTCAGAGACACAACATCCCATTCCCACCCACTTCCTGGCAAATTTTCTCTCAGTAGGAGGCTGTCATCTTATTTGGACTCAGTGCTCAGAGTCCTCACCATTACAGACAGAGGTCCTACTGCCTCTTCTATTGTCCTCGTTGGAGCTCCTTGGAGCTCTTTGGGCTTAGATCATTTGCCTGAATGTGGCAAAGTGGAAATTGACAGGTTTGTAGTATCAGAGAATGAGAAGAGATGTGAAGGACACAGAGGAACCAGGTATTGGGGGGAACTCTGTTGTCATTTGTACTATGGGAAATGCTGAGCCCATACTATCAGGAAGCTCCCAAGGGAGAATTTTCACTGATTGCTCTGCAACAGATCATGTGTGGTGTGCACTCTGTTTACTCCTACAATGGGAAGGGAAGCATCTATCAGGTGTTGGGGGTTTCCTCGGGTTAATTACTGTTGGCATATTCCTTGAAATCATTTCTGTTCCAGTTGTGGTGATGAACCTGCAGCTTTTTATCCTCTTCTTGGACACTAGTGCAGTTCCAGTCATGACTCAGGGAGAAGCAGGGACCATGATCACAGCTGACCCTCTGTGGCATTCACCTCCCATATTCTTGGCCATATGTGACCTTACAGGGGGTGGGTGCAACTGAGACTGAGGCCTCTTGTAGCTGCAGCATCCACAATAGTTGTGATTTCTTACCACTATTGCTGTGTGGTGAGAGTCCAGGATGGAACTTTAGATCCTTTCTAGCCAAGCTAACTTGGGGATGGGTTGTTGGCTGGAGGACATTATCCTTCACATTCTTTAACTTATAGTATACATCAAGGATTGAGCAGGATTGGGTCATGGCGGGAGTCATGTGCAATTCTTTGTGCTGTGTAGAAGCATCACCCAGCAGAAGAGGAAGTTCCCAGCATGAGGAAAGTACTACACTTGGTCTGAAGCCACACAGAACAGGGGAAAATGTTAAAAATCAGTTGAAGTAAAAATCAAGACTAGTAACACCACTACCAGAAAAAAAAACAGGGAAATATGTAGTGAAATACAAAGTTAAAACTTACGCTAATAAAAATTTTTAAAGGAAAAAAGCAGGAAGAGAGAAAAGACATAAAAGAAGGAGAAAGAAAAGAAAGACAAACATTAACAACTAACAGGGGGAGAAAAGAGGCAATAGGGAATGCAAGAAATAGCTCAGGGAAAAAAGTGGGAAGTAGTTATAAGAAAAGGAAGAAGACAGAAAAATTAAATATTAGGAAGAAGAGAAAAGGGAAAAGAAGAGAAAACACAAAACAGCAACAACAAAAGAGCATCGCTACCACAGAACAGATTCCTCTTGGCTAAGGTGCTCAACGAGAGGGTAAACTGGATGTTTGCAACTGAACCCAGTCAGAGCTCCTCACCATGTCTTCTTCGGGTGAACGCAACTTGTTGCACACAAGAAGGAATTGGGCAGGGCGCAGGCCATTTGTGCCAGGCACCCCAGGAGCAGGGTGCACGCCATGGCTGGAATGTGTCAGTGAGGTAGTGCAAAAAACGTAACTTCCAAGATAGTTTCTCTGGAGCTGCTTCTGCTGTGTGCACTAAGGGTTGGGGTAACGCCAGCTCTGTGGAGAGAGCCATGGAGTCTCAAAGATCAGCGCTTGGGCTAGGGAGGATAGCACCAGGTTTCACACCACATGCCACCTCCAGTTTGCCACTGCATAGAACTCTTAGTGAGTAGGCGTCAGAATCTCTCCCTCCAGGGTTGAAGTGAATCTCAGAGATGCCATCTATTGAGATGGTGCAGTGATATTTCTGTGGGGCCCGAAAGGCAGAAAAATGCAGGGGTCTTTGAATTCAAAGAAGTTCAGACAACAGAGCCCTTAAGATGGCTCCCACCTATGGCATCATGAGAATATGCAGGGAAGGGCGGAGAAATTCTCCAGAGCCACTTCACCAGGCACATCCCGGGTCCATCACATGTTTAGACTACATTACTGCAGAGCGCTAAATCCTGTGCATGTGATGCTCACTAGGACTCTCCATCTTTCACCTCTGCTCTTGCTGGGGAATCACTCCCCTGACCTTGCTGTTCTTCCCTGTGATCACTGCTGGGTGCTCTCTTCCACAATTCACTGCATAGTGCAATGTCTTTGGGTTTTGCAGGTCTGTGCCTGCCCTCTATTGAACTCCAGCATTTCCGAATGGCCACCCACTTCCATAAGCAGTTACACTCCAGTTGTTTGGTTTCATCTTCTGGACAGGCAGGGAAGTACCAGGTATCTCTACTCCACAATCTTTACCCTCTCACCTGAATTTGATTTAACTACATTTTCCCTGGAATATTTGGGAGCAGATGAAAAGAAGCTCAAGAATTGGGTATTCAGGAATTGAATCCATCTTCCCCACTGGAACCTAAATCCTCAGTGTCATTTTACTGTTGAGAGGTTTGGGTTTGTCAAAATTGATTATATTCACCAAGGCCCTCATTGTGGGCCAGATATGTTATCAAAATTTGCCAGACCAAACCTCAAAGGATGAGGATCATTGTAGGCAATAAAAAGGTGACCCAAAACATGCCAACTCTGTGCCTAAAATAATGTGAAAACAAAATAGCCACCAAGAAGTTGTGGGGCCTGATGTCATAGGCCATATGCCTTGAAGACTGGCAAGTGGAATTCACCTGAATGTCCCAGAATGGTAGAAATTTAAGAAAAAGATGACTAGCTTTCAGTGGCAGTATCTCCAGTTAAGTTGAGACATATCCTTCAGGAAAGAGAAAGGTCTCAGAAGTGCCTTGAGACTTACACACCTCAGACAGTATTCCCAGGTCTCACATACCTGACTACATACAGGTAATTCTGAATCTGTCTTTCTCTCCAAAGTAATTAAACAGCTCAGTAAATCTTGAGTTCTTTGGAGACTGTGTGATGCTTTGTGACCTCAATGGACAGGGAAGACAAAAAAGATGAACCAAACCCTAAAATAACTCTAGCAAAACTATGTCAGGAAAATAGTCTGATATGGGAAGAGATGTTACCTACTCCCTTCTCCACATAAGGATGGACCTCAGAAGTGGGCTGCAATTGAGCCATCATGAGGTTTTATATGGGAGACCTTTTCAGACATTGCTAAGAGGGATGTTTTCTCCACATTGAAAATATGAAGTAAACATCAAGTATTCTGCACAATGGCTTACATTATAACTTCAGTGCAGGAATTTGTTTCCCCTGGGACCTGACCCTATCCTCAGGACCCTCCACATTTTTCCCAACCAAGAGATCCAGAACTGTGAAGACATGGGGGAACCAGTCATCAGAGGAGCAACTCATGGAAAAGTGGACAGGCCCTTGTGATATACTCCTAATTGCTCAGACATTGCTAAATCTTACAGGTATTAAACCATAGCTTCACCACCAGAAGATGACTCCTGTCATCATCCCGAGCACCCACAATCACCTGGTTGTTTGACACCCCTCTAGAGAGCCTGAAATATCTCTTCAGTTGGTAAGTTCAGATGGGGCATCTAAACTAATTATATGGTATATTATTGTTCCTCTTTACCTTCTCTGTTCTTTCCCAAGCCACAATCACATTCACTTGATTAGGCTCTCACAGTTTCTTGCCTTCAGCTTAAAGTTGAGAGGTGGAAATGTGGAGAGTTTCATCTCTTGGCCACTGGTAGGCTAATGTGGAAAATGTAGGCAGCCAAACTAAACCCACAGCAGCAGTTTTCTAATTGACTTAAGTAATGGAGAGTTTGTATTTTCCCATTCCTAGTGAAAAATACCTGCTTCCCCCTTCTATGAAGGAAAGTGTTCATGGTTTCAAAATCAAGACTGAGACCAGACAACAAGTTTTTGCTCCAGTATAAGAAGAGGTTCACACCACTCAGGGCAAAGGCTGTGAGTATATGATAGAGCCAGACAAATAACTACAGGACAAGTTCAATGGGATGATATCTGCCTAATAAACTGATGCGCTAAATTACATTTATGGGATGTCCCAGAGAATAGATTGGACTCCCCAACAGAGATGGTATGCAACTGTCACTCCAAATGATTCTGTGTCTTAGCCTATGGATTCATTTCTGAAAAATGGGAATTTCCACTGTCTTAGTGAAAACATTTCTTGAGTTTAAGGCATGGTGGCCCAGGATCTAGTGCATCCATTGGAAGAATAAAGGGAAGTCTTTTTCTTGCTGTTGGAGCTGCCACTGTCACCTACCTTCCTGACCACAGTGCACTGTACCATCCCTCACATCCACCAGGGATTTCCATACCATGTTTAGTCTTTGCTAATGATGCCACTTCTTTTTTAGAGTTTCTGATGTTAATAAGTCTTATTCCAATCACCCAAGTGGACATCTCACCCAGTGAATAAGAGCCTGGCATCAGAACACCTGGACCAGGAAGAACAAAAACAGAAAACTCACTTTTGTTCTGTAACCTAGGAAAACATTCATTCTAGGATGTAACATATTCTTGAGTGATTTGTGGCATCCTGCTTTGAAAAAGGAGGAGGAAGTGTTGAGTACATCTCTTCCCTCTTTTAGGAATAGGGTTGTTAGGAGCCTATTTTCCATGTGAACATGCAAAGTTCATCAGATTTTAGTTCTAAAGAATAACTCAAATGCTTCCAATTTTGGTCCTATATATATGGAGTTTTGCAGTCATCATACTTAACCTCACAGTCCTCTAAGAGCAGAACAAACTGAAAATGACTACTCTTTTCAGCCTCATCAGAGGATTGAGGTCAGAGGGTCAACCAAGCTCCCCAAATTGGTATGGCTGGAAAATCTAGACCATTAACTTAACCAAGCAGGAAACTCTGCTGGAGCCTGTAGTTGGGTAGGAAAACTGACACTGTCATTGGAAATGACTGGAGGTGCAGTGCTGTCAAGCTGAACAAATAAAAGGCCCCAGGGAAGAGCCAGTCTTGTGGACCTCATCATACTTTCATGTATTTACTTCAGTTACCCTACTAGCTTTTCAGCATGAACATCAGAGAAAAGTAGCCTCTTGCTTCCAGTAGGGAAAGAAAAAAAATGGAAGCATTAGGATCTGTGTCCATCTGGCTCTGTTCTCCTTTTTATGAAAAGAACATACGCCCACAGGAGAAACCACCCTGAGCAGAGAATAACTGGGTTAGATTGTGACAGGGTCTCCTTGGACTGGGGAGAGGAAAGGATCCAAATCCAGCCTCTCTAGCCTTTCACCTGGGAGAAGGGAAATATCTAACTCCAGTTCCCTTTGTACTTCCTGTCACATCTGAGAAGGAGGAATAAGAAGGACTTGTGGAGTCACAGTCCAGGGTTTCAGGCTCACTCATTGACTAGTCACAGGATAAAAGAAGACTTTCCTCTCTCCGTACCTCACTCTTCACCCCTAGAACCTCCGTATACTAACAGCAGGTTTCAACAGAAGGAATGGGAAGTTTCAGATAGCATGAAAAAGAGATCCCTATGGGAAAACTAAAGTCACAACTAAATTAAAAGAAATACATCACAAGCTAACACACCTCAATTCTGAATCAGAAAAATTTTTTAAAAAAATCACACTAAAGATCTTTTTGCCTCACTACATTTTTCTCTGTACATCACACCCACATCAGGACTAAATGGGAAAAGCCATACTAAAAGACATAAAAACATCATTTGAAGGGACAGAGCTAGCATCAGAACCACACTGAGATACATAACTATGTGAGGATTTCCCAACTGAAAATTAAAGTAACTATTATTAACACGCTACATCTCTAATGGAGGAAGTAGGAGACATGCAATATTAACAGAGACAATATGTGGTTTGAAGAGATAGAGCAAGCCTTGGAACCAGGTTCAGATATGGCAGAGATATTGGCATTTTAAGACCAGAGATTTAAAATGGCAATGGTCACTGTGTGCATGCACTAATGTGAAAGGCAGACAGCATGCAAGACCTGGTGAGGAGGCAGGGCAGTAGAAACTCTTATAAGAACCAAAACATGAAGTTTAGAAGTAAAGGCACTGGAGTTCGAAGACGGTGGACTGTAGGCTGTGTTGCTTTTTGCTCTGAAACTCAGGTTTCAAACAGAGGAAAAACTGTTTCTCTGTGAGGCAATCTTTGCTGCTTATCCATCCCCTGCTGTTTACCTCATTAGTCCACATGATCGCCTGCCATCTGCCATCATATTGCCTGCATTTTGAGTGCAGATTGCTCGCTGACTGCCACCTATCATCTGGCATTTGCCCGTTTACCTGCCTCTTGCAAGTCCATCACCTGCCTTTCACCTACCCATTACCACCACCCAAGATCCACCTGCTGATTGTCCATCAGTAGCCTGCAGACTGCCTGCAACTGCCACTGGAGTTCCAGCTGCCTGCTCTTACCTGGAAGTCCATTGTCACAGTACCCACAGGTTTTGTTACATGTGGTTGCTGCCATTTTGGAACAACTGCCAGGACTTGCAGGACCCCTAGCCTGACTGACCAAGCCCTGCCTTCAAGACCCCCTGCCCAACCGACTGTGCCCCAAATGAACCTGGTGCCCATGCCCTGCCCTGCAGTTCCCCATTTGCCAACACATCTGGAAGCCAGTGCAGCCATCTTGGATTATCCTGGAAGCAGAAGCTGCCAGCTTTAGGTGGGGCAAATCCCATCCTGAGACATCTGCTGGAGACTGGCAGCTCATTGTCAGTTACCTCTCATACATCAGGCTACTGAAGATGGGGAAGTTTGAATACTATATGACTGTTGTAGTGTAGATTTATTTTCTCCTTTTTGACAATTTTTAAGTTTTTATTTCTTTATTTTTTAAATTTATTTTTTTATTTTTCTCCCTCTATTTTCCTTTTGCTTACCTGTTTCCACAGTGTCTCTTCCCCTTTTTTCATGCTAACAATCAACTTCTTTTGATTCCACTTTTACTCTTCCTACAATCTAGTACTTCTATATACTCTTTTCTTATCCCATTAACAGTTACATCCTACACCCCTCCCCATCCTCTTTGCTCACCATTAGAAACTGCAGATATCATTGCAAATCTATTTGCTATCCTGTAGATAATAATTGAACTGATCATCCTCTCTGTTTATTATGGCAATACTGTTAACATCTTCATAGGGGCTCTTTGGTTTAGGGCTGCATATTGTTTGTACTGGGTGCTGCTAATATCAATCTCCCCCTTAAAGAAGAGATTTTGGAAACTTGCAGGGCCACTATAAGCCTATTTGGGGGAAAACTGCAATACCTCAAATCTGCATTGCTAGAGGAGAAAATACATGAACATCATGAAAAAAACAAGGGAAGAAAGTGTTCCAAGCAAACCTAGATTCTATATTAATAGAATGACAGCATGGTAGAAGAAATGTCAAAAAAGGAGTTCAAAAGTAAAAGCATTAACATGAGTGGGCTTTGCATACATGGGCTCCTCTACAGAATTCACAGTGTCAAGGGAAGAATCTGAGACCAAGAATCTGAAAGAGTCATTTTAAATGAACTCAGCAAACCCTGAGAAACACAGAGAAATAATAAAGAAACTTGCCAGAGAAGGTGAACCAAGGGATTCAAGTAATTTTTATTGGTTTTTTTTTTTTTAGTTATACATGACAGTATAATTCATTTTGATATAATTATAAAAGCATGGAATATATCATGTTCTAGTTCAGTTCCCAGTACCTCCCCTACCCCTCTCCTCCTCCTACCCCCTGCTTCCTTCCTTCTACAGATCTTTCTGCAATTTGCCTATAGTCATTTTTAAAATTACTTTCTTGTGGATGTACATGAGGGTGAGATTCATGGTGGTACATTTGAATATGTACATAGGAAAGTTATGTCAGATTCATTCCACTGTCTTTATTTCATCTCTCCTCCCTTCCCTTCATTGTCCTTTGTTTACTCCACTGATCTTTTTTTATCCTCCCCCTTATTGATGGATCTGGAGACTATCATGCTAAATAAGCCAGTCCCAAAAAACCAAAGGTCAGTTTTTTTTTTCTCTAATATGAGGAAGCTACTCAAATCACTGTTTAAAATCCCACACAAACCCTGAAACCCACAATGAATTAGCTCCAGGATATACTGAGTCTCAGCAGCAGAATGCAGCAAGCAGAGCAAAGAATCAGTGAGCTCTAGTACAGTCCTTTTGAAAAAAACCATAGAGGAGAAAAAAGAAAGAAATGAAATGAAGAAGGGTTAATGGAATAGGATTAAGAAGGCAGATGTATGACACATTGTCTTTGAAGAGGAGGAGACAATTAGAAAGGTGTAGCTCATTTATTCAAATACCAGAAATGTTTCTTAACCTGAAAATAGATGAAAGTACTGATGCACAAAATAGGTCAAAGTTCACCAATGAGATTCAACCCCAATTTTACTATCCCAAGGCAGATAATAGGAAAACTCTCAAAAATCAAAGATTAAGAGAGGGTCCTGAGAGCATCAAGAGGAAGAGGCAAAACTTCTATGGGCATTCCAATATGCCTGGAAATAGACTTCTCAGCAGAAGTTTACAGGCCTAAAAGGAATGAAATGATACATTTGAAGTATAGAAAGAGAAAAAACTACCACCCAAGATGACTGCACCCAGCACAATTCTCCTTCAGACATGAAGAAGAGATACAGACTTTCCCAAACAAATGGTGAAGGAATTTGTCCCACCAGACTTGTCTTATAAACATGCTAAGTGGATCCCCTCATAATAAAAGAAAAAAAAAAAGCATATGTGTAACACAAAAACAGGCAAAGGTATAAAACTCACTGCAATAGTAAGTGAACAGGCACTTTAAGAATAGTTGATAACCATGACATATAAACACTTATGCATATGGCCCAAAGATGAAAAGACAAAACCATTAATGACAAGTTATAATAACTTTTTAAGGAATAACAAAGACAAATATGTCTATAGCATATGTTATGCTATAGATAAGAGTGAACTATTAAAATTATTAAAGTCATATCAAGGAGTAGAAAATATAAACTAAGTAGATCATACTATCAAAAATTCAAAACATGTGATGGGGATATAGCTCAGTTGGTAGAGTGCTAGCCTCACAAGTATCAAAACCCTTTGTTCAATTTCCAGCCCTGCAAAAAAAAAAAAAAATCAAAATTCAAAACATGGGGTGGGCTGGAGTCAAATTATGAAGTTTTTTGCCCCTTTTTTCTTTAATCAAATATATCAGTTATTTGTTTAAATAGACTTGTTATAAGATGTTTTTGAAAGCCTCATAGTAACCACAAAGCCAAAACCTATAATACATACACTAATATCAAAAGCAACCAGATATAAAGCAACCATACTGTATATCACTTAAGCACAAGAAAAACTAGCAAGAGAAGAAGGATGTATGTCACAATGAGTAAATAAGCACCAAACTAACGGTACTAAGGCATTACCTATCAATAGTTACCTTTATATGAATGCTTTAAATTCTTCAATTAAATGACACAGAGTGATGGAATAATAAAAAAATAATTCCCAACTACACGTTGCCTATAAGAGGCCCACTTCATCTGCAAGGACATACATAGACTAAAATTGAAGAGATGGAAACAGATATTCCATGCAAACACAAACAAAAAGGCAGCAGGAATAACCATGTACGTAAGATAAACTTCAAGTCCAAAACTACAAAAAGAGAAAAGAAGGCCATTATATAATGAGAAAGGGACTAATACAATAAGAGGAAATAACGATTGTAAATATACATGGACACGACCGTGGATATCACAAATCTATAATACAAACATTAACAGATTTAAGGGGAGAGATAGACTACAATAAAATAACAAAAGAGAATTAAGTCCCCATTTTCATCAATAGAAAAATCATCCACATAGAAAATCAACTAATAAAAATGAAACATTGTATTTAAACTGAATACTAGAAAAAATGGATCTAATGAATATTAATGGAACATTCTATCCAACACCTGCAGCATACACATTCTTTTCAATGAGATATGGCACATTCTGCATGTTAGATCATATGTTACTCTATAGACAAGAGTGAACTATTAAAAATTATTAAAGTCATATCAAGTATCTTTTCTGACAACATTTGAATAAAATTCTGTATCAATAATAGAATTATTGGCAAATTAATAAATGAATGCAAATAAGGCACATGAAACTATCTGGACTGGACCAATATGTTAGTCAGCAGAACAAATCTCACTATAGTTTAAAAGCTCAAAATCATATAAACTATCTTTCCTCACTGCAATGGAATGAATCTTAAGTTAATAACAGAAGAATAGGAAAATTAAAAAAAATACATGGAAATAAGCAACATACAATTAACCAATAGTGAGTCACAGAAAAAAATATTTATTTTGAGATAATTTGAGATAAAATAAGTGGAAACACAACTTATCAACTTATTGAAAACAATGCTCGGACGGAACTTTTAAATGCTCACAGTGAAGAGGAAGAAGCATCTAAAATCAATAACCTTATAGTAGAATTTCTCTATCAGAAAAGGTAGAGTAAGCTATGCCAAACCAAGCAGAAGGCAGGGATTAATGATAATTAGAGTGAAGACTAATGAAATATAATGCTATAAAAGCAATGAGGAAAACAAAATCGAAAGTTCATCCTTTTTTGGGTGGGGTGGTTGCTGGGGATCGAACCCAGGGCCTTGTGCTTACAAGGCAAGCACTCTACCGACTGAGCTATCTCCCCAGCCCCAAAAGTTCATACTTTGACTACATCAAAAGTAGCAAATTGTTAAAATCAGAAATGCAGTGGGGAAGATTCCTAGCAATGTTTTAGAAATTCTTTTTCCATAAAGGTTTATTGTTGGGGTTTCTAGAGCCCCTGGCCTTAGACATGGTCAAGATGGCGCCTGACGCTGAGCCAGAGGCGGCCAGCTATACAGTAAACAACCAGCGAATTCCAATAATTGGCTAGTTAACGATGTGATTAGAGCATGCCCCCCCTCGTGTACCCATCCTGTGCCTGCAGCTGTCCGAGTTTATCTCGTGTACTCTCCCCTGATTGGTTGAAGTGTATATAAGCCTGGTGGGTGGGAGAGTAGGGGGCTGAAGCTGAGAAGAAAACGGAACGAACGGAGCGGAAGAAGCTGCGGCGACGGCGGCGGTGACGGCGGCGGCCGCGGCAGCAGCGGGAGCGGAGCTGGAAGGAGGGAGTACTCGGGAGTGGAAGGAGCTGGGAAAAGGGAAGCTGAGAGTGCGCAGAAGCTAGGGGTAAGAGAAGCGTAGGAAAGAAACTGTGCACAATAAACTTCCAAAGCTTCAGACATTTGTCGTGTCTCTCTCTGCGGCCAGAGGGGACCCGATAACTGGTGCCGAAACCCGGGAAGATGAAGGCCTTATAAAGAAAACAAGGTAAGATATTTGAAAGAATTTTTTTTTGTATACAAGTTGAACCGGTTATAAAAAAGTTAAAGGGTGTCAGGATGCGCCATTGGCGATCCTGGGGACACGCGGAGTGCGGTCCGGTTGAAAGGTATCAGGAGTCCTGACGCGTGGAACGCGGGTTGAAAGGTATTGGGGTCCTGACGCGTGGAACGCGGGTCTCAGGACGCGCCATTAGCGGTCCTGACGCGTGGAACGCGGGTTGAGGGGTACCGGGATCCTAACGCGTAGAACGCGGGTCGGGGGGGTATCGGGACACGCCATCGGCGGTCCTGGCGCGTGGATCGCGGTCTAATTAAAGTGAAAGTAGAAACACGTTTGAAGCGGTCCTACGTGAAAAGCCGCTATAAAAATTTTAATGCGCACTTGATAGTTTTCCTTTCAGCAATCTCCTTGCTCCTGGCAGCTAGGCCACTGTTATTGTAATTGCCATAACTAAAGCTATTCAAATTAGTAACAATGGGGTCTGAATGCAGCAACCCCTCAGGGAACCATTAAAAAACAATGGGATGCCATTGAGGAAAAAAAAAAAAAAAAAAAAAAAAAACAGCTAAAGTAAAGAAAAGCCGCTTAGTGTGCCACAAGGGGGATCTTCATGAACAGGGTCTAATAGTAACAGAAAAGAACGCTTAAAGAGAATAAAGTGAGGAAAAATTGAGTGGTGGTGACCTAGAAAATAATTGCTCAAAAAATCTAAGAACAAGGGAAAAAAGGGAACTAAGTCTAACATGAACCCCCAAAAAATAAATAACCAAGTGGTAGTAAAAACTTAAGAACAAGGGAAAAAGGTAGGAGAAACCTAAGCCTAATAAAAAGAGCTTCAGGATTTGTAGAACCTGCCCGTATTTGAGGAGCAAATGGAGATACCATCAACCATTAGAAAAACTTTAAAGAGGCAGTTAAGATTTGGAGACAGGTATGCAGAGCAGTGTTATCTGGAGAACAATGGCTAATTGGGGAAGCTCAGTAGCAAGAAATAGCTGTTGAAACTGCTTGCAGAAACATAGTGGCAAGGTTTCCCGATAGAAATGTTAATAGGAGAAGACCAATACGTTTCAATAGATGCACAAAATCAGCAGCAAGGAGATAATGCCCTAACAAAAGATAAGAGATAACTATAGTAAAATCTGTTACACCTTATGCCCTAGGGCTATGTCCAAGATGCAGAAAGGAAGTCATCGGAATAGTGCCTGTCAGCCTATTAGAGATAGGGAGGATAATTTCCTAGGGTCGAATCCTGAACTTCAAAAAAACGGGAGACAGGGCCCTCCCCGGGGCCCGCAACAAATATACGGGGTAATTCAACAAGTTCCCCGACGGTGGTATCCTCCCACAGAGAAGGGGAGCGCAGAGCCACCTCAGGAAGTGCAGGATTGGACATCTGTGCCACCTCCAGACTCATACTAACCCCAGATATGGGGGTGCAGATGATTGATACTGATTGGCATGAAAAAATCCCACAAAATAGTGTAGGACTATTATTAGGTAGAGGTTCCTCAACACTAAAAGGACTTATAGTACACCCAGGGGTTATTGATCCTGATTTCACTGGACAAATTTAGCCTTGGTCTCTTCACCAAAAGGAATTACGGTCATCTCTCCAGGGGATCGCATTGCACAAATGCTTATATTGCCCAGTCGACATTCCTTGTGGCCCAGTGAAAATACAAATAAAAGACAAGGAGGTTTTGGATCAACAGGAACCACTTTAATAAACCTTACTATGGATATGGAACAGAGGCCACTCCTAGAATTAAAAGTGGGAAATATGGAATTTACAGGTTTATTAGATACGGGAGCAGACAAAAGTATTATCAGTGCAATGGTCTGGCCAAAGCACTGGCCATTGATCACAGCAGCTCAGAGCTTGAGAGGCTTAGGAGTAGCAGAGAGCCCCAATCAAAGTGCTTCCTCATTATCATGGAAAGATACAGAGGGACACACAGGAATATTTCAACCATATGTCTGTAATGTTCCTATTAGCCTATGGGGACGAGACGTCCTGCAGCAAATGGATATGAAACTCACCACTGACCAGATTTACCAAGGGACTCCTGTAAGAAATATGTTATAAAATATGAATTATGATGATAAAAAAGGATTAGGAAGACATAGCCAAGGATCTACCCAACCACTGCCTTTACTTCCACCAAAAAATGATTCTCATGGGTTGGGTTTTTCCTAGGGGCCACTGATAAACCATCAATCCCTATAATATGGAAAGATGATAAGCCTCGCTGGATTCCACAGTGGCCCCTAACAAAAGAAAAGCTAGAGGCAGCTCATAAGTTAGTACAAGAGCAGGTACAAGCAGGTCATTTACAACATTCTGCCTCTCCTTGGAATACTCCAATATTCTTAACAAAGAAAAAATCAGGAAAATGGAGGTTATTACATGATTTAAGAGCCATAAACGAACAAATGTACCCTATGGGACCCGTCCAATGTGGACTCCCTCTTGTTACTGCACTACCAAAAAATTGGCCTACTATTATTCTGGATTTAAAAGATTGCTTTTTCTCTATACCCTTACACAAAAATGATTGTTGGAGATTTGCCTTTACTTTGCCCTCTCTTAATCACACTCAGCCTGACCAGAGATTCGAATGGACTGTGTTGCCTCAAGGTATGGCTAACAGTCCTACTATATGCCAAATATACGTAGATAAAGCGTTAACAACTACTAGACAAAAGTTTAAGAGATTGTTGATTTATCACTATATGGACGACATACTTATTTGCCATCCAGAAAAAGAAGTTTTGTTAGAAGCATTACAATTTATAACTCAAGCATTAGAAAAGAGAGGACTAACGATAGCCCCTGAAAAATTACAATCAGAGGAGATCCAAGAATATTTGGGTACAAGGCTCACTGCTACTACAGTCAGACCAATAAGGTTGACCATCAGGACAGATCAATTGAATACCTTGAACGATTTTCAGAAACTCTTAGGTGACATTAACTGGATCAGATCCTATTTAAAATTATCCACAGGGGAATTAAAACCTTTATTCGATATATTAAAAGGTAATCCTGACTTGAATTCCCCTAGGAAACTTACTCCTGAAGCACGGATATCCTTACAGCTAGTAGAGAATAGACTTCAGCAGTGTTACGTTGATCGTTGTGATCCTACTCAACCATTAAGTTTAATCATAATCTCAGAGAAGCATACCCCTTTTGGCATAGTTTGGCAAGGAGGACCTCTGCAAAGTGTAAATCTCCCTAGCTCTCCAGCTAAAACATTGCAATCATATCCCCAAGCTATTGCCCAGGTAATATTCAAGGGAATAGAATCTTGCATTACTGTTTTTGGAATCCATCCGTCTATTATTATAACTCCTTATTCCACTCAGCAAATTAAATGGTTAATTAATAATGATGATGATTGGTCAGTATTATATTGTTCCACTTCAGCTCAGTTCGATAACCATTATCCCCAACATCCCTGGATTCAATTCTGTAAAAATACTCCCATAGTTTTTCCAAAAGTGACTAGTGTCCAGCCTCTTAAAGACTGTGTAACTATTTTTACTGATGGCTCCAAAAATGGAGTAGGTGCAGTACTTATCGGTAAACAACTTCACACCATAATAGTTCCACCCAACTCCGCACAGGTTACTGAACTTGCAGCTGTAATATTAGCCTTTAAATTAGCAGATAATCAGCCATTCAATCTTCTATCTGATAGCTTATATATCGTTAACGCTTTACAGGTTCTTGAAACGGTACCCCATATTTCTTCCATGTCCACGGTAGCTTCTTATTTTACAACGCTACAAAACCTTATCCTACAGCGTAAACATCTATTCTATGTAGGACATATTAGAGCTCATTCTAATTTACCAGGACCTTTGGCCAATGCTAATGACTTGGTAGATATGGCCACCAAATCAATTTTTGTTTTTTCCATAGAGGAACAGGCAAAACTCTTTCATGAAAAATTTCATGTAAATTCCACTACTTTGAGCAGAAAATTTCCTATATCTAAATGTATGGCTCGACAAATAGTAAGAAATTGTCAACATTGTGCTCCTTTAATCCCAGTGCAATCCTTTGGAGTTAATCCTAGGGGACTGCTGCCTGGTCATATTTGGCAGATGGATGTAACCCATATTTCTGAATTTGGTACTGTTAAGTATGTACATGTGTCAGTAGACACTGCTTCAGGGGTCATTATGGCTTCTGCTCATTCTGGAGAAAAGGTGAAAGATGTCATTCAACACTGCCTACAAGCATTTGCTGGCTGGGGCATACCTAAAGTTATTAAAACAGATAATGGTCCTGCTTATACTTCCAAAAGCTTTCGGTTGTTTTTACAAACATTTAACATCCAATCAGTCACTGGCATTCCCTATAATCCTCAGGGACAGGGCATTGTGGAAAGAGCACATCTTACTTTAAAAAATTGTTTAAATAAACAAAAAGGGGGAATAGGAGCCTCCTACAGGTCTCCTAAAGATAAACTTAATTTAGTTCTTTTCATTCTAAATTTCTTAACTTTGGATAGGGACGGCCATTCTGCCGCTGATCGACATTATAATCCCCATAATACTCCTCAAGTATGGGCAAAATGGAAAGATATCCTGACAGGTTGTTGGAAAGGACCAGATCCAGTCCTTCGTTGGGTCCGAGGGTCTGTTTGTATTTTCCCACAGGATCAACAGACTCCAGTCTGGATTCCAGAAAGGCTAATCAGAGTTTTACAGCATGCAAGTGATGCTGCTCCTCCTCACAATGGCGAGTCTGACCCTTCCTCCAATAACAAAAACTCAGACGGAAAGGCAAACCCGGAACCTATGGGCCATTGTTAGCCTGGCCATATTTTTCATTTCTGACTAACATATTTTTTATCCTTCCTTTTCTTGCTTTTCACCAATTTCTTTACAAGCCTGTCAATTCTACTGATGATTTTTCAGGTCATGCTGTTTTTGGTGACAAGGATATTTCTAGCCTTTCTTTGCTTTAACAGGAGGAATTTCTGTACTTTGCCGTTGGAATCATACTACAAATCAGACCCAGAGTAGAGCAACTTGTTCTGCTGACCCTAGCTGTGATATTGCTTTTCCTCCTACGTCAGCTTGTGTATTTTCTCTTTTTTATGTTTCTGCCAGCTAACATTTCTAATAATACCTCTTAACTGTTCATTAACTGTGTGCTATCTTTCATAATGCTGGAATGGTTCTTTTGCCACCTGTGCAATTTGCACATTTCTATCTTCCTACCAGTCCTAGTTTCTGTTGCAGATATAGAATTGTCAGTGCTATTATCAAGAAACAGAAGAGGCTTTGACATTGCAACAGCCGTGATCATTGCCACCACAGTCCTTGCAGTAGCAGCATTGACACAACCATAACAACGATCACTTGGTCGAAGAATGCAGCTGCAGCCTTACAGACCATAGAGACTCTATCAGAGAATGGACTCATTATAAGAACAAGTGGATACCTTGCAAGAACTTTTGGGACTGGGATGCGTTTATTCCCTGAGAGCTGTTTTGTGTTACCCGTATTGTAACTCCATTGGGATGTATATTGTTTCTGTATTTAATATGGCTATAAGGTTCCTCTTCTGTTTATAGATTTGTCAAACAGTGGGCAAGCTTAGGAGCTATGGTGGTACTCCTCTGCCTTGGTCTTCTTCTCTTCATTCGTTTTGGCATGCATCTGCAAGCTAGCCAATAGAGATCAAATTATTTTTCATCAGGCCATGACCGCCCTAAAGGCCGACAGCCCCCCATTAGTATGGCTCTTGATGCTGGATCGGTAGTCAAGGACGGGTAATGAAGGAGGTGGCTGTGTACCAACCTAAGACAGGAGCTGCAGCATGCTCTGCAGGCTCTGATGACGGGTAAGGACATATGCTGACCACTCAGCCTAAGACAGACACAGTCCCGAGCCTTAGTTTAATATTAAAGAAGGGGGATCTGTTGGGGTTTCTAGAGCCCCTGGCCTTAGACATGGTCAAGATGGCGCCTGACGCTGAGCCAGAGGCGGCCAGCTATACAGTAAACAACCAGCGAATTCCAATAATTGGCTAGTTAACGATGTGATTAGAGCATGCCCCCCCTCGTGTACCCATCCTGTGCCTGCAGCTGTCCGAGTTTATCTCGTGTACTCTCCCCTGATTGGTTGAAGTGTATATAAGCCTGGTGGGTGGGAGAGTAGGGGGCTGAAGCTGAGAAGAAAACGGAACGAACGGAGCGGAAGAAGCTGCGGCGACGGCGGCGGTGACGGCGGCGGCCGCGGCAGCAGCAGGAGCGGAGCTGGAAGGAGGGAGTACTCGGGAGTGGAAGGAGCTGGGAAAAGGGAAGCTGAGAGTGCGCAGAAGCTAGGGGTAAGAGAAGCGTAGGAAAGAAACTGTGCACAATAAACTTCCAAAGCTTCAGACATTTGTCGTGTCTCTCTCTGCGGCCAGAGGGGACCCGATAGTTTATGAGAAAATACAATAAATTATTGCATATGAACAACTTAATATGAAATGGATAAGTTCCTCAAAACCACTAAAACTGACTCAAGAAGTGAAAGAAAGGAGGAACAACAAAGACAAATAACAAAGAATCAATAGTTAAAAACTTCCCAACAAAAAACCACCATGAAAGATGATGTTATTAATGAATTCAACCAAGAATTTAAAGAAGAATTTACACTAATCATTCTCAAATATTCTAATAAATATAAGAGGGAACAATCTCTTTCTCATTGTATTAGCCCTGCATTTCCCTGACAGCAAAACCTGACAAAGAAATAACAAAACAAACAAAAACCACAGACCATCACACTTAATAAATGTCCTCAAGAAAATGCTAGCAAAACAATTCCAAAAAAACAGCAAAAGTATTATATACATCACGATCATGAGTGGTTTATCACAAGAATGAAAGATGGTCATAAACCATCCAATTCAATCAATGGACTATACCATGTTAACAGAATGGAGGGGAAAAAGAGATCATGTCAACAGATGCAAGAAAGCATTTGTCAAAGCCCAACACATTTTAATGATGAAAACTTCAATGAAACAAAATTGAACCAATTATATATTCTCATAAGTACATTCCCAAATATGTGACAAGGAATCCTAGTAACATGCATAATTTTAATGTACTAATAAAAGTACTACAACTAACTGAGACAACTCCCTCAACCTAATAAAGGGTCACTAACACTCAATAGTTAAAAGTCAAATCTTTCCCCCTAAGGAATAAGATGAGGATGCTCACTTTCACCACATTAGTTCAACACTGTATTGGAAATCCTAGCCAATGCAACTATGCAACAAAAAGGGATAAAATACATCTAAGTTAGAAAAGAAGTGCAATTATCTCTAGTCTGTGAAGACATGACTTTAGGTATAAACAATTCTACAGAATCAACACATAAAGTGTTAAAGATAATAAATCCTCAATGTTTCTGGATAAAAGACCAACATACCATGCAAAATAATTCAATTCTGTATACTAGCAATGAACAATCCAAAAGGAAGTGAAGAAACCAGTTTCCTTTACAACAGCATCAGAAAGAATAACTGACAGGCGATCCAAGACGGCGGCCTAGAGGGTGACTGCAACCCCAGTTGCTCCAGAACCCAGGAGTTAAGAAGGGGAGGCATTGAGAGACTCGGACTGAAATAGAGCCACGGGTGAGTCTGCCCACTGGGTAAAGCTCGGCCCGGGTGGCAGGCCCAGATAGAGGTGGCTTATTGGAGCCGGGCAGGGCAGCTAGAGTCTTCCACAGGCAGCCCTGCGCACTTCGGGTGGGCCCCGCCCACACAGCCAGCTTCTCCAGGTTCTAGGAGCAGGCCTCCTAGTGAGAACCTTTCTGACCAGAACAAGCGCCAAGTCCCGGAGTCAGCGCAGCGCAGCGTACTCCGGCACGCAAGCAGCTTCAGGGACCAGGATAGGGCAGCCAGAGACTTCCCCAAGTAGCCTGGACCCCTGCGGTGGGAGGTGCCTTTCAAGGCTAGCTTCTTGGACCAGACCGCCCAGTGAGAGGCTTTCTACATAGAACCAGCCACAAGTCCCCGAACCAACGGAGAGTTTCGATCCGCAAGCAGCCTCTGGGATCAGGGCAGGGCAGCCAGAGACCTCTTCAGGTGACTCTGCCCACTCTGGCCACAGGCTCTTTTCACGGGGCGATCCAGGATGGCGGCCTAGAGGGTGACTGCACCCCCAGTTGCTCCAGAACCCAGGAGTTAAGAAGGGGAGGCATTGAGAGACTCGGACTGAAATAGAGCCACGGGTGAGTCTGCCCACTGGGTAAAGCTCGGCCCCGGGTGGCAGGCCCAGATAGAGGTGGCTTATCGGAGCAGGGCAGGGCAGCTAGAGTCTTCCACGGGCAGCCCTGCGCACTCCGGCGGTAGGGCCCCAACCACACAGCCAGCTTCTCCAGGTTCTCGGAGCAGGCCCCCTAGTGAGAGCCTTTCTGACCAGAACAAGCGCCAAGACCCAGAGCCAGCGCAGCGTACTCCCAGCGTACTCTGGCACACAAGCAACTTCAGGGACCAGGATAGGGCAGCCAGAGACTTCCCCAAGTAGCCTGGACCCCTGTGGTGGGAGGTGCCTTTCAAGGCTAGCTTCTCAGACCAGACCGCCCAGTGAGAGGCTTTCTACATAGAACCAGCCACAAGTCCCTGAACCAACGGAGAGCTTCGATCCGCAAGCAGCCTCTGGGATCAGGGCAGGGCAGCCAGAGACCACTTCAGGCGGTTCTGCCCACTCTGGCTGCAGGCTCTTTCCATGGGACGATCCAAGATGGCGGCCTAGAGGGTGACTGCAACCCCAGTCACTCCAGAACCCAGGAGTTAAGAAGGGGAGGCATTGAGAGACTCGGACTGAAATAGAGCCACAGGTGAGTCTGCCCACTGGGTAAATCTCGGCCTGGGTGGCAGGCACAGATAGGGGTGGCTTATCAGAGCAGGGCAGGGCAGCTAGAGTCTTCCCCAGGTAGCCTTCCACACTCCAGCAGTGGGCTCCTTCCACACGGCCAGCTGCACGGTGTAGGCCCTCAGTGAGAGCCTTTCCGCATAGAGCCAGCTCCAAACCCTGGAACCAGTAGGTGGCTAGGGGCAGCTTTCTTCGGATGCACTGCATTATCAAATTCCTCCAAGACATCAGGCTACTGAAGTCTGGGAGGTGATACACTGGAAATCTACCGGGACACTATAAGCCAATAGCGGAAATCTGCAATATCTCAGGGTCCCACTGACAGCTGACCAATATGAGAAAACAAGGGAAGAGAATGTTCCAAACAAACCTAGATACTACATCAATAAAACCCAATGACAGCACAGCAGAAGAAATGTCAGAAAGGGAGTTCAGAATGTACATAATTAAAACAATCAGAGAAGCAAATGAGGAGATGAAAGAGCAAATGCAGGCATTGAAGGAGGAGATGAAAGAGCAAATGCAGGCATTAAATGATCGCACCAATCAACAGTTAAAAGACCAAATACGGGAAACAAGAAATCATTTCAATAAAGAGTTAGAGATACTGAAGAAAAAGCAAACTGAAATACTTGAAATGAAGGAAACAATAAACCAAGTTAAAAACTCCATAGAAAGCATAACCAATAGGATAGAACACCTGGAAGACAGAACCTCAGACATTGAAGACAAATTATTTAATCTTGAAAGCAAAGTTGGCCAAACAGAAAAGATGGTAAAAAATCATGAACAGAATCTACAAGAATTATGGGATATCATGAAAAGGTCAAATTTAAGAATTATTTGGATTGAGGAAGGCTTAGAGAAACAAACCAAAGGAATGAACAATCTATTCAATGAAATAATATCAGAAAATTTCCCAAATCTGAAGAATGAAATGGAAAACCAAGTACAAGAGGCTTATAGAACTCCAAACATACAAAATTACAACAGACCCACACCAAGGCACATTATTATGAAAATACCTAACATACAAAATAAAGACAGAATTTTAAAGGCCGCGAGAGAAAAGAATCAAATTACATTCAGAGGGAAACCAATAAGAATATCAGCAGATTTTTCAGTCCAGACCCTAAAAGCTAGAAGGGCCTGGAACATATACCAAGCCCTAAAAGAAAACGGATGCCAACCAAGAATCTTATACCCAGCAAAACGTACCTTCAAATTTGGCGATGAAATAAGATCCTTCCATGATAAACAAAAGCTAAAGGAATTTACAAAAAGAAAGCCAGCATTACAGAACATTCTCAGCAAAATATTCCATGAGGAAGAGATGAAAAACAACGATGCAAATCAGCAACAGGAGGCGCTAGCCTAAAGGAATAGCCAAATAAAGGAGAAACCATATCATGTCAAAAACAAATATGAGTCAATTGACTGGGAATACAAATCATATCACAATAATAACCCTGAATGTTAATGGCCTGAACTCATCAATCAAAAGACATAGACTGGCAGATTGGATTAAAAAGAAAAATCCAACAATATCCTGCCTGCAGGAGACTCATCTCATAGAAAGAGACACCCATAGACTAAAGTTGAAAGGATGGAAGAAAACATACCATGCACACAGACACAGCAAAAAAGCTGGAGTATCCATCCTCATTTCAGATAATGTGGACTTCAAGCCAAAACTAGTCAGAAGGGATAAAGAAGGACATTACATGCTGCTTAAGGGAAGCATAAATCAGCAAGACATAACAATCATAAAAATCTATGCCCCGAACATTGGCTCATCCACATATGTCAAACAAGTCCTTCTCAATTCCAGAAATCAAATAGAACACAACACAATAATACTAGGCGATTTTAACACACCTCTCTCACCACTGGATAGATCGTCCAAAAAAAATTGAATAAAGAAACTATAGATCTCAACAACACAATCAACAACTTAGACTTAACGGACATATATAGAATATACTATCCAACAAAGAACGAATACACTTTCTTCTCAGCAGCACATGGATCCTTCTCTAAAATAGACCATATTTTATGCCACAAAACTATTGTTAGCAAATACAAGAAGATAGAGATACTACCTTGTACTCTATCAGATCATAATGGATTGAAATTAGAAATAAATGACAGAATAAAAAACAGAAACTTCTCCAATACCTGGAGATTAAATAATACACTATTATATGATGAATGGATAACAGAAGACATCAGGAGGGAAATAAAAAAATTCTTAGAAGTAAACGAGAACAAAGACACATCATATCTAAATCTCTGGGACACTATGAAAGCAGTACTTAGAGGAAGATTTACTTCATGGGCGCATTCAAAAAAGAAGTAGAAATCAACAAATAAACGACTTAACACTACAGCTCAAAGTGCTAGAAAAAGAAGAGCAGACCAATACCAAAAGTAGTAGAAGACAGGAAATAGTTAAAATCAGAGCCGAAATCAATGAAATCGAAACGAAAGAAACAATTGGAAAAATTAACAAAACAAATAGTTGGTTCTTTGAAAATATAAACAAAATTGATAAACCCTTAGCCACACTAACAAAGAGAAAGAGGAAGAAAACTCAAATTACTAAAATTCGGAATGAACAAGGAAACATCAATTATGTTTTGAAATACAAAACATAATTAGAAGCTATTTTGAAAATCTATACTCCAACAAAACAGAAAACCTCGAAGACATCAACCAATTTCTAGAGACTTTTGAATTACCTAAACTGAACGAGGAGGACATACACAACTTAAATAAACCAATTTCAAGCAATGAAATAGAAGAGGTCACCAAAAGCCTACCAACAAAGAAAAGTCCAGGACCAGATGGGTTCTCAGCCCAGTTCTACAAAACCTTTAAAGAAGAGTTCATTCCAATACTCCTCAAAGTATTCCATGAAATAGAAGAGGAGGGAACCCTCCCGAACTCATTTATGAAGCCAATATCACCCTGATACCTAAACCAGACAGAGACACATCGAGGAAAGAAAATTTCAGACCAATATCCTTAATGAACATCGACGCAAAAATTCTCAACAAAATTTTAGCAAATCGCATATAAATATATATTAAAAAGACAGTGCACCACGATCAAGTGGGTTTTATCCCAGGGATGCAAGGTTGGTTCAACATTCGGAAATCAATAAATGTCATTCACCATATCAACAGACTTAAAGAATCACATGATTATTTCAATAGATGCAGAAAAAGCATTCGATAAAATACAGCATCCCTTCATGCTCAAAACACTAGAAAAAATTGGGGTAGTGGGAACATTCCTTAACTTTATAAAGGCCATCTATGCTAAGCCCATGGCTAATATCATTCTAAATGGTGAAAAACTGAAAGTGTTCCCCCTAAAAACTGGAACAAGGCAGGGATGCCCTCTTTCACCACTTCTATTCAACATCGTCCTTGAGACTCTAGCCAGAGCAATTAGACAAACCAAAGAAATTAAAGGAATACGAATTAGGAAAAGAAGAACTCAAACTATCCCTGTTCGCTGATGACATGATTATATATTTAGAGGAACCTGGAAATTCCACCAGAAAACTTTTAGAACTCATAAGTGAATTCAGTAAAGTAGCAGGTTACAAGATCAATGCTCATAAATCCAATGCATTTTTATACATGTGATGAATCTTCAGAAAGAGAAATTAGGAAAACTTCCCCATTCACAATAGCATCGAAAAAAATAAAATACTTGGGAATCAATCTCACAAAAGAGGTGAAAGACCTCTACAATGAGAACTACAGAACACTAAAGAAAGAAATTCAAGAACACCTTAGAAGATGGAAAGATCTCCCATGTTCCTGGATAGGCAGAATTAATATTGTCAAAATGGCTATACTACCTAAAGTGCTATCTCACTGATAAGCGGATGAGGACATATAATGGGGGGTGGGAGGGGTTAGCATTAGGTTTAGGGTTAGGTTTAGGGTTAGGGATTAGGAGAGCGGTAAGAATGAAGGAAAGAAGGACTGTATAGAGGGGAAAGAGGGGGGGGGGGGGTGGGGGGGGGAAGGAAAAAAAAATAATCAAACATCATTGCCCTATGTAAACGTATGATTACACAAATGATATGCCTTGACTCTATGTACAAATAGAGAAACAACATGTATCCCATTTGTATACAATAATAAAAAAAATAAAATAAAATAAAATAAAAAAAGAATAACTGACAGATGATCCCCAATTTATAATGGTTCCACTTATGAGTTTTCAACTCTTATAATGGTGCAAAAGTGATGTGAATTCAGTAGGAACTGTGAATTTGGCATTGCCCCAAGCAGCAACATGCAATATGATGGTGTCTTTTTTTTTTATTGTAAACAAATGGGATACATGTTGTTTCTCTGTTTGTACATAAGGGCATACCATTTGTGTAATCATAAATTTACATAGGGTGATGTTGATTGATTCATTCTGTTATTTTTCCCCTTCCCCCCACCCCTCCCATCTCTCTTTTCCCTCTATACAGTCCTTCCTTCCCCCATTCTTGCCCCCCTCCCTAACCCTAACTCTAACCCTAAAACTAACCCCTCCCATGCCCCATTATGTATCATCATCCACTTATCAGCGAGATCATTCTTCCTTTGGTTTTTTGAGATTGGCTTATCTCACTTAGCATGATATTCTCCAATTTCGTCCATTTGCCTGCAAATGCCATAATTTTATCATTCTTTATGGCTGAGTAATATTCCATTGTATATATATGCCACAGTTTCTTTATCCATTCATCAACTGAAGGGCATCTAGGTTGGTTCCACAATCTGGCTATGGTGAATTGAGCATCAATGAACATTGATGTGGCTGTATCTCTGTAGTATGCTGATTTTCAGTCCTTTGGGTATAGACCAAGGAGTGGGATAGCTGGGTCAAATGGTAGTTCCATTCCAAGTTTTCTAAGGAATCTCCATACTGCCTTCCAGAGTGGCTGCACTAATTTGCAACCCCACCAGCAATGTATGAGTGTACCTTTTTCCCCACATCCTCGTCAAAACCTACTGTTTGCTTGTATTCTTGATAATCGCCATTCTAATTGGGGTGAGATGGAATCTTAGAGTGGTTTTGATTTGCATTTCCCTTATTACTAGAGATTTTGAACATCTTTCCATATGTTTGTTGATTGTTTGTAGGTCTTCTTCTGTGAAGTGTCTGTTCATTTCCTTAGACCATTTGTCGATTGGGTTATTTGTAGTCTTGGTGTTGAGTTTTTTGAGTTCTTTATAGATTCTGGAGATTAGTTCTCTATCTGAAGTATGATTGGCAAAGATTTTCTCCCACTCTGTAGGCTGTCTCTTCACATTACTGATAGTTTCCTTTGCTGAGAGAAAGCTTTTTAGTTTGAATCTATCCCAGTTGTTGATTCTTGCTTTTATTTCTTGTGCTATGGGAGTCCTGTTGAGAAAGTCTGGTCCTAAGCCGACATGTTGAAGATCTGGACCTACTTTTTTCTTCTATAAGATGCAAGGTCTCTGGTCTGATTCCGAGGTCCTTAATCCATTTTGAGTTTAGTTTTGTGCACGGTGAGAGATATGGGTTTAGTTTCATTTTGTTGCATATGGATTTCCAATTTTCCCAGCACCATTTGTTGAAGAGGCTATCTTTTCTCCATTGCATATTTTTGGCCCCTTTGTCTAGTATGAGGAAATTATATTTATTTGGGTTTGTGTCCGTGTCCTCTATTCTGTGCATTTTTATACATAAGTGATGAATC
Source organism: Sciurus carolinensis (assembly GCF_902686445.1). NCBI lineage: Eukaryota > Metazoa > Chordata > Mammalia > Rodentia > Sciuridae > Sciurus > Sciurus carolinensis. The sequence continues at coordinate 113,644,096 of NC_062220.1, read as the reverse complement.
TTCAGAAAGAGAAGTTAGGAAAACTACCCCATTCACAATAGCCTCGAAAAAAATAAAATACTTGGGAATCAATCTCACAAAAGAGGTGAAAGACCTCTACAATGAGAACTACAGAACACTAAAGAAAGAAATTCAAGAACACCTTAGAAGATGGAAAGATCTCCCATGTTCCTGGATAGGCAGAATTAATATTGTCAAAATGGCCATACTACCAAAAGTGCCATACAGATTCAATGCAATTCCAATTAAAATCCCAATGATGTACCTTACAGAAGTAGAACAAGCAATCATGAAATTCATCTGGAAGAATAAGAAACCCAGAATTGCTAAAGCAATCCTTCGCAGGAAAAATGAAGCAGGGGGTATTGCAATACCTGAACTTCAACTGTACTACAAAGCAATAGTAACAAAAACGGCATGGTATTGGTACCAAAATAGACAGGTAGATCAATGATGGTGTCTTGAGAAGCTCCACAGTTGCAGTGAGCACAGCTCCCAGCTGAACCAGGCAATCACCAGTACAATGCAGTGTTGAGTGAATAACCAGTACAAAGTACTGTGTTGCCCAGCTGTGATATTCAGTAGGTTAAGTGTATGAAATGCATTTGCAACTTAAGGATATTTTCAACCTGCAAAGGAGTTTTCAGGACATAACCCCATCACAAGTTGAAAAGCACCTACGCTTATAAATTTAACCAAGCACATGCAAGTGTGGCTCACTGAAAACTATAAGATAATTCTCAAAGGAATTGAAGAAGACCTAATAAAACTGAGCCCCAATAGACACTGCACCCTCATGGTGAACATGGGACTCAGCACCATTGATGTCCTTGTGTTTGGAAGCATTATTGCCCCCAAATTTCCCCCAGGGCCCACCCAGGCAGCATCCCCTCATCACAGAGAAAGTCCAGGAGCATAGCAAAGAAAGTTGTATTCAGGTGCATGCACCCTCCCACCTTCACTCCTGGTACCCTGCCTTTGGCCTGGGCACAGCAAGGAGCAACTCTGTATTTAGGCTCCCACAGCACCTGACCAGAGTGTGTTGGATACAGAACTGGTATGGACCATATACCAGCCTAATTTTCTCTGAATCAGGAGGCAAAACATGAGGTCTAAAAAGCAAACTGGTCTGAAAGAACAGCTTTCTTGGGAATCATCAAGTTTTCCTATCTCTTTACTCCCCAGCCTGGGTCTTATGCTCTGTCTAGATTTCTAACACAAACTTATTTCAGATCTCTTCCTTTCTCTAGTCAACTGGAGGTCCAAGACTCTAAACTGGTATGAGGAGATGGAGACAGACATGTCCACAGGTTTGAACTGACATGGTCTGCCTCTGATCCAGTTTCCATGGGAAGCCAGATGTAGCCTTCTTTTATGCTTTTCACTGGAACTAAAAGTGTATAGAGGGAGGAACGAGCAGCATTCACTTTCTGGTACCATTGCAAGGGGTCACACATTTCTCTACATCTCCATTTTGCTTGACATTAAGAAGACGTGCCCTTCTCCTGACCCCAAGGATCTGTTTCCCAGGCAGTGTGCAGGTTCCTCTCTGGGTCCTTGGGCAACAGTAAATGGGATGATGGCCAATCCATCTTAGCCTGCAGAACAGTCCCTGAGGGGGTCCAGGGTGCTACTGTTGGCCCACTTCATTTCATTGCTACTGCTGCCTGGCCCATTTCCCTGCAGCCTGGGAGCAGCTAGGATGCCCACTGCTGCCTACACTTCCTACCTCCCTATACCCCATTTTTCTCCTTGTTTTTCTTCTCAATGTTTTATAAATAAACTTTTTTCTTGCTTATTTATGGAATTTTCATATGTCAGTGCTCTGTAAATCAAGTGTGGAGAAGACACTGATATGAAGGAGTGGTGATGTGTGAAGCCAGCAATAACCATTTAAAGCTTCCTGAGATTCAGCTAACAGTGTAGAAAATAGCACAACCTGATGACTCTGAGTGCTCACACCCAATTTCTTAAACACATTTTTGAATTTAAAGGCTGGTAGGTAAATCAAGGGTGGAGAAAGTGCTGATGAATATTAAACAGATGTGTGGCAAGTGGGCAGAACCAGGTTCACCACTACCGAAGTGATCAAGGGAAAGAGCATAGAATGATTGATGTAATGGATTAGAGTTGGAGACATCAATATAAATCTTGTTTGCTTTAATGAGGATATAGGGCCACATATACAAATAATTGAAGATTCCTACATATACACAGATGAATATGCACAGGTTAACATTCACACATCAATTTCCTAACTATGTCAGTTGAAAGGGCCCAGAAGCAACAAAACCCTATAGCAACAACTCCACCCAGCAACACAATCTTGGTTTCTATACCATTCTCCATCAAGCATCCAAATCCCTGGAAAAATAGGTGATTCTAAACAGGGACTGAAAATATATAAGATGATCAATGAACTATACAGTGCCAGAAAAGTCAGAAAGTGAAGAGAGAGCCAGAAACACACACACACACACACACACACACACACACACACACACACAGAGAGAGAGAGAGAGAGAGAAATGGATGTATGTCAATCAACAAATATATGAAGAAATTTTCAACATCTCTAGCAATTAGAGAAGTGCAAATCAAAACTACTCTAAAATTTCATCTCACTCCAGTCAGAATGATAATTATCAAGAATACAAGCCACAATAAATGTTGGCGAGGATGAAGGAAAAAAGCTGCAATTGTAAAATGCAAACTGGAGCAACCATTATATAAAGCAGTATGGAGATTCCTCAGAAAACTTGGAATGGAACCACCATTTGACCCAGTTATCCCACTCCTCAGTTTGTACCTAAAGGACTTAAAATCAACATACTACAGTGACACAGTCACATCAAAGTTTATAGCAGCTCAATTCACAATAGCTGAACTATGGAACCAACCTAGATGCACTTCAATAGAAGAATGGATAAATAAAATGTGATATAGATATAGATATATATCACATGTATATTATATATATATACATATATGTATATGTGTATATATATATATATATGTATATATATATATGATGGCCTATTACTCAACTTTAAAGAAGAATGAAATATGAAATTCTGGCATTTGCTGGTAAATAGATGGAGTTAGAGAATATCATGCTAAGTGAAATAAGCCAAACCCCCAAAACTAAAGGTCAAATGTTTTCTCTGATATGCAGAAGGTAATTCACAATAAAGTGTGGGGGGATAGGGAAGAATAGAGTTTATATTAGGTAGAGGAGAGTGAAGGGAGGGGATGGGGTATGGGGGTAGGAAGGATAGTAGAGTGAAACATACATTATTACCTCATGTACATATTTCTGTGTGACCAATGTGATCCTTCAGTATGTATAATCAGAAAAATGAAAAATTATATCAAAATTTATAGTATGATTTATCAAAATGCATAAATGTATTCTATGGTCATGTATACCTAATTAGAACAAATAAAAAATAGCTGTATGTCAATGGGATACTGGAGCCAACTAAAAGAATCCCATGGCCAAAGATGGAACAATCTGAGCCACCAAAGTAATATCTGATTATAACCCAAGTTATAAAACAAATATCATGAGCTCATGCTAATCTAATTTATTGAACAAGTTAAGAAATAGTATGAGACAAATATTATCTTCTGCAAAATAATTCCAAATAATTTATGTAAAATATCTTGAAAAAAGAAGACCAAAATTAGAGGATGCATAGTTCAAATAGTCATCAAAACAGTGTGGTACTAGCATAAGGAGAGCCGTATAGACAACTAAATAGAATTGAAAGCCCAATAAATAGACCCAAATATTTCCTGTCTTCCAGGACTTTTGCAGACATTGGAGACTGGGAAAATGAGAAAGTGAGGGCTGACCAGAGTTTTACTTCTGAGGGAGAGGGTGGGAAGGCCAACTAGAGCTTCCTCTTTAGTGGTCTTAGTGGGGTTGGGTACTGCAGGGCCTTCTTTAGGATGGGACCATACAGCACATAATTTTAATCTTTCAGTCAGTATTTTGTGAAAGTCACCATCTAGTTGTATGTAATTCATTTACTCATTCTTGCTGCATTAATCCAGTGGGTGAATGTCTCGAAAGCTATGTACTCTTGTTCTGTTGAAGAACAGTTGTGCTGTTTCTGGCTTGTGTATTCTCCCTGGCTTAGTGGGAGGCTAATCTTCTGGATGACTTGCAGAGTCAGGAGGAGTTTGGAGAGGAAGGGAAGGGAGGAGAATTGGAAGCGTCTCTGGGTAGGGAACAGGGCAGGTGTGAGGGACCTGGCTACAGAAGTGCAGAGCAGGCCCTATGGGTGCCATGAGGACCTTTCTGAGATGGAAGGGGTGCACTTCCTCCAAAGCTATGGTTAGGATGTTTGTCTGTCATGGGCACCACCCCTCCACCATCTGGACTAGGCTACCTGATCCCTGTATGCCTCTGGGGTACAAGCCAGTCCTCTGTGCATAATGGAGTCAGGAAAAGAGTTTATTACAAAAGACTGCCCATGGGGAACAGTGGAAACACCACCAATTGGCCAGCCACTGTGTCTCCTTTCCCAGGATGGGCATATCTGAAGAGTTTTATGGTTGGGGAGTCCAGGGATTAGCTGTCACACATCCAGATGCAGACTTGCTTGTAAATAAGCCAGCCAGAGCCCTGGAGTGAAGATACTTATAAATCTGATCACTCCCCACACCTCAGCAGTACAGGAAGCCAGGCTGCTCTGCGGAACCCAACTCTTGGGAAACTTGTGGCAGCCCAGGGCATAGCTCCTCACCTTTACCAGAAAACCAATCTCCAAAAACACCCCAAATCTAGTAATTCATGCTGGGGAGTGTCCTGCACAGATATGGTCCTGCATAAAGACTCCTGCCAGGGGTCTTCCTTCCCCTGAGAGCCCTGACAGATGTTCTCCCTTGGTTTGGCAGGTTTAAGTAAGAGAAAGCTGTCATTGCCTGAGAGCCAACAGACTGCATGGTAGATGAGTAGGATTCCTTCTGACTTCCATGGGGACCGTATAGAAAAGCAGGTAGAGTAGGGGGGGATCAGCCACAGAGTCAGCTTTGGCAAGATGCCACCTTTTACACCATAGACATGTCAGATTTTGTTAATCTTCATCTATTTCCTCACTGATCCCAATAGCCCCATGCGAAGATTGGATAAACATCCTCACAGATGAAATATTAAAGCAGAGCACAGCAGTCAAAATTGCCCCAAGATAAGCAAGTAGTGGGGCTAGAACACAGGTTCCACTACTCTGAATCAGGGCTTCTGTCTACTGGGTGGCAAAAAGCCAGGCACACATGGGCACTTGCCTGGGCAGGCACTGAGCTGTGGCTTCACCAGGCTGAGGCTGTCACAGCTCTGATGGAGATGGTGTCTGCTGCCAACTGGTCTTAGATACAGATTGTCCCTCGCTAGATATGGAAGCTGTAGCATTGAGAGAGGGAGTTCCTCATAGGAGGGGATGCCCACCTGGTTCTCTTCTGGACTAAGCTGTGCCACTGCATGGAAATCCTGACTTTAAAAAGTCAGGCGGGAAGATGCAGTCAATAGGATCAGGTACAGAAACACCACAACAAGGTGCTTGTGAAAGTTTTATTAGCCCAAAGTAAGAGAAAAGTGTGACAAGGTAACAGCAGGCCTTCAGAGCTGCTGGGTCCAGCATGAAATCACCAGACTGGCACAGCCCTGCACACACCCCCTGGGCTGGATGCCTCAGGTCTTAGCCACCTGACTATGACTATGAGAATATTAGCTGTGCTCATCCTCCACCACCTCCCTGTCATGGGACCCACTAATGCTTCCCAATCTCCTGGGGAGGTTTGTGGATGTTGGATTTGAGGGTGATGAGCTATTTCTATTGCATGGATCCCTCAATCCATGCCCAGACTCCAGTGCAGTCATGGATTTGTCAGGGATCGTCCCTGCCTAGCACAGGGGGAATGGCTAGCAGTTTCTGGCTGAGCAGCATCTGCATGAGGAGGTAGATTTGGGATCAGCCACTGTGTGTCCTCCTGCCCTTACCTGGAAACACTGGATGGGACAGATATTGAGAACAGAAGTGCAGACACCACTCAGTGTCTTCTGGGGTGGCAATTGAAACATGGAGCAAGAAAGGCTGCTGGAGGGTGGGACACCTTACCCTTGACCTATGCTGCTTTTTCTAGGATTTTAACCAAGAAAAACCAATCTTGTGTTCTATAAAAACCTTTATGTGAATGTTTGAGCAGCTTATTTTGTGTTTTCTACCTACTGAGGTTCTCCAGCTTTTCTTGAGTTTGTCATTATTTAGTTGTTCTGAGAACAACTCTAGGTATACTAACAATTTCACAGTACATTTAGAATTAATATTTGACTGATTAGACAAAATATAGAAGCCTGAAAGACATATAGTTCACTGTGCCATCCACTCTTTGTTAGAGTTGTCTTATGTTTTACATTTACATAAATTGAAGACACCCTGTCAGACTTTGTATAATTTTCCTGAAAATGTTTCTATACTCTGCCCTGGCCACACTGTGTACTCCGTCCACCTCAGCTTTCAGCTGCCACTGTCATCTCGGGCTGGTACAGCCTGGGGCAGGCTCCAGCCTGGGCAGGAGCACAGGTGGGCTGGGGCCAGGTGGGGCAAGGCAAGGAGGGCAGTACCACCTGAGCCAACACCCACTGTGGTTTGTCCTTATCTCCTCCTGCTGCCCACAGGAGGTCCTGAGGGACAGGGTGGGTGGTGACCAGTGTGCAGCCCATGTATCCCCAGCTCAGGAGCTAGGTACATCTGGATAAAGGACCTGTGACTTTTGCCTCTTTCTGGGCCCCCTCTTCCCATGCAGGGGCCCTGTGCTGATTGATAGGTTGGCATGCAGGGTCCTGCATGCTGTTGGGTTCTGAACCTCTAAAGGAGGGGATCATGGATGGGTCATGTATAGGCATCTGACCCATGTTCCACCTCCAGTAAGTGAAGAAGTGGGTGTCTTGTCTACCTGGGTTCAGGCATTCTGTCCTCTACATCAGTTCTAGTGAGCTGGTGTTCCTCTTTACCTTCCTTAGTGTCAGACAGACCAGAGGCTCACATGCTTCCCTGGCCTCTACTGGAATAAGTCAACTGCTGTAGGGCTCTAGTGAGGAGTGAAGTCATAGTTCTGTGGGTCCTGTGTCTGTGACATCAGGAGTTACTAGGAAAGAGGCTGTGATATCAAGACAGGCCCTAAGAGGGATCGATGCTGCAGGGAAGGACATGAAGTAATGTAGGGGAGAAAAGGAAGTTTAGTTGTTTGTCAAAGCCTGGAATCACAGAGGATTTGAGTTAGAAGTTGTTTGATATCATCTTCTTCCAGTATAATGTGATAGTTTCACATGCTTTACTGCATTTAAAAACAAGCATTTTGGGTAGAGTTGTAGTTGACTGTCTGTCAACCAGCATTCACTTATTTTCCAGGTGTAGTAATCATTTTTGTTCAGCAATAGTGGCTTTCAGGAAAGAAGTGAATAAAGGGTGAATATCTTAAACCACATCTTATAAAATTAGACTTTTCAAAGAGCAGTTTTATGTTCATAGGAAAATTGAGAGGAAAGTACACATACTATTCATATTCCACTGCACCCATTCATGTAGAACCTTGCTCCCAAATTAATATCCTCACAGAATGGTGCACATTCGTGGGCCTGCACTGACACAACAGAGCCACCCAGAGGCCACACTACACACTAGGGTTCATTCTTGGTGTGGTTCATTCTATGGGGTAGTAGTCTGTTTTCTTTTTCTGTAATGCAATGCCTGAGGCTTGGTGACTTATAGAGAAGAGAGGCTCACTTAGGTCAGTTTTGAAGGTTCCAGGGCATGGGAATGATGGCAGCTCAGCCTGGCTCTGGGGAGGATAGCATCACAACAGCAGAAATGCATGTGAGGGGAGCTCATACCACAAGAAGGAACCAGAGCTCAAAAAGGGACTCATTACTAAGAGCTTACATTCAAGAGAACTCACTAGGATCCCACAAGAACTGTGCTGATCCCTTTGAGAGCACACCATGGTGACCTCAGTGTCCCCACTAAAACTCAACTCTTCAGTGCCCCAACCCTGACTCACTGGAACAAGCTTCCAATGCTGAGCCCTTGGGAATACACCCAAACTACCCAAGCCACAGGACCATGTTGGCAGGTGCAAGGACAGGGTGCCGCATGGCCTGTGTTCCATCAGTCACAAATTCTTCTGACCCCATGACCACTGATCTCTCTACCAACTCCTTAGTTTATACTTATATTTCCTTAACAACAAAAACCTTTTGTTTTGAATAATCTGAGCTCTCCTAAAACTGTGAAGACAAGGCAGAGACCCTGCACAGCCCTTGGGACATGCTCCTTCCTTTCACCTCACTTCCCCAGAGCATTTCCACAGTTGAGAACTGATATTGGCTTGTTGCTATTATTCAGTTCCGGATGAATCTCAGATGCTACTGATTACCATGAGTGCTGCTCCTGTCCCAGATTCCCACCAGTGGCTCCAGCTACATTTGGTTGTCACCAGTCCTTCCTTCTGTGGTCTGTGACCCTCCCTTCTCCCTGTCTTTCATAACCTTGAGGAGTAGGCTGGGTGTTCTGTGGAATGTTCTCCAGTTCAGGGGTGTGGGAAAATTTTATATTGTGTCAGGGGTACCTGGTGCTGTCACCCTTCATGGCTTGCTAAGATAGTGTTCCATTCTTGTCTCCATCTCTTCTGTGACTACCAGTCTCAGTCAAGACCTCCCCTTCTTGGAGGGAGTATCTGCATATGCTAATTGAAAATCTTTTCCAAGTAAATTTTTCCTCCTCTTCCTCATTTACTCATTTACGGAATCATGTATTTCTGCACCTGGATTATAAATCCATATCACCCTCCATTCCATCCTTCCAATTGCTCCTGCTTGTCCATGTGCTCTGAACTTTCTTTACCGAAGGTTCCCTGACTTTCTGGCATGATGCAATGCTCAGATCCATCTCATGCTGTCTGCTGCAGCCCTAGAATTGACCGCTTCTCCAAGGGCCCCGTGATTGGAGAGTGAGATTAGAAACCAAGATTGGGTGGATATTGGGATTAGAAAACAGAATTGGGCCAAGACTGGTCCTCCAGTGTCTGTCACACACCTTCACCCTGCTGTGTTGAGTCTTGACCCTACTCAGGTCAGAGCAGCCACAGGCTCAGCTCCTCTGTGCCAGGCAGGGATGTGGGCTCAAGCTCCAAATCCATGCTCACTCTGGGAGCCTCTAAAGTGACTTCTCCCCTGCTGCCTCAATTCTCTGACTCAAAACTAGAATACTAATGGCCTAAGCCACTGTGTAGTCACCATCCCACAGTGCACTCAGGTGGGAGAGTCCCACCACGTTAGCAGGGCTATGTGGTGCCCACCATGTCTTTAACACAGGCAACTTCTCTCTTGGTTGTTTTAAAAAAAAAAAAAAAAAAAAAAAAAAAAAAACTTTTCTTCATTGGCACTTTCTCTTAAGTACTTTTTTGTGATTTGATTAAATTTAAGATATTCTTTATGGAATCTCTGTTCAACTAATTTATTTTTTAAAATTCATTTCAATTGTCATAATAATTGCATACATGGATGGGTGCAATACTTTCATTTATGTTTACAATGTGAAATTGTTAAACCACAGTGATCAACACATCTATGCTTCACATACTTGCTGTTTTGTGGTAAAAAAGTTTAAATTCTACTCTTGGCAGTTTTGAAGTGTAGGATGCATTTTTATCTGGAAGTTACCCCTCTTGCAATGAATCACCATCCTGCTCCTCTGGTGTAGCTTGGCTGGTCATTTGATCCACTCTTCCACAACTACCCGGCCCTAGTGAACATAGTTCTGCTCTCCTTTGAGCTTGCGGCTCTACATTTCACATGTGAGATAAACACACATGTAACTTACTGTTGCAGTGAGCCTGGAACTCCACCAGGGCTCAGTCCTTTCCTGGGGACCCATCCTGTGGGCCCCTTTCTCTCTATCTTGGCTTGTGATAGGTAAAGTTGGAAATTACAGTCCTCAGTCTTTTAAAGTTTCTCCTAAGTTATGTGAGTGAGGTGGCATGGGCCTGGTTGACAGTCATGGTCCTGTGTAACCTCTAGACACTGGTGCTGCATGCAAGTCAGCTGGTCCCCTTGTGCAAAATGCATCACTTTTTGAGTAAAGATTGCAGAAGGCAGTAGATTCACCCCAGTGACAAGACAGGTCAGCAAACAACTGTTTCCAGAAAATAGCAAGTCACTTTGAAGGCAATAATAGAGCTTCTGGATCATTACATGATTCACATCTGAAGGAAGAAGCACACCTGGTGAGGTATTAAAAGGCTCTGATTACCTCAGCACAGCCATGAAACTGATTCATGGTACGGATTTTAAGTACCCCTTGTTTCAATGGGTGCATGAAAGGCAACAGGCTCTCTTGTTTGTCAGAGTCATAAATTAGGGCATGAACATTCCCCCTCAAGCTGACGATGGCTGTGGAGCTCTCACAGTGGGGTCTGCTCAGGACTTGGGATGTTCTGGAGCTGCCTGCACCTGGGTCCTTGTCCTCTGACATTTTCTCTGCAATTATTGTGCTTCTTCATTTTATGTGCTCCTCATTGTGCATCTGGGTGAGGCAGTTGCCCAGGAGGTATTAGGATTTTATTGTGACTAAACATGATTAACTTTTGTCATCTTCATTTCTTGTTTTAATTGATGCTTTGAGGTTAAGTAATGAATAGATGAAAGTTTATGATAAACTCATTTTTCACTGCCTTAAAATGAATTAAAATCTTATTTAGAATTTTACCCATAGAAACATTGTTTTTTAAGTGAAGGGAACATATTAAAAAGGCATATTGAAGGTGTATATTGAAGGAGAGTAGGAAAAAGTTAGAAAAAGAATTGACATCAAGACAGAGAATTTGGATCAGTTTGCCTTTCTAAACACCAACAGAAGCATCCAGTGGGCCCTCGACTCCCTCTTTGTGGTTTTGCCTCCCCCCTGAGTACACAGTCATCAGTCATTTGCAGTCACTTATCTCCTTTACATTATTAAGAGATTCAGCTACTTCCCCAGCAACACCAGCATTGCTGTTTCCATTTCCTTTGATGTGATGCTGTGGACACATGACTTGCAAGTACAGTGGAAAGAATACAAGATCCAACATCAGTCCTGGCTCTGACAACTGGTGGGTAGCCTTGGACACACACGTTCTTTCTTGTGTCTCAGTTTCCTCATGTCAAGTGGAACCAGCATCCTTAAGTTCAGTTATGTCTGTGTGTGCACCTACATCCTGTGATCACAGCTGGAACTCATCCCAGCCCTCCAGGCTCAGCTTCTGTCTTGGCTACAGACTCCCATGATTCCCTTCCAGCAGGCTTTTGCAATGTTCACTTCGTATTAAGGATCAAGTTGTTCAAATCTTTTCTCAGGTTCTTCTTGTGAGAAATAGAAAGTCCAGTGGTCTATTTTCAGAATACAGTATTTAGCCTTAAGTGTTACATTGAGATATAAGAAAGGCAGCCAGAGGGGGAATAGCAGAATAGAAAGTTGCACAATAGATCCATAGCCCATGGATGTGGCAGATCCAAAATCCATCACCTGTACATCCCCTTGAAAAACAGGTGGGGGAAGGGATTGGTCTGACCAAGAGAGAGAGAGAAATCTCTCTGTTAAGAAAGAGTAACTAAAAGAGGGGTGGGAGGGGTGGGAGGAAGGGAAAAAATAACAGAATGAATCAAACAACATTACCCTATGTAAATTTATGATTACACAAATGGTATGCCTTTATTCCATGTACAGAGAAACAAAATGTATCCCATTTGTTTACAATAATAAAAAAAATACATAAAAAGAGTAACTTAGCTAAGTAAGAGGTATACAGGTGTCAGAATGCATGCACCCCAAGAATACTTTCCCACCCCAAGATAACAGAGGGAGGTAGGAAAAACTAAAGGTATATTTCTTTCAATAACTCAATTAACTAATTGCATAGATTGTACCCCTGAGTTCCTCCTGTCAGGTCAAGGGGCAGAGCTGCATTAGGGATAAAAGCAGGTGAACTGCCCACCCAGGTGTGATTGCTCTGCAGACCTTATTTGGTAGCACACCCTTCTGCAGAAGTACTTTGCCTTTGCCTTGCTAAACTACTTCTGAGCACAAGCCTGATTCCTCATGACACCTGGCATGTCAAACATTCTCATATCTGAAATGTTTGTGTGTTGTAATTCATGTCTTTCTTTTTCTGATGACTGTGAATACAAAACCACAGCTCCTAACCTTTAATGAGCTGAATGTGGGTGTGCTGACCAGAAGTGAGCAACAGGGAACAGGCACAGCTCCCCTTCCTGATATTCTGTGAGGTCACACCCTGGCTTGTGCCCAGGCAGCCTGCAGGAATCTGAGGTCCACTGGTAAAACATTGGATCAATGGCAACCACTGCAACAGCAGCCACCTGACTACTTCTTCCCTTGCCTTTCTTCACAGGTCCTAAACAGACCAATAAATATTCACCAGTCACTGTACAGGGAGAGCACACCTAGTCCCCAGTGTGAGGGACTAAGACATTTCCAGGGCTGACCTGAAGTCTGCAGAAAGCAATCTGAGTGACAGGGAAAGTCACTGTATGTTTGAGCAGAGTAACATGATCTATTCTGAAAAGGATCATTCTGACTACTGATAAAGATGGGGGTAACTGAATAGTGCCAAGGGGCCAAACAAGGACCAGTGGTAAAACCTACTGAGAGGCTGAGCTAACCTTGATTAGGAAATGGCTTTCTAACTGACCTGGTCATAAATGAAGCACGCTGCCTCAGGAGATGGTCAGCAGTCCCTGAGTCAAAGGAACCCTGGGGGACTAGTTGCTGAGTAGGGAAGTTCTGCCCTCAGTACTCAAGCATCTGATGTGATTAGACAACTCTCCAAGTCTCTTCCAAGTGGAGATAATGTGGTTCTGGGAAATCAATTGAGAGAATTATTTTCCAGACAGTAGGAATCATTGAACACCTGGGAAGATAAGGATGTGTTCAGTGGTGGAAATGTGGGGAGAGGAACTACTGAGTAAATGAGCAGCATAAGCCAAACTCCAGAGGTGAATAAACAGGGTCTTTGGGGAATCTAGCATACCAAGAAGGGAAAGGTATATGAAGGATGGGGAGGGAGATGAAGCTGGAAGGAGATGCAGGACCTCATAGGGGAGAGCTCCCACAGGGCCTGATGATACTGAGAAAACACTTTGCCAGCCCTTGTTGAAGAAGCAAAAGAGAGACTGTAGGAGCCAAAGAAGCAGGTTTTGACCCCTTGGTTCCCCTCAACAGTTTTTTCCCTGACAGCTTGGTCAGAAACTTCTTGAGTGCAGGTCACCCCAATGTTCATTCTGCTCCCTGCCCAACTTCCCACTTGGAAATATATCCAGAAATGGCTTCCTAACAACCAACAATATAAATATACGCTCATGAGGGCCCTTTCCTGGTGGCTGTTTTGTGACTTCATCATAAGAAGATGGGAACAGACAATTCTGGGGACAATTCTGGGGTGGACCAGTATTTGATGCAAGAGAACTATGCTCATGAGATGCCATAAGATGGAGTCCTTTCCTTCCATCAACTCAGAGCCACTCCACAAGCACCACCCCTGGAATTCCCAGTGCTCAGAACCCAGTGACATCATCTTTAGGTAACAATGGGACTCGTGCCTTCCGAAGACACCGATTGATGGACAGATTCGTGGGGGAATTGATTCTTTGCTGAGCCATGGGCCTGGTAACAAGTCTCAATGGTATGGATCCTCAAATGGAGAACCTGGGTCTTCCTGGCAGTAAGTATCCCTTCAGTCCTTAAGCGGACAAACTTTCAGGGAGTAGACATGGATGGGGTGGTGGCTGCCTGCACAGACTGCTAAATAGTTAAGAGACAGACTCCTCTAGGGAACTAAGGCATTTTACAAGGCAGAAACCATGTTCTGCCCAACCAGAAAAGATACATTGGTGCCCTTGTCAAGTGGTTCCTTGAGGGTCTTGACCTTAAGTTTAATTTATCAGTCTGAGGGATTGGATGGGTCCTGGACTGGGAATCAGAAGGCCTGACTGAGTTTGAACAGGTCATGTTCCCTCTGGACCTAGTATCCCTTATCTCTAAAAGGCTAATGTGGACTCTTAGGCTCCCTGCAGACCTAACTTTAACTGAATAATAAAATGATGAGATAGGTCTTTAAGGAGGGAGGGAGGGAATGGATGGATGAGTGAGCCAAATCAAGGAGAGGGATGAGAAATGGTTCAGGTCCCAAGCCAGAGCTCTTGGTCAGCTGCCTCTTTTCTTTCTTTTACTGCCTCAGCCTGGTTCTTGCTATACTTTGGATTCATGGGACTGTGTTGTGTGATTACCGGTGGCTGCATTATATTTCTTCACTGGAGGAAGAAGCTGCAGCAGGAGAAGTGTGCCCAGCATTGGGTGGAAGTGATGAACGCTTCCACCTTCACTAACAGTCCACTCTTGTACTGGGTAAATACGCAGAGACACCATGGTATCAATGCAGCTATCAGAATAGGCCCTCCCTCAGCTGGTACCAACACTGAGATTAAAGTCAAGATTCCAGATTGTCTGTGGGATACAGACACCCCTGAAGGCAGAGTTTATGGCCTCAGAGGCAGCAGCCCCAGGGCAGAGAACCCTGTTGCTATGCAAGCTGCTCTGGTGGTCTCACAGCAGCTCCTATCTAATCAGTTGCCACAGTGCCAAATCAGATCCCCATTCCCAATTCCCGTCTTTCAGGAGATACCCTTTGCCCCACCCCTCCACAAAATGCCTCCCATGCTGGAACACTCTGCCTCCAACCTGTTGGACATCTATCCTAAAAGGAATGTCCACTACCATTCCCTTCCCACACTGGCCCTGGAGTGAACTGTTTCAATACCAAGCTTTTGCTTCATATTTGTGGCCTCCACTCGCTGAAGGCAGTCATGTTGACACAGAGGACCCAGTTGGATGTTACCTTATTTAAGTAAGATTTTTGAAAAGTCAGAGTCTATTGTGTCTCATTTGCTGTTAGGAGTGCAATGTCCTTCCTCTGGTTGATGGTGGCACAAGTCTAACCAATACAATGAGAACTGGAAGTTGGGTTTGAAGAGACACATTGAATCAATACTTGTGGATGAGCTTAATTCCCTCCATCCAAACATGGGCTAAGTCCCCAAAGGCACTGCTGTTCTGCAGGATGGTAAGTACAATTGCCACAAGAATGACAGTTGCTGAGGGCCACAGGTATGGCAGTCCACAATGGCCATGCCACTGGTCAAACAAGTCTTCATGAGGCCCATGAAGCATACCACACTGTGGGCTGAATATGTTTTTGTAAGGCAAAATTATTTTTGTTTTCTTTTTTCAAATTTAAAGACCTATGAAAAGAAGAGGCTTAAAGTTAACAACCAATATTCAATTTGATAAAGGAAGAGAAAAACAGGAAAATTTCATAAACACATACCCAATATTTAGAGATTTTTGTAAGATTTTTTAATGAAAATATATTTTAATTGTCACCTGAGTCTACTACATTTTCATCCAAAATGGTTAAAACCTATTTTTATTTCAAGTGATCAATGAATAAGGTAAGATCTTTATCTGGACAAAAACAAATTGTAAAAACACTGTACTGAAGATTTATTTCCAGGGAATCCTCAATTAGTACTGCACACTCTTTCCAAAGGTCAATACTTTTTATCAATACATCTTTAACTGGTCATCTAAACATAAATTTCATTGGGATTTTTACTATGACTTTTCTAACATGAAAAGTTTTCAACATAATTCATCAACACTGATTTCATCACTACCCAATCAAATTGCATGGCTTACTGTAATATCAATTACTAATAGCTTATCTTTGTTACTGTCTATAAACAATTCCAAGCACTTTAGAATAAGCGCCTACCATGCAAATTTTTGGAAAGGCAGTGTGTTTCTCTTTTTTATCTGACAAAGCAATTTCATATTTAAAACATTTTTCTTTAGGCAGAAGGCCAATGTATGAGATTTGGGCATTTTACTTCATGCCAAATATAACATAATTAAATCAAAACACATTTAAAGTCATTTACACATGTTTGTGAACCAGAAAATAGGAAGGACTGGGGTTGTTGCTCAGTGGTGGAGCACTTACCTCTAATGTGTGAGGCTCTGGGTTTGATTCTCAGCATCACATACAAATAAATAAAAAATAAAGGTTCATTGACCTCTAAAAAATATTTTAAAAAATAAATTAAAAAAAGAAAGATTTCCTGGGAATATTTAATAAATCTAATTCAAAAGCTTCTATTACAGGAATTTTCTAATATGTTTCAGAGATTATATTTAATAAGGATTAGTAAAATGGAATTATTAGTTACCTTTCTCTTATAATGGGAATGAAGTCTCTTAATTTAGAAAATTATTGTTCTATACAGTGTAAGTACCCTATTTAATTTTATTGGTGACTGAATTTACAAGACAGTCCCTACCTTAAATAAAGAAACCAGTTTTAACATAAACAAATTGAATTTTACTTAGTTAAGGAAGGAAGATGACAGAGAATTTTAAATGAAGTCACATATATAAAAATGCATGTTTTATTATTATGTATTTATGGCAGAAGTTCTTGGTATGGAATATTACAGGCATAGAGTAACTTTGAATTGGTTTATCACTTAGGGATTAGAGTCTTCAATGTTAAAATCAAATTTTCCTGGAAAAAGAAGTACGCAATCAGCGACTGCTACTCCCATAAAGACTAAGGGCAGAGGAAAGATTACCTTGGTATGAGTTCTTTAATATTTTGATATTAAATTGATAAACACAGGCCATGTAAACATATCCAGAGTTCATATATTCTACCCAGAAAGCCAGAAGAACTTCTCAGTTTTCAAAATGGATTTTTCCTTTTTGTTCAATGATGTTATCTAAGTACACCACAAAATGTTAGTGAGGGCCAAGGTGTCTCCACATCTGGCGTGGAGAGTCACAGCTCTTAGATTGCTCAATACAGCATGGACAAAAAGCAGATTTTTTTTTTTGTTGTTTAGAATTCATGTCTTATATGCATTCAACTAGGTTGTTAATAAATTTCTGACCACTTTTACATATTTTTAGTTTTGTGATATGTCAATGTGATTTAAGGTTTAAAAAGTTAATCATTGACTACTCTGAATAATTTTCCACATAGCCTGTGGTTGTTTGGGAGCATGATTTAACAATACAAAATGAAGAGGTGGTATAAAGGTTGTCTCCATGGCCAAGAGATCAAAATAATTATTCCATCACTATAAGTAAGGTTTGCATTTGGTAACAAGCAAAGTCTTTACATGTACGTTAGGCACAAAACTCCAATGGAAAAATTTTTGTAAAGTAGATGCTATTTGATGTGATAGATATATTCATTTTATTATCTATTCCTTGGGGAAAATTTTCCTGGATGAAGATGGAACTATCTAAAAAACATAAGCATAATAATATCAAAAGAAGAGCCCCAATAGGTGGTCCTGACACTACTGTGTCATTGCCCCTTTGGAGCAGCCATGTAATTCTTATGTTTGCAGGTACACTTTTCAGTTCCCTGTCCAATTGTGACATGAGTGAATGTTGCCATTAATAATCTGGGGTTATAGGGGTAGAAATTGATCAATGGCAGAGTAAAGACATTATCTTATTATCTTTGCTTTCTCTCTGATTTGTTTTTTATTTTTCTCCCACTTGAATATTTACTCCCACGCTTATTATCTTATCATTGGATTTTAATTTCTCAGTAATGAAAACAAAGATTTGGTTTTTCTTCTGGATTCTGCAATTTAATATTTTTCCCCATGAAAATGAAAAAAAAGAGTGGGGACATGCAACATTAAGTAATGCAGCATATTCTTATTTTTAAAGGAAACTCAAATATGACAAGTGCAAGTGACATTACTCCAAAATAAATCCCTTTTCCCTCATGCCTCATGACTTACCATAGATTCTCTTGTTTAACTGCCCCTAAAGGATATGAGGCGTGCTTCACTTTCTTGGAGATGTTCCTTTTTAATAAATGTTCTCCATATTACTGCAAATGATTTTAAATAAAATAACATGACTAGTGAATAAATAATATAAATAATATTGAATAAAATAATATTACAATATCAGAAAATTATGTAATTTGCTTGATGTGATATATGCATGCATAGATAGATGGACAGATACATAGATAGGTTCATACAGTTAGTAGTTACAGACAGTTGCACCTCTTTGGTCTTTTAATTAAGATAATTAAGAAAACTCTGATACCCACAGGGTCTGCTTTCAGTCTCTGTGCTGCCACTCTAGCATTCATGATCACAATAGGAAGTGTAATTGAGAAGAAAGGTGTTATTTCATATAGATTTAGTTCTCATTTTATTCTGATTTGTGAAACAGCTGAGAAAAAGTGTGGATGTGGCATTTAAATGATACGGCATTCAATTTCAATCTCTTGATTTTGTAGTTTTCTTGAAGAAATGTTGTCTTACTTTGTCTTAAAAATGTGAACAAAATAGAACACACACAAATATTCTTAAACAATCTATAAAATGCATGTAACAGCCTGGTAGAAAGTAAATGTTAATATTCTTTCATCAATCTTTCTGGCTATGATCTATCCGGTCAATTTATGAACAAATGTATCTAAAAATTTCACTTATACTAGGATATAAATAAGTGAAAAAGGTCTAAATTTTATAATATAGTATAGATATTTGACTTACACATTTTCAGAACTATAATCCAGGGAAAGAACATGAAAGAATGACTTAATTCAGGTAATATAATTCTCAACAAAATATGAAAAGATGCTTCTGAAATCAAATCAGAGATTAGGCATATGCACCACCTCTGTGTAGAATCAACCTAGAATTTACTCTGAATGTGCAGCTATAGTTAACCATACCTTCTATATATTTATGTTCTTATATTAAATTATTTTGATATTTGTGTCAACTATATGACATTCATTTACTTGGAAATGATAATATATAAACCTCACATGGGAGAACATTTAATAGAAACTTGCAACCAGATATTAGAACTCTAGAGGTTTTTATACAAAATCAAAATCTCAAATTCAGATTTAAATACTGTATTTTCTGAGATTACTACTAAAATACAGGGCATTTGATATTTTCATATTTATTCTCTCATGTATGTCCTATTTTCATAACAATCAACAGGGACTTAAAATCAACCAAGGCCTGATTTTCATTAGCAGTCAGAAAACTGCAAATAATAATTTCACTGAGATCTCATCTCACCCCAATTAGAATAGCAACCATTAAGAATATAACTAATAGTAAGCATTGGCTAGCATGTGGCAATAAAAGGTGTTCCTAAATATTGTTGGTATGACTACAAATGAGTACACAGTTCAAGCTGTGTGGAGATTCCTCAATGCCAAAATAACTCCACTGTTATGTATCTCTAAAAAGAACAAATTTTTAAAATTTACAAAGGAGCAACAATGGAGTCATCATTTGATCAGCTATTCCACTCCTCAGTATTTATACAAAATGATAGAAATAAGCACATTATAGCAACATATATGCATTCACATGTTTATAGCTTTGAAATTTAGAACAGTCAAATCATGAAACCAGCCTAGACATCTGTCAACAGATGAATGAATTTTAAGAATGTGATATACTTTCTCACAAGCATACATACATTCACATGCAATGGAGTTGTACCAAGTCATGAAGAAGAACAAAATTATGAAATTTTCATTAATTGAGTGGAACTAGAGAAAATTGTGCTCTGTGAAGCAGATCAATTCAGAAAGCCAAGGGTCAAAGGTTTTCCCTCATATGTGAAAAGCAGAGAGAAAAAAATGGAAAAACAGAAAATAAAAGGGAGATCAGTAGAGGAAACAACAGGTTAAGGTAAATCAAAGATCAGAAAGAAAAAGGAAGAACTGGAGAATACAATCCAACAAATTATTCTATATGTGTATATAAATGCAGCAAAACGAATCCCACCTTCATGTATAATTATAAGGCAACAATGAAAATTTTTAAAAAATGTAATCGAGTAGAAAGAAAATCAGAATAGTAGTAGGAAGGGTGTAAGTGAAGGGAAGCTGAGACAGAAATAGGAAGCACTGGGAGATGAATAAGAATAAATTATATTATGTGTACTATGAATATGTAATAACGAACCCCATTATTATATACCATTATAGTTCACCAGTAAAACCATAAAATAGATTAACCAACGCAATACTAAAAAACCCTAAAATTCACTGAGAAATAATGTGAAATCTCTATACTGGAGATGAAGATGCTGGGAAAAGGAGAATTAGGACTTTTAAAATGTAGAGTAAATCAAGACACTGGAACATTCAGTTTTATATTAGGATGAGCATACTTGAAGTGTGTCAGTAATTAAAAAATAAGTAAAGAAAAGAAAAGAAAAAAAAAAAGCATGTAAATTAATGGAGTTGCATTACTTGCTTTAGAACTCAAAGCCAGGAATCCAAAGCCAAAATATTTGACCCTACAGTCACAATATAATAAGTTTCTGTTTTAAATAATGTGACTGGACATCCAGTACAGTCATTAATAAATGATTCAAATAGAGGCAGGCACACCGATTTATTAAAACCTTTATTTAGGGGTCCTGCTTGATTGTTTGATTATGAAAAATATGTCGGTTAGTTTAATGCAGAGAAAGCAGAAAATAACTATATGCAGAGGGTCTGATGAGCAAAACCACAGAAGCTGCAATTACAAAGGGGTGGGAGATTATAAGAAGGCCATCCTGACAAAGCCACTCAGAGATGAAGTAACTGGATGCAACGAGTCATTAAGGTATAATACTGAGGGTAAAAATAGTATAACTCAGTTCTTGGTGAATTAAAAATGAAAATTTTTCAAGTAATGGATTCCAAGACCATAAAATGTGTCAAAATGTTAGAAGTCATTACTCTTTTCTCAAGAAGAGTACCAATTCTGCTCTTTGATTTATTTTAAAAAGAAAAAAAAATGTGATAAGAAAAGAGGCATCAAGACTTCAGCGCGTCGAGTCAGGGGCTGCTGCAACTGGCCAGTCAGCTGCAGATCCCGTTAGCTCGTCGCTCAGGCAGCACCCAGACCGGCAGGCTGTCCGTCTGCAGGAGCTGCAGAAAGTGGCCTGTTTCCAGCGTCTGTGCGGACGGAGGCGCCACCGAACCGCTCAGCCAAACAGAGGGAGGATGAGAAGGCTGAGGCGCCGCTAGCGGGAGACCCCTCGGGGGCAAGGACTGCAGTCCGAGCGACCAAGGTCCCCCAGCCGCCAGGGAGCGACCACAGTCAGCGCTCAGTCAAGCCGGACGCAGCGGCGCCCTTAATGGCTTACAGAACTGGCTGGCGGCGAGCTGGGCCCAGCCTCGTCGCGGGCTCCCTGTGACGCAACTCGTTGGCGGGCGAGGAGGGCGAGCTGGCCCGAGAGCAACTGGCCGCTCTCCTCCCTGTTCTGCTTGGGCACGAGTTGGGCTACGGACTCTTACATCATGTTCTTCCCTTTCTGGATCTGGAACCTGGACGCCCTACTGGGTCGCAGGCTGGTGATCATCTGGGTGCTGGTCATGTACCTGGGCCAGTGCACCAAGGACATCATCCGCTGGCCGCCACCCTCCTCGCCTCCTGTGTCAAGTTGGAGGTCTTCTACAACTCCCAGTACAGCATGCCCTCCAGCCACGCCCTGTCCGGCACCGCCATCCCCATTTCCCTGGTCCTCCTCACCTATGGCCGCTGGCAGTATCCTCCTGTTTGTGGACTGCTTCTTATTCCCTGCTGGTGTTCTCTAGTTTGCCTAAGTAGAATGCACCTGGGAATGCACTCCATTCTGGACATTATTGCTGCATTCCTATATACCATTTTAATCTTAGCTGTTTCCTATCCATTTGTGGACCTGATTGACAACTTCAATCAAACGTATAACTATGCTCCACTAATTATCATCGGTCTTCATTTAGCTTTAGGGATCTTTCCTTTCACTCTTGATACCTGGAACACATCCTATGGAGACACAGCTGAGATTCTAGGAAGTGGTGCTGGAATTGCATGTGGATTCCATGTTGCTCATAGCGTGGGTCTACTATTAGATCCTTCTTCAGAGATACTACCGTTACCTAGGCCCCCCGTTACTGTGACTCTGTTTGGAAAAGTCATATTGCGGATTCTCATGGGAATGATATTTGTACTGATCGTCAGAGATGTAATGAAAAAGACCGCCATTCCTTTAACCTGTAAAATCTTCAACATACCATGTGATGATATTGGAAAAGCAAGACAGCACATGGAAGTTGAACTTCCTTACCGGTATATTACCTATGGAATGGTGGGTTTCTCCATCACATTTTTGGTTCCCTACATATTTTTCTTTATTGGTATCTCTTGATAGGGACATAATATTTGTGATAAGAAAGAGGTTATCAGTTATTGATACCTAAAAATATACTCTAGATAAAAGATCAGAGTTAGGCTTTTGTAAGAATTTAACTTAAATCATTATTTAAGTAAATTCTTAAGAGTCAGTGATTTTTATCATTGCACATCCAGATTTTGTCTTAGGTGTGCTGAGCTCTTTCTGTACTGAGAAAATGATAAGTATCTATTTAGAATGTTCATGTAATATTTGGTGAGTTCTGTGCTGTTATGGATTCAAGTTATATGTAGTATATATTAAGGTACATAATAGGCAATTATATATCTAATATGTTATATATAAAGTAATATACCTAAGTTTTTTTAAACTGAGGTGTATTATGAAATCAATAACAATATGCAAACAGTTGTGCCTGTGTATTTGAAATTAATACAAGTATGTTATTAACATATATATTTAACATTTATTTACTAGGGAGCCATTTCCTAATTGAACTGCATAATTAATATACCACAATTCATATGCTACCACATATTAATTTACTGCCTCTTTTTACACTGCCATCACCTTTCATGTTACCCATGATGTTGAACATGGGAGGCATTCTTAATGGACCTAATTTTCAGAAAAATTACTTTTTAGATTCCTTATTTTTTTTAAGTTCTCTACACTGCGTTGAATGTATTGTTTTTGCAACTGTTTTGTACATCACTTTAATAATTCAGGTACTGAATTTTATTGCTTGCTAATTGTGCCTTTCTGTTGCTGAATTAAGAAATGCCATGTATACTGTGATATAAAAGACTGATCCTATCTTAATTACTTATAATCAGGCAACTGTTTTAAAAATATATGTCAAACTAACAGGGATTGAACTAAACCACCCTTAATCCTTTAGTCCTTTATTTAGAAAGAAATGTGGAATGGGCTAAAATTTCTCACTAATTTATTGGAAAGCTAAGTGGATAAATATTTTCCATTTTTCTTAGATTTTTCTTTTATAGGAAGAAGATATTTTTTTTGCACATTGTTGTCTTGATTGTTTATACTGCAGGTAGCTATTTCCAGTGAACAGAACATAGTTGAAATTTATAGGTGGGACAGTGCAAATGCTTCATATGTAAAACCATTTTTCTAAATTTGGAAAGGATTGGATTTCCCAATCTTTTAAATTAATAGTTAACTTTTAATACTCACTTATCAACAACTTAAGATAAATTATAAAATCTAAAAATAATAAATATTAATTGTTTAGATCCTATTATTTTTCCAACTTTTTATTATTTTCACAGTGGAAAATTTGGGTATAGTATGTAACTATTTTTTTTGTCTGTGCATTATATTTTCAAGTGTGATTGTAAGTAGATTAATATAATTTTATTTGTAGTAAGATATTCATAAAGAAGAGAATGAACTTTCCATATAAATGAACATCAGGTATGGGATTACTGATTTTAGTGTAATATCTATATGATTATCCAGAAATATCAATCCAGATAACTTTGAGCTCATATTTTTATAATTCTGATTGAGAATTTAGGAACATGGTAACTTTTACCAAAACAGAACTTGATAATTTTAAATAAAGCAACTAAATGTGGGCTCTTTATTAAAAAGAAACCAAGGAACTTTAGAACTTAACAGTGTGTTGGAAAATGTGAAAAGAGCTTTTCTTTCAAAATGTATAGTTAATGAATTAATTTTGGGGTCTATGCTATCCTATTAATTTATAGGTCCAACTTAAAAAGTATTTGAAAATATTCCATTTCTTTGAGTTTAATTATTTTCGGTCCTTTGACAGTTCTATGCTAAATGTATTTTAAAATAAAAATCAAAGTCAATCTTGTAAAAAAAAGAAAAGAGGTATCAACTTTCTGGGAAAAATGGTAATATCAGGTTCAATTATTTTCATAGAAATATTTACTTAATAAAATGGTATGTGTCTTTCTAGGCAAGTGAGTAGGAATACCTAATTTTACAATTACTCTTTTAGTTATTTGTACACTCACTCATGAATACATGCTATTTATCAGGCAATGTATAAAGCATGAGGATATGAGGGAACACACCTCCCCAGGGAAGAATGTGACGTACACCTCAGATCTGGAGCACTCGGTGTTTGGGATAAATACAGATGACTATGAATGCATTTTGTTGGTAGAAGGCGACATGTTCTCCTGATGAATTAGGTAGTTGATCAGGAGAAACCAGTGTAGCAGAAAAGAAGAACAACAGAATAAAACAAAAACACTGAAAGGTAAGTTGTCCTCAAAGCCTAGTGAAGGGAAAGTATCAAGCAAGAGGAAGTGAGCAGCTAAAAATGTCAAATGCTGACTTCTTAAAAAAATAGAGACTAAAAATCGGCACTTAAAAGATGCACATTAAAAAATAGAGAACAGCAAAATAATCATGACATAAATGTACTGGTCCTAGCACATTGTTGGGATTGGGGTACCAAAGGGAGTAAGATAGACTGGAGTGAGTGGTTAGAAGTTAGGCTAGATGACATATAAAAGCTAATTGTTAAAGAAATTTCAGGAATTTTGTGAGCTGTTGAAAAATGATGGGTAACTGAAAACCCACCATAACTTGATAATTTGTAATATGGAAATCAGTAAATTCTGTAAGTCTTGACTTTTTTTTCTTTTCCCAGAGTCACTGCATACATAGTATACATTGAAAATTAAAATGTGTAGGTTATAACTTGAGAATGAGTGCTAAAGTAAGTTACGAGCAAAACTAAGAAAAGAAAATAATTTTGTAATGCAAAATTCAAGGCATTTGACATACAATGTACATATTGTTCTTTATATGTATATAGGAATTATGAAAAATTAATGTGTAGTGTTATGGTTTGGGCATGTGGTATCCCCAAAGAGGTCCTGTTAATGCTGAGATAGTCAGAGGTAAGATGTAAGATCATAAGAGCTGTAACCTAGTCCATTCTGGTTTGAGTGACTGTGTGCCAACTATAAGCAGGTGGGACATGACTGGGTGCGATGAGTCATAGGGGTGTGCCCTGGAAGGCTGCATTTTCCCTAGAGGCCCTGGCCCAGTCTCTCTATATCTGCCTCCTGGCCCTGCCATGAACTGAGCAGCTCTCTTCTGCTGGACCATTTCCCCAGGATGTGCTGCCTCACCTTGGGAAGGGCAATGGAGTTGATGATCTCTGGATTGAGACTTTTGTAACTCTGAGCCCCATATAAAACTTTTCTCCTTTAAGTTGCTTTTGTCAAGTGTTTTGGTCACAATGAAGCAAAATCTAAACTAACTCATAATATTTGAAACTATAACCAGGAATCAGAAGCTAAAAAAAAACTAGAAATGATGAGGTGAGTTAAGCAGTTGTTGGATCACACCAGCATTAGTGTGTGATGGATGTAGGTAATATTTGATTGAAAGTTGAAGGTGCCAGCATTTAAAAAAAAATGATCTAAAAGAGGCAATGGGAACAAGTGTCTATGTGCTTATCTCTTTAGGGTCTGTGGTATGAGAAACGTGGGAGAAAAAAACAGGCTATCACTTGAGAAGTCGAAAAGGAAAGCCAAGTTTGCAGCAGTAAGCCAGCCTTTTATTAACTAAAGAATAATAATAGAAAGTTTAGAGGAATAGATCAGGATACAGGAGCTTGTTCTGATGATGTCTTGTAAATATGAAGTCCCTTGATTGAGTTTTGAGATGTATTTATTTAATAGTGAAGGACATGGCATTTGACCTAGAAGATTGAAGGTTCTGGTGTTGACTGATATTGAGAGGAATAATGGACTTAATGAGATTAGTTATGTGGAATTCAAGAGAGGGAGAGCTTATAGGTTGTTTTGTATGTCAAGGAGAGGCAGGCTTTTGTTTTTTCCCGTTCATTCTTAATGGTGTGGCTATAAAATTCAGGAGGAATGGTCTTTGGCCAAGTGTGCCCATCCGCTGACTTTTGGGATATGAGACTTCAGGTGATCAAGAAGTGTTACATATATGGTGTTATGAGGTAAGGCCCATCCTTCACCAATGAGAATGAGGGAAGAAGGTCTGAGGGAGGTGTGGTCGTTAGTCCCTGTGCCCAAATCTGTGACTTGGCCTCTGAGGCTAAAAGGAAGTATGAAAATTTTCTTTCTAAACAGTCATTAATAATATCAAAGCATTAACCAAGCTCTTTCAAACTGAATATTCTTGAAATAGGGAAATGACAATGTGTGTTTAAACTTGGGGAATGTTTAATTTTATTCATCGTCAGTATAACAATTGAATTGTCCAGGTAAAGATGAAATATAACCATTGATTTTGGGAATGGCCAGAGTGAATCATGCAAACTGCCCATGTACCATGAATGGAAAACATTTTCTAGTAAAGCCACAGTTTAGTGCCTCTGACTTTTTTTTTTTTTTCTATGCAAGTTAGAGAAAGTCTATATTGACCAGGGATTAGGGTTTGCTTACTTTCTCCATCAGGTTTTCAACACTCTTAAGACAAAAAGTAAGAGGTAGAAAGACAATTTGCTTAAGGAGCCTAGGACTATTTTAGAAAGAAAGGGATCTGATACACCATGTACTTTTTAATTTTTAAGTCATGAAGACAAGACGACATGGCTGAAGTTTGTCCTGTTCTAAGTCTCATTTCAGGAAAAAGAAAAATAAATGACCCTGGTGTGTGGAAAACCTGGTTTGGTTGAATAAAAATGCCATGAAGATTCTTAGTAAGTGCTGATGTCATCAGTTTACAGCAAAACCACGTGATGCTCCTCAGGGCTCAGACCTCACTGCACTGTGTGATGCTGGGTACTCTAACATAGCTTTACCTTTGTGCTGTGGCAGACAGCACTAGGCAACATGATTGCTGAGTGGATGTGCATCCCTAAAATTGTCACAGAGCAAAACAGATAAAAATCATGGGACCCATCACACTTTTGGGGAAATAATTATCTAGAAAGTCAAATGTCAGCACTTCCAGTTACTTTGATGTCAGTGTTTAGGAGACTAAAATCTTGCATAATTTAAGAGTGGTTTTTAGATGCAGGCAGAAGGTAGTTTTTGACTCCCGTGATTACCTGCAAACAAATTATTCCAAAAGATGTTACTGTTTTATGTTGACTAGGCCCAATAGTTATGGCTCTCATGATTCTCACTTAAACTCTGCTGCTGGTGAGAATTTAGTACTGTTATGAAGAACTGCCTCTAAGGTATTGAAAGAGAAAAGCACATGCCAAGTTAGAATTTGTCTTTTCAAGTAATCCATTCACAACTGAATTTCTAATTTAATCAACAAATAAATGAAATCTATGTTTAGAAAAAACAGAAATAAGGACTGTATTACATTATAACCTATAAGGTGGCACTGTAACTTGAAAACAATTAATAGATTATAAGAGTTAACCCTAGCATGTAACTGAGATATTTTTATTAGAAAATTCATAAATATATTGCTTTGAGTTTTCTGCTATTTTAATTTTAAGTGGACGATCAAAGCTTATGATAAAGTAATGAGATTTACATCTATCAGAGTAAGTGAAGTACCTTAAGACAAAAAAATCATAAAATTAATGCAAAGAAGTCATTATTACTCATCTCACCAAAGAATCTACAGAGATGGCAAATAACTATATGTAAAGGTACTTGTGTTGTTCAACTTTCCATTGCTTTGAAAAAATATTTGAGATAAACAACTTATAAGGAGGAAAGATTTATTTTGATCCACGATTTTAGTTATTTCAGTCCATGTTCACTTGTCCCTCCCCTTGCTTTTGAGCCTCTAGAGAGGCAGTAGTACACCATGGCAGAAGCCAGCCTGTGCTTTCTGTGTTGAAGAAAACCTTATCTCCTACTGTGGCTAGGAAGCAAAGAAAGGTCACGGACAATAGGTCTCACTTCGTGAAGATTCTACCACCTCCCTAAGTCCTACAGGCTGGCTAGCAATCTTTTAACATATGAGTCTTTGGTGAAAACTTCAAATGCAAAACATAGCAATGCTCAAGATCCTATAACATTAGGGAACTGCAAATTAACAATGAGAAACTATCATTCATTTTTAAGATCAGCTCAAGTTCTAAACACTGATATTATCAAATGTTGGGCAGGAGGTGAAACAAGAGAAATTCTCATTAATTTCAATAGTTGCACAAAATCCTCAAGCTTCTCAATCAATTCCTGAAGATGTGCTAATGCACAATGATCAATCAGGTTGAACTCCTGAACAAAAAATAAAATCCTTACAGAAGTGTTGAGTTATGTTTCCTCTAGCTGTTCACATTAATAAAGCTTATTTTGTAACCTAGAATGAGAAAGGGCCACTTAGAGAATGTACAGGATGGATACAGAAAACCAAACAAAATATTAATTTATTCTTGAACTGTAGAAATAGACTTGCCTGCAAGAATGACTTTTAAAAAGAAGACAGGATAATAAAAAGAAAGGTATAATATTATCCATCTGATTAAAATGCTATTATTTCAATGAAAAATGCAAGGTATAAGAAGTATACAGGTTTACTGTTTTAGGCACACAGAAGTGCACACCCTTATTTTAGGTATGATTTTTAGGTACCGTTTTGATTAGTATTCAAAGTTGTCTTGTTAGAAAGCAAAATAAACCTTATTGACTGCAATACTTATTGTTTATCTTGTATAATATCAATAATTTTATCCTTATCAATTAGTACACTAATGACTTCTTTCTAAATTATTGTCCATCATACTACATAGTATAGAAAATAATATAACAAAAATGTCTGTGTTGCTTTACATTAAACTTTATTTTGGATTATGTATTAAATTATGAATAATGCATTTGTGCTATAATTGTCTCATCATAAATTATAAAATTTTCTATTAATCACAGTATGTGAAAACTATTTCCTACAAAAAAACTATAATTAACAGTATAGGCTGCATCCAAAATATGTAATAATATATGTATGCAGCAATATAATACTTTGATCATTTAAATAACTGTTAATTTTTGAGCTCTTGTGATTATGTTCAACATTTCATTTGATTTAAAATGTGTATTTACTTGTAACATATGACTATTTTCTATGAATGAAAAAAATCTCAAAACACATAAAATAGTAAAACACTATGACTTCTTTGTAGACTAAAAGCAAATTTTTTGATTAATTATTCCATTAAGTAAAACAGCAAAGTGAAGAATTGATGAAGAATACCATATTACTTTCCTAAATTTTATATTGGAATGAAAACATCAGTTTATATAAATTTTGATTTTAATAACATATTTTCCAATGTGCAGAATACATTTAAGATTGCTGTGTTATACAGTAAAGTTTAAATGATATAAATTTTAATTTACATACTCTGTGTCGCTACACATTTAAAACTTGGATTAAAAATATTTTGCCATCTGGACAAGAAAATCCACTGATTAATTGATTCAAGCATTTAGACTGCATGCATCTTGTATTCTTTCTTGTGTGTCTGTGTGTGTGTTTCTACACACACACAGAGAAATTACTTTCTTTAGATTACGAATAGATTATCATCTATAGTGAGATGATACTTAAAATTTAACACTGGAAGAGTAAGAACAAGAAATTAAAGGATACTTGATAAATTCAGTGCAATTCTTTAAAATTAAGTGAATTAAAAAATAAGCATTGGTAGCACATTCAGAGACACATGAAAAGCAGCTATACAATCTATAGGAAAAACAGGGATTGAGGAACACTCAAAGTATGAAATTTAAAAAATGGAAAAAGTTAAATGAAAAAGTAATTACAAGATATGAAACAAAGTGTTTCCATGCAAAATTGTTACAGGATTATTTGTGGATATACTTGACCAGAGTGAAAGAGAGTCACATTTGCTGGTTTGCTTCCATTTGCCAAACATGGTAAATACTTAAGACATTTCTGGGGGACTGGATATCTATGGTCCACAATCTCTGGGGATGTGAACTGTAAACTACTGAAATTGTGATTAGGCCTATTTTCCAATTTATTTTGAGTGACCTATTGAATGAGTCAATGACTATATTTAGAAAGCCTTGCAAAGTCTATGTGGTTTAAATAAGCAAAGTGAAGCTATGAGTTTAATAAAGTGATTAAAAAATGAATGGAATGGTAGAAGAAAGGTGCATATTATTCTGGAAAAATAGATACAAAGAAACTGGTTTTACTTTAAAAATCCCAGCATGGTCACTTAAGAGAGGAGGAGAATTCCTCTCTGCTTCATGTCTACATCAAGTATATCTTTATAATTTTATGAGAAGCATAATTTCTTCTTTTAATATTCAGGGAATATTATCTAAACAATAAATCAAATGGATACAGCTTTCATTACCTAAATATGCACAATCCAATCTGAATATAAAATGCCATCAATTGGCAAATTACACATGAAATACAAAGGGAATGCAATTATACATATGTGAAAAAGTTGTCAGTTATATCAATGTAACAAATTAAAAACACTGTACATGAAAAAATAAAAAAATCTTAAAACCAATTATCTTTAGTAAACCAAAGGCAAGACTGATATGGAATGCTTTGATTCAAGAAAGAGCAAGACACCTGCTATAAATTTAGAGCAATAACTTTCATTTTTAAAGTTAGAATAAAGTAGAATTAGGTAACAAAAACTTGTTTCAAAGAGAGAAACAAGTACAGGCCTTGATATATTTACTGGGTGAGAAAAGTAGGAAATGGTTCAACTTAAATCCTGCTGGTCCAAGGTCAGCTAATTCCTTTCCTATTGCAGCAGTTAAGTTCCTAGACACCCTTAACCACCTCTCTCCTTTACTCTCTTCATTACTTGAAGGTATGTCAGAAGTCCCCTATGAGGTTCAAACTGTATATATTAGGTAGCAAATTTCCCTTCTGTTCCTGTTAAAACAGTTTAAGAAGAGATATTCTGAGGCAATTCACAAAGCAAACATAAGCAGCCTTTTACCTAATCATTAACACACACACACACACTGTTCAGGCTTTTTGCACCAAGTTATGACTAAGTGTAGCCAAGACTTACAGTTTTCAACAGTACCAAAAAACCCAAAATCTGCCTTATCACCCTCACCCTTCCTAGTGGTAACAAGAAAATCTGATCAAACCTAACCTATAAAATTATACAAGGGGAGACTAAAGACTGATCCAATCCATTTAATTTCAAATGCCACTCTAGACTGATAAATCTAGTACCTATAAGGGCATTTAAAAAAATAATTTTTAGTTGTAGATGGACACAATATGTTTATTTTTATGTGATGCTGAAGCTCGAACCCGGTAACTTGCACATGTGACACAAGCACTCTATCACTGAGCTATAGCTCAGGCCCATAGGGGCATTTTAATTATTATTAGTTTGAAAAAGCATTTTCAAACCAGTGTAACTTTTTAGCTGATGTGTCTTTTTTGGTATTAAAAGTGCTGACTATGCTGTCTTACGGCACACTGAACTCAAGATGTGATGGTATGTCCTGATGCACACATTTCTAGTAGTATTGTTCCCTAAAATTTTGTCTAGCATAGTAAACCCCTTTGATATATTAAAATATCCTAATGAAATCAACATGACATAAACCTTGTGTGACTTCACTCCACCATGGTAGTTTTAGTGAAATCTCAGTGGCTGAACAAGTTACAAAATTATCAACCAAGTTTTTTCTTTTTTTTTTTCCTAAGAATGGGCCTTTAGATTATACTTATGTGAAATTCAAGGAAAAGAATTAGAAATAATATCATTAAAATAGACGTGGCTTATATATAAGCATCTCTGCTTATATTATACATTCAGAAGCTTTTCAAAAATTTCAGGTGTCAATGGTTATGGTAAAACTAGTTCTGTAGTCCATTTATAAGTATCTTATTACAGGACAGTTACATGACCCTAAATCGAGTGTGGTTTCAATTCAAGACAGTATTAAAGTGCCTACCTATATAAAAACCTTAATATTCCAAATTTTAAATTAAGCTAACTACAATTACATGTTAGGGTTAATAAAATCTAGATTCTGTCTACATAGATTTAATCTAATTACTCATACATCATTCTGTCTCAATAACCACATTTTAAAAACTTACTTTTTATTAAGTAGGGTCCACTACGATAAACAATTGAATTTTATTGCTTTATTCATATGGTGCTTTTTGCAAGGCACTGTGGTATTAACTAGAAACCCCGGAATGACTCGTGAAAAAAACCTGGGACTGACACATGAAGGATGATATGAAGTCATTTTGAGGCAGGATGCTTCAGTAAATTGTTTTTAACCAGGAGAACATCAGGAATGAGTTCAAGTTAAAATTCACATAATGGAAACATCTTAAGGTAAGTGACTTCACATGCCCTTCCTGACACTCTGAATAATCTGGAAAATTGAAGAGCCACGGACAGAAAAATAAATGAAAAGAGCCAATAACCAGGGTCTTACTGTCGTCTTCCCTTCAGGCACATTTTGCGAGGTCTTGGGACCACCCGCGCTGCAGGACATCCTGTTCTTGCCGTGCTTCTTGGCCAGCTGGATCCTCTGCTTGCCAACCATCTTCGTGGCGTCCCTGGGTCTCCCTTGCTGGCCTCCTGGGCACGGTAAGGCTGGGCTCCTGGCTGGGCTCCCGGTGCCCTCGCTGCCGTTATGAGGAGGCGCTCGCGACAGGCGCCCACTGTGGCCGTTGGGCGCGGGCGCAGGCTGGCAGGCGGGGCCATCAGGGCACGTGGAGCACCGAGCGGGTGGCCAGGACATTCTGAGCTGCTGCTCTGGCCACTGCCGGAGCCAAGAGAGAAAGAGGAAAGAAATCCAACGACAGGACGGTGCAGCCCACCGCCTCCCTGAAGCACAGTTTCTTGTGTAAAATGCAGTATCGGTTTATGTACAGTGTTGATCCGGATGAACCTCCGTCCTTGAATTAGCAAGGCAACGATCATGGCCTATACCAACTATCCTTTTTCAAAAATCATAAGGATATTTATTAGAGAGAATGCTATGACGAGAAGCAGCTAGATGTGATTGCTGTACAGGAGAAGTAACACCGTTTTGTATGGGGGCTCTAGGTTGAGTCTTGCCTGGTCCCAGGGCTGAGTAGATTCGGCACTGTAGAAAGTGGGCCTAGCCTGAGACCAGCCTTGGATGGTAGGAAGTCCACTGAAAATTAGGAATGATTTCTCCAGTCACCAAAGCGGGCCCCGCTTTTCTTGTGGTGCGACACACCCATTC
The DNA here is from genome assembly GCF_902686445.1 of Sciurus carolinensis. Lineage (NCBI taxonomy): Eukaryota > Metazoa > Chordata > Mammalia > Rodentia > Sciuridae > Sciurus > Sciurus carolinensis. The sequence goes on along the minus strand of NC_062220.1, from coordinate 113,610,591 downwards.
AGATGGGCATGTATCCTGAAGGCAGGGTCAGTGAGAAGAAGCCGCCAGTTGGTGCTGGATTTTGCTGATTTTGAAATGATTCTGTGTTCTGGATGATTCATTTCCAAAGTCACTGACCATAACCTTATTCTATTATTTAGATTATTGATTAAAGTTCATCGTTAAAGGCACCATAGCAACTTACTGGTAGAATTTCTGTCAGGACCACTGTAGTACAAATTCGCATGTGCCATTAGAATTCCCTTTACTAGCACAAGGAGTAGTTTCACGTTTTATCATCATATTTGTACTTTTCTTATGTGCCATTTTAAGGCAAGATTAATTTAATTTTTGGTCTCCAAAAATTTGAGATATATTGTGTTAAGGTATAGAAATGTAAGAATGAATGAGACTATGTCTCTTTCTTTAAGAGATATGTTCCAGTGAGAGACACTGACATCTCCTAAGAAATTAGAGCCTGAAAGATCAACTGTAACTCTTGCCAATAATTTCTATGAAATAAAGAAGAAAATTATCCCCCTGAAAAGAATGGAGTACCCCTCACTCTTTCCACTAAAAATTCTTTGTCAAGTGGGAAATCTATATCTACTATATTTTCCCCTAACAAAATATGCAAGCAACTTTCTCTAGGAAAAATGTTGTTTCAGATACTTGGGTTCCAAAAAAGTACATCTCCATCACGTTTTGTGTATTCACAAATATGGTGCTTCTGCCAGACATCAAACTGGTTTAATTAAATAATCTCCTGCTGATATTGACAGTAAGGAAATTTTCCACTGAATTACAGGTGAATAAAAACAAACAACAGACCAAGACTAAATGGAACAAAATCTTTCTGTCCAGTGTTTTCTGTAAAAATGTGTCATACTTCTCCTGAGACTGTTCTTGGGATCTTGTTTTAAAATGTCTACATTAATTGCAAATATTGCAGGAGTAAGGGTAGCAATTTATTCCAAAATTATGCAACCTACAATAGAGATGATTTGAAATCTATAGTTTTACTGCCTATAAAAAGTGACATTTATTATGTAGGAATGAGAAAACAAGTCAATAATCAGTTGAGTCACTTATCTTTATCAAATTCCTATTCTTCACATAGTACCTGCCAATAAAGATGAGACTTTTTACCATTGGGTGGAAACAAGTTGTGTCATAAAATATGAAAAATTTCTGTATGGAAACTTGACTCCCCCTGGCTTTCACATACAGATTTCATCTATGACTTCCTGCCAGCAGAATGTGTATTTACTTCATAAATAAGGATTTTGTTGTTGTTTATTTATTCCATAATTTTTTTCTCATTAAGTACAGCACCCCATTCTTAACAGGCCAATTGCTTAAAAGCTGGTATTCAAAAGCAGGATATATACAAAAAATAAAAGACAGATTTGGCTTTTCTGACCTTAAAGAAGCAAAACTCAACTAAATGTCTGAAAGTTGTTCTTGATTTTATCAGGTTTCATCATCTAAGAATGACAAATCATAAAAATAAAATAAAATGCTTGTTTCCCTTACAAATTAAAGTTTTCTTCAAATGACTTCAAAGTACTTGCTCCTTGCCTCATGAAATGTACATTTTGAACCATGGAATAGAGAAATCATTTTTTCTTCCCAGCAGAGAAAGTCATTTTACTTTGCTACAAATGGTTAGACTATGACAAATATCTTTCTACTTTGCTTTATGGTAAAGATTTTTAAATTAAATGCTTAGTTAAAGGTCTTAAATTACATTGTTGAATAGTTTTTGAAATTTATGCGGTCATCCATATTGACTTTATAGTTTAAATTTTAAATATATTTAAAATTATGCTCTAATGTAGCTAATAATTAATTCCACAATGGATAAAGTCATCTGTTTCTACAGATGGCTTATCTAGTCATGTGTTTTGGTATCTCCTCATTACCATCAAGAAGCCATATATTTAATGTTTGAAAATTAGAAAAATCTTCCCATTTCACTAATGTCAGGCACTGTCATTGATCTATAGCATGACTGACCTGTGACAGACAGAACATATGTGCATAGTCATCACAAACCCTAACCCTAACCATAGAATTGTTTGTAAGTGGCTTATAGGTCTTGAGAAATAAATATCCATGTAATAAAGGAAACTTAATCTTCAGTCATTACCTTTATAACAACTATGATAGAATCTCAGCTCTTTCACATCTTTTATCCACAAGTCAACAAGTCTGTTTTTTTTTAGTAATAATGATCCTAAATTTTAAATTTGATTTTTCAGTTTTTTTTTTTTTTTTTTTTTTTTTTTTTGTGGTACTGGGGATCGAACTCAGGGCCTTGTGCTTGCGAGGCAAGCACTGTACCAGCTGAGCTATCTCCCCAGCCCTGATTTTTAAGTTTTAAAAAGTATATATCTATATCTATATTTATATTGCAAAGTTTGTTCCAAATGAAAGGAATTGGTAGTATAAGAAAAATGCACTGCAGAATATTTTTGTTAACCAAATCTTGTTATTTTTCTCCTCCCTTTCTACATTTCAAAATATAAACATTAAGGAAATCTTTGGAAATTTAAAAGTTCCACCTTAAAAAGGCAATATCATAGGGGCTGAGGCTGAAGCTCTGTGGTAGAGCATTTACCTAACACACATGAGATACTGGGTTCAGTCGTCAGCACCACATAAAAATAAATAAATGAAATAAGTTATTGTGTCCATCTACGACTACAATTTTTTTAAAGAAAGATAATATAGACCTTGGGAGAGTAAGATCAAGCATAACATGTATGAGATGTGCTTTCCAAAGATCTGCCTGCATACTGATTTCTTTGAAAAATAGGGTCCAATCAAATGCTATGTTATGCAATTTATAATTATGCAACAAATTATGATTCCTTCAGTTCTTTTTTGTGTGTTCTGTTTTCCTTTGAGGTACTTTTTATTTTATTCTTGGAACCTGTTACTTTGTTTGATGTACTTTTTCAAGAAAAGAATAAATATCTAGATGTAGGATAGTTCATATTGAAGCCAGAATTGGGGACAGGCAGTTAGTGTAGAAATAGGAAATCGGGTCAGATCAAGAAAATAGAGGCCATCAAGTCATCTGCCTCTGGAAGTTGGAGACTGCAATGGGAGAATGGAATGTCAAGGACCTGCAGAACCCATTGATAACCAGATTTACCTGCCCTTGTCAGAGACTACAGGCAAGAAGGTGCTAATCAATGCCCCCTGGGCCCTTGCCTGTCTGAGACACCTTGACCCTCCCTCTGCCCCATCCGCTTTTCGCTTTTTACATTTCAAAACCAGGCCTAATCCCGCAGGCAGGAAGGGAAGAGATAAGGGGAAAGAATGGGAGAATGAAACCCATAAAAAGAACGAGATTTGCTCATCCCACGGATTCCGCCTTTGGGTCCCCTTCTTCCACCCGGGAGAAGTCTGCTTTTCCTTTTCTTTAATAAAGCTGCATTTTCCACTCTACATTTGCCTCGGCGTGCTTCTCCGGCGTTATACTTCAACACCTGAGGAAGCAGGACTCGTCACCGGGTAAAAAGCGGTATCAATATCATTAATAATTCAGCTTATTACTCATTTGTTATATTGGACACCAATTTCACAAAGAAGATTTATTTGTTAATATGATGAGTAAATTTCCTAGAGTATTTGTGCAAAATGATGGGATAGTTGAATCACAATTGGTACAAGTGGTCAAATAGCAGTGACTTACTAGGAGGTCAAAGCGGCCACCTCCAGGTTTAAAGTTGTTGATGAGCTTAGAATATTAAAAAAAAATGATTGCCCTGAATTTGATGGCTTCAATTATTTCACATCTTGGGCATTTTCTGCAAAAAGGAAAAATATGTATAAATTCATAACAAGCATTTTATCTTTATTTGAAACACACATTGCTCAATGTTAATTTTAATAATCATGTCTAAAGTTTAAAGATTACTTTTGATGTAAGAAGCCTTTCATATAATGAAAGGGTGACTAAATGGAAAGATTTGGGATGATTCTCTGGTTCAACAATTTAAATATTATAAAACCATCATAGATAGCTGTAATATTTAAATTCACTTATTATAACACTACTGCCAAAAATAAATAAAAGTGTCATTAACTCAGATATAACAATTGAGATAGAGAACTATGATTAATCATGCCATTGTTCATGGCTTTCACACAATTTACTAATATTCATTTATTTTACTATGTGACTCTCTAATAAGCTATAATATAGGGTGACATTTATATTTGTTCTTGATGTAACATAGAGCATCATTTTCTGAAATTAAATGCTTTCTTAAAATCATTGTTCTACTGTTTACATTTTCTTCTGTTTATTGTGTTCTAGCATCCATATTTAACTGTCATTCATTTCATACTTATCAGCTATGTGTTTAAAGTTCACTCTCAGTTATACTGGAATTAGTGAGGATGTGAATAACAGTCCTGTTAACTGATGTTCTTTGCCTTTTCTCCTTACCCAGTATTGGCTGCCTCTGACATGTCTGTTCCACACAGAAAATTGTGATCAAAGCTAAAGCTGAACTTACCTAGCAGTTGACTATTTGGGAGACTATATGCATATTAAATAGACTAGTGCTATATTTTACAAATCATGTTCTACTAGCACAGAAGGATCCAATTAACTGAACAGACTGCTACCTTTGTGTTAAGCTTTTTTAATATATCAAGTTTGGTATTTACAATAATTAAAAATTCTAATGGTAGAATTACCATCACATATGTATATAATAATTTAGATTATAAAAATAGTCCTCTACAGTTACCTCAATAGGATATTCAAGAAATGTTTTCAAATAAGTATTCTGTAAATTAGCCTTGTTATTACTGACTACACAAATTAATTGTCATTTTCCTTTGGGAGGTGCTAAGGAAGGATTACAAACAGGAATGCGGACTCTTAGCAAAACAAAAACCAAACAAGAAGTGCAGGGGTGTGTCCAAGGACTGAGGGGAGTAGTGAGAGGAAGGAAAGAGTCCTATTTTTCCCCCTTCTTCCGAGTTCTTTAAAAAACCAACACAAGAAAGCACACGCACACACAACCATTTGTTTTTTCCCAGGTAGAAACATAAATAGGGCAGAATCGAACACTCTGTTCTTTCTTCCAAAGGCAAACAACAACAACAAAAAGAAGTAAAAGAGAAGACAGGCTGGAGGCTATGCCCCAAGGAGCCAGCCCCCTTTGGCTGCGGTGTGTAGGAAGGGGCTGCAGTGTACCAAAGGGCGACAGTGTACGAAAGGGCGATCATCGAAGCGCGCGGATATGGCAACACAGGGCGGCTGCGCCCCTGGGACATAAGCAGCGAGGGGATGGGGGTGTCACGCACTCAGGAGCAGGGGTTCAGCTTGTGGAAGTCTAGGGCGCCCTCCCCGAGTTCTGGGCACCCTCGAGAATATTCCTGGCGACCACGTCCTCTCCAAATCATGGGCACCCTCGGAGAGGGGTTCGCCACTGCCGCACCTTTTCCGAGTCTCGGGCGCCCACGGCCGCCCCTCCCCCCACGATCCCACCCCTGGAGGAGGGAGCCGCTCATGCGTCCCCATGATCCTGCTCAGTACGCGGGCACCTGGAGCTGGGCAGCAGCGGGCAGCCGCGGGTGACGTGGCTGAGGACTTTTCTGCTTGAGCTTCGCCACCTGCTCGCGCAGGATTGCGGGTTTGAGGGGACACCAACTCGGTATTCTGGCTCTTGAATTTCTTCACTTTCTCCTCCAGGCGCCAGATGCGCTCCAGCACTTGGAGGCGAGGATTGGGTTGCCGCCATCCCTAGCTCTACACTTTGATACGTTGCCTACCCATGTGGATGGGCTCTTCCAGAATCTTGGTACGCACGTCGGGCACCGTCTGTGGTTCTTCCTTCAGCGTAGCCAGGCGCGGGTGTTGCGGGGCAGCGGCGGCGGTGGAAAGGGAAAGGGCTAGGAGGCTAAAGCAACTTTTGCAGCACCCCCAGCATCGCTGGCACCAGCCGCATAGCTGCTTCGGTTCGTGTAGACCTGCGCCAAGGCCAGCTCGCCTGGGGTGCGGCGCCCGCTGCTATGCCAAGAGTCCCCCTGCGGCTGCCGAACCCGCCCCACACTGGTTCTGCTTGTACAAGTCCTCCAGGACTTTGACAAAGCCCTCGGGGAACTCCTGCTCCTTGCTGGCCGCCACCTTGGTGTAGAGGAACTGTGTGCTTATAGGCGTGGTGATGACCAGCCCGATGGACTGGACGATACGCTTGTGCCCAGGAGAGGAGAGCTTGAGTAGCCCCAGGTCGGGCAGCGAGAGCAGGCCGTTGTGGGGTGCCGCGCTTGGGGTGCCTGCCCTCTGTGCACAAGAGGGACTGAGATTGGCGCCGCCGCCACCTGCTTGACCAGTGCATACTTGTTTCCATCCTCTGCCTCCCCCACCAACAGGGGACCCTGCACCTGTGCTAGCCAAGTCCGCGGCGCCCCTCCTCCCCTGGCGGCGGCTCCTCTATTAGTCATTTTCTAATTGCAGAGTACAGAGGTGATGCTTAAACTCAGTCAAATTCAAGTCAAATTTAGAAGAAAGCAAAAATTTTAATGTCACTATTTCGTCACTATTTAGGGAGGTGCATGTGTTGATAGAAAGTGTGTAAGCTATTTCAGACAAAGGACTTTCCTGATCCTCCTGTGACTCAGTATAGATCCTTATGCAAACACCAAATTTCATTGGCAATTGGTGCTGCCTGTTTTGTAACCTTCATTGATAACTCCAGGGACATAATCATTGAATCACAACAATGGCAATGTCATTATTTTATAATTTACTAAGTGGAATGAATTGGTAAAGCCCTGAAGTAGTAAATATTTAACATGTATTTTGTTTCTTGTAGGAAATAGATTTCAAATATTTTCATTAATTGAAAGTGTTTTAATTCATTGAGGCAACTATAGCACATATGCATTATTCAAAATTGTAATAAATAATCTGAATTAAAACTTAATATAAAACCTCATAGAAGTTGTTATATTATTTTCTATATTATGTAGTATGATGGATATAATACAACATACAATAATTTAGAAAGAACTAAATAACTGACAAATAAAAGTAGTAGTAATATTAAAAAATAAAGAATAATAAAAATTGTAGCCAATATAAGCACTATTTTGCTCTCTATCAAGAAATGTCTAGATAGTAATTAAAAGGATACCTAAAAATTATACCTCAAAAGGTGTACACTTGAGTGTGCCTAAAATAGTGAATCTACTTCTTATAGCATGCATTTTTCATAGAAATAATATTTTAATCAGAGATAATATTGTCTTGTTTTTCCTGACTTCCAGAAAAGTTTAATCTTGTTTTTCAGAAGTAGTATCCTTTCCTGAAAGTCTACCTCCTTCACTTCAAGAATAAATTAATATTTTGTTTGGTTTTCTGTATCTACCCAGTAAGTTCTCTAAGTGGCCCTTTCTCATTCTATGCTACAAAATAAGCTTTATTAATGTGAACAGCTAGAGGAAGCATGACTCAATGCTTCTTTAACAATTTTATTTTTCATTGAGTTCAATCTGATTGGTCAACAAGCATTAGCACCTCTTCAGGAATTAATTGAAAGGTTTGAAGCTTAGATCCAAAGACAGTTGAACATTTCTACTAGAACACAGTTGCCTTTTGTTTCATTTATGTCCAGAGCTATCTCATTGCTGTTATACCAGTGACATGAACTCTGAAAAACTTTCTAAAAAGAGACCACATGTCTGTGTCTATTGGTAGAATTGTCACATGGTAGGTAAACTTGATGTCTCAGAGTGAGAAATTAGGAACACAGGCAACTCTGAGGTACAATGTGAGCTCACCCTGCTGTGGTCATGGAATTACCCTTGACTGTGATATGTCGTGACTGATCTATCATTTATTGGTTTAGTTATTTTTTCCTTTGCAGAAGAAAATGATTGGGGTTAACAAAAGTAATCTAAAAATTACTATAAATAATTAAAAGGTTTCCACAACAAATTTCTTAACATAATCACAGATATTATTCCACTAACATTTTCAGAAATATACTTGTAAATTTTTAATTGTTAGAACTGCTGTTATCACTTTGAGAAACCTTTATCTGTAAGTAGGTTTACTTGCCAGTGTTTATTTTGATTAAAAATATGTGTATATTTTTACAAAGAATATTGCTTTTATTCAGATTATCATGACATTTGGGATGGCAGCAATCAGTTATTGCTAAAATGCCTTAATTTTTTTGTTTGCATTTTTAATATATAACTCTTTAGAAGATTTTTATGAAGATCCATGTGTAAGTACCAGAAATAAGTTTTATAAGTCTAATGGTTTTGTAGTTATTCTTTCATGTTAAATCTTTATTGATTTTTAAAATATTTAATTTTGGTAGTTTTCATAATATGAATCTCATAATATAAATGTCATAATTTTCCAGAATTATGAAAAAACTCAATCTCATAGGTAAGATTTAACTTATGAGCTAGACACATAAATGCAATCCTTTGCAGTTTTTTAAATTCAGCGTAGAAGAAAAGAAAGTAGCATTTTTGTTTTGAATTGACATAAAAAGTTACTTCTACATTTGTTTTTATTGTATATTGAGTCTTGTCATGAGTACTGTGGAAATGTGTAAGTTTTATTTGGATTAATATTTATCCTCAAGAAAACCACATTAAAATTATGAGGGTAAAGAAAATACAAAATATACACACAAAACTTGAACAATACTGTACATAATAATGAAGCAAATATGTAATACTCATCAATATATTCCCAATTATTAATCAAATATTTACAAGTCCTAAGTATTCTAATATTAAAATAAAGAGCATAATTAAGAGAAAAATGTTTAATTAATGAAATCCTTATTTCAAAGATTTTCAAATCTCTGATGAGCTATTTCTGGAACCTACTGATTAGCTTTCACACATATCTACATGGTGAACTGAAGTTGTTTAGCTTGATTCAATCAAATCTGTAGTTTTCTGGATTTAATAAAAATTCCAGAAAAGGGAGATGTTTACTTTCAAATGGAAAATACCTTTTATCAATGTACATGAATTGGATCCTATGAAATGAAAAATAAAAACTTTATAGGTCATCCTTAATATATGCAGGATACACATGCTAAGGTCATGTTGTAGTTTACATTTCACCTTACACTGATTTCCTACTAGTACTTTTCCTATTTGTGGGCAAGTGTTTATATGAATTGCTTTTCTTAATTAAAATAAGTTCTCTAAACTACTTCCTCAATTGTTTAAAGTATAAAATTGTATTTTCTCATTCTAAATAAAAATTACTATTCAATATTTGAAGAAGTTCAAATTATGAATAACTAATTATGAATAACTAATGCTTCTTTTGTTAAAATTATATGAGAGTAATATGAAGGAAACCATATTACCATCCTGAAATACTTAAATTTATCATGTTATTTCTAAACATGCATCTGTATCTAGAGATACATGGACTATTATTTGGTTACTTTATTTTCTAAAGAAATTCTAGTAATTATTCAAAAGGAAAGACAATGGATAATTTTTCCCTTGTCTTTCCTGATAAGAAGGGAGAAATGATGATAAATTACAATACTACATGTGGGTATGCTTATTTATAAAGATATTAGCATTTGCAGTTTACTTAGATGACTAGCCCATCAAGCTTTATGTTGGCAGTCTGTATTTTTGAGAGAGAACAACCACAGACAAGAGTCTATGCTTTCTTTCTCCTCCTGCAGCTTGACAGGAAATCTCTACTTCTGTACTCCTTATTTTCAATTTTTCCTCTAGTATTAATTGGAGGTATAAGAAAAGTCAATTCTAACTTACATGTAATTTGCATTAACACGTTTCTTTTTATTTCCCTGAAGTAATGTGAATATGACCCTATATTTTTCAATAGTTGTATCTGAGCTTCTAGAAATTATTTTAAGGACTAAGTTGGTGCCTAATTGCAATGATTTTCATGATAATCACATTACATTTTTCCTTTACTTTCTGTTACATAACTTTAGAACTGTGGGGGAGATTAAGTCAGAATTATTACCCCTTTTATCCTTGATATCCTTTTATATTTAGAAGATCTTCCTTTTTTCGGGGATCCTTGGGTCGGTGTCCAGAAATTGAATCTGGGCATAGGCTTGAATGCTGTCATGGGCATCTGGAGCTTGTTCCTGCTTGTTCCTCTAGTCATTTTAATCCTGCTTTAGTCACTCATCTGTGTTCCTCCCTATTAAATAGTTAGAAGGAGCTGGAGGCAGTCAATGGTTGGTATGGATAATGGACTCCCTCAGGTCAATCATGGCTTGGAGCTTCTTCATGTAGGAGGGAATATAATTTTTTTCCAATTCAACAGATCAGTACTGGTGAAAGACTGGTACACAAAATTGTGTTTTCCCTTGGACGTTTCCCTCCTGATCAACAAAGGCAAGTCCTCTAGTCCTTCATAGGGGCATCTGGAGAGCTCTCATTTGGTCATGGTTCTGGTCTTGGGTGATTTTGCATCTTGGTCTCAGGCGTGGAGGAGTCTGGTTCTGGGGAAGCCTATGGCACAGATGACTTGAGGAGGAAGGAGGAGCTGATGTTCAGGAGCCAGCATCTGTTGCTTCTGAGGACAAGGGGGCTGGGGGGACAACCTGTTGACTGGGTGGTGTTGGCAAAGTTGGGTAGAGTGGTACATAAGGTGGTTGGTTCTCTTCTGTCTCACTGTGAGTAAAAGAGATACTTCTTAGCTTGATAAGACTTATCCACAATAAAACCCACGGCCAATGTCCCACTTAACAAATTAGGACTGGGTGTTTTCTCCACATCACAGCAAAGAGAAATGAATGTTGACTCTCACTCCTCCATTCTGTATCTTGATACAAAGTTTAGGCTTTGAAATAAGCAAAGAAAAATACAAAAGTCACTCTATTTGAAAGGAATGAGTAAGAGTGGATGAACAGTAAGCATGATGTGTGTGGGGACTGGCAGGGGGCAGGCTTGAAATTGAATCCCAGGCCTCCTGCCTGCTAAGGATGTGCTCTACCATACAGATGCAGTCACTGCTCTGAGGTAAAGTGTTTTAAAATGTTTCTTTGTATTTATACACAACAGTAGGATTTATTTTGACATAATTACAAAAGCATGGAATATAATTCGCACTAATTTAGTCCTCAGAACTCCCCTTTCCCTTTCCTTCTCTGTCCTGCACTTACCTTCCCCTCTCTACTCCACTGAACTTTCTGCTATTTTTCTTTTAGTTTTTTTTAGTAAGACTCTTGTGGATATAAATGGTGGTTGAGATTCACTAAGATACTCATATGTATATAGAAAAGTGAAGTCAGATTCCTTCTGCTGTCTGAGATAATACTGTGATAAAAATTATGCCTTACAAAATTGGTACACTTGTGTGCTCAATTTCCAAGGCTTCCTCAGAGGTATAACTTGCAGTTGACTTATTATTTAATAATAATTATAAGTAAATATTTTTATTGCACACAAGATGTTGTGCTGGGGGAATTACAAAAGATTGCTATGGCTCAGGTCCCTGGGGCTTACAAAGGAAGTGGAGGTCCCAAGTCAGACAGGCTCAGCTAAATCATAAGAGAAAATATGATTATGTGTCAGAAAGTGCTGTGAGCCAGTTGTCTTAGGGCCAGTGAAAAGACGACTGTGTTCTAATGGAAGGATGAGAAACAGTTTCGGAAAGGAATGGTCTCATGTAATTGAATAGAGGAAACCCTCAGCAGCCAGAATTCTAACTCTGGCTTCAGTATCTACGTGGTGTGTGAACTACATCATCTCCTTTCTTGGAATCTCAGATTCATCATATGTAAAGCCAATGGTATGAATCCACTGGTTTCCACAAGCACATTCTAAAATTAAATATGTAGGATGATTTTTGATATGCTGGCATTTTTACCTGACCCGTCCGTCACACAAGGCCAGGTCTGGAATTATCCATTTGTACTATCTTGTTGAATTCAAAATTTTTGAATATTAAAGAGATTTGGGTGTTGGGGTGAATGATATTCAAATTTCATATTGTAATTTCAATGCCGAGAACATCCACAGGTCAGCTGGTTGTGGGGCACCTCAGGTCATGTAGTGGGTATCATTTGTTTGCCCAGCAGGAGCAGGGGCAGAAACTTACCCAGTCTTCATGGGACAGAAATTGAGGTGCACTCCACTGAGCCTGGGTGCACTGCAGCCCACTCAGAAGTGGAGGGGGTAGCTCTCAGTCTCCAACTGAATGTGTGCCCATCCCAGTGGGCTTAGGTAGGTGGCCACGGGTGCACCTGGAACCTGTGCAGGGCACTTACATTCACCAACAGCAGGAAGTTCAGGTACCCATGTTATCGTGTCCCCTGCCCGCAGAGAAACACGAAACCGGATCAGGGCAAGTTCTTTATTTTCTGCAGTCTGCTTCTTCTGGCTGGCCAGCAGCGGCGGGCCGCTCTTGCAAGCGCCTTACATTACATACAACAACCAATCAGCTTATAGATCACGAGGGGAAAGCATGGACAGTAATGGAGCACAATAGTGTGGATATAGCAATCATGCAGTGTCCACGAGGACCCATGGCCAATCACATTAACTTCCTCAAAATACGCCACTTGTTGGCAGAGAGTATTAGTCTGCTGGAGGTACCTGGTTTTGTTCTCAGCACTTCCTTGGCACCTTGCCAGGCGCCATCTTGGCCACGCCGAAGGGCTGGGGGCCTGCAGTACCCCGACAGCTCCCCCTTTTTTATTTATTAAAAGAATGCTGGCTTGGGATCGTGCCTGTCTTAGGCGGAGTGGTCAACCATCGTCCTTACCCGTCATCGGATAACTGTAGAGCATGCTACAGCTCCTGTCTTAGGTCGGTACGCGGTTACCTCCTTCCTTACCTGTCGTTGACTACCGATCCAGCATGCTCAGCCAGACTTGAGGAGAGCTGCCAGCCTCTAAGGCCATCAGGGCTTGATGGAAAATGATGCGATCTCTGGCATGAACTTGGTGTATACGCATGATAAAGCGTGTGAGGAAGATAATTGCAATAATCATTAGCACACACAATGCTCCCATTCCTGCCCATTGCTTTACAAAACTGAAGGAAGAAGATAACCAATTTTGCATTTCAGATATAGGGGCTACATTAACTCTAGTAGAATTAAGGCTAACAATTTGTGATCTAAGAATGGCAGTAAGATTATCAAATTTATAAGACCAATTGGCACGTAGCTGAGTAGATATGATTTTAGACAAATTTGCTGCATAACTAAGATTATGATAAGCTACAGGTGTAATGCACAGTCCCGGCAGATGATAAATACACCCCACGCTTAACAGTTCTTGTAAAAGGTCCATTTGTTCTTGAAGTAAGTCCACACGCTGGTTCACCAAAAGTAGTCCTGCTTTTAGGTGTTGATGCACTGTTTGTTGAGTAGACAGAGCAGTAGCTGTCCGCTGGACCACTTCATTAAGCTTAGTTGCTGACTGTACTGATGTCGTCAAGGCTACAGCTGCTGCGGCGACTGCTGCTGCTGATGCAACTATGGTGGTAATGACTGCTACGGTGATTCCAAAGTCCCTCTTATTTCTGGAAAGCAATACTGGCAATTCATCATCTGTAACAGAGACTGGGACTGGTAGGAAGGTAGGAACACACATTAAGTCTGCCAGCAGGAACCTAGAAGCATTTTAACATTGAGAGATAGCACAAATCTGAAGTACAATTGAGAGAAGCAGTTGTTTTGTTACATAGTTGAACTGTTCCTCCTAAGAGACTAAAAAGAGGTTGTAAGTTAGTTTATTCCGTGGAAACACACAAACTGAGCCGCAGCTCCAGTAAAGCACCGGGTTACCCTTATTACCCAGAGTTAAAAAAAAAAAAAAACCCAAACAAAGAGACAAAGAGAAAGTTTATCTTTAGGGGACCTGAAGGTCTCCTCTATTCCCCCTTTTTGTTTATCATGGATAGAATCTTATATCCATTTGTCCATCCTGCCTCGGTTATCAGTTTGTTTAATCATTTGGTACTGTTGAGTAAGGACCATAGTTTGGATTGTTTAAAGGGAATAATACAGACTTCTCCCGGCAGGGAGAAAGCTGATATTTCAAAAGTCCCGAGAAGTGAGCGCACCCTACATCCCCTATAGGCAGGTAAATTTGGTAATCAATGGGCTCCGGAGATCCTTGACATTTGTAAAGGCAGATGGCTTCATGGCTTCATTTCCTCGAATTGACCCGATTCCCTATTTCTACACTAACTACCTGTCCTTAATTCTGGCTTCATTCCCCGCTTTAGCTATAGGAACTCCCAACTGCTTCAAGGAAAAGGGGGCGTCGGTCGTTCTGGCTGCTTCGAAGCTGAAAGGGGGCAGTGAGGGGCAAGCAGTTTGGAGTTCCTTTTTTAAAAATCGGGTCAATCGAGGGGTCCGAGGTAGAAGTCTGGTTGGGGAGGAGCAGGTTGTAAAGTCATCTGGGGGTGGGTGCTTCTATGATAGAAGAACAAAAAGACATGAGTACTGAAATGAAATTAGTACAAAGTAAATGTTGCAGCATCTGGAACATGCCACTGAGTATCATGAAAATGACAGAAGTCAATCTTTCACCAGGAGGTGGAAGAACTGAGAAATTGTTCCCATAACTAGACCTAGCAAAGGCTGGAAAGGACAAGGCCTTTATTTGGGAACTTTAACATAGTCCAGGTTATCAGGAATGTAAACACAACATTTAACTCTTAATGTCATAGATATCCCAAAAAATATAGTTAAGCTACTTAAGTCATCTGATTGTGTAAAATATCCCTTTATTGGTATAACCTGTGTTTAGTAGAGAGCTCTATATTTCTGTTACTTAGGGCTAGGTAATCATACGAGCAAACATAGATTAAGTCTACCTGTGTAGCTTAGGAAGATCTGTAGGCCTTAAACTGACTAAAAACTTCTGACTCTGGCAGTTTCTCTTGATTGTTATCAGGCACATTTGCTGAAGAATCTTTTTTTCATTTGTAGCTTCCAGTCTTTATTCTAGTGGACTAACATAAGTGTACATCTTAAGTTATATTTAATTATTATTTCTCTTAAATGCCCAAGAATGGCTATATTTTGGTTTTTACTGTTTTGCTGGGTGTCCAGGATCCTCTAGTCTCAACAATCTCCTTGATCAGGAGGTTGTGTGACCCAGAGTTGCAGCACTCCTTAGAGAAGTCCTCTTATTCCCTGGGTTCAGGCTGACTGAGGGCAAAAGATCCAAATACTGGCCTATCTTGCCTTCTGTATTTAATTCCAATCTCTAAGTTTGATCTTAATCATCCAGCAAGCCAGTTTTACCAGTCATAGAGTGAGAGTACTGGGCTTTAACTTTAATGTTCATAACTTTACAGTTATTTACCCTTTTATCTAACTGGAGTCTGCATTAGTTCTGGAAGTTACCACTATCTGTTCTATAGGTGATGGCTTATTATCATAAGTTACCTAGGTTGCATGTACTTGAAGCAGCTACTTCTGCAAAACATTAACAGGTAACAGTTTTATAAAATGAAATTAGCAAGAGTAAAAATATATTCTGCTTGTATAATAGCTATCTTGAATTTTGACTGAGAACCACATTATATTTCCTATTTGAGATCATAGTAATTTTACAACAAGAACCAATCTTTTGATTATAACTTTAAATAAGCTGAAGTCTGACTTATTTTGGAGTCACTCTAACATGTAGTAAGGTGAGAGGGAGAGCCTTATCTCAGGTAAGGCGTGACTCTTTATAGATCTTAAGTGTTCTAATTCTGATGTTGATCTTTGCTTCTTCCTTAAATATCATTAAGTAGTTTATATATACTGTTTCCTGAGTCTATACAAACTTTATAATTAACACAATTTAACATTGTATCTAAAACATGAATCAAAGAAAGGCTGAGAGAGCTTTTAACTTTCCTTTTGTGTGTCAAAGTGGCAAAATATTTTCATGTTTCACAAAATTAACCTTTAAACAAGTCAGGCTCTAATGTTTAGAAATACATTTACATTTGAAATTTTTTATCTCAATGTAAAATATAACCAATTTTATATATATCCTATTGATAACAGGTCCTCTAATAGAACACTAAATGATAGAAATTAATCCCCAATGAAATTTACTCTTTATAAGCTTAAAATTACCATTACAGACAAGTTTATCTGGAGAATAGCAGCTTGATAAATTTTCTGCTTTAAAACTTGTATACCTGAAAAATATGAACACATTTAATATACAACTAGAAACCATTTCACAATTACCTTGACACCTTTTTTTCTTACCAAATTTAGTTTTTAAAGAAAAATTTAGACTCTGTAACACAGTACAATACTTTAACAGTTGTTTAACCATAATTGTATACACCCCAATTTTTAAGACTAATTGTTCTAAAGAATAAAACTTAAGAGACTTGTTGAAACTTGTCCTTTACTTACACACAGACTTTCTTACTCAGAAACATTTCCTTTTTCTTTTTATTTACCAACCTATGAAAACACCAAGAATGTTTAAGTATGATACCCCATGTAATTTAAGAAGTTAAAAGTACTTGATGTTATTTAACAATTAGCATTTTAACTTTGTAAATTAACCAGACGTCTCTACAAACACATTTGAGTAATCCCATACATGTTAACTCCAATTTATTTATTTTATAAAAACCAAGATATCAGACAAGTGTCCTGAACAGGATCCGTTGCCTCTTTCCTGCTGAAGAAAAGTCCTAGAAGCAATTGATATTAGACATTGTTTAACAATAACATTTCATTAGTTTGACCACCTGGAGACTTGTAAGTTATTTTCAAAGATATTTTACTTTTATTAGTTTACCCAATATAAATTGAACCTTTTTAAATCACGTGAATAAAAGTATTTGGATCCATTTTTAAATTTTAATTTTAAGAGCGCTCAGTTTTGACAAAATATGACATTAGACAGCACGACATACAGATAACATAAAATCAAAGGCCTTGTAACTTTATAGGTAAATGTTCATTGCAATGAAACAGATGTTTAAAAACTTCAGTTGAATAAAAAATAGAACTGATCAAAAAGAAAAAAATCATTAACCTAGGTATGTAGGATCAAAATTATGAGCTCAAAAATACAGCATTAAAGAAAAACAAAACAAACAAAGAATCCTAGAAAATAAGTTAGTTAAGTTTAAAACGGACACCTTTTTTTTTTCTTTTCTTCAGGTTACCCCTCCTCCTTCCCGCTAAGACTGTTGTAATTTATAATCCATTGTAGGCTTTGACAAGGCCAGGCAGGGGGGAGGGAGGATCACCCAGGACTTTTTAACCCTTTTTTTACCTGGTTGAGAAATCAGATTAGGTTTGAATGCAGAAAATCATGAAACAATTATCTCCCAATACTTGTGGGGACTATGGCTACTATATTATGTTCCCACTCTTTCTGAAGTCTGAGAACATGATCGTTCCTCTTTAATTTCTTCTAAGATCTGACTTCCTTCTTCTAAAGGCCCCTTTAAATCCCAAAAAGGGTTTTTTGATTTACCTTGCTGCATCAAACAAGATTATTAACAAGTGACCATATTGCCAGAGTTCCCATTGGCAAAGGCTCGCGTCTCTCCGCGTCACGCAGATCCTCTCCTAGCTGTTCCCACTGAGGAAGATTTAATAATCCCTCGTCTAAAAACCACGGAGAGACTTTCTCTACAGTATCTAGGAACTTGAAGGCCGTGTTTGCCTTCAATGGTGTTCCGTGATTTTTTTTTTTTAAAAGTTCTCTAAGAGGCCGCTGCATTCTAATCTTAGACAGATCCGTTCCCACGACTACGAGGTAGTTTACTAGTTTAAACACACAAACAAAAGACAGGCGCGCGCACGCACACACGCTCACTCACACACGCACACAGTTTGGTACCACTTGAATCGTCCCTCCCACGGGGAACCTTTTATGATGAATCGTCCCTCCTCTGGGGAACCTCTTATGATGAATTGTCCCTCCGCTGGGGAACCTCCTGTGATGAATTGTCCCTCTGCTGGGGAACCTCCTGTAATGAATTGTCCCTCTGCTGGGGAACCTCCTGTAATGAATTGTCCCTCTGCTGGGGAACCTCCTGTAATGAATTGTCCCTCTGCTGGGGAACCTCCTGTAATGAATTGTCCCTCTGCTGGGGAACCTCCTGTAATGAATTGTCCCTCTGCTGGGGAACCTCCTGTAATGAATTGTCCCTCTGCTGGGGAACCTCCTGTAATGAATTGTCCCTCTGCTGGGGAACCTCCTGTAATGAATTGTCCCTCTGCTGGGGAACCTCCTGTAATGAATTGTCGCTGCTCCGCGAACCTCGAGACGTCTCACCTTTTGAACTCTCAAACTAATTTTTCTTGATTTGAAAACTTATGTGAACTTACCCTTATATTTTTTCTTGTTCCGGGTGTTTCGGCACCATCTATCGCGTCCCCTGCCCGCAGAGAAACACGAAACCGGATCAGGGCAAGTTCTTTATTTTCTGCAGTCTGCTTCTTCTGGCTGGCCAGCAGCGGCGGGCCGCTCTTGCAAGCGCCTTACATTACATACAACAACCAATCAGCTTATAGATCACGAGGGGAAAGCATGGACAGTAATGGAGCACAATAGTGTGGATATAGCAATCATGCAGTGTCCACGAGGACCCATGGCCAATCACATTAACTTCCTCAAAATACGCCACTTGTTGGCAGAGAGTATTAGTCTGCTGGAGGTACCTGGTTTTGTTCTCAGCACTTCCTTGGCACCTTGCCAGGCGCCATCTTGGCCACGCCGAAGGGCTGGGGGCCTGCAGTACCCCGACACCATGTTATTGATGGGGTTGCTGGGAGACTCCTGTTTCCCTTTTCTCTGTTATGGATCTGATCAATGATCAATTACATTCATGCCAGTGTGGAAAACAATAAATGAAACAAGCCAAATATTTCATAAAAAAACTAGATCCTCACATATATTCCCAATCTCATCTGTATGAATCAAAGAAAGTCAACATAAAAGACAAAACTTTCCTCTGTTCATGTATGAATACACCACCAGTGAAACTACACATCTCGTATGAACACAAGGATGGAATCCTAATTAGAGTAAGTTATATACTGTACGTTCTACTGCCTGTATATCTAAAAAGAACAAATGAAATAAGAGAGTGTGACACACACTATACATTTCCCAAAGGTAAATCAGAAGAGTATCTTTATGACAACAGAATAAAATTATGTCTCTTAAATGAGATGCAAAAATCACAAATAATAAATAGAAAAAGTGAGAGATTCTATTACCCTTAACTGTTAACTTCAGTAAACCAAAAAATCCCATGAAGAGAGTAAAAAGAAATGTAAGATCTGAGTTTTTCCAGCACATATAACCAAAGGATATTCAAAGTTAAAAAAAAAAAATGCTTACAAATCAGCACATAAAATAATTTTAAAAAATAAAAAATTTGAATGTTTCTTAGTAGAGGGAATTCAAATGACCCATTCATACACAAATGTCATAAGGGAAAACCAAAATTCAAGCCACAACACCCACAATTTTTAAAATGCTAAGATGGCAAATTAAAATATCTGTTAGCAAAGATACAGACCAAAATGAACTGTTGTTGTCTGGCATCCATTTAGGACTCCGGTGGCTGCAGGGTCCAAAGCACACATGCTTTGGGAGTCCGGTGTCAGGAGTAGGGTTTCAGTCCTAGGGCGTGGGGCAAAGTGCATTGACATTGGTGCAGCGTCAGCAAGCAGGTTTGGAGGAGAAATGATTGGGTTTTAAGACACCTTAACCCACTCAGTGAATTAATCCGTGCTGGGGCTGAGTGGTAGCTGGAGGCAGGTAGGGTGTGGCTGGGGTGGGAATATGCCCCTGGGGGATATATTTGGATCTGGTGAGTGGAGACTCTCTCTCTGCTTCCTGCATCATGTGAGCTGCTTGCCTCCACCACACTCTTCCACCATGATGTTCTGCCTCATCTCAAGCCCTGAGGAATGGAGAGGCTGTCTACGGACTGAGACCTCTGAAACCCCAAGCCCTCCAATAAGCTTTTTCTCCTCTAAAATCGTTCTCATCAGGTCATTTAATCACAGCAGCAAAAAGGTGACCACAACAGGGCTCCTTCAATTTCTAGTTCTACCACGCCTTCCTCCTTAACCAGTAGCTAAAAATGAGCCACTGTACTCCAGGGCCTCTGACTGAAACCCTAAAATGCCCTTCAGTGACCTCTTTGTAAGTGGCTTCTGATCGCTTGACTTACTAAATGCTTAACTAACTCTCTTCCTGCTCAGACTCCTCGACCACAGCCTCCACTGCCTCCCCTGGTGTTATAACATCCATTTGCTCCTGTTGGTTTCCTATTATAGGTTTCCAGACAAAAATCTCCTGATTGGTAATGAACCTTTCCCTCCTCTTCCTACAGTACAGGTGTCTCGGTCAAGTTAGGCTAAATACTTGTAAGAAGTCCCAGGACAAGCATGCACCCAGGGCTGTCCACTGTGGTAAAAGGCTTGACTGCAGAAGCAGGGGGCCTGAGGCTCACCCGCTGCCCAGCAGGCCCAGAGCATTGCCTCCAGGGCAGAGGACACACAGGGGGAGTCCCCAGGCTGGAGATCTGGTGTCAGCTCTTACCAATTAGATCCCCATTTCCTATTTACACTTTGTGGTACAGTGTCACTCACTCAGTGGCACTTTGACATCTATGAAGCTGACATCATCCCCTTCTCCATCCACCAGCAGCTCCTAAGGCTTCTGTCATGTGGAGACATGTGATTTTGCAGAGGCACAGTCTCAACTTCGTGTGCTGCGAGGCTGCTTATTCTGCATGAATCACTTAGCAGAAAGAGTGCCAAGCATTTGGGGTTTCATTGAGTCAGACCCCCAGCAATAAAAACTGAAGGCCAATGCTCAGGACTAAACCAAGTAAAAGGCAAACCAAAGCAAACCATAGTACTTGTCACTGTGAGATCAAAAAGGAGCGCAGAAGCAGGATTGGCAGCACCACATTTCCCAATGCTCCCCAGGGACCCTAGAATCCTGGAGCCAGAGAGGCTGGTTGCAGCAGATAGCAGGGTTCCTGGGATCTCTGACAAAGAAAGGAGGGAATAGGACAAGCTGATCTGGTCCTGAAACAGCACCCACACCCAGTGGGGGCAAAGCCCATGCTCTCTGAAATGCACCCACCCCAAGAAAGAAACTGACATGCTTTCCTCCCAGCCAGCATGAAGATTTCCTTTTATTCTGCTAAGTAGAAATGCCTCAGAGCACAGCAGGTCACAAGCTGAGAGAGACCCCTGTGTAAGAGACAAGCAGAGTGACATAAAACCCTGGGACTCCCTTTCCCAGAAGTGAAATCCTTCAAAAAGTGAGTCTTGCTGGCGAAAGGTGTCAACCCCAGTACCATTTTTGTGACGTGTTCTGCTTCATCTTGTCCTCAAGGGCATCTGCGTAACACTGCTCAGAGAATAATAAGCCCCGCTTATCTCCTTGGGGGATTCTGCACCTTTGGGGGATACATTATCCTGGAAATCAGATTAAATTCCCATTCACATGGAGCTCATCTCGCATGTCTCCACGGCCCGGTTCAGCAGCCGAGGGAGAAGGTACCGCCAGGCCTGGGCTTTGCAAGGAAACAGGTTTAAAGAGTCTAGTTCAGTTTCAACACTTGGAAATCATCCATCTTTATGAGGAAATGAAATCAGCTGATCTTTTACTTTGTTCATTTGAAGGCAAAGACATTTCTCTGCATCAGAAAAAGAGGCACGTGACCCCCAAGGTCAACTCTCTCTCTGCAGCTGTGAGGTCTGAGCAGCAGACGTGAGTGTGAAGGAACAGGTTCCTCGCCGTACAGTCAAGGATGGATGATCTGAGCCAACACCAGGGTCAGAGATATCAGGAACCCCAGACGGCAGTTAATTTTCATTTTCATTTTAATTGGCCTTGGCATACCTTGGATGACTTCTTGTGTAATAAGTTCATCCTCCTAGTTATTAGCTTAATTAACCTAATTACCAGCTGGGCTAATATTTAAGTTAGTTGGTTTTCTTGAAGTCACTCACAGTACAAAGGGCCTGTGAACATGCAGAACAGGAGCACAGGGCCTGAGGTTACTCTGATGGGCAACTGGGAGTGGATGGGCATCCCCATCTGGAATATCAGGCACACTGCTGACCTAGAGCAGTGTTGGGTAAACAGGGTTCGAATCAGTTGAGCCTCCAAACTCTGCAGTTATCCTCCACAGAATTTCTGTCAGTGAAGAGGTCAGGAAGTGGCCCTAAGTCACCATGCCTGTGACCACCCATGCCCTTATGTCCCCATGTCCCCAGCTTGTAGTACATTTAGCCTTAAACTTCCTGGGACTCTCTTCTCCCGAGACTCCGTGAATCAGCTCAATGGTACCTCCTGCTGGCAGCCTTCCCAACAGGCTTCCTACTCACTGTCCTTGTATCAATGCCATCCAGCCAATTGACTTGTGGGGGAAGGACCTCGATAAATGTTTGATGAAGAAATGAATCAATTACCTGTGCTTAGCACTTTCAGCATTCATACTAATTGCCTGTTTTCATATGTATCACTCCCAGTACCATGAGCCCCTTGAGGATAAGAAACTCATTTTATTCTTTAGTATGTCCTTGCTTTCAATAATGCATAGGAAAGGTGCTTAGTAAGTAGGCATCTATTCCCACTTTGGGCAAACTGGGGTTTTGTGAAACAAGCGAGCTTTTGTGGAAATCTTTCTGTCTTAGGAAGTGTTTCTCATCTGTTATGATTGCTTATCCTCTTGGGGACCAAAGATGGCAAAGGGGTCTGAGGGGAACTGGGTTCTTGTCCTCACTGTACTCATGAGGAAGCTAAAGCTCCTGAGAGTCCATGGCTGCCCACGAACCTGTGGCTCATGGGTGAGCCAGAACTCTGGCTTGTTGCCTGACTCTGAGTCTGTACTCATGCCTTTCTCACAGACGGCCATAGAGCACTGCATTTCTTACCCACAAATCCTCTCTCCAGGGCATCCTCCTCTCAGCTGGCTCTGAACAATGTACATTCAAGGCTTCCCTGGTTGCAGTTTGAGGCTAAAATAAAGCACACACACAGGTACTAGCCTTTTCAAAGTGACGCTCATGAAAAGTGATGTCCAGAGGAGCATGAGCTTCAGGTACAAGAATTTCAGAAAATGAACCAGGGGAGAGACAGCAGTCAGCTGGGAGGCCCCTTCAGTCAGTCAGTGTGCACATTATATGAAATGACACTCGTCATTCTTTATTGCTGCATATCAAATATTCCCAATTTAGCAGCTTGCACCAATAATAAACATTTACTCTTGCACCCAATATGGGAGTGTCAGGCCTTGGAGCAGCTTCTCCAGTCCAACTGCTAGCTGGGCTCTGCCATCTGAAGGTCTGACTCAGGATGGAAGATCCACTTTCAGATGGTGCCCTCACATGGCACTCACTGTTGGTAGGAGGCCTTGTCCCCCCAATTGGACCCTCTCCCCATTAAGGACACTTGAGTGTCCTCAGGATGTTGCTGGCTTTGCTCAGAGTGAGTGATCCAAGAGACTGCAAGTGATGGGTTCAGGACACACTGGTTACACTGGCTCCTTGGCATTTGAGGACACATCAGAAGTGGTGGTTTTCTGTGCCCTTCGTCCTGAAGCAGAACGTAATTCCCTGGCCTTCCTCTCTGAAGTAGGTCAGAAGACCCTCACCCTAGCCCTACCCTCCCTTTAAGCTGCCTGTACCAGTTTACCTTCTGTTTTAGTCAGCTTTTTGTCCCTCTGCTTTGACCAAAAGAACACAACCAGAACAACTGTAGGGAGGAAGTTTATTGGGGACTCACCATTTCAGAGGCCTTAGTCCATAGAAAGACAGCTCCATTCCTCAGGGCTCAAGGTGAGGCAGAACATCATGGCCGAAGAGTGTGGCAGAGTGAAGTGGCTCACATGATGACCAGGAAGCAGAGAGAGAGACTCCACTCTCCACATACAAAATATATACCCCATGGCCATGCCCTGCGAGCCACTTTCCCCAGCCACACCCCTCCTGCCTCCAGGTGCCACTCAGTTAATCCATCAGGGATTCATTCACTGACTAGGTTAAGGCTATCATTTCTCTTCTGAACCTTCTTGCATTGTCTCAAACATGAGCTTTGGGGGACACTTCACATCCAAATCATAACAGTCACCAAGACAGAGAGAGGCCAAGAGGAATCTGGACAAACGGGCCAGTTGATTGCCATTCGCTCATGCCCTGTTGTCCTCTGGTCAACTTTCTCCACACATCCGTCCACTTGTGCATCACACTTAGATCCAGGTGCAGTGGCTCACACCTATAACCCCAGAAACTCGGGAGGCTGAGGCAGGAGGATTGCAAACTTGAGGCCAGCTTGAGAAACTTAGCAAGACCCTGTGTCATAAGAAATAAAAAGGTCAGGGGAGGTAGCTAGTGGTAGAGTACCCTTGGGTTCCAGTTCCCATACAGGAAACAAAATCAAAAAAGTCATGGTTTTCCCTATTTGTTTCTTTAGGTCTTCATTTCTGAAGATGCCAGTGACACACAAAATTTACATTAAATAGTTAATTGGTCTTTTATCATAGTGGCCTCAGCCATAGACCTTGGAATGCAAGAGAAAAAGACCTGGACCTCTAAGGTCCTGCCAGGTCTAACGTCCCCCAAAGCACAGGAGTCAAGAGTCACTGCTTATTTGGCACTGCTCTGTGAGTCACACAGGGCTCCTTCAGCGAGGAGGAAGGGTAGGACAGGGAAGGTCAGATTCTGACCCCTGAACTCTTGCCATGGTGTATTGAATCAAGCAGAAACATGAAGTGGCTGCTGGATGGAAGTAAAACAGCCCCAGGTATTGTGCTGTGACCCGTGTCTCCTCTCCTCCCTGGTCCTGCTTGGCCTGGGCTTCCTACCTCCCCAGCGGCAGGGCTACAGCCCTGAGCTGGCTGCTCCGGAAGGCTATGTATAGATGCCCCACCTGGAAAACTGGGTCACAGAAGGGCTACCTGGTTGGTTTTGTCATCCCCATTAGAATCAGCAAAGACTAGTGACTGCCACCATGGGTCATATGCAGGGGCTGCTGCAGAGCAAGGTGGCAGGTGGCACAGCAATGCTCGGGGGCCCACAGCACTCGACTGCTGGCTGCTGCTGCAGTGTATGTGACCTGAGGGCCTTGCAAGCAGCTTCCTGTGGTGGGCAGATGAATGAGGCAGAGAGGAAGCCAGGGCCCCTACGCCCTCCTGGGCTGCCTCCTGACTTTGGGCAAGACCGGTAACCCTGACTAGGCTCCATGCAGAACCTCCCCATCATCCTCCTATCCAATGATCAGTTGTCCTTGTCCCTGAGCAGAGCTACCCTGCTGTCCTTACATCCTGGAAAAACATTCCCTTCCTGGGTATCATGTACCCAGGAGGATACAAACATCTCCCCCAACCCTCCCAGAGTGCCTGTCCCCACACTGAGGTGCAGAGTCCAGCCCTGAGGATGCAGACTGTGAACTCAGCCATTGCTTTAAAGACCACCAGTGTCACTGCAGGGAAGCCTTCTGACCTGGGGTGGTTGGCTCAGAGCTCAGTAGAGGCCTGGCCTCTGCTTTTCCTTCTGGAGAAGCCTCTGCATAAGAAGAGAGAGGCTTCTGCCTTCCAGGGATGGAGAAATGGTCTCCTGTTGGAGGTCTGTCCCATCTTGTGATGTCACAGGAACCCAGCTGAAGTGGTGGGCTGAATGAAACTTCTCAATGTTGATATGTGATTGGAAAAAAAAAAAAAAAAAACCTTGGTATTTAATTGGTATTTTATTAATCCCAGGAGAAAGACTAAGACCTGCTGAAGAAGCTAATGGAAGCCAGATTCCAGCCCTACACAGCACTTCCTGCCCCAGGACGGGGCTGAGCTCCCTGTCCCTGGACAGTTCAAGCAACAATCTGTGAAGAATGTTGGACACAATTTAAATGAAAGATAAATTTCAAGAGACTCAAAAACCAATCGAGAATTTTTTTTTTTTTAATGGAGTTGAAAAAGCGGAGGGGGAGTGGGAATCCGGAGACTCCAGCAGAGAGGTTCTTGACTACTGAGTCCCAAGGCCCAGGAGCAGGACCTTCCTCTGGTTCTCCCCAACTTGAGAAAGCTTCAGGGTCTTCAGGGAACCAGGCAGTGTCCTCTGCGGGGCCTCCAGGAGGTGAACCAAGGGAGGGGAGGCAGCCTCTTCAACACTGAGCATCTTGGAGTCTGTCAAGGAAAGAAAAAGTCACCCAGAATATAAGGAAAATACTCTAAATCACTGCCAGCCTGAATATTTAACAAAATCAGTGGCTCTTTTTCAGCAACAAAGAGAGTGTTTCATGCAAATTTCCCCTCAGGGCTCTCATTAAGATGTTAACATCTTTCTTGTCACTATATCTCCCTATCACAATGAGTCACAGTATTTCTTTTTTCTCTTGCTGAGACATCTTTGTAAGATGAACTCTCCCAGCTGAGAACAGGGCTTAACTTTTTCCTTTTTAAAGTGAAAACCTCTTGTTGGGAGTTCCAAAGAAAGGACTGGGAGAACAGAGATTAAGACAGAAAAAGGTTTCACGTGCGGTGAGATCAGACCACGGACCAGGAACATCCTGGGGAAGAGATGGTTTGCTGGACTTTGGTGGCTCTGCTACCCCAGACTGAACTCCTGGTCCCTCCCATGCCAAACATGTCTTCAGAATGCCCTGGATTCTTTGGGGTTGTCACTGTGGTTGTTGACTGATCCCTGTCTGCCTCCCCTGCTGAACATGAACTGGAAGCTTGGTCCAGGTGGGGACTTCACTGGTGCTTGCTCATCACTGCGTCCCAGGGCTCAGGAACTTGCTTGAGACAAATTGGGCTCTCAGCAAACACTGCATAAATGCACACATGAGAGTGAGCAGACAGAAATAGAAAATTACACAGAAGCACAGTGTGAGGTGACAGTGTGAAGGCGGTGACCCGCCTGCTCACACTTGCTGACATGGGGGACAGGGTGTGGGTAATTGGCAGTCTGCACTCTGTGGGCTCCATTCTCCCTGTTGCTTTTCTCAGGGGTTTTGGAAGGAGGGGCACATCATCCCTACTGTTCAATTTCTCCTTTGCTCTCAGTTCAAACCGCAAACTCAGTCGTTAGCTTTCCCCATCGTTTCTGGCACAGTGAGCCCTTTCCCCCAGTTCAGTGCCCAGAGCGATCTCACTTAAACACTGCTCCCTCTGCATCAGCAGCACAGGGAGATCTCCATCCTCCCTGACGGCAGTCCGCAGGCTCAACCCCATTACCTGCCCCCAAGTCCTGCAGATGTGGAGAAGGCACCAGAGAAGCTGAGACCGAACCCAGGCGGACGGCAAGCGGGGCTGTAAGCTTCATTGGCACATATTCGAGAAGACAGAAATAAGTTACTAGTGTCGCTGCTACTCTGAGGAAACACAGTTGTTTCCAATTCAGGGATATAAAACTTTATAAGACCCAGCTCTCTCAGAGCATATAACTCACTCTTCAAGGGAATCCATCAAATCCCAGCACGGTGTATCTCATGGCAGCAGTTAGTGTGTGACACAATTACTCTAAACCCTCCAGAATTAATCTAGGGTCCAAAGAAGTCAGGGAACAGACATTGAAACAGACTAACAAAAACATCGCTGGCCAAAGGGCTGAGTCCTTCCTTCTCTGCTAAGATCTTGGCCAATGGCTTTCCATGCACGGTGTCCAAGGTCTGCCTCTGGGACAGGCCAGGAAGCCTGCTGGAGAGTGCAGAGTGCCCTTAGAAGGAGGCGCAGCTCTGCGACTTTGCATTTTGCAATCTTACAATCAACCACTGTTCCTTGACCTCCATCCCCAACACCTCCCTGGGGTCACCCAACAGCCTCCCGGGAGCCTTGGACACTTCCTTCTATTTTGTAAATCTTCTTTTTTCTTGTGTTTGGTGTGACTTCAGACTTGACAACAAACTCTCTGGGGACTGGCAAGGCCTCTTTCATCTCTAAACTGCAACTGCACAACATCTGTCGTGACCAAGACCAGAGCAGATTGGATACTTCCCGGGCTGTGGACTCACAGGACATGCGTGGGGGCGTCCACTCAGAGTGCTGCCTGAGGCCGTGGCCAAGGCCCATCCTCAAGCTTACTTTGCAAGCTCCTGCCCCAGAGGGGGACTTCTCAGTGCCCAGGTGACAGGAGTTTGCCCTGGTGCCCTGAAAAGGAGCTGTTTGGCTCTGCTGTATTTATTTGGGTTTGCTTTGTCTTGTTTTGTTGATGACATAATTATCAGCAGGGAGTATGACTCAAACCCCTCTAAGATCTGGTTCTAGAGAGGAGTCTAGAGGGTCAGCTATCAGAAGGCCAGATTTGGCAAATAAAAATGTAAACTATATAAATTTGAATTTCAGATAAACAACAAATCATTTTATAGTATAAGTACTATAAAATGATGTGAGACATACTTATACTAAATTCAATATGTGAGAAATACTTATACTAAAGATGATTTGTAGTTTAGCTGAAATTCAAATTTAGTGGCATCATGTACTTTCTCTGATAACTCAAGGCAGACAGGAAACCACACAAGCAGCTAGACAGAAGAAAACTAACAAAACCTTCCCTCAAAATGAGCCTTCCAACCAAAGTTCCAATTTATTTGAATCAGTTAGGAGCTAATATAGACAATCAATAAATCAGCTGCAACACAAATTCACTCTGAAATTAATTTATACAACAGTTGGACAGACTTTTTTTTTTTCTTCTTCTTTTCTCTTTTCTTGTGGTGCTGGGGATTGAACCCGGGGCCTTGTGCTTATGAGCCACTGAACTACACCCCCAGTCCCACCCAGTTGGACAGACTTTTAAGCATGGTATCTCTAGGACACTCCTGGGAAAAGGGAAACCACAACTTCCATGTTGAAAAGAGTAAGAAATTATTATATCAGTCAGCAAGGAAATATGGATAGGTAAGAAAGAGAACCCATTAGAAATCCTACAAATTAAAGGAAAATATCATTGAATTTTAAAAAGTCAATATTTGATAAAAACATAAAATCAGGTGCCATTTTGTTTTGGTTTTGTGTGCTGGGGGTTGAACCCCAGGCCTTACACATACTGGACAAGTGTTGGTTCTACCACTGAGCTATATCCCCTGCTCTTAGAATGGACACTGTTAAGGAAATAATACTTACATCATCTGGAAAATGAAACCAGGGAATGTACCCAGAACCCAGGGTGCATATGGATATACACTTGTGTGTGCATTTATAACACAGGTAAGAGATAGGAAGAAACCTCATCTAATGCTTAACATTTATCTAATCCCAGAAAAAGTGAAAATGAGAGGAGAGCCAGAGAATCAGTATTTGAAGAGACAATTGCAGAAAGTTTTCCAAAACTGGATAAAGACACAAGTCTTTAAGTGGAAAATGAATTCTAAGTATCTATCAAAAGAAATAAAAATAAATGTACTCACAGGCACATTAGGGAATAACTGGGATCAGGGAGAAATCTTTAAATTGGCCCAGACAAGAAGATAGAACCATTAGACTCAGCAACCTTTTACCTGGCTCACAGACGTCCAAGGACAATAGAAAACCATGTCAGCATGTGAAAAGAAAATAAATGCCGACCCAGACTGAGTGTGCCTGTTAGAACCAAAGACTAGTGACAGAGGCCAGCTCTGGGCTGAGGTGGAGCCTGCCTCCACTCTACCTGCTTCCTCGCCTTGCAGGCTCCTGTGTCCAAGGA
The DNA here is from genome assembly GCF_902686445.1 of Sciurus carolinensis. Classification (NCBI taxonomy): domain Eukaryota; kingdom Metazoa; phylum Chordata; class Mammalia; order Rodentia; family Sciuridae; genus Sciurus; species Sciurus carolinensis. The sequence goes on along the minus strand of NC_062220.1, from coordinate 113,580,953 downwards.
AAGAAGGGCAAGGGCAGCAGGGTGATCCTCTCGACTGAGCCTCACCCAGCTCACCATGAGGGCCACAGCCCCGTTCTCCTGCTTGCCTCTCACGGGTCACCCATGGCTCCAGGAGTCTGGAAAGCATGGTCTTTCTGCTGAGCACAGGGCCTTCTCGAATGAAATCAGCACTGTGGTTCTCCTTCTTAGGGGGATGTTGTGTCCACCACCTTTGTGTCACTGTGACCAAAACACCCGACAAGAGCAACTCAGAGGAGGAAGAGTTTATTTTGGCCCACTGTTTAAGAGATTCAGTCCATGGTCAGCAGAGTCCATTATTAGGGCGCAGAATGAGGCAGAAAATAAGGCATCATGGTGAAGGGCACCATGGAGGAGTGTTCACTACCCAGCTGGGAAGCAGAGAGCCAAGAAAAGGTTCCTGGGACAGATACAGTCCAATGCCTGCCCCAGGGACCTGCTTCCTCCAGCCACACCCACATGTGACCGTTACTACCAGTGGTCCATTCCAATCATTAATCTATCAAATGGATTAATCCACAGGGAGGTTCCAGCCCTAATCACTGCCTAAAAGCCCCATCTCTGAACCTTGGTGCTTTGGGGTTCATGTCTTCAAAACCTGAGCTTTTCTGATGACATTTCTAGATCTAAAGTAGAGCATGAGAAGAAAGACCAGGGCTAGCTAGCAGTCTTCCACAGCTACTGTGTTTAAGAAGGCAAAATAAAGATCTTTTTAGTTATAAAAAAAAAAAAAACTAAGTGAATATAACATCCAGAGACTCTCTCTAAAAGCATCATCAAGGATGTACCTATTTAGAAATACAATGAAACCAGAGGGAAGACGTGGACCCTGAGAAGCAAAGATGAGCAGAGAAGTTCGCAGAACAGGGCAGTAAATGCAACTGCAGTTCAATGCAAAACGATAAACGTTTCAATTGATTTTTTAAAAGGGCAAAACTAAATCACCAGATAAAAATTACAAGCTGGTGGGAAAATTAAATGTGGCAAGATACAAAGGTTTTATGAAGCTGCTGGTGAGTATATAGATTTTATATTCTCCTTTATACTCACCTATAAATTTAGAACATTCCATAATTTGAAAATTAAAGAGAAGGAATACTTACATAGAAATTTAAAACTTCCATACATCAAAAGACACCACAAACAAAGTTAAAAGATGAGAGCGAAAGACTAGAGGGAACTCTCTGGCAATATATACAACAGAAATATCAATATCTAGGATATAGAGCTATCACACAAAATCCAAAGCCCAGGGGAGAAGGAGAACAGGATAGGAGAAATATTTTATAAAAGGAATACTAATGGCTAATAAGCATTTTAAAAATATGCTCAACCATATAATCAGGAAAATCAATTTAAATCAGAAATGGGGTTTATCCTTTTACCCACTGAGAAATAAAAAAAAAATTAGAAAATCTAAATATGAAGCGCTGACAGCACAGTAGGGATTAGTCCCTCTGGAATCTGCTGGGGCACAAGCCATTTAGCAAAACTTGTTTGAAGTATAATTTGTTAGTAAGATTTCACCTCATTCCAACTAGAATGGCGATTATCAAGAACACAAACAATGACAGATGTTGGCGTGGCTGTGGGAAAAAAGGCACACTCATACGTTGCTGGTGGAGTTGCAAATTGGTGCAGCCACTCTGGAAAGCAGTGTGGAGAATCTTCAGAAAACGTGGACTGGACCCGCCTGTTGACCCAGTTATCCCACTCCTCAGTTTATACCCAAAGGACTTAAAATCAGCATACTGCAGTGACACAATCACATCAATGTTTAGAGCAGCTCAATTCACAATAGCTAGATCATGGAACCAACCAAGATGCCCTTCAACAGATGAATGGATAAAGAAACTGTGGTATATATATACACAATGGAATATTACTCAGTCATAAAGAAGAATAAAATTATGGCATTTGCAGGCAAATGGATGCAGCTGGAGAATATCATGCTAAGTGAAATAAGCCAATCCCAAAAAACCAAAGGCGAAATGTTTTCCCTGACAAGTGGATGATGATATATAATGGGGGTAAGGTGTGGGGAGTAAGAGAAGAATGGAGGAACTTTAGATTATGTAGAAGGAAATGAGAGGGAGGTAGGGAATGAAAAATCATGGAATGAGAGACACATTACCCTATGTACATGTATGATTACATGAATGGTATGACTCTACATTGTGCACAACCATAGAAATGAAATGATGTACCCCATTTGTGTACAATGAATCAAATGCAGTCTGTAAAAAATAAAAAATAAATAAAAATATTTAAATATCCTTATTATTAGGTCCATAGTTATGCTTCTAGAAAACTGTTCTATGAAAAGCATCATAGGGGGTCCTGAAATATGTAATGATAAGGGTTCACTATAATCATTAAATACTGGGCTCACCCAAGTACCCAACAATGGTGGGGGTGGGGTGTACAAATAAAGGAACATCTATGCTATGGGATGTCATGACAGCTCAAGAAGCAGAACAGGCCTCTGTAGTACTGAAGCACACAGGCGGTGAGTGTGCACACGCAGGCTCCTTGCAGAGTGTGCCAGTGCTGCATGTCCAGGACAGAGGGAGGGGGACGGCAATGCCAGCAGGGCTTGGTGCTGAGGACCCTTCATCTTCCTGGTTTTAGAATGGGAAGACTCTTAATTGTCTACAAGTCAAGACGTGGTGGTTTAGTCTTAGTCCTAGGCTACCTTGGTCAAGCCACTTAATCTTTCTGAGCTCAGCTTTCTCATCTGTAAAACAGATCTCAATAATAATAATGAATAAAAATACTTGCCTTAATACTTGAGGGAATTCAGTGAAAATATAGAATATATACTAAACTAAAACCTGATGCATTTATTAGTGAATCATTATAATTCAAAACTCATTCTTGCCCATGGAAACAACAACTAAACTATGCATTCTGGATTTTTTATGGAAAATCCATTATCAAATTACCTGCCCCCCTAAGATGAGTTGCCATAGCTGTCTGGCTTTGGCAGTCATGACATGCCATGAGCTATCCTGAGACTGTGAAGACAAGGCAGAGGCCCTGCACAGCCCTCAGGACATGCTCCTTCTCTTCACCTTTCACTTCCCCAGGGCATTTGCACAGCTGAGAGCTGATATAGACTTGTTGCTATTATTCAGAACCAGATGAAACTCAGATGCTACTGGTTACCATGAGTGCTGCTTCCTGTCCCAGAGTCCCACCAATGGCTCCAGCTGCATTTGGTTGTCACCAGTCCTCCCTTCTGTGGTCTGTGACCCCCACTTCTCCCTGTGTTTCATAACCTTGAGGAGTAGGCTGGGTATTCTGTGGAATGTTCTCCAGTCCAGCGGTGTGAGAAATTCTTTCATGGTGTCAGAGGTGCCTGGTGCTGTCATCCTTCATGGCTTGCTCAAGCAGTGTCCTATACTTGTCCCCATTTCTTCTGTGGCTGCCAGCCTCAGTCAAGACCTCCCCTTCTTGGAGGAAGTATCTGCATATCTTAATTGAAAATCTTTTCCAAGTAAAGTTTGCCTCCTCTGCCTCATTTACTCATTTATGGAATCATGTATTTCTGCACCTGGGTTATATTCCATAATCCTCCATTCCATCCTTCCAATTGCTCCTACTTGTCCATGTGCTCTGAACTTTCTTGACTGAAGGTTCTCTGACTTTCTGGCATGATGCAATGCTCAGATCCATCTCATGCTGTCTGCTGCAGCCCTAGAATTGACCACTTCTCCAAGGGCCCTGTGATTGGAGAGTGAGATTAGAAACCAAGATTTGGTGGATATTGGGATTAGAAAACTGGACTAGACCAAGACTGGTCCTCCAGTGTCTGTCACACACCTTCACCCTGCTGTGTTGATCCTTGACCCAGCTCAGGTCAGAGCAGCCACAGGCTCTCAGCTCCTCTGTGCCAGGCAGGGATGTGGGCTCAAGCTCCAAGGTCATGCTCACTCTGGGAGCCTCTAAAGTGACTTCTCCCCTGCAGCCACAATTCTCTGACTCAAAGTGGGAATACTAATGACCCTGTGGCCAGGGCCACTGTGTAGCCAGCATCCCGCAGTGCATTCAGGTGGGAGAGCTCCAGCACACAGCAGACACTATTTGATGTCTACCATGTCTTTAACACAGGCAACTCCTCTCTCTTGATTGGCACTTTCTTTTAACTACTTTTTTGTGAGTTCATTAAACTTAAGCCATTCTTTTTGGAATCTCTTGGTCCAACTAATTATTTCAAAAATCCATTTTAATTGACATAATAATTGCATATATGGATGGGTGCAATACTTTCATGCATGTTTACAATCAGAGTGATCAACATATTTATGCTTCACATGATTGCTGATTTGTGGTGAAAAGTTTAAATTCTACTCTTGGCAGTTTTGAAGTGTAGGAAGCATTTTTATTTGGCAGTAACCCGTCTTCCAATGGATCACCATCATATTTTATTTCTTGTTTTAATTGATGCTTTGAAGTTTACTTAAGTAATGAATAGAATTAAAGATTTTGATAATCTCAATTTTTCACTGGCTTAATATGGATTAAAATCTTATTTAGAATTTTACCCATAGAAACATTACCATGTTTTTTAAATGAATACAGCATATTAAAAAGGTATATTGAAGGTGAATATTGAAAGAGAGTAGGAAAAAGGTAGATTAACAATTGTGCTCAAGGCAGAGAATCCAGATCACTTTGACTCCTGGACACCAACAGAAGCATCCAGTGACACCCTCAGCTCCCTCTTTGTGACTTTGCCTCCCACCTGAGTGCACAGTCATCAGTCATTTGCAGTCAATTGTGTGCTTTTACATTATTAAGAGATTCAACTACTTCCCCAGCAACACCAGCATCGCTGCTTCCATTTCCTTTGATGTGATGCTGTGGACACAAGAATTTCAAGAACAGTGGGAAGAATATAAGATCCATCATTAGTCCTGGCTCTGTCAACTGGTGGGTAGCCTTGGCCACACACGTTCTTTCCTGTGCCTCAGTTTCCTCATCTGTCAAGTGGAACCAGCATCCTTAAGTTCAGTTATGTCTGTGTGTGCACCTACATCCCCTGACCACAGTCATACCTCATCCCAGCCCACCAGGCTCAGCTTCTGTCTTCCCCATAGTCAGACTTCCCATGATTCCCTTCCAGCAGGCTCTTGCAATATTGATCTTATTAGGATCAAGTTGATCTTATTGAGGATCAAGTTGTTCAAATCTTTTCTCAGGTTCTTCTTGTGAGAAATAGAAAGTCCAGTGGTCTATTTTCAGAATACAGTATGTAGTCTTAAGTGTTATACTGGTATATAAGAAAGCAGTCAGAGAACAAATAGCAGAATGAAAGTGACACAATAGCACCAGAGCCCATGATCCAAAATCCATCACCTGAACATCCTCGTGACAAACAAGTTGGGGAAGGGATCAGTCTGAGAGGGAAAGAAATCTGTTAAGAAAGAGGAATTTAGGTAAGTAAGAGGTAAACAGGTGTATACAGAATGCATGCACCCCAAGAATGCTTTCCCACCATAAGAGAACAGGAAGGGAGGAACAACTCAAGGTATATTTCTTTAAATATCTCAATTAGTCAATTGTATAGATTGGCCCCTGAATTTGTCCTGTCAGGTCAAGGGTCAGAGCTGCATAAGGGATAAAAGCAAGTGGACTACCTACCTAGGTGTGATTGCTCTGCAGACCTTATTTGGCAGCACACCCTTCTGCAGAAGCACTTTGCTTTTACTTTGCTGCACTACTTCTGAGCACAAGTCTGATTCCTCATGACACCTGGCATGTCAAACATTCTCAGATCTGAAAAGTTTGGAGTTGTAATTCATGTCAATCTTTTTCTGATGACTTTGAATACAAAACCACATCTCCTAACCTTTGATGAGCTGAATGTGTGTGTTCTGACCCTAAGTGGGAACCAGGGACTAGGCATAGTTCCCCTTACTAATATTCTGTGTGCACACCCTGGCTCCTGCCCAGGCAGCCTGCAGGAATCTGAGGTCCACTGGTAAAACATTGGATCAATGGCAACCACTACAACAGCAGCCACCTGACTACTTCTTCCCTTGCCTTTCTTCACAGGTCCTAAGCAGAACAATAGAAATTCATCAGTCACTGTACAGGGAGAGCACACCTCGTCCACAGGGTGAGAGACTAAAACATTTGCAGGACCCACCTGCAGCCTGCAGGAAAGCAATCTGAGTGAGATGGGAAGTCACTGTATGTTTGAACTGAGTAACATGGTCTATTCTTAAAAGGATCATTCCGGCTACTGATAAAGATGGGAGTAACTAAATAGTACCAGCCAGGGCCAGTGGTACAACCTACTGGGAGGTTGAGCTAGACTTGATTAGAAAATAGCTTTCTAATTTAACTGGTCATAAATGAAGCATGCTGCATCAGGAGATGGTAAGCAAGTCCCTGAATCAAAGGAACCCTGGGGAACTGGTTGCTGAGTAGAGAAGTTCTGCCCTTAGTACCCAAGCATCTATGTGATTAGACAACTGTCCAAGTCTCTTCCAACTGGAGATGATGTGGTTCTGGGAAATCAACTGAAGTGACTATATGCCTGAAAGTAGGGATGGCTGACCAACTGGGAAGATAAGAAGGTGTTCAGTGGAGGAAATGTGGGGAGATGCGCTGCTGAGGGAAGGAGCAGCATAAGCCAAACTCCATAGGTGAATAAACATGGTCTTTGGGGAATCTAGCATACCAAGCAGAGAAAGGTATATGAAGGATGGGGAGGGAGTGAAGCTGGAAGGAGATGCAGGACCTCATAGGGGAGAGCTCCCACAGGGCCTGATGATTCTGAGAAAACACTTTGCCAGCCCTTGTTGAAGAAGCAAAAGAGATACTGTAGAAGCCAAAGAAGCATGTTGTGACTACTTGGTTCCCCTGAACAGTTTGTTTTCCCTGACAGCTTAGTCAGAAATTTCTTGAGTGCAGGTCTCCCCAGTGTTCACTCTGCTCCCTGTCTAACTCTCCGCTGGAAAATATATCCAGAAATGACTTCCTAACAACCAACAATATAAATATAAGCTCATGAGGGCCCTTTCCTGGTGGCTGCTTTGTGACTTCACCATAAGAAGTTGGGACAATACTGGGGTGGACCAGTACTTGATGAAAGACAACTATGCTCATGAGACACCAAAGATGGAGTCCCTTCCTTCCATCAACTCAGAGTCACTCCACAAGCACCACCCCTGGAATTCCCAGTACTCAGAACCCAGTGACATCATCTTTAGGCAACAATGGAGCTTCGACCTTCCGAAGACTCCCATTGGTGGACAGATTAGTGGATGAGTTCATTCTTTGCCGAGCCATGGGCCTGGTAACAAGTCTCAATGGTATGGATCCTCAAAAGGAGAACCTGGGCCTTCCTGGCTGTAAGTATCCCTTCAGTTCTTTGAGGGGACAAATATTCAGGGAGTAGACATGGATGGGGTAGTGGCTGCCTGCATGGAGTGCTAAATAGTTAAGAGAGAGACTCCTCTAGGTATCTAAGGAGTTTTAGAAGGCAGAAACCATGTTGTGCCCAGCCAGAAATGATACATTGGTGTCCTTGTCAAGTGGTTCCTTGAGAGTCATGCCCTTAAGTTCAGTTTATCAGTCTGATGGATTGGATGAGTCCTGGACTGGGAGCCAGAAGGCCTGAGTCTGGGCAGTGTCCCTTACCTCTAAAAGGCTAAAGTGGACTCTTAGGCTACCCTGCAGACCTAGCTTTAACTGAATAATAAAATGATGAGATAGGTCTTTAAGGAGGGAGGGAGGGAATGGATGGATGAATGAGCCAAATCAAGGAGAGGGATGAGAAACAGTTCGGGTCCCAAGCCAGAACTGTCAGTCAGCTGCCTCTTTTCTTTCTTTTACTGCCTCAGCCTGGGTCTCGCTATACTTTGGACTCATGAGACTGTGTTGTGTGGTAACTGGGAGTTGCATTATATTTATTCACTGGAGGAAGAAGCTGGGGTGGGAGAGGCATGCCCAGCAGTGGGTGGAAGTGATGAGAGCTTCCACTTTCACTTGCAGCCCCCAGCTGTTACCAACACGCAAATTAAAGTCAAGATTCCAGATTGTCTGTGGGAGTCAGACATCCCTGAAGGCAGGGCTTATGGCCTCAGAGGCAGCAGCCCCAGGGCTGAGACCCCTGTTGCTATGCAAGCTGCTCTGGTGGTCTCATGGCAGCCCCTATCTAATCAGATGTCACAGCACCTGACCAGATCCCCATTCCCGAAACCCATCTTTCAGTAGATACCCTTTGCCCCACCCTTCCACAAAATACCTCCCATGCTGGAACACACTGTCTCCTACCCATTGGACATCGATCCTGAAAGGAATGTCCACTACCATCCCCTTCCCACACTGAAAGTGAACTGTTTCAATGCCAAGCTTTTGCTTCATATCCCTAGCCTCCACTCACTGAAGGTGGGAGCTTTATGTACCAGGGTATGAGTAGAAAATGGAGCTAACCTCATGGCACTCATGTTGACACAGAGGGATCACTTGGAAGTTACATTATTAAAGATTTTTGGAAAAGTCAGACTGTTGTGTCTCATTTACCAGTAGGAGGGCAATGTCCTTCCCCTATCTGATGGTGGCACAAGTCTAACCAATACAATGAGAACTGGAGGTTGGCTTTGAAGGTACACATTGAATCAATACTTCTGGATGAGCTCAATTCCTCCATTCGAACATGTGCAAGACCCTGGGCTAGGTCCCCAAAGGCACTGCTGTTGTGGAGGATGGTAAGTACAATTGGCACAAGAATGACAGTTGCTGTGGGCACACAGGTATGGCAGTCCACAATGGCTATGCCACTGGTCAAACAAGTCATCATGAGGTCCATGAACCACACCACACTCTGGGCTGAATGGCTGATATCTATGATGTATTGAATCTTAGGTCGTTGTCTCTGTGAATCGTTTCTAACAGAAGAGCAATGCAAAATGGTTATCATGTTTCCTCTCTTACTGATGAACAGACAGGTTCCAAGGGCATATGCCATTAGTTTTGTTTGTTTTTGCTGAGCCACTTCTCCAATTTGCATCTGCCTGGCATTAACATTCCTGGTCTTTCCACCATACCCCATGGTATCCTTGCCCTAATCATGTCTTGTTAAAACGTATGTGGTGAATGCTTTAGTGTTTGCAGAGTGTCATCAGCTTGGTCCACAGATTGGCTTAGTGGAAGGCCTGATACATCCATAGTATATTTTTTAGAGATCCATGGCTACACAAAAGTGAAGAACCCCTGTCACTCTATTACATGGGAATACCTTTTATACTTTCTGGAAATGGTCCTAAAAGGAGAGACAAATGTAATTATGAGCTATTTGGCCCCAGTTTAAAGATGAGAAAGCCTGGTTCAGGCACAAAAATTTTACTATTTACTTTGGAAATGAGCAACCCACTCACCATAGTTGCTCTAAACTTTAAATGTAGATTTCCCTAAGTGGAATGACCAAATTTTGCCTATTTTGTGGAGTGGTATGTGTGTGCGTGTGTGTGTGGGGGGTGTTTGACAAAGAGAGATTGCATTCTTGCTCCGCACTTAGTAAAACAGTTAATTTGTTTTTCTTTCCTTTTCTTTTTTTTTTTTTTTTTTTTTTTTTCCTGTGTGGGCTGAAGAGTTTAGGTCCAGCAACTGTAAAGAAAGCTTTAGCCCTATCTTTATGACCTCTGTCTAGCAATGGTTTTTAGGCCCTTTTTTAAAAAAAATTTTTAAGGTAAGCAAGAACTTTCTTTTCCCTTTTATAAACATGATCTTATATTGTAACTCAAAATATAAAATGGGGCTAAGTGGATCTTCTCTGGTAGAACAGGGGCAGAAGTTCCCTTGTTCCACACCTTGTCCACTCAGTCTTGCCCATTTCAACCCTGCACATGCCTAAAGCCCAAGACCTACAGTATTCATTAGAACACTGCATTGTGCCCACCATCTGTTAGCACTTGCTTTCAAAGATGGAAGGAATCCATAAACATAAGGATCAAAGCAGATTTTTTGTTCTCTTAAGAACCAGGGGAGGTGGGAGAGACTTTAGTAAAACAGTGAAAGAAGAAGGAAATGTTTAGACATAGTAAAATGGCTGTTATCACTGATAAGAAATAAACAAAGCTCAAATGAAGTCATGAAAACCTTGAATTTACTCACTAAACAGAACCAAAATTGCTTGTGTGACCAATATAGCTCCACTAGGACAAAGTAGATTTGTATTTCTTAATATGAGAAAACAAGGGAGGTTAAGTTCATATAACAAACAATACATGCTCTATAAAGTCTCAGGAAAGCCATATGTGTTCCGGTTTGGTTATTAAAGAAACCACATCTTGTTGGTATTGGTAAGCAAGCTAATGAGGTGTGCAGCAAACAAAAGGTGTCACTGAAAACAACTCAACAGGCCATTACATGTCTGAGTCCATCATAGTCAAAATCCTCATCTGTAACTGCAGGACTAGCAAGGGAGGTGACAGGGGTTATGTCCAGCAAGTGCAAAGAAAGGAAACTACAGCAGAATGCAAAACAGCCAGTAGCAGGGGAAGGGTCTTTCACCTCCTTTATGAGATTGATTCCCAAGTTTTTTTTTTTTTTCTGTGTGTGTGTATGTGTGGTGAGGCTATTGTGAATGGGGTAGTTTTCCTAATTTCCCTTTCAGACGATTCATCACTTACGAATAAAAAAGCATTGGATTTATGAGTGTTGATTTCATATCCTGCTCCTTTACTGAATTCATTTATGAGTTCTAGAAGTTTTCTGGTGGAATTTTTTGGCTCCTCTAAATATAGAATCATGTCTCTCAGCAAATAGTGTTCAAGTTCTTCTTTTCCTATTCATATCCCTTTAATTTTTTGGTCCATCTAATTGCTCTGGCTAGTGTTCAAAGGATGATGTTGAAGAGAAGTGGTGAAAGAGGGCATCCCTGCCTTGTTCCAGATTTTAGGGGGAATGCTTTCAGTTTTTCTCCATTTAGAATGATGTTGGCTGTGGGCTTAGCATAGATAGCCTTTACATGGGTGGTATGTTTCTACTATTCCTATCTTTTCTGGTGTTTTGAGCATGAAGGGGTGATGTATTTTTATCAAATCCTTTTCCTGCATCTATTGAAATAATCATATGATTCTTAACTTCAAGTCTGTTGATGTGGTGAATTACATTTATTGATTTCCCACTCGAATGTTGAACCAACCTTGCATTCCTGGGACAAAACCCACTTGATCCTTTTGCACTAGCTTTTTAATATGTATTTCTATGTGATTTGAAAAATTTTGTATCTTTTTTAAAAATTGTTTTTGTAATCGCAGATTGACAGCATGCCATTCTTTCTCTTTAATGTGGTGCTAAGGATCAAACCTAGTGCCTCACATGTGCTAGGCAAGTACTCTGCCACTGAGCTACAGCCCTAGCCCCAGAGACTATCTTTTCAAAGCATTCTAAGCATTCTCTTTCTCTGCTGCCTCCACCAACTCCTCCAATTTTTTTCTAGTAGTTAAAAGCAGAGCAATGCCACCAGATGACCTGTATCTTCTTCATTCTAAAGACACTATTTCTGCCAACAGAATTGGAGAATTTCTATCAGTAGTCTAGTATTTAAAAGGACTTCATTTTGTCCCCACAGTCAAATAGAATTCTTAATCTCTTAACACCAAAGAAGACCAACCTATCTTATATTTCTGTATATTTCTTTAAAAATATCTCAAGAGACCCAGGCCCAGCCCAGTGCCTCTGGGTAAGACTTCCACACCAGGGAGTCCTGGCCCAGAAAACCAGGCCTAGCCCAGCCTGGACCCAGACCGAGATTTATCACCCATGCTGCTCACTGGCCATCTGTCAACAGGTAGGGCCACCTCTGCCCACTAGCAGGGATTATAGCCCACCTGGAGTCCAGCATCCCTAGAGGGACATCACCCTTCTTGTGATACAGCATTAAATTCCTGCCAGGCATCAGGCTACTGAAGAGTAGGAGGTTTGAATAGTACTGAATAGTTTTATTGTATTTTTTATAGTAGTAATAATATTACAATTATATTATACCTACTATTATTCCTACTTTTCTTTTATTAATATTTTTCTCATCCTATTTTCTCCTTATGTATCTGTCTCCTTGTAGTCTCTTTCTCCCTTTTCACATGCTAACAATGAATTTCTTTTAATTCCGCTTTCACTACTCCTATGACATTGTACCTCTATAGTTGCACTTCTTATCTCATTAATGTTATATACCCTACACCCCTCCCCATCCTTTGTCCACCATTAGAAATCATGGTCCTTATTGTAAACCTATTGGCTAAGTTGAAGATAATAATCAAATTCATAATCTGTTTATTAAGACAATGTGGTTAATATCTTAAAAGGGACTATTTGAGTTAAGGATGCATATTGTTTGTATAGTATGCTGCTATTACTGATCTCTCACTTCAAGGTGAGGTATTAGAAACCTTCAGGGACACTGTAAGTCTATAGGGAAGTTATACCTCAGATTCCCACTCCGAGAAGGGAAGATACATGAACAACATGAGAAAACAAGGGAAGAAAGGATCCCAAACAAACCTAGATGCTACAACAATAAAATCCAATGACAGAATGGTAGAAGAAATGTCAGAAAGGGAGTTCAGAATGTACATAATTAAAATGAGAGAAGCAAATGATGAGATGACAGAGCGAATGGCAAGCAATGAATGTTCACTAATCAACAGTTAAAAGAGCAAATGCAGGAAGCAAAAGATCATTTCAATGAAGAGATAGATATTTTGAAAACAAACAAATCCTTGAAATGAAGGAAATAAGTCAAATTAAAAAACTTAATAGAAAGCATAACCAATAGGCTAGATCACTTGGAATACAGAACCTCAGACATTGAAAAAAAAATATTTAATCTTGAAAATGAAATTGACCAAAAGAGAAGATTGTAAGAAATCATGAACAAAACCTCCAAGAATTATGGGATATCACAAAAAGACCAACATTAAGAATTATTGGGATTGAGGAAGGTACAGAGATACAAACCAAAGGAATGAACTATCTATTCAATGAAATATCAGAAAATTTCCCTAATCTGAATAATGAAATGGAAAATCAAATACAAGTGTCTTATAGGACACCAAATGTACACAATTACAACAGATCCACACCAAGTCACATTATAATGAAAGTACCTAACATATAAAATAAAGATAGAATTTTAAAGGCTGTGAGAGAAAAAAAATCAGATTACATTCAAGGGGAAACCAATATGGATATCAGCAGATTTCTCAAACCGGACCCTAAAAGTTAGAAGAACCTGGAACATATTTCAATCTCCGAAAGAAAATGGATGCCAACCAAGAATCTTATACCCAGTGAACCTTACCTTCAGATTTAATGATGAAATAAAATCCTTCCATGACAAAAGCTAAAATAATTTAGAAATAGAAAACCAGCACTATAAAACATTCTCCTCAAAATATTCCATGAGAAAGAAATGAAAAACATTGATGTAAGTCAGCATAGGGAGAAACTACCCTAAAAGTAAAGGAGAAATCAAGTTGAAACCCAAAAATAAGCCAAAATGACTGGGAATACAAATCACATCTCAATAATAACCCTGAATGTTAATGGCCTGAACTCATCAATCAAAAGACATAAACTGGCAGATTGGATTAAAAAAAAAAAAGACCCTACAATATAATACCTTCAAGAGACTCATCTCATAGAAAAAGATATCCACAGACTAAAGGTAAAAGGATAGGAAAAAATATACCACGCACATGAACTCAGTAAAAAAAGCAGGGGTATCCATACTCATATCAGATAACGCAGACTTCAAGACAAAATTAGTTAGAAGGGATAGTTTGTGTACAACCAGAGAAACTACAGCTGTACCCCATATGTCTAAAATGAATCAAAATAAATAAATTTAAAAAAGAAAATGAATTTTAACATCTGTGTATCTAAAAAAAAAATCCTAAATTACCTTTTTAACCTTCATTTATTTAAGATTACACTTACACTCAATGGACCTCTTGCTGTTTGGTAGTCAATTTAATGAGGCCCCCAAGAAACTTAGTGAAAAACTGAGTCTAAATAAAATATAAAAAGGTAGAAAGGGATGAATGTGTCTCAGTAGTTAAGTATCCTTGAGTTCAATCCCCAACATCAAAAAAATAATAAAGGGTGCATAAAAATATCACATAAGATTACTATTAGGGCCTGGGGATGTAAATCAGTGGCAGAGGGCTTGCCTAGCATGTGCAAGGTCCTCAGTTCAAGTCCCAGAACTGCAAAAAAAAAAAAAAAAACAGAAAGAAAAAGAAAAAAAATATGGAAAAAAAAAGAGTCCACGTGTTCCCAAGTATCAGGCTAGGTGTATAAGAAACATAAGTTTCATATTGAGACCTGACTACCCATATCCAAGATATTTCAATATATATATATATATGCAAACATTCCAAAAATCTAAAACATTTCAAGTCCCAAACATTAAGCATAAGTGATACTCAGGCTATAGTACAAGTTAGCATTATACATATTTAGATAGTAAGAGTTTATGCCGTCAAGTGATAACAGCATAAAATCAGGATATTAAAGATCTTTTAATATCCTGGAAGACAGGAAATAAATAAGCTTGGTCTGGGAGTACAAGCTACTAAGTAAGCTAGTGCTAAAAGACTGTTTCCATAAGATTATGTAGCACCAAATATTAGGCAAGACCTCCCACTGTTGTTCTGTTTCCCAATCAAAAGAACGCAACGAAGGCTATCTTGCTTTCCCAAACTGAATAATACTTATTGGAAAAGGGGTCAAAGTCAACATAGTCTAATGCCTTTGTTATGTCCATAATGGAATTAATGCATCTGCCAATATTAATTAATTATGTCCTTACCAAACCAAAGTCAAGTGCTCTTCTAATCTGATGATCTAACCATTAAATGTTAATGGTTACCAGTAGGACTAACATCTATTTTTAAGTAAATTATATACAGAAATGAAGAGTCCCACAAACTACACATAGGGCTGGTTTAATATGTTGTGACAGTAAAGCTTTTGCCTATAATTGGATGTAGACAGCATGGAGAATTCTATTTCCACCTAAACATTACCCACTCTTCCCTTAATAGACCAGAGTACAAATCATGTACAAAATGGGCTTTTTCTTAATAAAAACAGAGTGCATGAACTTCACCTTCGTAAGCTCAGGCATCACTCACTGGGTTCAATCAGTGCAGCTGAAACACCTTTCACACTCCCTACATGGGAGCAAGCTGCCCAAACCTGCATGAAATACTCACAAGCCAGCTCAGTGCTCGCCTTCTGCAGTCTCTGGAGGCCTATAGCTGTCGAGTTTGTTTGTGAGAGCACCGATCAGCTCCAGCTTCTCTCACAGCTTGAACACCTGAGAATTTGGACTATCTTCTTTCTACCCACAACAAAGATCAAAGAAGGTTTAAGTGGCTGGAGTTGCAGCTCAGAGGTAGAGTACTTGTCTAGCATGTGTGAGGTACTGGGTTTAATTCTCAGCACCACATATAAATCAATAATATAAAGGTGCATTGACAACTAAAATGAAGAACATTTAAGGTAGAAGACCTCACCTGAATCCTGAGTCTCTACTATGTTCCCTCTAAAGGCACTGAAGGAATGAATAAACAAATGCCAAGGAACTTTCTTGTTCAGTATTGATGTGTGTCTGGCTGGATTTGAGTCTAAATCATTAAGGCAACATTATTCTCCAGATGATCTCATTTGCTGTGAACATTTGGCTGATGGGAGAAGGCATGTATCATCAGCAGTAAAGAAAATGTACCCTTGCTCAGGTACCTATACAACACCCATTTCTTAAATGAGGAGAATATTGTTATCTAGGAGCTATATCATACTAACTAAATAACTGTCCTAAATATCTCAGACTCCTTTGTGACCAGACCACTTGAGGAAGAGTTTTATGCCCATACCAGCCTAAATACCCTCCTAAAATAACAAAGAAAACAATAACAACAAAAAGAGCTGAACACAAACAAAACACAAGCATTCCCCTATACTTCCCTCTGTTTCCCTATTGTGATGGTCAATTGATGGCAACAACTCTCAGAAACATAAAGAAGGAGGCATAATAATTCTTTTATTTTTAATTATTGTAAACAAATGGGACACATGTTGTTTCTCTATTTGTACATGGAGTTAAGGCATACCATTTGTGTAATCATAAATTTACATAGGGCAATGATTGTTTGATTCATTCTGTTATTTTTTCCCTTCCCCCACACCCCTCCCACCCCTCTTTTCCCTCTATACAGTCCTTCCTTCCTCCATTCTTATCACCCTCCTTATCCCTAACTCAAAACCTAACCCGAACCCTAACGCTAACACTTCCCACACCACATCATATGTCCTCATCCGCTTATCAGCGAGATCATTCATCCTTTAGTTTTTTGAGATTGGCTTATCTCACTGAGCATGATATTCTCCAATTTCATCCATTTGCCTGCAAGTGCCATAATTTTATCATTCTTTATGGCGGAGTAATATTCCATTGTATATATATACCACATTTCTTTAACCATTCATCAACTGAAGGGCATCTAGGTTGGTTCCACAATCTAGCTATGGTGAATTGAGCAGCTAATGAACATTGATGTGACTGTATCTCTGTAGTACACTGATTTTAAGTCCTTTGGGTATAGGCCAAGGAGTGGGATAGCTGGGTCAAATGGTGGGTTCATTCCAAGCTTTCTAAGGAATCTCCATACTACTTTCCAAAGTGGCTGCACTAATTTGCAACCCCACCAGCAATGTATGAGTGTACCTTTTTCCCCACATCCTCGCCAACATCTATTGTTGCTTGTCTTCTTGATAATCGCCATTCTAATTGGGGTGAGATGAAATCTTAGGGTAGTTTTGATTTGCATTTCTCTAATTACTGGAGATGTTGAACATTTTTTCATATATCTGTTGATTGCTTGTATATCTTCTTCTGTGAAGTGTCTGTTCATTTCCTTAGCCCATTTGTTGGTTGGATTATTTGTATTCTTGGTGTAGAGTTTTTTGAGTTCTTTATAGATTCTGGAAATTAGTGCTCTATCTGAAGTATGAGTGGCAAAGATATTCTCCACTCTGTAGGCTGTCTCTTCACATTACTGATAGTTTCCTTTGCTGAGAGAAAGCTTTTTAGTTTGAATCTATCCCAGTTGTTGATTCTTGCTTTTATTTCTTGAGCTATGGGAGTCCTGTTAAGGAAGTCTGATCCTAAGCCAACAAGTTGAAGATTTGGACCTACTTTTTCTTCTATAAGATGAAGGGTCTCTGGTCTGATTCCAAGGTCCTTGATCCACTTTGAGTTGAGTTTTGTGTAGGGTGAGAGATAGGGTTTTAATTTCATTCTGTTGCATATGGTTTTCCAGTTTTCCCAGCACCATTTGTTGAAGAGGCTATCTTTTCTCCATTGCATATTTTTGACCCCTTTGTCTAGTATGAGAAAATTGTATTTATTTGGGTTTGTGTACTCTGTTCTGTACCATTGATCTACCTGTCTATTTTGGTATGAATACCATGCTGTTTTTGTTACTATTGCTTTGTAACAGAATTGAAGATCTGGTATTGCAATACCCCTGCTTTGCTCTTTCTACTGAGGATTGCTTTAGCTATTCTGGGTTTTTTATTGTTCCAGATGAATTTCATAATTGCTTGCTCTATTTCTGCAAGGTACATCAATGGGATTTTAATCGGAATTGCATTGAATCTGTATAGCACTTTTGGTAGTATGGCCACTTTGACAATATTAATTCTGCCTATCCAAGAACATGGGAGATCTTTCCATCTTCTAAGGTTTTCTTTAATTTCTTTCTTTAGTGTTCTGTAGTTCTCATTGTAGAGGTCTTTCACCTCTTTTGTGAGATTGATTCCCAAGTATTTTATTTTTTTTGATGCTATTGTGAATGGGGTAGTTTTCCTAATTTCTCCTTCTGAAGATTCATCACTTATGTATAAAAATGCATTGGATTTATGAGCATTGATCTTGTAACCTGCTACTTTACTGAATTCACTTATGAGTTCCAAAAGTTTTCTGGTGAAATTTCCAGGTTCCTCTAAATATATAATCATGTCATCAGTGAACAGGGATAGTTTGAGTTCTTCTTTTCCAATTCATATCCCTTTAATTTCTTTGGCTTGTCTAATTGCTCTGGCTAGAGTCTCAAGGATGATGTTGAATAGAAGTGGTGAAAGAGGGCATCCCTGCCTTGTTCCAGTTTTTAGGGGGAATGCTTTCAGTTTTTCACCATTTAGAATGATATTGGCCATGGGTTTAGTGTAGATGGCCTTTACAATGTTAAGGAATGTTCCCACTACCCCAATATTTTCTAGTGTTTTGAGCATGAAGGGATGCTGTGTTTTATCAAATGCTTTTTCTGCATCTATTGAAATAATCATGTGATTCTTAACTTTAAATCTGTTGATATGGTGAATGACATTTATTGATTTCCGGATGTTGAAGCAACCTTGCAACCCTGGGATAAAACCCACTTGATCATGGTGCACTATCTTTTTAATATATTTTTGTATGCCATTTGCTAAAATTTTGTTGAGAATTTTTGCATCGATGTTCATTAAGGATATTGGTCTGAAATTTTCTTTTCTCGATGTGTTTCTGTCTGGTTTAGGTATCAGGGTGATATTGGCTTCATAGAACGAGTTTGGGAAGGTTCCCTCCTCTTCTATTTCATGGAATACTTTGAGGAGTATTGGAATGAGCTCTTCTTTAAAGGTTTTGTAGAACTCGGCTGAGAACCCATCTGGTCCCGGACTTTTCTTTGTTGGTAGGCTTTTGATGACCTCTTCTATTTCATTGCTTGAAATTGGTTTATTTAAGTTGTGTATGCCCTCCTCGATCAGTTTAGGAAATTCATATGTCTCTAGAAACTTGTTGATGTCTTCGAGGTTTTCTGTTTTGTTGGAGTATAATTTTCAAAATAGCTTCTAATTATGTTTTGTATTTCACTCGTGTCTGTTGTGATATTTCCTTGTTCATTCCGAATTTTAGTAATTTGAGTTTTCTCCCTCTTTGTTAGTGTGGCTAAGGGCTTATCAATTTTGTTTATTTTTTCAAAGAACCAACTATTTATTTTGTTAATTTTTCCAATTGTTTCTTATGTTTCAATTTCATTGATTTCAGCTCTGAGTTTAACTATTTCCTGTCTTCTACTACTTTTGGTATTGGTCTGCTCTTCTTTTTCTAGCACTTTGAGCTGTAGTGTTAAGTCGTTTATTTGTTGATTTCTACTTCTTTTTATGAATGCGCTCCATGAAATAAATCTTCCTCTAAGTACTTCTTTCATAGTGTCCTAGAGATTTTGATATGATGTGTCTTTGTTCTCGTTTACTTCTAAGAATTTTTTTATTTCCCTCCTGATGTCTTCTGTTATCCATTCATCATATAATAGGGTATTATTTAATCTCCAGGTATTGGAGAAGTTTCTGTTTTTTATTCTGTCATTTATTTCTAATTTCAATCCATTATGATCTGATAGAGTACAAGGTAGTATCTCTATCTTCTTGTATTTGCTAACAGTAGCTTTGTGGCATAAAATATGGTCTATTTTAGAGAAGGATCCATGTGCTGCTGAGAAGAAAGTGTATTCATTCTTTGTTGGATGGTATATTCTATATATGTCCGTTAAGTCTAAATTGTTGATTGTGTTATTGAGATCTATGGTTTCTTTATTCAATTTTTGTTTGGACGATCTATCCAGTGGTGAGAGAGGTGTGTTAAAATCGCCTAGTATTATTGTGCTGTGGTCTATTTGATTTCTGGAATTGAGAAGGATTTGTTTAACGTACGTGGATGAGCCAATGTTCACGGCATAGATATTTATGATTGTTATGTCTTGCTGATTTATGCTTCCCTTAAGCAGTATGTCCTTCTTTATCCCTTCTGACTAGTTTTGGCTTGAAGTCCACATTATCTGAAATGAGGATGGATACTCCAGCTTTTTTGCTGTGTCTGTGTGCATGGAATGTTTTTTTCCATCCTTTCACCTTTAGTCTATGGGTATCTCTTTCTATAAGATGAGTCTCTTGCAGGCAGCATATTGTTGGATTTTTCTTTTTAATCCAATCTGCCAGTCTATGTCTTTTGATTGATGTGTTCAGGCCATTAACATTCAGGGTTATTATTGTGATATGATTTGTATTCCCAGTCATTTGACTCATTTTTGTTTTTTGACATGATTTGGTTTCTCCTTTATTTGGCTATTCCTTTAGGCTAGTTCCTCCCGTTGCTGATTTGCATCATTGTTTTTCATCTCTTCCTCATGGAATATTTTGCTGAGAATGTTCTGTAATGCTGGCTTTCTTTTTGTAAATTCCTTTAGCTTTTGTTTATCATGGAAGGATTTTATTTCATCGTCAAATCTGAAAGTAAGTTTTGCTGGGTATAAGATTCTTGGTTGGCATCCATTTTCTTTCAGGGCTTGGTAAATGTTGTTCCAGGCCCTTCTAGCTTTTAGGGTCTGGATTGAAAAATCTGCTGATATTCTTATTGGTTTCCCTCTGAATGTAATTTGATTCTTTTCTCTCATGGCCTTTAAAATTGTCTATATTTTGTTTGTTAGGTATTTTTATAATAATGTGCCTTGGTGTGGGTTTGTTGTAATTTTGTATATTTGGAGTCCTATAAGCCTCTTGTACTTGGTTTTCCATTTCATTCTTCAGATTTGGGAAATTTTCTGATATTATTTCATTGAATAGATTGTTCATTCCTTTGGTTTGTTTCTCTAAGCCTTCCTCAATCCCAATAATTCTTAAATTTGGCCTTTTCATGATATCCCATAATTCTTGTAGATTCTGTTCATGATTTCTTACCATCTTCTCTGTTTGTTCAACTTTGTTTTCAAGATTAAATATTTTTTCTTCAATGTCTGAGGTTCTTTCTTCTAGGTGTTCTCTCCTATTGCCTATGCTTTCTATGGAGTTTTTAACTTGGTTTATTGTTTCCTTCATTTCAAGGATTTGTTTGTTTTTTTTTTTTTTCAGTATCTCTCTTTATTGAAATGACACTTGCTTCCCGTATTTGGTCTTTTAACTGTTGATTGGTGCGATCATTTAATGCCTGCATTTGCTCTTTCATCTCCTCCTTCAATGCCTGCATTTGCTCTTTCATCTCCTCATTTGCTTCTCTGATCATTTTAATTATGTTCATTCTGAACTCCCTTTCTGACATTTCTCTGCTGTGCTATCATTGTGTTTTATTGATATAGTATCTAGGTTTGTTTGGGACATTTTCTTCCCTTGTTTTCTCATATTGGTCAGATATCAGTGGGACTCTGAGATATTGCAGATTTCCTCTATTGGCCTATAGTGTCCCTGTAGATTTCCAGTGTATCGCCTCCCAGCCTTCAGTAGCCTGAAGTCTTGGAGGAATTTGATAATGCAGTGCTTCAGAAGAACGCTGCCCCTAGCCTGCTACTGGTTCCAGAGCTTGGAGCTGGCTCTGTGCAGAAAGGCTCTCACTGGGGGGCCTGCTCCTAGAAGCTGGCCGTGTGGGAGGAGCCCACCCCTGGAGTGCACAGGGCTACCTGGGGAAGACTCTAGCTGCCCTGCCCTGTTTGATAAGCCACCCCTCTCCATGCCTGCCGTCCAGGCCAAGGTTGACCCGGTTGGGGAGACTCACCCCGTGGCTCTATTTTAGTCCGAGTCTTTCAATGCCTCCCCTTCTTCAATCCTGGGTTCTGGAGCGACTGGAGATGCAGTCACCCTCTAGTCTACCATCTTGGATCGTCCCATGCTGTAATAGTTCTAATTCAAAGTAGTACTTGTTTAAATTTTTTAAAAAAGTTTTCACAGTACACTTCGTTTTATTCCCATGAAAATCTAGAGTGTGTAATGAATATACATTTAATTATAAAAAGAGAGAAGTCTGCCTTCTATAAGGCTACTTTCTAACTGTTTAGGCTACTCTGAAGAGATAGGCCTGATCATATGTGTTTTAGAACATCAATTCATCTCACATTAATTTTATTCAATGTGTATTAATATTTTTCTCTTCTATCGCTACTTCTACCCTAATAGTTACTGTATAGTCGTTAACTCTATTTAGGGAGTTCCAATATGAACCATGTAATGAAAACAGATATCAACTGAAGAATGGTAAGGACAAACTGTATCTGGTTATGGTGCCTACCTGAAGCAGGACAAAGGGATTAGTACACTAGAGTCAGTTAAAAACAGAAAGGGTCTAAAAATAAAGCCAAAAAATTTAGGTGAAAGTGTATACTGGTGATCTTTTCTGATATTTTCTGTTAAACTGTGAACTACTGCTGAAACCACTACTACTGTCTGAAGTAAACGACTGTTATCTTTTCAAGCTCAACACTTCTATCTGGCTCTTAAATTTTCTTATTCTCCAAGTGAGGTTTAAAAAAAAATTGCAGAGGCAGAAAAGTCAATAAGAACCCAGTTGATAATGCATTAAAAAATTAAATATATGACCTGTGATGATATAAAAATGCTAAGGATGAAGAAATAAGATTGAAAGCATTACATCAAAAAGTGCCTGCACTGTGGTTCTACTCCAAGTTCATTTCTTTTAAGCCTCATATCCTCTGAAATTATCAAATGCAAGATGCATCTTGATGACACTCTAGAAATTTAGTAACAATCTTCCTGGCTTTCCCTTTATCTTAGCCCAGGACTCATAATATTAAACACTCTAATCAGAGAATACTGTACTCAATCTTTCAAAGGATAACAAAATATATGAAAGATTTTTTATTTCATCATTACATTATGTCTGGGTAGAACAAAAAAGAAGAGGTACATGATGAAGGGAACTTGTTGACACTGAAGGTATTAATGTACTAAGACTGTAGGTCTAAACATGGGAAATGATTTTGAGGCTGGATACCATTTTTAGATGATCTATACCTTTGTCCTCCCATCAATAGTATAGATAATTTACTGTCTTAGCTAAGTCATTTCCCTATGGAAGCCTTTCTGAATCTCTTAGAATTTCCTCAACATACCCTATATATTTCCTTTATAGCATTTATTAGACTTGTGATTAGTTATCTGTGTACTCCTGTGTAAAAGATTGCTTTTGACTGATGGATTTTGAGCTGTCCTAGAATAAGGGTCACATGTCTATGCTGCTCACTGGGGCTCTCCCAGCTTGGCAGAACATACATACCTAACATGATATTCATTTATTCACAAATATGGTAATTTACTAATTGCTTTGTCTTGAAATTTTAGTACCATGAGCTCAAATTGTTACTTTTGATAAGAAAGTAGCATGTCACAAGCAGAGAGTTTCTGATGCATTTATTTTTACTTCAGGGTAAGCCTCCTGTTATTTACCTTTATGGTTGTGATTTTTGTGGTATCAATTCTGTTGGTCACTTGATCAAAAGACTCTCTTTGCAGAATGGCAGCATCTTACAGGGCAAAAAAAAACAAGAAGAAAAGTTTAAAGGTGAATGAACATTAAAACTTGAATCACACCTACCTAGCATTTAAAAAAAAAATCAACTGCTCAAACTTATTTAATGTGTTTCAGACACTTTCAAGACAACTTCCAGAGGAATGGGACTATGAGAAGACAGAACTTTTACCCAGACTAGACTGGGTAGGATGCGCCTGGAATTGTAGCATGGATGGATACTATTACCAATTTACTGTGATTATGTTTGAGCTTGTTTCCAGCTTTGGTGGTTACTTGAACTTATAGTACAATTTCCTGTTTTTGGATTCACATTTTTATATACGCCAATGTCTTTGTAGTACGAAATCTTTAAAGGGTAGGGCCAAGAACTGTTAAGAAGATAATCTACGGGGTTCCCAGCACAATGTATGTAAAAGGTAATTAAACAACAATAAAAAAAAAAAAAACTATGTTCTAATCACTGACAGCATGAAAACTGCAGAGTCAAGAGGCATCAGAGATTTCATAGGTTACTTGGTTTACATGTAGGAAAAATGAGGAACTGAATTCAGTGACCTTGTAAGTTGAGCTGTTTTGACCTGATCTATTTTAAATGGATTTCCTGAGATCATATACAAGAGGTTTACCCCCTCCCAAACATGCAGACAGAAGGAGGATAAATCATAAAGCCAAGTTCAGACTTACAGAAATATCAAATAATTTTGGTAACTGTCACTGTCACTGCTACTGCCTATAACAACTTAGAAAAGATCAATAAGACCTCCTTTTGAAGTATGTGCCAGAACTTTCCAACCACATGGGGCACTGGTAACAATGCATCTAACACATGTTCTTTCATATGCCTCAGTTTCCTCATCTGTCAAGTGGAACCAGTGTCCTTAAGTTCAGTGATGTCTGTGTGTGTATGCACCTACATTTCATGACCACAGCTGGAACTCATCCCAGCCCACTAGGCTCAGCTTCTGTCTTGGCCAAAGGTTTTCCCATGATTCTCTTACAGCAGGCTCTTGCGACATTCACTTCTTATTAAAGATCAACTTGTTCAAATCTTTTCTCAGTTTCTTCTTGTGAGAAATAGAATGTACAGTGGTCTATTTTCAGAATACATTGAGATATAAGAAAGACAGCCAGAGGGGGAATAGAATAAAAAGTTGTGCAATAACTCCAGAGCCCATGGATGTGGCAGATCCAAAATCCATCACCTGAACATCCCCGTGACAAACAGGTGGGAAAAGGGGTCAGTCCCAGCAACAGAGATAGAAACCTCTCTGTTAAAACAGAGTAGCTACTGTATAGAGGGAAAAGAGCGGTAGGAGGGTGTAGAGGGGAAGGGAAAAAATAACAATGAATCAAACAATATTACCCTATGTAAATTTATGATTACATAAAGGTATGCCTTTACTCCATGTACAAACAGAGAAACAACATGTATCCCATTTGTTTACAATAAAAAAGGAATAAATCAAAATATTAGAAAAAAAAAACAAGAGTAGCTTAGCTAAGTAAAAGTTAAATAAATGTCAGAATGCATGCACCACTAGAATGCTTTCCCATCACAAGAGAAAACTGTGAGAAAGGAACAACTCAAGGTATATTTCTTTAAATATGTCAATTAGCCAAATGCATAAATTGTACACCTAAATTTGTTTTATCACATCAAGGATCAGAACTGCATTAGAGATAAAGCAAGTGGATTGCCCACCCAGGTTTGCTTGCTCTGCAGACCTTATTTGGTAGCACACCTTTCTGCAGAAGTACTTTGCTTTTACTTTGCTGGGCTCCTTCTGAGCACAAGTCTGATTCCTCATGACACCTGGCATGTCAAACTTTCTCAGATCTGAAAAGTTGGGTGTTGTAATTCATGTCATTCTTTTTTCTGATGACTGTGATTACAAAACCAAAGCTCCTAACCTTTGATGAGCTGAATGTATGTGTGCTGACCAGAAGTGAGCAACAGGGAATAGGCAAAGCTCCCCTTCCTGATATTCTGTGTGGTCACACCCTGGCTTGGGCCCAGGCAGCCTCCAGGAATCTGAGGTCCACTGGCAAACCTCTGGATCAATGGCAACCACTGCAACAGCAGCCACCTATTTCTTCCCTTGCCCTCTTCACAGGTCCTAAACAGAAAAATAGAAATTCATCAGTCACTGTGAAGGAGAGCACACCTGGACCACAGGGTGAGAGACTAAGACATTTCCAGGGCCTGCCTGCAGCCAGAAGCAAGTAATCTGAGTGAGAGAAGGAAGCCATGGAATGTTTGAGCAGAGTAACACCATCTATTCTTAAAAGGATCATTCTGGCTATTGATAAAGATGGGAGTAACAGAATAGTGACAAGGGGCCAAGTCAGAACCACTAGTACAATCTGCTGGGAGGCTTAGCTAGCCTTGATTAGGAAATGGATTTCAATCTGAAATAAATGTCATAAATGAAGCAAACTGCCTCAGGTGGTGGTAAGCAAGTCCCTGAGTCAATGGACCCATGGGGGACGGGTTACTCAGTAGGGAAGTTGAGCCATCAGTACTCAAGCATATGAAAGGAATTGTATTAGACAACTCTCAAAGTCTCTTCCAAATGGAGATAATGTGGTTCAGGTAAATCACCTGAAGGGATCATTTTTCTCAGAGTAGGGACAGCTGGCCACCTGGGAAGATAAGGAGGTATTCAGTGGTGGAAATGTGGGAGAGGCACTACTGAGTGAAGGAACAACTTCAGCCAAACTCCAGAGGTGAACAAACAGGGTTTTTTGGGAATCTAGAATACCAAGAAGGGAAAGGTATATGAAGGATGGGGAGGGAGATGAAGCTAGGAAGAGTTGCAGGACCTCATAGGGGAGAGCTCCCACGGGGCCTGATGATGTTGAGAAAACACTTTGCCAGCCCTTGTTGAAGAAGCAAAAGAGAGACTGTAGGAGCCAACAAAGAAGGTTTTGACCGCTGAGTTTCCCTGAACAGTTTTTTCTTCCCCTGACAGCTTGTTCACAAACTTCTTGAGGGCACATCTGCCCAATATTCACTGTGCTCACTGCCCAACTTCCCACTGGAAAATATATCCAGAAATAGCTTCCTAATGAGCAACAAAATAAATATAAGCCCATGAGTGTGTGAGGTCCTGATTCTGGGGACTGTGTTGTGACTTCACCATAAGAAGTTGGGAACAGACAATTCTAGGGTGGACGAGTATTTGATGGAAGAGAACTATGCTCATGAGATGCCACAAGATGGAATCCCTTCCTTCCATCAACTCAAAGCCACCCCACAAGCACCAGCCCTGGAATTCCCAGTGCTCAGAACCTGGTGACATCATCTTTAGGCAACAATGGGACTTGGGCCTTCCAAAGACTCCCATTGGTGGACAGACTTGTGGGGCAGTTGATTGTTTGCCGAGCCATGGGCCTGGTAACAAGTCTCAATAGTATGGATCCTCAAATGGAGAACCTGGGCCTCCCTGGCAGTAAGTATCCCTCAGTCCTTTGAGTGTGGGACAAACTTTCAGGGAAGATGCTTTGTATGGATGAGGTCACGGTGGCCTGCATGGAGTGCTAAATACTTAAGAGACAGACTCCTTTAGGAAACTAAGGAGTTTTAGAAGGCAGAATCCATGTTTTCCCCAGCCAGAAAAGATACACTGATGCCCTTGTCAAGTGGTTCCTTGAGGGTCTGGCCCTTAAGTTCAGTTTATCAGTCTGAGAGGTAGGATGGGTCCTGGACTGGGAGCCAGAAGGTCTGACTCAGTCTGGGCCAGTCATGTCCCCTGTAGACCTAGTGTCCCTTATCTCTAAAAGGCTAACATGAACTCTTAGGCTCCCTGCAGACCTAGATTTAACTGAATAATAAAATGATTAGGTAAGTCTTTAAGGAGGGAGGGAGGGAATGCACCGATGAATGAGCCAAATCAAGGAGAGGAATGAGAAACACTCAGGTCCCAAGCCAGAGCTGTCAGTCAGTTCCCTCTTTTCTTTTACTGCCTCAGCCTGATCTCACTATACTTTAGACTCATGGGACTGTGTTGTGTAGTAACCAGCAGCTGCATTGTATTTCTTCACTGGAGTAAGAAGCCGCAGCAGCAGAAGCATGCCCAGCAGTGGGTGGAAGTATTGAACGTTTCCACCTTCACTTACAGCCCACTCTTGTACTGGATAAATATGCAGAGATGCCATGATATCAATGCAGCTATCAAAATAGGCCCTCCCACAGCTGGTACCAACACTGAGATGAAAGTCCGTCCACATTCTGGATTGTCTGTGGGAATCAGACACCCCTGAAGGCAGGGCTTATGGCCTCAGAGGCAGCAGCCCCAGGGCTGAGACCCCCTGTTGCTATGCAAGCTGCTCTGGTGGTCTCATGGCAGCCCCTATCTAATCAGATGCCACAGCGCCAGACCAGATCCCCATTCCCGATTCCCATCTTTCAGTAGATACCCTTTGCCCCACTCCTCCACAAAATGCCTCCCATGCTGGAACACTCTGTCTCCCACCCATTAGACATCGAACCTGAAAGGAATGTCCACTACCATTCCCTTCCCACACTGGCCCTGGAGTGAACTGTGTCAATGCCAAGCTTTTGCTTCATATCCCTAGCCTCCACTCACTGAAGGTGGGAGCTTTACGTACCAGGGGTATGAGTAGAAAATGGAGCTAACCTCATGGCACTCATGTTGACACACAGGGCCCACTTGGATGTTATGTTATTAAAGATTTTTGGAAAAGTCAGACTGTCGTGTCTCATTTGCTGGTAGGAGGGCAATGTCCTTCCCCTGTCTGATGGTGGCGCAAGTCTAACCAATACAATGAGAACTGGAGGTTGGCTTTGAAGGGACACATTGAATCAATACTTGTGGTTGAGCTCAGTTCCCTCCATCCAGGATTTAAGCTCAAACATGTGCAAGACCCTGGGCTAGGTCCACAAAGGCAGTGCTATTATGCAGGATGGTAAGTTCAATTGCCACATGAATGATAGTTGCTCAGGGCACACAGGTGTGGCAGTCCACAAAGGCTATGCCACTGGTCAAACAAGTCATCATGAGGCCCATGAACCACACCACACTCTGGGCTGAATGGCTGGTATCTATGATGTATTGAATCTTAGGTGGTTGTCTCTGAATTGTTTCTAATACAAGAACACTGCAAAATGGCTATCATGAGTCTTCTCTTACTGATGAAGAGACAGGTTCCAAGGGCATATGCCATTTTCTTGTATTTTTTTGCTGTTGTACTGTTCCTGAACCACTTCTCCAATTTGCATCTGCCTGACATTAGAGTTCCTGGTCTTTCCGCCGTACCCCATGGTATCCATTCTGTAACCATGTCTTGTTCAAACATATGTGGTGGATGTTTTAGTGTGTGCAGAGAGTCATCTGCTTGGTCTATAGATTTTTTTAGAGGAAGGGCTGGTAAGTACCTCCTAAATCATACACAGGAATACATCCATAGCATATAGAGATCTATGGTTGCCCAAAAGTGAAGAGTCCCCTGTCACTCAGTGACATGGAACACCTTGAATACTTTCTGGAAATGGTCCTAAAAGAAGAGACAACTATAATTATAAACTATTCGGCTCCAGTTTGAAGATGAGGAAGCCCGGATCATGCACAAACTTTTACCCATTGACTTTGGAAATGAGCAACAAACTCACCATAGTTGCTCTAAACTTTAAATGTAGATTTCCCTTAGAGAAATGGCCAGTTTTTGCCTATTTTGTGGTGTGTGTGTGTGTGTGTGCGTGTGTGTGTGTGTGTTGTGTGTGTGTGAGAGAGAGAGAGAGATTGTGATTCTTGGCTCTTACTAAACAAAAATAATTTCTTCTTTTTTTCTTGAGTGGGCTGAAGGGATTATGTTCAGCAACTGAAAAGAAAGCCCTAGGCCTATCTATAAGACCTCTCTCTTGCAATGCTTTTAAACCTTTTTCTTTTATTTTTGAAAGGTAAGTGGAATCTTTTTTTCCCCATTTTGTAAACATGATCTTACACTGTAACTCGAAATATAAAACAGGACCAAGTGGATGTTCTCTGGTAGAACAGGGGCAGAGGTTCATGACTTCCTCACTCTGTCCCTTCATGACCTTGGTGCTTTCTACCATGCAGATGCCAAAATCCGAGACGTCACTAGAACACTGCTTTATGCCCACCATCTGTTAGCCTTTGCTTTCAATAAAAGAAGAAATCCATAAATGTACAAATCAGATTTTTTTTCTCTTATGAACCAGGGGCGTCAGGAGAGGCTTTAGTAAGATATAGTGGGAGAAAAAGGAAATGTTTTATTTAGACATAATATATTAGCTACTATCACTGATATAAAATAAATAAATCTCAAATGGAGTCATGAAAACCTTGAATTCACTCACTAAACAGAAATAAAATTGCTGATGTGTGACTAATACAGCTCCAGTAGAACAAAGTAGATTTATATTTCTTAATGTGAGAAAACAGGATACGTTAGGTGCATATAACACACAATACATGCTCTATAAAGTCTCAGGAAAGCCATGTATTTTCTGGTTTGGTTATGAAAGAAACCACATCTTGTTGGTATTGGTAAGCAAGCCAATAAGGTAAGCAGTAAACAAAAGCTGTCACTACAAATCAAATAACAAGTCATTACAAGTATGAGTTCATAGTCAAAATCCTCAACTGTAACTGCAGGAACAGCAAGGGGGGTGGTAGGGGTTATGTCCAGCAACTGCAAAGACAGGAAACAACAGCAGAATGCAAAACAGCCAGCAGCAGGGGAAGGGTGTCCACTGCTCAGCATTGTTGCCTCAGACCTTATCCTGAGTGCCAGGTACTCTGGAATCTTCTGGAAGTCAGGCAACTTATTCCTTTTGGTCTTTGCTTTCAACAGTACCTGTTTGCCTCTCTGACTTGCGGGAAGGCTCTTTAAGAAAACATTATGGCCAGACACACACACACACACACACACACACACACACACACACACATATATATGAAGCATTAGAATAGAAAGATCAAGTAGAGTGCTTTGGGAAACTAAGAAGTGAAGCAGTAAGAGTTGTCACAGTAAAGAGGAAAAAGAATTTAAAATGAAAGCCAATCTTTCTCAGAGCTGAGAATGTGGCAGCTGAGGCTTGACTGTAGCTCAACACAGGGCACAGGCTGGGTGAGTGAGGATGCCATACAGATGTAAACCCCAAATTAACATCAAGTGACAGGGCTTGTAAGCTGGGGAGTCTGCTGGATTTGAAACAAATGGAAGTTGAGATGCCTATCACTGCCTGGGAGACATGGTAGTTTCTCAGGCAGGATGACAAGGGTATCACAGGCCTGCGTGCAGGATGGGTGCCCCTGGCAGACCAGGCAGGGGAGGGGATGGCACTATACACAGCTCATGGGTGATGCTGCCAGACAAGCTTGAGGTGGGAAGAACAGAAAAGATTCTGAAAAAAATTTAGTTTTCCATGAATACAGCGAGTGGATGAACAAGAAAAGTACATACTACAAGAGTTAAGGTGTCCTTAAGTATAAGGCTATAAATAAGAACTTGAAACTAAAAGGACAAGCTACCTTTCCCTCAAATATATTTCATATAAATGAGTTATTCAAAAAACACCTCCCAGCTGGGTGCAGTGGCACATGCCTTTAATCCCAGTGGCTCAGGAGGCTGAGGCAGGAGGATGGCAAGTTCTATGGCAGCCTCAGCAATGGTGAGGCACTATGCAAGTCAGGGAGACCCTGTGTCCAAAGAAAATAAATATAGGGCTGGGGATGTGTCTCAGTGGTCACGTGTCCCTGACTTCAATCCCCAGTATCCCTCCTCCCCAAAAAATGCCTTCCATGTGCAGACATACTATTTATAAGTGTATAAAACAGATAGCAGTATAAAACAATTTATTGCTAGCACTTTACTTGGTTGTTACAACATGTGCAAGGGTACATATATGAAAGAGAAGAGGCATGGAAAGCAATCAGAAGAATAAGAAATTATCTTCAAGTTTCCTAAAGTGCCAGGCTAATTTTAACTATATTTCAACCTTTCCATGAAAGTGAAATAACATGGATGTGCAAGGGAAATGTTAAAGAAAAACATTTTTAAAGGGTGAAACAAAAGCAATAATGATAAGCTGACACATTCATTAAAAAACATATTGTCTTGCTTTAACTGAATGGTAGTACTTCTAGAAAAAAATTTAAGGTTAGCCAACACCAAGCTGAATGCTATGTGAACAAAAAACCAGCCTTTACATGTTTAACGGTACTGGACTGCACTGGGTCACAGATCAACTTCAACAAGTTAAAGGAAATAAACTCTATTAGAGAAATTAGTGCCAGGAGAGATCCTCTAATTTCTCCCTGACTTGGCTACAGCAATGTTTTGTAAGTTTTCCTTTTGTGTTGCCCCAAGACTGCTTCTAGAAACACCAGCAAGTGTATCTCAACAGACAGGTGACATGGAGGTACCATTCCCTCCCATCTAGGGACCTGCATTGCCAGGCCTACAAAAGGGAAAAGTATTGCACTTGCCATCATCACATGAAGGCTCCTACCACAGTGTCAGGTACCGTTAGGCATCCTCTGGACAGAAAACCTCTATCTACTTCTGAACTGATATCAGTAAGGAAAGGATATGATTTTACACATTTCACTTTACAAATTTTTTGGTCTTAGTCATCTCAATAAGAAATCTCTCAGATTCTTGGCTAGCTTCCAGGTAAAGTCTCAAGTGGTACAGCTTGAGTTAAAAGTAGATGTAGCTCTTTCTGCTAATGCTCTGGATGGCTAGTCAGACAGTGACTAGGGACATGCCATTTACAATTCAGAATTGAGAAGGTCCTGAAGGGAGGAGTCAGCTAGAGCCTTAGATAGACTTGTGTGGGCTACAGGAAGACAACCTAACTCACTTCAGGGAAAATGTAGCTCCCCACTGGGTAACTTTTTTATGCTCATAAACCCTGAAGAAAATTAAAAATGAGAAAAACCTTCGAGAAGTCTTCTCTGGTTCACAGGTTGGGTCATTGAGGGAATAGGAATAAACACTTAGAATCCAACTTTCTTAACCCTGGAGCTGGTATCAAGTCCTGAATCAACTGTCCCTGTCTTCAGGATAAACCCCATGGCAACACCTTGGTCTTTGAGGGATGAGTTAAGTATATTTGAGCACAGTTTCAGTTGCTACCCAAATCAGATAAGTGATTTTTAATACATCACTTGTTCACGTCCTGTTCAAAGTCATTCTTTCTCCTTTCTAAACATGCATAATTATTCTTTCACTTTAACTATTTACAAACAGAAAAGGCCTATCTTTTAAAGACAAGATATAATTCCCCCTCCAGGGAACCACCGATACACTGTCACTATATATCAGCTGCACTTTCTAGAATTCTACAAAAGTAGAACAAGTGAGTGAGTATACATTTTAAAGTATGGCTCCTTTCACCTCAGCATAGTTGAGATTCATTCATGTGGTAGCTACTCAGTATGCTGCTGTCTACTGTATGGCCATATCACAGTGTCTCTACTTACCTGTTGATGGACATTTAGGTTGTTTTCAGTATTTGACTATTACAATTAAAGCTGCCATAAACATTCATGTGTAAGTCTTTATGTAAATTATATCTTCATTCTTTTCATCATATGCTTTCTCATCATCACAATACGTAGGAAGTCAATGACTGATCATATGGCAGATCTATGCTTTGATTTCCGTAAAAAGCTGCCAAACCATCTTCTAAAATCATCATGCCATTTTATAGTTCCACCAGCAGTGTATGAGAGTTCCCATTACTCCATATCCTGTCAATTTTAGCCATTCTAATGGAAGTACAGTGGCATATTGTGATTTTAATTTACATTAAACCCTAACCAAAAGTAGGTATTTTTAATTATTTCAAATATCTTCAAATTATGAATTCTCTCCGATATGTATGATTTCCTAAATACATAAAACCAAAACATTTTCTCATTTTAAAGGACTTTTTCTAGAGGACAACAAACTATTTTCTAAAGAAAAAATATTGGTTTATGAATGTGGGATACAGGTTAAGGTTCATCCACACACTGCTTCTGTCAAGCATGTGTATGAGCAGGCAAATAGCCAGGTAGGTACAACACTGTGTCAGGAGCAAATGATGACTTTTGAACAAAAATGGGCAGGAACAATTTTTAGCTCTGAGAAATCCAGCATTGCAGAGATAAAGGAAAAATTCCATTTCTGTAGAATCCTGTAAGCAACTATTAGGCAGAGTTGAGTACATGAAGTGATATACTTTGCTTTCGTTAGGCCTAGGGAGCCTAAGTATACTGGGGACATGATTCAAAAGCCATATTTTTAAAAAGCACTGTCTTCAGGAAACAAGTCAAGGAATGTTATTATTGGTGGGTTCTGACCTTTTATAAAAATATACTGACAATTTATAGTGTCATATTAGCATTTTTAACCAAGGTAATGTTCTATCATATGGATATGCAAGAACCCAAGAGAATGAGAGGCAATATTTTTAAAACTAAAATAACAATCACATGACATACACTGAAGTTAGTATTTGAGATGACTTAGCACTTCAAAAAGGAGCTACTTGTAATAAAAGCAATGTCTACAATTATCAATACACATATCTCAGGGAGACAAGTGTAGAATCTGTAAATTGCAATACTATGTAGGCTCTGTTGTTACAAAAGCTAATACTATGTAGGCTCCATTGTTACAAAAGCTATAGGCATTCAGAGAGACACCTACTGTTAGAGAATCCTCACTGACTGGATGTATGAGCCCAGGAGGATGCCCGCAGTTAGTAAGCTCTTGTTTACAGATTTTGTTTTAAAAAAAGCAGGTGAGAGAACCATGTCAACTCTGGGATGAAACTCGGAAACTAGTATTGCCACCAATTGCAAAGAAAGTGGTACACACTGGAGGAAGCTGCACAAATATTTGGTGAATTAATGAATGTAAGAAAAGTCAGTTTCCTTTTTTAATCAAAGACTGCCAGAGTTGCTTCTGTACTAATACCTACAGAGGCCTTTTTCCTACTTGGCCCTTGGGAATTATGTCAAGAACCTGCTTCATCAAAGTCTTGTTTCTATTTTTTTGTTTGTTGTTTGTTTGTTTGAAGTAGATCACTATAACGAACAAGTAGCAAATTAAGACTGAGCACATATTGATGTTGTGGCTATAAACAGCATGTTTGCAAATTAGTGCAGCCACTCTGGAAAGCAGTGTGGAGATTCCTTAGAAAACTTGGAATGGAAACACCATTTGACCCAGCTATCCCACTCCTTGGCCTATACCCAAAGGACTTAAAATCAGCATATTACAGAGATACAGCCACATCAATGTTCATAGCTGCTCAGTTCACAATAGCCAGATTGTGGAACCAACCTAGATGTCCTTCAGTTGATGAATGGATAAAGAAAATGTGGCATATATATACAATGGAATATTACTCAGCCATAAAGAACGATAAAATTATGGCATTTGCGGGCAAATGGATGAAACTGGAGAATATCATGCTAAGTGAGATAAGCCAATCTCAAAAAACCAAAGGAAGAATGATATCGCTAATAAGTGGATGATGACACATAATGGGGGGTGGGAAGGGTTAGTGTTGGGGTTGCAGTTGGGTTTAGGGAGGGGGGCAGGAATGGAGGAAGGAAGGACTGTATAGATGGAGGGGAAGGGTGGGAGGGGGGGGAAGGGAAAAAATGGCAGAATGAATCAAACAACATTACCCTATGTAGATTTATGATTACACAAATGGTATGCCTTTACGCCATGTACAGACAGAGAAACAACATGTATCCCATTTGTTTACAATTTTATAATAAAAAATAAAAAAAAAAACAGCATGTTTTATCTTTGTTTCTGTCTCAAGAATTTCTTACTCTGCTATTGAAATAACTTAAAGATTTAAAGATAAACATTGGCATATAACTAAATCAAACTTATCACATATGATCTTTTTAGAGTCAATGATTCCCCTTCACAGATAAATGGATTAAAAATATGATATATGTATACATATATACACACAATGGAATACAACTCAACTTTAAAGAAGAATGAAATTATGGCATTTGCTGGTACATGGATGGAGGTGCAGAGTATCATGCTAAGCAAACTAAGTCAAACCCCAAAAACTAAAGGCCAATGTTTACTCTGATATGTGGATGCTAATTCATCATGGGTGGTGAGGCTATGGAAGAATGAATTACTTTATATTAGGTACAGGGGGTAAAAGGAGGGGAAGGCTAAGGGAGTAGGAAGGATAGTGCAGTAAAACAGACTTCATTACCTCATGTACATATAGGACTGCATGACTGATGTGATGAGAAAAGTGAGAAATTACACTCCATTTATGTATGATCTATCAAAATGTATAAATGCATTATACTGTTATATACAACTACATGGAACAAATAAAAAATTAATAGAAAAAGAAAAAAAGTCAATGATCCTAGGGGTTGTTGTTGTAGCTCAATGGTAGAGCACTTGCCTAGCATGTGTGAAGCACTGGATTCAGTCTCCAGCACCACATAAAAAGACATAAATAGAATGAAGGTATTGTGTCCACCTACAACTAAAAAAATTTAAAAAATAAAAATTCAATGATCCTAGACTTAATACCCATTGTTTAGGGATCTCTTACTCCTGAATCCTTTCTTTGATTTCCTGCTGCAGGGTATATCTGGTTCTTAGGTTCAGTTAGGTACCTTCTTTCCCCTTCCAACCACAATCCAGGTCTAAGTTTTCCTAAGTATCACCCATCTGGTTAGTTCTTGTCTCCTACTCTAGGCCTGAATCCTAGAGATCAAGCAAAGAGAAATTCTAACTATTCGTTTGGTGAACTCCTAAAATCTATGTATAAACTTACAAGTGTACTGCTTAGGGAATGTGTATGTTGACCTTTATAAAATGTCAAATTGTTTCCCAACGCGATTTATTTCCAATTTAAACTCACAACAGGAGGATTTGCTTCACATCCTTAGCAATACTTATTCCTTAAATAATTACTTTTTTCTCTTAGGTAGTTTTTTAAGGAAAAAATCCAACTCTTGTCTATCTTTTCCACTGGAGAAGGCCCCCATTCTCCTTTGGATGTGTACCTGATTTCCTAAACAGGTTTGCTGTGTCTTGAAATGAAAACAAAAACAAAAATCAACATTTTTTTAAACCATTGAAAATAGCAGAGACTTAGGGCAACACTCATGTACAAGTGGTCTGCTTTCAAAAAGACAATATGAATGAAAAATTTAAAAATACAAATGTTGAAAAGCAAACCCACAGAAGCTAAAGTAAAGAGTCCCAGCAGAGTAAGTCTATGACTGTGAAAGACAAATAAAAATGTGTGAACCACATAAACCATCATTAAAACAATATGTTGCAAATTAAAGTTCCAATTAACCAGACCAAAATAAAGTTTTCTAACTCTGTAAACACAATGATGCTGTTTTATTACTATCCTCTCTGACAAGCTGATTTTAAAAGCCAGGCATTCAAGGAAAAGTTTTAAGAAGCCAGAATTCCAGCAGAAGCTTAATCACAATATCCATATAAATCACTTTCTAAAGTCCCTCTGCATTGGCAGGAATTAAGTTCCCAGCTGACTTAACATTGGCTTTAAAGTGGTTTACTGCAGAAGTCAACAGAGAAAAACAAATAATGAAAGCAGAACTTGTAGACATATTTCCTTCACAAACTCCATGACTGAAGAAATCAAGGTACACTTTCAGTTCACAGGAGTAAATAACTTAAAGTACCTTGAATATAGATCAGATTCAGGAGGCAGTAATAATACCCCTCATTTCCCTGCCCAATCTAAACTAGTGCCAAAGGGGGAAAGAGAAGTTATTACTCTTTATAGTAGTACCATACTTATAAGGTCTAAAATTTTAAATTATGCAAAAGATGCAGTGATTGCACACAATCCTTCAATAGTTAGGTAAGAAGAAAGCTAAGGATCAGGGATCACTTCAAGGGTTCACTTTGGCAAAATATAACACCTTGAGTTGCTTAACTTAATTTTGTTCAAGTCCATGTGGGAACCTATTTTATAAAGTAAAAGCCCATCATTAGAAAATTTAACCTGCAGGAACTATACCTTGACAATTGGAACAGATATTCAACAGGGATTAGGTTTTGGTTTAAAAATATGATTCATATTTGAAACTCAGTAACTCTATTAAAGCACTACTTTGTACCCTGAAGGGGTACAATAAATACCACTGACTCATTGATTCAATTAATGTGTTAAAATAGGAACTGAATCAAAATGAAAAGCAGCTTTTCTTCTGCTACTTAGGGGTAGAATTCTAAATAGCAGAACTTCTCTTGCATGGAGACTGGGAGAACCTTTACAACATTCAATTTCAGGCTGCAGAGATAACATTCTAATGAGGTTTGCAGTGTAGCTAAAAAAAAAAAAAAAAAAAAAAGACTCTTCAAAGATTCCTAGATCCAAACTGCTTTCCTATTCCAAATTCTAGGATAAGAATGTGGATCTACTGACAGCAATGATATCAAGAATGGGCTTATAGAGTAACCACTGTTTTTCTGGGCACTGCTCTAGGTCAAGAATTGTGGCAGGTAGCAGAGGGACATTAGAGAAGGCAGAACTACATTTCCTTTCATTCCTTCAATAGATGCTTGGGCATCTTTCTCTGTGCCAAGCACTGCTGCAGACACTGAGGAGACAGTGGCAAATAAGATCACGGAGTTCTGCTCTAGTGGAGTTTTCATCCCAAAAGAAGGTAAAAGAAAAACAAAGGAATCAGAAAGTACTAAGTACTATGTAAAGAAGTTGAACAGAGCTCCTGGAGTGAGCAGCAGCTTGGTCTGGATAAGGGAGTCCAATGAAGAACTTGGGAACTTAGGAATTCAAGTTCTCATTTCCTTCTTCCCCCTTAGCACAGGAAAGTCCAGAGACATGACTATTTTTTCATTCACTTTAATACAACACATATTTATTAAGTCCTATTACATACCTGTAGTGAATAACACAGATGTCAGGGATCTTACGGTGCTTATGTTTCAGTGCAAGGAGATAAATGATTTTATGTAAGGAAAATATCAGATGGTAGACAGCATTAGAAGAAAATTAAAATAAGGTGACCTGGTAAGAGTGACTGGATAGCTACTTTGGATCAAAGTCAGAGGAGGTCTCTGCAGAAGGAATTTAAACTAAAATTTAAATAATAAAGAGAAATTAATCATACAAAGATTGGATGAATACACTTTAGGGTAGAGGGAATTGCTAGGGAAAGATCCCATTACAGGAAAGAGCTTGACATATTTAAAGAATAGGAAAAAGATCAGGTGGCAGGACCAAATAACGTGTGTTGGGGTGGTTGGTGGGTGAGGTAAAGCCAAAGATGCAGAAAAGGGTCAGAACAAGCAGGATTTTGTAAATCAGAACAAAGATATGGATTGTAATTGAGCTGTGACAGGAAAAGTTATAAGCAGAATCATTATGTGACTGGATATAACTTGTAAGATAAAAAACTCTTGCTCTTCTGTAGACATATGGAAACCAGGAAGGAAGCAACTGGAGTAGTCTAGGTAAGAGATAATGGTGGTTTGAACTTCAGTGGCAGCAGAGGAAGTGGCACAAGTTGTGACTGACGTGATTTGCTGGGAAGAGGTGAGAGAGAGAGGAAGTAAGGAACACTACCTCAAGAAGCTGAGAGAGAAGTCACATTAAAGAACTGATTCAGAACCAAAAGTGATATTGGGCAAAGTTCTAAAATAATATTAGGTGGAAACGTATAACGTACTGAAACCTGTCCTAAGTCAGTGTCTGATGGAAAAGTTAAGTATTATATATGAAAAAATAAAACAGGCATTCTTTCTAGGTTAGAAGGATGACAGTGGCATTGGGGAATAGACAGGGATCGACAGCATGAATAGGCTTGGGGGCACTTTTTCTTCCTAGCACTTCTCGAGGTGATGCTTCTTTGTGTGATTATTTGATTAAGGTTTCTCTCCTCCACAAGACTGTAAGCTTCATGTGATTGAGGACCACATTTGCTTATCTTCCAGGTAGGCTCGTCACAAAGACAGAGACTTGATAAGCATTTACTGAAAACATGAACAGCTGAGAAGAAACACTCTGTGTCTGGAACGAACACTGAGATGGTTAGTTCAAGTAGAGTAGGTGGAGAGCCAGAGGCAGGAGAAAAGGCTAGGTAATTAGTAAATTTATTTTTTTTTCATAGTATGAATAACAACAGACTACTGTTTAACAACTGTATCAGAGGGATGGGTGATGGTTCTAATATATGTTTACAAATTCTTTGATAGTCTTCTCTTTGTTTCCCCTTCAGTGTTTGCTGGACTAAAATGACTTGCTTTCGGTGATCAGAATAAAATGGAAGTGAGAATCAGCAGCTTTGGAAATGTCATACATAAAAGGCATTTTTATGACTTCCTCTCTGCTTGCTTGGATCACTCATTCTGGGAATGCTAGATGCCATTTTGGGAGGACACACATATATTCCCAGCTTGAAGTCCATGTTGGGAGGAACTGAGGTCTCTTGCTGACAGTCACCTCTCTCTTTCTCACCTGTTCCCAGCAAATCACGTCAGTAACAACTTCTGCCACTTCCTCTGCTACCACTCAAGTTCAAAGGACCTCTGACACTCACTCTTATCCTAGTTAGGCCTTATATGTTGAAGCCCTGACTGACATCTTCACTGCAACCTGAGATGCTTGTCCAAACCACTCTGCTAAACTACTTTCTAATTCCTGACTACAGAAATTCTGAGGTAACGAGTGTTTGTTGTTTTAAGCCACTAAGTTTTGGGATAACATGTATTCCAGCAACAGGTCACTAATATAGATTATGAGAACTAAACAACATATGCAACTGAAGCACAGTACCTGGGGTACAAACCAAACATCAAATAAACAACAGTTGGTTAGTACAATTTAATGAGCACTTAGGTAATTCTCCATGAGTGTTCTAAAATATTCAGATCACTCAACATCCTAACTCTAAAACCAAAAAGGTGAGAAACCTCAACCCACAGAGAGATTCTCAGCAAGCTATAAACCTCTAAAGGGTAGCAATTATATTAAGAAAGTTTTCACCCAGGCCTTTAAGAAGACATGAATAATATTATAATTTGAATAAGACATAAGGAAAAAGGCATTCTCAGGCATTGCTCATGGGAGTATAAATTGGAAAAGGTGTGTTAGAAAGTTATCTAGGAATATCCTTCCAAATTTGAAATGTTTAGATCTTTTATTCAGCAATTGCAATTCTAGAAAGATATCCTGAATATTATTGCTTATGTATACAAAAACATATGCACAAGGATACTAAGGACTTCTTTATATGTTAACAGCAAAGCACTAGACACCATCTAAACATCACTAAAGATGTAGATACATGCATTGAAAAAAGCAAGCTGTAGACCAACACATATCAAAGAACCCCTTTTATTCATTTCACACACACATGCTAACTCATAAGCAAATACAAATTAAAAGCTATTATGGTTTTCTAAATAAACGGAGACAAATGGAAAGATGCAGCTCATATTATTGATACTGGACAAAGACAGGGGCAGGGAACACAAATGTGTGTGTGTGTGTCCGTGATAGATCAGGGTACAAAGAAATGGGGACTGAAGTACAGTGTCTGTATAGGAGTTCTATAGTTATTTTATTATTTAAATCTTATATAAGAATATATTTATATATTATTTATAAAATTTTTAAAAGACAAAAGATAAAAAAAATTCACATATTTGAAAAAGATACCCCTTAACTGTGGAAGGTGTTGGATGAGTCTCCCTTGGTGCCCCTCTCTTCCATGCCCTATACTGGACCTTCCAAGATCATCTGAGCATGTCCAACTATAAAGAGGAAGAATGGATTCCTCCTCCAAGTATGTTTTACTCGGCGCCCCATAGGATGTATACAGTTGGCTCAAAACCAATTTGATAGGTAAAAACATAAATACTCCAAAAGCCCTATCAATTATGTGAGTAGTTTTTAAGGCCACCAAGAGGGACAAATTTCTTTCCATAACAACTGACCTTCTAAAGGGACAATGAAGTTCTGTGGTTAAGTGATCCAGGTAGAAACTATTGTCCCAGATTCCACAACATCCTGAGGTTATGGCAGAACTAGTCACAAGTAGTTCAGGAATGGTAATGACCTCACAAAATGCCAGTGTGTTTATTTGGCAGGTGTCATTTCACCCCAAACCAGAGAAGCAGCTGGAAGCCAATGCAGGTAGAATCAGATGAGGTACTGTTTCCCATTTCCCCAGACATTCTAGGCCTCGGGTTTCAGTTGAATCACTGAAAGACTAGGCTCTGAAGAGTTGACGATTAATTCTACAGTAACCTAACAAACTCACACCCTATTACTCACTTAAAAGACATGAATTGGGGTTAGGTTGTGACTCAGTGGTAGAACACTTTCCTGGCATATGTGAGGTACTGGGTTTGATCCTCAGCAACACATAAAATAAATAAATACAATGAAGGTATTGTATCCATCTACAACTACAAAATAAAAACAAAAAGACCTGGATCACATGTGCTCAGTCATTAAGACTCAGCTATTTTCCTGTAAATTACAAGGTTGAATTCCACCTTACAGCCTTCCTCTCTTCAGGGGAAAAATGCCAAAATCTCTGGAAAACTATAGCAAAGCTATGTGTGTACCTGAAAAGGAGAGATGAGGGGCACCCTCCCATTACTATTTGTGGAACTTCCCTGGCTTCTAATAGGTGTATTCTAGGATGTCATATTTGATTGAAGTATTACAGAACTTATCACTGAGTCACATTTTGCAAAGTGAAGAGTCTAAAATGTTGAATTAAACAGAAAACATACTGGAAAAAATTCACATTTCAGCCAAAAGATCAGTCATGACTTTTAGGTATATTACATGACTTTTCATTAGCAAAACTGAAAATTGCCAGTGTAGATCATTGGCTTAATAGATCACTTTATAAAGTAAAAAATGGTGTTTTTATTTATTTATTTTTTGCTTTGGGGATGGATTAAGTGTTCTTTAAATACTAAGCAAAAAAGTTACTAAAACAGACAATCATCTTTCAGTGTGAGTAGAAACAATCCTAGCAGGTACCTAGCATCTTATTCTTTCAACTTTATCTACCAAGCACCTACTGAATCCTGAAACATATATAAAGATGGGAGGCAGACTGGGAAATGAGAAATAGGCTCTCAAGATTTATCTTGATGGTAGTACTGCTATACAGCTGTGTGATCTTCTGTGAAATCCTTAAAATCTTTGACCCTTAGGTTTCCTACCAGTAAAATGGAGATATCACTTTCTACTTTATAGGACTACAGAAACAAAGAAGTGCATCTAACAGTGGACTACACAAAGAGAATACTCAATGAATGGCAGTTATCATTACCTGGTAACCCACCGCCATCATTATCACCATCATTTTCACCATCTTGCTTAAAATTCAAATAGTCTATGACCTTCTAGTGTAATTAGATATAAATGCAAATACTGGCCTCACACACTCACATATTTGTCTCAGGGTAACCTCAGACACTCCCCCAATATCATCACAGTGTCCTTTGACACTTATACTTACATAATAGCCCCACTGAGGCATCTGGCATGCAAATAAGACCATCACTTTGACCTCTGGCACCCACATAATGTCCTCAATGGAGTTTCTGACACTCACATAATATCCTCAAAGGGCCTCTGACACTCACATAAACATTCACTGTAACCTCGGACATTCACAAAATAGCATCACTGTGGCCTCTGACTCTCACATGATGCCATCAATGTGGCCTCTGAAGCTCACATAATATTGTCACTGGAGCCACTGACTTACCTTATACCTCACTATGGCATGTGAGACTCACAGATACGACCCTGATAGTCACATCATATCCTAGTATCTTTCTCTGATACCAAAACCAGACAAAACCACATCAAGGAAAGAAAACTTTAGACCAATATCCCGGATGAATATAGTCACAAAAATCCCTAACACAATTCTGGCAAAATGCATACAAAAGACAGTGTACCATGATGATCAAGTGGGATGCAAAGTTGGTTCAACATCTGGAAATCAATAAACATAATTCATCATATCAATAGACTTAAAGTTAAGAATCATGATTATTTCAATAGATGCTGAGAAAACATTTGATAAAGCACAGCATCCCTTCATGCTCAAAACACTAGAAAAAATAGGGATAGTAGGAACATACCTTGACATTTTAAACCCAAAACCAACATCATTCTAAGTGGAGAAAAACTGAAAGTATTCCCTCTAAAAACTGGAACAAGGCAGGGAGGCCCTCTTTCACAACTTCTATTCAACATTATCTTTGAAACACTAGTCAGAGAAAGCAGACAGACCAAAGAAATTAAAGGGATATGAATAGAAAAAGAAGAACTCAAGCGATCTCTATTTGACGATGACAAGATTCTATCTATAAAGGACCCAAAAAACTCCACCAGAACACTTCTAGAAATAATAGATGAATTCACCAAAGTAGCAGGATATAAAATCAACATATATAAATCTAATGCATTTCTATTCGTAAGTGATGAATCCTCTGAAAGAGAAATGAGGAAAACCACTCCATTCAAAATAGCCTCAAAAAAATAAAATACTTGGGAATCAATCTAACGGAAGAGGTGAAGAACCTCCACAATGAGAATTACAGAACACTAAAGAGAGAAATTAATGAAAACCTTAGAAGATGGAAAGATCTCCCATGTTCTTGGATAGGCAGAATTAATAATGTCAAGGTGACCATACTACTAAAGGTGCTATACAAATTCAATGCAACTTCAATTAAAATCCCAATGATGTTCCTCATAGAACCAGAGAAAGAAATCATGAACTTCATCTGGAATAATAAGAGATCTTGAATAGCCAAAGCAATCCTGAACAGGAAGAGTGAAGTAAAAATTATCATAATATCAGACCTCAAACTATACTAGAGCAATAGAAACAAAAACAGCATGGTATTTGCACTAAAATAGGCAGACCAATGGTACAGACCAATGGTACAGACCAATAGAGGACATGGAGACAAACTCACATAAATACAGTTATCTCATACTAGACAAAGGTGCCAAAAACATACAATGGAGAAAAAGCCTATTCAACAAATGGTGCTGGGAAAATTGGAAATCTATATGCAGTAAGATGAAATTAAAGCTCTATCTCTCACCCTGCAAAAACCCACCTTGAAATGGTTGGAGGACCTATAAATTAGACCAGAGACCCTACACCAAATAGAAGAAAAAGTAGGCCCAAATCTTCATCATGCTGGCTTAGGACCAGACTTCCTTAACAAGATTCCGA
The DNA here is from genome assembly GCF_902686445.1 of Sciurus carolinensis. Taxonomy (NCBI): domain Eukaryota; kingdom Metazoa; phylum Chordata; class Mammalia; order Rodentia; family Sciuridae; genus Sciurus; species Sciurus carolinensis. Next base: position 113,536,277 of record NC_062220.1, on the reverse strand, counting down.
AAGCACAAGAAATGAATGCGAGAATCAATAAATTTGAAGGATTCACACTAAAAACCTTTTTCTCAGCAAAGGAAACAAACAATAATGTGAAAAGAGAGACTACAGAGTGGGAGAGAATCTCCACATGCACCTCAGATAAAGCACTAGTCTCCAAAATTTATAAAGAAGTTACAAAACTTTACAACAAAAATACAAAGAACCAAATCAATAAATGGGCCAAGGAACTGTACAAACACTTTACAGAAGAAGATATGCAGGCAATTAACACAAATATGAAAAAGTGTTCAACATCTCTAGTAATTAGAGAAATACAAATTGAAACCACCCTAAGATTTTATCTCATTCCAACTAGAATGGCTATTATTAAATACACAAGCAATAATAGGATTTGGGGTGGATGTGGGGGAAAAGGCATGCTGCACGCTTTTACATTGCTGGTGAAGTTGCAAATTGGCGCAGCCACTCTGGGAAGCAGTATGGAGATTCCTCAGAAAACTTGGAATAAACGCACCTTTTGACCCAGTTATCCCACTCCTCGTTTTACACCCAAAAGAATTAAAATCAACATACTACAGTAACACAGTCACATCAATGTTTAAAGCAGTTCAATTCACAGTGGCTAGATTGTGGAACAAACCTAGATGCCCTTTAATAAATGAATGGATAAACTGTGGTAAATATATGTAATGAAATATTAGGCAGTCATATAAGAAGAATAAAATTATGGCATTTGCAGGTAAATGGATGGAACTGGAGACTATCATGCTAAGTGAAATAAACCAATCCCAAAAAACCAAAGGCTGAAAGTTTTCACTGATAAGTGGATGATGATACATAATGTGGGTGGGGGGTCGGGGGGGAAGAAAAGAATGGAGTGACTTTGGATTACGTAGAGGGAAATGAAAGGGGGGAAAGTGTGGGGATATGAAAGAGTGGAATGAGAGATGTAACTATGCTATGTACACATATGATTACAAGAATGCTATGAATCTACATTATGTACAAGCATAGAAACAAAAAGCTCTACTCCATTTGTAAACAATAAATCAAAATGAATTCTGTAAAAATAAAAAGAAAATAATCTAAAAAAACCACTATTATGCTAAGTGAAAAAAACAGACATAAAAGGTCACATACCGAATAATTCCATTTACATGATCTGTTCAAAACAGACAAATCCATACAAATAAACTCTATAGAAACTAAAGCTCAGCTTCTCAGAGCAGGCCCCCCAGCGAGAGCCTTTCTGATCAGAACCAGCTCCAAGTCCTGGAGCCAGCACGGCGAGCTCTGGCCCGCAAGCGGCTTCAGGGACCAGGACAGGGCAGCCAGAGACTTCCCCAAGCAGCCCGACCCCCTCTGGCAGGAGGCACCTTTCAAGGCTAGCTTCTCGGAGCAGACCACCCAGTGAGAGCCTTTCTACACAGAGCCAGCCACAAGTCCCCTAGCCAACGGAGAGTGTCGACCCGCAAGTGTCCTCTGGGATCAGGGCAGGGCAGCCAGAGACTTCTCCAGGTGGCCCTGCCCCCTCTGGCCACAGCTCTTTCCACGGGACGATCCAAGATGGCGGACTAGAGGGTGAAACTAAAGCTCAGTTAGAATATAGAGAGGTGGTACCCTCAAGTAACAAGCATGGGGTTATTTGTAGTGTTCTAATGTTTGTGGTGATAACTGCACAAATCTGAATATACTAAAAATTATTTCTTATATTAAAAACAAATAGTAGTATTTTTATATTCTTACTCTTCTTTTCTCTTTCTTAAAAATCAAACTTACCCCTTTGAAGTGTATTTGCAATTATCAAGGATCACAATGCCTGCCACCTCCATATCTGGACCAAACAGAGGAGACACAAAGTAACATCAGCTTTCAAAAACAACAACAAAGTAAAGGGGGATTAGGGATATAGCTGCAGTATAGCATGCTGAAGACTCTGGGCCTGACTCCTAGCATGGCAAAAAAAAAAAAAAAAAGTAAAAGGGAAAAATGTTAAGTCTGTTACCGAAGACAACCAAATTAATGATAAACATCAGTATGGATAAACAAGTTATTTAAAAGCCATAAAATCTATCAATTCTGCAAATGATCCAAAATATAAAAAGGAGAACTGGGAATATAGCAGCACACACACATATGCACACAATGGAATTAGGAAAACAATTCCAAGTACAATGGCATCAAAAAGAATAAACATTTAGGTATAAAGTTAACTGAAGAAGCAAAAGACTAATACATTTATTACTATGAAATGCTACCCAAAAGTGAATATACAAATATATAAATCAAAAGATACTAATGGAAGATGTTGATACTACCCAAACTGATCTACAGATTCAATATAACTACTGAAATTTCAATCATTTCTCTTTTTTGCAGAAATAGAAAATTTCATCCTAAATTTCACATAGAATTTCAAAGGACCCTATATAGTCAGAATAACCTTGAAGATCAAGAAGAATTTTAGAGAACTCATGTTTCTTGATTTCAAAATATACTACTAAGTTTTAGTCATTTGAGCAATATTGAAGTTCATTGGTAGACCAGCAGCCTAGCATGAGGAAGGACTCCAGGCTCCCTCCCCAGCAGTACAAAAAAGTAAAACCAAACCAAAAAACACCCACAGAGGAAGGTAGTGGAGACATATAAATTAATGGAATAAAATATAAAGTTGAGAAATAAACACTTATACAGTAGTCCTCCTTGCCCAGTTTCACTTTCTGTGGTTCAGTTACCTGAGGTCAAACATGGCACAAAAATATTAAATATCAGCGTTAAAATTACAGAAACGATTTACAAGGTTTAAACTGTATGCTCTTGTGAGCATCATAGTAAAATATTGTCTGTGCAAGGACAAGTTTGTCCAGCATATAAACTTCCTGTCCCTTAGTTACTTAGTAGCCATATCAACCATCCAAACAACTACTGCAGTGTCACAGTGCTGTGTTCAAGTAACCCTTATTCATAGCCTCACACAAAGGCTGTCACTCACCTCACTTCATCTCATCACAGGTATTGTATTATGACAGGAAGGATTTAAGAGGACATTTTGAGAAAGAGGAAACCACACTCACATAACATTTATACAATATATTGTTATTAATTGTTCTCTTTTATCATTGTTACTTTTTATTATTATCAGTAATCTCTTACCGTAGCTATTTTATAAATTAGCATAGAAATTTTGCACAAAATAGGTAAAAACAGTATATGTACAGGGTTTAGTACTATCCACAGTTCCAGGCATCCACGGGTCTTGGCACATCCTATCCATGGATAAAAGTGACTGCTATTTGATCATACTATTTTTAACAAAGATACCAAGTATTTTCAGTAGGGAAAGGACAATCTTTGGTAGTCTGGGAAAACTGTATGTGCCTAAATAAAAGACTAAAGTTGAACCCTTCCCTTATACTAAATATAAAACTTCAATCAAAATGGATAAAAGACATAAGCATAAGAGCTAAAATTATAAAATTCTTATAAGGAAAAAGGGGAAGGCTTCATGACAATGCAGTTAGCAATTGTTTCTTGAGTATGAAAACCAAAAACACAAAATATTGTAAGAAAAGTAACAAGAGGTATGTAAATGTGTTTTCAACGCCTAGTATCTTCTTGTACTAATCATTCCTGTCATATGAGATGACACCATATCTATGTGATGAGAGGAAGCGAGGTAAATGATAGCCTGTCATGTGATGTGAGGCTATGGGTGAGGGTTACTTGAACATAAGCATTGTGATACTGCAACAGCTGATTTGCTGGTTGACATGGATGTTAAGTGACTAAAGGACAAAGAAAATTACACTATTCTACATCAAATTGAAAAACTTTTGTGTCTCAAAGAGCACTGTCACAGAATACAAAGGCAATCCAGAGGAGAAAATGTGTATAAACCATGTATCTGATAAATGGTTAATATCCAGGATATATTTTGAAATGTTTATCTCAACAACAAATAGAACTCAAATGTGGGCAGAGTACTTTGTTAAGGACTTTGTGTCCCCTCAAATTTCAAATCTTCAAGCCCTATTCCCTAATGTGACAATATATTTGGAAGTGAGATCTTTACAGTTGCAATGAAGATTAAATAAGACCATACAATTGTCATGATTCAACTGAGTTTTTCAGAGACACCAGTCTCTAAGTCTCTAAGAAGAGAGACTTCACCAAAAACTGAACACTGAACATTGATTTTGAACTTTTCAAACTCCAGAACTATGAGAAAATAAAGTGATTGTTTAAGCCACCCAGCCTGCAGTATTTTGTTATGGTAGCCTGGAAAAACTAGCATATTCTTGAGCAGACATTATAAGGAAGACACACAAAAAGTCAATAAGTACCAAAAAAGATGTTCAACATCACTAGTCATTAGAGTCATGCAAATCATAAGCACAATGGGATACTACTTCATCTCCATTAGCATTGCTACTATTTAAAACTTTTTAAAGAGTTTTTTGAAGCACTGGTCAGGATATAAAGAAAACAAAACACCTATACATTGTGGTGGAAATCTAAAACCCAGACACTAAGGAAATAACAAGGAGGTTTCTCAAAAACTTAATACATGGGAAGTCTTACCCTAATGTAAGATGGTGACCTATCTGACTGTGGAACCCACCAAAAACTGAGACTGTCTCTCAGTTTTAAAGTTGGACTTCTGAAGCAATCTGGCCTGGTTCTGAAGCATTTTTCCCCTGACTCTAGTTCAGTGGTCTCTTGTAAGGAAGTGGCATGGAGTGGAGTTGACTAAATGAAAGGAGAGGGAAGGCAGGCAGGTCTTCAAAGTTCTCATTTAGCTCTTAGTGCTAACTTCCTTCTCCCTGAAATTAGTATAAACACTTGTTGCTGTTTAATAAACATGAGGATGTCTCAAAATCCTGATGCTAAGGAAGACCCTGTGGAATGCAGTCTTTGCATGGAGCCCTTGAGATATATGAGATGAACTTTTTCCCTTGCACCTACCTGTGGCTACCAGATTTGTTGATTTTGTTGGCCTAGAAGTTGCACTGATGAAAACGGTCTTTGTCCTTCACATAGAAAACCACATCCAGAAGATCCAGAAGTTTGTAAACCGCTCTCCCAGGAAGAACTGCAAAGGATAAAGAATGAGAACAAAATGAGAGGAAACAGAAAATCACAGAAATTTGACTAGTGTATGTGCTCTACAAAAACATCCCATCTTTGTTGTAGGTCTGTCCCAGTGCCTAGCTGACCCAGAGGTTTTAAAACAACCAGAATACTTTGGGAAGTTTGGTAAAACACTTTAAGTGTGTCATCAACAATAGCACATCATATGCCGGCTCACAGGTTCCTAGTGCCAGTGCTTATAGATCTGGTCAGAAAATGCTGTACGAGCTCTACAGTGTGTCAACAATGTGGTGGTAGATGGCAGAACTCTTAAGGCATCTCTAGGTGCAAAAAAAAAAAAAAAGTGCCTTTACTTCTTACAGAATATGCCGTGTCTAAAACCTGACTGCATGTATCTACATGAATGGGGAGATGGGGCAGGACTCGTCACAAAAGAGGAAATTCATGTGGATAAACACCTAAAATACAAACAGAAATTATTTCAAGAATTGTATAAGTTTAATTCCAATTTTCTTCAATTATCTATGGGTTCAGTTGATAAAAATAAGAACCAAGAACACCACTGCAGAACCCCATTGATACACCTTCAGACTCTCTCAGTACAGGGAATAGTGGTAATTCTCAGCCGATAGCGAACACTGATACACCTTCACCACCACCGGATTTATTAAAACCCCATCCAGTCATCCCCCGAAGTACACCCAATCACAGTGCAAAGTCGCCATTTAAAGAAGCGGTAACAGATTCACAGTCATTATTCTCTGACAATTGTCACCATCCCAACCCTATCCCAAGTGGGCTTCTGCCTTTTCCCAGCTCCCCATGGACAGCTAGTGATTGGCCTATGGCCAGAGCCAGAGTCTCTTCACATCAGAAAAAACCCAGTATCATCCTCTACAGACTGGCAAACAGCATTTGTCTTTGGTTCTTCTAAACACCCAGAAGATGACTTGGGGTTTGATCCTTTTGATGTTACTCAAAAAACCTTAGCAGACCTGAGAGAGAAGGAATTGTTCATCCAAGACACCCTTTCACCCACATCTCTTTAGAACTCCTCTTTGCATACAACTGCCAAAGGTCTATGCTCTGGATTCCTACATCTGCTGCATGGACCAGGGCCAACTCTCTTTAATTGTACCTTTTCGGTCTTGCCGCAAAGCTTCCCTCAATTGCAGCAGCACTGAGCCATTTACAATTCCCTCAGTTTTCCAGGCCAGGGAGCCTACTATTCTTGGATGGCATTTCCATGCAATAGCATCATGCACTTGAAACACACAGCAAACCCCACCTCAAATAGTACTTCCCTGGACTTGAATCTCCCACCACAGCACAACAGGTGGGTTCACTTAAAGGTTTTGAAAATTCTTGACTAACTCATTCTTCTTTTTGTTGGGTGGGTAGGGAGAGAACTGTTGAATAACAGAGGGTACTTATTACTCATGGAAATTTCTGTAAAAAAGTCTATCATATTCTAAAATATTTAAAATTAGACAGGTGCCTTGTAATATTGCACTTTATAAGGACGATGGAATATTATACCTAGTCATTGTTTGGAAGCATTTTACTTAGGATAATTACCAAACTTCCATATGGTATATAAGTGCAAAAAGAAAAATAAATATATGGACTCTGAAACTATGATTCTGTAAAAGTCCAACACCACAGTAAAAAAATTCTTAGTTTACATACAAAAGTAAAGTGGTTAAAACAATTTTTAAAATCGTAATTAATGAGAACCTGAGGGATTAAAGGCACTAACTGGTAGGGAATTGACTTATTTTGACTGATACACATATCAACACTATGCTATAAATAAAGTTTGAGCACATTTGAGAGCTCTGATCATTCTTCTGTAACATGTCACAGACATACTTTGTGTGGAAAAGAAGGGGTTCAAGGAGAGCTATTTATCATTTTAGTCTTGTTTTTAATTCCAGAGGAAATATTAGGTATATGTAAGAATATAAGTTGGATTCCAGAATATTTATAGTTTTGTTCTTCTACCCTTGAAGGTTTCAGGACTTTTGGGTCTAAGATCCTATGTGACATTTAGAAGCAGTGTTTTCCAAGGAGTCATTCTTAGTAGTGTTGTCATTTAATTTGGGCTTTTGAGATGATGTGGAAGAGTTTGCTCATCTTCTGATTCAAGGAGAATACAGCAACTCCATATTCTGATACATAATTTATACAATTAATTTTTATCTCTTGTCTTGGCCTCGTAGGTGTGGCACACACAAGTGATTTCATATTAGAATACTTGGACAGGAAAGCATTCATTCTCTTATCTTTAGCAAGATTGCCATATGAATTTACAGAGCTCTCTCTAATTCTTTGACTGTATTCTCTTCAGACCAACAACATTTCTTGATCTAGAGAAATAGCTAGATTTTTGTTTGTGGCTGTGGGTAAGAAAAGTTAATTTACATAAGTTTAAGAGCACCCTGATATCATGATTTACACATTGATGAGACATCTGATATGTGCTCATTCAATTATGGTAGATAGTAGGTAACCCATAGTGAAATTTTTCAGTCCTCTCTTATGTGATATTGTTTATGAAACAATAAATGTCCCATTTCTGAACACCTTTTCTTCTATTCAAGATAGCCTATTAGAATGGAATTGTTTTGCTTTGCTTTGTTTTAGTCATATAAAAATATGGCATTTTAATTATTAATACTGTATCGCATAATTGGTTATAACATTAGAAATTGAAGTTCACCTAAATATTTAAAAATAAAGTATTAACCCAATTACAATTACTATTTCATGTGGGGATACAAAAGAAGCATAAAAATATGAATACTATTTCCAAGCAGTGTAAGAGTATACTTGCAGAGATAAAGTTATGTATGAAAATGGTAACCATATGTATGGTACTGGTATCTGAGAGACATCAAGGTAGCCTATAATTGGTGGGGAGATTTCATTGAAGATATAAGAATTGATCTGTATTACACTGTCTTGAATTTGGATTAGTGGCAGGCGAAAAGGCCTTTTATGTTGATGGAAAACTCCTGAGTAAAGACACAGATGCAGGCATTAGTGTGTCATTATATTATGAAGCATTTAAACTGCCTTTCATAACATGAAGTGCTTCTTAAACCATAGTAATACAATGGTTGAGAAGAAGAGGCTCTGACAGCAAGGCACAATAGTGTAGCCTTGATAGGGAACTCTAGTCTTAGCTGCCTTTGTGATGTAATTTTATTTGACTTTCTACATGTACATCTTTAATAAATTATGTTCTTCCAATTACTTAGTTGTCAAATTGCTCATTAGTATTAAAGAGCAAAATTAATCTGAATATTCTGAATAAGAAGGTATTTTGGAATGCCACACTGGTAATGAGAAATCACTGAGGAGTGAGTATAGCTGTCCTATGTTAGTAGTTTGAAATCTTCATCTGATTAGATACTTATAATTTTAAAATGCGAAATTAAATGATCGTTCAGTCTTGGTGAGTTTTTTTTCCTTTCACTATATACTCAACATTAGAACACTAAAAACTTATTTTTCAGAGATGCTAAAAATAAAACACCAACTTTAAAACAATTTAAATACAGAATAACTCCGCTTCTGGATATATACCCAAAAGACATAAAATCAGGAACTTGAATAGATATATGTACACTGATGTTCACAGCACAATATTCCCAATGGTTAAATGGCTTCAACCATCCATTGATGAATGAATAAATCAACAAAATGTGGTACATAGATATAATGGGTGCTATTCAGTCTTTAAAAGGAAGGTAATTCTAATCCATGTCACAATATAGATGAACCTTGAAGATTTTGGGCTAAATGAAATAAGCCTGTCACAAAAATGATACTCTAAATTAGCTCCCACTTATATTACTTATATTAAGGTACTTACAGTAGTGAAGTTCATAGAAAACATAAATGGTGGTTGCCAGGGACTAGTGGGAGTGAAGAGCGGGCAATTAGAGTTTAATGACTATTAAACTAGTCTAATTGGGCAATTAGAGTTCAATGATGAGAGTTTTAGATGAAAAGGATGAAAAAGTTCTGAAAATGGATGGTGGCAAGAGTTGCACAACAATGTGAATTTACTTACATGCCACACAACTATAAATTCAAAATACATAACAAGGTGAAATAAGAATTTCAGAAAGTGAGCAATTCATTAAAAATAATTAAATCCAAAGTTTTCTCAAGACACTTCCCAAAGATACAACAGAATATTCATTAAGATATTGTAACATTTTTTAAAGATATTATAAATTACTACAGGTCACCCAAGCACCTCAAAAAATAAGTCTTTGTTGCAACTCTGAAATACAAAATTTGTAAGCCTTGTTTATATGTGTGTGTGATGAAGAACATGCATGTATGCTAGGAATCAAATCTAAGGTCTATGCATCCTAAGCATGCCCTCCACAACTAGGCTACATCACTAACACTCTAAACTTTAAAAAAATATATTTAAAATAAACAAAACTGTGAAGTGTCTATTCATTTCCTTAGCTCATTTGTCGATTGGATTATTTGCATTCTTGGTGTAGAGTTTTTTGAGTTCTTTATAGATTCTGGAGATTAGTGCTCTATCTGAAGTATGATTGGCAAAGATTTTCTCCCACTCTGTAGGCTCTTTCTTTGCATTGCTGACAGTTTCCTTTGCTGAGAGAAAGCTTTTTAATTTGAATCTATCCCAGTTATTGATTCTTGCTTTTATTTCTTGTGAAGATCTACAAGCAATCAACAAACATATGGAAAAATGTTCAACATCTCTAGTAATAAGAGAAATGCAAATCAAAACCACCCTAAGATTCCATCTCACCCCAATCAGAATGGCGATTATCAAGAATACAAGCAACAACAGGTGTTGGCGAGGATGTGGGGAGAAAGGTACACTCATACATTGCTGATGGGGCTGCAAATTAGCGCAGCCACTCTGGAAAGCAGTGTGGAGACTCCTTAGAAAACTTGGAATGGAACCACCATTTGACCCAGCTATCCCACTCCTTGGCCTATACCCCAAGGACTTAAAATCAGCATATTACAGAGATACAGCCACATCAATGTTCATAGCTGCTCAGTTCACAATAGCCAGATTGTGGAACCAACCTAGATGTCCTTCAATTGATGAATGGATAAAGAAACTGTGGTATATATATACAATGGAATATTACTCAGGCATAAATAATGATAAAATTATGGCATTTGCAGGCAAATGGATGAAATTGGAGAATATCATGCTAAGTGAGATAAGCCAATCTTAAAAAACCCAAGGAAGAATGATATCGCTAATAAGTGGATGATGACACATAATGGGGGGTGGGAGGGGTTAGTGTTAGGGGTTAGAGTTAGGGTTAGGGAGGGCGGCAAGAATGGAGGAAGGAAGGACTGTATAGAGGGAAAAGAGGGGTGGGAGGGGTGGGGGGAAGGGAAAAAAATAACAGAATGAATCAAACAACATTACCCTATGTAAATTTATGATTACACAAATGGTATGCCTTTATGCCATGTACAAACAGAGAAACAACATGTATCCCATTTGTTTACAATTAAAAAAAAAAGAAATAAACCCAGTGTTGGTAAAAATAAAATAAAATAAAATAAAATAAAACTGATGGTGTGGGGCTACAGCTCAGTGGAAGAATACTTGCTCAGCATAAATCAGGCCCAAGATTCAATGCTCAGGCCCAAGATTCAATGCTCAATGCTGAAAAAAAAATTAGCAAAACTTCAGGAAAGTAAGCATCCATTCAGATATCTTCAAAGACTATTAAAAAGTAAAAACAATTAGAAAGAAAAGCAAAATTCATGAAATTTATCTTTGCATTTGATTAGCATCAATCATGAAGCCAAATGTGATTTAAACTTATGCTTTACATAATGTTTGAGCAATTTCTACTGTAGAGAATTATTTATACATAAAATATTTTTTTAAAAAGTTGAGTCAGTGGCACATGCCTGTAATACCAGCAATTCAGGAGGCTGACGCTAGAGGATCACAAGTTCAAAGCCAGTCATCTCATGAGACTTCCTCTAAAAATAAAAAATAAAAAGAGTTTGTTATGTAGCTTAGTAGTCGAGAATCCCTTTTCTCAACCTCTCAGTACTACAAAAGACAAAACGAAAAAAAAAAAAATTAAAAGCGTTGTGGGGTGTGGTGGCCTGTAATCTCAGGAGCTTGCGAGGGAGAAGGATGGCAGTTCCAAATCAGCTTCAGCAACTTAACAAGGTCATAAGCAACTTAGCAAGACTTTGCTGTCTCAAAATAAAATTTAAATATATATATATATATTTAAATTTTATATATATATATATATATATATATATAAAATTTAAATATATATATATATATTTAAATTTTATATATATATATATATATATATATATATATATATATATATATATATGGCTGGGATGTAGCTCACTGCCCCTGGTTGCAGTCCCTGGTACCAAATAATAATTACTACTAATAATAATGGAAAGGTAAAATATAAATACCTGGTCATCAGCTAACATCCTAGTACAGTTAGATATTTGAAATAGTATAAACATAATTTTACTTGATTGAGTTTAATCTAGAATAATATTTCCTAAAGATTGAAACAAAGACTGGAAACAAGCCCAAACATGATTATAGATGAACGATTCAGAAGTATTTATTAAATTTCATGGTCATATGTCTTAGTGGTCAAATATCATTATTTTAAGATTGTATTCATCTCTTGACAAAACATCTCTTTCTCCTTTCTTGGCTAGCTTTTGCCTTCAATGTATATAAAACTGTACAGTTTAAACCATTTCATTAGATATGAAGTCCATAGCAAGACAAAACATCATTTACTTTTAAGTATGTACAGTTAAGATACTGAGAATAAAAATATCCCATGCCAAGTGGCCTAGAAACCCCTCTCCCAGATAATAAAGAAAACATAAAATGAGGTAATCTTGGCTGGGGTTGTAGCTCAGTGGTGGAACACTTGCCTAGAATGTGTGAGGGACTGTGTTTGATTCTCAGCACCACATAGAAATGAATAAATAAAAATAAAGTTCCATTGACAACTAAAACAAATTTTTAAAAAAGATTTTTTTAAATGAGATAATTTTACTTAATGACTCAATGGCCATTATCAAAACTATGTAGTCACAAGATAATTTTCCCAAAAACATTAAGATCAATAATTTTATATTTTTACCTTATACTGAAATGTCCCTGGAAGAAAAGAAATGAGACACTGTAACTGAATAAATAAGCAGATAAACCTTCCTTTGTATTCTTAAAAGCAAACATTTTTGTGCTTTTTAGAATCCATAATATATTACATTTTTTAAAATTCCCTTTACTCTTAACATTTAGCATGATAATATTCCTTTTAAATAAGAATTGACTAAGATTTGGTAAAACCCCCATGTCAAGAGTAGGTAGAAGACTATTCTTAGTAAAAATCTACCGACTTGATGCAAAAAAGCATCTTATAATGGAGTATTATTTTCAAACTCCTATTGTTTTTCCTTCATAGACTATAGACCTTATGCATTGAGAAACTACACCTTGTTCAATACTACTTCCAGAGTCTACTGCATAATAAACTTAAGTTCCTACTTAATAAACAACACTGATAAATATTTAATATACAAACAAGCCTAAGCTAAATCCTGCAAAGGAAAAAGGTAATGATATCAAAGAGGTCATGTTTCAAGGCAAGAGTGATACTTCAAAAAATTCCTACGTGCTAATCAGATAAAATGTTAAAGTTCAAAATTAATTTGAATTCATGGAAGCTATGGAAATCAGATGATCAATTTAGAGATTCCTGCTTAACACCATGGACTTGTTTTTCAGTATAAGAAGAAAAGTGTTATTCCAGGTATGCACTGGGGGATTGGCGTAAGAAAGAACTCCTCATCTCTAAGATACTAACAGACATGCACGGATCATGCTCTCCAATATTAAGGTTTTCCTCATGCCAGATAACACCAACACTTACTAGTTTTCTCTATTTAAACATTTTAATTCTTTCCATAAGCAACATAAGACATTTGATAATTTCAAAGGGAAAAACATTTTACAATTTCAAAAAACATAAGCAACTTCCACTTACTGTGATTCTTTGACAGCTATTTGAAACCCATTTAATAGCCAACATTATAACTCATAAGATCTTCCAGCTACCCAAAGATCTTACTCACCCCATACATATTGTAAATATGCATATTTGCCTATAAATGATTTTTACAAGAGATTTTATAAAGTATTAAATAAAAGCACAATATTTTTATAATGGTATTTGCCTAGAAATGATGATATTAGAGGAAGTTATTTGTCCTCATTTGGCAATATTTAAATGCCAAATCTGGCACAAAGACTTGTCATAGTAAAATAAAATATATGATAAACAAGGATGGTTTGATTTCTAAGGCAGATGAAAATCATATGATTATGAAGTCTCTTAGGTGTATATTGCAAATTGCAATAAGAATCCCAGTGTAATTTTTAAAATCTTACATGAAGGGTCATTTCTTGGATGATGAGTGGAGACTGCGTTAATTCTGCTAAGAAAACAAAATTGAAGACTATAGAGCTAAACAATGACCCAACTAGATAATTTTAGCAACACTCTTTAAGTAATTAGTGTAATTTAAGACTTCCTTAATATAAAAAATTAGCCATTTTCAATCGCTTTTCCTGCTCCACTGTTAAAGCAGATTTTAAAAGCCTAGTGCTCTTAAATTATTTCTGTATTCTAATGAATACAAGTGGTTAGAACCAACACAAAATCTTTTACGAAATGTGCTGGAGTATTGTAGAACCAGAACAGAGATTATATCTTAAAACTGCAACTACTATAGGAACAAGGGCCAGTGAGAGGGTTCTGGTAATTGACTACAGGCATTAAAAAGCAACCAGTAAAATAGTAGGTCCAGGGTACTATTTACAATACTATTAAGAAAGCTACCATTTCTTACTTTACTGAAAATCCAGCTATGAACAATTAGAACATGAATATATGCTATACCAGGACAACTGCTGTTAGAAGGCTGCCTAAAAATGTGATCTATTCATTCATAAAATAGATTGTAATGACTCTTATTTCATGGAATCCTGTATTTACAGAAGATAAAGGACTACTTGTTTGAGTGTAGACCCTCCCACCCTAAACAACTAAAAAGTTGGCAAAATATATAGAATAACCATTCTTAAATGTTGGACAACAGAAAAGAACTGTGATTGCCCCAGAGAAAACAAATTACCTGAGTCCTATGACAGTTCAAACCTTGTGCTTTTGAAGTGCTTTCCAGACTCGGACCAAAGTGGGGAAATCTGGGAATCTGAGCAGAGCAGAAACCCAGTCAGAAACTCTAACTGGTTTTGGAAGGCAGGGACTGCTGTAATTTGTGGGACACCCTTTCATCTTAGTAGTTAACTAGCTTCACAAGCAATGAGTGAGATTCGATGGAACAAAGAATCAATGATTAATTAACAAGCAACTACTTGGGCACTATAAACTTAAGTACCAGAGTGGACACAGACATTTTGGATCTGACCAAAGAGGTTTTATTTAACTCAGAACATTCAGCTAAGACCTTGTAAATTGGGCGAAACTAGCCCTATAACAAAGGTCCCTCTCCAAGCCCACTCTATCAAAGTTTTAATAAAAACAAGTCTTGGAAGAATTTGGATAAATACATCTTTTCCTCTTTAAGAGATAATTGTCTACTTAAAGCAGATAAAAATAACAATGAATACAGTTGTTAATGACTTAGATACTGGGTGTCTCCCACAAGCTCACATGTGAGACAATGCAAGACAGATTTAGAAGTGAAATGATTGGATAATGAGATCCTTAACCTCCTCAGTGCATTAATCCCCTGATAGGAATTAACTGGATGGTAACTATAGGCAGGTGGCTGGAGGAGGTAGGTCACTGAGGGCATGCCTTTAGGCTTTGTATATTTTGTCTGGGGTGAGGGGAGCTCTCTCTGTTTCCTGATGCTGATGTCCCAAGCTGCTTTTCTCTGCCACACACTTCTGCCGTGATACCCTGCCTCACTCAAGCCAAAAGCAATGGAGTCGACCATCTGTGGACTGAGACCTCTGAAACCATAAGCCTGAAAATAAACTTTTCCTCCTTAAAATTGCTCCTGTCAGGTCTTTTGATCAGCACAGTGAAAAAGCTGACTAAAATATATGGATTTTGCAACATATCTAAAAATAAAATGCAGAACAGTAGCGAAATGGATAGAAGGTGGAAAAATAGAGATCTACGACCACATACTTATTTCATACATCAAGCAGTATAGCTGTACTTTAAAGTAGATTGTGCCTACTGTGACCTCTATAGTAGTCATAGAAAAAAAAAAACAGGCAGGGGATGTAGTTCCATTTTAAGCAGGCACTCCACCACTGGGTTAGAAACCCAGCACCACAAAAAAATAAAATAAAAATTAAAAGAACAAATAGAGAATCACAGCCTCTGGGACAGGAATCCCCTGTATTTCTATTTTACTAGCAAAACAATGAAACTTCTTACTTTTTTCAAAACAATATAGTAAATATACTATTGGTAATAGAATGAAATACTTAAAAATACTTGATCAAATCAATGAAAGGAAAACGAAGAATATGTGATAAATAGAAAACAAATAGTAATTCAGGTGCAGTGGCACACATCTATAGTCCCAGGTGCTGGGGAGACTGAGGCAAGAGTATCAGAGGTTCAAGGCCTCAAAAAAGCTGTCCCATAAGGGCTGGGGGGGTACTGGGGATGTGGTTAATCTACCCTGGGTTCAAACACCAATACAAAAAAAAAAAAGGCAACAAAAAACAGAAAAACAAAACCTCGATCCTGGGACTGGGGAGATAGCTCAGTCGGTAGAGTGCTTGCCTTGTAAGTGCAAGGCCCTGGGTTCGATCCCCAGCACCAAAAAAAACCAAACAAACAAAAAAAAAAACTCGATCCTTACCTCATTCATTCAACAAGCTTTAATTCAAAGCATTTCACAGACTACAATGTAAAAACCTAAAGCTATAAAACAAAACAAAACCTTCCAGAAGAAAGTAACTATTAGTGATCTTAAAAACTAATCCTCAAAAAAGATACAGAGCAGTGTCTATAAAAGGGAGGGGGAATTAAAAAAGCAGTAACTTGGTCTACATAGAAATTACACTGTTGCTGGGTGCAGTGACCCATGCCTATAATCCCAGTGTCTCGGGAGGCTGAGGCAGGAGGATAGAGAGTTCAAAGCCAACCTCAGCAAAAGTGAGGCATTAAGCAACTCACTGAGACCCTGTCTCTAAATAAAAAATGCAAAATAGGGCTGGGGATGTAGCTCACTGGTCATGAGTGCCCCTCAGTTCAACCTCTGTTACTGCCCCCACGATATTACACTGTTTTGCTCTCTAAAGACACTATTAAGAAAATGAAAAAGAAACCTACAAGCCATGAGAACACATTTACAAAACATGTGATTTTGAAGACATCAAGTCAGTAGAGATGGTGCACCCCAGTAATCGCAGCAGCTCAGGAGGCTGAGGCAGAAGGATCACCAGTTCAAAGCCATCCTCAGTAACTTAGTGAGGCTCTTAGCAACTTTAGAGACCATGCCCCTAAATAAAATATTAAGAAGGAATAAAGATATGACACAGTAGTAACAAAAAGAAACAAAACAAAACAAACTTCCTGGAATTTAATAAAAACAAAACCTAACTTTTTAATGGGTAACAGAGTTGAACAGATATTTGACCAAAATATATGAATAAGCACATGAAAAGCTGGAAATTTTCTTTGGAAATTACAAATCAAAACCATGATGTTATATCACTACAGACCCACCACTAAACTAAAGTTAACAAAAGTTACCAATACCAAGTGTTGACAGGATGCAGAGTACATGAAATTCCTCCAAAGTTACTAATGAGAATGCAAAATAGGTGGTTTATTTTAAAATTACGAACATACATTTATACAACCCTGCAATTTCTACTCCTAAGAAAATAAAAATATATGTCCATACAAAGTTGTATACAAATGTTCATAGGAACTTTGTCCAGATCAACCAAAACTAGAAACAGACCAAATATCCATCAGCTAGAGAACAGATACAGAAATGTGAAACGTCCATGTAATTAATTTCTATTTAGCAATTAAACGAAGCACTACTCTTTTGAATAACATGGATAAATCTCAAAGTATCATGTTAATTGAAAGAAGACATGCACAAAATAATATCCTGTATGATTCCAATATATAACATCCAAGAATAAAGGTAAAATTTGTGGAAATCATACCTCTCTAAAGCTGAAATATTGTTTAAGATTTGGCAGCAAAGTAATAAAAAATACAAATGTATGCTCAGATAAGACAAACATTTTCCCTTTTTCTTAGTTATAAGACCTATAAGAAGTTAATGACTTATCAAAATTATTCCAGCAGAGTCATATTTTGGGATACAGACCACTTTACTATAAATCAACACTTGGAATATATGCATTAGGAATGACAATGAAGGTCTGTATAACTAAGATCCTTTCAATGGAGCTCCAGGAACTGTATTTAATATTAGTTTCAATTTACATAGGGACAAACAGTAAAAACTGGAGTGTGAAATAGACATCTCAAATACTCGGCTTACCATCCTCTTGTCAACAGTCTAGCTAATTTTGGAACTGGAATACTTAATATTAAAGTTAATATTCATCATAACTCCTAAGCATATTCATCAAAGACTTCCAAAATATCCTCAAAGTTTTGACCAATGTAGTCCCCCTACCTATGGTTTTGCTTTCCATGATTTTGCTATTCAGTCATACACAGTCTGTTGTTACTTTGGTACAATGAGGAATTAAGATATTTTAAAAGAGAAAACATTCAGATAGTTTTTACTACATAATAATAGTATTCTTTTTCACCATTAGACTTGGTTGGTAACCTCTATAGTGCCTACTTTATAAACTTTCTGAGAGAGAAATAAATAGGAAATGCATAGTTTATATATAGGAAGATTTGGTACTATATGTGTATTCAGGCATACACTGGGAATATTGGAACAGGTATCCACTGTGGATTAAAGGGCAATTACTATACTCATATTCAATTCCCATCTTATTTGTTACTCTTAAGCAATCAGTGTAAAGTAACAGAAAAACCCGATTTTGCAAGTCAACACAATATCAACAGCTTATTAAAAAGCAATACAAGAAGGCTGATCAATATATAATTATTATGTATATGTAAATATACATAGCATGAGCCTCAACCTAAAGAAAGAAAACTCGATTTATCTTCACCTCTATCACCAATTCCCTTTGCAGAAGTCTAGCATTTAATCCAGAAGGGAACAATCTATGGATCTAAAACCATCAGTAGTGGTTTACCAACTTCTTCTTTTTTTTTTTTGTCTTTTTTTTTTATTGTAAACAAATGGGATACATGTTGTTTGTCTGTACATGGTGTAAAGGCATACCATTTGTGTAATCATAAATTTACATAGGGTAATGTTGTTTGATTCATTCTGCCATTTTTTCCCTTCCCCCCCTCCCCTCCCACCCCTCCCCTCCATCTATACAGTCCTACCTTCCTCCATTCCTGCCCCCCTCCCTAAACCCAACTCCAACCCCAACACTAACCCTTCCCACCCCCCATTATGTGTCATCATCCACTTATTAGCGATATCATTCTTCCTTTGGTTTTTTGAGATTCGCTTATCTCACTTAGCATGATATTCTCCAGTTTCATCCATTTGCCTGCAAATGCCATAATTTTATCATTCTTTATGCCTGAGTAATATTCCATTGTATATATATACCACATTTTCTTTATCCATTCATCAATTGAAGGACATCTAGGTTGGTTCCACAATCTGGCTATTGTGAACTGAGCAGCTATGAACATTGATGTGGCTGTATCTCTGTAATATGCTGATTTTAAGTCCTTTGGGTATAGGCCAAGGAGTGGGATAGCTGGGTCAAATGGTGGTTCCATTCCAAGTTTTCTAAGGAAGTCTCCACACTGCTTTCCAGAGTGGCTGCACTAATTTGCAGCCCCACCAGCAATGTAAGAGTGTACCATTCTCCCCACATCCTCGCCAACACCTGTTGTTGCTTGTATTCTTGATAATCGCCATTCTGATTGGGGTGAGATGGAATCTTAGGGTGGTTTTGATTTGCATTTCTCTTATTACTAGAGATGTTGAACATTTTTCCATATGTTTGTTGATTGCTTGTATATCTTCTTCTGTGAAGTGTCTATTCATTTCCTTAGCCCATTTGTCAATTGGATTATTTACATTCTTGGTGTAGAGTTTTTTGAGTTCTTTATAGATTCTGGAGATTAGCGCTCTATCTGAAGTATGATTGGCAAAGATTTTCTCCCACTCTGTAGGCTCTTTCTTCGCATTGCTGATAGTTTCCTTTGCTGAGAGAAAGCTTTTTAGTTTGAATCTATCCCAGTTATTAATTCTTGCTTTTATTTCTTGTGCTATGGGAGTCCTGTTGAGGAAGTCTGGTCCTAAGCCGACATGTTGAAGCTCTGGACCTACTTTTTCTTCTATAAGATGCAAGGTCTCTGGTCTGATTCTGAGGTCCTTAATCCATTTTGAGTTTAGTTTCGTGCATGGTGAGAGATATGGGTTTAGTTTCATTCTGTTGCATATGGATTTCCAATTCTCCCAGCACCATTTGTTGAAGAGGCTATCTTTTCTCCATTGCATATTTTGGGCCCCTTTGTCTAGTATGAGAAAATTGTATTTATTTGGGTTTGTGTCCGTGTCCTCTATTCTGTACCATTGATCCACCTTTCTATTTTGGTACCAATACCATGCCGTTTTTGTTACTGTTGCTTTGTAGTAGAGTTGAAGATCTGGTATTGCGATACCCCCTGCTTCACTCTTTCTGCCAAGGATTGCTTTAGCTATTCTGGGTTTTTTATTCTTCCAGATGAATTTCATAATTGCTTGCTCTATTTCTGTAAGGTACATCATTGGGATTTTAATTGGAATTGCATTGAATCTGTATAGCACTTTTGGTAGTATGGCCATTTTGACAATATTAATTCTTCCTATCCAAGAACATGGGAGATCTTTCCATCTTCTAAGGTTTTCTTGAATTTCTTTCTTTAGTGTTCTGTAGTTCTCATTGTAGAGGTCTTTCACCTCTTTTGTGAGATTGATTCCCAAATACTTTATTTTTTTCGAAGCTATTGTGAATGGGGTAGTTTTCCTAATTTCTCTTTCTGAAGATTCATCGCTTATGTATAAAAATGCCTTAGATTTATGTGCATTGATCTTATATCCCGCTACTTTACTGAATTCACTTATGAAATCTAAAAGTTTTCTGGTGGAATTTCCTGGTTCCTCTAAGTATACCATCATATCATCAGCAAATAGGGATAGTTTGAGTTCTTCTTTTCCTATTCGTATTCCTTTAATTTCCTTGGTCTGTCTAATTGCTCTGGCTAGAGTCTCAAGGACGATATTGAATAGAAGTGGTGAAAGAGGGCATCCCTGCCTTGTTCCAGTTTTTAGAGGGAATGCTTTCAGTTTTTCACCATTTAGAATGATATTAGCCATGGGTTTAGCGTAGATGGCCTTTACAATGTTAAGGAATGTTCCCACTATCCCTATTTTTTCTAGTGTTTTGAGCATGAAGGGGTGCTGTATTTTATCAAATGCTTTTTCTGCATCTATCGAAATAATCATGTGATTCTTGACTTTAAGTCTATTGATATGGTGAATGACATTTATTGATTTCCTGATGTTGAACCAACCTTGCATCCCTGGGATGAAACCCACTTGATCATGGTACACTATCTTTTTAATATGTTTTTGTATGCGATTTGCTAAAATTTTGTTTAGAATTTTTGCATCGATGTTCATTAAGGATATTGGTCTGAAATTTTCTTTCCTTGATGTGTCTCTGTCTGGTAGGAATCAGGGTAATATTGGCTTCATAGAATGAGTTTGGGAGAGTTCCCTCCTCTTCTATTTTATGGAATACTTTGAGAAGTATTGGAATGAGCTCTTCTTTAAAAGTTTTGTAGAACTCGGCTGAGAACCCATCTGGTCCTGGACTTTTCTTTGTTGGAAGGCTTTTGATGACTTCTTCTATTTCATTACTTGAAATTGGTCTATTTAAATTGTGTATGTCCTCCTCGTTCAGTTTAGGCAATTCATATGTCTCTAGAAACCTGTTGATGTCTTCGAAATTTTCTATTTTGTTGGAGTATAGATTTTCAAAATAGCTTCTAATTATGTTTTGTATTTCAGTCGTGTCTGTTGTGATATTTCCTTGTTCATTCCGAATTTTAGTGATTTGGGTTTTCTCTTGTCTTCTCTTTCTTAGTGTGGCTAAAGGTTTATCAATTTTGTTTATTTTTTCGAAGAACCAACCATTTATTTTGTCAATTTTTTGTATTGTTTCTTTCGTTTCAATTTCGTTGATTTCAGCTCTCAGTTTAACTATTTCCTGTCTTCTACTACTTTTGGTGTTGGTCTGTTCTTCTTTTTCTAGGGCTTTGAGCTGTAGTGTTAGGTCATTTATTTGTTGAGTTTTACTTCTTTTATTAAATGTGCTCCATGAAATAAATCTTCCTCTAAGTACTGCTTTCATAGTGTCCCAGAGATTTTGATATGATGTTTCTTTGTTCTCGTTTACCTCTAAGAATTTTTTAATTTCCTTCCTAATATCTTCTGTTATCCATTCATCATAAGTAGCATATTGTTTAATCTCCAGGTGTTGGAGTAGTTTCTGTTTTTTACTCTTTCATTAATTTGTAACTTCAATCCATTATGATCTGATAGAATACAAGGTAGTGTCTCTATCTTCTTGTATTTGCTGACATTAGCTTTGTGGCATAATATATGGTCTATTTTAGAGAAGGATCCATGTGCTGCTGAGAAGAAAGTGTATTCGCTCTTGGTTGGATGGTATATTCTATAAATGTCTGTTAAGTCTAAATTATTGATTGTGTTATTGAGATCTATGGTTTCCTTGTTCAATTTTTGTTTGGAAGATCTGTCCAGTGGTGAAAGAGGCATGTTAAAATCACCTAGTATTATTGTGTTATGGTCTATTTGGTTTCTAAAATTGAGAAGGTTTTGTTTAACATACATGGATGAGCCACTGTTTGGGGCATAGATGTTTATGATTGTTATATCTTGCTGATTTATGCTTCCCTTAAGCAGTATGAAATGTCCTTCTTT
Organism: Sciurus carolinensis; assembly: GCF_902686445.1. Taxonomy (NCBI): domain Eukaryota; kingdom Metazoa; phylum Chordata; class Mammalia; order Rodentia; family Sciuridae; genus Sciurus; species Sciurus carolinensis. The sequence goes on along the minus strand of NC_062220.1, from coordinate 113,514,011 downwards.
ATCCCTTCTGACTAACATTGGCTTGAAGTCCACATTATCTGAAATGAGGATGGATACTCCAGCTTATTTACTGAGTCCATGTGCATGGTATGTTTTTCCCCATCCTTTCACCTTTAGTCTATGGGTATGTCTTTCTATGAGGTGAGTCTCTTGTAGGCAACATATTGTTGGATCTTTCTTTTTAATCCAATCTGTCAGTCTATGTCTTTTGATTGATGAATTCAGGCCATTAACATTCAGGGTTATTATTGAGATATGATTTGTATTCCCAGTCATTTGGTTCATATTTAAAATTTTTGACACATCTTGGTTCCTCTATTTGACAGTTCCTTTAGGATAGTTCCTCCCGTTGCTGATTTGCTTCTTTGTTTTTTATCTCTTCCTCATGAAATATTTTGCTGAGAATGTTCTGTAATACTGGCTTTCTTTTTGTAAATTCTTTAAGCTTTTGTTTATCATGGAATGATTTTATTTCATCGTCAAATTTGAAGGTAAGTTTTGCTGGGTATAAGATTCTTGGTTGGCATCCATTTTCTTTCAGAGCTTGAAAAATGTTGTTCTAGGCCCTTCTAGCTTTTAGGGTCTGGATTGAAAATTCTGCTGATATCCGCATTGGCTTCCCCCTGAATGTAATTTGGTTCTTTTCTCTCACAGCCTTTACAATTCTGTCTTTATTTTGTATGTTAGGTATTTTCATTATTATGTGCCTTGGTGTGGGTCTGTTGTAATTTTGTGTATTTGGAGTCCTATAAGCCTCTTGGACTTGATTTTCCATTTCATTCTTCAGATTTGGGAAATTTTCTGATATTATTTCTTCAAATAGATTGTTCATTCCTTTGGTTTGTTTCTCTAAGCCTTCCTCAATCCCAATAATTCTCAAATTTGGCCTTTTCATGATATCCCATAGTTCTTGGAGATTCTGTTCATGATTTCTCACCATCTTCTCTGTTTGTTCAACTTTGTTTTCGAGGTTAAATATTTTGTCTTCAATATCTGAAGTTCTGTCTTCCAGCTGTTGTATCCTATTGGTTATGCTTTCTATGGAGTTCTTAATTTGGTTTATTGTTTCCTTCATTTCAAGGATTTCTGTTTGATTTTTTTTCAATATCTCTAACTCTTTATTGAAATGATCTTTTGCTTCCTGAATTTGCTCTGTTAACTGTCGATTGGTGCGATCGTTCAATGCCTGCATTTGCTCTTTCATCTCATCGTTTGCTTCCCTAATCATTTTAATTATGTACATTCTGAACTCCCTTTCTGTCATTTCTTCTGCCATGCTGTCGTTGGATTTTATTGATGTAACATCTAGATTTGTTTGGGGCATTTTCTTCCCTTGTTTTCTCATATTGTTCAGGAATCAGTGGGTCTTTAAGATATTGCAGATTTCCTCTATCAACTTATAATGTCCCTGAAGATTGCTAGTATATCCCCTCTTATCCTTCAGTAGCCTGAAGTCTTGGAGGAGGTTGATAATGAAGAGCTCCACGAAGAAGCTGCCTCTCTAGGGGTGGTGACCCTCAGGTGGTGTATATTCCCTGCTAGTGGGCAGAGGTGCCTCCACTTGTTGACCAATGGTCATCCAATGGGGAACTAGACTGTGGGCTGAGGCAAGGCCTGTTTGTACCTGTGTCTCTGGTTTTACCGTCCCTATGGGAAAACCTCACCCGGCAGGGAAGACTCACTCGGTGGGGACGTCTCACTGATCAGTTCCCCTCCTAGAGGTTCTCCTCAATCTACAACTACCACCTGGGCTGGGCTGTCTTCCTCTGCAACGATCCCAGGGGCCCGGACCTACCTCCTGGGCCTGGGAGCCTCACCCTTCACAGGCGAGTCTCCTTAGGCTGCCTCTCCCAGAGAATCTGCCCGCAGTCCTGGAAACTTCACTCCGCCCCTAGGTGTGTCTCTGTGCGGCTCTTCCAGCAAGAAGCCACCTAGCTCCTGGGACCCTGCTCTGCACCAATCGCCTGGCTATGCAGCCCCTCCTCTGAGTCACCACCTGGAGCCCCGTACAATAGCTCTGAGACCCAGAGACCTGCCACACACCTCCTCCTCCGGACAGCCGCCCGGTTTCCGACGCAGTCACTAGGAGTCCAAACAACTCACTTCGGGTCTCCTCCTCCCACAACCACCCGTAGCCCTAGGCAGTCACTCCATGTCCAAGTGACCCGCCCTGTTCCTCCTCCTCCTCCTTGGGGTAGCCCCCCGGGTGTTCAGGAGCGGTGGCTCCGAGACCAAGTGACTCACCACGCTCCTCCTCCAGGCAGGCCACCGGTGTTCAGGAGCGGTCGCTTTTAGTCCAATCAACTCACCACTCGCCTCCTCCTCTGGCAACCGCCTGTGGCTCTGATGCAGTCACTCCTAAGCCAAGCGTCCCACTGCTCTCCTCCTCCAGGCAGACCACCAGTGTTCTGGAGCAGTTGTTCTGAGTTCAAACAGCTCGCCATGCAGCTCCTCCTCTGGCAACTGCCTGTGGCTCTGATGCAGTCACTCCTAGACCAAGCGTCCCGCCGCGCTCCTCCTCCTCCTCTTCCTCCGGGCAGTCCCCCGGTGTTCAGGAGCGCTCGCTCTGAGTTCAAACAGCTCACCACGCAGCTCCTCCTCTGGCAATCGCCTGTGGCTCTGATGCAGTCACTCCTAGACCAAGCGATCCGCCAGGCTTCTCCTCTTCCTCCGGGCAACCCCCCGGTGTTCAGAAGCGGTCGTTCTGGGTCTAAACAGCTTGCCATGCAGCTCCTCCTCAGGCAGCTGCCTGGAGCCCCTGTGGTTGCTTGAGTCCAAGTGCTGTGCTGAGCCGCCTCCTCTACGATGATCGCAGTTGTCCGTGGTTACCGCTCCAGCGGGGGGAGGGGCGTCTCGCCGAGCAACTCCACTTCACAAATCCTGTGTTCTGGGGCCACCGTCCCCATCCGGGATGCCTCCCCAACAGGAGAGACTCACCCGGTGGCTTTGAGTTGGTCCCAAGTCTCTCACTATCTCCTCTTTTGAATCTTGCGTCCTGGAGCAACGTGAAATGCAGCCGCCCTCTAGTCCGCCATCTTGGCCCCGGTTTACCAACTTCTAATGAACAAAACTCAGACCTCTTCTGTTCTATATTTCATCCAGGTTTTCTTACCCCTCTCTGCCCCTTCTATATGGTTACCACAGATACTTTGATTAAAAAGAAGAAGACATTCACAGTAATCCCAGCAACTGGGGAGAATGAGGCAGGAGAATCACAAGTTCAAGGCCAGCCTTGGCAACTTAAGGAGATCCTGTCTCAAAATTAAATAGCAAAGACTAGTGACAGCACGGAGGTAAAGCACCTCTTGGTTCAGTCCCCAGTACCAAAAAAATATATTTATACCAAACCAATGAAATTATGAATAGTCTGACTTTATCCTTGCCCTTCTCTTTAAAGGAAACTCCTACACTGTATAAGTATACAAAGAAAGGAATACTGGTATATTTTACACTCATTATAAATAATTTTTTCTTCTAAGCAAGTCTCATTAATAAATGAAATCCTTTATTATTTCCACTCCACAGATTCTGAATATTAATTCATATATAAGCTGAGTTTACCTATGTATAGTAAATATTTACACTGAGATTCAAATCCAAACTACCTTTAAATACTTAGCCCAATGTAGGAATAGAATTATTATTCAGATTAATATTGGATTCTTAGTCAGAAATTTCAAATTTAAATGAAAGAAACCAAAGTCAAGCTCACAAACAAAATCAGAAATTATCATCTCACAGGATTTGGAGGTTGTTCATAGAAACAAAGAACTGAAGGCCTCAAATCTCAGTGCCATCTTCTCATCTCCTCACCTAATGTTCTCCTTTCCTTTTTGACTTCATTTTCTCCCACCTCCTGCCTCAGGCAGAGTAGTGTGAAAGTATGAGCAGTCTGAGCTTCAGGAGCACAGAAGGAAAAACTTGCTCCTGTCACCTATGTATCAGTATCAGTGAGAGGAAAAAATGCCTACTGGTCTTTCGTGAAAAATGTCAATACCTTGTATCAATCATCATTACAAGGGAAAGCAGTACAAAATAGGACAAGTCTGATACACATTTTCAAGTTATAAGGCAACAGAAAATTAGAAGTGGGAATCTTTTTTCAATAAACTAAAAGTGAAAATTCCCCACTATTAAATGTTAAATTTTTGTAACATGAACTAAATACAAATATCACAAAAAACAGGGCATAATAGATTAACTCTACTTCTTGTACAACCAGAGAAACAATTGTACCAGTTGAGTACAATGAATCAAAATAAATAAAAAATAATAAAATAGAACAATCATGTATGTTATGTGAATAAAATTATGTAATAAAAAAACTCAAAAACCAAAAAGATCCATTGAATACTGTATTTCTTTTACTGAAATAATTGAGAAGGGATCACTAAATGATAAAAAAAATCTGGTCTAATAATGTAATCTAGAATGCCAGGTGGGGTGGCAAACACCTGGAATCCCAGCAGCTGAGGAGGCTCGGGCAGGAGGATGAAAACTTCAAAGCCAGCCTCAGAACTTAGCAAGGGCCTAAGTAACTTAAAGAGACGCTGTCTTAAAAAAGGACTGGAGAAGTGGTTCACTGGTGAACTGCTCCTGGGTTCAATTCCTGGTACCAAAAAAAGAATAATATAATCTAGGAATTAGTAATAATCTGCAGAGAGCCCTAGGATGGCGTTGAGCCAAGAGGTGGCGCATAATTAGTGTTAACACGGCATGATCTACTTTTGCCTGATTAGTTAATGTCTCCTCTGCGCTAGTGGTCAACAGATGTTCCTCATTCTTAATTGGTACCGTGGTGAATGCTCCAACCATGCTACTTAATCCTAAACTGATTGGCTGCCTTAGGTATATAAGACATTCCCTTCGCCTTTGAGGAGATTGCAGAATGAAGATCGCAGAATGCGGGGGTCGCAGGTCGCAGGTTGCAGTTCGCAGGATGGAGGACTAAAGCACACACCTCTAGGTCGCAGGTTGCAGATCACAGAATGAAGGACGCAGTACGTGGGACGCACCATTAAGAAACACCTCTGATAGAAAGCACCTCTGATAGCACGCACCTTTAGCACACACCTTTAGGACACAGGATGCAGGACACACCTCTAAGAAGAAGAAGCAGACCTCTAAGAAATAGTCTCTTTGATAAGTGTAGCCTCTCTGAAAGGGTAGCACCTCTAAAGGTAGCAAAGTCTCTCTTCCTCTAAGCAAAGCCTCTCTTCCTCTAAAACTAAAAGTAAGCAAAGCCTCTCTTCCTCTATAAACTAGTAAAACAAGCAAGTAAGCAAGGAAGTAGCCCAGATAAAGAAAATAGAAGTAGTTCAGTTCCAGTCCACCTCTGATAAATTACCTCGGGATTGTTACTGCTGGTGGCAACAAATGGTGGCCCGTACGGGGAAAAGGGAAATCGGCACGGAGGGGAAACTGAGGAACCTCGCAGGAATAGGGCGAGGGAAAATTCCCAGTCCACCTCCAGGAATTGGTATGGCAGGTAAACTGAGGAAGCTTGCAGGAATAGGGCGAGGGAAAGTAGGAACCTTGCGGGAGTCTCTGGACAGAGCAGTTTAAGGGCGAGGGATAGTAGGAAGAAACAGTCGGTCAAAGACCCAAATGACTAAAGGTCATAAAAGACACGACAGTGAAGGAAATCACTGCATGATCATATATTCAAACTCTAGCAGAAATAAGCCCAGGGTTTATAGAGGAAAGGCTGCTCAATGTGCCACAAGGGGATCTTCATAAACAGGATCTAACAGCAACAGAAAAGAAATGTTAAAAAGAACAAAGTGACTTAGAAAACAATTAAATTTAAGAACAAGGGAAAAAAGGAGAGAGCTGAATCTAATACAAAGAACTCCAAAATTCATGGAACCTGCCTGTATTTGAGGACCAAAATAGAGATACCATCAATCATTAGAAAAACCTTAAAGAGGCAGTTATGACTGATTGGAAATAGCTATGCAGAGCAGTGTTATCTGGAGGACAATATCTGAATTGGAGAGCTCAGTGGCAGGAAATAGCTGTTGAAACTGCTTGCGGAAATGCAGTAGCAAGGTTTCCTGGTAGAAATGTTGATATGCTAATAGAAGGCCAATACACTTCAATAGATACACAAAATCAATATGATCCTGGAGTGTATGCACAGATATATACAGTGACAAAGAGACAATGCCCTAAAAAAAGACAAGAGATGACTGCAGTAAAATCTGTTACACCTCATGCCCCAGATCTTTGCCCAAAGTGCAGAAAAAGAAAACATTGAGCTGAGTGCAGATTAGTTACTGATGTTGAGGGCAAGATGTTATAAAATCACTTAAAAAATGGAGCACAGGGCCCATAAATGTACAGAACTTTAGAAGGGAACAATATCAGATCACAAATTCAGATGATTCCTCGACACAATCCTTCCTACCCGTTGACTCCCTTATCAGAGGAACAAAAGGAAGTGCAGGATTGGACCTCTGCTCCATCACCCGAATAGTATTAACACCTAAGATGGGGGTTCAATTGATTCCTACTGGAATCCGAGGACCCCTCCCACCTGACATGGTGGGGCTTCTCTTAGGGCAGAGTTCAACTACTAGAGCAGGGCTTCAAGTACTCCCTGGAGTTATAGATTCTGAATTTCAGGGGCAAATTAAAATAATGCTTAGTTCCCCTCGTAGTATTATTGCTGTTAATCCTGGCACAGAATCGCTCAATTACTCCTCCTTCCTAGTCTTCATGAATCATTTAGATGTTTACCACAAGACCAAAACAAAAGAGGCTTTGGCTCCACCAGTACAGGACCTATGGTTTGCTGTGCTCAAGATTGTTCAAAGAGACCTATGTATAAACTTGAAGTACAGGGAATTGAATTAGAAGGACTATTTGATACAGGGGTTGATACTTCCATTATCAATTCTCAACACTGGCCAAAACAGTGGCCTTTACAATGGGCATCGTGTACTCTAAAAGGTCTTGGATATTCTAATAGCCCAGAACAGAGTGCAAAGATGATGCACTTAAAATGGGAAGATGATGAAGGACATCAGGGACTCCATGGGGATCCTGATCCATCTTCTCCAAGATTTTTAACTAATGAAGCTAGAGAAGCTTTAAGTAGAGTAGAAAGGGCTATTGAGTGTGCCCACTGTGATAGAATTAATTTCTTAAAACCACTTTTGTTTGTAGTAATTCCTTCTCAATATACGCCCACAGGTGTTTTCTGGCAAGAGGGACCTTTAATGTGGATGCATTTGTCTCTCCAAAAAGTGTAATTGAACCCTATACTTCCATGGTAGCACAACTCATTCTTCAAGGACTTAAATATGTAATTAGAGTATTTGGAATTCATCCTACTACTGTTATCACTCCTTACTCAACCCAATAAGTTGAATATTTATTCGCTAATGATAATGATTAGCTTGTAGCTAAATGTTCTACTTTTGCAAATTTTGATAATCATATTCCTAAATCTCCCTTATTATCCTTTTGTTTAAACCATCCTGTTATATTTCCTCAGGTAGTTAAAAAAACAGCCTATTCCTAGAGCATTAAATGTTTTTACTGAATGTTTCTTCTAATGGTACTGCTGCAGTAGTTATTCACCAAGATACTATCATACATCTCAAATCTGCTCAATCGGTGGAAATGGAAGCAGCTGTTATAGCCCTTGTAGAGTGTAAGGAGCAACAGATGAATCTTTTTTCTGATAGTGATTGCATCGCTCAGACGATATCCAGATTGCAGTTGGCCGGACCTGTGGCCTCTCATATTCCAGCATTCAAATTGTTTTTGTAGGTGCAGGGGCTTTTGTGGGAGCGTGGGGAGCCCTTGTTCGTTGGACATATTAGAACTCACACCAACTTACCTGGTCCTTTACATGAGGGTAATCATAAAGCTGATTTGTCCACTCAGACGGTTTTCCTCTTTTCCTCAGTAAAGCAAGCTGCTTGTTTTCATCCTGTGTAACTCATTCTCTAGTCCCTCATGTTGGTAAAAGGCTTTTTGCCTAGTCATTTATGACAAATGGATGTTACACATGACCCCAGTTTCGGGAAACTTAGATTTATTCATATGTCTGTTTGTGTTGGCATTTTACTGCATGTGTAAGATGTGCCTACACCAAAAAAGGGATAAGATTATTGTAAAAAATGCACTTGCCGCCTTAGAAGCCAGAACTGCTTGGTTGTCTCAACTGGATGGCTGGTAGTCAAAGACAGGAAAGTCTCATGTGGCTGACATATCAACCTAAGACAGGAGCCAAGACAATAATATCAAGCTTCTTGGTAATCCGATGACTGAGGGTATAGCTTAATGGTAAATGGCTTGCCCAGCATGTGCAAAGCTTTGGGTATATACCCAGCACCTAAAAAAAAAAAAAAATGAAAGGGACGATGACACTATCTCAAAAAGACAGAAAAACAAATTAAGGAGAACTACAAAGGATTTGTAGTCCCGAATGCTACAAAAAAGTAGTATGTTTCTTAAATAATAGAAAAACACTTTTAATTACCCCAAGGGTCTGGTGCATATTAGGCAGGTACCATTGAGCCCTTTTTGATTTTAATCTGATAAATGAATTTTCTTCTATTTCTTCCTCTTATTATGCTTTTAGACTGGAAACTGAAGCTACCTATAGTAACAAAGTGTGTATAAAAGAAAAGTACAATTAAAATGTTATCAAATAAAATATGAAATAAAATACATTATCATTTGACTTGAAAATCTTGGCAATAAAGGCAAAATAACAGGTATATTGACACAAGTAGAGAATATGGAAACTAGTTGTTGAAGTTATAAAAAATTGGCCACTTAATTCTTCACCTATAAAAGTAAGACTTCAGATTAGTGTTTTAAGTACTTCATTTTAGATCAGTTTTGGATTCGCACAAAATAAAGCAAAACATACACTTGATCTCCTGCCCCAAACACACAGTTATCCCTGTATTGTTAACATTCTACCCCAGAGAGGCACATTTGCTATAGCTGATAAACATACATTGACACATCATTATCACTTCAAATCCACAATATACACTAATATTCACTCTCACTGTTGTACACTGTATGAGTTTGAGCAAATTTAAAATGACTGTATCCACCATTGTGATATTACGGAATAGCTTTTTAATTAGGTTTTAAATTTGTTCTAATTAGTTGTGCATGACAGTAGAATGCAGTATTATTGACCAAAAACTTTGTGCTTCACTTGTTCATCTTTTTCTTCTCTCTACCCACTGGCAACAACTGTTCTTTGTACTGTCTCCATAGCTTTCCTTTTCCATGATGTCACATAGTTCCAATCATACAGCACACAGCCTATTCAGATTAGCTTCTTTCAATTTATCTGGTAATATGCATAATGCATGGAAGTTTTCTCTATTTAGAATTGAGTAACACCACACTGTCTGCATATTCCATTTAGTAGTTCCCTTTATCTGCAGTTTTGCTTCCCATGATTTCAGTTACTTATATGGATAATCACCTTCCAAAAATATTAAATGGAAATTTCCACAAATAAACTATTCACAAGTATAAATTGTTTCTTACAGCAGAATGTCATAATACTTTGTAATTAACTTGTTAATATCTTACTTTGCATACACTTTGGTTTGCTTCTGATACTTGTAATTTTTTTGATAGTCAAAATCTATTACATAAAAGGAACTCCTATAAATAGACCATCAGTAATAGTGTGGATGGTGCTGAGGAAAGGAAGCATTCTTCCTATTATCATCAGCTTATTTTAATAGGATGCCTCTGGATTGTGAACTCACAAGTGATTGTCAGTCTCCTTCTCAACTTTAGGTACATTAGTATAGTTACAGAGGAATAGCGTTGGGTGTTTACACTCCCCAAGTCAGTTAGGCCCTAATAAGACCCCCAAAAGTTAAGTTCTGGTTAGTTTCTCCCACAGAAAGACCTTATTAAGAAGAAAAGAATGCTTTAGTCTATTTCATGAAGGTCATTTTTTGCCACAGTCTGTCAGAACATGAGGATTTTTTCAAATGCTCACTACAGAAACCTGATTGAATTCCTGGAGGTAAAATTACAAAAATATTTCCATCTCCCATGACTATGACTCGTAGTGAGTTTTTATTTCTCATATGTGTACACATAGAGCCTCCATATATACATCAATTACAGCTTAGATATTTCCTACCCAGGCATAACTTTCCATGAAGATTTCTCATTGTGGTTTTATGCCCTGGTAGGTTGTGATTCTTCCTGTTCACCGATTTCTCCAATTTGGGGGGCTGTAATTGGCCCTGTGACTTCCCTTTTCTTCTAAGACATATTCTTGATTTTTTAGAAGTGCGAGTAGAATTATTAGATACTTTATTATTACCTATATATTTTCAGTTCTTGGGATGGAAACCAGGATATTGCACATGTCAGGCAAACACTAACACTGAACTACATTCTCAACCTCAAATCATTGATCTCCATTTTTCAGTCTGCTCAAGATTTTACTATTGTTAAGATGGAGCTGTGACTCTTGAACTTGTTACCTGCCAGATTTAAAAGCCTAAGCTAAGGATTTTATCAATATCTACTGTGCTGAAAATTTTAAGGAATAATGCACACACACAGATGCTTATCCCCTAAATGAATCTGCATGTACCTGTCAGGTCATATTCAAGTAAATCTTGCATATTAGTTGCTCTTCCACAAAATAAAGGGTACAGATATAAATTAGGGCACAGCTCTAACCAAGATAGTCAGCTACCAGCTCAGTGGGCAAAATCTGAAAATGTTCATTGTTTAGTCTTTATCAATTACAGAAACCTTCATCTGCACTTTCTTTTTACCATTATCTAGCAACCTTCAACACATTTCCTAGCTGTTATAGGATTATAATTAACAAAATTAATTAAAAATACAGCATTAACCTGAGTGGAACCAAAGGAGACATGCATGTTTATATTTATTAGTTATAAAAAATAAATCTTTTTTCAATTTGATTATATAAATCCTACATGTTATGAAAATAACATATGTTCTTTATTATTACAACCATAATATTTTCTGTGGCAGACCTTCATCCTAGAAATAGTAGATAGCCACAATGAATCTCCACTACCAACTACTTTTAGCATAATTTCAAAAAAGATGAATGCAAACTGCCAGAGGTTTTATTTACTAATAAAGATGGATATAATATAAGCATTCCTAAATGACATTTATACGTGCCTCAGTCATCTAACCAATACAAGTTATGTTTTTTTCTGTTTGGTTAGAAAATACTGCACTTAAATACAAAGAAACTAACAATCAATTTCATAATGTATTCTGGCTTTAAAAATAATCAATATTTACATATCTGTATCTATGTTATTATAATAACATTTCTTTTATCATCTTTTCAAAATTCTCAGGCATAGAGATGGAAACTGCAAGAAAAATCACTATTTTACACTAACGCTGATTTTTGGGTTGATTTTGGATGCTTTTTTTTTTTAAATAACAAACAAATAAAGTGTTACCTTCCCCCTAAAGTGTATTTTTGAAGTAAAACCAAGCAATTGATTGATGAGAATGTATGTGTGTATTTTTGAGTCAAAACAATTTTAAGTTTTACAAATTATTACTGATTTTTCACATAGCTAGCAGCTGGAACTCACCCATTAATAAGCCTTTAGGAATGATGTGAGGAGACTGATTTCCATATTAATTTTATGTGTACCATCCTCTACACAACTCTGGATAATATAGGGAGAGTTCAGTTCTCCATTTTTGCCTCTAATTGTATGTTATAATTTCAGAGGCATTTACTTTTTCAAGTCTTTCATGTCTACATAAGACACATAGCTTAATCTTCATAAATTTTTGTTTTTTTTGCACACTTTCAAGGAACTGTTGTGGTGAGATTAAAAAACTAAATTTCAATAAATACATTAATATAAAATATATAATTTTAACATCTGTGACAGAAAATTATGGTACATCACATATACTATGCAATTACACACCACATAAATAATATAATACTGAATATGCCATATAAATAGACATTACTAAATGCTTTAGTTAATTCTGTGATTGCCCATAAAATGTATACATTAGAAATAGTACAATCAATTTTCATATGTAATACTCAAAATGATTTTTGCAGTATCACCAAAGAATCAACTCTCTTCATCTCTCCTGTACATGATCCAATCTTCCTCTACTGCTCCCTAGTTACTAAACTTAACAGGGAGTTAAATGGAAAAAAAAGTGTAATTTTGTAGCTTCCCAGTACAAGCATGTCAAATCAGAATATAAAATGGTAGAATGGTAGGCCTGAGAATGGGAGACAAGAACGTAATGATTGATACCTCATTAATATTTGGTTTCATGACTTTTGGCTTCTTGTAATAACAGAGTCAGATCCTTTTGGGTGCTTAACCTCTTCAAACAACCATTAGATGTGACCAAAATGTAAAAGGCAATCAGCTCAAGGTACAGGAGTTTTAACAACTGGCAAGCTGTTAAGGAGTGCACATGCAAAGGAGCTGGGCAGACAACTTTCTGAAGTACTCATTTCGTAGCCTACCTTCCCTTAGTCCAGCTTGTGGGACATAGGTGATGAGGAGATGATTATGCCCCTAGTAAGAAACAATCTTTGTGGTCAGGGAAACAAGAAACTGCACCTGGTAAGCAGATAATGGAACACATTGCAGAAAATTCAGAAAACTAGAGATGGGATCTTCATAGTCTACCCACAATTATGACCAATAAATACCTGATTCATACATTGGTTGCAATATACTTAAAACAACTACAATAAACATGACTTTATTTTAACTGTTATTGAAGCTGCTAAGAAAATGCTTCAGAGTAAAGAACAGCTAGAATAACAACTGATTAAACAGCTAGGTATGACTGTTCTTCCCTAATACAGACATAAAAATATGACAATTATGTTAAAAGAATATGTGTATGCACAAGCGTACGTTTTACATGAGATGATACAATAGTAAATGTGAATGAACTTAGAAAAGTTAAGTAAATATTAAATCCCTAAAATTGAATTCCTAATATTTTTGGAAAAATGTAAAGATGCATATTTACAAAAATGAGAGGAAAATAAAAGGTAATTCTAATGCAAATTTTAAAAGTTTTGATAAGAAAAAAGAGAAACAAAATGCAAGGATACTTAGTAGGATGTACTTAAGATGGTAGACAAAATAAAAATGTCAGCAATTTTATTAAAGTTTAATAATGAATTAAGAACAAATTTAATGGCAGAAGCTGAGAAGACAGGCTTAAAACATTATTAAGTGGGGCTGGGGAGATAGCTCAGTGCTTGCCTTGCATGCACAAGGCCCTGGGTTCCATCCCCAGTACCACAAAAAAGCAAAACAAAACAAAACCACACATTATTGAGCATATGCTGTCTACAGGTGATAGGTTTTAAATATAAAGAGAAAATAAATTCTAAGTAAGTTAATGGAAAAATGTGTCATGAATTCAGTAAATGCATACCCAAATGTCTGATAAAACAGATTTCAGGACAATGGGTATTAGCAAATTTACAGAGGAATATATCATCATAAAAATGTGTTGATTCATGAGGACACAATAGCAGTCATACCTGCTTTATATATTTAAATAGTTTCCAAATATAGTGAAAAAGTTTTATAGAATTCAAGCAAAAAATAGACTATTCCATAATTATAGTTGGAAATATTAATATTCAAAAGAATCTGCCAATAAATTAGAAGATATGAAGAACATTGCAAACCAACTTAAATTATTTTTACAAAACATTATACCTAACAATAGCAGAGATTTTCTGCCATTTTTTAAATTTTTCAAATATGTTTGGCACACTTACTGAAATGACCACATACTAGGCTATGAAGTAAGTCTTAATGAACTTAAAAACACTGAAATCATATCAGTTATATACTCTGACCACAACAGAACTGTTGTAATCAATAGCAATAATAAAATAATATAAAATAGCACCACAGAATATTAGAAAAATGAACATCTTTTAAGTAACTGGTCAAAGGAGAAATGACAGGGGCTATTAGCAAACAACTTCAAGAGAATGACCCTCAATATGCAGACCTAAGCCCAGACTGGGTCTGGAAAGCCCAAGTTTAGCCTGTGCAGAGGCTAGTAAGGAACCTCAGCAAACATTCACCTCTCATTGCTCTGTGACCCTCAGGGAACAGGTGAGATAGATCATTCAAAGTGGATATTTAAACTTTTTTCTTATACACCAAGGTCAAACCTAGTATCACTATGAAAATAGAGAGCTCCTAAAATATTGAGATAATTCAACATTTTCAATATTTCACAGATCAACTCTCTGTCAGCCTGAGTTACAAGCCAATATCATAGTGCTTTAGTCTCATCAGACATTGGTAAATTCACCCTATCACACTAACCCATTTTGATCAGGGAAAGAAATTCCAGGGCTTAAGATGCTTAAATTCACAAATAAGATATACTTTAATTTGTGAGGGGAAATCCACAAAAATCCTGATAAAATTGGAGTTAAAACATTTGGAATAAATTTTAATTATATGACTAAAAAAATGTGTGTACGTTCATGTATATAAGCACACAAGCACACGTAAATCAAGACTTAACACATATGTTCGTTTACAGGTTCATTTTTTTCTTCCCTGCACATTTATATCTTATTCTTCCTGAACTTAGTATCTAACTATAAATTTTCTTACATCAGAATCTAAGAACCTACGTTTCAGATATCTCTCCCATAAATACACCAGGTTTTGAGAAAAACTTTTCACAAAAAAGACAAAACACCTTTTGCACTTTCCAGTAACAAGGGGAAAACGAGAGTAAAAAGTCAGTATAGGAAACCCCTAAGCGAATACTGACCTCTGGAAGGTCAAAAACACACACTGTGAAAGCGGACAGTCCCCTGACTGGCCGCAGTGCAGGGCACCCCAGTCACTCACCCTCTTTTTCTTCCAAATTTCTTCTCTCTTGAATTCAAAGAACTGCGATCCACCCGGGAGAAAAAGCATTGATCCAAGATCAAGCGTAGAACACCAGCAGGTCCACCACGGAGCTCCCAGTAGGTATTCTTCCTCCAAATGTGTTTGGCAAGGGGCACCAAGCAGGTCTATATAGCACTTAGGTTACTGTGATTGGTCCACAGTTATGCTAATTAGGGTTTGCAAATGTACCAATGCTATTGGTCCAAAATGTGCAAAGGCTATTGGTTGATTCTTGAGTCTGGCATTCATTCAGCTCTGCCCCACTTCCATTTTCTCAATGCAGGTGGAGAAGTGGAGGTTGAGGTCGGGATGGACCCAAAGTGCTGCGTGGGCCTGGCTACTTCGACAGGCCTCCCTACTCTTTCTGGGTCTGACGGCTGCAGGGTGACAGGTCAGCAAACCTTCGTTCCCCTTGGTGCTGGCGCGCTGTGCTTGTGTGGCAGCGTTCATGCTGCAGCAGGGTCTCCAATGCTCAGATCCCACTCAGGCCCGACTCCACCGCTCCATCTTCCACTGCTGCTTCTCAGCCAGAGCCAGTCAGCAGGCTGTGAGGCCCAGAGCCATATCAACAGTACAGCATCCATTGCAGAAAATGTGCAAAACTACTGAAATTTCCATCTCCTGGTCATCTTCAAATTTTATGTACTTATAGTTTATGTTGTTCTTCACAGAGAGATAAGACTAACTTTCAAGGTGAGCATCCCAGAGAGCACAGACAGAATAATTTTGGTTCAGAAGGCAAGGCTAGCCACTTGTTTTTTTATAATCAAGTATATGAGGAGAGCAATCAATTGTCAAAAATTGAAGTGAGATGATACTGAAAACAACACCTAATAACTGTGAAGAAGTCACTGATAGCCAAGCATACACTTAATATTTTACTTTAGCTAAATATTTATAAGAAAGTACCTTTTCTTTTTTGAATTATAACCCTAGTTACTTTCCCATTGTCTTTCTAGCAACTAATTTAGGTGTCTGAGCTAATTCAGTTCCAATGCATATTTAAGCAAAATTTAAAACCCAACATAAATAAATTGTGATTTATAAAATAGTGCTCATGGATATGTTATTTTAAAATCATTGCCTTTGTTACTACTTCATGAGTTTCAATTATTTATTATATGGCAAGCATCACTGTTCACCCAGATTGAAAAAAATCCATCCAAAACAATTTAAAACATTTGTACAAGAAATGTATCTCAACTAGAGTATTGGGACTTTTGTCCAAAATGTTTTCAGTCCCCATTAATTTCTATTATCTGAAAACCTATCAATTAGGTATTTTAAGTTTATACAATATATAAAAAGCCAATATATATATATATATATATATATCCATGTGAGTATATGAAATTAATCTCATGAGAATGTATATATGACTACCAAGAGGCACACAGACTCTGAGTCTCCTAAATGCTTGCTGAGGGCTGGGCTGTGGCTCAGTGGTAGAGCACCTGCCTAGCACATGTGAGGCACTGGGTTCAATCCTCAACACCACATAAAATAAATGAAAATAAAATAGAGATACTGCGTCCATGTATGACTCAAGAAAATTTTTAAAAAGAAATAAAAGAAAAGCCTGCTGAAATACCTGATCATAAATTCAAGTTTTACTAAAGAAAAACTAACATTACCTAACAGAAATCAATGTTTAAACCCACTAACCAGGACAATTGTCATAGGAACTGAAATATTCACTTGATCTGGAAAAAGGTATCCTGTCCAGACAGAAGAGAGGATCATATTCTTACCAAAAAACCATTTGGTGACTACATAATCTATAAAAGAAAGTTTAAGTGTATGGCTATAGTGTAGGTTAAAGACATGATATTAACGTGGCATATGGTATGAAACTAGTTAGGATAACTCTACAGAAGCCAGTTAAATTCAGTGCCTTCCTTCACTAGAGACACAACAATTATGTCAGTGACTATATTCCAATACTCACTTCCCTCACCCTCCTACCCCTTTTTGATTAATGTTATAATTTAACACTTCTTGATCAAGAATTTTCTTAAAATGACTTTTTGACACTTTAAAAAATGAATCTGACTTAAAATAAGATGAATGTTATTCTTTTTATATTTCTATGATCATCTTACTGTGTTCCTCGAGTTCAACAGAATGTGACATCTTCAGATATAACTCCTAGAATTTCAGTAATAGTGTAAAACTTGGAGCAATGTAACATTACATCATCAGTATAGAAAATAAAAATCTCAACATAATTTACTGTCACTAGTGAATGTAATGAAATATTTCACTTTATATTTCTTTCCATAAATATGTGATGGATTTGAAAATTTCACAGTTAAATGTATATGTGATATTTTTGATTAATTTTAATTTGAAATATACCACCTTATTTTACCATCTTTTATTTTCTTTTGGTCATAATACTGAATATGGACTACAGTAGTTCCAAACTTCTTTAAGGCTAGGGTTAGGTTAGGGTGTTGCAATATGCCAACAGATGCATTTTTCCAAATGCTTCTTAAGGGCTTTTTTTTTTTTTTTCTGCCTCATTATTTTGTTTACATTTGCTGTGGATGTTTTAGAAATCATCTAGATTGTTTGGTACAGGACTGAAATCAATCCTGGACTGGTTAATTACTTGCAATCTTCCTGTTTTTCTTCGATACATTTTCATCCTTACATAAATTGGGGATTTTTTTAACCCTTTCTAATACAGGCAGCTAAACTTCCCACAATTACTTGATTTATATAGTAATACTATTTTTTATAGTCAAAGTAAATCATGATCTGGAAGAAAAACAACTCAATATTGTAAAATAAGCTACAACTTGAAATTTTTGCATACAGTTTTCATAAAAAGAATTGGAAAGAGGTTTACATGAAAAAATAAATATGCATTTATTCTAAAAAATTGTTTACACGTCTCAGTCTTTTTGTGCTTTAAAATTGACTTGGGCATTTAGTTACAAGGACTCCTGTTTCATTCACATCCAAAAATGAAATAGAAAAGAGAAGGAAAACAAAATAGAATATAAAACGTTATGAATCTGGAGGCGGCTCACACTGCCGCTCCTCTGTGGGACCTCTGAGCGGCTGCTAGGCTCACCCGTCCCAGAGCACGGCCTGGGTGCCCGCCGCCAGCATGGAAGCTCGCTGCGAAAGGATCTCAGAGTATAGAACCTAAAGAAATTCAGATACTTGAAGTTGATTTCCATGGAAACCTTGCCATTCTTTGATGACAGTTGTTGCAGCTTTTCTTCTGATGGTTTTACAAAGGAGAGAACTGCAGGCAAACCGCCAAGGCTGTAGACCCTGCAGCCAGTATAGATCCTCTGGACCTCTCAGCGTAGCCATGAAGTTCCCAGTGCAAAATACCAGGGGGGCAGCCAACAAAAAACAGCACGCCCAAACCCTCCGAGAATTTTTGCCACCGATTCCAATTCTCATCAGATGATGAAAGCAGCTAGAACTTTCTTGAGAAAATGACTTTAAATATGCAATACATTGCTGTACAACTCCTCACAGTTGAGACTTGGTTGCGACTGGTTTCTTCCACCCTAAAGTTAAGTCCTGCATCGTGTTTACTGTCATCCAAAGGTCCATGGGCAACATTGCACTGCACTACTTAAAACTACTGCCTTAAGAGACATTTTGGGAAGTTAGGACGGAGAAACCTCAGAGTCGTCTGATTTACAATCTTGCTATAATTTTTTTAGAAACTTCATAATAGTCTATCATTCTTTGCAGTTTCTTCTATTATCCCTGGGTGTTGCTCTGTGCAGGGATTTTAATCTGGTTTTAAGCATTTTATCACAATGAGAAGTGCCTTTTCAGAGATAAGTAACTTTCAAAAAAAATTTTTTTTTCTTTTTTAACTTGGTATCTCTGCCATTTTGTTTCTGGGCAGATTTCATGTGTCACTCTTTCACTTTCCTTTTGCATAAATTGTTTTTTGGTAGAAGTGGAATTTTAAGTGTCTGTGTGTCCAGTTTATGTGCATGTATAGCTTGTTGCTTTACCCATTCTTGGTACAACTTTTGATCTGAAGTGCTTCTATACAAAGGTTTTAATTTTAATAATAAAACACTTTGTTTTAAAAAAATGTGAATTTAGAGAACACTTGATTTGGCAGACATGGAGAAACAGAATGGAAGGAGATCATTGGGCATTGAGATACCAAATTTGAACAAATAGCTAATCACTAATGTGGATCAAGACCTTAATGTTTATTTCCATTTTTCTTTTCATATGTTCAAGACTTTTTATATGTTTTGATGTTTTAGGGCGTAGCAGTATAGGGAATAATTACAGCAATGCTTGTTATGTGAACTGGACATTTAGTAGACTAAAAAAGTTGACAATCAAATGGACTAAAATAATTTAATATACAGTTTAGAATAAGCTGCATAGTAAGCTCATATAATTGTTTTTACTTTTCCTTTCAAACTTTTCCTTTCTCTGAATTAAAACATAATATAAACATATAGGAAACATGTAATAGATGAGTTGTGTTTTCTAGCTAGGCAAAACTGTGGATATATGCCACTAAAAGACATTTTCTTTCTTTCTCTATTTCACCAATCTTGCTTATTTATGAATTTTGTTGCTTAACTTTCAATTTATTCATTCAGTCTTCCTTTTCTTATCTAAGAGATTCCATATGAATAACTTTAAGGGACTCATGAAGTAATGTTCTATCTTACAAGTATAATTTTCCAGTTCTTCCATAGTATTCCAGTTAAACACACACATGCCACAAATCTCCTTCTTCCCTGTGTTTCACCACTCAGACTTCTCCAATTAATCATTGATACACCTAAAGAGTCTGCTTTTTAGTATAATTAATATCAGGCTAAAACTTTAGAGATTTGATAGGCATTGAATAGATTTTTTTTAATTTCCAGAAGAAAAATCAAAATGTCTCATGACTATCAAAATGAGGCTCAGTGGAAAATACATTTAAGACTTTGTCTAAGAGGAGAAAAGAATCTCTTGTGTCTAAGTACTCCATTGACAAATTTCATAGGGCAAGAGTGTTTTAGTTGAGTGAGTTACTTTCCTGACTTTAAATAGATAATGTACCATATCAGACACTTTGGTATTCTATGTATAATTGGTAGGATTAATAATGGACTTTAAAGAAAATTGACTTATTTATATTTGGGATGACATGAGATGCTAAAGTTAACTAAGTAAAATAGAAAAATACTTTGATTTTACTTTAATGTTTTAAGTTTATCTTTGGGGATTTCATTGTTTAGGAAACATATTTCCCTGAGTATTAATGGTCCAGAAAACTGGCAATAGATATTGTTCGTTATTGTGAAATGATGCATTGGCTTTTGATTGAAACATTTACAAGGTTACTATGAAGGCACAATTAGTAATGCCCTCAGGAGAACAATTAGACAGCTTTTTCTTTAGAAAATCCTGTCATTTTATTTGCTTGTAAAGGAAAAAAATTATAAGACTTTTATTGTTATAAAAGCACTTAGTGAATTTTCCTATTTGGTTCATCTTTAGGAATTCCTTTATTATAGCTCATCCCCTACCTTTTCCATTAACATGTCAATGCTATTAATTCACTCCTTCATTTATAAGTGTATACTGAGTCAGACCAATTGATACAGATTTGAGAATGAATTAAATATTATTGTCATCACTATAACTAGGAGGAAAGTTATAAAAATATTTGAAGTGCTATAATTGTTATAATGAATATCACTGCTAAGTAAATTGGCACAAATTGGTCTTGAAGAACAAACTCCAGTAAGAGAGTAAAGGATGATTTTACAGAAGTAGAGACATGCTGGATTTTGAAGGTTGAGAAAGTTTTTTTAGAGAATCAAGGGAAGTTTGACGATAATATACAAAGCCTAAGAAAATTGTGGTCACATGGTATAATTGCATGTGTTTGCACAATTACGGAATTAATTAAGACTTTAAAATTAGACAGAAGTGTCAAATATAAAAATTTAAGTCTGGATATGTCTGAACTTCATCAATGTTTATTGTTGCTTTTATTCTTGATAATTGTCATTCTGACAGAAGTGAGATGAAATCTTAGAATAGTTTTGATTTGCATTTTTCTAATTGCTAGAGAAGTTGGACATTTTTTCATATATTTGTTGATCAATTGTATATCTACTTCTCCTCTGAAGTGTCTGGTCATTTCCTTAACCCAGTTATTGATTGGGTTATTTGTTTTTATTTGGTGCTTTCTGAGTTCTTTATATGTCCTAGAGATTAATGAGTTATCTGAGGTACATGTGGCAAAGATTTTCTCCCAAACTGAAGGCTCTCTCTTCACATAACTGATTGTTTCTGTTGCTGAGAAGAAGCTTTTTAGTTTGTGTCTATCCCATTTATTGATTCTTGATTTTACTTCTTGAACTTTAGGGGTCTTGTTAAGGAAGTTAGGTCCTAGGCTAACATGGTGAAGATTTGGCCTAATTTTTCTTCTAGTAGTCTCAGGGTCTCTATCTAGTGAGTAAATCTTTGATCCACAGTGAGCTGAGTTTCATGCAGGGTGAGAGATAAGGGTTTAATGTCATTTTGTTACAGGTGGTTTTCCATTTTTCCCAGCACCATTTGTTGAACAGGCTATCTTTTCTCCAGTGAATGTTTTTGGCACTTTAGTGTGAGATAATTGTACTTACGCTGGTTTGTCTCTGGGTTGTCTATTCTGTACCATTGGTCTACATGTCTGTTTTGGTGCCAATACAATACTGTTTTTATTACTATAGCTTTATAGTATAGTTTGAGATCTGGTATTGTGATGCTTCCTGCTTCACTCTTCCTGCTAAGGATTGCTTTGGCTAGTCTGGGTCCCTTGTTTTTCCAAATGAATTTCATGTTTGCTTTTTCTAGTTCTATGAGGAATGTCATTGGGATTTTAATATGAATTGCCTTAAATTTGTATAAAGCTTTTGGTAGCATGGCCATTTTGACAATTTTAATTCTGCCTATCCAGGAGCATGGAAGGTCTTTCCATCTTCTAAGGTCTTCTTCAATTTCTTTTTTTAGTTTTCTGAAGTTTTCATTGTAGAGGTCTTTCACTGAACTCTTTTGTTAGATTGATTCCCAAGTATTTTTTTGTTTTTGAGGTGATTATTAATGGGGTACTGTTCTTTATTTTTCAGTGGATTCATTATTGATGTATATGAATGTGTTTGATTTATGGGTATTGATTTTATAACCTGCTACTTTGCTGAATTTATTAGTTCGAGAAGATTTTTGGTGTACTTTATGGATCTTCCAAATATAGAATCATTTGATCAACAGAGATAGTTTGAGTCTCCTTTACTTATTTGTATACTTTTAATTTCTTCCTTCTGTCTAATTGCTGTGGATAGAGTTTCAAGAACAATGTTGACTAAAAGTGGTGAAAGAAGGCATCCTTGTCTTATTCCAGTTTATAGAGGGAATGCTTTCAATTTTTCTCTATTTAGAATTATGTTGTCCGTGGGTTTAGCATAGATGGCTTTTATGATGTTGAGGTATGTTCCTACTATCCCTAGTTTTTCTAGTGCTTTGAACATGAAGGGGTGCTTTATTTTGTCAAATGTTTTTCTGCATCTATTGATATGATCATATAATTCTTGTTTTTAAATCTATTGATATGATGAATTACGTTTATTGATTTCCATATGTTGAAACAACCTCATATCCCTGGGATAAAACCAAATTTATCATGGTGCACTATCTTTTTAATATATTTTTGTATCCCAGGATTTTATTGAGAATTTTTGCATCTATGTTCATCTGGGATATTGGTCTGAAGTTTTCTTTCCCTGATATGTCTTTGTCTGGTTTTGGTATCAGGGTAATATTAGCCTCATACAATGGGTGTGGAAGGGTTCCCTCCTTTTCTGTTTCATGGAATAATTTGAGGAGTATTAGTGTTAATTCTTTTTTGAAGGTCTTGTATAATTTAACTGAGAATCTGTCAGTTCTGGGTTTTTCCTAATTTGTAGACTTTTAACAATGTTTTCTATTTAATTACTTAAAATTCTTTGGCTTAAATTATGTATGGCCTCCTGATTCAATTTAGGTAGGTCATATGTCTCTAGAAATTTCTCAATGCATTCAACATTGGAGTATACATTTTCATAATATTTTCTAATTATCTTGTGTATTTCTTGTGTCCATTTTGATTTCCTTTTCATGAATTATTTTACTTTCTTGGGTTCTCTTTGTTAATGTGGGTAAAAGTTTATCAATTTGATTATTTTTTTTCAAAGAACAAATTTTTGTTATGACAATTTTTTCAGTTTATCCTTTTGTTTCAATTTCATTGATTTCAGCTCTGATTTTAATTATTATCTGTCTTTTACTGTTTCTGGTGTTGATTTGTTCTTCTTTTTTCTAGGGCTGTGAGATGTAATGTTAGATCACTTATTTGTTGACATTTATTTTTTTAATAAATGAGCTCAATATAATTAACATTCCTTTTAGTACTGACTTCATAGTGTCCCAGAGACTTTGGTATGTTTTATCAGTGTTCTCAGTTACCTGTAAGTATTTTTTTTTCTTTTCATCCTTGATTTCTTCTAACCATTCCTCATTCAACAGTATATTGTTTAGTCTCCATGTGTTAGAGTATCTCTATTTTTATTTTATCATTTATTTCTAATTACAGTTCCTTGTGATCTGATAGAATGCAGGGTATTATCTCCACTTTTTTTATTTAGTAAGAGCTGCTTTGTGGCAGAAGATATTGTCTATTTTAGAGAATGATCCATGCGCTGCCAAGAAAAAAGTGTATTCACTCACTGATGGGTGAAATATTCTATATATGTCTGTTAAGCCTAATTTATTGATTGTATTATTTTAGTTCCACAGTTTCTTTATTTAGTTTTTGTTTATAAGATATGTCCAGTAGAGAGAGAGGTGTGTTGAAGTCACTCCGTAATATTGTGTTGTGATCTATTTGATTCTTGAAGTTGAGAAGGGTTTGTTGGACATACATATATGCTCCATTGTTTGGGGCATAAATATTTAAAATCTTTATGTCTTCCTATGTATAGTTCCCTTCAGTAGAATGAAATGACCTTCTTTGTCCCTTCTGATTGTCTTTGGCTTGAAGTTCACTTTATCTGATATGAGAATGGAAATGCCTGCTTTTTGTGCAATCCACTTGAGTGATATGATTTTTCCCATCCTTTAACCTTCATTCTGTGGATGTCTTTGCCTATGAGGCGAGTCTCTTGGAGACAGCATTTTGTGAAGTCTTGTTTTTAATCAGATCTACAAGTCTATGTCTTTTGATTGAGTTTAGGCCATTAATATTTAAGGTTATTGCTCAGATATGTCTTGTACTCCCAGTCATTTTGGATTATTTATGGCTTTTAATTTGATTTAGTTTCTCTTTTGACTATTCCTTTAACATAGTTCCTCCCTTTGCTGGTTTTCACATTTTTTTCACTTCATCCTCATGGAATATTTTATTGAGAATGTTCTGTAGTGCATGCTTTCTAATTGTGAATTCTTTTAACTTGTATGTATCATGGAAGATTTTTATTCATCTCCAAATCTTAAACTTAATTTTGTTGACTATAAAATTCTTGGTTGGCATCCATTTCCTTTCAGAGCTTGAAATATGTTATTCCTTAACATCCTAGCTTTGGCAGTCTGGATTGAGTAATCAGATGATATCTAAATTGGTTTTCCCCTATACATAATTTGATATTTTTCTCTCACAGCCTTTAAGATTTTATCTTTGTTCTGTATTTCTGTCATTCTCATTATAATGTATCTTGGTGTGGGTCTGCTGTAGTTTTGTACATTTAGGGTGTTTAAGTCTCTTGTATTTGATTTTTTTCATTTCATTCTTTAAGTTTAGTAAGCTTTCTGATATTATATCATTGAAAAAATTGAGTATCCCTTTTGTTTGTATCTCTCTGCTCCTTCTTCTCTCCTAGTTAACTGTTAAAATTGTTATTTTCATGTTATGCCATAATTCTTGGAAGTTCTGTTCATGGATTCGTATCATCTTCTCTGTATCGTCAACTTTATTTTCAGTATTAAATATTTTGTATTCATTTTCTGAGATTCTGTCTTCCAAATGGTCCAGTCTGTTGATGATGCTTTCCATTGAATTTATAATTTGAATTACTGATTCATTCATTTTGAGGATCCCTGCTTGTTTTTTTCACAATCTCTAAGTCTGTATTGAAGTGATCTTTCACTTCCTTTATTTTCTCTTTGATTTCACTTTTTATAGCATCCTTTACTTTACAGATTAGATTAACTATATACATTCTAAACTTTTTCTTGGACATTTCTTCTTGTGTTGCCAGTGGCTTCTCTTATTGGGGCATCTTTTTGTGTGTGTGTGTGTGTGTGTGTGTGTGTGTGTGTGGTATTTTGTTCTCTTGTTTTTTCATGTTTCTTCTGTGTTTTCCCATCAAGTTGTATGGATCTGAGGCAATACAGATTCTATCCAGTAGACCTATATTGTCACTGAAGATTTCCAATATACTGCCTTCAAGAGGGAGACCAATATCAACAACATTCAGTGCAAACAATGTATAGCCTCAAATGTAGTAGATCCCAGCAAGGCCTCCACTGCCCTCTTGCTATAAATAGCAATGATGAATTCAAACACTGAACACAATAAAAACAGAAAATTTGCCAAATGGATTTCCAAATCCAAATAGCAGACAAGTAAAAAACAGAAAGAGTGCAGGACATGGTGTTCATGAGAGAGAAAGAGAGAAGCCAAAAGCAAAACTCCGCAGGAAGAATGGAGGCAGAACCAACAGAGATTGGTTGTTAGGTGGAGAAAAGTTAGAAAGGGAATCAAGGAAGACAGACAAGTGAAAGGAAGAATACATATAAAGAAAAGAAAAAAAATTAAAAATATAAAAATATAGAGCAGAACTGCAAAATACAATGCATATATCACCGTCTTCAACAAACTAATGCACAAAAATCACCTTGCTCCAAATATGGTGGAGAGAGATATCAGAGAAGAAAAAATAAAAATAAAATAAATCTTGGTGGAAAACTGAACAACTGTCTCTGCCAGTGTCCAAAAGCTTTCAGCCCTGTCTCTGATGTCCCACAAGACTCCCTGGCCCAGTGAGACCCTGGCAGACCCAGTCACTATCTCACCAATCTGGGTCTCAGATTCCTAGGTTCAGCCACATTGCAATCCCAAGACATCAATGCCACTGAAATTTGGAGAGAGACCACCAGGGATGAGCAATCCTGAGTAATAGTAACTAGATAGCAGCAACCTGTACTCCCAGGAGGAAGACCCCAGTTACAGCCAAACCTGTAGGCACCCCAACACTGAACCTACAGGTCCTGGCAAGTGCCCCCAGACAGGGGCTGCTGTGCCCCAAGATGGCACTGGCAGAAAATTCACCTGCACTCTGCAGCCCCACCCCCCAAAATAACCCAGGCTCTGGCTGGCATCTCAAAATTGATGTGCAACCAAACCTGGAGTCTCCCTGGCAGTGGACTTCTGGGCAGTGTTGTAAGCCTCAGTAGCAGGAGTGTGTGGCAGCAGGCAGGGGGTCAGCAGCAGCTGCAGATGTCAGTGGCGTTAGCAGCAGGTGTGGATACCATGGCAGCAGGGGCAGCAGCATCAGTTGTGGCTGCAGCTGCCACAGCACCCAAAGAAGAGACATCCAGGTAGCTTCCAGGGAGTGACAGTGTCTTTGGGGGCAGGGGGTTGCCAGTAGCATCAGTGGTGGCAGCATTGTAGATCACAGCCAGGTGTCTGAGGCAGTGTGGAGGGCAGCAGACCTCCTGGTGAAGGCACCTGTGACATCTTCAATAGCACCAGCAGTGCCTGGAGAAAAGATCTCTGGGCACCTGCAGCAGCAGTGTCAGGGGCAACTCTGCCCCAAGAGAAAATATGTGGACAATAGCAGTGGTGCTCAGGACAGAGGTGCCTGGGGCAAAGTCCTCCAGGCGACCACAGAGTCATGGGCAACCATGGCACCTGGAGAAATCACCTCCCAGGGTCTGAAGCAGTGACCTCAGGGGAAGCTGCACCCGAACCCCAGAGAAGACCTCTAGGTTACAGCTGGGGCATCTGCAGTGGAGACATTTGCAGCAGCAGCCTAGAAATTTCTTTTAACCATTTATCTTTGCACATAAAGCTTCCTGGTACATGCAGGCCTATTGCCTAAATATCATCAGTTAAAAAATGTAAATGAAAATGGAAAAAATTATTTATAGAAGAAGTGTTCAACATCACACCAGCCACTGTTGCTTTTCTCACTTAGATTTATACAACACACAATTTCTAAGAATGACAGATATTAACGGAATCAAAAGTTACCTCTCATACAGGTGCAAACCAGATTTCAAATAATGTACTCATTTTCTTTGTTTTATTGGAAGATGTTTCATCAGTAATAGCATTTTACTTTCTATGGTATTTCAGTTTTCCAAAAGCAAACTGTGTATTCTGTTTCCTTAATTTGAATTTTTGTAGAAAATACTGAATTCCGTTTAACACTGTATATTACCACCTTGAATTATTTCTTGTACAAGTGCAATAAACTGCTCATCAAATCATCAATTTTGATGATTAAAGGTAAAAGTTTATTGTGAGAAGTATTAGTGACTATATATTCAGCATTTTAAAGGTATTAAAAACTATTCCTTGATCAGATCATTCATTTATTTAAGACACGTGTCAAACACTGAGTGTAATTAATAGCATTACATAATTCAGGTCCCATAAACTTTAGTTAGATGAAGAAGAATCTGCAAATGTAAGGGCAATAGGAAAATCTCCACATTTTGGATGGAGTCCAAGAAGTTCAACAATGGTAGAATATTCATTCATAACTAAAACTCTGAAAAACAAATGAATGTAAGCCCTAAAACAAAAATAGTCACAAGTGTGCTTCATATTTTAATATCATGATGTTAAAAAGAGCTACATTATCTTTTTTACAAAAAGCAATCCTTTGTTCTACTTCACATTTCTTTCCTCTAATGGTTTCTCTTTCCCTGATTCTCGACCATTACAGTTTATTGAACTCTTTGTACCTCATAGATATATAAGTAAATGTTGCAAGGTTGTCTCCAAGTCTATCTTAGACAAGAGTATGCTCCTGTTTCAAATCTTATAAATGGCCTCTCTTCGGGCTATTCTGTTTTCTGTGAAACACGACGGAAAACATCAAACTAGGGGAAAGAGTGACTCAGGCTTCCCCAGGCAATTAAGTGAATTAAAGAAAATTTCTAGTGGATGCCTTATGTACAGCAGTGGCTCTGTGGATGAAGAAATATACTTCTAGTCACACCAGTGATGATTCCCACTGTGGAATTGAAATGATCATGAGTAAATATAATTACTTAGCATATTTAATAAATGTTGTTTGGGGTTCTGAAACAGTACTTGGTTCCACAAATTACATAATGATGAATGTGGTAGGACACATTCAGTGGTACCTTAGGACACTGTTCTAGAACACATAGAACATCCTGAAATGCAGCAGGAAAGATTATGGGTAAGGAAAAAATGACAAATTGCTGCAGAAAACTGATTACAAATCCATTTTTTACTTATTCTCTCATGTATTCTTTTGATAATGCAATTTGTTAAAATTATTTTTTTTCTAAATCTCAAATAGCTTAGATGTCCAAGCTGTTCACCTGAATTGCAAATTTCTTTTATTCCTAGTAAGAAATTACTATTTTTTAACACTTGAAGTGCCCTAAATAATATATAATTAGAAAATAAAACACTTACTGTACTTGGACTATGGTGATTGTCAGTAATTGATTTATAGGATTTAATAAATATAAAATTACCAGAGAAAAGTAGTAATAGGAAGACATTAAGCTACACTTTTTATCATAAATATAATATGTATACTCTTAAGCATCATAAAATGATAAGAATTTTAGGAAATGAATATGAAGATAAATATACATACATCTCATCTTTTAACAACTATGCTGACCCATTGAGTCATGATTGATAACTAAAATGAAGTACTATTTACTTTTATCAAAAGTGTTTATTTTAAGCCAAACCCCCCAAAAAACCACAGGCCAAATACTTTCTCTGATATGAGGAAGCTAATTCACAATAAGAGGGGAGCATATGGGGAAGAATAGAGTTACTTTATATTATGTAGATGGGAGTGAAGGGAGGAAAAGGCGTATGGGGGAAGGAATGATAGCAGAGTGAAAAAGACATTATTTTCTCATGTACATGTATGACTGCATGACTGATGTGATCCTGCAATATGTTAATCAGAAAAGTGAGAGATTACAGTCTATTTATGTATGATCTACCAAATTTTATAAATGCATTCTACTGTTTTGTAATACTGATTAGAACAAATAAAATTAAATTTTTTAAGAAACTCATAAAAAAAGTTTATTTTGTAAAAATGTCAGATGGTAAGAGTCTATTTGGAATATCAGGCTTTTATAATATCATAATCATATTATGATCATATTATAATCATATTATAATATCATAATCATATTATAATCAGGTTATAATAGTAATAAATGTTAGTCTTCTACTTCAAACCAGTAAAATGTTAGGAAAAAAATGTTCAATAATTTGAGAATATTTTAATATTTTATCAAAAGGAGGTAAAACATGGTACTATTTTCCTGCAACCAGGCATGACAGACTGGGTGACCACCTACTAGCAAACTCATTTGGTCACTGTTTGGCACATTAGAAATAGAAAATCAAATGTTCTGCCTGTGGCTAGCAGTTATGCCCTACTCTGATGAATAGAAGAGCTATAGCAATTTTTGGCATGTGACTAGCTCTGAGTTCCTCCATTTTGTAAAGCAATAGTTTGCCATGAGTTACTCTGTTTTGAATATGAGTGACAAGTTAGAATGACTCTACACCTTGCTTGTACAATTAAACAACCATCATCTATACAGCAGAACTAGAAGGATTAAACTGAAAAATGGATTGTGTTACTAAAAACAACCACCTTAAAGTTATTGAATTAAACCACACCACCAAAGGTATCAACCTCTCAGCTGAGACCCATAAAAGGGAGAGCACCTCAGAACCGGACATGGCTGCACACTGACCTCATTATCCGGTCACGCATCAAGAGTCATGCTCAGGAAAATTGCCAGAACAACAAACCTCCCATCGTATGGCCCTGGAATTCAACTCAGACCACTTTCTCCTGCCCAGGACAATAACACATGACCCCTCCAACGGACTCTTTAAGCTGATACTCTGAAACTGCTCACCATCAGGACCCTTGCCTTGACGATCCTGAGGAACTAGTTCCTTAAAACCCCTATCTAATCAGCTACAGTGACTCTGCATTTATATATGCTTTCTGCCTTAGTTATAATCTGTAATTCTGTGACTGCTGTAGCACTTTTCTTAGTCTTTCTATATATCTTTGTGAGTGATTTGTGATGTGAGTGTTACAGATATTAAAAGCTAAATAGAAGTGGAGTAGAATAACTTGTGATTGCCTTAGTCACAACATCAAAAGAACCACTAACATTTTTGGTGAATTGCATCTGATGAAATGATACAGCTTTGAGTTTATGGTTATTCAATTAATCCCAACACTGTGCAAAGAAACAATCAGGTTTAGTGAATGTTAGTAGGATAGTCATTGATGACATAACTGTAGATCTTTCCAAATGCTCTAGGGATAAATACTTCCTTGTCTCTTCTATTTTCTGGTGTTTGATCCCAATACTTGGATTGTATATAAGAGAAGAATGAAGATAGATAAGTCAAAATTTTTTAAATAGCTAACAACTGAGAAAGAACCATGAGAGTAAAAGAGCAGCTCTTGATAAGGCCTGTGGTATCCATTACTGACCCCTTCCATGAAGTGACACTCTTTAATATGCTCTTGGGATCAACTTTCTACCTCTTCCAAACATGTATTTATTATTTATTTAAATTGTTTTAAATAATGCATGATGATTGTACATATTAGGGGGCCCACGGTATGATATTTTGATATGTGTATATAAATCAGGGTACTTAGAAAATCTATCACTTGATAATGTGGATTATCTTTGTGTTAGGGACAATTTCTGTTGTCTCTTTTGAAATACATAAATTATTATTGACTATAGTCACCCTAATATGCTATGAAAATATTATTTAATCTCACCCATGTTTGATTTTGTATCTGTTAACAAATCTCCCTCTATCTGCCCCTTACCATCCTACCATTTCAAGCCGTGGGTAACCACCTTCCACTCCCATTCTGAGATGAATGTTTTTTTAGCTTCTACTTTATTTGAGAATATTAGCATTTTAATCTCTCTGTTTATTCTCTCTTTTAGAAAACTCTTTAAAGTAATAAAACCAAAAGAGAAACAACCAAGTTCTTTAAAAAATGTGAAAATCTAAGGCTTATAGTAAAGAGTTCAGGGGACACATCAGTACACACACAATTCCAGCTGACTACTAGCTTAACTTTGACACTTTCAGTCTCCCTCTTGATGCATCAAGGATGTTCAAGAAGTGAAATTGCAATGTTTCATCAATCATTCCTAAGAAGTATTTAAAATGAGCCCTGGTTCAAGGAAAAAAAGGGGCATTATTTTTCTTACAATAAAGAAAATTGTTTTGGCAAGAGTTGGGCTCATAACCATTTTGCCCAGTGCAATGATTTTCGGCAGTTCAAAATTACCAGATGTTCACATTACACATACTTATTAGTATGCAGACTTTAACGAATCTTATAGTGCTGTGTTGGGTGAAAAACTTTTCTCAATATTTGACCCAAATTTTCCCAAGTGGAAATTAAAAGCCTTTATTTGTATTACATTCTGCCTGCATTAAACACTGTTTAAATATTTTTTTCTTCATTTATTTGTTAAATCTATCAAATGGTTTACCTAACCAAATAAATAACAATTCAGAAAATAAACCAATTACTGAGTATAGATTTATCCATATAATTAGAAGGTACTAAATTACCTATTTAATTGCTCAAAGAGAGGTGAAGATTTTGTTTTTTCTTATATGACCACATTATCTTTTACATTCCTGAAAATTTGTAATGAAAATATAGACAGTAAGAAGGGAAAAAGAAATACATGCTAGCAAATTCCAAGAAAACATAATCTATAGTTGTCAGACATCAGAGTAGCACCATTACCATCATCATCATCATTACCTTACATTTTTTTTAGCCAGTATATATTTTTTGTGGGTCTGACTCATGCACAACTCTAGAGAAAGAGAATAAATATACAAGTACTTTGTGTATAACACAAAAACACGATGGAAATAATTTTCCCAATATCACAAAGCAGTTAATTTTCTAAAAATCTTGGACTAATTATAATAGATTTGTACTGCTATATCATTTTATTTTTAATTTGCTTTTCTCTAATGTCTGACAACACTGAATGTCATTTATAAGTTTTCATTTGCCATTTGATATCTTCTTCGAATTCCCTGTTCCAATATTTTACCCATTTAAAAAACTGTACATTAATTGGGTTTTTTTGTTCCTCATTGAGCTTTGAAGTTTCTTCACATATCATTGGTAAATATATTGTTTGTATATATTTTGTCCTGTGTGGGGTTTGCATTTGCATTTCCTTTAGAATAGCTTTAAATCTCAGAAATTTTTAAGTTTTCTATTTTTATACTTTACTTTTCTTTCATTCTACATAACATATTTGTCTACTCATAATTTTTTTGCATTTTTTCTCTATTTCAGATAAAATTTTCTAACTAACTAAGACATTCCTAAAGCAGACAACAAGGCAGAAAAAACTAAACTTACCTAATACACTTATTAAGACAGTAAGATATCACCATGGAATTTGAATATTGATAATGCCTGTATAATATAAAACCACGAAGAAAGTCATGCATATTGGATTTCTAAATAGACTGAAAATCACAGCAATTTCGAAAAGAAGGAAGGACTTTGAAACAAATAATCTGAAAACGATTGAGTATCATTAAAGATCACTACAGGTAGAATATTTCTCAAAGTATGGACAACAGTGATTCCATTTGTGTTAAGATACTTAGTGAAAGAAAAAATTATTAAACTCTCAGAAAATAATATAGAAAATTATCTTTTGTCCTTAGAATATTAATAGGTTTCTTATAAATGACATATAAGTAAGAATCACAATATTTAAACATAACAAAGTCAATTGTTTCAACTAAATTAAGATAAAGAACTACGTATTGAAATAAACATTAAATGATTGAAATTTTTATAATGTTAAAACAAAAACAGAAAGCCTCAAAAATCTGTTAGAATACATTTATAACATGTATAATAGATCTAACACTATATTAGAAATACTAAAAATGAAAAATTAAATTTCATGTGTCAACATGGACACAATGTCAGAAAACAATATTGAAAAAGAGTAACAACTTTTTAAATGTTTATGCATTGCAAAAGCATATTTATACAAATGCCAGTAAAAATATTAAGCAATAAATTATGAAGGTGTATTTGGGAACACAGAGATGCCATATTAGGATGTAAATAGGAGACATATTTCATTTTGGTAGTATCAATATTATAAACTGTGCACATTCTTTAAATACTCATGTATTTGATATTTTAACTTAAAATGGTAAAACAAATATGATCATGTGGCTCTTTGACAGCTTATGTTGGTTTATTTTTTTCTTTTGAAATGAAGTTTACAGATGTGATTACTACATGATTTTTGTTCACTATATAGCCTTTATTCTCTGCTTATCTTCCATGTTACTATCTCCAGTCATATTCTTCTATTTGTTGAATTAATATAAATACATTTTAAAATTCTTATCAGCAACTGCCATGTAAAAGTATCTATTATGAGATTACTAAGGAATATAAATAAGTATAAAGTATGGCTAATGACCTTTCAATATGCACATGCAACTATGTAGATAAAACATTAGTAGCCTGATATATAATTTTAAGGACTCACTATTGCTTGATTTTTTTTGTCATAGCCCTAACTATAAAAATGACAGGAATTAATAAGACTTTGGAGCAATTCTTTCACTCTTTTAGTCTTAATAGCCAATGGGACAAAGGAGTTTTGGAAGGGCACAAAGTACACATCTAGTAACAAAGGCAACTGAATCAAAACTCACTCTCTCATGTTCAAATTTTAGCCAATATGAAGTACAGACTCCCTATCTAATCTGCTGATATTAAATGTATTACTTAACTGTATATAATGAATTTGAAAAGTGGCCAAGATAGCTCTATAGTTTTCCTAAACATAACTAAACTTTAGACTGACTTTTCCTGCCTCTGAGTACCACATCTCCCTTTTATCAGAGCACTTACTTTAGAAAATTTAAAACTATAAATTGTTTTTCTTTTTGATATGTGTATCATCTGCTATGTTCCAGAAATTCCTTTCTCAAGGATCTGAAAATCGTCACTTCAAAATGCAATTATCTAAGCAAATAGTGGTCCTACCTGTCTGTTTAAGGGGTCAGGAATCTAACTTTAATCAGCTACCACTGTAAACATGGACAGACTGATAGCACTGATCACCCTCCCCAGCATGTCCTTCATTATTTTTCCAATACCTTGCTCATTGCTTCCAGTGTTTAAATATTCTCTTACCCTTGCTCTAGCAGAATTGAGGTTAAACTCTCTCCTTTTGCAATGATGTTGAATGGAGTCTTTCTTCTCTGATTAACTTGTAAAGTACACTTTTTCTTTAATAAAAGTCAATTCTCCAAGCATATAAGAAAATTTGAAGTCACTGCTCCAGCCTAACAAAAAATAAAAAATAAACTGAAATATCAATATCTCTTAGATCCACCAGAAAAATGAGATCATAAGAAAGACTGATAACCCCAGAATTTGAAAGATAAACAAGCAGATACAGAGCATCACATCTTACTGAAGCCAGAATTCATGAACACAAATCCCCTTGGGAATCAAGCTCAGGAATGACTGATCTAAATTTAAGGAACTACTACATGTTCAGAATGAACAAATATTAAGGTTTAAAACTCCAGAGAATCCAAAGAATTTCCCAAACTTCATAAGATTTACCTCTGGGATCTCTGGCATGTCCACATGAGAATATCAGGAACAAATCCCCTCCTGCTTCCAGCAGAGTGTGTGGGGTCAAGGAGGAATTAGTAATTTTTTAATATATCAGAGCAACCTCTTCTTAACAAGCCCTGGTCTCATGAGGTAATATTTTACCAGGACCTAACATTATGGTG
The DNA here is from genome assembly GCF_902686445.1 of Sciurus carolinensis. NCBI lineage: Eukaryota > Metazoa > Chordata > Mammalia > Rodentia > Sciuridae > Sciurus > Sciurus carolinensis. Next base: position 113,478,920 of record NC_062220.1, on the reverse strand, counting down.
CTTTATCAGAGTCTAACCTAACTAAGGAAGAGAAATATCCCATTTCTAATATCTTTTGATATTCTGAACCCCATAAAATAGGAGCTAGGGGTACTGAGAAGTATCTATAACATTAGGGTGCTGGAACATGAAAGACTGAAACATAATTGCAGATCCATAGAGGATTTTAGTTCCCTACACTTTTTATTGCATTGCTAAAGTGATATTTTTTCAGTTACATATGTTGAGTTCACCATGTCCATCTTTCAGCAAAAAATAAAAGGCAAACCTAAAAACAACAAAAAAAGTTTAAAGAGGCAGAGCTGGAATTAAACCAGACTTAGATAATGGAAGATATTGGAATTGTAAAGTAAGAACTTAAAAAATACTATGATTAATATACTAATAGCTTTAATGGAAAAACTATACAGCATGCAAGAACAGATGGATAATGTAAGCAGACAGATGGAAATCTCAGAAAGTGTCAACAAAAATACTAGAGATAAAAAATGCTTTATTAGAATTAAAGAATGTCATTGATGGGTTTAGGGATAGACTCTACATGGCCTGGAAAGAATCTCTGGGCTTGAAGATATGACAATATAAAATTTCAGAACTGAAGTACAAAAAGAAAAAAAGGAATAAAAAGTAATCAGAATAGAATATCCAAGAGGCATTGCACAAAATACAAAATATTTTGCAGGTGAATATGGAGAGTACTAAAATGAAAAATTAAATGGAAAGAAAGAAAGGTAATATTAGAAGCAATAATGACTGCAAATTTCCCAATCAATTTCAGATGGCAGACCGCAATTTCCTGAACATCAGAGAACACAACACAAAGCAGGATAAATTTTTAAAAAACAAAATAAAATAAAACAAATATCCAAACAAACACCCCCAAAGTCCTATGACTACTCATATCATGTTCAAAAATTAGAAAACAAAAATGAAGAAAAAAAACTTGGAAGAAGCTAAGTTGGAGAATACTTTATGTACAGAAGAGCAAAGATGAGAATAATATCAAACTTCTCTTCAAACACCACATAAGCAAGAAGAGAGTGAGTTGAAATATTTACTATTGAGAGAAAAATAGTCACCACAACAAAATCACTACAAACCTAGAATGTTTTTTGCTGTATAAGTATCCTTTGAATTGCAGGAGAAATACTTTCTCAGATAAAAGTTGAGGGAATCTGTTGGCAGTAGATCTACCTTCTAAGAAATATTAAAAGAAGTTGAGAGGGAGGAAAGATGATAGAGGTCAGTCACTGCGATCTACATAAGGAAAGGAAGTGCATCAGAGAATGCATAATTTCCAACAGGAAAATTTCTCAGTGAAAAAGAAAACAAGTCACTGGGAAGACGCTAACAGTTTTGACACTTCATATTTACAACAAATGTTCCTGAAAACTATTGTTGCCTATTAACTCTGCAATGAGCTTTATCTGCTTCTTTTATTATAGCCAACTGAAAGGCAAAACGATTTGTTTTAAGTGTAGCTTGGTGTTTTTCTTAGGTCCAAAAATATTTCAAAGAAATTACAAAATAAATGGAGATAGCACAGAAGTCACAATTTCTGGGTGTCTAATCTGTTTACACTGTATTATCTCATGACTACTCATATATACATTTAGCTTCAAGAAACATATAAATGTAGCAAATCAAACTATACCCTCTGGGGCTTGGTTGTGGCTCAGTGTTAGAGCACTCACCTAGCATGTGTGAGGTCCTGGTTTTAATCCTCAGCACCACATAAAAATAAAATAAAGGTATTGTGTCCAACTACAACTATAAATATATATACACATATATATATGTATATACACACACACACATATATATAAGAATATACACTCTGTTCTGCTTCTGCCCCAGTGAAATGTGAAGCTCAACCTTATAACATTGAACAAGATACATATAAAACAGAGAAATCAAAACAAAACTTCAAAAGAAAGGGAAGAAAATTGAAAAGGAAACCAAATGATCAGGCTTCAAAAATACTACATAGGTCTGGGGTCTCCTAAACAAACTTTAGGTGATTAGGGAAGAGTTTCAGATTATGGGACTTAATGGAAAAATCTCAGTGCTTAACCTTGGGATATGGGGGAAAACTCAAAACTTAACAAGAAAACACCTTCATACAGTTTTCAAGTACAGATTTAAAGTACTTCACTCTCTCTTCTTTGGAAAAACAGACAATACAGGAGATAATAAACTTGAACTGAACGGTAGGTGCTCGGTTCTACCAAAAGAAGGGGGTATACAAGAGCAAAAGAGGAGGTATCATGGAAGGGGAGGATTGGAAGTGCACCTGTGGGAAGCAGCCTTCCAGAGCCAGAGGAAGCCTGCAGGGCAGAGTGCCTGGGTGGCATGTCACTGACCCAAGAAGGAGCTGTGCCTACAAGCCAAGGTGGCCAGTCATTTGATGGCAGAGGGTTAATTTGAGCTTGCCTTACCCAAGGAACTAAAATTAAGGCAGAAATGGAATGAGAGAAAATGAAACAAAAAACTACAAATATTTTTCAACAACTAAAACAGTTCTATTTGTCCAGGCTCAAAACCCAACATGGTTTTGATAGAAACTGGAGAGTGCCTTGCTGTGGGTCTGAGTCAAGCCTCTGACCCGATCCTGGCAACCTGGGTCCTGGGCACACATCGTCAATGACCCACAGGCAATTCTCAGATGTGACCACCACACAATGGGCCACAAGAGAGTTTGAGAGGATGGGCAGGAGTCCTGTCCTGTCAGGGAATGTTGTCCATAGATGCAGTTCTCCTCATCCTCAGTTTCACAGGGATGACTCTCCTCTGGAAGGGCCCTACTTATGAGTGGTAGGTAGCTCCTGTGTAAGCCTCCTGTCCCAGTCTGATGTGGGTTACCATGTATGGCTTGTTTGGGTCCAAAAAAGGCAGGCGGTCACAAACAATCATGTTAATCCCAGGTGTCTGTCACTCAAGCAGCCTCAGTCTGTGGTAATGACAACTTGACTGATCCTCACAGGGATATCCAAATGGTGACATCACAAAAGGGCAGATTTTGAAGAGATCCCATTGACAGGCATATGTCCTGGCTCTTTCATGTGCTAAGTTACATGGAAATATTTTCTTGAATTTTCTAGAAAGTTTTTGAAGTCTTCAAAGTATTAAAAAGGTAATTTTTCAAGAACAAATGTGTGTGCATAGAACCTATAAGGAAATCTACAATCAGACACGTTTACACATGTGGTTTCTATCCCACAGAGACAGGACGATGGTGGCACCAGGGAACAGAAAGCCAACACTCCTGTGCACAGAGAAAGAGGCTCCCTGTCAGACGTGTGTGCCACTGGTGAAGCATGTGTGGGGAACAGAAGGAAGTGAAAATCAAAGCAGCAAAGTAAAAAATCTGTGACAGTGTTCCTGCAAACCCCTGGACACTCTGCTGTGACCAAACCTAGTCCAAGCTTCTGCCGGTTTGTAATTAGTTACAAACTAATTAACTGCTCCCTCTAATTAAACTTTTTACTAAAATATCAACTCTAGCCCGAATGCTGGCGCGGGGAGGCCTGGGTGGTGGCAGGCAAGTGCCGCGCTCTAAGGCCTCCCCTCGCCGCTCCCTTCCCAGCGCAGTGGGCCCCCTGGAGCAGCCTGGCCCTGCAGCGGAGCTTGCACGCGATGGCTTCCCGGGCTGTCCTGCTCATCAGCATCGTGGTGGAGCAGACAGGTCGCGGCCGGCGAGCGCACCTATGACATCTACTTTCGGCTCCTGCGGGAGCACATCGTGTGCGTCATGGGCCCGATTGATGAGTGTGGCCAGCCTGGCTATCGCTCAGCTGCTGTTCCTGCAATCTGAGAGCAACAAGAAGCCCATCCACATATACATCAACAGCCCTGGTTGTGTGGTGACTGCGTGCCTGGCCATATACGACACGATGCAGTACATTCTGAACGCCATCTGCACGTGGTGCGTGGGTCAGGCCGCCAGCATGGGCTACCTGCTGCTTGCTGCCAGCAACCCGGGCATGCGCCACTCGCTCCCCAACTCCCGCATCATGATCCACCAGCCCTCGGGGTGCGTGAGGGCCAAGCCACAGACATTGCCATCCAGGCAGAGGAGATTATGAAGCCAAGAAACAGCTGTACAACATCTATGCCAAGCACACCAAGCACAGCCTGAAGGTGATCGAGTAGGTCATGGAGAGGGACCGCTACAGGAGCCCCATGGAGGCCCAGGAGTTTGGCATCTTAGACAAGGTTCTGGTCCATCCCCCCCAGGACGGAGAGGATCAGCCAGAGCTGGTGCAGAAAGAGCCTGCGGCCTCACCGACAGACCCTCCTGTGCCACAAGCACCTGGGAGCCAGAGCTCCCCCCCGGGGCAGCGCCAAGGCCTGGGCCAGCCAGACCCCGAGGCTGCCCCAACTCACCTCTCACTGCTTGCTGGGTCTGGAGCAGCCCCTGGAGGAACTTTGGATGCAGGGTGCCCTGATGGGCAGGGCCGTCTGGCTGAGACACTGTGATTTTAAATTAAATCTTTGTGTTCTTTAAACAAAACAAAAAAATCAACTCTATTCTCTCAGTGACAGGTAGAAATTCACAATTAGTGACATGACTGGAAAAAATAGATCATAATAGTTTGTGGAAGGAAAAAAAGGCTTTTCTAAAATTGTTTATTTACAGACATAAGCCACAGAGGCAAACCCACATAAATACAGCTATCTCATACTAGACAAAGGAGAAAAGATAGCCTCTTCAACAAATGATGCTGGGAAAATTGGAAATCCACATGTAACAAAATGAAATTAGACTCCTGACTCTCACTCTGCACAAAATACAACTCCAGGTGGATCAAAGACCTAGGAATTAGAACAGAGATCCTGAGCCTACTAGAGGGGGAAAAAGTAGGCCCAAATCTTCATCATGTTGACTTAGGGCCTGAACAACTCCTAAAGCACAAGAAATAAGATCAAGAATAAATAAATGGGATGGATTCAAATTTAAAAGCTTCTCAGCAAAAGAAAAAAAAATCAATAGCATGAAAAAAACCTACAGAATGGGAGAAAATCTTTACCACACACACATCAGATAGAGCACTAATCTCCAGGATATATAAAGAACTCAAAAAACTTAACAAATAACAAACCAATCAATAAATGGAAAATGAACAGATATTTCACAGAAAGGAAATGAACAGATATTTCACAGAAGATATACAATCAATCAAAAATATCTGAAAAAAATGTTCAACATCTGTAGCAATTACTCAAGATCTCACTCTAGTCAGAATGACAATTATAAAGAATACAAGTGACAATAACTATTGGTGAGGATGTTGGGGAAAAGGTACACTCAAACATTGCTGGTGGGACTGCAAATTGGTGCAACCACTCTGGAAAGTAGTATGGACATTCCTCAAAAACTTGGAATGGAACCATCATTTGACCCAGCTATTCCACTTCTCATTTTATACCCATAGGACCTAAAATCAGCATACTACAGTGACGCAGTCACATCAATGTTCATAGCAGCTCAAGTCACAATAGCTAAACTGTGGAACCAACCTAGATGCCCTTCAACAGATGAATGGATAAAGAAAGTGTGGTGCATACACACACTGGAATAATACTCAGCCTGAGCCAGGCTGCTCAGGGACCAGCTCTGCTTTCATGGGTACATCTCCCTGAAAACTCTAGCAGGCCTTGGTCTTAGACCACCTTACCCCTTTCTTACTGTGTGACCACAGATGAGTCACTCAACTTCTCTGTGCCATAATGCCCAACCTACAAATGCCTATGTTGGCTTAGGCCAGTAGTTCTCCACATTTGTATGTAAGGTTTTCTCTTTCTTTTATTTCTCTTGGCAAGCATTTATATATAGCATTGTAGATAAGTAATGCCAACCATGAGACGTAGCACTCTATATCCTCATCTTACAGCTTGCAAAACTGAGAAGGCTCAAGAACTGAAGTTCAATGGCTCATAGGCAGAGTCCACACTAAGAACCTGACACCAGAGCCTGCACCCCTAAGCATTTCCCTGTGCTGCGAGAGTCCTTGTAAGTTAAGTTTGCGGCCATCAGTCAATTACCACAGAACATGGTTATGAACCCCATTTGCACATTCCCTAATACCTTGTCAGCATCTCTCCACAGCATTCCCTACGAGTCAGCAGCATCTCAGGCTCCATCGTGAGGCTGCCCATGTCCATCCCCTCTCCTTGGCATGGAGGTTGCATCTGAATGAGAATCATTTTGAGGACAGGCCTTGTTCAATGGTTCCTAGGGCTGGTGCAGGGCAGGGGGGAAGGGTCATTATACAGTTGTTCTTCTGGGATTGTTACTATGATACAAAACAAGTGGTTACAAGAACAGAAGCAGGGTGTGCAACCCACTTGCTGCTCCTCTAAACAACAGGCAACAGAGTGGGTGCATTCATAGAGGGAGCCAGAAGAGACCTGAGCCTCTCCTCTTCCTAATCTTCTCCCCTCCACCCTCCTTCCTGAAACCAGTGCCTGATGCAGGACCCCAGCCCCTAACGCATTAGCCACTGCTCCAGTTCCCAGTTGGCGGGGGCATTCAGTCTTCCAGCTGAGGCAGCTCCTTCCATGTATTCTAGAATCCTTACCCTGAAGTCCCACAAAAGAGGAGAGATAGAAAAGAAAACTAGCCCAGCTCCTAAAAGTGGGATTCTCATACCTGCAATGGTGTTCCATTCACTGGCTAACTTTGGGCAAGTCACTTGATCTCTGGGGGATTCAGTCTCCTCATCTGGAGAATGGGAATAATAAGAATAATTTCCCTGTGATCCTGGGATCAGCTGCCTACCTGAGGTGCTCAAAGCCTGTTTATTTGCCTCTAAGATGAGTTTCCAATGATACCAAGACTCATGTGATTACTTTGAATGTTCAGTACAGTCTAGAAAGGTGAGGTCAGCAAATATTTTTGGTAAATATTTTCCACTTTGCAGAGTAGCATTACCTGACATGTAAAAGAAAGGGAGTGGTGTTGTTCCCATGGAAATGTGTTTCTGGTTGGGCTAGGGGCATAGCACAGTGGCAAAGAGTTTGCCTAGCATGTTCTGTGTTCCGTACCCAGCTCTGCAAAATAATAATAATAATACAATTTTATATATATATATGGACACTTAAATTTAAGTTTAATATAATATTCACATACACTAAATATTATTCTTCTTTTCATTTTCTTCAATGTTTTAGAAGTGTGTGATTTATTTTTAGCTCACAGGTCCTATGAAAGCAGTTGGCAGATGTGGTTTGTATACCTGTGACCCCACACAGGTGCTAATGTGTACCTGGACCCCAGGCCCCCAGTCAATGTTCATGTTCTCTATCTCTGCTTAAATGCAAGTTTCAGGAAGAACTTATGAGGTCCTTGGTCCAAAATTATTTCTGCTTCCAACAGTTTATGGATTGGACCCCACAGAGCTGGCTGTTGGATTCTGGAACCTACATCTCCTAACTTAGGGACTTTGCTTTCATCTCCCAAATGGGTCCTCCATCTGTGACCAGTCTATCAAAAAGTGGTGCTACAACAGAGCTGATTTTGGCTGTGAGCACATTTCTGTGTTTATCTATAATCTTTTTTTTCTTTAACTGCTAACAACACCCAAGGATGTAGCTTCAACTCTTCTACCTTTTTTCAGAAGCAAAAAACAAGGTCAAGAAGGCAGAGTCGCAAGTTCAGGGCTCACGCAGCTGTTTCTGGCAGAACAAGAAAGGAACCCAGGCCGCCAGTCCCCAACCCCAGTCACACCCAATCCTGGAGATCCCACTTCAAGGTCCCTTTTCCCTGCAGTACATCTTTCCCTTTGATTCAGTGCAGTGGAGCTGTTTTCCTGGAAAGAACATCTTTCTTCAAGTGAAGTGAGGTTTGGCATTGGGAGGTTGGATGGGGGCAGGAAAAAACCCGGCACAAAAAAAATGAAAACAAATGAGATTTAGATAAATATGTTGCTTTCCCTGCACTTCGTGGTGGAGGGTCCTGCCAATACTATGTGCTGTACTGTCACAGACGGAGGCAACAGTGTCCACCCATTGAAGCCCAGGTGCAGTGTGGGCTGGGAGGACTCACGAGTGATCCATCTCCCCTGGAAGGCTCTTTCTGTGAGGCGAGTGAGGTGGGCCTGGAAGAACCCCAGGCAAGATGAATCCCTCCACGGAATCCAAGAGTGGGAACCAGGGAAGCCCTCATGCACTTGACAGGATTTTTAAAAATAAATATAGATGGCTGCTGTGACCAGTTTTTCTCCGTATTTTTCTAACAACACATTTTGATCATTGTACATCTTCATATAAATGTGATCCCACATCCTTCTCTCCTCAGCACAGTTATGGGTGAGGAAAATTGGAAGACAGAATGATTGGATTTAAAAAAATTATAATCAATTTTTGTTTTATATTCATGTATAATTAAAACAAATTATAAGTGCATAGAAGGACCTAAAATTAAATGGTCAGGTATGTCTATGGAAATATTAATCCATGCAACTGATAATTTCTTTCCGAACAACTTACTATGTGTGGGGCAAAACTGACCACCTAGTATGTGCTGTGCTCTTGAGTTACAGAAGTTAGTAGAACAGCATCCCTGTCCCAGGTCTACCTCCAGAAGTGAATCATGTTAACTGTTTCTTGCTTTACCTTCCCAGAAGTGATTTGTGTGAGTCTTCTGCCTGAGGATCCTAAGGAGCTAGGACTACAAACATAGGCCACCTTGCTTGACCTGATTTTTTTAAATATGTCTGATTTTGCCGACCCAAGATCATAAACCTCTTGAAGAAACACCTGTATCTTCTGCACCTCTTCCCATGTCCAGCACAGGGAGTGGAATAGGGTAGGTGCACGGTAAATATTTTACCAATGAATTGGTGAATGGATGAATTAGTAAATGGATGAAATAGTGAATGGTGAATTAATGAATGAATGATTTAGGAGTGGATGGGTGGATGAGTCTTGGATTTCTATCCCTGTCCTATACTCTCCTCTACAGCCAGCTCAGGGTTTCCTTGCTGAAGAGCTAGTGCACATTTCAAGACTATAAGTGGTTTCACTCATAAAAGACCTGGCAGGACAGTAGGCAGAAGACTTCAGGATGCAAATGAGTTCTTTAAACACATGATAAATTTCTTCACAGCCTAATGGTGAGGAAGTCTACAAGTCCCTCAAAAAGTTAAGCACAAAATGATCATATGACTCAGGTATTCCACTCCTTGTTATTTATTCCAAATAATCAAAAATAGGAACTTTCCCTCCAAAATTCTTTTTCAAGGATGTTTAATGTAAAAGGTGGAAATAACACAAAAGTCCAAAATAAATGGATAAACACATTGTGGTATATCCATACAATGGAATATTACTCATGAAAATGATCAAAGTACTAATTTATGCTATGATAAGCTAAACCTTGAAATAAACCAGACACACAAGGTCACATATTGCATGATTTCATTTTTGCAAAATATACAGAATTGGGACACCCAGAAAGGCAGAACATAGATGTGAGATTGTTAGGAGTAAGCACATGGGGAATGACTGATTAATAGCCACAGGGTCTATTTGGAATGATGGAAATATTTGGGAACTGAATAGAGGCAATGTGTGCATACTCTGTGAATGCAGTAAAAGCCCATTTTATAGAGGGAAAAGAGGCGTGGGAGGGCTTGGAGGGGTGGGGGAAAGGGGGGGGGAAAGCCCATTTTAAATGGTTAATTCTGTGTTATGTGTATTTCATCTTGTTTTTAAAAAAAAAAGTCATTAAGTAAAATAAAGTAATAATGGAGGGAGCTTATTCCCTCTCAGCTTCCTGCCTGGATGTGACATGGCCATCTGAAAGCTGGGTAGGACATGGTCCATAGTGGTTATGCAGGTGCTGAGTGGCCATAAAGCCTGGTTCCAAGGAGGGAGCTTCCTCCAGAGGGCAGGACTCAGCAGGGCACAAACACCAGAGAGGCAGAAGAGGGGCCAAGGCAAGAGGGAAAGGGAACCAGAGAGAAAAGGAGAAAAAGTCAAGGAGAAATAGGAGAAAAAGAGGAGGAAGTGGTCCTGGAGGACCCTGAGGTCTGAGGACTCTCCATTGGCCAACATGCAAGTAAGGAGTTAGGGAAAATGCAGAAAATCAGTTATTTTCCTCCCACAAAAGATTAATCCCACAGGCAGACTAAGGTCCAGCTGTTGGCCTTTGTGTGGGCTCTGGGAGAAGGAGTCACCTTCTCTGCCCCTGCATGGGGAGTGAACACCCTCCCAGAGACTGGTGTGGATATGGGCACCTTTGCTGTGTGGGCTGGGCAGAACTTCCTCTTCTGAGAACACTCTGCCTTCTGGCATGCTGTATTTTACAAAAGCACTATAGAAGTTTGTCAAGCAAGAAGTGCAGACAGATCTCCCCTTCCCTGGAAGCAGATCAGGCCTTGGCAATCTCATGGTTGGCTGAATGCAGCAGAAGGGATGCTGTGAAATGAGGTCACATGGAGAGCACAGCTTTCCCTTGGAGTTCTCTCCTGTGACAGTCATCCTGGGAGCATGGCCACCATGTTTTGTGGAAGCAAGGAGCGCAGGCAGAGACCACAGGGAGTGTGTCTCCCAACAACCCCTGCCAGCATCAACTCCCTGGTGTGCAAGTGAATAAGCACCCCAAATTTCCCAGCCCTAGACATGGAGCCACCCTAATGGTGCCTCCTGAGATAGAGGTCCCTGTGGCCACTCCCAGATCCATGAGAAAAATAAGTACATTAACACATCAAAGCATTAAAGATCACTGAAAAATATTTAAAATGATTAATTTAAGCATGAATCACTTTTTTAAGCCTTTGATTTTGGGGTGGTCTGTTATGTCCTGACAGCTGACTGTACGGTTGGGCCGTTTTCAATGGGCCTCCCCCTCCTCCATGTGAAGGCTCCATCCCTTATGGGCTGAATCATGTCCCCAGGTCACCACCAGATTCCTGTGTTGAAGTCCTAACCCCCAGTATCTCAGAAAGTGACTGCATTTGGAGTTTTTAAGAGGTGATTAGTATAACATGAAGTCAGCAAGGACAGCCCTGATCCAATATGACAGGGTTCTTATATGAAGAGCAGATGAAAAAAGGAAGACACACACCTAGGGAGAAGATGGCTTTCTGTAAGCCAAGGAAAGAGGCCTCCCAAGACCCTGGAGAGAGGCTTCCCAAGACCCCGGCCAGCATCTTGATAAGGAAGCACCCTTCAGTCGCCTGACAAGAGAAATAAGTCTGGAATTCACAGTGGGGTGCACTTCAGTTGGCCAGCCCAGGCCCTGTTGGCCCTTTAAGAGGCGGCAGAAGCATCCTTAGTTCACTTCTTTGAGGATGCCCACCTCCTCTCCTTCCACACTGGGCGAGTCACTCTCTTCCCCAAAGATGTTCAGCTGGCCAGCAGGACCAACGCATTGAGGAAGGACTTGGCTGACCTCCTACAATAGTGTCTCTGGATTTACCTGGGACTCTCAGGAGCCACAACTGGACCCAGTGGTGTCTGAGGTGCTACCTGGATTTTACTGTCTCTGAGCAGTGTGTGTATGTTGCCCTTTAAATTTTCCTTGTGAAGGAAAAGATTGCGTGTTTCCCCTGTAGCAGAGATGTTACAGGAGACAGCACAATGTTCCAAAGGCCTGAAAAGACTTAGTTGGCATGATGCTCACATGACTCTTACAGGAATTTGAAGACATCAGATCTGCCATGTTATAGGGAAAGGATATTTCCTTATTATTTTAGGTCACTCTGTACTACATGCATTTTCTACCATGCTTATATTTGTACTTTTATTGAAAATGTAAGAGAAAAATAAAAGAACACTGCCATCTATTGTGAAGAAAAAGAACATAAAAATGCAGGGTGGGTGCCCAGAGCTGAGCTACAGGTGCAGAGGGAAAAGCAAGTCCTGAAAGACACAGAGGCAGGAAGAGGCAGAAAATCAGAGAAAAGGACAAAGGACACAAGTGGACAGAAAAGGCAGAGAGGGGCTGAAAGCTAGAGCTGGAGACTCAGAAGAAAGTCAGAGCCAGACACATGGAGGGACAGAATCTCAGGGACCAGATCCAGGAGGGCAGGCAGAGAGGCCAGGAGACAGGAACTGGACGAAGATAGGGGAGAGGAAGACCAGAGGACACCAAGAGGGAGGTGAGCCTAGGGAGAGAGAGAGAGAGAGAGAGAGAGAACACAGGGTAGACTGCAGGAGGAGGGGAAGGATGGAGATGGGAGGGTCAGAGGGTAGAGGCCAGTACTAGGCAGGGTCACCATGGAGGCAGGCACTTCCATCCTGGGGACCCTACGTGGCCTGGACACCAGGCATTCAGGGTCCTCCATCCACCCTAGTTCCTCTTCCCAGTGGGGGCCTTGCCAAGGACCCAAACCCACAGAGCAAAGGCCAGGAGGCTGACCTCACTAGAGCCCTGGAGGTTGTCTCTGTCCCCACACGCTCAACAGGTCCCTGCACGTTGTTTGCATGAGACGATATTCCTGTGGGGGATGCTAATGCACTCTGATATTTTTGACTCTCCTGGATTCTGGTTTGCATATATTTGCATATCCTGAACTAGAAGTAGGCTGGCATCACGTAAATGAACCAGACGGCTTGAGGTTCAGTTGGGCTTTGGGCTCCCTGTCTGTCAACAAGCTGTGCTGGCTGCAGCCATCACCTGGGGGTGCCCTGGCAGGTTGACCTGATTTATTGGCTGTGTGTTTCCCTATCCTGATGCCACTGTGCAACCCAGGTCTAGGATAGTCAGGGGGAGTTCTCAAAAATCTGAGTCTGAGCCTGTCTCATCCTTCCATGGCTTCTAGAATCCTAGAATAAAGGCCCAAATTCTCTGCAATCACAAGACCAATGTCTACCAATCCCTGACCACCTGCTCCCTCCATCTCCTCCCTCCACCCACAATGTAACTTCTTCCTCTCAGGGCTTGCTCAGCAGGCTTCTGCTCACCACAGGACCCTTGTACATGCTACCCACAATGGCCACTTTATTTTTCCCTCCTCCTGTTCACTCCCTTACAGATAATTCATCCTTTGGATTCCAGGGAGAGTGCCACTTCATCAGAGAAGCCCTCCCTGTCATGTAACCTTATCCCCCATTAGGCACTCAGCTCCCTTGGAAAGTTGGAGTTATTCTTGATGAAGTAAACTAGCTCATGCCAACTTCTCCATGAGACTCTGAGACTTTGTCTCTTTCATCGCTGCCCTCCTAGCAGTGCTGCCAGGTATGTAGAGATTCCCAACTAATTAAAATTTGTTGGATGGACAGGTGGGTCAATGATGGATGAATGGACAGATTGATGGATAAATGGATGGATGAATGTATAGATGAATGGATGGATCAGTGGATAGATGGGTGGATAAAAGAGAGGATGGATGGATGGATGGATAGATGCACAGAAATTTTTAAGCATATGTTTACTCTAACCAAGTGTGAACATTAAAGTACATGTACGTCATCTAGATGACTATGATATGGGAGGTATGGAAGTTACATCCACAATACAGAAGAGGAAGAGACTCAAAAAGGGACACCAGAATCTTGGCAGGACTGGGAGTCCACCTTAGAGCTCTGGGACCCAGATCCCCCAGCCCCACCCATGCACATTCCACTGACCCTCTGGGGGCACCCAACCATGAGAGGAGTACTTCTCTTGACCTCATGCAGGAACTTGAGTTCACCAGCATGCACACAGGGCATGGCCTGGCTGGATCACATCTCAAGGCCCATGAGAGTCCACACCCCAGGCCTGTGTGCACCCGCACTGGCCTGCAGTCCTCATGCACAGATGCCACACATACACACACACAAGCCCACCCAGAGTTTCCCTCAGACATTCACCAGTTCACTGCACCTGCTCTACATGGGCCTCTGTGCCAGGAATGGGCAGGGATTTCTGGGGACCTCCAGCCCTCTCAGAGTTTCCCTGGGGATACAATCCCAATCCCCACACACATGTGAACATTGGTTTCCCTGGAGCAAAGCTCTTTGCTCACGTGAGAATGGACAGATCACAAGGGTGGAAGTGTACGAGATGAACTATCACACACGCAGAGTACGTGCCCCTACTGCACACTCCCAGACCAACCGCGGAACACTTGCCCTCGAAATAACACACTCTTCCTCTGGGAAGTTCTATCCCAGACACTGGTGGTGCTTGGATGTAATTCAGAGCCCAGCCACCGAACTCCCGCTCAGCAACCTATACCAGGTTAACTATTAGAAGATGTCATCTGCCAGCCCAGGGATTTGCTGAGGCCCCCACGTGTACCCGAGGGTAGGCATCAGGCCTGGCCAAAGAGAAGGGAAGGGTGTGAAGCAAGGAGCAGAGGGTGAGAATGCGGGTCAGGTGACGCTGTGGTGGCATGCTGTGCCCAGGCACCCAACAGGCTCACGGAATAGTCTATAAAATATTGAACAATTGCCTTCCTTATCTCAACCCTGTCTTTGGGGTGCTGCCTCCTCCACCCCAAACACATCTTTACCCAGCGTTGAGGCTAGAAGCAGAGGGAAATGAATCACCCTTGAGGGTTCCACAGGTACATGAGCCCTGGGGACATTTGTGTCCTCAAACAGAGTAATGTCACCATGGAGTTCATGAGTGGAATAAATCTCACTCTTGGCAGCAATACATACCGTCACCGGAGGCTTCTGGGATAGTTGGGGCTTGGTGAGGCTAAGGAAGCAGCCTAGGGATGGGGGTCCACACTGGTGTAGTCTCTGCAAAAATGATGTGGACCACTGGTGTCCTGGTCAGGAAAGTCACCTGGGACTTGGTATTGTGAACTGAAACCTTCTTGACTGCCATTACTGGAGGGCAGGAATCACAGTGGTCGTGGCTTATATGTTGGGGGCCTGACATGTTAGTACCAGGGAAGAGAAGTCCCAGCTGGGTTGCCAAAGGGATCCTCCTTTCCCTTGTCAAGTAAGCAGGATGCCAGGCTGAGCTGGACACACCAACCTGTCCTCCTGAAAACTGAACCACCTGCCCGGCTCTGGGACTCAGTCTCCTCCTCTGAGAAATGGGGCAGTACTCAGACTTACCTCACAGCACTGTGGACAGGGTACAGAGTGCAAGAGAATGCCTAGCACATAGTAAGTGCTCAGTGAAATGCTCTCCTCTATTGTGAACCTACCCAGGAAGCCTCAGGTGTTTGCTGAGTTCACCACATTGCCAGGTGACCTTAGGCAAGCTCATCCCCTGTTCTGGTACTTACCTTCGCAATTTGAAAAGTAACAGGTCTCACCCCAATAACATCCCAGAACACTTATTGCTTTACCATCTCTGGTTAGATGTTCTGTCTCTTTAACTCCATGCATGTCTCTGCATCCAAGATCAGAATCACCCATTTCCAAGAGCATCAGCCCTAAGAGTAAAAACATTACTTTTGAAAATGAACTAACAAAGAAGAGTTCACCCTGATCCTCCATTAAGTTCCTCACCTCACATTGTTCACAACATCCCCCCACACAGCCTTCAATAGTCCTAGTGGCCATGCTAATGGAGGGCTTATTTTGTGCTAGGCACTCTTCTGCATACAAAACCCCCATGAACACAACCAGGAACTCCATTTATAACAAAGAAACTGAGGCACAGAGAGGTTAAGTAATTTACCCAGGAACACATGAGTCAAAAGAAGTCCAGCAGGGATTTAAATCCAGGTCATTTGATTTTCCACTCCAGACTCCTCAAACCAAAGATGCAATAAGTGGAAGAAGATCAGGCAAGTGTTCGACCTGTGGTAGGAGACATCTTTGGTGAGTGGAGCCTTCCAGTGAAGCAGACATGTCCCATTCTTGAGGGCTGCCTCACCTGGCCTCATGAGGCCCACTCAGGCTGGGGGAGAACAGACCATCCCCTCCCAGCTTGTATAAAAAAATTAATGATCTGAGCTGCAACAGTCTCACAGTCTCCTATGCTCTGCTGAGCTGAGGAGGCTCCTCCATGTCCTGTCAGAGATGATTAGAAATGACATCACTATAAGGAGACAAGCCCGTGGCCAATTGTTCAAGATTCAGTACAAGCAACCAGGAGAGGGGACACTATTGTCTTCCCTGAACGCATTGCATTACCTGCCAATTTCAACGATGACCCAGACCAGGGTCCAGGGTCTGGGCAGATGGCCAGGGTGTAGACCTGGTGGCTCCCAGCTGACATTCTCCCAGGAGCTGCTGGAAGCTTCTTGAATGGGGACTTGTGGGTGGATGTGTGGGAGGAACTGCTTGCTTGAACCCTGAGGCAGGACAGGGATGGTTTCAGGCCTCACCAGACTGTGCCTGAGCAGGACGGTGTCAGGGAGGGGACTACACCAAAGGCCTCCATCTCACAGCCCCTTATGCACTCTGGTGAACCCCTGCCATGCCCCATGGGAATGTATCCTGAAGGTGACCCAAGCAGACTAGCAGCACGTTCAGAGAGGCAGAGGCCAGTGGGCTTGGTATGTTTGGACCATGTGGGGAGTTGAGGCTGGCCAGCCAGGATGCACAAGAGCATGGCTGCACCAGACAGGGCAGTTGGAGAGTTACTTACCTATTTCCCTTGGGCTCCATCTGTCTTACAAACCAGGCACAGAGATGAAGCTCTTCCACATTACAGGTGAAGAGTCTGAAGGAAAGAGAGGTGAAGGCATTTCCAGGTTATGTGGGTAATACATGGCAGAGCTGGGATTCTAACCCAGGTCTGCCCCTAGAGCTGTTTACCTGTCCCTTGTAGCATAACTTTCTGACAAGTCCGGACCCACCCAATCCCAAATCAATGCTTTCCAGAGGATCAGGGCCAGATGGGACCTTGAAAGTCCCTCAGAGTCACCTTGTTCATGGCACATAATGGGAAAACTGAGTGGGGGCAGGGGGAAGGGCATGGCACTTGCTTAGCATCAGGTATGACAGACTGTGTCCTTGTGTGACCTCCCCAAGTACTATTGAAGGCAACCACAACAAGTGAAAACCAGTGGAATTTTCCCAGAGCCACACCAAAACAGGATTTGTGAGGTGTTTGGTGGACACACATCCCTTCTTTGAAGACCATGGTTCTGCAGTCCCTTGAGTTGATAAAATGCTGCCTCCTATACCTGCTTTGGAGAGTCATGGGTACTTGGATTATATAAGGTTCTGATATGTCCTGCTGCAAAGGAAGTTACTAACATCTTCTTATCCCAGCACTTCCAACATTCATTTGAACACGAGATCCTTATAAGCATGACATTTCAGAAGTGATCTTGGGAGAGACTGGTCTGGGGAACTACCAGAAGTTTCAAATAGTTTTCCTGAACTCACAGAAAAGACTTCTGAATACATTTTGTAGACTGAGTAACATGGTGAAGGGTTGAAGAGAGATTTTAAGGACCAAGGGGCTATTTCAGAGCAGAGAATTATCCCTAGGAGGATCCTAAGTTGGATTGTGGAGACATTTCCTCCCTGGTTCCTGAGAGCAGAGACAGGGCCTGTGAAGGTAGGAAAGGGGTTGGAGACTAGCTGAGACCTGCCATCTTGGTAGGGAGAGAGCTCCCCATCACCAGAGGTGTGCAAGTAGAAATTAGGAGACTCTTGTATTAGGCTGCTGAAGATCACTTCCTCTAGGATTCTGGGCTTCAGGGTAAAGAAATGCAAACTGACTCAGCCATGCTCAATTCCTCCTTCTCTCAAGAGTGTGCGCAAAAAGAAGCCAGGGTTGTTACATTCATCTGACTTTATGAAAATTCTTATCAATAAAATGGTTCCTATAAAAGCTGTCTGAGCTCTCCACAGTCCATCTCATCTCGACAATAATAACACCAAGCCCATAACTCCAGTGTCATCTTTCCATCAATAAAAGGAAACACTTAAGAAGTCTTTTAAAAAATAATTTAAAGTCTATTAACATAGACTTTTTTTAAAAGTGTATCAGCAAGAACTTGGAATACATTACTGGCTCAATGAGAGATGCAGAGACATGAGGAGAGTGGAATCATATCAATTTTCCTCCATCTCCATTTTAACCTGGAGGACTGTATGTCTCCCAACCACTTCAGTCTCCCAACCACTACTGGCTTGGTGTTCCCCCTTCCCTAAGAAGGTTTTGTTGGGAAAGAGTGGCAGGTACCTTGGGCTGGTGGTGCACAGATTCCCATATTTGGGTTCCCAATCTGGCTGAGCCCTAATAATTCAACTGGGACCCAGGTTTCTTCTCCTGTGAGTGCAGGCAGGTGATCTGACCAGTGTGGCATGGGAATCCAGGTCCTCTCTTTAGAGAGAAGGCCTTAGGTGTCCAGTAAGGCTTGGCAGGACTCGGGCAATGGAGAGATGCACATCGTAAGTCCCCAACTGGCCGCCTCCCCTTGCCCCACCCAGAGTTGCCATCTACATTCCCAGTGCTGAACTCAGCCCTGGGTAGGAGAGTGAAGGGATGGGGGTGGATTTCAACTCACACAGCACACCAAATAGAGGGACATGATTGTAGGATGGATATGAGGCAACCCCAGCACCTCCCTGTGGGCAGGCAGGGGCAGCCCCATCAGGGGTTCATTGGGTCAAGGACTGAACCCAGGCTCATGGTCCACGATGACGGCATCTCAGACTCCCCTTCTAATGCACATGTGCACGTGCACACTCCCCAACACATGCTGCAGCAATACGGACACATGTGCATGGGCCACTCACTCTCATGTGTGTGGATGTTTCACACGTATACCAACATCATCACATGTGTGAGCATACATGTCAGTGCAGCTGTCCATGTCTGTTCACATGTGGGCACATTGTGCCCAGACCAGGTGTATGCACACCTACACATGCCAGCTCTGTCTTTTGCATTTGCACACTT
The DNA here is from genome assembly GCF_902686445.1 of Sciurus carolinensis. NCBI lineage: Eukaryota > Metazoa > Chordata > Mammalia > Rodentia > Sciuridae > Sciurus > Sciurus carolinensis. The sequence goes on along the minus strand of NC_062220.1, from coordinate 113,460,157 downwards.
CTGTGCACACATGGGGGTCAGACACTCATCCTTACTTGTGTCCCACACTCCCAGTCATGTACCCACCCAGCACAAGTCAATCACACATGTGACACATACAAGCACTCACCCACAGTGGCCTCCCCACCTCCCCATGGCATCACACACCCCAGTTCCCCACTCCAGGACCAAGGGCGCCTTGATGGAGAATTTCATAGCCCCTTTCCTGCCCCCAGCCTGCAGAAATCCCAGCACTGGCTTTGTTAACCAGGGCAGAACTGCAGGGTCCCCCAATGTGCCCTCTTCAGAGGTCTGTGCCAGTCCTGCTTCCCCCAGCTGGGTGCCCAACCAGAGCCCTGGGCAACAAAAGGGCCTCAGGAATCCCTCCTATGCCCCCATCACCCTTTTCCAGGTCTTATATGTGGGGGTGGAGGAAAGGGCAGTGGCTTCAATTTAAAGAGGCCTATTCTAGAAGCACATGCCAGCCCCTCCTTTTCATCCTCCACCAGCTCAGCTCCTCACATCTACCTTGTGTTAAACCCCTTGACCTTTGCCCTTATACCATCTCTGCCCTTACCAAGGCCAGCTTAGCTGCCTCCTCCAGGAAGCCCTCCTCATTTCCTTTTGACATGGACTCCAGGCTGCCTGCACATCTTCCCTTGTCCCCTTTTACACCACAATGTCAATTTCTTACTTCCCGAACATGAGCATGAGATGAGGATATGCAAAGGTGAGGGGAAGGTGGGTAGCTGGGCTTCCATCATCCTAGAAGCCCCCAAAGGAGGAGGAAGCCATGGCCAGGTGCTACAACTCTGCTGGAGGAGGTGGGACTGGATGGAGACCCCTGGAACCGTGCATGGCACCTCGTATCCAGGCTGCTGGAGTGAATTAGGTCCCTGATCTTAATTTAAGAGTTAAACAATACCACCACACATATTAGAAAAGGTAAACATCCCTTCCCTCCCTTCATTACTTGAAAACTGTCCAATTCTAGATTGTGATGATGTGCATGGGTAATGAAATTAGCGCATCTATCAACACACTACCAGCTCATCATGGACAGGGAAGGGCAAGTGTGTTGCAATTCCAAATCACCCTCTTCTGGAGGCTCCCTGGGCATGGACTCCCAAATGGCCCAGAGGGAGACCCATCTCACTAACCCCTGCCTAGGCCCTAACAGGCAGCCCCAGGAGCACTGAGGGACCTACCTGAAGTGGGGTCCTCACTGCAGTGTCTTTGGATACAGTGAGTGGGACCTGTAGGTTGAAATTGGCATTGCAGGAGTGGGCATCCTGGGTCTTCCCACGCAGATGGAGGCCTGTGGAGGGCCCTCATTGGGCCCTCCCACCTGTCAAGTGAAGATGTCAATACACATGGGAAAATAGGAAGTGCTCTTAAAGCAGTTCTAACAAGATTATGGTGAAGTGCATGGCCCTCCACTCATATGCATGTGATTTCTTCTCTCTGTGCCTCAGTCTCCCCTTCTGTAGAATGGAAATAACAAGTGAGTCAAAGTTTCCAACAGCACTCCCTGTGTCATGCGGGGCTCCCTGCCAGGCACACAAGTGCTCCTTGAAGGCCAGGGATCAAGGGGCAGATTGGGCATTTGACCCAACCTGGAAGTGGACTCACCTCTCTAGTAAGAACTGTGTCCAAGGAATAGTACCAGGCACACAACCAGAAGTCAGCCTGTGAGTTGCCTCCTCCTCTCTGCTGGGCCCCCCAACTCCCTGGCTTCTCCTGGAATTCCATCAGAACACCATATGCTGACCCTTTCCAAACCTGTCTGATGACCAAGTGCATTGGGAAGGACCAGTGAAGCCCAGTGTCATCTGCCTGTCTGTCATGGTCCTTCCTCTCATTACTAAGAGGCAATAGGGAGCTAGTGAATGCTCAGGAGCAGAGCATGGATGGGTTCACTGTCTAGCTTTGCAAACTGTCAATGTCAGGCCTCCCTGGGGACTTCTGGCCCCATAGAAAAGAGCTCAGGTCCTGAGTCATTATCATCATCAGTCTTGGATTCCACTTACCCCCTGCTACAAGGCTGGCTTGACCCAGGTCCACCTGTCTACATCTTGACTAGAATCTTTACAAATATCATCACAGTCCCTGGAGGAACCAGGTTGTTCAAGATGTCCTTGCGAAGATTTCCAGCTAGAGTTTTCCATGACAAGTTAAGTTTCTTTGTCCAGTGACTCTGATTGGGTAATGCTGCTTCCCATTTCATTCATGAGGATGGAAATATTGATCCAGGGTCATGGAGGCAGTCTCCAGAAGCTCCCACTGAGATCCAGGTGGCTGGGCTTCTTTAAAACAGAGGATACATATTTTCATATTTTTAAAAATTCTTTCCCAATTCACCCCCTCCCCATGACCTTTGCAGGACATGCCCCATGAAAGGTAAATGTGTGTTGGTAATAGTAAAAATGCAGTTAAGACTACACTTCCTACATGCTATATGCACTATATGCATAGTCTCTCATTTATTTCATATAAAACTTCTCACCCAACACCCAGCATATACCAAAAGTTCAATCAAAGTTTACTAAATATATGAATGAATGAAACAACCACCAACACCAAAGACAGAATCTCTTAACTTCAGCCCAGTGATGGGTTTCAGAAAGACGTGGACTAGAATCCCTGTTCTGCCACTTAACTTGTGATATTGCTCCAATGACATTCCCTTTCTGTGACTTCAGTTTCCCACCTGTAATGTTGGAATGCTGAAATAAAATACAAGGAGCTCAGCATATAAAATTCTCAACCTGACACCTGGCTCAACCCACAGTGTGGTCATTATTGCTGTTGGTGCCTATGACATCATTGTTTGTCTCAGTCCACTCAGCTTGCAGTTGTTGGTCAAGAAATTCAAGATCAGAAGTCACATGTACAGTTCCCAGGCTTCATCCAGCTCCCAGTTGTGTTTTGTTTAGCTGATATGATACTTCATTGTTTTTAAATTAAACAAGTTGCCAGCAGTTGAAGATCGAGTGATCTTACATAAAAGTACAAACTCTTGATCTCTCTTAGAATCTTTGCTGTTTGAAGCACATCAGAATCACATTCTCTCAGAGCTCTGGTCGACTGGAGCTAAGACGTATCTGCCCCTTTCCATGGGGCATGACTTGCCCCAGTCCCCACCTCTCCCAATTGCCTTCCTCCAGGCCAGCTTCATTTCTTTAGGCTTTTCACCTGCCACTAGAGTCTATTGCACTTAGAGTCCTTGCTTCAAATCGTTTCTTCTGTGAGACGAATAATCCGAGTCACACTTAACTAAATGGACATAAACAAGAAGATGAAAACCTCACACCTCACCAGAGTTAGGGGGGGCACTTCCCCAACCTTAGTCCAGGACCCAGAATGAAGTCCACATTGCCCTCCTGAAAGCCTCAGCACCATCTGGTTGCCACCCGCCACCCAGCTGCCTATACCCAGAAAGACAATATTTCCTTTAATGGGACTTAAGACCTACACTTGTCAGTCCCACAGCCCTGATGTCCCCAAATTCTGACACTTTTTTCATTGGAAAACTCATATTTATCTCTGCCTACCAAAAGTAAGCTGGCCTCTATACCTTAACCTTTCTTACTCCACAAACTGGTATCTTACCCCACAACCAAAGCCTGCTCATTCCAGTAATAGCACATATCGGACATAGGAGATCCCCCCAAAATATTCTGTTATTCATAGGGCTGAAAACAGCCACTGGGCTTAACACAGGAGCAACAGGATTAGGAACCTCTATTCACTATAAAAATAGCATAGATTATTGCAGATATCCAACAGGTCACTGATTTGGTGCTGAATTTACAAATCATTTGGACTCCCTGGCATCTGTCATCCTGTAAAACCAATCAGGGAAGAATGCTGTTTCTATGTAAACCAAACAGCAGTGGTAATAGACAAGGTTAAACAGCTGCAGGAACACCTGGAATATGGGAAATAAACTGCTCAGGGAACTTTTCATATCTAGAACAGTGATTTTCAATATAATAAGTTTAAAAATGTTACCCACCTTAATATTTCTTTCATAAGGAATTCTATCTCACAGCATGTGTATTAAATAACCATGTTTTATTGTCTGGACTTATTCAAGTACAATATGGTGCCTCACAAATCATATATTATGCTAAATGTGAAAAATGTATGTTACAACAATGTGTCAATCAGACTGTATGATAAAGTTCAGGACAAATTGTTATGATTCCAAAAAAGTCAGTAGCCACCTGGCTTCCTGTAAATGTGCTAAACTTTTTATCTGAGGACTAATAGATGACATTGTTACCTTGGCTGGGATAATCACCTCTGCATTTTCTACAGCAGGGGCATTGCACCAGCAGACACTGACAACACATTTCCTTCAACAATTTCAAATATTTTACTGAGAACTGGCAAATTCGGTGGGTTTCTGGACTGGGTAAAATATCAGTGAGCAAGTCCTGGAGGAGAGAAGTGGGAGGGAGCCTCAGCTGGGATCAGTGTCCATAATGGGTGTTACTTGGGTCCTCCCACCACCCGCGAGTACTCCCACATGCAGCCTGAAGGGTGGGAGCATTGCTGGTGCTCATGGCACCTGGTGCTGTTACTCCCAGAGTTGCATCCTCCTGACCCCTTTTGGTGGTGCTGCCTGGCAGACTGCAGTGGTCACCAGGGCCCTGGATGGAGAGGGATCACCCATAGCCCAGATGAGCTGTGTGCAACCACAGACCAGCACTCCTCTTCCAGTGGGTGAAAAAGTTGAGGTGGGGTTGCCAAGAACATGAGCCTGTGACTCGGTGTGCAAGTCCTCCCGGCGGCAGCACAGCTAAGCTGGCACTTATCTTACATCTTCCTCTGGAGTGGCCAGGACCACTGCTTGCCCAAGTGTAGTGAAATCATAGTGCTGTTGGGAAAATGACTGGGAGTTGGGGCATGTCCCCCAACTTAGGCCTCCCCCTGGGCTCTCAGGCTGGGAATTTCTCAGTGTCCTCTTTCAGACCCCATTTCTGCTGCATAAGGAGGAAATCTGGACACCCTCCTAGACCATGCCTGCCTCTGGAGTCAGGGGTACTCACTGCCTGGATGAAGGGTGTGAGGGAATTGGCCACACCCAAGAGGTCCTTGAGCCTGGGATTGGTCAAGCTATTTAATTTCTAATAACAAAGGTAAACACAGTCTTTATTCCTCATTTTATTCCTTATTGGATAAGCAATTCATGCTTATGGTAGATAAGTTAGAAAGTACAGATCTACAAAAAAAATGTAAAAAAAAAACCTATAAAGAATGATTCCAGCACCCAAGGAACCCTCATCATTGTCACTGGGGTGTACCATCTTCATGTTTTACTTCTCAGTGGGCTCCCCTTCCCACCTTCCCATGATAAAGAGGGATTCCTTAGAAATACTTAGGGTGTGGGGGTTTTTCAAGAACATCATTTTGACATGCTATGTACAGTTAGGGTAGGACATATTGGTGTAAGAGGTGACATGGTGAAATCAGGAATACAAATATTAAAGAAATTGAATTCAGATTTGACCAGGATTCCTTGAATATGGCCTTACTTTTTTGAGTGTATGGACGGTGTTGTATGCAGGTGTCATGCAGTCATTTAAAAGGAATCTACATTGTGGTGGCCACAGATACACACCTAGAGGATGAACTTTCACATATACTAAGCCACACAAAGACTTCACTGTGGTTGTCAAGAATGTCCTGATTCACAAAGACCTTTCCCTCTTCTTAGATGGAACAGAACCTGGAGTCCTAAAAATTGCCTTTGAAGATTCAAAATTTGCTTTGGACATGAGAAAACACCGATGTCAGAAAGGACTGTGAAAATTTTGAGTTAACAATTGATTTTTAATTGTGGAAGCCCAATATAGTAATACATAGTTCTAATATTATGTATAATATAAATATATAATTGCTTCTACGTTATCAAGTTAAATTTTATGAGTATGTATTTAAAGTTTATATCACCAGGACGAAACCCCATTTTTAATCTCTCACTGGGAAATATCAATTATCACACTGAAATTTTTTCTCAGTTTCATTGGGTTCATAAATTCATAAATTGGGTTCAGTTTATATGTGGATACTTATAGTTGTATAGTTATGCTCTAAAAATATCTAGAGTTACTTGCACATATCATCTAGTAACCCGTTTTTAAATTGAATGTAGTGATACACACACACACACATACACATGTATCTAAATTAGGCATTATTATTGTCCATTTTCTGCATGAGGAAACAGAAGCTACAAAACCTGCCCAGGATCCCTCAGTGGCTTCCCTACTGAATGTTTGTGTCTCCTCCAAATTTATACCTTGAATCTCTAATGCCAGTGTGATGCCATGACAAGTGCAACCACCACAGCCCCCAGGTGCCTCGGGGCTGAAGCACCGCTGATGCTGGTGAAGGATCTCATCCCAGATCCTCCCCACATTCTTCAGGGCCGCATGCAATCGCCCTTTGCCAGACTCAGCTTCACCTTCAGATCATCCTCAGTCTTCTTCAGTTGCTCAAGCTACATGTAGTACTTACCTTTAAGTTCAAAATAAGTTTTGAACTTGTTGATGGTCCTCTTGAGTTTCTTCCCCAGCTGTTGCATGCAGCCTATGGTGACATTGCACATGGTCCCTGGCTGCAGTCTCCTTAAGAGGCAGCTCACTCCTCCTCTTGGTCCACTCCTCCTCCAAGACTCTCCATCTCCTTCCAGGTGAACTTCAGCCTTTCATCCTCTAGCAGCCACTGCTCAGGCAGAAAGATGGTCTCTTTGGCAGCATGGAGCAACTCTGTAGCCCTCTGGAAACACTTTGTGGCTTTCTAAGCTTCTAACTGAGCCTGCTTCACTCTGCTCTGTGTCTCCTGGGAGGGCTTTGAGTCCTCCAAGTCTTTGCCAATTTTCCTCACCAGTTCATACACTGTCCCTGTTGCCTCAACCAGAACAGAGCAGAACTAGTAAAAAGCATCCTCAAGTTCAGCCTCTCATCTGCTGATAGCATCCGTGGGTTGATTTAACTTCTCCAGTTCTCCCTGTATCTGGGGCCAACTCTTCCTCTTCTTTCAACCCCTGTTTCATTCTCCTCCTTCTCCTGCTCCTGCTTCTCCTTCTCCTGCTGCTTCCCCTCCCCTTCCTCCTCCACCTCATCTTCCTCCCTGGAAGGCAGCAGGAACTCCACTGGTTCCGCCAAGAGGCTCCATTTCAGTGCCAAGTTGATGTGGGCAGACAGGATGCTCTGGTGCTGTGACACCCTGTGGCGGACACACCAATAATTCAGTGGTTAGGACCCCCAGAGTGGTCTCGGCTGCCATAGGCTCTGCTGGAGCCGCCTCACCATAGCTGGGCAAGGTTGGGGAACCGCTATGGTTGGCACCAGGGAGGTGCCTCTTGCCAATCAACTCAGAACTTTTCACTTTACAACACTGCAGAACTGGTATGCATTCAGTGAAAAAAAAATTTTTTGAATTTTGCCCTTTCCAAGGCTGGTGATAGTATGATGTTCTCTCATCATGCTGGACTATGGCTGCAAATCCTGCTCCCATTCAGCCTCAGGATCAACAGGGGAAACAAATAACCCTCTACAGTAGCTGGGGCCCTCTGCAGTGGGCTGTGACCCTCTACAGTGGGCTGGGGCCCTCTACAGTGGACTTTGTTGCTGAACTAGGATGTTTGGAAGGTTTGCTGCATTGAGTGCATTTTTTATTTTCAGTGTTTTCTGATGGGTTTATTACAGGGTAACCACAAGTATGTAGAGAAGCATAGGCCCAGGCAGGTTCTAGGGCAACAACATGCAATAGTGTTATATTCCAGAGATAGCAGCAGAGAAGATGTCAGTCATTTGGGATGGAGAGAAATGTTGTTGTAGTGTTTCTTTCTGAATCATGTGACTTTGAGGTGTCTCCCAGAAGAACTGGGAGTCCATCTCCACCTTTCTGGTTTTGGACACAGCTGATGAACTTGCTCAGATCAGTAGAATAGAGTGGAAGATGAGATATGAGCAGGTGCCAGAACTGGCCTTGCATGCCATGCTCTTCCTTGTGCTTCCATCATTGCCATGAGAAGAACATGCTCTGGTGGATCCAGAAAGGAGACCCACAGGGGAAATCTGAACCTGACTGGCAGCCTGGACCAAGTTTAGCCAAGACCAAGAGAAAGCCAAAGCCCAACTACAAAGTTGCAATGTTTGTTCTAGCAACCACTGAAATTTTACAATACATCCCTCCAGATTAAAGGGGACAAGAAGAGGTGTGTTCCTGGACTGGACTCTCTGACAGTTTTATGAGTGGTGACTGGTTGTACAATGGACTTTCTAAATACCCATCATCACTCCTCAGTCACATAAGAATACACTATATATTTATTCTGCACCTAATTTATAATTCCATGAGGAAGAAACAAAACCTTCAAAACTGCTACCACAAGAGAGGGGGGAATGCAGAGCCAAGGAGCAGCTCTTTGTTGGGTCCTCACCTCAAGGCTTTCTACCTCTCATTTAGGCTGACTTCCACCCCTTCCCACTTCTACCAGGACACTTAATTTACTGATAGCCACATAGCCTGCCCCAGAAGGCTGCCACTTGGTAAAGACTAGTGCTGGTGTTCTTTTGAGTGCCGCCTCAGATTTCCTCACACAAATACCTTGTGGCAACATTTCATCTTAAAGGGTAGGCTGGTGGAAACCCCCACCCTCCACCAAAAAAATCAGCAGTTTCATGTGACTTCTGATACTTGTCAGTGTTAGAGAACTGTCCCAGTTCCAGGGTGTGATTAGGATCAAAATGAGATTTCCTGGAAATCCTTAACTTTTTTCCCCATATTTTTACTGAGCATTATAGTTGTACATACTGGTGGGATGTGTTCTTACATATTTGTATTTCCATGCAATATAACAATATAATTTGGCCAATATCACTCCATAGCATCCCAGCCCCTCCCATTCCTTGGTCCCTTTTCTCTACTGATTTTTCTGTGATTTCCATGAAGTCCACCCCACCTTTCTTCTTTTTTCTCCTCCATCTTCTGCATATGAGAGAAAGCATACATCTCATATTCGTATATCTAAGTTCTTCAGGGATGTTAGTGTGTAGGTTTTTCATTGATGTGTCCTTATTTGTTTTGGCATGTGTACAATACTGGTTTCATGAATTTGGAAGTGTTCTATCCCTTTCCATTTCATGGAGTAATTTGAAGAGTCTTGGCATTAGTTCTTTAAAGGTTTTTGGTGGAACTCAGCTGGGAGTCCATCCAGGACTGGGTTTTTCTTTGTTGGAAGGCTTTTTATTACTGCCTCTATCTCATTACAAGGTATTGGTCTGTTTAGGTTTTCTTTTTTCTCTTGATTCAGTTTTGGTAGGTCTAGGTCTTATTTATATAGAAATGTATCCATTTTTCTAGGTTTTCCAATGTATGGGAGTACAAGTTTTCAAAATAGTCCCTAATGATCTGCTGGATTTCTGTGATATCTATGACGATTTCCCCTTTATCTTCTCTAACTATAAATGTGGCTTTTCTCTGTTCTTCCTTTGGTTATATGCTTATATTTTCTAAAAGACAACTGTGTTTCATTGATTCTTTGTATTATTATTTTTATTATTATTTTTTATTCTCAAGTTCATTAATTTTGGCTCTGATCTTATTATTTCCTTCCTTGAACGTTGGCTCCTTCATGACCGCCTGGCTTTTAAACCTTTTCCCACTTACACTGTGCATGATGTGGGCTTCCCAGTAGAGGATGCTGAAGGGATATTCCCAGTAGAGGCCTTTTATGGCTAAACTACTGCACCATTGCTCTGTGATGCTGGTATGAGTCCATACCAGGACAGCACGGATCAGGGATCAGGTGATGGGATTCTCAGATCATGAGGAAGGCATTGATCTCCAGGAAGAATTTCCCAACTCTTTCCAAGCTGATCTTAGATGATGGTGCCCTCGTGGTGAATGGTCCACTGTAGTGGGAGGCATCTGGCTCTGAATTTAGGGCCTGGCAGTGCCTGTCCCCACCCATGCCCACCTTCCTGTAGCTCTAGAGCTGAAACCCATTGAGTCTTTTATCTTGGAGGAAAATCTCAAGGATATCAAGGAAGGACCAGCACAAGTCAGCTTCCCAGACTCCATACTTGGCACAAAAAGGAAAAGCATGTGTCTTGGAAAGTAGCTCCTAGAGTAAGGCTTAGGCACCTTCTTTTCTAAAGTACCCCAGTTGAGTTAGGGGTGCATCTAAGCCAGATCCATCTCTGGGGCTTGAGGTCAGATTTCGAGCTGGTGCTTGCTTGCTGTATGTACTTGAAAAAACCCTCTCTTGTTTTTCTTTATCTATGATATGAGGACAATGGCTGAGGGTGAAGTTCAGTAGGGTCATGCAACCAAAGCCCAAAGGCTTCAGCACAGTGCCCAGAACATAGCAGGTCCTCAATCTATGGTAATTTTATTATTATTATTATCATTATTATTTGTGTTAGTCAACTTTTTAACTATGACCAGGTTACTTGACACAAACAACCTAGAGAAGGAAAGATTTGATTATTTCAGAGGATTCACTTCATGGGAAGCCAACTGCAAGCAGAAACATGGTGGATCGGTGGGGTGAAGCCAAGCTGCTCAACTCCAGGCAGACAGGAAGCAAAGAGACAAAGAGGAAGGGGCCAGGAACAAGAGAGCTTTCCAGAACAGGTGTCCAGTGACCTACTTTCTCAACTAGGTCCCAACGCCAAGTAGTCCATCCAGTTATCAATGGATTAATCCATCAAGTGGATTAAGACACTAATGAGGTCAGAGTCCGCATGATCTGATTACTGCCTAAGAGCCCAACCTCTGAATCTTCCTGCATTGGGGACCATACTTTCAACACATGAGTTCTGGGGGCCATTGCAGATCAAAATGATATCATCATTAATTTTTTGCTGTCAAACTAGCATCTTGGCTGAGGTTGTGGCTCAGTGGCAGAGCACTTGCCTTGCACATGCAAGGCACTGGGTTCAATTCTCAGTACTGCATATAAATAAATAAAATAAAAGTCCACTGCCAGCTAAAAGAAAATATTTTTTAGTTGTCCCAACTATTTATCTATTTGATCTAATCTTTCAATTTTTTCTTTTTTAGTTTTTATTTGTTCTAATTTGTTGTACATGAAAGTAGAATGCATTTATACATTTTGATAGCTCAAACATAAATGGAGCCTTATCCCTGCAGGGGACCCTCAGACCCTCACTCAAATCCTATCTGGCAGGTTTGTGCCTGTGTCCCAGCATCTTCCCAGATAGGAGCTGTGGTCTGGTCTACAGGAACCTTGCTTCTTCCTGAGCGAGCTAGTTTTCATTTAAATTTTTTATTTAATTTCCTATTTTGTTTTTTTTGTTGTTGTTGTTACTGAAGTTTGAACGGTGGAATACTTCACCTCTGAGCTATATCCCTGATACTTTTAATTTTTATTTTGAGAAAGGGTCTAGCTAAGTTGCTAAGATTGGCCTTGTGGTTTGATTTACCTAGATTTTCTATTACAATTAAGAATGTAATTCGGCACTAGGATTCACTCTCACTTTCTGTAGTCCCTGGTTGCTCTGCTGTGGGGTTGCTGAAGATCCCCAGGGAGCAGGCCTGGTTTTTGAGCACCAGGAAATGGATTCTTTAAAATTGCTAATTTTCATTATGATTAAGAGATAAACTACCGGGAATGGAACTGGCCCGCTAGTGAGAGCCTTTCTGACCAGAACAAGCTCCGAGTCCCGGAGCCCCTGCAGCGCAGCGTACTCCGGCAACGAACCAGCGGAGAGCCACGATCCGCGAACAGCCTCTGGGATTAGGGCAGGGCAGCCAGAGACCTCTTCAGGCGGCTCTGCCCACTCCGGCTGCAGGCTCTCTTCACGGGGCGATCCAAGATGGCGGCCTAGAGGGAGACTGCACCCCCAGTCGCTCCAGAACCCTGGAGTTAAGAAGGGGAGGCATTGAGAGACTCGGACTGAAATAGAGCCACGGGTGAGTCTGCCCACTGGGTAAAGCTCGGTCCGGGTGGCAGGCCCAGATAGAGGTGGCTTATTGGAGCCGGGCAGGGCAGCTAGAGTCTTCCCAAGGTAGCCTTCCACACTCCAGCAGTGGGCTCCTCCCACATGGCCAGCTGCACGGCGCAGGCCCACAGTGAGAGCATTTCCGCACAGAGCCAGTTCCAAACCGTGGAACCAGTAGGGGGCTAGGGGCAGTTTTCTTCGGATGAGCTGCTTTATCAGATTCCTCCAAGACATCAGGCTACTGAAGGCTGGGAGGTGATACACTGGAAATCTACCGGAACACTATAAGCCAGTAGCGGAAAACTGCAATATCTCAGGGTCCCACTGACAACTGACCAATATGAGAAAACAAGGGAAGAAAATGTCCCAAACAAACCTAGATACTACATCAATAAAACCCAATGACAGCACAGCAGAAGAAATGTCAGAAAGGGAGTTCAGAATGTACGTAATTAAAACGATCAGGGAAGCTAATGAGGAGATGAAAGAGCAAATGCAGGCATTGAAGGAGGAGGTGAAAGAGCAAGTGCAGGCATTAAATGATCGCACCAATCAACAGTTAAAAGACCAAATACGGGAAGCAAGAGATCATTTCAATAAAGAGTTAGAGATACTGAAAAAAAAAACAAACTGAAATACTTGAAATGAAGGAAACAATAAACCAAGTTAAAAACTCCATAGAAAGCATAACTAATAGGATAGAACACCTGGAAGACAGAACCTCAGACATTGAAGAAAAATTATTTAATCTTGAAAACAAAGTTGGCCAAACAGAGAAGATGGTAAGAAATCATGAACAGAATCTACAAGAATTATGGGATATCATGAAAAGGCCAAATTTGAGAATTATTGGGATTGAGGAAGGCTTAGAGAAACAAACCAAAGGAATGAACAATCTATTCAATGAAATAATAACAGAAAATTTCCCAAATCTGAAGAATGAAATGGAAAACCAAGTACAAGAGGCTTATAGAACTCCAAACATACAAAATTACAACAGACCCACACCAAGGCACATTATTATGAAAATACCTAACATACAAAATAAAGACAGAATTTTAAAGGCCGCGAGAGAAAAGAATCAAATTACATTCAGAGGGAAGCCAATAAGAATATCAGCAGATTTTTCAATCCAGACCCTAAAAGCTAGAAGGGCCTGGAACAACATATACCAAGCCCTGAAAGAAAACGGATGCCAACCAAGAATCTTATACCCAGCAAAACTTACCTTCAAATTTGACGATGGAATAAGATCCTTCCATGATAAACAAAAGCTAAAGGAATTTACAAAAAGAAAGCCAGCATTACAGAACATTCTCAGCAAAATATTCCATGAGGAAGAGATGAAAAACAACGATGCAAATCAGCAACAGGAGGCGCTAGCCTAAAGGAATAGCCAAATAAAGGAGAAACCAAATCATGTCAAAAACAAATATGAGTCAATTGACTGGGAATACAAATCATATCACAATAATAACTCTGAATGTTAATGGCCTGAATTCATCAATCAAAAGACATAGACTGGCAGATTGGATTAAAAAGAAAAATCCAACAATATGCTGCCTGCAAGAGACTCACCTCATAGAAAGAGACACCCATAGACTAAAGGTGAAAGGATGGGGAAAAACATACCATGCACAAGGACACAGCAAAAAAGCTGGAGTATCCATCCTCATCTCAGATAATGTGGACTTCAAACCAAAACTAGTCAGAAGGGATAAAGAAGGACATTACATGCTGCTTAAGGGAAGCATAAATCAGCAAGACATAACAATCATAAATATCTATGCCCCGAACATTGGCTCATCCACGTACGTCAACAAATCCTTCTCAATTACAGAATTCAAATAGACCACAACACAATAATACTAGGTGATTTTAACACACCTCTCTCACCACTGGATAGATCGTCCAAACAAAAATTGAATAAAGAAACTATAGATCTCAACAACACAATCAGCAATTTAGACTTAACGGACATATATAGAATATACCATCCAACAAAGAACGAATACACTTTCTTCTCAGCAGCACATGGATCCTTCTCTAAAATAGACCATATTTTATGCCACAAAGCTACTGTTAGCAAATACAAGAAGATAGAGATACTACCATGTACTCTATCAGATCATAATGAATTGAAATTAGAAATAAATGACAGAATAAAAAACAGAAACTTCTCCAATACCTGGAGACTAAATAATACACTATTATATGATGAATGGATAACAGAAGACATCAGGAGGGAAATTAAAAAATTCTTAGAAGTAAACGAGAACAAAGACACATCATATCAAAATCTCTGGGACACTATGAAAGCAGTACTTAGAGGAAGATTTATTTCATGGGGTGCATTCAAAAAAAGAAGTAGAAATAAACAAATAAACGACTTAACACTACAGCTCAAACACTAGAAAAAGAAGAGCAGACCAATACCAAAAGTAGTAGAAGACAGGAAATAGTTAAAATCAGAGCCGAAATCAACGAAATTGAAACAAAAGAAACAATTGGAAAAATTAACAAAATAAATAGTTGGTTCTTTGAAAAAATAAATAAAATTAATAAACACTTAGCCACACTAACAAAGAGAAAGAGGGAGAAAACTCAAATTACTAAAATTCGGAATGAACAAGGAAACATCACAACAGACACGAGTGAAATACAAAACATAATTAGAAGCTATTTCGAAAATCTATACTCCAACAAAACAGAAAACCTCGAAGACATCAACAAATTTCTAGAGACATATGAACTACCTAAACTGAACGAGGAGGACATACACAACTTAAATAAACCAATTTCAAGCAATGAAATAGAAGAGGTCATCAAAAGTCTACCAACAAAGAAAAGTCCAGGACCAGATGGGTTCTCAGCCGAGTTCTACAAAACCTTTAAAGAAGAGCTCATTCCAATACTTCTCAAACTATTCCATGAAATAGAAGAGGAGGGAACCCTACCAAACTCGTTCTATGAAGCCAATATCACCCTGATACCTAAACCAGACAGAGACACATCAAGGAAAGAAAATTTCAGACCAATATCCTTAATGAATATCGATGCAAAAATTCTCAACAAAATTTTAGCAAATCGCATACAAATATATATTAAAAAGATAGTGCACCACGATCAAGTGGGTTTTATCCCAGGGATGCAAGGTTGGTTCAACATTCGGAAATCAATAAATGTCATTCACCATATCAACAGACTTAAAGTTAAGAATCACATGATTATTTCAATAGATGCAGAAAAAGCATTCCATAAAATACAGCATCCCTTCATGCTCAAAACACTAGAAAAAATTGGGGTAGTGGGAACATTCCTAAACATTATAAAGGCAATCTACGCTAAGCCCATGGCTAATATCATTCTAAATGGTGAAAAACTGAAAGCGTTCCCCTAAAAACTGGAACAAGGCAGGGATGCCCTCTTTCACCGCTTCTATTCAACATCGTCCTTGAGACTCTAGCCAGAGCAATCAGACAAACCAAAGAAATTAAAGGGATACGAATAGGAAAAGAAGAACTCAAACTATCCCTGTTCGCTGATGACATGATTATATATTTAGAGGAACCTGGAAATTCCACCAGAAAACTTTTAGAACTCATAAGTGAATTCAGTAAAGTAGCAGGTTACAAGATCAATGCTCATAAATCCAATGCATTTTTATACATAAGTGATGAATCTTCAGAAAGAGAAATTAGGAAAACTGCCCCATTCACAATAGCATCGAAAAAAATAAAATACTTGGGAATCAATCTCACAAAAGAGGTGAAAGACCTCTACAATGAGAACTACAGACACTAAAGAAAGAAATTAAAGAAAACCTTAGAAGATGGAAAGATCTCCCATGTTCCTGGATAGGCAGAATTAATATTGTCAAAATGGCCATACTACCTAAAGTGCTATACAGATTCAATGCAATTCCAATTAAAATCCCAATGATGTACCTTGCAGAAATAGAGCAAGCAATTATGAAATTCATCTGGAAGAATAAAAAACCTAGAATAGCTAAAGCAATCCTCAGTAGCAAGAGCGAAGCAGGGGGTATTGCAATACAAGATCTTCAACTCTACTACAAAGCAATAGTAACAAAAACGGCATGGTATTGGTACCAAAATAGACAGGTAGATCAATGGTACAGAATAGAGGACATGGACACAAACCCAAATAAATACAATTTTCTCATACTAGACAAAGGTTCCAACAATATGCAATGGAGACAAGATAGCCTCTTCAACAAATGGTGCTGGGAAAACTGGAAAACCATATGCAATAGAATGAAATTAAACCCCTATCTCTCACCCTACACAAAACTCAACTCAAAATGGATCAAGGACCTTGGAATTAGACCAGAGACCCTGCATCTTATAGAAGAAAAAGTAGGTCCAAATCTTCAACTTGTTGGCTCAGGATCAGATTTCCTTAACAGGACACCCATAGCACAAGAAATAAAAGCAAGAATCAACAACTGGGATAGATTCAAACTTAAAAGCTTTCTCTCAGCAAAGGAAACTATCAGAAATGTGAAGAGAGAGTCTACAGAGTGGGAGAATATCTTTGCCAACCATACCTCAGATAGAGCGCTAATTTCCAGAATCTATAAAGAACTCAAAAAACTCTAAACGAAGAATACAAATAATCCAATCAACAAATGGGCTAAGGAAATGAACAGACACTTCACAGAAGAAGATGTACAAGTAATCAACAGATATATGAAAAAATGTTCAACATCCCTAGTAATAAGGGAAATGCAAATCAAAACTACCCTAAGATTTCATCTCACCCCAATTAGAATGGCGATTATCAAGAACGCAAGCAACAATAGGTGTTGGCGAGGATGTGGTGAAAAAGGAACACTCATACATTGCTGGTGGGGTTGCAAATTAGTGCAGCCACTCTGGAAAGCAGTGTGGAGATTCCTCAGAAAGCTTGGAATGGAAACACCATTTGACCCAGCTATCCCACTCCTTGGCCTATACCCAAAGGACTTAAAATCAGCATACTACAGAGATACAGTCACATCAATGTTCATTGCTGCTCAATTCACCATAGCCAGATTGTGGAACCAACCTAGATGCCCTTCAGTTGATGAATGGATAAAGAAACTGTGGCATATTTATACAATGGAATATTACTCCGCAATGAAGAATGATAAAATTATGGCATTTGTAGGCAAATGGTCGAAATTGGAGAATATCATGCTAAGTGAGATAAGCCAATCTCAAAAAACTAAAGGTCGAATGATCTTGCTGATAAGCGGATGAGGACATATAATGGGGGGTGGGAGGGGCTAGCATTAGGTTTAGGGTTAGGGTTAGAGTTAGGCTAAGGAGAGCGGCAAGAATGAAGGAAAGAAGGACTGTATAAAGGGAAAAGAGGGGTGGGAGGGGTGGGGGTAGGGGAAAAATAAAATAAACATCATTACCCTATGTAAATGTAAAAAAATAAAAAAAATAAAAAATAAAAAATTAAAAAAAAAGAATGTAATTTTTACATACATGTGGGCTCATGTATGCATTTTGTTTATATTGTTATTCCTTGATGATTATCATAATAGTATAATTTCATAATATTTGTGAATGTCAGGTAATGATGAGATTTCTCTTGCTCTTATATTTGAAATGTTTTTGGCTAAATTTATATATATTTAACTTTGTGGTGAATTTTAGAAATGTATGCTTTGGTTCCTTCTTTCATTAAAAGTAATTCATGTTGAAAAAAAAAAACATAAATGGAGTGTAATTTGTCAAAAAAGAAAAAAAAAAGAGAGAGAACTAGCATCTCCCTTTCTCCAGTCTCTGATGGATTTATCACATTTTTCTCTGAAGACAATGGGGGATCCCCTCTTCCAGCTGATGGTTAGACGTGTGTCCCAAGTCAGGGAATACAGATCTTAAACAGATGATGCTCTGTTTACCTGAGCATACCAACACCCTGTCATTGCCAGGTGAAAATTTCCAAGGATCCCCCTTTCTGACCTTTAGGACCTACCTTTATTTTATCCCATTTCTAAGATCTCCAGGCTCCCATGGACTCTGGGAACAGTTGTCTTCTTTCCAGTTTCTTTCTTTTTGCCAAGATAAGTGAAAATTGGCTCTGTGATTTATAGCCAGAAACCCCTGCCACTGATGAATGGAAAAGACAAAACCCTCCATCTACCACTGCACTCTTGAGTTGTCTCTCAGTCCTTCTGAAGGGAGGACCAAAGCCTGGGTACATTGGCAGCACTGCAAATGCTGAAAGCACCCTTCAAGGACCTAACAGGATCTTGGCCACCAGCCCTCTGTTGCACATTCCACTATGGTCCGCCTTGCTCATGCCACTCTAGCCCCATGGGTCTCCTCTCTCTTTGTCACCCTCAGAGGGCATACTCCTACCTCAGGGCCTTTGCACTTGCTGCTTCTTTTACTTGAACTGGTCTACCTCTGCATTGGCCTCTTTCGACCACCTTATTTAAGAACACAACCCCCATTTTTGCCCATTTTAAGAATGCAGTTTAACTGGGCATGGTGTGCATGCCTGTAATCCAAGCGGTTAGGGAGGCTGAGGCAGGAGGATTGTGAATTCAAAGTCAGCCTCAGCAATGGTAATTCAGTAAGAGTCCGTCTCTAAATTAAATACAAAATAGGACTGGGAATGTGGCTCAGTGGTTGAGTTACTCTAAGTTCAAGCTTCGTATCCAAAATAAGTAAATAAATAAATTAATAAATAAAAGAAAGAAAAAAGAATGCAGTTTAGCATTTGCCACTTGTCAAGCATTATGTTATGTCTTGATATATAGTTCCTTAAAACTGTAGTTGTTAGGAAAATAAGAATGACCTGTGTTCCTCCTGCCTCTCTTCCTGCAACATTTTTGTTTTATGCCACACTTGTAGCATTTTAGTGTTCACAGGGGTTCAGTCTTCAAATACAAGGTCTCCTGGCTCCTATTCAGAGCAGGCCTTGTTCACGTTGGGCTCATCCCTGATGCTGGAGAACCAAGAGCTTCCTGAGTCCACAGAGCAGACCCACCTGTGCAGCCACTCATGTTGGGACTGTCTGTTAACTTCTGCACTGCATTCTGCTACAGATATTAATGCACATTTTTATATATGCACATTCCCAAAAGGCCGGGAAGGTCACCATAATTTGTACTATATCTCTTGATTCAGTGAAAGTTTTCTTTCTATGCCTTAATAGAAAATGAAAATGTTTTGTAAAAGGGAATGCATGCTCAGAGAATGGCAGTAGCAACTTCACCATCTCTAGACAACTTGCTCGGCTGGCACCCATCAGACATTCCATGAAGGATGCTTGCCCACCCTACCCCATGCAGCAAGTGGACAGGGGCATTAGGCATGAGGCTGCGGCCAGGGCGGGTTGGCTCAGAGCACACACCTGCAGGAGCCCCGGGTGGGTCCCGAGGGCGGAACCGCAGCGCTATGACGTCACGCCACGGGCGGTCCCTAGCGCTCGCCCCGCCCCGCGCAGCTGCTGTGGAGCGAGGAGCCCAGGAGCTATTGCAGACTCCGCCTCCGCTACGGCCTGAGGCAGGTTTAGAGCCCAGGGGACGCTACGCGAGCCTCGGCTGTGGTCCCTGCGGGTAAAATGGGCCAGGCGAAAAGGACAGCCCCAGTTGCTCCCACCCACCGCGTGCTCACCGGCGCCCTCCAGCATGTCCCCCAGGCAGAAGCTGCTGCTCACTGAGAAGAAGGTAAGTTCCAGCCGCCCCTCTTGGAGGGCGCAGCCGCCTTGGGTGGGGGCAGTGCTCCTAGAGAGGGCCTCCCTGGTGACGGGGCCGCCACATTAGAGGAGGGCCCACCCGGAATGGGCATCTACCTCCACAGGCCTGTAGGTGTGGCCCTTGAGTTTGGGTGTTGTAGGCTGGAGGTGTCGGGATATCCCTGGTGTCTCCAAGCTGTGTGCTGGGGGCGGATGCGGTGTGAGGCTCCTCCAGGTGGGAGGCATACCTTGAGGTGTCTGGGTGGGACCTCGTTTTGTGGAGGAACAGATGTGTGGATCTCAGTCGAGGGGGTCTTAAGGAGAGACAAGCTTCGGGGGACAGGCAGACCTGTTGGGGGGCCATGTTGAATGGGGTTGCCAAAGGGGGCCAAGCTTTCCTCAAAGGGGGAAGTTCAATTTGGGGACATAAAAATTCCCTCCTGCACCCCCACATTCCCTGTCCTCGGAGCCACCTCCAGAAGCCAGAAGACCCCTCTTTGAGGGTCCCAGGTCAGGGTTTGGAGACTACTCCTTTGGCAGACAAGGTCCCCTCACCCCTACCTGGCCCAGGAGGGTTGACGGGCAGGCCTCGGCTGCCCCTCTGCCCTTTCAGTCTTCCTTGGGTCAGCCTGGAGCTTAGTCCAACCTCTGGATTCATAGCCAGCCACTTCCCAGGTCCCTGTAGGGATGGGAGCGTTTCTAGTGGTGGGGACTAAGGATGGCATTCTCATGTGTGAGAATGTATGTGCATCTGTCCGGAGATGTTCAAAGTGTATTTCTAGGTATTGTATGTATGTGTATCTGTGTGTGTGGACTGTTTTTGTGAGTCCGTGATGCATATGTACGTGAATGGATAAGGCTATGATTGTGTGTGTGTGTGTGTGTGTGTGTGTGTGGTGTGTGTGTTTGCCCTCCCCTTTTCACCCTCCCCCACTCAGCCTGGCACCCCATTGCAGCCATGTTTGCATCTTGTCGGTTGTCAGTTAAGATCTTACATGGCTGTAGACCTTGTGGGTCAGCCTGGTCCTTGTGTGTGCATGAGTGTGGGTGTTCATGTGCATGTGCGTGCGTGTGTGTGTGTGTGTGTGTGTGTGTTAGTGGTGGCAGCACTGAGAATCACCTAGGAGCCCCTCCCTGTGAGGAGGCAGACAACCCTCTAAGGCAGCCTGGAGGCTGGGACCTGTTGCTGCCCCTTGCTCAGGCAGCGTGTGTTTGTGTGTGTGTGTGTGTGTACTTTCCTTTTTGTTTTAAGAATCAACTCCAGGGTTGTTTGCACATTCTAGTATTTTCCAATAAGGAAATGTGCAAGATATCTGGGATTCCTCAGAAACACCTAGAGGTTTTCTGCTCAGTCCTGTTTTTAAGGAAATGGCAGGTTGGGCCAATTGATGAGGGCAGAATCGAGAAATGGCAGGCAGGAGAGTGTCAGTAAAGCTTCTGGGAAAGCTCTGACTCAGGTCCTAATCCCAACTCTGCCTCAGGACCCTGCTCAAGTTCCTTCCCTTTTCTAGCACTCAGTTTCCCCATGTTCGGAAGGATGCATTGGTCCTCATGTTCCAATCTGGTCCTTGTCAGTGTAGGTTGGTTTAGAGGACAGGCTCTGGGGCATGCATTGACCCTAGTGGTCATAGGTCTGGGCCTCTGTCCTGGGCTCAGCCAGGTTTGGTGTGGCTCTGGGCTGAGGCCACCTCCTGCTCAGAGGGACCTCTTGTCACCCTGCTTGGTGCCTGGGAGGGGTAGGGGCCTAACCTTGATAGGTTGGTCAGATCTGTTGAACTCCATATCTGGAGTTGCAAATTGGTGGTGTTTTCTAAATTCTCATTTCTGGAAGCCATCATTTTAGGAATAAGAGTGTCCATTTACTGGGGGCTATTATGTGCCATGCTCTGAGTGTACAATAGACTTAGGAGATAGGGAGGTCATCCCCATTTTACAGAAAAATCAACCGAGGCCCACAGCAGGGAATGACTTGCCCAAGAGCATCCAGCCAAGAAAGGGCAGATTCAGGACTTACCACCCAGGTCTGTCTGACATCAGAGCCAAGCTCTTACCTATCTCCCCTTATACCACTAATGCATCCATCCACACCTACACAGCGCCCCAACCTTGGGATGTGAGGGTGGCATAGTTTGCAATATATAGATGTGAATCATGTGGCCCAGAGAGAGTAGGGAATGTTTCAAGGACACAGTTCCAGTGTAGGGCAACTAGTTCAAATTTGCCATCTTTGAGTTCTCTTTTGAGCATGGGTTCCCCTAAGGGCTTGGTAAAAATATCCCCCAAAGCAGACTTCCTCCATTCTTTCCCTCCTTTGCTTACCTCCTTGGCAGTGGAGATCTCTTCCAATATCAGAAAACCGTCTTCAGTGGGATAGAATTGAAAGGTCTTGTTTAGAAATCTGAGCACTCGAATCAGGTCTTCCCTCTCCCCACCTTCTGGGTTCAGAGGAGCCATGTCCCTGACTGTCACAGCCTCACCCTTCTTTTTGGAAGGTGTGTCTTAATCAACTTCCCTAGATAAGCTGGACAGCTTGCAAGCTTGGCCTGAGCTTCTGCAACCACTAAGGGACTGGCATAGGCTATGAGACTGGAAGATCTGTCCAGTGCTGACCTGGGAAACTGTCAGGACCCAGGAGCAATGAAGCAAGTCAAGAAGGGACTTCAGGATCAGCTAGAGCTGGGATCAAATCCTAGAGGCTTTTTTAAATGCAGGCTCAATCCCTGCCCTCCTACTACTGACATTCTCCTGGAATAAACAGAGCCTGGCAGATTCTCAGGAATAATATGAGAATAATTACAGGAGGCATTTGGCACCATAAGAGCACCAAACAGGGGGATAGTGGTGTAGCTTAGTGGTAGAGCATTTGCTTATCATGTGGATGCCCTGGGTTCCATCACCAGCACCACAAAAAGAAAGAAAGAAAGAAGACACAAAACAGGAACACAGGAAGAACTGCACATGTGCAGGGGGTCAGGGAAGGCTTCCCTGAGGGTGTGGTTGAAGAAAGTTTGTGCAAGGTGAGTAGGCCTTTTAGGTGGCAGTGTGAAGTAAGTAGGTGGAGAAGGGGGACCTCCATTCCAGACAGGGAGCTGTATGTGCCTGAGGCTTTGTTGCTGGATGGAGCAAGGCGAATTTGATGGAACTGAAGTAACTGGAGCAGAGAGGAAGGAGAACTGTGCAGGCTGTAGAGGAAGTGGGGTGTGTGATCTTACCCTACAAGCAAAGGGGGGAGAATTTGGAGGATGCTGGGAATGTGGAAGGAAGGGAGCAGAGCAGAGACTGATGGCTCCTTAGTTATGCCATCTTGGACAAGCACTTGTCTTGACATTCACAAGTGTCAGAGTTTGGGTTAGGGAGTGAAAATTACCTAGCAGGATCAACCATGTGCAAACACCTACCAGGTTCCCTGAGCTTCTCCAGGACAGGGTTACCACTCTTTTCTCTTCCCCATGTGCCAACAAGACAAAGCTGGAGACTGGGTGACCTCAGCATGCTTTCCTCTGGTTAAGTCCAACCAGCTAGACCATGGCTCCTATCTTGTCTCCCTGTCACCCCTTAATTTTGTTTTGGGGACTAGTCAGGAGGAAGCAAGGAGGCCAGGTCATCAGGCAAGAGAGGAAACTTTGACTGTTCTTCAGAGTTTTGATTCTGGAATGGGAAACTCAGGCCCCAGCCTCCACTCCCTACCTGGCAAGCAAGGTGCTGCAGAATGCTCATCCATTGAATGGGTGCAGAACTTCCAAGAGGGACATTTCTGGGTCCCCTGAGGCCTGTAGGATTGACTCAGTTCAGCCTGTGTGCATTGTTTGTGGACTCATGGGAGCAGAAGTTCTCCCCAAGAATAATACAGTCCCGTCCACCTGATGCATTTTGAGGCTTTTTCAGGGCTCTGGCAGCACAGCTCCTGGGAGCTTCTGACAGTGACAGGTGTCTGTGGCAGACTTGAACACCCCTGGTTCTCAGTGGAGAGTGTGGCAGGAGAGGCCTGGCTTTCTTGCTTCCTGTGTGTCCTGTGCCATCCAGCAGGATTTCTCTGTGGCAGCTTCGTGGGGTGCTCTAGGAGCTGGTGGGAGCCTTTTGTCACGGGTTATCAGGTAGAAAAGGGCACTTTTGTCACCCCCATTAGCCTGCAATTGCTAAGGCTGCAGAACCCTGATGGGACATGAAGAGGCCTGAGTCCTTGTTCTCAGGCCTCTGTCCCTAACAACCCAGGTGAGTCCTAGCAGGTCCCTTCTCACAGCCCTCCCTGCCCCCACTACTGCTTTCTAAGCAGAGGAGGTTCAAGAGCTGCAGGAGTCTGAGCCCCTCAGCTCTTCTGATGGGACAGGGCCACCCTCTGTGACCAGGGCCTCCCTGTTTCCTCTACTTGGAATCTGCCAAGTCTGTATTTAAGACTTAATGAAACTCAGTAGCTGATAAGGCTTTGGGAGTCTTCCTCACCTTCTGGAAAACCAGGGCTCTACTAAAAATATCCAAAAGGAATAAAGGCTTTTAAAAAAAGCCATCACCATCTGTTCTATGGACAATCTCATTTAATTATCCCCATTCCCTGTGCAGAGAATAAAACACCTTCTCTTGTGGAGTAGGAAACTAGGGCACAGAGATGGCAGGTAACTTGCCTAAGGTCCCAGAGATGGTGAGTGGTTCACCCAGGGGTCTGGCTGCCAACCGTGCTCTGCATTGCTCTGTAGCTGAAACCAACAGCCCCCACATGGTCGTGACCTATGCTGGCAGTGTGGAGTTGTCAAAGGGCCAGACGTTGGAATCACATAGTCCAGTTGTGGTCCCTCCAATTTAGTACTCTTGAGCCTCTGGGATGATAGTCTCTTTGCCCACATGCAGCGGTGCTGCTGAGCTGTCACAGCTGGGCCATCTGTATGCAGAATAGTGTGTTTGGCTCACCTCATTGGGATCGAGATGGACTCAGTGGACATTTTGCTGCCCTCTCTGGTCACAGATGACCTTGCAGATGCTCTCAGAGCAAAAGCTGCTCCCCCTGGGTAGGCCCTGGGCTGGGGGTGCTGCAGCCTCCAGAGCTGTGCTAGAAATTAGTGGAAGAGACGATTCTTGATGTCCAAAGGGACAAGCCTTTTGGTGGGAGCATCCTGGCTGCCATGGAATTGTCCTGAGCCCCTGAGCAAGGGAAGACAGGGTGTATTGCCAGGGAAGCCCTCCACATGCAGTGGGCAGAACACCCAGGAGGAAGCTGGCCATTCTTTAGGGTGCAGACTGGGGACCTGAGATGTGCTAACTAGTGTCTGGGAGTTGGGGGAGACTGGGTAGGGGTGGGGATCATGGTCATAGCCCTGCAGTCTCCATGGGTGATCATTTGTGGATGGGGGATCAGCCTGCCCTATGCCAAGATGCCCCCTGGTGAGCACCCTAGATTCAGGATCCAGAGGTGCCTCCTTGTGGAGGGTTGTTTGAGGGACCTGGACAGGAGGATTAGTGGTGGCTCCACTGTAGGAACCTCATCCCCAAGCTCTGAACGTCCCTCCTGGGTCCCAGCAGGCTGGCCAATCCTCTCCTGTTGGGAACAGTACCTGGCACCTATTTATAGCCAGCCAGCGAACCATTAACCAGGGCCAGACTGGCAGTGGAGTTGGAGGCCTTTGCTTCTCCTTATGCCTCAAGACCCGCCTCTAGGGCAGGTTCAGAGGGAGGAGCTGGAGGAAGGACTTCTGTAGCACTCTGAAGTCCTAGGCCACCACTTTGTCCTTTTCTTCCCTGTCTCCCCTCCCTGATCCTGCCCCTCCTGGGGCTTCAGGGTGCCCTCCAGCCCTGGCTAGGCTTTCATTACCTGTGCTGTGTGGCAGGAAGAGGGGAAGGCCAGTCAGGTCCACCCTGCAACAAACGTGATTCATTCACCAGCCCTGGCCGAGCTCCTGCAGTGGTTGGAGAACTGGGGTGACCACAGTGAGCACAGGGAAGGCCCAGCCCTCCTAGAGCCCATGGTCTAGATGGAGGGACCCAGAGAGGACAAGCAAACAGATGAAGAAATAGGATGAATTCAGAAATGGTTGAGGAAACAGCAAAGGGGAGAGAGAGAGGACCAGGGTAAGCCTGGGGGCAGTCAGGGTGGGCTCCTCAGAGGAGATGTCGTGGGAGCTAACAGCTTATTGATGGAAAGGAGCTGCTAAGCCAAGGCCTGGGAATGGCAGAGCAGAGGTGCTCAGGCAGGAAGCAGCCGGCAGCCTTGGGAAAAGCAAGGGGGCAGGGAGTGAGGTGGAGAGAGGTAGGGACAGGTCAGGGACAGACAGGGAGAGGTGGGCCCTCCTAACTCTGAGTCTTCACCCATGGCCTCCTGGGGAGGTGGCAGGGAGGGCTTCTGAGCTGTCACCATCAGACCCCTTCTCTGCAAAGACCTCCAAGCCCCTTACAGGCCAGGTTGCACTAAGCATGTGGAGAGGCTGGTTTGGAAGGCGGCACTGGGTCTGTTTGCCCAGATCTCTGGTTGCCTGCCCACCACCTCCCCCAGGGCAGAGTGAGTAAAGTACACTTCTTCTTTTTCATTTTTAATGGACAATTTTTTAGAGCAGTTTTCAGTTCACAGCAACATCGAGGGGAAGGTAAACAGATATTTCCTGAATGCCCCAGTCCCTGCACATACATAGTCTCCTCCACCATCAATGCCACCAGAAAGTCACATTTGTCAATGCAAGTCGTTGTCACCTAGAGTCTGTGACTTACCTTAATCTTCACTCTTCCTGATGCACATTCTGTAGGCTTGGACTGTTGTAGAATGATCTGTACCCATCTTGCCCTCTCACATAGCATTTCCACTACCTCACATGTGTCCAATCCTCCACCCATTCATCCCGTACCCTGTCAGCCCCTGGTGACCACTGATCTTTCCTCTGTCTCTTTAACTTTCTCTTTTCCTGAATAGTCATATAATCGGCAGCCTTTGCAGATCAGCCTCTTCACTTAGTAGAAGCATGGAAAGGTGGAGATTTTTGTTAGGACAGTTCCCATGGGGATTGCTTGTGGCAGGAAGAAGATGGAAGGTGCCAGGTGTGCTGGGAGAGGTTGACTGTGAAAATCATTGGCCCAGGGCAGAAGTGGAGCTGACAGGGGCTGCTGGCCCCTGGCTCTGGGAGCAGGTAATTGGCCATGACCATGATGTTCAGCTGCAGTGAGATGAAGAAGCAGGTGCATTGGCCACCTGGACAAAGCAACCTAAAGCATCCTGGGGCTCCACTGATCCAGTGCAGTCTCCTCACAGACCTGAGGGGCTTTGCCTCCCCAGGTCAGCAGCCTCACTGGGAAGGTGGGAATAGTAACAGTGACACCTAGATTGCATAGCGGCTGTGAGTCTTTGGGCTTCTGTGGGAAACACCCACTTCTAGGAAGAACGCATAGGGGTCTGTAGAATGAGTGAATCAGTGAACCTACTGTGCTTCAGGTTTGGTGTGGGACAGATTAGCCTGGGATTGAATTCCCACCCTGCCTCTCTAAGCCGAGTATTCTATGGCAAGTTATTTAATTCGACTGTGACTCAGTTCCCTCATCTATATAAGGGGGCTGTACCCATCTGCTTGAATTATCATGAAAAATTTAAAAACTCCTGTCCCAGAAACACAGTGAACACTTGATAGGTATGTGTTGGGTGGTGCTACTGCAGCAAATGTATGGACACCTACTATGCAGCAGCTATTGTATTCAATGCTTGAAAGAGACTATGACCTCTCCTTTCATGGGAGAGAGGTTCCAGTACTCACTGCAATCACAAAATCCTTGGATGTTCACATCCCTTATATAAAATGGCAGAGTATTTCCATATAACCTAGGCCTGTCCCAAGTAACTTACAGTACCTTATAATATCTAATACAATGCAAGTGCTGTATGAACAATTTTATACTGTGTTGTTTAGGGAATAAAGATGAGAAAAACAATTTTTTAAAATATTTTCAATCACGGTTGATTGACTGCAGTTATAGAGCCCTTGGGTACAGAGGAACAACTGATAATCTTATGCCTGTGATGCAGACAATAATATCACCCATTTTCCTGGTGGTAGAGGTGAGGCCCAGAGAAAGGACATGAATTAGGAGTTACCCAAGGTCATGCCTGCAAGAGCTGGGATTGGAATTCTGGAAACCTGTTTCCAGAGCCCAATGCACATAACCATGAAGTGGAGGCCTGACGCTGGGAGCTCAGAAGAGGGGGAACCCTGTTGATTTTGGGTGGGGGGTTCAGAGAGGAATGAGGAGATGGGTGTGGCTGGGGAATTCATCCAGAGCTGGGGACAGATAGGAGTGGCAGGGGATCAAGTGAAGGAGACCTCATGAGGAAGGCCAGGTGGCGGGTGTCAGAGAGAAGGAAGGACACCTGTGAGAAGCCCAGGGTGCAGGGAGGGAAAGGGATGGGCGTTCTCAGGAAAGGAAGATTGGGCCACACCATGGGAACAGCCAGATCTGGCAGGGGGCACCATCCCACCTCCCCCATCCTGCAGGTCTGTTTGTGTCTGTGCCTTTAACTTCCCAAAACACTCCCGTCCTCACCACCGCCACT
This sequence comes from Sciurus carolinensis, assembly GCF_902686445.1. Taxonomy (NCBI): domain Eukaryota; kingdom Metazoa; phylum Chordata; class Mammalia; order Rodentia; family Sciuridae; genus Sciurus; species Sciurus carolinensis. The sequence continues at coordinate 113,431,975 of NC_062220.1, read as the reverse complement.
GGGCCTATCCCAGCCCCTCCCAGCTCTCATCTCCTTCCTGCCTTGCCCATCACAAGTTAAAAACTCAAAGCTTCCAGCTATTTCCGTATAGTACTTTTTCCTGCACCTTGTCCTTACATATGTTTATATTTGTCTTTTGGTTTTTTGTAGGTTTTTTTGGTAACAGGATTAAACCCAGGGTCACTTAACCACTGAGTCACGTCCTCCACCCTTTTTAGTTTTTATTTTCAGGCAGGGTCTTGGTAAGTTACTTAGGGCCTTGCTAAGTTGCTCAGGCTGGCTTTGAATTCAAGATCCTCCTGCCTCAGCCTCCCCAGCTGCTGGGATCACAGGTGTGCACACCACACCTGGCCTTAGATCTGTTCTTAACTTGAACTCCAAGTTGACTCTTTAGGAGCAGCCATGGGTGCCACACAGGCTTTTTCTTAATTAGAGTTGGGGAAACTGAGGCCCAGAGAAGTAAGTTCTTGTGTTTCCATTCTTGAGTCATTACTACCTCCAGGAAGCCCTCCCCACCCTGCTGTCAGGTTTGGTTTCTTGGTTATTTGTTCCCAGAGAACCAAGTTTTTAGCTGTAGAGATCTGGTCTCAGGTTGTTGCTGTTTATCCATTTGCATGGTTTAATGTATGTCTTCCTATCTCACTGGGCATACCGGAGACACCGGAGAAACACTGAGTGATTGAATGACAGCTTGGGTTCTTGTGACAAGTTCCAGGAAGAGGTGTTAGTAGAACGTGGAGTAGGGTGTAGGAAGAGTCTAGGAAGCTTCTAGAAGGAGGTGATGCCTTGGATGGAGCTTGAAACATGCAGGTAGCAGCTGGACCATGCAGGATGGGACCTGGCAGGAGACCCTGCATGAGCAAAGGCATGGAGATGAGTACCTGGCCCCTGCCACCTTTGGGAACCTGGGTTCAAGGGCCAGTGGTCCAGGTAGCTGGGAATGTTAGCCTGTGAAGGCCTCTACCCCAGCCCATAACCCCAGGTGCCCTTGAGGCAGGCAGGGTACACTGCCCATCCTCTACTTACCCCCTATAGTCACCCTTTCTTGGCCGCACTTTGTTCACACTCAGGTATTTTTAAAGCCACCTGCAAAGCCTTCCAGGCACCCTGACTTAGCTCCTGTCCTCTGTGATTCTCTTGTGGAGGTAAAAGTCAGGGTCCCTGGAGGACTGCAGCTCATGAACTTCACTGGCTCAGCATCACTCACCCCAGGTGCCAGTTGCCAGGTGCCAATCACCTGAGCCCAGGTGGGTGGGGGGGATCTGGGTTTGGTGGAGACATTTGGTCACAGAGTTGCTTCTTTCAGCTCTGGTGCCTTTCACTTGGGTCCTTACTGGGCACCAGAGCCCTGCGCTGTTTCCTGTGAGTCAAATCCAGTCTGCTGTGTCCACCTTTAAGCCAGGAGTGTTTTTTTAAACATTGTAAACAAAACACAAAGGAGACCATGTGACTGAAAGTAGTTTTCCAGATAAAGCAAATAAAGTAATTTGCCCAAGTCAGCAAATGAAACTTCAGAATACCCAGTTAAACATGAGCGGCGGGGCAGCTGTGATGATCCATGAGATGCTGCATGTGAGTAGTGAGAGATACTTTTGTTAAAAAAAGGATTCTATATATCTCCAAAATTTAGATTTATCTGAGCATCCCATATTTTATTTGGAAGTCCTACCCCAATTCCTGAAAGTTTGCTGTCTGATCCTTTGTAGAAAAACTCTGGCGACCCTGGTCTTGAACTTCTCATCAGTGTGACTGGGAATGAAGGGACGCTTGATGGAGCAGAGGTCCAGGAGCATGTGCTGCTGGTGTTAGTGTTAGGAATATAATCAGAGTGGTCATCAACATATATTGAGTGCCTACTGTATGCCTGTGACTCAAGGTCTTCCTGAGAGAGATGGACGTTAAACAGATAAACCAGAGATTTTGAAGAGCATCAAACCGTACGTCCTAAGGGAAAGGCTGAAGCAGGGTGGGAGGGCGGAGATGGCTTGCAGAAGGCCATGTTTTAGACAGGGTGATCAGGAAGGCTCTCCAAGAAGGAGTTATGTATGGACCCCTGAATGAGAGGGCAGGGGACATTGCTATCTGGGGCTCTCACTCCAAGCACTTATGGTGTGCCTGGCCACGTTCTGAGCTGGGCATGCCTTGCACACAGACCCTCCCACAGCATCCCTGTAAAGTGTTGTGGGCACCATCCCCATGTCACCCCCAGGAAGCTGAGATCTGAGGTCACCCCACAAGTGGCAGAGCTGGAGCTTGACCTGGGCCTGCCTGGAAGCTACTAAGGTCTAATTCCTACTAGTGTCTCTTGAGTGCCTCCCTTGTCGTGGCTCAGCTGTGTGCTGGGCCCTGCTGGAGGCCCTCTGCCTGTGTTGTACATCAGCCTTACATCAGCCCTGCACCCTGGGGCCCGACAGTCCCATCCGGGGCTTAGAGGAATAAACAGGGCCCAGCACAGAGAGGCAGGGAGGACGCGAGCTGATTGCAAACCTGGCTGGGCTGAAGGTGGGCAGCATGTGGGCAGGTGTGAGGAGTCCCAGGAGCCCCCTCTGGCTTCAAGACTGGCCTGGTTTCCCTGTCTGCCCTAACTTCCTCCTGAGATTAATTCTCCTTTTATGCTGTTTAAATATTTGCAGGAGGAGGGAGGGAGGGAGGGAGGGAAGGAGTGCAGCCTGGCTTCTGAATGGAGGCAGGGTGGGGTGGGACAGGTGCTCAGAGGCTTCCAGTGGAGGAGCAGGACAGTGCCCAGAGGAGGCCAACTGAGCCTGCTGGCCTGTGGCCAGAAGCTCAGGCAAGAGGGAGTAGCACTGAGCAGCTTCCCCACAATTAACATTCACCCAGTGAGCACCTCATGTGGGCCAGGCTGTGAGCCCGGGAATCCCTGCCTTTTCAAGCACATGTGTTTGTCGTATGTAGGTTGTAGGGCACGTCCTGTGTGTCAGGCACTGTCTCCCTGGTCTCAGTCCAGCCTCACATCTTCCTGTAGGTCAGGCTGCTACTCTCAGTAACATCACTTGACAGACTCCACAGGATGCTGGGAATGTGCCCAAAATCACACAGATAGTGAGTAGCCAAGGATCTGCCCCCAGTCTAGTGACTCTGCATTCTGGACTCTTAGCTTCTCTCACCTGCTTCCTGACAACTGTCCTGAATGCTAATAAGCTGGTTCCAAAAGGAGGGAGCTCCCAATCACTGGAGGAAGCAAGCAGATGTTGGAGGGCCTTATAGAAAGGATGCTGAAGAGTAGTAAATCTTCCTGACCACTCTAACCTTTGGTCCCCTTTTCTGGAAGAGGCCCACAGGGTGTGGTTGGCAGTCTTATCCAGGAAGCCCCACATCGAGTTTCCTGACTTGCAATTCAGTGTTTCTTTTGCTTCCCAAATTGGAGATACTGAAGGGTCCCTTTGCACAGGTTGCAAGCATCTTGGATTTTGAGATGACCCAGTACTGGGTGGGGCTGGAGACAAAGCTCTAGATCAGACCATCACAAAGACCTGGGTTCAATCCCCACCTGTGCCCTTTCTTGGCTGTGCAACCCTGGTAAATTTTGCATAAATCCTCTGAGCCTTGGTTTTTACATCTTGTACTTCTTTTGATGCTGGGGATGGAACCCGAGGCCTCAAGGTGCTAAACACATGCTCTGTCACCAAGCTACGCCAGATCTATGCACCTTTAAAATAAGGATAATAATTAGTACTCTTGGGAGGACTGACTAAGGTATTCTCTACAAAGTACCTGGCACATAGTGTGTGCTCAGTAAGCCTCCTCTCTTACTCTAAGCTGTGGGGGGTAACAAAAGCATTTGTTCTAAACGACCTTTGCTTTCTGCTATGGACAAGGTATCCACTAGAATGAGGCTCTTGGTCTGCCTCCTGCTGCCTCTGTGTGACTATGTAGGGGTTATCTTTTAAAATCTGTGCCTCATTTTTCCTACCTGCGTAATGGAATAATTTAGAAATAACCTTATTAAAACTGTGCTTACACAGTGTCCCTGGCACATAGTGAATGCTCTGAAATAGTGAGTGTTGAGCACTGTCACTGTAAAGCCCCTACTATGTGTAAGCCCTTCCTGCTGTTTCACATGATACATCTCATGCAGTGTTTGCTGCAGCCTGAAAAGGGATAGGTCCCCCTTCACAGAAGAGCCCCTGAGGTGCCAGCAGGGCATGACCCAGCTGCACTCATGCAGGACTGGAGTGGCTGAGCTAGGGTACAGGTGCAGGTCTGGGTGGCTCCAGAGTGCCGCCACCCCCAACTCTGCTCCTTGACAGAGGTGGGATTCCTGGGGTGAAGCTTATATGATCAAGTAGATCTCAGTGAGCCAGGATGCCTTGTGGCCGTCACTGCCCCCAGACCATTCCAGGGCCCTCTAATTCACTGTCCTCCAAAGTGCACCAAGTCCAAGCCTAGGGGGGAAAGTGTTGAGCTGGATCCTGTCTCTTCCTCCTCTAGGGCTGTGGCCCCTGCTCTGGTCCATCCCAGGGTAGGCTCCTCCCCTCATGGTGGGCAGCCGCCTCTTTCTCCTGCCTGGAGAAAGCCTCTCAGCCATCTTCTGTGCTAGGCATCCACCCTGGTGTTAGTTTCCAGCCTTTTTAATTTCCTCTTCTGACCTCAGGCTGTCAACTGGTTATTAACTTCCGGTGAGAGCTCCTAACCAATAGCTGGGAGCCTTGGAGTTGGGACACGACCTCACCTGCACACACCTTGCCACCTCATCCCGCTCAGGATCCATCCCAGGTGAGAGACTTGGAGCCAGACAGCCCTGGGCTCCTCCCTACTGTGTTACCCAGGGGAGGGGCTTAACCTGAGTTTCAAGATCCACAGCTGGAAACAGACAGCCTTCTCCACTCTGCAGGCTTTGGACTTGAGACAGTGTACATGCAGTCAGGGTGCAAGAGGGTCCCCCAAACTCAGAACATGATGGCAACTTTAATAGAAGGACTGTTGACTGAGGTGGAGAAGAATGCTGGGATTCTGAAAAGCAGGATGTAGCACCCTGTGACTGCTAACAGTGGGGAGCCAGGACCATTACCACCCTTGGGGCTGAAGGGGGTTGGAGGGAGAAGTTACCAGAAGGAGGTCAGCTGTGTGGGGACAGTCCTGCAAGAGTCCTGGCTGCTGAATTCCTTCCTCCCCGAGGCAAGCTGGAGACTGCTCCTTGTTTCAGATTCAGTCTCTTCCCTTCCCCTTCCTCCTCCACATTCCCTCTCCTTCCTCTTCCTCTTCCCCTCCTATTCTCTAATCCAACTTGGGCATTCCTGAGGATTACCAGGAAAACTTGAGAAATGGCCCAGAGAGTGGGGTTCAGTAGTTCTAGGGCAGGACTCAAGAATTTGTTTCTGACCTGGTCCAAGCGAGGCTGATGTGGCGGGACCAGGAGTGGAGCATCCCTGGTGCCCTGCTTCCCTCATCAACCCTAGGACTCAGTGGACTCGAAGTCCCTCTGGGGCAGGACCATCTGCTTCCATCCCCGTAGCTCTCTACACCTTGACCTCCATCCCGTAGGGCTGATGAGAGTGGCCAGCCTCTGCCTCCTGCCCAGCTGAATTCAGGGGTGATTGCACCCCCCATTTGCAGCACTTGCACCTGGTCTTTCTTGCCCATTGCTCCGACCTGTCCATGCTGCAGCTTAGCAGTCCTGTTGAGGTGGGGCTCAGAGTGCACGGTGTATGAGGCCTACTCTTGGATCAACACCAGGAAAGGGAAGTTAGCAACAGGGACAGTGGGCCGTGACGCCGGCTCAGTGGACGCCCCATGGGGCCCTCTGAGGGGAGCCGAGACTGCTTGTCACAACCATCCTGAGGTGGGTGGAGGTGCTGGATCTTTAACAGAACACACATTCGTAATTGGATGTGGGCCACCCTGGGAAGGAACGAGACCTGGAGGAGGTTCTCTCTGTACCTGATCCTTCAGGGTTGGAGCCAAGTGTCTCCAGTGAGTGGCTCAGCCGTAGGAATGAGGATCTGAGAACTGTGATAATGACACTGACAGCAGAAATACTACAGAATGTGCCATTTAACAAAGAAAGGTGTTCTGTCTTAGTTCTGAAGACAGAAATCACAAGATCATGCTGTTGGCAGGGCTGGTTCCTACCAAGGTCTGTGAGAAATGATCTGCTCTGCACTTCTCTCCTCAGTGTGTGGGTGGCCGCCTTCTCCCTGTGTGTACATGGTCTCCCCTTTGTGTGTGTCTGTGTCTGGTGCCCTCTTCTTATGAGGACACCAGTCATTTCAGATTTAGTCCTCATTTTACCTCAGTCACCTCTGTGAAGATCTTATCCTCAAATACTGTCACCTTCTGAGCTGCCAGGAGCTAAGATTTCAGCATCTGAATTTGGTGGTGCGGAGGAAGATGCAATTGAGCCCGTCCCAGTGGGAGAGGTGACAGATTGCAGGATCAGACTCCCAGGGCTGAAAGAGGAGTGACAGGGACAGAAAGGGCAGGAGGTGGCATTCTCCAAAGTGGGAGTTGTGTGGAATCTAGAAACCTGAGTGGGAAGCAGCAGGCTGAGGGCACCAGCTTGATGGTGTCTGAGCTAGAACTTTCCAAGCCTGGCTCCTTCCCTTCTCCCTGAGCTCTGAGTGAGAGCTGGGGATTTGTCACATATCCTGAGGAAGCTCACTGCTTCCTTCAGTGTACATGGAACAGAAGGGGCCTGGTGCTCTCTGCACCCACCACAGGCAGGCGACAGAGAGTGACAGGCAGATGGCTGCCTCTGAACAACAGGAGGACCTTGGTGGGAGGGTGACCACCTGCTGGAGAAGGTCAGCCACTGGGAAGAGCTGGAGTCTGCACCTTTGGGTGGGAGCCACGTCTTCACAGATCCTGAGAGCCGTTCCAGACACTGCCACCCAGGCAGGAAGGCTGGCCCGTGTTGCAGAGTAGGCGAGCCTAGCACAGCCAAACATTTTTGTGCAGAGTCAGCACATTCATCATTTATTGAGTACCTACTATGTGCCGGAACTCAGGGTGGATGTTGATGTAGTGGTAAAGCTGGGAGTCACACAGTGCTTGTCCTGATGGGGTTCAGAACCTGGCAGGGGAGTAGGTGCCGACCAAAGCATTTAAGTCTGATAAGTGTTAGAAACACAGCTGCTGTGGGAATGCTAGCAAGGGAATTTAATGTCCTGAACAGGTGACATCCAGCCAAGGCCAGAACAGTGGTAAAAGGAGGCAGGCGAGGCTCCAGGCAGAGGTGACATTTGTCACAGGCTCACTACGTGCCAGGCTCTACACTCGGTGCATGATGTTCTGCATCTTGTTCCATTCTCCCATTAACAAATAGCCAGGGTTCAGAGAGGTGATGTGATTTTCCTAAGGTAACCCAGCTCGTAGCTACAAGGGCCAGGATATGACAGCTGGAGCCATAATGGAAAAACTCTTAAGTTTGAATTCCAGCTCTACCCCTTCCTAGCTCTGTGACCTGGGTGGGCCATCTCACCTCCCTGAGCCTCAGTTTTCACATCTGTAAAAGAGGTCAGCTCCCCAGGGTCTTGCTGGATTTTCACACTTAGCAATGCTGCAGGCAAGGCCCAGCTCGAGCTCACTGAGCTTGAAGGAGGAACTCTTCACAGGGCTGGTGCCCACAGGATGGAGGGGTGGCCCAGTGGGCCAGCTGTCAGTGTGTCCTGTTTTCCTCCACAGCACACAGTCAGGGGTGTCCTGAGCTCTGCCTTCATCCCCAGGAGACATCCAGATGGAAGGCAAAGCGGGCAGTGGGCCTAGACTGCTCTCAGACAGGTGCACAGATATGCTGTAGGGTGAGTGCAGCAACCACAGGGAAGGAACCCTTTGGCTGGGGTCACTCTGGACTTTGCTTCCTCTACTCTGACCTCACAGCCCAGAGAGTCAGAGCTGGGCAGACCTTTGTGGTCTTCTTTCAACATCCTCAATCTCAAGAGCCCATAGAGGAGAGGGGCTTTGCTTAAGTCCCAGAGTGACTCTGAGCAGATTGGGATCTAGAATGCAGTGAAGCCACCAGAGAGTCAACACCACAAGCAGAGACCTATCTGCCCTTTCACACTGTCCCCTGTGCTTGGCACATTGGGGAATTCAGGAAATACTTGTTCAGCAATCAGGTGCAGTAAGAAAAGCTCACAGCCTGGGGTGTGGGACCCGAGGTGGACTTCCATCCCCTCTCTGGGCCAGCTCTACCTCCCTGGGCAATCACTTCCCCTTGCTGAGCCTCCATTTCCCAAAATGAGTTCACAAACCCATATGGTAGGTGCCCAAGCAGGGATTTGAGCCCAGGTTTACTGAATTCCAGGGCTGATTGTCTAGGTCACACCTCCTGATTCATTTACCTACCTGAGTCTTAAAACCATTCACTCCTGGAGATCTTTATTGAGCACCTACTATGTTCTGGTTATACCGCAGTAAAAACAGGAGAGGAGGTTTCTACCCTCATAGAGCTTATATTCTGGAAGGAGGAAGCAGACAGTAAGCCAATAGAGAAAAAGAACAGGAAGGGTGGTAAGTACCCTGAAGGGGCCGTGATAAGGGCCAGGATGTGGTCAGGGAAGGAGAGGACATTTGATGTGTCATCTGAGAGAAGCAGCACCCCACTATGCAAAACCATGCAAATAATTAAAGTGGGAAGCAGGTAGCTACTAAGTCACAGGCCTGCCGAAGACATGTGACAAGGATGTGGAAGGAAAGCATTTACCAGAGTGCCTCCAAATGGCCTGGAAATGCTCCCAGGGAGCAGCAGAGCCCCCTGGGGAGCTGCACCCTGGTGGCACTGGTCTGTCCCCGCTGCCTTGCAAGTGAAGCAGATCATGGAAGAGGCCGTCAACGCACGAGATTGTCCATGAAGACGGCAGCACATCATCTCCTCCTGTGGTGAGTCGGTGGCCCGCCTGTGGCCTGGAAAGTAGTTTCTTTTTCTGGGAACTGCCTCAGGAAAGGTCCATCACTGAACCAGATTTCTCACATCATGTTTTGTGATTCCGAAGTTAATTTTGGATCCTGAAGGGACTCAATTAGAGAACCTGGAAATACAGAATAGTGAGAGAACCAGTTGACAGTGACTTCCACACCCTGTGGGGAGGTCACCCTGGCTCATGCTGGGGGATCACCATGCTCTCCGTGTGGGCACGATTACGTAGACCCATGCACCTGAGCAGCGATCTCTGTTCCAGTTCCTTGTTCTGTCCGTGAACTTGCGAGGTAAAGGGGTAGGGTGGATGGGGACTTTTTAAATACAGGGAATGAAGAGCTACTACTGACTCATCCCGAGGGACCATGGCCAGCCAGCTCAGCAAAGGAGGCAGGCTCAGAGCATGACTCAGACTCAGACTTCTGTCCCTAAACCAGCTCTGTTTCAAAGGCTCCAGAAATAACGGCACTGCCAGGTTTGTGCTGTGCTTTGACAGTGGCTAGGGATAGGCGCTCTGTGTGAGTCTGAAGTCTGCACTCAGCTCACAGTTGGTGTGCACGCACAGTGGGAGTGTTTCTCCTCCTCCCTGAGAGCTTTGTCTTTAACGATGGGGGCATCTTCTGGTGAAGGCGTCCTCCAGTCCCCCTCCCTGTGACACTGACCCCATGGAGGGGCCTGTGTAAAGGCAGCTGGCCAGCCCACCAGCTCCAGGCAGATGGCTGGGGCACCACACAGGGGCCCACAATATGCTGAGCATACTCATGTCAGGGAGCCAGAGCCTCAGTTCACCCCCTTTTCACCCAAGCAGACCTGGGTTCAAAACCCACCTCTACCTCTTCTTGTTGGGTGACTTTGGGCAAGATCTTATTTGTTAAGTGTAATATGTTTATTTAAATATACACACACATACACAATCAGGTATTTACATATGGGTATATATAAATATCTTTATATATGTGTATATAAATACATATATATAAATACAGATGTATGTGGGAATATTATATATGTTTATATAAAACATCTATATATTATTTATAGAGCTATTTATTTTCTCCCATTTTTATTTGCAAATAAAAAAAATACATGTCCACATCAAGATTTGCCAACATACCTATCAGTTAAAGCCTTAGAGGAATATAAAGTGATAAAAAGAATAGTTATAGTTCTCTAACTCTGACCAAAGTTTCTGTGTGAGAGAAATCAGATGGCAGTAACTGAGGCTGAAGAGTCCCATCGAGGTGTTTTTTTAATCTAGTCTCCTCAGGAGCATTTGTCATTAAGAATCAAACACTGTACACAGAGCCTGAAGAGATGATTAGCTTATTTCAATATAAACACATGGAAAATATTATAAGTTAAAATTCAGAATGTAAAAAGAATTTCACCCAGAATATTTTAATGCATGAGCAGAGTGGGCAATATGATTTGGACATTGATTCACACAAATAATTGCTGACTCAAAGAGAGATGAGCCGTCAACCCCAAAGCTCTCCCTGTCTCTGCTTGCATAGCACCTTGGCCAAACTCTCCACCCTGTGTGGTTCACCAGAGCTCTTACTTCGTGGGCTTTGTCTCAAAAGTTAGGTAAGGTAAACCTTAACAGTTCTCTGACACCCCCAGGTGCCCAATAAGGAGTAGCTGCTCTTACATACTCACTTTTTCAGTAAGCATTATTGATGTACCTGTTGCGTACCTGTGCGTGAGGAGAAGGCGAGAAGATGGAGGGCTGCCAGAAGCACCAGGAGTAAGGTAGAGGCTCTCAGAATGGCCTGCACAGGGCTAGTTTCCCAGAATGGCTCACTTCAGCCCAGAGAGGGAAAGTAGTTTGCCTGAGGTTACACAGTGAGCTAATGGTAGAGGCCAGACTATATAACCCAGGTGTCCTGTTCTGAGGAGAGCTGGTCAGGGCCAGAAGTGGGATGATTGCTACAAAATCCTTATCAATGTGACTTATGGCATTTGAACTCAGACTGGGTTTGAATCCTGACTATATCTATCCCTCACTTGCTGGGTACCCTTGAGCAATTCAGTTTACTTCTCTGATCCTCAGTGTCCACATCTGAGAAGTGGAGGTAGTTTTCCTTTCTTCCCTGGCCATGGCAGGGATTAAAGGAGACCCATAACATTGGCTATACTAGAGTCACGGTATTGATGATGGTGATGATGACGATGACGACGACGATGATGACGTTAGTGGTGGTGATGATGATGATGGTGATGGTGATGATGGTGATGGTGGTGGTGATGGTGATGGTGGTGGTGGTGGTGATGGTGATGATGGTGATGGTGGTCATGGTGGTGGTGGTGGTGATGGTGGTGTTGGTGGTGGTAGTGATGGTGATGGTGGTGGTGGTGGTGGTGATGGTGATGATGGTGATGGTGGTCGTGGTGGTGGTGATAGTGATGGTGGTGGTGATGGTGATGATGGTGATGATGATGGTGGTATTGGTGGTGGTGGTGATGATGGTGATGGTGGTGGTGGTGGTGGTGGTGATGGTGGTGGTGATGGTGATGATGGTGGTGATGATCTGATATATTGGGCCCATGTAGAGGTGAGCACTCCTGGAGCCCATCTCCCTCCCTCTGAAAGGGGTGGAAGCTAGCATTCACAAAGTACCCACCATGTGCCTGGCCCATGCATTCTTTTCACCTCTCCTAACAGCATCTCTGAGGCTAATGCTCACACTACTGCCCTTTCCGGGTGAGGAAGCCAAGACACTGAGGGGAAGTTGTTGCCTAGTCACACAGCTGGTTAGTGGCTTGCAGAGGACCTGTGTACAGGTGGTCCAGTCTTAGCCATGACTCTGGGTTACCCACTGGGCTCCCGTGCTTCATTGGAGGTTAATGCCAGCTGGGGTGCGGGCCATACGTGTTTTTCCTATAGTGCTGGCTGGAGGCAGGTGAGGGCTGGTGGTACCGGCTGTTCAAGGATCCTGTGTCTGACTGAGCTCAGAGCCATGTTGGGTGCTGGAAACACGGACAGGAGAGTCGGTGCTGCTGCCCACCATGCCTTCACAGCTGCAGTGGAGGCCTGCATCCTGCACAGGCTGTGGCAGCAGGTGACTGGCTTCCTCCACAGCAACAAAATTGCCACTCTCTTCATGAAGGTGGGCAAGAGCTTTCCACCAGCTTAGGAGCTGAGCCACAAAGTCCAGGACCTGCAGCAGCTGATCAAGAGCAGGTGAGTGTGGGGACCAGACTGGACAGCCCCCTGGAGAGTAGTCCAAACCCTCCCCAGGACCTGCAGGAGTCCACAACCCCTGGCATGCTCTCTGCTCCCCAAATCTGCCAGCCTGTTTCCACCTCAGGGCCTTGGCACATGCTGTACCAACGTACCTACCAGACTCTGGAGTTTCTAATGAAGAACAGTGTAGTGGCTGAGGAGACGCCCTTGGCCTGGAACTCACCTCTTCATCTTGAACCTTGAAATTGGGCTTTCCCTGGCCTCCCAGCTGAGTGTGGCTCACACCAGCCCTGGTCTTCCTAGCATTTACCAAACCATAGTCACATGACCAGCCTGTGCCTACTCCTGTATCTACTGCCTCACCCTCCAGCCTCAGCAACTTAGCAAGGCCCTAAGTAAATTAGCAAGGTCTTGTTTCAAAATAAAAAGGGCTGCGTATGTGACTCTGTGTCTGAGCACCCCTGGGTTCCCTCCCGGACAGCACCAGCATGCTCCTCCTCCATCCACTGGGTCTCCAGCCCTGAGGTGCTCTACCTCCTCCCTGGATTCAGGCTCCCTTCTCTCCGACCACCAGGAGCTCCCCAGGAGGCCCATCTCTGGGGACTGGTTCCCTCAGCCTTCCCAGAAGCACTCAGCAGTCTCCCCCTCCTTCCTGTCATTGCCCTGTGAGCTCAGGTGGATGACAACATTGCGAGGTGTGGCTGCCGGTTTTCTTGGCTCCAGTCTCCCTGTTCTTTTCCTCTCTCTGGCCACCATCAGCTCTGCCCATCTTCTGGGGCCTCCACATATTGGTGGTGGCTTTCATTGGATCAGGTGGGCTCAAGGACCTCAGTTGGATTATGATCTAAATGGCTTTCCTACTTTTCTCTTTCAGGATCTTTTCCTTTCCCTGTGCCAGCCTGGAGGAGTGGGGGTGCTGCTTGCTTTGGGGATGAGGTTTTTATGACCTACATAGATTTAATCAAGGCTCTTTTGCCCCTTCTGTATACCACAGTTCCCCAAGTTCTGATGGATGTCTCCATGAACAACCTCCCATCTCCATAGCAGCCCAGCCCCAAGAAATCCTCCTGCTCTTCCCGTTCACAGAGTGGCTCAGCTGGTGGCAGCTCAACCAGTGACTTCAACCATGAGAGGTAGGAGGGACTTGTGCTGTTCTTGGAAGAAACTGAAGGATTACCCAGAGTTTTGTGTAGCCCACTTCTTGGCCTGCATCAGATTTGGAGGAGTGAACACAAGTTATGGAATCAACCAGAGCTAGATTAAAACTTGGCCTTGTGTAGTTGTAGCTGTTGGAATTTACTCCCTGTATCAGTCAGGATAAATAAGGTTATGCCACAATAACAAATAGACCTGATATCTTAGTGTAACTTTTTACAGCAACTGCTTTATCATGCATGCTGTGTGTCTATCATGGGTCAACCAGGAGCTCTGCTTTCTCTACATTAAAGGGCAGCCACTGTTGGTTTTTGCCAGTCACAGTGTGAGACGGAATAGTAGCTCTGGAATCAAGAATAAATGTTCCACCAAAATATGTTACTTATACTGTCCTCTCCCAATCCATTGACTCTACCCATAGGAAACCAGAAATTGCAGCCTACCATGTGCTTGGAAGGAAGAAACCAAAAATAATATTTAGACAAACACCTACAAAATACTTCCTTTATATGATTATGAGGAACAAATCAAACAATGGTTTAAAGTGGCCAGCACGTTGTACCTGGCACGTGGCAATGTTCAGTAAATGACACTCAATGTTGTCTTGCACTAAATTAAATCTCAAGTTCATCTGTGTCCATATCCACAGAGCTTTCATCCCTTGGGAACTACTCAGCTCGTTCATGAGACTGGTGTAGTTTCCCACTGGCCCAGCTTGGCCTGGCCTGGGAGAATCCCTTCCTTCTGGCCTTGCTGCCTTCTTCCTAGTGGCACCCAGTCTTCAGACATGGGACTTTGAGGGGTGGGGGCCAGCATCCAATCTTCAAAGCTACCTCACCCCCAGCTTTTCAGTATGTGGTCCAGCAGCATCACTTGGGCATATTCTCTGCTTATTATCCCAAATCTACTAAGTGAGAAGCTGTATTTAACACCACCCTAACACACATGTCAACGTTGAAGTGCTGATAAAACTGGAGAGTCTCAAACTTTATTGTGCATCAATCACCTGAGGAGGTGCAGAATGCATGGTTCCAGGACTTCTTCCTAGAGGTCCTTATGAAGGACTCTTGAGGGCCCAGGAATTCACGTTAGAGAAACCCCAAGTGTCTCGGGCTGGACCTGTCATCTCCATGGGTCATTGAGAAATGCTGCTTTCCCTAGTATACACTCTGATAGTATCTGCTTATGTACCTATCGTGGTGGGGAGCTCAACACCTTGCTGAGCACCAAGCCTGCTATGGAACAGTGTTGGGTGTGATGCCGTGCTTCTGTAACCTGACTGAGTCAACCTCACTACCCTGAGGCACAAAAAACATTTTCCCATGTGCATAACTGAAGATTGAACTGTGTTTCCTCTCCAACTTCCCTGGGTGTTTCTGGGCACCCCTGGGATGTCCTGAGAATAAATACACGGCTATTCTTCCACTCTGTGCTCTGCAAGAGCGTACAACACTTCTTTGGCAATTCTTATAATTTTCAACAATGCTAGGGCCTTACTCCTTCCTCAGCCAAACCAGCACCCAGAAATGACCCTGCCAGGGGAAGCTTAGAGGTATCACCTGCTTTGTAGTCATCCCAAATGAATCCCAGCATGGCTTAGTGTGGTTCCCCTGGGTCACTAGAAGAAAGTGACAGAAACCCACTTCATACTGATTCAAGAAGAAAATAAAATGTTGGTATAACTGAGAAGTTCAGAAGCAAGTGGCTTCAGGCCTGACTGATGTTCAAAGTAGGAAGCCCTTTCTGTGTCTTCAGATATTGGCTTCACTTCCTGTTTGCTAGTTCCACACTCTGCTCTCATGCAGGCCCTCCCTACACAATGGCAAGGATGATTCCTAGCAGCCATGAACGTATATCTCACTGGATTAGGAATTCAGACAGGAGTTGAAAAAAAAGGTGGCTGTTTCCTGGTAGTTCCAACGGAAGTCCCAGGGCTGATTTTCTCTGGCTCAGTTTGGATCATGTGACCATCTCTGAGCCAATCACTGTGACTTCAACCTGGGTCCTGTACTAGGTAGAGATTTCTGTCCCATCCAGACCACAGGGTCAGAGGTTTATGAGAGAGGTGATACCTCAAAGGAAAACTGGGGTTCTGATAAGAAGGTGCATTGTAGCTATAGAGGAGTCACAATAGCCCACCCTATAGTCTCCTGAGAGAATGGGTTGTGATCCTCTTCAGAAAACCTGGGCTACATGCATCTCTTGTAAAGCATCTTCCTTTCTCTACTTGTAGGGCCCCTCTGAAGCTGCTCTGTGACAATATGAAGTACCAGAGCCTCTCCAGAGCCTTTTATGGATGTGGGTATAGGTCTTCATTGCTAGTGTGGTCTACAAGGAGCATCTATTGAGTGCCTGCTGTATGCCAGAAATATCAGGGGACAGAGCCTGGCTCTGGAGTTTGAACATCCCTATCTTCTAGGTATCTTATTTCAGGCTCAGTTTGCTCATCTACAGATTGGGGATAAATTTTATCTCTGAGTCCTGAGAGGGCAGTGGACCATGGGGCTCCTGGTTAATGAGGCTTGGTTTGGTCACCATTGCATCCTGAGGACCCACCTGAGGGTTTGTTTTCTGGGATGCCACAGTTAATACTCAGGTACACATTGCTTTGCTCATGCACGCGAGACCTCTGGGGCTGACTCCAAGAAGCACAACTGAGCCTCAGAGCCCACCTGCTGGTTCCCTGTTGACTAAACCCTCCGCTTCCCTCCCCGACCCCAGAGAGCAGAAGCTGCTGCATCTCATCTACTACAGAGGCCTCCAGCCCGAGATCCACAAGGCCGTGGGGCCCTTCCTCCTGGGCCATTATCAGTTCAGGATGATGGAAACAGACAGGAAGGAGGTTGGTTACCCCCTGCAGGCTGTGGGGTCTCCTGCAACAAAAGGAGCTGGACACTGTGGGCCTAGGGAGCTCTGGTTCCATGTTGGACCAAGGTAGGCAATAAGATAAGGGGGAGACCTCAAGATTCGTGGCTACCCCACATTTCCTGTCCAGTGGACGTACAACACAAGCGGCATATGTCTTTTTTTAAATAAACCTTTTATTTTGAGATCATTATACATTAATATATAGTTGTAAGAAATACAGCAGAAGATCTTGTATGTCGTTTACCCAGTTCCCCACAGTGTAACATCTAGCATAACTGATGCAGCTGATGCACCCCCAGGGTCTCGGCACTGGGAGGACACACCTGTTGTGCTTGGGCTTCCCAGTCTCACGTGCCCTCATGTTGGCACTGGGTGTATATTTGTTTAGTTCTCTTGTTTTTCTCACAGTGGAGATTTCTGCCCACCTTCCCAGTAGGCATACAGAGCATTTCCCTTGTCTCGCTGCCAGCCCTGACCTCTGGCAGCCACTCATCTGTTCTGCATTCCTGTGATTTTCTCAGTACCAGAGTGTTAGACCAGTGGAATCACAAGTACGCCACCTTCGGGGACTGACTCTTCTCAGGCAGCACAAGCCTCTGGAGCTTCCTTCTGGTCACTGTACCTGTAGTTGATTCCTTGTTCTGGCTGAGCAGTATTCCATGGTCTGGGTGTACCTCAGCATCCTGCCTCCTGCAATAAACCCCCATTTCAGTTTCTGCCTTGGCTGAAAGAACGGTCTCCCAAAACAGGAGCTTCCAGCATGGCTCGATGACCCCTTCCATAAATCTGTTTCCCTCTATGTTCCAGAGCCATCCCTCAGCCCAGAGTCACTCCATCTGCACCCGTCCAGGCACACAGGGCCCATAGGCACCTGCTGGGCATGGCTGCTCCGTGCTTCTGCCTGGACTCCAGGGCATTTCGGATCCTTCCTACCCTGCCAGGGGCGGGCTCTGAGGGGCCCAGAGCCACACCGTGGCCTGATCTCTAAGATGGCGCCTGGCAGCTTGCCAAACATAGCTGCACTCGTAAACAAGTTTTAGGAAGTAACTCTGATTGGCTGTTGTACGTGAGGCGATATGGTATCTCCCTGGAGACTGTTCCTTGATAGGCTGACTTTCCTGGTAGTCTACTCTCTGATAGGCTGATGTTCTCAATATAAGTCTGAGACTTGTGGAATAAACGGCTTTTTGGCTTTTGGTTCCTGTGATCAAGAAAAGTGTACGCATTGTGATTGTCCCCGCAGGCGGTGGGCGATCACAAGTGGTGCCGAAACCCGGGACTGAAAACTTTACAAGGATAAGTAAGAAAACAAGGTAAGATATTTTAAAATTTTAACAAGTTAAACCGGTTATAAAAAGGTCAAAAATAAACAAGTGAAAGGCAGCCTTGGTAGCACGCGAAAGGCGGCTACACCCTGGACTAAGCGAAAGGCGGTCCACATTAAAGGTAATAAAGTGAAAGTGGCACGCGAAAGGCGGCTACACCTTGGACTAAGTGAAAGGTGGTTCAAGGACTAGATAAGCACGCGGAACGTGGCTTACATTGTACAAGATGGGGTCTGAAACATCAAAAGTTCGTATGCAACAACACTTACGGGAACTGCTTAAGGCCAATGGTACACCTTTAAAAACCAAAACTGCTAGAACATTCTTAGATACAATAGAGAAGGTAGCTCCTTGGTTTTTAGATGAAGGATTATTAAACATTCCGCAGTAGGAACATCTTGGAGAGGATCTTCATAAACAGGATCTAATAGCAACAGAAAAGAACTCTTAAAGAGAACAAAGTGAGGAAGGATTGAGTGGTAGTAACCTAGAAAACAATTACTCAGAAAATTTAAGAACAAGGGGAAAAGGAGAGCTAAATCTAATACAAAGAACCCCCAAAGAAATAACCAAGTGGTAGTGAAAACTTAAGAACTAGGGGAAAAGGTAGTAGAAAGCTAAACCTAATATAAAGAGCTTCAAAATTTGTAGAACCTGCCTGTATTTGAGGACCAAAATAGAGATACCATCAACCATTAGAAAAACTTTAAAGAGGCAGTTAAGACTGATTGGAAACAGGTATGCAGAGCAGTGTTATCTGAAGGACAATGTCTAATTGGAGAGCTCAGTGGCAAAGAAATAGCTATTGAAACTGCTTGCAGAAACATAGTAGCAAGGTTTCCTGATAGAAATGTTGAGATGTTAATAGGAGAAGGCCAATACGCTTCAATAGATGCACAAAATCAGCAGCAAAGAGATAATGCCCTAACAAAAGATAAGAGATAACTATAGTAAAATCTGTTACACCTCATGCCTCAGGTCTTTGCCCAAGGCACAGAAAAGAAAAACATTGGGCTAATGAGTGCAAATTGGTTACTGTTTAGGGAAAGATGTTACCAAATCATTTAAGAAACAGGGCACAGAACTCTTCAACTCAAGGCTCACAAAATGGAAGCAGCTGTCATAGCCCTTGTAGAGTTTAAGGAGTAACAGATCTTTTTGCTGATATTGATTGCATCACTCGGGCAATTCCCAAATTGGAATTGGTTGAACCCATAGCCCCTCATAAGCTGATTTAGCCACATAGATGATTTCCATCTTTTCTCAGTAAAGCAAGCTGTTTATTTTCATCCTGTGTAACCTTTTAATTCTTCATGTTGGTACCTCACTTTTAAGGAGGGTTTATAAGTAAAGGGAAGTGCACTGATTAGAAGATTAATGGAGTTAATATTGAAAAATGCAGAGAGGCCATAAAACAAGGGGAAGAGGTTTTGGAGGAAATAAAAGAGGAAAGGTCTAAAGCATCAGAAAGGGCGTCAATAAGATCAGAGACAGACAAGGAAAATGAAACTGGGTGTGAGGAACAACTTGTTAGGAAGAGGGAAATCAGTTTAGGGGAGGGTCCCCCATTAGGAGTCTGCCCTACGTTATCCGCCCTTAAGGCCTGCTTCTCTCCAGGACCTCCAAAAGGGGGCTCCAAGTTTCTCCCCAGAGAGCCGCCGCCTAAACAAACCAGCCCAACCATCAGTGGCATGTCCTGGTAAGGAGTATGATATAGTAGCCCCAGTCCCCACAAATATTGGGAGATAATTGTTTCACAATTTTCTGCGTCCAAACCTGAATTGATTACTAACCAGGATTAAGGGTTAAAATGCCCTAGGCATCAAGTTTCTGCTGGAACATTTTCTCCCCTTTCAGATCCAAATCTCAGTCAAGGCTTACATTGAAATGTAAATAGAGAAAGCTTGAAGGCTCAGTAGGAGACCGGTCTCAAACCCAAGAAAAGAAAAAAAGGTAAAAAAGAGCCTTACCTAAACTCCAGCAAAAGTGAATTTTATGGTGCTTTACTGAAGTAATTAACGGCCATATCATTTTTCCAGGACTCTTGTTTTTTTTTAATTCTATATTTTTTTTGAACTCATGATTTTTTTGATCAGTTCTATTTTTTATTCAACCAGAGTTTTTGAACATCTGTTACATTGCAATGGAGATTCACCTATAAAATTACAAGGCCTTTGTTTTTGTGTTATTTGTATGTCGTGCTGTCTGATGTCATGTTTTGTCCGTATCAAAATTGAGCGCTCCTAAAATTAAAATTTAAAAATGGATCCAGATACTTTTAATTCACGTGATTTAAAGGTTCAATTCAAATTGGGTAAACTAAGAAAAGTAAAATGTCTTTGAAAATAACTTACAAGTCTCTAGGTGGTCAAGCTAATAAAATATTGATGTTAATAAAATGTCTAATATCAATTGTTTCTAGGACTTTTCTTCAACAGGAAAGAGACAGCAAATACTGTTCAGGACACTTGACTAATATCTTGGTTTTTTTTTTTTTTTAAGAAAATAAGTGAATTAGAATTGACATGCATGGGATTACTCAAATGTGTTTGTACAGAAAATTGTTTTGTGTCATCACTAAACTAAAAACAAGGTTACTAAGAGTTATGTCCTAACAGGTACAATTCTATACACAAAGGGTTCTAAAAGTTTCAACTGTGTTTCAATTAGAGTACTGTAAGTAACAAAATATTTAATCTTGTTAAAATAGAGTAATTTATCTAAATTCAGAAATTTCATAAGAGTTGTTTCAGAATGTGAACAAAAAGGGGTCAACAAATAGGAAAGAGAAAATAAAAGGTTCTGGGTATGGAAATATATTTAATCAAAGGGAAAAGGAAATGTTTCTGGGTAAGAAAGTGCTTGTGTGATGAAATAAATGAGGGTCTAAGTAAGTGCTAAGAAAGACTATGTAAGTAAAGGGCAAGTTTCAACAAGTTTGCATGTAACTAAGTTGGTTGTATGTATGTGAAACATTTAAAGCTATTTAAGGTTTTTCCTAAGGTGAAATACTAATGTTCTAATATAAAATGACATGGTAAAATAACAAGGATTTCTTAGAAACACTAAATTACTCTTAACTTTGTGTCTATTAAGTTTTATTCTTTAGAACAATTAGTCTTAAAAATAGGGGTTTATACAATTATGGTTAAGCAACTGTTAGAGTATTGTACTACGTTATAGAGTCTAAATTTTTCTTTAAAAACTAAATTTGGTAAGAACCAATTTCTCACTAAATTTGAAATAACTCTAACCACAGGTGTACCTTATAACCCACAAGGACTCTTTATAAACAAAAAGGGGGAATAGGGGAGACCTTCAGGTCCCCTAAAGATAAACTTTCTCTTTGCCTCTTTAATTTAAATTTTTTAACTCTGGATAATGAGGGTCGCTCTGCCGCTGAGAGACATGGCAATCATAAACAACATGATAGAGTGACGGTAAAATGGAAGGATGTTCTTACAGGACAATGGAACGGCCCGGACCCGGTGCTTTACTGGAGCCACGACTCGGTTTGTGTGTTTCCACAGGACAAAACATCCCCTATCTGGGTTCCTGAGCGACTAACTCGACCAGTGCCAATGCTACCAACAAGTAACTCAGACCAACAAAATGAAGATGCTGAACATCTGATGACCATGATGCTTGTAGTCTTTCCCCCCTTGAACTAACTTACAACCTCTTTTCAGTCTCTTAGGAGGAACAGTTCAATTATGTACCTTTCCACCTACCCCAGTTTGTGTGTTTCCCCCTTTTATGTTTCTGAACTAATGAAACAACCGCTTCTCTCAATTGTACTTCAGATTTATGCTATCTCTCTCAATGTTGGAATGCTTCTAGGTTCCCGCTGGCAGTCTTAATGTGTGTTCCTACCTTCCTACCAGTCCCAGTCTCTGTTACAGATGCAGAATTGCCAGTGTTACTATCAAGAAACAGGAGAGAATTTGGCATCACAGCGGCTATGGTCACTGCAATAGTGGTTTCTGCAACAGCAGCACTAGCAACTGCCATACCTACAGCAACAGCAGTCAATCACTTGGCCGAAAATACAGCTGCAGCCTTACAGACTAAAGAGACCCTAAACCAACATCTAACAGCAGGCATACTCCTTATAAATCAAAGAGTGGACTTACTACAAGAACAAGTGGATATCTTGCAAGAACTTTTGGGACTGGGATGTGTTTATCCTTTAAGAGCAGTGTGTGTCACCCCTATTGCTTATAATAACCTTAGCTCTGCGGCTATGTTATCTAAAAATCTCTCTGTCTACCTTACTGGCAATTGGTCATCTACGTTTGATAATTTAACCAGTCAGCTATGAGCTGAAATACTCAGAGTCAGTGCCACCAGGGTTCAAGTGGCATTGGTATCCGAGATGTTCTCTTTGTTATCTAAAGCCCTGGGATTGACAAAACAGTGGACTGGAACAGTGGCTGTTCTGATTATTATCTGCTTAGGGATAGCCTATGTTATACGCAGCCAAATCAGAGCTCACCAAGATGCCCGACATCATCGACGGGCTATAGTACAGACTTTGACAGCCATTGAGACAGGCACTTCCCCCCAAGTATGGCTAAGCATGCTGGACCAGTAGTCAAAGACGGGTAAGATCCGTGGAAATGCATACCAACCTAAGACAGGGTTCTGACGCCTGGAGGTCAGAATTCCAATGACGGGTAAGGATGTAATTTGCCATGGACAACCTAAGACAGGCATGGTCCCAAGTCATCTTTTCTTTATTTAAAGAATAAGGGGGAGATGTCAGGGGCGGGTTCTGAGGGCCCCAGAGCCGCACCGTGGCCTGATCTCTAAGATGGCGCCTGGCAGCTTGCCAGACATCGCTGCACTCGTAAACAAGTTTTAGGAAGTAACTCTGATTGGCTGTTGTACGTGAGGTGATCCTGGTATCTGCCTGGAGACTGTTCCTTGATAGGCTAACTTTCCTGGTAGTCTACTCTCTGACAGGCTGATGTTCTCAATATAAGTCTGAGACTTGTGGAATAAACGGCTTTTTGGCTTTTGGTTCCTGTGATCAAGAAAAGCGTACGTGTTGTGATTGTCCCGCGGGCGGTGGGCGATCACACTACCCTCCTTTGGGAAGACAGCACCATTCAGGAATCCCAGAGGCTTGGCTATGACTTTCTTCAGGGAAAGGGGTTTTCAGAGAACTTAAAATAGATGAGGGATGAACAGCAGGGTGAGGGAGGGAGAAGAAGCCACAAATGAGGGTGGCGGCTGAGCCGAGGTGGACACATCCTGGGCCAGAGTTCCTCCCACTTGCCTGGCATCATGGATTGTGGCATCGGTGCCACATGTGATGTGGTGATAAACGTGCAGACACTGGATCCGCCTTTACACCAACCCAATACCAAGCTCTGGGTGGGCCCAGATGTGGGACCTTTAAACATCCCAGTTCTGAAAGCCATGAACATTTTAGAGCCTGACTTACAAACTTGCTCAAAGAGAACCAGTAGTTTGGTCCACACCATGAGCCACAGCAAAGGCAAGTTCTGCTTTCTGCTTTGGATTCTTTCTGCTGCTATGAAGGTTCTGCTCTGGGGCCTTGGGGTGCTGGGACAATGGTGGGACCCTCTGAGGCCACAAGAAAAAGTTCTGTATGCAGACAAATGAGCATTTTTCTGGGGGGCAGGACTCTGGGGCTTCCATAGAATCATAAAGGGGCGTGTGACCTCAGTCTTCAAATTGGTTTCTGTGGTCTTCCGCTTACCCACCCATGTATCATACAATCAGAATGATTTCCAGCATATAGAGTGGGCTCAGTTGGTATTATTATTATGCATTGTGTGTACAAATTTACTTAGGCCCAGTAAGTCTCAATGACATCCAGGCTTTCTAAAGTAGTTCAACATAAAGCTCCCCACTGCACTGGGAGGACACCAGAGAGGGTGGACAACTCACCTAAGGTCACACAGCTAAATCTGGCAGAGCTGGGCAGAGGGTATCTCAGTGTAGAAGGGTCCTGTGGAAGGACAGATTGCCGGTCTGAGCCTCACTGGCCAGTGCCAGCAGAGACTGACCTTGTCAAGGCCCCCTTGTCCTTGACATCTACCTCCTCCTGTCCTCGGTGAGTCTCCATCCGGTTCTGTTTTAGCTTCCTGGAAGGGGTCGGGTGGTGAAATCCACCCCTGGTTTTCAGGAGGGCAGGGGATGCTCCCAGAAGGACAGGGACTGCCCAGGTCACACTGCAGGTGAGGGACAGGCTGCAGGAGAACCTCTTCCTCCAGGGCCCTAGGGCCCCACCCCAGACCAGAGTTCAAGGTCGCCAGAGCACACGAGAGGGTTAACCCGGGCCGGAGCAGCAAGGCACAGCCAGCCAGCGCCAGCTATGGGCTCAGGAGCAGCAGGCAAGGTGCCCATCTGCACAAAGCCCACGCTCCCCAGTGCATTGTTCCCGGCGCCCTCCTGTCCCACCTCCGCACGCAAATTGACCCCATCACCCTGCCATTGTTGCTTCACACTTCAGGGCTTCCACACAAAGACTCCAGAAAACCCATTGGTGTTCAGAGGATGGAGCTGGCAGCAGGGAGGAGGACGGGTACATGGGCGTGGCCTGGGTTGGGGAGCAGGAGGACAGGGCGAGGTGGGGCGCTGGCCCAGAGCGCAGGAGGCAGGACCTGGAGAGGAGGATCCAGGCAGAGGGCCCCGCACGTCCTGCGCACCTGGTGCTGCCGGGTTTCCCGTACACCCGCCCCTCTGCCCAAGCGGCTCAGCAGGGTTAGGTTCCATCTGCTCTTTGCCCGCGTCTGATTCGGGCTCTTTCTCTTTTTCCCTCTCCCCGCTTGTCCCCTCCCTTTTCTCTCCCCCTCTCTGGTTATGCAGCTCCTTCTCTGTCCTCCAGCTAGATCTTGTCTCTGGTCATCTCTGTGTTTCTTTGTCTCTGTCTCATCTATCCCCTTGTCTTTCTTTGTGTCTGTTTCCGTCCATCTCCTTCTCTCTTTGTCTCTCTCTAGGACAAAAAACGGTGCTGTCCAGGGGACCCCCTGCACTTACTGCCCCTCCCCCAGTAGGGCTGACACAGGAGGACTGGAGACCAGCACGGTGGGGGCTGTGGAGCTGTGGGGCCCCAAATCCTCCCAGGGTTCTTCCTTGTCACTTGGTGTGGCTCATCTCGCAGTGACTGGGCTGGAACTGGACAGTTCCTGGTCCCTTCGTAACCCCCGGTGGTCTCTGAAGCACGAGTTCCCAGCAGCACCAAGTTTTACTTGCTTCCCGTCAGGGCTGAAGCAGGCAGGGAGTGGACCCCTGCACCAATGGAGAAAGGCTCAGAGGGGTGCAGCCACCTGCCCAGGGTCCCACATCACAGATCAGAGGTGCTCTGACTCCCAGTTCTCTGATAATCCCATGAGAAGAGGCCAGCCAGCCTCCTGGATAAGTTGAGGGTCCCTCCCTGCCTTCAGTCAAGGTCCGTTACTCCAGACCCAGGAGATTAACTGACAAGGAACCTGGAAACCCTTAGAGATGTTCTCACAAAGGACACACACAGCTCTGGGGACTTCAGCCAAGGACTCATCTCTTTACCAGGCCAAGGGGCCTTTCAGAGACACCCCCACCATCACCTTCTGAAAGATGGGAGCTGCAGCTGCATTTGGCCCAGTGCCAGAAATGTACCTGAGTCTAATCTGGATTCCCTGGTACCATGCCCTCAGACCCGAGCCTCTGCGCCTGGTAGAGACAACTAGTATTGCAGATACCTAGGTGACACATCACTGTGTGTTGGGTAGTGTCCTAAGAACCTTTAAGTCATTGTATTCATAGCTACTCTGGGAGGGTGTTAATGTTAACTTCATTTACAGGTGCGTAAACTGAGGCATAGGGTGTCGGGGTACCGCGGACCCCACCCTAGTCTGGCACTGAGCCGGGGTGGCCCAGTTTGCAACATCGAGGACCTCAGTCTGGGGCCCCTGGTTTGCAACAAACAGCTAACACTGCTGACTCATGCTCGCTGCGTGCCCTCTTGTTGCCCTTATTGTATTACATTGTTATCATGCTCTCCCCACATGCTCAGTAACTCTGATTGGCTGCTGTATATGAGGTGATTCTTGTAACTGCCTAGAGACTGATCTCAGGCTGCTGATTCTGATTGGCTTATGCTTGCTATATAACCCAGACACTTCCTCGAATAAAGAGCATTGTTTGTTGGGCATTGTTCATCGTTCATTGTTCATCGTTCGTTGGTCTTTGTTTTTTGGGCTTTTTTGTTCGTGTGAAAAGGAAGCGTACGCGTTATCATTGCCTCCGCCGGTGGAGGGCAGTGATACTGGCAGAGCCAGATGGCTTACCTGTGCTGTCTTAAAATGTATGCTGCACACACTAAAATAGAGCCAGGGAACTATGATATTCAGTCTCCTTCTGGTTAAAAAGTCATTTGCAATAAATTCCTTCTACAGATTCTCTGACTTTATATTCTCTTCATAGTGTTTTGCGCAAAAGCCTCACCAAAGACGCTTCACTCTTGATGTCTTCTCTGGGGCTCGAGTCTGGGGCTTTCTTCTAATTACTATTGTATCCCTGTAACCACATGTCCCTGTGGAGCAATGACGATGAGGACCAGGAGACACTGAGCTGGCTGGTCTTCTCTGTGAAGACACCCACGATTGTGTTGCTTTTGGAAATGAGGATGCTTAATTGGCAGGGCATTTGCACGTGGACTGCAGGGGGATATGGGAGATGTGGAGCCTGCTTCTTTGTGTCTGGTCTGTAAAGTCAGGTGGCCTCCGAGCAGTGCTGAAGCTACAGGACAGACTCGGTGAGCCTGCAGCCTGCCAGTTGATGCTCATGTTGTTGGAGGAGCATTAAACCCAGTTCTCCAGGGAGAATGGTGGACCCTGCAAGTGATCCAATGTAGTTTTCTACAACAGGCATCTATCCACACCAGACTTTGCTTGTCTCGGTGTTATCAGTCTGTGGTCCTCCAGCCAAACAGACCTTTGAATACCCAGAAAGCCTCTGCGCCCTTCTCCATAAATGACTTAGAGTAATCTCAGTTCTCTCATGATGACACATATGCACAGTCAAGATTCAACTTAAACTTCATGGTAGCTGGCTATAAACATTCACAGAAATATCCCTTATCACTATGACATGATACAAAACATCTCTCTTAAGCACTCCTTAGGAAACTCTCCAAAGTGCCATCCAGCTGTGGGTTCAGCTACCCTTTCCAGACATCACTGCACTCAGGGAAATGGAGCAAGTCTTACACTGTCTAGGTTTCCCAAAACTCTCTTAAAGCATCACAGACTAAATTTCCAGATTTATGTTCCTGAAAACCTCATTTCCGTATTTGCATAGTGCCTGGCACTGCCCCCAACTGAGCAGATCCTCTGTTTTTACAATGGAGGGTTTAAAATATAGACTTTAAGATCATGGACAGTGTGCCCCAGTCGAACCCTGAGCATCATTAAGATTCAACTCTTCTGTCATGATGTGCATGTCTACTCTGAGGGCGGCGAGATTAAATAAGGAGCTACATGGAAATCACAGCAGCCTGCCTGGCCACTGGCCATACTAGAAGCAGATGAGATGCTGGGGTGGACTGAGGCTCATCTTCCCAGCTCAGAGAGATGCTGGAGCCAGTTCAAGCCCCATCCTTGCAGCTGGGCTGCAGGAGGCAGATATGCAAAGATCCTGGAGGGAATGATGCTGGTGTCTTTTAAAGAAGCCCTCTTATGGTGGTCATATGTATGTTTTAGGTGTGTCTTCTGGTCTCTCCTCTCCCTGTAAGCATAACAGGCATGCTGGATCAAGGAGCCACCTTCCTGCAGCCTGACCTCATCTTAACCACCTACTTCTATAATGACCAATGACCCTATTTCCAAATGAGGTCACATTCCGAAGTTCCAAAAAAACCAAAATTTCTTGGAGGAGCTATCCAACCCTGTAAGAGTGGGGCAACATGCTTTGAAGTCCACCTTTGCAGAGGTGCCCCCAAAGAAGACTTTCTTGTTGCATGTGCCAATCAAAGGAAATGTTTCCAAACAGCAGCCATGAGGAAGAATTGCAGGGCCCGCAGCTGGGCAGTGTGGCTCTGTCCTCCCAAGGGGGCTCCCAGACTCCTGCTTTCAGCAGAGACTTGCTTGTCCAAAATGACTGTATTCAGCCATAATCATTATTTAGCTGCCTTGTAGAATTTACTTAAGCAAAGAAAAGGTGATACTCATCCTCTGTGCAGCTATTCTCAGAGACAGGTGTAATAGGGGTCAGTCAGCATTTTCTATAAAGGACCAAATAGTAAACCGGCTTTATTTTATTTTATTTTTATTTTCTATTTGTTCCAATTTGTTGTACATGACAATAGAATGCATTCATACATTTTGATAAATCAAACATAAACGAAGTGTGATTTCTCATTTTTCTAATTGTATATACTGTAGGATCACATTGGTGAGGCAGTCATATATGTACATGAGGTAATAATGTCTGTTTCACTCTACTATCCTTCCTATCCCCATACCCCTTCCTCTCCCTTCACTCCCCTCTACCTCATATAAAGTAACTCTATTCCTCCCTAGTGTCCCCCCCCCACCATATTGTGAATTCACATGTCAAAGAGAACATTTGGTATTTGTTTTTTTGGGTTTGGTTTATTTCTCTTAACATGATATTCTCCAACTCCATCTGTTTAGCAGCAACACTTTTGTGTTTGTGGACTGTGTGATGACGGCTACAGTCACCTGTGCACAGTCGCCAGCCAAGCTCTGAGGCAGGTAGGTGGCTGAACACTGAGGCTGTTTAGATCCTTCCAAGGGGGCAGATTTAGTAAATGCTGCTCCCATCAGCCATGGTTTTAATCCTGCATGTCTCTCAGGAAAGCTAAAAGGACCTGTTACAGAAATGCTGCATTAAATGTGCAATGTTAATTGAAACAAACAAACAAAAAAAACCCAGGCCTTATTTATTTCTTTGTTATGAATTCTTCTTATCTCCCTATCCCATCTATTTCGATGGGTGGTTTGTTTCACTCCTACCTACCTGGAGTCTCCCTGTACAGAGTCCTGTTGGGAAGCAGAAGGGCTCTTACCTGAAGCCTACACTTGTGGGAGGCAGTTTTCAAGGGGACCTCTGACATGGCCTGGCTCCCCCTGGACCTTGAAAGTCTTTCTGCTGGTGTCCTCTTGCTATGACAAGGGTTCGTCATGTCAGGAACAAAGCTTCATTTCTGAATATGCCCAAGTCTTCATTCTGTTTTCAGATACTTTTTTATCTACCATGCTCAAGTTTTAGGTTAAAAAATTTGAATTTAATTCAGGGTTTAATATCTATCAACACAGTATCTAAAGTTTAGGCTAAGCCTAATTTTTTTCACACCTATAAACAAAATGAAAAATCAATCATGTGAAATTATGCAAAGCTGCAAATGAGTTGTGAAAATGAATAAAAATCCAAGCTCTGAACAGATTATAGATGATTCATTTGCAACTATAAATTTGTACAATGAACCAAAAAATAGTTAAAAGTTGATCCACATCAACACACTTTAATTTTGCAAATAGGAAAACGGAGGCTTGGGGAGGACCATGATCAGGTCAGGGTCCCACATCTACATAGTGCAAGATTTCCTTCTGTTCTGTGTCCAAGAGATTTCTTTCAATCACTGTGGGCTCCTGGTAGATGGCAACCAGCATGCCATGGTGTCAGGGGAGGTCAAGTGCAACCTGGCTAAAGGAAATAGTGAAAGTCTTTTTCATCTCTCTGACCCATCCACAAGTATCTGGTAGTGTCCAGAGCTTTCAGGACTCAGCATTTGCCAGAATCTTTCCCCGGTTTTACAAGATGGTGGACTAGAGGGTGGCTGCATTTCACGTTGCTCCAGGACTCAAGATTCAAAAGAGGAGATATTGAGAGACTTGGGACCAACTCAAAGCAGCCGGGTGAGTCTCTCCCGTTGGGGAGGCATCCCAGATGGGGCAGTAGCCCCGAAACGCAGGGAACTTTGTGAAGTAGAGTTGCCCAGCGAGACGCCCCTCCCCCTGCTGGAGCAGTGAACTCGGACAACTGGGATCATCGTAGAAGAGGCCGCTCAGCACAGCGCTTGGACTCGAAGCAACCACTGGGGCTCCGGGCGGCTGCGCAGAGGAGGAGCTGCACGGCGAGCTGTTTGGACTCAGAGCAATTGCTTCTGAACACCGGGGGGTTGCCCGAAGGAGGAGGAGGAGGAGGAGCGCAGAGGGTCACTTGGACTCGGAGTGACTGCATCAGAGCTCCGGGCGGCTGCTCAGAGGAGGAAGAAAGTGGTGAGTTGTTTGGACTCAAAGCGACCACTCCTGAACACCTGGGGGGCTGCCCGGAGGAGGAGGAGGAAGGGGGAGGGTCACTTAGACTCGGAGTGACTGTCCAGGGCTACGGGCGGTTGGCAGGAAGAGGAGGCGTGCAGTGAGTTACTTGGACTCCTAGTGACCTCACCAGAACACCAGGTGGCTGTCCAGAGGAAGAGGCATGCGGCGGGTCGCTGGGACTCGGAGCGACTGTACGGGGCTCCAGGTGGCTGCTCAGAGGAGGAGCCGCATAACCAGGCAATTAGGTACAGAGCAGGGTCCCAGGACTTAGGAGGCTTCTTGGTGGAAGAGCCACACAGAATCACGCTTAGGGGCAGAGCGAAGTTTCCAGGACTGCGGGCAGATTCTCTGAGGAGAGGCAGCCTAAGGAGACTCGTCTGCAAAGGGTGAGGCTCCCAGGCCCAGGAGGTAGGTCCGGGCCCCTGGGAATGTTGCAGAGGAAGGCAGCCCAGCCCAGGCAGTAGTTGTAGACTGAGGGGAACCTCTAGGAGGGGAACTGACCAGCGAGACCTCCCCACTGAGTGAGTCTTCCCTGCTGGGTGAGGTTTTCCCACAAGGACGGTAAAACCAGAGACACAGGCACAAACAGGCCTTGCCCCAGCCCGCAGCCTAGTTCCCCTTTGGATGACCATTGATCAACAAGTGGAGGCACCTCTGCCCACTAGCAGGGAATATACCCCACCTGAAGGCCACCACCCCTAGAGAAGCAGCTTTCTTGTGGAGCACGGCATTATCAAATTCCTCCAAGAAGTCAGGTGACTGAAGGCTAAGAGGGGATATACTAGAAATCTTCAGGGACATTATAAGTCAATAGAGGAAATCTGCAATATCTTAGCGGTCCACTGATACCTGAACAATATGAGAAAACAAGGGAAGAAAATGCCCCAAACAAATCTAGATGTTACATCAATAAAATCCAATGACAGCATGGCAGAAGAAATGACAGAAAGGAAGTTCAGAATGGACATAATTAAAATGATCAGGGAAGCAAACAAGAGCAAATGCAGGCATTGATTGATGAGATGAAAGAGCAAATGCAGGCATTGAATGATCACACCAATCGACAGTTAAAAGAGCAAATACAGGAAGCAAAAGATCATTTCAATAAAGAGTTAGAGATATTGAAAAAAAAAACAAACAGAAATCCTTGAAATGAAGGAAACAATAAACCAAATTAAAAACTCCATAAAAGCATAATCAATAGGATAAAACACCTGGAAGATAGAAACTCAGATATTGAAGACAAAATATTTAACCTTGAAAACAAAGTTGAACAAAATGAGAAGATGGTAAGAAATCATGAACAGAATCTCCAAGAACTATGGGATATCATGAAAAGGCCAAATTTAAGAATTACTGGGATTGAGGAAGTCTTAGAGAAACAAACCAAAGGAATGAACAATCTATTCAATGAAATAATATCAGAAAATTTCCCAAATCTGAAGAATGAAATGGAAAATCAAGTTCAAGAGGCTTATAGAACTCCAAATACACAAAATTACAATAGACCCACACCAAGGCACATTATAATGAAAATACCTAACACACAAAATAAATACGGAATTTTAAAGGCTGTGAGAGAAAAGAACCAAATTACATTCAGGAGGAAACCAATAAGAATATCAGCAGATTTTTCAATCCAGACCATAAAAGATAGAAGGGCCTGGAACAACATTTTTCAAGCCCTGAAAGAAAATGGAAGCCAACCAAGAATCTTATACCCAGCAAAACTTACCTTCAAATTTGATGATGAAATAAAATCCTTCCATGATAAAGAAAAGCTAAAAGAATTTACAAAAAGAGAGCCAGCATTACAGAACATTCTCAGCAAAAATTTCCATGAGGAAGAGATAAAAAACAAAGAAGCAAATCAGCAAAGGGAGGAATTATCCTAAAGGAATTGTCAAATAAAGGAGGAACCAAGTCGTGTCAAGAAAAATAAAAAAATAAATAAATTTTAAAAAATGAACCAAATGACCAGGAATACAAATCATATCTCAATAATAACCCTGAATGTTAATGGCCTGAATTCATCAATCAAAAGACATAGACTGACAGATTGGATTAAAAAGAAAGATTCAACACTATGTTGCCTGCAAGAGACTCACCTCATAGAAAGACATACCCATAGACTAAAGGTGAAAGGATGGGAAAAACATACCATGCACATGAACTCAGCAAAAAAGTTGGAGTATCCATCCTCATTTCAGATAATGAGGACTTCAAGCCAATGTTAGTCAGAAGGGATAAAGAAGGACATTTCATACTGCTTAAGGGAAGCATAAATCAGCAAGATATAACAATCATAAACATCCATGCCCCAAACAGTGGCTCATCCATGTACATCAAACAAATCCTTCTCAATTTCAGAAACCAAATAGACCATAACACAATAATACTAGGTGATTTTAACACGCCTCTCTCACCACTGGACAGATCTTCCAAACAAAAATTGAACAAAGAAACCATACATCTCAATAACACAATCAATAATTTAGACTTCACAGACATTTATAGAATATACCATCCAACCAAGAGCGAATACACTTTCTTTTCAGCAGCACATGGATCCTTCTCTAAAATAGACCATATATTATGCCACAAAGCTAATGTCAGCAAATACAAGAAGATAGAGACACTACCTTGTATTCTATCAGATCATAATGGATTGAAGTTAGAAATAAATGAAAGAGTAAAAAACAGAAACTACTCCAACACCTGGAGATTAAACAATATGCTACTATATGATGAATGGATAACAGAAGATATTAGGAAGGAAATTAAAAAATTCTTAGAGGTAAAGGAGAACAAAGAAACATCATATCAAAATCTCTGGGACACTATGAAAGCAGTACTTAGAGGAAAATTTATTTCATGGGGTGCATTCAAAAAAAGAAGTAAAACTCAACAAATAACCGACCTAACACTACAGCTCAAAGCCCTAGAAAAAGAACAGACCAACACCAAAAGTAGTAGAAGACAGGAAATAGTTAAACTCAGAGCTGAAATCAATGAAATTGAAACAAAAGAAACAATACAAAAATTGACAAAATAAATAGTTGGTTCTTCGAAAAAATAAACAAAATTGATAAACCTTTAGCCACACTAACAAAGAGAAGATGAGAGAAAATCCAAATCACTAAACTTCGGAATGAACAAGGAAATATCACAACAGACACGATTGAAATACAAAGCATAATTAGAAGCTATTTTGAAAATCTATACTCCAACAAAACAGAAAACCTTGAAGACATCAACAAATTTCTAGAGACATATGAATTGCCTAAACTGAACGAGGAGGACATACACTATTTAAATAGACCAATTTCAAGTAATGAAATAGAAGAAGTCATCAAAAGCCTTCCAACAAAGAAAAGTCTGGGACCATATGGGTTCTCAGTCGAGTTCTACAAAACCTTTAAAGAAGAGCTCATTCCTACACTTCTCAAAGTACTCCATAAAATAGAAGAGGAGGGAACCCTCCCAAACTCATTCTATGAAACCAATATCACCCTGATACCTAAACCAGACAGAGACACATCGAGGAAAGAAAATTTCAGACCGATATCCTTAATGAACTTCGACGCAAAAATTCTCAACAAAATTTTAGCAAATCGCATACAAAAACATATTAAAAAGATAGTGCACCATGATCAAGTAAGTGGGTTTCATCCCAGGGATGCAAGGTTGGTTCAACATCAGGAAATCAATAAATGTCATTCACCATATCAATAGACTTAAAGTCAAGAATCACATGATTATTTCAATAGATGCAGAAAAAGCATTTGATAAAATACAGCACCCCTTCATGCCCAAAACAGTAGAAAAAATAGGGATAGTGGGAACATTCCTTAACATTGTAAAGGCCATCTATGCTAAACCCATGGCTAACATCATTCTAAATGGTGAAAGACTGAAAGCATTCCCTCTAAAAACTGGAACAAGGCAGGGATGCCCTCTTTCACCACTTCTATTCAATATTGTCCTTGAAACTAGCCAGAGCAATTAGACAGACCAAAGAAATTAAAGGGATACGAATAGGAAAAGAAGAACTCAAACTATCCGTATTTGCTGATGATATCATTATATACTTAGAGGAACCTGGAAATTCCACCAGAAAACTTTTAGAACTCATAAGTGAATTCAGTAAAGTAGTGGGATATAAGATCAATGCACATAAATCTAATGCATTTTTGTACATAAGTGATGAATCTTTGGAAAGAAAAATTGGGAAAACTACCCCATTCACAATAGCATCGAAAAAAATAAAATACTTGGGAATCAATCTCACAAAAGAAGTGAAAGACCTCTACAATGAGAACTACAGAACACTAAAGAAAGAAATTAAAGAAAACCTTAGAAGATGGAAAGATCTCCCATGTTCTTGGATAGGTAGAATTAATATTGTCAAAATGACCATACTACCAACAGTGCTATACAGATTCAATGC
The DNA here is from genome assembly GCF_902686445.1 of Sciurus carolinensis. Classification (NCBI taxonomy): domain Eukaryota; kingdom Metazoa; phylum Chordata; class Mammalia; order Rodentia; family Sciuridae; genus Sciurus; species Sciurus carolinensis. The sequence goes on along the minus strand of NC_062220.1, from coordinate 113,397,819 downwards.
AATTCCAATTAAAATCCCAATGATGTACCTAAAGAAATAGAGCAAGCAATTATGAAATTCATCTGGAAGAATAAGAAACCCAGAATAGCTAAAGCAATCCTTGGCAGAAAGAGTGAAGCAGGGGTATCGCAATACCAGATCTTCAACTCTACTACAAAGCAATAGTAACAAAAACGGCATGGTATTGGTACCAAAATAGAAAGGTGGATCAATGGTACAGAATGGAGGACACGGACACAAACCCAAATAAATACAATTTTCTCATAATAGACAAAGGTGCCAAAAATATGCAATGGAGAAAAGATAGCCTCTTCAACAAATGGTACTGGGAGAATTGGAAATCCATATGCAACAGAATGAAACTAAACCCATATCTCTCACCATGCACGAGACTAAACTCAAATTGGATTAAGGACCTCGGAATCAGACCAGAGACCTTGCATCTTATAGAAGCAAAAGTAGGTCCAGAGCTTCAACCTGTCGGCTTAGGACCACACTTCCTCAACAGGACTCCCATAGCACAAGAAATAAAAGCAAGAATCAACAACTGGGATAGATTCAAACTAAAAAGCTTTCTCTCAGCAAAGGAAACTATCAGCAATGCGAAGAAAGAGCCTACAGAGTGGGAGAAAATCTTTGCCACTCATACTTCAGATAGAGCACTAATCTCCAGAATCTATAAAGAACTCAAAAAACTCTACACCAAGAATGCAAATAATCCAAGTGACAAATGGTCTAAGGAAATGAACAGACACTTCACAGAAGAAGATCTACAAGCAATCAACAAACATATGTAAAATGTTCAACATCTCTAGTAATAAGAGAAATGCAAATCAAACCACCCTAAGATTCCATCTCACCCCAATTAGAATGGCGATTATCAAGAATACAAGCAACAACAGATGTTGGCGAGGATGTGGGGAGAAAGGTACACTCATACATTGCTGGTGGGGTTGCAAATTAGTGCAGCCACTCTGGAAAGCAGTGTGGAGACTCCTTAGAAAACTTGGAATGGAACCACCATTTGACCCAGCTATCCCACTCCTTGGCCTATACCCAAAGGACTTAAAATCAGCATACTACAGAGATACAGCCACATCAATGTTCATAACAGCTCAGTTCACAATAGTCAGATTGTGGAACCAACCTAGATGTCCTTCAATTGATGAATGGATAAAGAAACGGTCATATATATATATATATATATATATATATATATATATATATATACACACACACACACACACACACACATGGAATATTACTCAGCCATAAAGAATGATAAAATTATGGCATTTGCAGGCAAATGGATGAAATTGGAGAATATCATGCTAAGTGAGATAAGCCAATCTCAAAAAACCAAAGGACAAATGATATCGCTAATAAGTGGATGATGACACATAATGGGGGGTGGGAGGGGTTAGTGTTAGGGTTAGGGTTAGGGTTAGGGTTAGGGAGGGGGGCAAGAATCAAGAAGGAAGGACTGTTTAGAGGGAAAAGAGGGGTGGGAGGGGTGGGGGGAAGGGAAAAAATAACAGAGTGAATCAAACTACATTACCCTATGTAAATTTATGATTACACAAATGGTATGCCTTTACTCCACGTACAAACAGGGAAACAACATGTATCCCATTTGTTTACAATAAAAAAGAAAAAAGAATCTTTCCCCGCTTTTGTAGAAGCAGAGTACACATTGCAATTCCAGGCTGCAGGAAGCAGGTAAGACCCTCTTCTTTCTCATTCGTTTCAGTAATGTGTATTAATTTCTATAATAATTACCCTTAGCATTAGGTACCTGGATGCTGTTCACCCTCAGCTCAGGAGCACACCCCATGACTTCCAAAGTTAACAAACACTGGGGCAGAAGTCAGGATCCCCATCACCAGCCTGGGAGTCCTCTTTCCCCAACGCTCTGCATCTGATCCTACCCAAGGACAGGAGACCTTCCTCTCACACTTCAATTTCAAATTAAATGTCTCAGCTGCTTTAGGATCCAGAACTGCAAAGCCCAGGGGCCTTTTCTTGGATATGACTTCTTCACAGCTCTCGCTGCCTGGTGGGGCAGCCCTGCACTCATGGGAAAATGAGGGGAAGGAAGAAATGCCAAGAATAAACTTCACCTAGTGTCCCAAACCATGAGTCCCCGCAAACCTATCTCACAGACATTGTTTCATCTGGATCAGAAATAAGAGCAGCAGGCGGAAGTGGAAGGGGTGATTCTGTCCCCTCTGGTGGTCCAAGTGAGGTGGGCCACAACTGCTGCTGCCTACCACTGCAGGATTCATCTTCTCTACCTTATTCTATGCTTTCAACTGGGGCACGGCGTTTGCTTTTGTAAAATGAAATTGCGAAGAACAGGGTTTGTAAGTGTACTTTCTTAAATTATTTTTTAAAGCAATTTTAGCACTATAGCAAAATTGAGCAGAAATTACAGAGAATTCCCATCTGCCCTCTGTTTCCACATGGATTCACCTTTCTGGATTACGATCCTTCCCCAGCAGAAAAGAAGTGTTTTTTGTTTGGTTTGGTTCTGTTTTTTCATTACGTGATGGACCTACCTGGAAGCATCCACAACTTCCAAAGTCTACAGTTGCATGAATGTTCACTCTTCATGTTGTAGGTTCTACAGGTCTTAATGTAGGCCTGGTGTCCACCATGGTAGCAACACATGGAATAGTTTCAGCACCGTGAAGATTCTCTGTGTTCTGCCTACTTACCCCTCCCTCCCTCTAACCCCGCCAGCCACAGATCTTTGTTTTGCCCTTTCCAAGATACGACCATGCAGCATGTAGCACTTCAAGACTGACTTCTCCCAGGAACATGCATTCCTTTCTGTCTTTCCATGGCTTGGAGTTCATTTCTTTTTAGACCTAAATAATATTCTTTGATCTGGGGGTCCCACGGTTTATTTATTCATTTACCTACTGAAGGCTATCTTTGTTACTTACATGTTTTGGCAATTCTGAATAAAACTGCTGAAAATGGCCATGTGCATGTTTTTGCCTAGATGTCAGTTTTCCACTATTCTTGGTAAATACCAAGGGGCATGGCTGCTGCATCTATTTAAGAATATGTCTAGTTTTAGGAAATCTTGAGCTGCCTTCCAACATGGCTGCAACATTCTTCACTTCCACCAGCAACAAATGAGAGTTCCTGCCACTTCACACACTCATCAGGCTCTGCTCTGTCAGTGTTTAGGATTTGGGCAGGACTTTGTTTTTTTTCTTTGCATTTTCCCTTTATGTCCCTATTGCTTTGCTCCAATGAGACAAAGAGAATTTCTAGGTGTTCTTGCTTTGAGTGAAATCAAGAAACTAGAATGAACCAACAAAGTCAGGCCTGTGGGATTGTAAAGACTGGAAAATATGATGCTGAAAGACAGAGCCCCAAATCACCCCGTGTGAGTCAGTGCTAGGGAAGTGTGTTGGTGCAACTCTGGAAGACAACTTTCCAGATTCCTAAGAAAGGGAATAGAAGGAAACAAGCAAGGTGTGTCCTGCCCTCTGTGGAACAGAAATCCAGGCACTTCTTTGGTGAAATCTCTTAATTTGAAGGGGAGAAGGAGAAATTCCTTGTTTTTAAAATGCTGTCTGATCAACTCCAATGTAGAACCCGCTCCTGTGGCCCCCATCTGGCCCATGTAATGAGTGGGATTTACTGACCTCAATTCCATAGGACCCAGGAAGAAGCAGAGGGGGCAGGAGGGGAGGGGGTAATATATTTTTTTTTTCTGGGTGAAGCCTGAAGCCACTTTATTTTTTTTAACAATTATCAACTTTTTTTAAAATACATTTTTATTGTAAACAAATGGGATACATCTTTTTTCTCAGTTTGTACATGAAGTAGAGGCATATCATTTTTGTAATCACACATTTGCCTAGGTTAATAGTTTTTGATTCATTCAGTTATTTTTTTCTTCCCCACCACACCTCCCACCCCTCTTATCCCTCTATATAGTCCCGAGGGGGTGATGTTGATAGTCATTTCTGTGCTTGCTGTTGTGTTTGAACTTGAACCTGAAACAGCCCTCTGTGGCCAGCCTGAGGACTAGATCACCCAAGCCTGGAGAAACAGAGAGAAAGAGCTTGAGTCCTTAAGTATAATGTGGGACCCCAAATCAGGTGTCCTGTGCTTCTCCACTGGGGACTTCCCATATGATTAGAAGTATCTTTATGCTCCATCCAGTTTGAGCTATTTTCTGTCATCTGTAGTTGGCATAAAACAAATTTCCTAGTGATATTTTCCTCATCTACATAGTATAACATAATTCAGGAAACTCACATGCAATTGAGGATATGAAAAGCAGAAAGAGAATTTCCTTCTCTTGAATGCGTTTATTGTTGGATATAGGCAGAACATTGAGAAAGCCATTCCTATGCAGAGAGTTGCTGACAGCTGAGGATTGCTCAGTGTGCTGGAATCATGGAAAAGTCAAATCAACTCTCCCCCATCTCTATTGCTGTAAGCCAGGCTGCACTCTAGCTGCAGACTGACTTCTAAGAAGGAGAGAAGATTCAAGCATGGAGTCTAGCTCTCCATCCTCTGAATCTGTGAGATCAGATGTCAGTTTCTCTCATACCATCCCCTCCCCTCCAGCTCTCTCTGCTCCTTCCCAGGTTCTATGAAACTGAGGTCAGTAAATCCCCTTTGGACACATAGGTGAGATGGGGGCCACAGGAGTGGGTTCTACATTGGTGCTGTTCAAAGAGTATTATAAAATCAAGGAATATCCCCCTCTCCCCTGCAAATTAAGAGATTTCACCAAAGTAGTCCTGGATTTCTGTTCCACTGAAGGAGGGGCACCCACTTACTGTCTGCCAAGGCCACCCTTCTCCCTATTGCCTAGTGGCTGGCCCTTCAAACTTACGCACACTGCTCTCCTGAGCACCCACGGCCACTGGTATTTACTGTCTCAGGTCACTTTAAGCCAGTGCCCCCTTGATTCCCTCTGGAAGTATTTCCACCACCAAACGTTCTACATGGTGATGTTCTCATGCTAGACATAAAGAAACAAGAAATAAGACAGGAAGATCTCCAGGGGCTGGAAAGTTCAATCTCTGTTTGAGAAAGCAGTCACTTTATTTTTAAAACTCAGAGGAAAAAATAAAAGCAAGAAGTAATTGAGGGTTACTTATTTACTTTAGAAGAAAATTTTGACTTATATTCATCTAACTTTTAAAAAATATATCTATTTCTGAGTATGGTATCACAGGGGAAGAAATAATACCTGAACAAAATAAAAATAATTGTAATCATTTCTGTTTTTCTGAAAATAAATTCTATGAATGTTGTGAAGGTCTGTGTTTCAGTAGCTGATTTGATTTCACTAAAAGCTTTCAAAGGATCTTCTGTAGTTTTTCCTCCTTAATAATTTTATATATTTTTTGTGTCACTGGGGATTGAACCCAGGGCTAGAGGAGCATGCTATCTCTGAGATACATCTTCTGCCCTTTATTTTTATTTTTGTGATTAGTAAAAAAGAGAGTTGATATGCCATTTTGATGCCAGTGAATAAAGCTTACATTTACCCAGCTCTGTCTACAACCAGATCCAGGTTCTAAAATCCAACTGTGGTGCTGTCACCCTCTAATATGGGGTTTTAGGTCTGAAGCTGCTGTAAATTCCATCTACCCCACTAATCACCACCATCTCAAAGATGCTGGAAAATTAAAATGTGTTTGGAGGCAAGTATTTTTCAGTCCCTTATAATGAATGGAAATGAGATCTGTAATTTCTGGAGCTTTCTCCAGGGCCTAATTTAAACCCAAATAGACCCTTAATGAAACATGTTTAAAATTACCTCATTTTAGTTAAAAAGTGTGATCCAATGTCAATATGGTTGCACTTCTTTCAAGAAAATAATTATTTCCCTGTCATTAGATGCTGTGTGCCCCTGGTGTCCTGACATGCTCTACAGTGGCCTAAAGCAGGAACACACATCTGTCTCAGGGGAGCTGGTGTCAGGCTATGGCTGAGGTCAAGCAGGGGACAGAAAAGGACCCTAGAGGAGCTGACACCTTAGAACCTGTGGACCCCCTTAGGTTGGGCATTAGATTAACCAGGGACACTATCAAGAATGTTCTGATCATAAAGAATATTGCCCACTGGGTTTTTTAAAACAACAATGGAGAAACAAATTTAATTCTTCATTACTTAGTAAAGACAAGGAGTTGGGAGTCTGACTGAGTAACAGTTGGGGGTAGAATTGTGGGGTAAGGATCATTTATACCTGACACATATGAACTAGAATTTTCTGTATGCACGATGTGCCAATCATGAGTTCTGTTCAACTGCAGGTAACATAGATCTCCCCAAAAATAAATGTTTATTTTTCTCTCATATATTGTAGGTGTCAGGGGTAGGACTAGTGTAGCAGAGTCTTAGTGCTATCAATCCACACATGTCCTGCTTTCTTTCTGACTCTGCCATCCTTAGCCCCTGACTTTTATTATTAAAAAGTCTCCTTCACATCACAAGATGGCTTCTCTATATCAGTCATTGCTTCCACATTCCAAACAGGAGGACTGGAAAGGTGAGAAAGGAAGAGGACAATTGCCACTTGAGTCAGCTCCTTATTTAATTTTCCTTGGATGTATCATTTGCCATCATCACAGCCTTTATGTCTACCTCACTAACTCACATGGTAGTGCCAATCTGAAAAGAAAATTGGTAAAAGAAAGTTTTTGTTTAGATACATTTTCCCCACTTGGAGCAGTCCTACCCAGCAAGGACTTTTGTGTAGCAGCTTGATTTACAGATTAGATAATGGAGCCCACAAAGGGCATAGGGCTTACCTGAGAGGTTCAGGAGAGGAGAGGCTAAGATATATGCCACTAACCTCTAAATTCACAGCAGTTCTACCACCTCTTACCTATTTTATCATTAAGGATATATTCAGGAATTCTAAATCCTTTGAACACAAGCTCTGCTGCTCATTCATGTGAATCTGGCACATGTTTCCAGCATTCCACAAGGTAATGGGTAGAAGATTCTGGTTTGCAGAACAGGTGCAGCACCTGTCCACATGGAACAGAACCAGAGGACTGATTTGTTAGAAAACAAAACAAGAAATGGAGACCAATGCAAACCAACACCTGAAGTTCACAGCAAACACAATAAAAGCCCACAGACCACAGAAAATGGGTCTCGTGGGTTTTAATAAACAGATCTGAGCCACTGAAAAGACTGGCAGTTCATTTGATTCAATCTCTCTAAATTAAAAACACATCATTTCCCTTTTCTGCGCATGTTAACATTTAATTGAACTGACAGAAAATGCTAATATATAGAATTAAATGAAGAACTTGATTGCTTTATTTCTGTATATAGAAAATGTAGATGTGTGATCATGTTGACTTGATTTTCATTTTGTTGAACAGCTGAACACATTTCTGAGAGGGGTCTATTTAGGTATATTTTGGACAGCATGTGAAATATTATCTTGCAGCCAGATGGTGAACACTGCCCTGATTCCTGGGCTCTGTTAGCACATGTGACTGTCATTCGCTTAGTGGGGGCAGTGCCACAACCCTGCAAGGGAGTGTGGCTCCAGCTGGAGTCAGACAGAAGGTTTGCAACCATGTTTTCCTATTAGGTTTTTCTTCTTCTTGAATCTGTAAGTCAAATCTGAGGCATTAGTAGAGGATGAGGAGACATCCATCATCATAGACTGAGCACTCTCTGGGGTAAGGAGATCCTTTGCTTGCTAGGTCCTATGGCCAGTTATCGAGGTCATTCTTCCATACCTCTAGCCTCTGATGTGAGTCCACATCTTAAGTAGCAAACAATGGTCTCTCTGGCCTTGAGATAGGAGAACATTAAAACATATTCAGAACCAAAAACTGCTGGCCCATCAGGTAGAACTCATAGGGCATAGACAGCTCATCTGGACCAAGTCAATCAAAGCAGCTAGAATTCCAAACCAAGCCCCAGATCTGCAGGGCTTGATCTGCTCTCTGAAGGCAGTTCCTTCTCTGCTTACCACAGACACGTGGGCTTGTAAAACAATGATAAAAAATGGATTGTTTGTTACTATTTACCAATAAATAGACTTGGCAATCAATTGACTTATTCCTGATACTTTGGGTAAATTTGGGGAGATCCAGGACCCCATTTCTTCAAAGAAACATCCATGTGATATTTAGTTGGGTGTATCTTTCATCCCTGATGTTGACCAAACAAACTAGCACCAATTTAGCAGCCTAAAATGACAGAAATTTATCCCCTCACCATTCAGGAGTCTGAAATCAGGGCTGTTAGCAGGGCCACATCCATTGCTGCCTCCAGATGTCCCTTGGCTTCAGTCAGCCGCACTCTGATCCCTGCCTCTGTCCCCACATGACATCTTTCCTTTGTCTCTGTCTCAAATCTCCTTTCTCCTTTTCTTGTTTTTTTTTTTTTTGTTTGTTTGTTTGTTTTGTTTTGTTTTGTTTTTGTCTTTTTAAGTGAGAAAGAAAACCAATCATTAGATAAGGGCCCACTCTAGGCCAGGATGACCTCATCCCAAGATCCTTAACTTAATTATACCTACAAAGACCCTATTTCCAAATAAGGTCACATGTAGAAGGAGTCAAGAGCTAGACACACCTTGGGGAAACTCCTCGCTCTACCACACTGAGATATGTAGTCTCTGCTCCCCAGTTTTCCCCGTGCTCTTTTGCCTGGTACCTGGCCACATTCACCACACCTACCCCACCCACCCAGGCATCTGAGTTTCTAGTACTCGATTCTAACTTGTCTTACACTTGGTTTTTAACTGGCAAAAGTGCCCTGGGCAAGCTGTAATGATAAGAAGGGGTACTCCAAGTCATCTCCACACAGCAAGTAGACCGCCATCTCACCTGATCCTTACTCTGAATCACTTAGATCATCTCCAGTTCCTAATTACTAGTCTGAGAGTTATTCTATGTTTTCATATGTAGAAAAGAAAATATAAGTTTCTTGCTTCATAGGACTGTTACAAGGAGTAAATAAGACCAAGTATCTAGAACACCATGGCAACACTGGCATGTGACCAGGGGTCAGCCAGATGTGAACTTTGGTTTTGGCTCCTGTGCACTTAGATGCTGGCCTGCAGTTTTCAGCTTGCTCCAAGACTGACTTTGCTGCAGAAAGCCCTCATGGTCAGGGCCATGCCTCCTGGGAAGCCCATCTTCAACCAGTTGATGTGAGAAGCAAATTCCACCCAGGCCGGGCAGATCTGCAGGCCCAGTGGCTCCTCAGCACCTCCTGAGTGGCTGAGCTACCAGGACCTCCTGGCACCACTCCAGCTTCCTTCCCCCTCCACAGATGTTCCTTTCAAGGACACGCCCCCAAAACTGCCTTGCATGCCAAACTGAACCTGAGTCTTCTTTCCCACAGAACCAGGCCTTCTCTGAAGTTGGAAATAACCCTTCCACCCAGCTTGGGTTAACCAAACCTAAGCACAAACCTCTGTGGAAAATTTCTTGGAAAACTTGTGTTTAGGGCTCATAGGAGTGATTAGGCTGTGTTATGGTTTGGATGCAGTTCGTCTTCCAAGGGTCCATGTGTTGGGAGCTTGTTCTCCAGTGTGACAAGTTGGGAGGTTAGACCTTTAAGTGGTGCGGTCTAGTGGAAGATCCTTGGATTGTTGGGGGCATATGCTGAGAAGGCAGTGCTGGTCTCCTGCAGCGAGAAGAGTGAGTGGTTACAGAGTCTGAACCTGGACCTCTCTCTGCTTCCTAGCCACCATGAGCATAGCAGTTCACCTCCCCTAGGCCCTTCCACCATGATGCTCCACCTCACCTTGGGCTCAGAGCAATGGAATTGGCTGACCATGGACTGAACCTCTGAAACTCTGAGCCCAAAATAAACATTTCCTCCTCTAAGTTGTTCTTGTCAGGTATTTTGGTCACAGTAAGGAAAAGCTGACTAACACAGGAATACTAAAAGTGATCCCCAAATTTAATTAAAACAAAACAAAATTTCTCAAACACTTGTGCCTGGTTTGAGCATCGGTGAATCATGAAATGAAATCTCTGCCCTTGAGATGTTCACTTGTTGAGAGCAGGGTTGCCTCAAGGACAGACAGGACTGCAGGGCCCCTGTTCTTACCAAGGTTATTAAGAGATAATTGTCCAAGGAATGTGCAGCTGCCTGGAGACCTTATCCGTCAAGGACGAGAGCAGGGCCTAGCCCCGACTCAGCTCCTGAATAGTTCACCTGTTCCCTCCCCCCTTCTTCCTCTAGGACCGTCCAGTTCTGGCCGGACCCAATGAAAATCAAATAAATTGACCGGACCCAACCAGGGGAGGTTTAGCTGTTCGAATGTTAGCCAATTAGAAGAACACTGTAAAACTGCTTGCTTTTCCTTATAAAACCCTGCTGACGAGGGCTCGGGGCCTCTCCTAGCGTCGTTGATTAAGGACGCAGAGGACCGGGTTCGAACTCGCTAATAAATGACTCTTTGCTGCTTGCATTGATCGTGGTCTCTGGTGGTCCTTGTGGGGTCTCAAGCCTTTGGGCACAACACACTCTTCCTGGGAAGCTCAATTTCCCTAATACCATGAGTTTCCTGTAAGAGATACTTCAGAGGTAGTGGCACATAACCTTTTGCATCACATCTGTTGAATGTTTTTTATTTACTGCTATACAAAGTTCCAACTCAACAGGTTTCTAAGACAAGAGTTGCTATCTCAGAAAACTTGGAATGGAACCACCACTTGACCCAGTTATCCCACTCCTTGGTTTCTACCCAAAGGTCTTAAAATCAGCATACTACAGTGACACAGCCTCATCAATGTTTATAGCAGCTCAACTCACAATAGCTAAACTATAGCAACAGTGCACAGGTGACTATAGCCACCAACACATGGCCCACAAAAACAAAAGTGTTGCCAGTAAGTGGATGGAGTTGAAGAATATCATGCTAAGAAAATTAAGCCAAACCCCACAAACCAAAGGCTGAATATTTTCTCTGATATGTGGATTATAATTCACAATAAGTTGTGGGGGGTGCTAGGGAGGAATACAGTTATTTTATATTAGGTAGAGGGGAGTGAAGGAAGGGAAAGGAATATGGGGTAAGAAGGATAGTAGATTAAAACAGATATTATTACCTCACATACATAAATGGTTGCATGACCAATGTGATCTACAATATGTACAATCAAAAAAATGTGAAATTATACTCTATGCATGATTTATCAAATGTATAAAAGCATTATACTGTCATGTACAACTAAACTATGAAACTAGCCTAGGTGTCCTTCAACTGGTGAATGCATAAAGAAAATGTGGTATATATACACAATGGAATACTATTCAACCTTAAATAAGAATGAAATTATTGCATTTGCCAGTAAATGAATGGAGCTGGAGAATATCATGCTAAGTGAAATAAGTCAATTCCAAAAAACAAAGGTTGAACGTTTTCTCCAATAAGCGGAGTAAAATATTTATGCAAATTTAAATTAAATGAAAGTGAGTCCCTGTCCCTGGGGCTCCTGGGTATCTATGAAGAATCCATATTGCTACCAAGACCTGGAATTTCTAGTTGGTGGATGAATTATTCCAGACTTAACTTGATCTGTCCAGTGGTTCTTCCTGTCTCCAGTCTGATTCATCCATCAATTTCTCAGCATTCACAGTGGTATTATGTCTGTATGCACTGTCTTCTTAGTGGCAGCTCTGTGTTCCATGCCAAACCATCTCCTCAAAGGCATGTCTACTTCACTGAAGCCTAGGACTGTGTGGTGTAGACTTTCACGAATGAAGCTTCTTAATGCATAAGGGGAAAGGGACCTTCCATAGCTGTTTCAATTAAGTTTTTCCAAACATGGGTAAAGTTTTCTACTCTTCAGTTCATAAAACAGATTTGCAGAATCATGTTTTCTGAGAAACACAGCAAGCAGCAGAGCTTCAAGCCTGCTTACATGACCCCTTCCATAACCATTGGTAGACAGCGGCAACTCTGTATTAAATTGCATTTACTCAGTAACCTCCCAGTCTTGACTGCTATCTCCAAAAAACCTAGCAATATGTAAAAGTTTTCATATGTTACTTATTGTTTCAAAAGGAAAAGTATAGCAATATAAAATTTGAAGAATAAATGCTTGTAAAAAAATATGATGTCATGAACACATCATCTGAAAGTTTAAGAAATAGCAGAATATCTGCCCATGGAAAACCCTATGACTAAAATTGACAGCAAAGTACTTCACAATCTTTAAGGTATTTCCCAATGAAGCAGTGTATAGCCAAATAGTAACCCAAAACTCAACTTTATCTTAATTTTATGAGTAATGCAAAAAAACAAAAATAATGTCTTACAGTTTACTGAACTGTTATTTTGTGTCAACCACCTACATTATTTTATTTAATCAGCTAACTATAGTGTATGCAATATGTACCTAATTTACATGAGAGGAAGTGGAATAATTGAGAGATTATCTAAATTGTATGCTTTTAGATGAATTGTAAGTAGTAGAGTGAGAATTTGAATCCAGGGCTACTCTGACTGTGGAATCTGCAATCTTGGCAGATATGTCCACTTACGACCCTTAACACTAGATTAGACCCCTGAGCCTGTGGTGATTTCATCAGAAGAAACCCAGTGCTTTGGATAGGGACAAGGGAGGAAAGGAGAGTGACTCCTGGCTTCTCCACCTAATTCACTGACTCATCCTGTGGGGTTGGACAAACCTCAACCCCAATTGCTTTATTTATTTATTTATTTTACCAATGCCAAAACTGGTTTTTCTTAATTGTTTATAAGTAAATCATGAAACTAAAAGTTATTCCAGAATAAAATATTTGACGTTTAAAACAGTCATTGCGGTTACTCAGTAAAATATGAGTATTATTAAGAAAAAATAGATTTTTTTCTCACTTCTTTTAAAAAATTTGTTCCTTTTAGATGTACATGACAATAGAGTGTATTTTGACATATCATACATACATGGAGTATGACTGTTCATTCTTGTGGTTGAACATGATGTGGTGTTCCACTGATCATGTACTCACATATGAACATAGAAAAGTCACATTCAATTCATTCTACTGTCTTTTCTACTCCTCTTCCCTTCCCTTTATTCCCCTTTGTCTAATCCAATGAACTTCTATAGAAAAATACCTTCTTTTGGCTGGTTCCAAAATTGGCATTCCTTGTGGATCATGACCAGGTGTATGGAGGATCCTCTGAATGAAGACAACTTGTAAACTTCAGACTGAACTGCATCTCATTTTCAGATATTACTCATAAGTGGGTTTCTGTGCTGAGGAATTCATTGCAATTTCTGGGAGCACTGCCAGAGGACATAGCAGAAATCGTGAGATGGGGATCAATGGAACAGGGTGTTGAAGGATTGGCCTTTGGCTCTCCTGCTGCTGCCTCCTCCATATATTGGCCCATTGGAAATATTTCCAAGGAAAATATATAAGAAAGTATAGGAGCCTAGTATTGACAAAGTAGTAAGATTAATCAATGATGACTTCAATGTAAATACTGATATCTCAATTTGACAATCTCTATGGTTTCTTGGGATTCTCCTGGGTAAGTAGAAAATGCCATTGCTGTTATTCACAATCCCTATGATTGTTCTGTCCTCCTATCCTGACCCCTCAGAAGGCAGAGACTAACAGGGCATGGGCAGGTGCTCATATGTGACTCTTCTAACAGGGGATATGGTTGATGGAGTATGACTCTCCAGAACATCAGGAGGGCAAAGAGGGTCTTGGCTGGGAAAGATTGGCTTTTGGGAGCAGCCTCCATTTCAGATTTTCCTGAGAAAAGAGATACCTGGCTGCTTCGACTCCAAGCAAGGCAGAGGATGCAATCTACAAAGATAGCGGCACAAAAGTTGAAGAAACTGTAATAACTCACATCAAAGACTAGCATAGAACTAAGTTCAGAGCACAGAAAAAGAAAGATGCACATTTTCTTAGGAGATAAAATGAATGAGAACGTCAGAGGAATTGTGTGCTGCCCATTAAATGGTTTCCCTATGAAGATTCCTAACATCTCAAAAAATCATTGTTCTTTTCATTTTAAGCCAATATAAATTTGAAGGAAATATCAGGCCTTAAGGACAAGTATATGTGCTCACCTTTTCCCATAAAAGCTTCCAGAAAGAGCTACCCAAATGTAAAATCCCCCATAGGATGCCTGTGTGGTTGAGTGGTAACTAAATGACCCGTCTTGCACTCGAGTCCTTGCACTTTGTCCACAGGCCTCCGTGCATTCTCCAAGAAATCCAAGCACGTGAATTCCACCAACTGTCTTGGTCCTAAACAATCAACACCTCCCTTCATGCCCTTATATGTAAAATGGAGATAAATGTTGACTTCCCACTGTGGGACAAGGCTGAACAGTGACCTGACCCAGGGCATGAAGGACTTGGAAAACTATGAGGTTCTAGAACTGCCAGCAGCTGCTGCTGTTTTTGTTGGAGTTGATTTTGTTGGAGTTATAACTCTTCCTGTCACCAAGCCAGAGCCAGACTCTGCCCTGTCCTGTTGGTATTTCTTGTCTGTGGCTATACTGGCAACATTTGTTCTGTGTATTGACACCCACTGCATGCATGATGTAGATGGTCCTAAAGTGTCATCCTTGAAGCTGGGTGTTCCTCCAGTTTTGTCCTTTTCCCTAGCCCACCCTCAGCTACTCTGAACCCTGGACACAGGCCTGCTAATAATTGCCTCAGCTTTTCCACACTCCTGCTTCTGGTTAGTTGAGGCACTGGGAGCATAGGGCCCAGATGAGAGAAAAGTCCAGGGACTGTCCACCCTCTCTCCCTCTCTGCCCTCCTGTGGTTCAGCATATTCTGTGTCCTTTAGCTTAAGCCAGAGTTTCTGTGGCTTTGGTGGCTCCTGTGCACTGCTGTGGCTCTGTGATTCAGATGACTGTTCTCTACTCTTGTCCTTTCAGCTAGGGTGGGCTGCGGGGTTGGCATAAAGCTCCCCGCTGACATTAGTCCTGGGAACAGTGCCATCTCCTGTTAACTTAACCCCACCTAGCCAATCTGTTCAAATACTGTCCTTATTAGACTTGGTCCCATTCAGATTGTACTGTGTGCTTCCTGTGAGGACCCCAAAACATGCACACATGAGAACAATAATGAGAACGGCAGCCAGCACTTGTTCAGTGACCCCTGTATACCAGGTCCTGCATTCAATGTGCTCATCCACTTTACCATCCCAGTGGCCACATGAAATAGGGGCAGTCACCATCCTTCCCATTTTGTAGATGGAGAAACACAGACATACCTGAGTCCCCCGAGGTCACACAGCTAGCATGTGGCAGAGGCAGGATCTGACCCTTTCTGAGTGGCCTACGCCTCGCATCCACTGTCTTCATATGCTCCAGTCCAACCGTAGGGTTCCAAGTTCTGTAATGAGGATGGCTGGGGCACTTTGCTTAGCAAAACATTGGCAGTGAGACTTATTACTCCCTTTTGTTTTGATTAGTCACCGTCAATGGTGAGAGCGCCCATTTGACACTAGCTGAGACCCTGGAGCGTGCAGAGTGAGACTTCCAATTAATCCACAGTGAAAGCTCTCTGTATCACAGCTCACACACGCTGGTTAATGTGTGGTCTACAGAAGGGCCATGTTCTCTGTCCTGGGTGATATGGAACTGGGTTAGTTTAGATGCAAACCCCACACACTGCAAAACCTCATTTCCACATTAATAGAAACAGCAAAAGACTTCATACCTGTATTCACACCCAAGTCTTCCCATCGTTCAGAATAAGTCAGGGAATAAAAGAAGTTGATATACATAGCACATTTACTTTTCCCAATCTATCCACGGCTGCCTGCAATTCTATGGGCTTGCAAGAGAAAGACACCCAAAATGGAAATAGCCCCTGTCACCTGTTAGGACTGTTGTTTTATAAACATAAGTGACAGTGACATACAGCATTGTGCAGTGTGGTAGATGGGGAGACAGCTTTATTGGGTTGCATGCACAATTACTTTTAGGCTTGACATGAACTCGTTTATTAAGGGGTTATTTGGGGCAAGGAACCATCATGTATCCTAACTTGTTCTATCCTATAATAGCCTGTCACATAGGTCCTATTTTCAGCCTCATTTTGCAGACAAGGAAACTGAGGCATATAGAGTTGCTTATCTTGACTGTCACCATGTCACTGGGAGCAGAACACCGGTTTGTGTGACCAACACCAAATCCAGGCCCATACGTCATGCTGCCCCACCACAAAGGCCTCTGCTCCATGCTTTGATGTGCTTGTTGTTGCATTTGCCTGTCATGACAGCTTCTTGGGTCAGAGCTGGAGACTTAACCATGCTGTGAACCTCATACCCTCAGCACTGAGGCCTGGCCTGAGTCACCATCCACAGAATCTCAGCATGCAGAGAACTGAGCAGATGCAGAATGGCCACGAAGTGTCAGGAGATGTTCAAGACGCCCAGGCCCTGAGCTCTGGAAGGTGAGTCACCCAGGCTGGCCCTGGGAGAATTATCACGCCCACCAGTGAAGTCCTTCTTTTGGAGGCCAAGTGTCCTACTGGTGACCCCAACTCAAAGTGCTGGCAGGGCACTGCTGAATCTACCAAGATCAAGACACAGCCAACAGGAGCCATGGAAATACTGCCCAGGAGCAGAGCAATGCTTTTCTATTCTCCAGGGCCTGCCTCTTGGGTCTCTGAAGGTCTCAGGGAGGATGATCTACAGATGTACCTGATCTTAATCTGAAGATCGCTCCAGTGACTCTCATGTCTTGCTTTTATGAATAAATGGTGGTAACATAATCTATCCTGTTGGATACCAGATCTTACTTGTTTCTGTTTTACCATTGTTCTTTCTTGATGAGGCTGAGGACGAGGCATGTGGGAGCATGCCAATGACTACTGAGTGCTTGCTGGGTGCCCATCACCATTGGAAGCCTTTTGAGTTGTTTCTTAATCATATCACAGCCACTACTCTATGTATTATAAGCCATTAAAATACAGATGCTGCCAATGTTTGAGTCTTTCACATTCTCCAAAGCCCATGATGGAGTGCCATGGGGAGCTGGTGGAACCTTCAGAAAGTCAGATCATTGTTGGCGTGTCCTTGAAGGGATCTTGGGACCCTGATCCTTCCCCTTTCTCTCTGCTCCCCAGTCCCCATGAGTGAATAGGCCTCCTCTGCCAAGCACTCCCACCATGAAGTACTGTCACAGTAAACCTTTTTCCGTATTAAATTGATTAATGTATTTTATCACAGTGACAGAATGCTAATGACAGATTTAACATACAGAAACATATTTTTGTACTTCTCAACACAACCACTCAATATTTCACCACAAAATCTTTCAGACTCTTTTTCTGTGCATGTAGGAGAGCAGTCATGTGCTGGTAAGTTTCTATTTCTCTACCTATGTTTGTATCTATTAAAGCATATTTTTTTAAATGAAAACAAGCCAGGTGCAGCAGCACTTGCCTGTAATCCCAGCAGCTTAGGAGGATTACAAGTGAGGCAGGAGGATCACAAGTTCGAAGTCAGCCTCAGCAAATTAGTGAGTCCCTAAGCAATTTATGGAGACCCTGTCTCAAAATTAAAAAAACAAAATAAAAAAAAAAGTGTTGTGGATGGGGCTTGGTGGTTAAGTGCCTGTGGGTTCAATCCATGGTACAAAAACAAAACAAAACAAAACAAAACAACTTACAGAGAGTACCCCACCTATGGAGACATAGCATGACATTCCACACTGGGGCTTGGGTGGTCCCTGCTTCAATCAACACAACTCAAATGGACACATCTCCTGAATCACATTATTGTTTTGAAGAACAGCACAGGTGTTCAATTTCAAGTGCTCTGGGGCTGGTGTGGCACATGGTAAGCACCATAGAGTGATTTGATTTTTTTTTTTAAATCTTTTTTTCTATCTTACACTGTTAACATTGCTTTTCAGTTTTATTTATGCACCGTCTGGATTGTGTGACAGTTTGTTGTACAGGGTGAGTGTGTGTGTGAGTGCGTGTGTACACACACATTAGACACCTCCAGTGACTATTTTCATTACTGCTTTCTGTGGTCATTATTTATTCTGTCAGCTCACATTTTTAGCCCTTCATGTACTTTTCTTTCTTCTCCCCCAAAAATGTGAGATTATTTCATTTTTGCTGCAGAACTCCCTTTGCTAATGACTTTTGTGTGTATATTCTGAAAACAAAGTCCATTTTTTTAATTTGTTTGGAAAGTCTTTATTTCGATACAATTCTCAAAGAATATTTATTCTGAGTTATTTTCAGTTATTTTGTCTGAGAAGTAACCTGTCAGTACACACTGTTCCCTCTAACTAGAAAGATAACAATGAATCCAAAAAACAAAAAACAGCTACACTTTCATTCTGGATAGACACAAAGAATCCTGGCTAGGCCAGGTTGAGCTGCTGTCTCAACATTTTAAACCTATAACATGAAGATACAGTGCTCTTGTAGTGATTTTGTGAAGATAGGAAATATTGTTGTGGTCTAATGACAACACCAAAATAATAACAGTATTAGTATAAATGTTAATGAAATATTGTCAATAGATTACTTTTGTTCATATTAAAGACTTCTGTACCACCCCTACATATAGGAGTAAATGATACACGGTTGATATTTCAAATATTATCAAATTTGATATTTAATTCTTTTTTTTTTTTTCAATTCTGGGTCCTACATGTTTGGCAAGCTCTTTGCCACTGATCCACACCCCAATCCACCCCAGTCCAAAATTTGATATTTTAAAAATTGTTCCATTAAATTCTTTTTCAGAATTTATTTAATTGTTAAACTAAACTACATATTAGTCATTTAAGCATTTTGTTAAATTCCCTCCTGAAAATCCCTCTTATCTCCTGTCTTTATCTTTATCCGTGCCCAGTCCTCCTCTTTTCACCCTCAAGGGTGGAAGGTGGGTGTGGGCTGCAGGCCGGGAGTGACAGGAAGTTCGCAGGGAAGAGGACTTTCTGTCTGCTTTGCCATCAGACACATTGTTTCATCAGAAGCTCCTGAATGCAGCCAGGGAGGCTCCCACACATTCCTCTTGTTTTCCTGAGTTATTTACAAAGAGAGAAGTTTGCCAAGGGCAGAGTTTGCATGTTTTTCGGTTAACAATTAATTCCTGTCCCAACATCCTGTGACCCCACTTCTTCCAGAATGCTGTGTGTCTTATTAGCTGTGTCCTTCAAACACAGGGTTGCTTATGTGCTTTGCCTAAGGACTTAAGGACAATTAAGTCCTCCCCCATGCACTGCAAAGTGACTGCCATTCTTCATTCCTGCTTTCATCTCTCTGAAGCTGAAAAGGAAGTTTAGCAACTAAGAGCAACTGTCTCTCATGAGCTCATTGCTAAGGGATAGACAGACATCTCTTCTTGGGACTTTGTTAGGAAGCACACACCCAATGTCTTTTGATCAATCTTTCCAATGGTTTCATTGGTTTCTTAGCTTTGTAAGAATTCCTCTTGATTTTATTGATCTTCTCAATTGCTCCTTTGATTTCCTTTTGACTAATTTCTTTATTTTTAATCATTTATTTTTTCTGCTTGTAGTCACTATTTTCTTCTTTTTAAAATTACATCTTTTTTTCTATATCATGTCTATGATAATATTTTCCTCTGTATACATCTTCCATGACCTTAATTTAACTTGTTTTCATTTGTTGCATCACGAAAATAGAACGCAAACTGGAAGCTGTCAGGACTTCCACGAATGCAGTGTGGGTCCTTCTTTAATTCATGAATTCCAAACATATGGAGCTGCAGTTCTCAATTTAATGTTCTGTGAAAAACAGTTCTTTATTTTATATTGATTTAGCAGTTTTGAACATTAAAATGATGCTGCTTTGTATTTAGAAGAAATTCATAATCTTTCATTTAAAGATACAGTGTTCTAGTAAGTCCTTTAAACTTGTTCAAACATTGTTTATTCTTATTCATTTTTATTTGTTTAGTATTCAGGTTCCAAGTGAGATCTTAAATCTCCCTACAAATTTTGACATTTGAATTACAGGCTTAAGTTATGTGCTTAGATACATGCAATTTCAGATTCATCATGCATTTCTTGTAGATGGTTCCTTAAATCATTATCTAATATTTTCTTTATACCATTTTCTTTTGCCTGAACACCATTTCCTCTCATATTTACTAAAATTTCACAAGTATTTGTTATGATTTGATCTGCTTATGCACTGAAATCTTGGATGCAAGTGCAGCAGGGTTCAGAGGTGGGCGTGTTTGGGTTGTGATTAGCTCATGAGGGATGTGACCTCATCTGTGGGTTAATTCACTGAGGGATTCATAACTGTTGGCATTATTGGGAAGTGGTGGAAACTTTAGGAGTTGGGGCCCAGTTAGAGGAAGGAGGTCACTGAGGGCATGCCCTACAAGGTTTTTTTCTTGTTTCCAGTCCTTTTATCTCTCTCTCCTTCCTGGCTCCTATTAGCTGACAGCTTTTCCACCACCAAGCCCTTCTGTCACGATGTTCTGCCTCATCTTGAGCCCAGTGTTGTGCCCAAAGGCTTGAGACCCCACAAGGACCACCAGAGACCACGATCAATGCAAGCAGCAAAGAGTCATTTATTAGCGAGTTCCAACCCGGTCCTCTGCGTCCTTAATCAACGACGCTAGGAGAGGCCCCGAGCCCTCGTCAGCAGGGTTTTTATAAGGAAAAGCAAGCAGTTTTACAGTGTTCTTCTAATTGGCTAACATTCGAACAGCTAAACCTCCCCTGATTGGGTCCGGTCAATCTATTTGATTTTCATTGGGTCCGGCCAGAACTGGACGGTCCTAGAGGAAGAAGGGGGCAGGGAACAGGTGAACTATTCAGGAGCTGAGTCGGGGCTAGGCCCTGCTCTCGTCCTTGACGGATAAGGTCTCCAGGCAACTGCACATTCCTCGGACAAATATCTCTTAACAACCTTGGTAAGCACAGGGGCCCAGCAGTCCTGTTTGTCCTTGAGACAGTTAGCAACACAGATACCACCCTGCTCTCAACATCCCCCCTTTCCAAGAACATTTAGAGAGCCAATCTTGGGTCTCTACTGTTCTAATTCTTGCTGCTTAATGGGCTGATATTGGGCCTTTAGCACCATTAGCTGTACTGTATTTATTTTATCTTTAACAAAAGTAATTAACTTATTGATTATACAAGGTCCTATAGTTAAAGCTAGTAACAACAATATTAGGGGTCCCACTGTAGTGGACACCAGAGTAGTTAACCAAGGGGAAAAATTGAACCAGGATTCAAACCAGTTCTGACTAGCTTCCCATTTTTTCTTTCTGTTTGTTAGTCCTTCTCTGACTTTTGCCAAGGATTCCCTCACTACTCCAGAATGATTAGCATAAAACCAACATTTTTCTCCCAGAGCTGCACATAGACCTCCTTGCTTACAGTCTTTAAAGTCAGGTAAATTTGGTAATTAATGAGCTCCGGAGATCCTTGACATTTTATTCTTTCAGGGGCAGTCTCCAACTTCCAAAGGCAGATGGCTTCATGGCTTCATTTCCTCAAATTGACCCGATTCCCTATTTCTACACTAACTACCTGTCCTTATTCTGACTTCATTTACCCCTCTAATACTAGGAACTCCTTCACTGCTGTAGGGAAAATGGGCGATGACCAATCTGACTTCTTCGAGCTGGAAGTGGGCAGCGTGGGGCAAGCAGTTTGGAGTTCCCTTTTTAAAATCGGGTCAACTGAGGGGTCCAAGGTAGAAGTCTGGTTGGGGAAGAGCAGGCTGTAAACTCATCTGGGGGTGGGTGCTTCTATGATAGAAGAACAAAAAGACATGAGTACTGAAATGAGATTAGTACAAAGTAAATGTTGCAGCATCTGAAACTTGCCACTGAGTATCATGAAAATGACAGAAGTCAATCTCTCACCAGGAGGTGGAAGAACTGAGAAATTGTTCCCATAACTAGGCCTAGCAAAGGCTGGAGAGGACAAGGCCTTTATTTGGGGACTTTAACATTGTACAAGTTATCAGGAATGTAAACACAATATTTAACTCTTAATGTCATTGAGGTCCCCAGAAAATATAGTTAAACTACTTAATGTCATCTGATTTTTGTAAAATCTCCCTTTATTGGTATAACCTGTGTTTGGTAGAGATCTCTATACTTCTGTTACTTAGGGATAGATAATCATATGAGCAAACATAGATAAAGTCTACCTGTGACTGTAGGCCTTAAACTGACTAAAATCTTCTGACTCTGGCAGTTTTCCTTGATAGTTATCAGGCACATTTGCCTAAGAATCTTTCTTTTGTAGCTTCCACTCTTAATTTTAGTGGGTTAACACAAGTGTACATCTTAAGTTACTTTTAACTATTATTTCTTTTAAATGCCCAAGAATGGCTATATTTTGGTTTTAACTGTTTTGCTGGGTGTCCAAGACCAAGCTGGTCAAATTGACCTGGTTCCTGTCTTATTAAAGAGTCAGCTGAGTTTCCACAGGGGCCACTCATAGAGAACTTAAGAGCAACTTCTTAGCTCCATTAGTGCCATTGGTTAGGCAGGGTCTTGTCGATGAGGTGGCTTTCCTTGAAAGCATTAGGGGTGTCTCCCTTTTTTCCATGACCCTCCTCTGCAGCAGATGCACTGAGCGATTCTCATCCTCTAGTCTCAACAATCTCCTTGATCAGGAGGTTGTGTGACCCAGAATTGCAGCGCTCCTTAGAGAAGTCCTCTTATTCCCTGGGTTCAGGCTGACTTTGAGGGCAAGATACTGGTTTTTTTTCTTGACCTCTGTATTTAATTCCAATTTCTAAGTTTGATCTTAATCATCCAGCAAGCCAGTCTCACCAGTCATACAGTAAGAGTACTGGGCTTTAACTTTAATGTCCATAACTTTACAGTTATTTACCCTTTTATTAAAGTACTACAACATACTATCTGTTTTGAAGGTGATGGCCTATTATCACAAGTTACCTAGGTTGTATGTTCTGGAAGCAGCTACTTCTGCAAAATAGTAACAGGCAACAGTTTTACAAAATGAAATTAGCAAGAGTAAAAACATATTTAGCTTGTATAATAGTTATCTTGAATTTTGGCTGAGTTCTACATTATATACCCTGTTTGAGATCACAGTAATCTTTACAACAAACATCAAATTTTTGAGCACAACTTTAAATGAGTTAAAGTCTGGCTTACTTTGGAGTCATTCTAATATGTAGCAGGGTGAGGCAGAGCCTTATCTCAGATAAGGCAGGGCTCTTCACAAGTCTTAAGTAAAATGTTCTAATCCTAAAACTAATTTTTGCCCCTTTTGTCATGACCAGCATGACCAAATTTTCAAGTTCAGTGAGGGTCAAAGGAGTATTAGAAAATAAAGGTTTATAAACACAGATTTTGAAGATTAAGCTGAGATCAGATGGAGCTCTGTTCTCTGATGGAAATGCAGATGTAAAGAGTTATGTTAGCAACATTTATACATGTCTTATTATTAAGTTAAAGACTATGTAAGCATTATTCTTTGTTTTCAGGAGAGTTACAGAGACTAGACCATCTACATAACTTTTTCCCACAACTGCAAAGTGCAATGTTAGGAACTCTGTGTAGCTCTCAAAGAAGTCCACTGTCCAAAGTTACTGTAAGGTGGGCAGGAACTAGAGAAGGGAACTGATGAAACACTGGTTATCTAGCAAAACAATTTCTTTCTGCCCAAGAACTGTGTGCCTGATATCAATGTAAGAGCTGATAGGACTCCTGTACAGAGCCTCCCCAGGGAGGCTACTGCCACAGCAGTTAGGCATCTTGTGCTCCTACACAGGAACACTCCCAGGCACCAGGCATGCTACAGTCATGAAGTCAGGGAACCCAATCTCAGTCATTGTTGTCCCATTTTTGCTATTGTGTATTATACTCTTTCTTAAATGTCATTTTAAGAAGTTTACATATATTGATTTCTGAGTCCCTATGAATATTAGTTAACACAGTCTAACATTATATCCAGAACAGGAATCAATCAAAGAAAGGCTGAGAGAGCTTTTAACTTTTCTTTTGTGTAGCAAAATGCTTTCACCTTCTACAATATGAACCTTTAAACAAATCAGGCTGTCACTAACTCTTAGATATACATTTACATTTAAATTTTTATCTCAGTGAAATAAGTAACCAATTTTACATATACCTTACTGATAATATGTCCCATAATAGAACATTAAATGATAGAAATAAATCCCCAATAAAATTTACTCTTTAAGTTTAATATTACCAGTACAGACAAGTTTATTCTGGAGAATAGCAGCTTGACAAATTTCCTGCTTAAAAAACTTGTATACCTGGAAAATATGAATACATTTAATATACAAGGAGTGACCATTTCACAGTTACCTTGACACTTTAATCTTACTAAATTCAGTTTTTAAAGAAAAATTTAGACTCTGTAACATAGTACAATACTCTTAACAGTTGTTTAACCATAATTGTATAAACCCCAATTTTTAAGACCAATTGTTTTAAAAAAATAAAACTTAATAGACACAAAGTTAAGAGTAAATTAGTGTTTTTAAGAAATCCTTGTTATTTTACCATATATTTTAAACTTTGGCTTATATCAGAACATTAGTATTTCACCTTAGGAAAAATCTTAAATAGCTTTAGCTGTCTCACATACACACAACCAACTTAGTTACACACAGACTTGTTGAAACTTGCCCTATACTTACACACAGACTTTCTTAGCACTTACTTAGACCCTCATGTATTCCATCACATAGGCACTTTCTTACCCAGAAACATTTTTTTTTATTAAATATCTTTCCAAACCCAGAACCTTTGATTCTTTCTTTCCTACCTGTTGACCCCTTTCTGTTCACATTCTGAAACAACTCTAACTGAAACACAGTGAAAGGGGAGATGGTAGCTCTAAATCCAAGTCTAAGAGCTCCTTGGAGCTTTGCAGAACTGGAGGGGGAGCAGGGGGAAGTGGTAAGGGAGCAGATGGAACACTCACTCTCCGAGTTGAGGTTTTATCTGTTAGAACATAACTCTTAATAACCTTGTTTTTAGTAATGACACAAAGCAATTTTAAACTCTTTTTAATTTACCAACCTATGAAAACACCAATAATGTTTAAGTATGATACCCCATGGAATTTGAGGAGTTAAGAGTACCTGATGTTATTTAACAATGAGCATTTTAATTTTGCAAATTAATCAAATGTCACCAACAAACACATTTGAGTAATCCCATACATGTTAACTCTAATTTACTTATTCTGTAAAAACCAAGAAAGCAGTCAAGTGTCCTGAACAGTATTTGCTGTCTCTTTCCTGTTGAAGAAAAGTCCTAGAAACAAATGATATTAGACATTGTTTAACATCAACATTTCATTAGTTTGACCACCTGGAGACTTGCAAGTTATTTCTAAAGATATTTTACTTTTATTAGTTTACCCAATTTAAATTGAACCTTTTTAAATCACGTGAATAAAAGTATTTGGATCCATTTTTAAATTTTAATTTTAGGAGCGCTCAGTTTTGATGCAGATAAGACATGACACCAGACAGTACGACATACAAATAACACAAAATCAAAGGCCTTGTAACTTTATAGATGAATCTCCATTGCAATGTAACAGATGTTCAAAAACTTTAGTTGAATAAAAAATAGAACTGATCAAAAAGAAAAAAAAATCATTAACCTAGGTATGCAAGATCAAAATTATGAGCTCAAAAATACAGCATTAAAGAAAAACAAAACAAAACAAGAATCCTGGAAAATGAATTAGTTCTGTGTAGCAACCCAGAAGTTTAAAACAGACACCCTTTTGTTTTCTTTTCTTATCTTCAGGTTACCCCCCTTTCCCACTGAGACTGCTGCAGTCTACATTCCAATGCAGGCTTCAGCAAGGCCAGGCAGGGGGGAGGGAGGATCACCCAGGACTTTTTTAACCCTTTTTTTTTTTTTTTCTGGTTGAGAAATCAGGTTAGGTTTGAATGCAGAAAATCACAAAACATTATTTCTTACTACTTTTGAGGAATGGAGCTGCTGAGCTCTCTGCCTAGGGGGATTGGAGTAAATAAATCTCTCAGGAACAAGGAGAAGGACTGCAAAGTACCCTGCAATGAGTATCCCTAAGCCTAAGATTGGATTAACACAATGAAGAATTTAATAGAAGGCAAGAGTAAAGACCATATAGTACAATACACAAACAGACAGACACATAGCATGCTAAATCAAAAATTGGCTAGCTGGTATTTTGTAGTTTCCCAGGTGCCACACAAAGCCCAAATGGGACAAAGAGTTAACCAGATGCGGCCAGTCATCCGAATGCAATACTGAAGCTGCTCAGAAGCAGCGCAAACTCTGCTCAGATGTGACAAATTCACCCAGAATGCAGCACAAACTGCTCAGAATGCAGCACAAGCTGCTCAGATGTGACCAGAATGCAGCACAAGCTGCTCAGATGTGACAAATTCATCCAGAATGCAGCACAAACTGCTCAGAATGCAGCACAAGCTGCTCAGATGTGACCAGAATGCAGCACAAGCTGCTCAGATGTGACAAATTCACCCAGAATGCAGCACAAACTGCTCAGAATGCAGCACAAGCTGCTCAGATGTGACCAGAATGCAGCACAAGCTGCTCAAATGTGACAAATTCACCCAGAATGCAGCACAAACTGCTCAGAATGCAGCACAAGCTGCTCAGATGTGACCAGAATGCAGCACAAGCTGCTCAGATGTGACAAATTCACCCAGAATGTGACGAATCGCCAGAATGCAGCACAAACTGCTCAGATGTGACAAATGTCACCAGATGGGTCGAGGGGATGTCTCCCGAGACCCTGCTGGGGTCCTATAGCGCGTCCGCCAGGACTGTGCCAGCCCAGAACCAGAACCTGCAGGCAATTCAGACCAGAAAACACACAGCAATGCCTTACTCACCGGTGGAAGATGTCACTTATGACTCTATGATCAGGTGTCTGGGTGGGCTTGGGGATCCCGGACGAGCCCCCATATGTTGTGCCCAAAGGCTTGAGACCCCACAAGGACCACCAGAGACCACGATCAATGCAAGCAGCAAAGAGTCATTTATTAGCGAGTTCGAACCCAGTCCTCTGCGTCCTTAATCAACGACGCTAGGAGAGGCCCCGAGCCCTCGTCAGCAGGGTTTTTATAAGGAAAAGCAAGCAGTTTTACAGTGTTCTTCTAATTGGCTAACATTCGAACAGCTAAACCTCCCCTGGTTGGGTCTGGTCAATCTATTTGATTTTCATTGGGTCCGGCCAGAACTGGACGGTCCTAGAGGAAGAAGGGGGGAGGGAACAGGTGAACTATTCAGGAGCTGAGTCGGGGCTAGGCCCTGCTCTCGTCCTTGACGGATAAGGTCTCCAGGCAACTGCACATTCCTCGGACAAATATCTCTTAACAACCTTGGTAAGCACAGGGGCCCAGCAGTCCTGTTTGTCCTTGAGACAGTTAGCAACACAGATACCACCCTGCTCTCAACACCAGAAAAATGAAGCCAGCCAACCATGGACTGAAACTTCTGAACTATTTATGAGCCAACATAAATCTTTCCACCTTTAGATTGTTTTTCTCAGATATTTTGTCACAGTAATTAAAAATTGTCTAACACAGGTTGTTATTGAGTATAATTTCATTCTTTTCACTGCCTTATTTCATTAGTATACTTTTAAGTGACTCTTGAATGATGCTTGATTTTTTAAAATTTATATAGTAGGGCTCTGAAGCATAATTTCAAGTTAATATTTTTTTAAATTTATTTTTATTGTAAACAAATGGGAAACATCTTGTTTCTATGTTTCTACATGGAGTAACGGCATACCATTTGTGTAATCATACATTTACATATGGTAATGATGTTTGATTCATTCTGTTATTTTTTTCCCTTCCCCCGCACCCCTCCACCCCTTTTTCCCCTCTATATAGTCCCTCCTTCCTCCATTCTCCGACCCCTCCCACCCCCCATTATGTGTCATCATCCGCTTAGCAGCGAGATCATTCGTCCTTTGGTTTTTTTGAGATTGGTTTATCTCACTTAGCATGATATTCTCCAATTTCATCCATTTGCCTGCAAATGCCATAATTTTATTATTCTTTATAGCTGAGTAATATTCCATTTATATATACATACCACAGTTTCTTTATCCATTCATCAACTGAAGGACATCTAGGTTGGTTCCACAGTCTGGCTACTGTGAATTGAGCAGCTATAAATGTCCACATTGATGTGGACATATCTCTGTAGAATGCTGATTTTAAGTCCTTTGGGTATAGGCTGAGGAGTGGGATAGCTAGGTCAAATGGTGGGTCCATTCCAAGTTTTCTAAGGAATCTCCACACTAACAGCCCCATCAGCAATGTATCAGTGTACCTTTTTCCCACATCCTATCCAACACCTATTGTTGCTTGCATTCTTGATAATCGCCATTCTAATTGGGGTGAGATGGAATCTTAGGGTAGTTTTGATTTGCATTTCTCTTATTACTAAAGATGGTGAACATTTTTTCATATGTTTGTTGATTGCTTGTAGATCTTCTTCTGTGAAGTGTCTGTTCATATCCTTAGTCCATTTGTTGATTGGATTATTTATATTCTTTGTGTAGAGTTTTGTGAGTTCTTTATCTATTCTGGAAATTAGTGCTCTATCTGAAGTATGAGTGGCACAGATTTTCTCCCACTCTGTAGGCTCTCTGTTCACATTGCTGATAGTTTCCTTTGCTGAGAGAAAGATATATAGTTTGAATCTGTCCCAGTTATTGATTCTTGCTTTTATTTCTTGAGCTATGGGAGTCCTGTTAAGGAAGTCTGATCCTAAGCCAACAAGGTGAAGATTTGGACCTACTTTTGCTTCTATAAGATGCAGGGTCTCTGGTCTGATTTCAGGTCCTTGATCCATTTTGAGTTGATTTTTGTGCAGGGTGAGAGATAGGGGTTTAGTTTCATTCTGTTGCATATGGATTTCCAGTTTTCCCAGCACCATTTGTTGAAGAGGCTATCTTTTCTCCATTGCATATTTTTGGCACCTTTGTCTAGTATGAGAAAATTGTATTTATTTGGGTGTGTGTCCATGTCCTCTATTCTGTATCATATATCTACCTGTCTATTTTGGTGCCAATACCATGCCGTTTTTGTTACTATTGCTTTGTAGTATAGTTGAAGTTCTGGTATTGCGATACCCCTTGTTTCATTCTTCCTGCTAAGGATTGCTTTAGCTATTCTGGGTTTCTTATTCTTCCAAATGAATTTCATGATTGCAGCTCTATTTCTGTAAGGTACATCACTGGGATTTTAATTGGAATTGCATTGAATCTGTATAGGACTATTTGGTAGTATGGCAATTTTGACAATATTAATTCTGCCTATCCAAGAACATAGGAGATCTTTCCATCTTCTAAGTCCTTCCTCAATTTCTTTCTTCAATGTTTTGTAGTTTTCATTATAGAGATCTTTTACCTCTTTGGTTAGATTTATTCCCAAGTATTTTGTTTGTTTGTTTGTTTGAGGCTATTGCAAATGGAGTTGTTTTCCTCATTTCCCTTTCAGCTGTTTTGTCGCTTGCGTATAAAAATGCTTTAGATTTATGCGTGTTGATTTTATAGCCTGCTATTTTGCTGAATTCATTGATGAGATCTAGAAGTTTTCTGGAGGAGTTTTTGTATCCTGTAAATATAGAATCATGTCATCTGCAAATAGTGACATCTTAGGTTCCTCTTCTCCTATTTGTATCCCTTTAATTTCTTTAGCCTGTCTAATTGCTCTGGCTAGAGTTTCAAGGAAAATGTTGAATAGAAGTGGTGAAAGAGGAGATCCCTGTCTTGTTCCCATTTTTAAAGGAAATGGTTTCAGTTTTTCTCCATTAAGAATGATGTTGGCCATGGGCTTAGCATAAATAGCCTTTACAAAGTTCAGGTACTATCCCTATTTTTTCTAGTGTTTTGAGCATGAAGGGGTGTTGTATTTTGTTGAATGCTTTTTCTGCATCAATTGAAATAACCATATGATTCTTATCCTTAAGTCTATTGACATGATGGATTACATTTATTGATTTATGGATGTTAAACCATCCTTGCATTCCAGGGATGAACCCCACTTGATCGTGGTGCATGATTTTCTTAATGTGTTTTTGGATACGGTTTGCCAATATTTTGTTAAGGATCTTTGCATCTATATTCATCAAAGATATTAGTCTAAAATTTTCTTTCCTTGATGTGTTTTTTCCTGGTTTGGGTATGAGGGTGACATTAGTTTCATAGAATGAGTTTGATAGGGTAACCTCCTTTTCTATTTCCTGGAATACATTGAGAAGTATTGGAATGAGTTCTTCTTTGAAGGTCTTCTAGAACTCGTCTGAGAATTCATCTGGTCCTGGGTTTTTCTTGGATGGTAGGTTTTTAATGGCTTCTTCTATTTCACTGCTTGATATTGATCTGTTTAAATTGTGTATGTCCTCCTGGTTTAGTTTGGGAGGAACATTTGTCTCTAGAAATTTGTCAATGTCTTCAGTAGTTTCTATTTTGTTGGAATACAAATTTTCGAAGTAACTTCTCATTATGTTCTGTATCTCAGTGGTGTCTGTCGTGATGTTTCCTTTTTCATCACGAATTTTCATAATTTGAGTTTTCTCTCTCCTCTTTGTTAGTGTGACTAAGGGTTTGTCTATTTTGTTTACTTTTTCAAAGAAGCAACTTTTTGTTTTGTCAATTTTTTGAATTGTTTCTTTTGTTTCAATTTCATTGATTTCAGCTCTGATTTTAATTATTTCCTGTCTTCTACTACTTTTGCTGTTATTCTGTTCTTCTTTTTGTAGGGCTTTGAGCTGTAATGTTAGGTCATTTAGTTGTTGACTTTTCATTCTTTTCTGGAATGTGCTCCAGGCAATGAATTTTCCTCTTAGTACCGCTTTCATAGTGCCCAGAGATTTTAATATGTTGTATTGTCGTCCTCATTGACCTCTAAGAATTTTTTTATCTCCTTCCTGATGTTTTCTGTATCCATGTTTCATTCAATAGCATATTATTTAGTCTTCAGGTGTTGGAGTAATTTCTGTTTTTTATTTTGTCATTGATTTCTACTCTCAGTCCATTATGATCTGATAAAACACAAGGCAGTGTCTCTATTTTTTTGCATTTCCTAAGGGCTGCTTTGTGGCATAACATATGGTCTATTTTCGAGAAGGTTCCATGTTCTGCTGAGAAGAAAGTGAATCCACTCATTGATGGATGGAATATTCTATATATGTCTACTAAGTCTAGGTTATTGATTGTGTTGAGTTCTACAGCGGTGTGTTAAAGTCACCCAGAATTATTGTATTGTGGTCTATTTGATTCCTGAAATTGAGAAGGGTTTCTTTGATGTACAGGGATGCACCATTGTTTGGGGCATAAATATTTACTATTGTTAAGTCTTCCTGATTTATGTTTCCCTTAAGCAGTATGAAATGTCCTTCTTTATCCCTTCTGGCTAACTTTGGTTTGAAGTCCACTTTATCTGATATAAGGATGGAAACTCCCGCTTTTTTACTGAGTCCATGGGCATGGTATGTTTTTTCCCATCCTTTCACCTTTAGTCTGTGGATGTCTTTTTCTATGAGATGAGTCTCTTGCAGGCAGCATATTGTTGGGTCATTTTTTTTAATCCATTCTGCCAGTCTTTGTCTTTTGATTGTTGATTTTAGGCCATTAATATTCAGGGTTATTATTGAGATGTGATTTGTATTCCCAGTCATTTGGGCTTATTTTTGGTTTTTAAGTTGGCTTGGTTTCTCCTTTGAGTGGGTTTTTCTCTAAGCTAGTTCCTCCCTTTGCTGACCTACATTGTTGTTTTTCATTTCCTCCTCATGGAATATTTTGTTGAGAACATTCTGTAGTGAAGGGTTTCTATTTGTAAATTCTTTTAACTTTTGTTTATCATGGAAGGATTTTATTTCATCTTCAAATCTGATGGTTAGTTTTGCTGGGTATAGGATTCTTGGTTGGCAACCATGTTCTTTCAGAGCTTGAAATATGTTGTTCCAGGCCCTTCTAGCTTTTAGAGTTTGGGTTGAGAAGTCGGCTGCTATCCGTATTAGTTTCCCCCTATGTAATCTGATACTTTTCTCTCGCGGCCTTCAAAATCCTATCTTTATTTTGAATGTTTGGCATTTTCAGTATAATGTGCCTTGGTGTGGACCTGTTGTGATTTTGTGCCTTTGGTGTTCTGTAAGCCTCTTGTATTTGATTTTCCATTTCATTCTTCAGGTTTGGGAAATTTTCTGATATTATTTCATTGAATAGGTTGTTCATTCCATTGGTTTGTATCTCTGTGCCTTCCTCAATCCCAATAATTCTTAAATTTGGTCTTTTCATGATGTCCCATAGTTCTTAGAGATTCTGTTCATGATTTCTTACCATCTTCTCTGTTTGGGCAACTTTATTTTCAAGATTAAATATTTTGTCTTCATTGTCTGAGGTTCTGTCTTCCAAGTGGTCTAGTCTTTTGGTGATGCTTTCCATCGAGTTTTTTATTTGGTTTATTGTTTCCTTCATTTCAAGGGTTTCCATTTGGTTTTTTTTTTTTAGAATCTCTATCTCTTTGTTGAAATGATCTTTTGCTTCCTGCAGGTGCTCTTTCAGCTTATTGGTATTATCATTCATTGCCTGCATTTGTTCTCTTATCTCATCCTTTGCTTCACAAATCATCTTAATCATGTATAATCTGAAGTCCTTTTCTGACATTTCTTCTAACATACTGTCATTGGATTCTATTACTATAGAATCTAGATTTGTTTGGATCATTTTCTTCCCTTGTTTTTTCATGTTGTTCATGTATCTTCCCCTCTAGCAGTGCAGATCTGGGGTATTGCAGATTTCCCCCTATAGGCTTATAGTGACCCTATAGGTTTCTGAAACCTTTTCTTTAAGGGGAGATCAATATTAGCAGTGCCCAATTCAGACACTATGCAATCCTAGACCAAATAGCCCCTATAAGTACAAAAACAAAATTGTCATAATAAACAGAATGAGTTCAAATATTATCTTCAGTATAACAAACAGATTTGCAATAAGGTCTGCAGTTTCTTATGGAGGACAAAGAGGATGCAGAGGGATGTAGGATGTAGCTGTTAATGGGATAAGAAAAGAATATACAGAAGTTCTAGAAAATAGGGTGAGAGTGGAATCAAAAGAAATTGGATATTAGCATGCAAAAAAGGGAGAAAGAGACTCTGAGGGAACAGGTAAACAAAAGGAAAAAAGAGCAAGAAAAATAAAGAAATAAGAACTTAAAATTGTTCAATAAGGAGAAAAAAGAAAATCTACACTATAACAGTCATATAGTATTCAAACCTCCCAGTCTTTAGTAGCCTGATGCATGAGAGGTACCTGACAATGAGCTTCAAGTCTCCAGCAGGCATTTCAGGATGGGATTTGCCCCACCTAAAAATTGGCGCCACAGCTTCCAGGATTATCCAAGATGGCCACTCTGGCTTCGAAATGTGTTGGGAAATGGGAGCTGCAGCTCAGGTGTGGACGTGGTCAGCAGGAGGTCCTGGAGGAGGGGTTCGGTTGGTCAGGCAGGGGTCCTGGAGGTCGGGTGTGTTTGGTGTGATTGCAGGATCCTGGAGGCCGGGTACAATCAGTCAAGTCTGAGGTCCTGGTGATAGGACGCAGTCAGTTGGTCTGGGGGTCCTGGCTGCAGGGAGCAGTCAGTCGATGTGAGGGCCCCAGAGGCAGGGAGTGATTGGTCGGGCTGAGGGCTCCTGGAGACGGGGCTCAGTCAGTTCGGCCAGGGGTCCTACGGGGCCTGGTTGTTGTCTCAAAATGGCGGCAGCCACGTGTAATCAAACCTGCAGGTACTGTGACAGCAGGCAGCTGGCGCTCCACCAGCTGTCTGCGGTCAGTCTGCTGGCAGCTGTCAGAAGATCTGGAGGTGAACCTCAGCTGGTGGGTGATGGGTAGGTGAAAGGCAGGCGATGGACAGGCAAGAGGCAGTCAAACAGCAGATGATAGACGCCTGACAGTGAGCAATCTGCACTCAAAAAAAGGTGTCAAAATGCTGGCAGACTTCAGGTGATCATGGTAGACAAATTGTGTAAACAGCAGGGGATCGATAAGCAGCAAAAACTGCCTCACCAAGAAATAGATATCCTCTGCTTGAAACCGGAGTTATGGAGTGACAAGGAACACAGCATCCCTCTAGTCCGCCATCCTGGATCCTCAAGTTAATATTTATCTAAACATATAACCTGAGGATATATAATGACCAAATTGTCAGAATTATATATTATTACTTCCTGGAATTTAGGCATCACTTGATTTTTAAAACCCCCTTATTTGCTATTAAATTACTGTTTAATATTGTTTCATAGTTTTAAATCTTGCTTAAATATGCTATCATACATGTGGACTTTAGAAAATTTTGTAGATGCTTTTTTGTCATCAATTTCAGATGATGCTTAGATTTGGCTCCTCAAATATTGCCTCTTCACTTTTAAAAATTTCTCCTGAAAATCTGCCTATTTTATTCTCCATGTGTCCTAACTTCTGTTGAATATCTTCAGCATTTTGCCTTTCTGTGTTGTTTTGAGCAATTTCCTCAGATACATGTTCTAGTTTATTGATTCTGTCTTCCCAGAAGGGTTTCCTCTTCAAAGGGAAAAATACACATTTATCTTCCCGTGTATACATATCTGTGTGCCCCCCTCTCTACATCTACACCCACACCTTCATCTGTGTACATATATATGTACACAAGCATACACATACATACTACATAAATACAAATGGAAATAAGTAAGTGCATTTAAAATAATCTGTCATTTCAAACAATATTTACAACAGCAGTAGTGACCAGTGGTTAATTCCTGGACTCTGGAGTCAGATGGGCTGAGCCTTTCCAAAAATGTAATAGTATTCATACTATTCTTAAATTTTACTAAGGGCCAATTTTGTGCAAGACAGATAATGTGCATGTGCACAAACTGACTTTCCCCTG
This sequence comes from Sciurus carolinensis, assembly GCF_902686445.1. Taxonomy (NCBI): domain Eukaryota; kingdom Metazoa; phylum Chordata; class Mammalia; order Rodentia; family Sciuridae; genus Sciurus; species Sciurus carolinensis. The sequence continues at coordinate 113,362,921 of NC_062220.1, read as the reverse complement.
AAAATAACTCTGAGAGCAACATTCCTGTTGTAGCTATTGTACAGGGGAGAAAGCTGAAACACAAGAGGTGTTGCTTGACTGACTCACCTAGATGGTAAGTGGCAAGTTTCAGTTTGAGCCCTACCCACCAGGGATTCTGGGGTGTAGAGGAGGTGTTTCCCATGAATAGGAGAAACAGGTGCACTGATGTTCATTGGCAGTTCTGCAAATGGGTTATGGGAAGGGGATGAAGAGAAAGATGGATGAGAATTCTCAGAAAACCCTTCCTGCCTTGGAGCCTCTCTGGGGAAGAACAAATCATGGACCTTTGCATAGGGCTGCGGAATACTGATACTGATGATTCTCCTGTTAGTCCAAGTTCATCTTCATTTGGATTTTGGTTCATGTGATGTTTATCCCAGAGGCACAAACCAAATGAAAGAGAAGTTTCACAGTTAAGATAGAAAAAGAAAGAGAAGAGCAAGGTAGGCCAATGAGTGATTTCTTCACTAGGCTCTTGAAGATGGAAGGGCTGACAATTTGCTCTTAGAAGGCGCTTTCTCTGCAGGTCTAGTTTTCAAAAGCTTTATTGCCCTGTCTGCAGTGCTGCTTCACCTGCAAACTCAAGTAGGCATGTCGTTACACTCATAAGAAACCAAAGACACACTTAAAGTAACTTAGAAACAGGGATGAGTATTCACAGCCCCCAAAAGACAGCAACAAAGTCCACATCTGTCACACTGTTGCTCAAGAAGAACAAAGAGCACAAGAGTGCCAGTCACTCACATGGCGAGTGTCAAAGGGGAGACACATCTGTTGAACACTAGTCCATTGTGCCCCTTCTAAGATTCTGGTGCTGTTTCAGGGTCTGAGGTGCAGAGGGGCACAGCCTCAGCTGCACTGGATCATCTCAGGTGGGACTCCAGAAAGGTCCTCTGCAAAGTGGCACTTAGCAGAGTGGCTGGTGTGTGACTGGCAGGGTGTTTTCCTTCTAATTGAATTTGTCACTGTGTTAGTCTTTGCTGTGACAATGCATTACCAGAAGTTTGGTCTAAAACCAACACACTTTGCTTATCCTAGGGTTCTGGATGTCAGAGGTCTAAGCTGGGTCGACTGCTAAGTCCCTTGGCCACATACGTTGTCATACATTCCAAGACTCAGGATGTGGACAGGTTTGGGGACCAATTTTCTTCTTGTAACATTGATCAATGTTTTTGATGGCAGCACACTAAACAGTTATTTGATATTCCTGATTAAGGCATGCACTTTAGTTAATAATAAATGTACTAATATTGATTCATAACCTGTGAACAATGTATGAAACTAATGTTAGACTTCACTGTCAGAGGTCACTGGTGTCCCCTACTGGTCTACGTGGAAACTCTGCACTATCTTTGCAGGAATCTTATAAATTTAAAACTGTTCTAAAATGGTATTGAAATGAAATTTCCTGCTGCTCTTGAAAACATAGAGAATCCATCCATGGTGGAGAATTCTGGCAGGGAAGCAGCTGAGTGATGGGGTCCAGGTTGATCTCTCCATGGGTGCACACCTTTGTGTTATGCAGAGTTCCCAATGTGACCTGCTTTGTTGGTTCCATGCACTTTCCTAGTGGCTTCTAGAGAATGAGGTCACAGTTCTTGAAAGACACATCATTGCTTGGGCTGCTGTATGGTGTCCCCAAGGACTCAACGTGGGGCAGGTGGACAGGATCTGGGAGTTCCAGCAGGGGATGCTGCCTTGTCTCAGGAGAAGCCAGAGTCCCTTGGGTCTTCGTGCTTTTCAGCTTGAGTGCTGCAGAGCTTACTATGCTCCTTTGTTTCCTTGCTTTTCTGGCCAAGTGCATCTGTTTCCAGGGGCTGCTTTGCCTCAGGAATTTCTGCAAGAAGACCAGGAGAGTTGCTCAGGTATGGTGAGGTTTGGGGGCAAGCTGGTGTGAAACACATCTGTTCCTGTATCTGTTAAGTACTGCTGTGATCATTTGATATCAAGTGCCACACCTTGGTAGCACTCAATTATTTCAATGCTTCAAGGCAAATGTTCTCAGGTCTGAAATGTTAGTTGACTTGACATTCAGCACATGATGGTGTTTTATGGAGTGATGCCCTCCTGTGAAGGCAAGAACTCATAGGCAGCCTGTCCCCTACCTGCACTAAGCACATGCAAACACACTTATTACTAACACAAGGTCTCACCTTTAAAGTTGTTAAGGAGGAAGACAACAACAGCTTCTTGAGTAGATATTGCCAGGACAGGGACACCAAGGAAGTAGAAACTGATCTTTTTAAAAAATTCCAACTGAAGGTATAAATTATGGAACTGAAACCAAGTTACTTCATTATTTTTATCTTAATTTCAGTCAATAGATTTTTCTTAGTTAGGTTAGTCTTCTCTCTTCCCCCTCCTCAATGAAAATTAAGGCCAGAGGGTCCTAAGATCTACCTCCATGAAATGATAAGAGACCTCAAAGGCGAGATATGAAAATTCTGCTGGAAACAGTCAGGTACCACTGTTCACACAACTTCCATGTGCTGGCACTCTGCCCCATACTTGACAGTGTGTTATTGCTTCCTAACGGGCACAGTCATACACTATTCATACAATGCCTGGACACTATTAGAGGTCTGTACCATCTGCTAATATGTGGGGGAAATCCAGGGGGGACCCTTAAGCACCTGGTATTCCACAACTCCTTTAACAGCTGCAGTGTTTAGCAGCCTCCTCTGGTGTCTGAACATCCTACTATGAACATCTTCTTGATGTTGTAGTAAAGATTCAGATAAACGTGAGACCTCAAGTTTGCAGAGCTGTTTGCCCCATGCCTGTTTCTCACGCATAAACTTCGGGGCATCTGCCTTTACTGAGTATCGTGACTTCATCTGCACATCTGCATGGTCTCATTTCATACTTTGCTATTTCTGGTCCCCTGTGGATTTGTAAAATAAATAACCAATCTTAGAATATTTATGTGCAAAACAATTTTTTTTCAGTGTGAGCTCTAGAGTTTACACTGTTTCTATTTCAAAAGTTTCCCAAGCTTTTCTGCATAGCTGAGGTTCTGCATGTTTTCTACACTCATAAGGGGCATTTAGAACACCGCCTCAAATTGAGCAGCTTAAACAGAACATTGCACAGTTAGTCCTGGGTCTCTAGGAGGTGGGAAGCCCACATGCTTATCATGGCATCTTATCATGGCAGCCCACTCCATCTCCCCTAGGACAACTTAACCAAGACGTTTCCAAGACAACCATGGCTAATGATCTTCATTTCAGCCAGGAAGTTTAAGCTGGATCCTTCTTGGACCTACATATTTACTCCTGACCCCAATGATTCACCTAACCACCTCGCCACAAGTATGATCCCTGCCAAGTTACAGCACCTGTGGAGATCTGATTGAATCCATTGATTCAATTTAGTGTGACTGAGTTATTGACATGGATGTGAAGTAACTTATCTGTCTGCAGCCAGAGAGAGGCCAGTAACAGAACCGAAGAGAGATTATGTCTGGGTATCACTTGGTGTGTCTAATTCAGAGAACAGCTGCATGGCGAGGTGGTTTCACAGGGGCACTAAGGTTGGTGGGAGTTCCCTGCAGAGTTCACCTTGCCTGCTGTCCTCAGCCAGTGGACTCTCTCTATCAGGGCAACAGGTAGCTGCAAAACAAGTAAAAAATATATTACATAAGTTTTTCCACGAGTAACACACTTTGGAACTCTACGACAGGAGTATGCTTTATGCTATTGAGTCTAAAACACTGCCTCATTTCTTAGGCCAACCATCCTTATGCTAAATACAGCTAAAGAACAACCAGATCAGAGCAAAATGAGCTGGTCACAAAAGACAAATACCATGCTACCCCACTTACATGAGGAACCCAAACAGTCAAATTTGCAGACACAGAAAGTGGTCTGGTAGTTCAGTAGTGTTGGAGAATCAGTTTGACAAGACATTTCTGGAGATTAGTTGTTCAACAATACATTTGAGACTCCTGAAACTGTATGCTTACAACTAGTCAAGACAGTAAATTTAATTTTAGGTGTAATTAACCAAATATTAAATGTTAAAAATCCACACAATGTAGTGTCTTAAAACAAACAAAACCAACCCAATAAGCAAACAAGAAATTGATTCCATCTACAGAACTGAACCCCTGGACATATATTTTTAATAGAATTGTTTCATACAGGAAATTGGTGGACTTTCCAACCATGGGGAGGACTGGGCAGCAGAGGCAGAAAGGCTGCAGGAACCTCTGGAAATTGTGCCTGCAGCATCCAAGTAGCTGGCTGTCAAGAGGAAGCCAGGATGTCAATGCTTCTGTACCTGCCACTGGAGATCAAAGCTGTTCCTGCTTTTCAACTTTCAGATCTTGGCAAGTGACCGTCTTATGAAGACCCTGACTGGAACTCTACTAGAAGGGGAGGCAAGACCATCCTGGATACAGTTTCAGAAGCACAGAGGTATTGTTAATGGAGAAAATACAAGAGAAGAGTGGGGAAGGAAACAAAATGAGAGGAGACCGAACATCTCACAGAGGATATTACACTCTGAAACTTATCCACACACAGTGCATGACCAAAGTTGAGTTCTAGAAAATAGAGCAGGCTAGGAAAACAAGAGGCATCTGTTTTAATGTGTATCAGAACAATCACAGGAAATGGTGATTATTTTGAGATAGCATTGATGATGCCTTGTCATATTTGGTAGTGACTGGGATAAAGGCATTTTTCACATACAGCACAGATTTGAATTCCAGGGCTCAAGCAGGAAACAAGTATGTCTCCTCCAATTAAAGAAGAAGAAGGAGAAGGAGAAAGATGGAGTGATCACCACTATATTTCCTTTAATAATAGTTTTTCACCTTCATCTTCAGGTCTTGATTCTGGAATCGTAGCTGCAGCTGGAACAGTGCCAACACAGGGCTAACAATTGCCAGCACTGGACTCAGACCCTGCTGGGTGCTCCATTCAGTCCTCTGTGAATCTGCAAGTCTCCAGACTGGCTGGGGAGAGCCCAGGCTCAGGCAGGCTTTTGGTAAGCAGCTGACCTCACATCAGCCTGTTCCACACTCATGGGCTCCTCAGAAAATCTCTGAGTTCTCCCTGCTCTGCTTTCTTCTTCCAGGTTTTGACATGTAGATCCTAGCTGTGAAAACTCAACTCTGTCCCTCCAACTTGAGGACCTGCTGGAACCTTCTTCCTTGCACCACAGCTACAGTGAACTCCCTTGGCTCAAGCTGAAGGGCTTGGAGTTCATCCAGTGTGCATCCCACTGCTGTGACTGGATGAGACAGTAGAAACCAGCCTATAACCACAACTTGCCCAATCCAAATCCTATGCTCCTCATTCCAATTCTGATACCCTTCTTAACCTCCCTCAATTTGATTTGCTTCAGCAAAGTTCCATTTCACATTTACGGGTAAAATGAAAGCAATATTCTAGATTCACTAATTTTGGAAGATTTCAATGACACCAACCAAGAATATAATTCATGGGAACAGACCGTATTCTCTTAGCACAAAGGCTGTGATCTGGGAATCATCCTGCCCAATGCTGTCTGAACACTATAGTTGGCATGCAGAAGGTATAAAAATATTTTAATTAGCATCCAATAAGTAAAAATAAAAACAAAAGCTTTTACATAAAAACTTACTGTTGTGTTTTTGTGAAGCATTGATTGATATGGGGTATACATCCCCAGTTGGCAAAAAGGGTCTGAGCCCTTTTAACCCACAGCCATTCAAAGCCCTCTCCAGGTACTTTCAGTCTCCTGGAGACTGTGTGCCAATGAGGTAGACCTGGCTGCAGAAGGTCACTTTCTTCACCTACAAGGCATGAAGCTGCCCAAGACCAGAGGTCCAGATGAGGGCTTCTCATTCCCTGGCCCCTGCTCGTGGTGTAAGGAATGCTAGAGAGTGTTGTGTACACACCATGGAGCAGGGGACACTACCATAGATCACCCTCCACCCAAATCCTTTGTAAACCATTTTACTGCAATCCATATTTCTCCATAATAATATCCGCCATTTATTTAACAACTATGTGCCAATATTATTTCATAGTCGCCACAAAACCTCAGGAAATGATCTCTATCGTGATTTCTTTAAATGTGAGAAATAATGGTGGTATTTTCCCATGACATAAGAAAGTATCAAGTTAACTGATACATTTTTCCTCTAACTTTTTTCTTAAATATTTTCTGTAGAAGAACTCAGTGTTGCATTATATCTTGTATTTCTCACATTAACTTAGCAATATTTTATTGTTCTTGCTAGATGCTTGAGCTGCTTGAACAGTATCAGAAGCAATTGCTTCAATAAAAGGAAATGAGATAAAATTTCAGTCTGAGTTTGAAAAAGAAACATGAATAAACAGGGGTAGTGTCTTTGATGAGAGGAAAGAAAATTCATTCTGGTCTTAAGAAGTCATTATTTGCTTCTATTTGAAAATGGCCTTTTGGGTGTCTGATTGAAACGAGGGGTCTCCTCTCCGGGTGTCTGCTAGAGATAGTGTGGGCTGAGATGCAGATACTAAATTCTTCCCAGAATATCAAACACACCTATGCCCACCAGGTAGGGAGCAGGCGTGTTGGCAGAATGGGGAGGATTCTCTAAAAAAGGAAATAAAGATGTGCATGTGGAATTAAAAGCCCCCACAATGCCCCCATACAGCATACCCTGAGCTCACTCTTTCCCTTTCATCAAGCAAATTTCCTCTCCACCCAAACTGAGAGGTCTCCTGACCCTCAGGAGCTGCTGAAACAGAGACCAGGCAGGGAACCATGGCTCTGAACAAACCTAAGGAGCAAATTCTCCTTAAAGGCATCCACATGGAGCCTGGGATGTGTTTGGAGGCTTTTTGCTCCTTATTCTTGTCGCTGTAATTACTGTTTGACTTCATTCATTTAAAATAAGCTGCACCTCTAACAGTTGTGACTCAAATGCAGTATTTATCCTTAGTTGCTCTGGAGTACCTGTTCCTCTTTCTATGTACTGTCAACATCTATTTAGGACATTGCTGTGCTCCAGTACTCTGCCATCTGCACTTTACCAAGCTTTGTTTCTCAGCACCAACCTAAATTAGCAAAGCATTTCTCTGGGCAGAGGACTGCCGATGGTACGATGGGAATGTGTATCAGGGAAACAGATGAGCTCTGATATTGAAGGGAATGAACTGGAGCCATAATAAGCTACTGAGCATAAATTATATTGTCAGTGCTATTTACAATTTTACATGGTACAGAGCCTTGCAATTATGTCTATTCAATTATTGCATTCAGAGGATTTTTCAATAAAGATTTCTCACTGTGGCCAAACAGTCCATTTGGAAGCTTCAGTGGATCAAAATTCAAAACCAGCCATAAAAGAATCCATCACTGTAGATCCAGAAGAAAACTCTGGGCCAAATGCCTAAAGTTTAGCAACTTTTTGAAAGAAATATTTGAGGATTTAGGAGTAAATCACAATGACTATGACCTCTCTTTATGGTTGTAGAAACATTAAGTTGGATTGCAAATATCATTGTGGTTTGGTCAACTTCTTTTTTAATGGTGCTGGGGATGGAAACCTGGACTTCACACATGCCAGGTGAGCCACATCCCTAGCCTTGGTCAACTTAGTTCTAACAAGAAAAGGAAAAAAGTGTATACCAAAATTTGGAAGCAAAAGCAATCCCAAAATTTGGAAGCAAAATAATCCCAAAATTTTGCAACTGTTGAAAATCCCTTTTAAGCTTTAAAAGCATACAATCCATAAATATTTCCTGATTTATATTAAAGATAAAAGGACTCTTGTAAAACATGGTGTAAAATATATTCTTAAATGTAATTGAAAGTTGTTTTGAAGATCATCAAATGTCCAGTCAATGTTCAAATTTCCTTTCCTGTTGAAGCCTTCTTTTTTAACCTCTAATCTACGATCATTTGTAGATGTTGTCCCTTTTTCTTCTGTGAATGAGCTGGGCTGCTTGCCAATTCACTTTCTTTCCACCAAACTAAGCAAATCCTTTGATTACATTCATCTTCATTGGAGTCTCTGCTGCTCATTCCATCATGACCAACCTTGGTTTTTTGTAGGAGTCAAAATAAATAACCCAATCACAGAGACAAAACCAGGCTTAGCTTGGATTCAAAATTGAATTGTGTTACCAGTCTAGTGGAAAGTTGCATCATTGGACTCATAGCTTGCAGCAACAAAAGAAATGTTTTCAATTTAAACTATCATCTGAGTATATTGTGTTTTACATTTGGATCAATTAGCACAAAGTTTAATTGCTTATTGGGAAGTAAAGAAATGGTTTCTTTCAAAGTTATCTTACCACAGTTAACCAGCAGAGTATTCCAAAAGGGCAACTGCACTTGGAGAGTGATTGCTGAAAATGGTTCAGTAATGGATTTCAATGAATCATTGGGGAATAAATTCTATACATGGTCCCACTTTACCTCATAAGTGCTTTCCAACAGCAGAAGAAATGTTTTCAATTTAAACTGTGTCATTTGAAACTGGGAGTTCATTCCAGGCAGACAACTGCTGTTAAAGAGTTTCTTAAAATTTTTCACAAAGGAATTTTAAGGAGATCTTGTGAATTTGATGATCCTTACAGTCCCAATTTGCTCCCAGAGGATGGGAATCCTGTCTGTAAGCTTTCTTGTTAGCTCAGTTTGTGCAGGGGCATGGAACTGTCATTTGAATGTACTGTCTCAAAATAGCTTAGAAGTGCAGAGGAGGAGCAGTTCCATCAAGTTGCTTCAACACACACATACACACTGTGGTCTCTGTGAGTCTCACTTTGCTCCCAGGGGATGTGGCTCCTGTGTACCAGAGTTTTCTTGTTAGTTAACTTTGTGAATTTGCAGGGATCTGTGCTTTGAATGTGCTCCCTCAAAACAGCAAGTGATGAAGATCAGTTCCAGCAAGTAGTTTCAACCAACACACACTCACTTTGTTTTCGTTAAGTATATGATTGTTTGTATTTGGATGAATTATCACAAAGCGTAAGTGCTTACCAGCAAGTAAAGGAAAGGTTTCCCATCACTGACTTTGTACCAGTGGTAACCGGATATACATTCCAAAAGGGCAACTGAGGTTGAAGAGTGATTGCTGAAAATGTTTCACTAATGGATTCCAATGGCTCTTTGGGGAACAGATCCTCTGCATGGTCCCACTTTGATGGCAGGGGTTGGCCTTTGTAGCTTCCAGAATTCTCCTGTTCTACCAGTTTGTGTGTTGTTCATGAACAGTTGTTAATGTGTATGCTAAAAAAGAGTTTAGAAGGTCTGCAGAGGAGAAGGGTCAGCAAACAGCTTCCACTTGGAGGTACTACTCTGTACTCAATGAGAATATGTTTGTTTATTTGGGATGAATATGCCAAAGATGTAAGAGATTTCCAGCCCCAGAAGAAACAGTTTCAATTCAAACAGTATCATTTAAATCCGAAGCACATTCCCAGCACAAAACCACAATGGAAGAGACTTATTAATATATTTAACAGATGGATTTCACTGAGACTTTGTGAATGAACCTGATCATCTCTACAGTCCCGTCTGGCTCCAAGATGTCCGTGCTCCTTTCCACAAAAGCTCTCTTGTTAGACTACTTTGTGTAATAGGACTGACCTGAGGTTTGAGTGTACTTGCTAAAAACAACTTACATGTGCTGAGGACAAGCAGATCCAGCAAGGAGTTTCAATGTCAAGGCACCCACTCTGTTCAAATAGCATATGACAGTTTGTATTTGAATGAATTATCCCAAAGCATAAGTGCTTACCAGCAAGTAATGTTAAAGTTTCCATTCAAAGCCGTTGTACCAGTGGTAACTGGCAGCATATTCCAGAAGGGCAACTGCAGTTGAATTGTGGTGGTTGAAAAAATTTCACTAATGGACTTTACTGATTCCTTGGGAAATCAATTCCCCTGCATGGCCTCACATTGATCCCAGTGGCTGGTGCTTGTAGTCATGAGCAGTGGTATAAATGTGTAGTCTAAAAAGAACTTAGAAGATAGGCAGAGGAGCAGGGTGAGGAAACAGGTTCAGCTTGGAGGCACTCACTCTTCTCAATGAGAATATCTGTTTTGCATTTGGAAGAATATGCACGAAATATAAGAGCTTTAGAGCAACAGAAGAAACACTTTCAATTCAAAGTGTATCTCTTAAAGTACCAGCACATTCCCAGCAGACAACTGCAGTTGAAGAGTTTTCTGAAAATGTTTCACAAAAGGTTTCCAATGAGAATTTGTGAATTTGATCAAGGGTGCAATCTCACTTGACTCCCAGACATGAGTGTTCCAATCTACAAGACCTCTCTTCATAGACTAGCTTATGTAATAGGACTGAACTGATGTTTGAATGTACTGGCTCAAAACAGCTTAAAAGTGCTGAGGAAGAGCACATTCAGCAAGTAGGTTCAATGTATAGTCACTCACTTTTCTCAGTGAGTACATTGTGTTTTGCTTTTTAATCAATTAGCTCAAAGCTTAAGTGCTTAACACTAAGAAATGGTTTCCTTTCAAAGCCCTAGTACCATTATTAACCAGTAGTGTATAAAAGCAACAGCAGTTGAAGAGTGATTGTTGCAATGTTTCAGTAATGGAATTCACTGACTCTTTGGGAAGAGATCCTATGCATGTTCCCACTTTTCCTGATAGGTGCTTTCCAGCAACAGAAGAAACCTTTCCAATGTAAACTGTATCATTTGAAACTGGGAGCTCATTCTCAGCAGACAACTGCTGTTATATATTTCCTTAAAATTTTTCACAAACAGATTTCAAAGAGATCTTATGGATTTGATCATCCTTACAGTCTTGCTTTGCTCCCAGGTGATGGGGCTACTGTGTACAAGAGATTTTTATTAGCCCACTTTTTGAATTAGTACAATCTGTGGTTTGAATGTGCTCCCTCAAAACAGCAAATGATTCAAAGCAAACCTGATGGGTATGCGTATGAATGTGGGAGATGTACAAACAAAAAATGAGTAGGCAAATAACTACATAGGTCCTACAATGTTTGAAATGACTGAAGGAATAAATCACATAAGATCTAGAGTGTTCTTAGTTCCTGGATTTTTGTTTTTGTATGATACTCAAAATATATAAGTATTGTGCTGTGTATTTTGGCACCTAATCTTTCTAAATTTTTCATGTAAGATTCTGGCATGGAAATAGATTTAAAGACATTAACTCAATACCGCATGATTTCAGGAAAGGTCAACTGGTACAAATGATAAGCACATTTTAAATTGTGAACAGCAAGAATCTTTTGCTAAGTGTCTAAACAGATTGATCATAACCCAAACATAGAGGTTGAAATGTCAAGCTTGTGACCTTGTAAAACTGCTTTCCAATACTCCTATGGAAGCTTCATCAGACTTACTCACCACGCCAACATGTTGGCTAATATGTACGACAAGTTAAGTCCCATCTTAAATTCCACTTCCAAGGCAACAGCATCAGGTGCCCGAGTTTTATCGAATACAATAGTTGTTTCTATGACCATTGGAGTCTTTGAAGCTCAGTTGCTTTTTAGGACAATACTTCTCCAAATACAAAAGTTGCTTTTAACCATTGGAGTTTTTTGTTTTTGTTTTTGTTTTTGTTTTTTTAATTTTTACCAAGTCTTATAGCAATTATTTAATGTATTTCTAGAACTCTTTATTTTTTACTGTTATGGGAAACCTCCATTTTGAAAACTAAGTTTTTATAGAAGCACATGTCTTTAATGTCTCCAGACAAAAAAGAAGTCTTACGGTTAATTTAATGTTTGCACTTTGAGGTACAACGTAAGAGGGAGGGCCTGAAAAAAGAAATGGGAGGGGGCTATTAAACATTTTTAGTAAAATGTTGCCTTTGTTTCATGCAGAACCTGTAGAATATATGCTCTTTAATTTAGTAAGTATTTTTTAAAAGGTAGAGGTACTCTGTTATTGTAGCTAAAACAATTCTTAATCATAAAATTCCTGAAATTCTTGTATTTTTTTCATAATTATCAAAAATTGTTTACCAACTTTTTTGTTTGAAATGTGATTTATTTTTCTTCCCAACCTCTTGCAAATAAATAAAATAAAAAAGAAGTGGGTTTCTGCTGATGAATTGAGCAGACATCTAATATTTTATATGCCTTTTGAGCTGTGTAACTTAATATTTGGATACTTGATAATTTTGTTTTATTATGTAATTGATAAAATGGTGATGCGTATTAATGTTAGTTCAACCATATATTTATACAGTCTGAGAATGTGTGGCTATAGTTCTATGGGAGCAATAATTTGTCGGTATTCACCAGCTTGTAAAAACTTAGTGCAAAAGCTTAAACATCTAAATAAATAATGAAATGCAAACAGACAAACAAACAAAAAATCCAGCAAGGGATGAGGATCTGTACCAGCAAGTAACTTCAACAAACACATACTCACTTTGTTCTCTTAAAGTATATGATTGTTTGTATTTGGATGAATTATCACAAAGCATAAGTGCTTACCAGCAAGTAAAGGAAAGGTTTCCAATCACTGCCTATGTACCAGTGGTAACCAGCAGTACATTCCAAAAGGGTAACTGGCTTTGAAGAGTGATTGCTGAAAATGTTCCACTAATGGATTCCAAGAACTCTTTGGGAAACAAATCCTCTGCATGGTCCCACTTTGATCCCTGGAGTTGTTTTTTTGTAGTCTCAAGAGTTCTCTTACTCTACCGGTTTGTGTATTATTCATAAACAGTTGTTAATGCATATGCTAAACAGAGCTAAGAAGGTCTGAGGAGGAACAGGGTCAGCAAGCAGCTTCCACTTGAGGTAGTACACTTTTTTCAATGAAAATGTTTGTTTGCATTTGGATGAATATGCAAGAAATGTAAGAGCTTTCCAGCAACAGAAGAAACACTTTCAATTCAAAATGTTTCATCAAAATGGGGAGCACATTCCCAGCAGAAAACTGCTGTGGAAGAGTTTTCTGAAATTGATTCACAAGAGGGTTTCAAGGAAATTTGTGAATTTGATCACCTTACAGCCCCACTTAACTCCCAGACTTTAGAGCTTCTATCTATGAGAGCTCTCTACTTGGTCTAGTTTGTGTAACAGTACTGACCTGATGTTTCAATGCGCTGCCTGCAAACAGCTTAAAAGTACTGAGGAGGAGCAGACACAGCAAGTACATTCAACAGAGAGTCACTCACTCTGTTTTCAATGAGCACTTTGTGATTTGCATTTGGATCAATTAACTCAGAGCTTAATTGTTTAACACCAAGTAAAGAAATCATTTAATTTCAAAGCCTTTGTACCATGGTTAACCAGCAGGGTATTAAAAGTGGACAACTGCAGTTGAAAAGTGATGGCAGAAAAAATTTCACTAATGGATCAATGAGTCCTTGGGAATCCTTTCCTCCGCATGGTCAAACATTGATCCTCATGTTTGTAGTTTCAAGAACTTTGTTGTTCTACCAGTTTGTGTATTGGTCATAAGCAGTGGTTCGAATGTGTAGTTGAAAAAGCACTTAGAAGGTATGCAGAAAGGCAGGGTCAGCAAAGAGCTTCAACTAGGAAGCATGCACTCTGTTCTCAAGGAGAATATGTTGGTTTGAATTTTCGTGAATAAGAATGAAGCCTAAGAGCTTTCCAGCAACAAAAAACACTGTTTCAGTTCAGTTCTTTTTAAATATTATGAGCACATTCCCCACAGACAACTGCAGTTGAAGGGTTTTCTGAAAATGTTTCACAAAAGGGTTTCAATGAGACTTTGTGGATTTGATCATCCTTACAGTCCCACTTGGCTCCCAGCATTAGTGACCCTGCCTGCAAGAATTTCTTGATAGACTAGTTTATGTAATAGAACTGAACTGATGTTTGAATGTGCTGGCTGAAACCAGCTTACAAGGGCTGAAGAGGAGCAGATCCAGGAAGTAGTTTGAATGTAGAGGACTCACTTTGTTCTCAATGAATATATGGTAGTTTGTATTTGAATGAATTATCACAAAGCGTAAGTGCTTACCAGCAAGTAAAGAAAATAATTCCATTCAAAGTCTTTATACCATTTTTAACCAACAGTATTCCAAAAGGGCAACTGCAGTTGAATAGTGATTGCTGAAAAAGTTTCAGTAATGGATTTCAATGACTCTTTAGGGAACATTTCCTATGCATGTTCCCACTTAACATCATAGATGCTTTCCAGCAACAGAAGAAACCCTTTTCTATTAAAACTGTATTATTTGAAACTGAGAATCTATTCCCAGCAGACAACTGCTGCTAAAGAGTTTCTTAAAAATTTTTCACAAACGGATTTCAAGGAGATCTTGTGGATTTTATCAACCCTTACAATTCCACTTTGCTCCGAAATGATGGGGTTCCTGTCTAAAAGAGCTCTCTTGTTAGACAAGTTTGTGTAACAGAACTGAACTGACGTTTGAATGTTCTGTGTAAAAGCTTACAATTCCTGAGGAAAAGCAGAGCCCACTGTGGATTTGATCATCCTTCTAGCCCCACTTTGCTCCCAAATGATCAGGCTGCCAATGAGAGTTTTCTTCTTAGCCCAGTTTGTGTATTAGCACTGAACTGTGGTTTGCATGTGCTGATACAAAACAGCTTCGAACTTCTCAAGAGCAGTTCCTGGAAATAGCTTCAACATACAGGTACTCACTGTGTTCTTTATGAGTATATGATAGTTTGTATTTGGATGAATTATCAAAAAGTATTAGTGCTTACAAGCAAGTAAAGGAAAGTTTTCCAATCAAAAGTACAACTGAGGTTGAAGTGTGATTACTGAAATTGCTTCACTAATGGATTCCAATGACTATTTGGAGAACAAATCCTCAGCATGGTCAAACTGTGATCCAGGGTTTTGAGTTTGTAGCTTTAAGAGAACTCTTGTTCTACCAGTTTGTGTATTGTTCATGAATATATAATATATATGCAAATATACCATTGATTATGGAATATAGAATTCAAAATACACAAATATTCATATTTATCTATGTTTTATGCAAAGTTACATTTAGTTATAGCATCAATTTGGGGCTAGTATTATATTTAGGGTTGGTTTTGGGATAGGGATAGGGAATAAATATGTATATCAGAAAACATGAATATTCATAAGAATGTACACATGAAAATACATACTCTTTCAGATAACTCCCTTAAAGAGAAGACCCCATTGAAATGAACTATTTTTTACCAATGGTACAAACAGTTCCAAAATTAATCCTACTCCAAGATGTGAAAAGCAGTAATTCTTCACATTAGTTCCACCCTGGACACACCCCTATGTGACCACTGAGAACTCAGTCTTTCAACTTGAAGCTGCTTGCCCAAATTGCTTCCTTTCTGTTCTTCCTAGCTTCTTAGTAACATCATCCAGAACACAATTCAGATCATGCATCAAGTCTCATAGATGCCTCAAGTCAGCGGGAAAAGCTTTTAGTGATAAAGGAGTCTACTCCCAAAGATTCATTGAAATTGAACTGACAAACATTTCCAAAAAAACCCCTGAAGTACCAGATTTCTCCTGTGACATTGACCAATGGCACAGACACTTCAAATGTGAAACCTTGACTGTGACCCCTGAGAAGGGGTACTGTTTCATGCTGGTCAAAGTGAGATAAACCCAGTGTACTCACTCAAAATTAAATGAGTTCCTGCTTCCACAAACTGCTTTAATTTTGCCTTCCTAGATGTTTTCAGCAAACACGTGTGGAGCACGTATCCAGAGGTTGTTAGGAATAATTTCACTATGCTTCTAAGGTGTGAGTGCACTATTGAAATGTCCTTTCTGGATGACCTCTGGACATGCCTCTGTCACTTGTTTAGCAGCTGCACTTCTATGTGCTGCTTTTCCTTGGGAAAGTGGAGTATGAAGATGAAGGTTCTCAGAAAGCACTTGTACCTATGTGACCCTAGTTTACCAATGCCATTGATGAATGGCACAGTTGATTCAAAAGCGAAAACTTGCTTGCAAGCCCTGAAAAGAGGCAATTCTGCATGCTGGTTTGACCACGACTACCCCACTGTATTCACTGAAAACATTATTTTCTGCCAAAGTTGCTTGCAAAATCTCTTTCAGTTCTCCTCCTTGTAGCCATTCTCACCAAGATCATTCAAAACACAACTCTGAACTAATAGAGTCTTGTAGGAAAAATTGGAAGTGCTGCTGAAGAGTGAGTGCACTCTTGAAACATCTTCTCTGATGAAATTTGATGTTCTACTGCTATTTGTTAAACACAATCTCTGAGCTGCTTTTCCACAGGTATTTGGAAGAGAAACATATAGGTTTGGAGGGATCACTTATACCTAGGTGCCCCAAGAGAGGAAGAAACTGGTATTGCAAAGATTATGTAGAACTTTTCATATAAAAAATGGTGGAATGAGACAGACATCATTACCCTATGTACATGTATGATTACATGAAAGGTATGAATCTACGTTGTGTACAACCATAGAAATGAAATGACGTACCCCACTTGCGTACAATGAATCAAAATGCAGTCTGTAAAAAAAAAATAATAATTTGTAAAAGAAAGAAAGAAAGTCAATTCCCCAAGTTTTCATTGAATTTAAACTGTACAATTTTCTCAGAAAACTCCCTAAAGTGCCAGATCCTGCTTACAAGGGACTACCAATACCAATGGTCCACATGTTTTCAAACTTAAACCTTACCTGCACAGGCTTAGAAGTGGTACTACTTCATACATGCTCAACCAGGAAAAACCCCAAGGTGCTTACTGAGAACTGAGTTTTTCTAAGTTGAAGCTGCTTGCACAAAGTGATTCAGTTCTGCTTTCCTATTTCTTTTCAGTCAGTGTGTTCAGAACATCGTTCAGAGCCCATATATTGAGTCTCCTAGGAAGAATAAGAGTGTGCTGCAGAAATGTGGGTGTTCTCTTGAAAGACCCTCACTCTCCAGTTGGAAGGGCTAATGCAGCTTGTTTAGACACTGCACTTATGTGTGTGTTGCTTTTTTTCAGGAAATTTTGCTTGTGAATATGAAATTTCAGATTTTTGATTGGGTTTGGAATGGGAAGAGGAAGATTAGGAGTGTTTGTACTTACCTCCTCCAAAGAAGAGGAAGAAACTGGTACTGTTATTAAATCAATTCTTCATATCCTCATGAAATCTAACAGGAAAACTTTCTCAGGAAATCCCCTAGCATTGCTTGATCCCACTTACAATGAACTGCCATTTACCAATGGCACAGAGGCTTCAAAGTTGGAAAATTTCCGAATGCTCTGAAAAGCATAAAGCTTCATGCTAGTTCCACCCAGGAGAAATCACAATGTACACACTGAGAGCTTAGTTCCTCCAACTTGAATCTGCTTCAGAAATGTGTTTCACTTCTACTCTTTTTATCTCTTCTCAGCAATCACATCCACACCTCAGTTCACACCCCATATCCAGAGTCTGCTAGCAACAATTGCAGTGTGCTGCTTAAGTGTGAGTGCATTCCTGAAAAGTTCTCTCTGGGTGACATTCAAAAGTGCCAATGCGAGATTGATTCCCAAGTATTTTATTTTTTTCGATGCTATTGTGAATGGGGTAGTTTTCCTAATTTCTCTTTCTGAAGATTCATCGCTTATGTATAAAAATGCCTTAGATTTATGTGCATTGATCTTATATCCCGCTACTTTACTGAATTCACTAATGAGATCTAAAAGTTTTCTGGTGGAATTTCCTGGTTCCTCTAAGTATACAATCATATCATCAGCAAATAGGGATAGTTTGAGTTCTTCTTTTCCTATTCGTATCCCTTTAATTTCTTTGGTCTGTCTAATTGCTCTGGCTAGAGTTTCAAGGACGATATTGAAAAGAAGTGGTGAAAGAGGGCATCCCTGCCTTGTTCCAGTTTTTAGGGGGAATGCTTTCAGTTTTTCACCATTTAGAATGATATTAGCCATGGGTTTAGCATAGATGGCCTTTACAATATTAAGGAATGTTCCCACTATCCCTATTTTTTCTAGTGTTTTGAGCATGAAGGGGTGCTGTATTTTATCAAATGCTTTTTCTGCATCTATTGAAATAATCATGTGATTCTTGACTTTAAGTCTATTGATATGGTGAATTACATTTATTGATTTCCTGATGTTGAACCAACCTTGCATCCCTGGGATGAAACCCACTTGATCGTGGTGCACTATCTTTTTAATATGTTTTTGTATGTGATTTGCTAAAATTTTGTTGAGAATTTTTGCGTCGATGTTATTTAAGGATATTAGTGTGAAATTTTCTTTCCTCGATGTGTCTCTGTCTGGTTTAGGTATCAGGGTAATATTGGCTTTATAGAATGAGTTTGGGAGGGTTTCCTCCTCTTCTATTTTATGGAATACTTTGAGAAGTATTGGAATGAGCTCTTCTTTAAAGGTTTTGTAGAACTCAGCTGAGAACCCATCTGGTCCTGGACTTTTCTTTGTTGGTAGGCTTTTGATGACTTCTTCTATTTCATTACTTGAAATTGGTCTATTTAAATTGTGTATGTCCTCCTCGTTCAGTTTAGGCAATTCATATGTCTCTAGAAACCTGTTGATGTCTTCGAAATTTTCTATTTTGTTGGAGTATAGATTTTCAAAATAGCTTCTAATTATGTTTTGTATTTCAGTCGTGTCTGTTGTGATATTGTCTTGTTCATTCCGACCTCTACAATGAGAACTACAGAACACTAAAGAAAGAAATTAAAGAAAACCTTAGAAGATGGAAAGATCTCCCATGTTCTTGGATAGGAAGAATTAATTTTATCAAAATGGCCGTACTACCAAAAGTTCTATACAGATTCAATGCAATTCCAATTAAAATCCCAATGATGTACCTTACAGAAATAGAGCAAGCAATTATGAAATTCATCTGGAAGAATAAGAAACCCAGAATAGCTAAAGCAATCCTTGGCAGAAAGAGTGAAGCAGGGGGTATCGCAATACCAGATCTTCAACTCTACTACAAAGCAATAGTAACAAAAACGGCATTGTATTGGTACCAAAATAGAAAGGTGGATCAATGGTACAGAATAGAGGACACGGATACAAACCCAAATAAATACAATTTTCTCATACTAGACAAAGGGGCCAAAAATATGCAATGGAGAAAAGATAGCCTCTTCAACAAATGGTGCTGGGAGAATTGGAAATCCATATGCAACAGAATGAAACTAAACCCATATCTCTCACCATGCACGAAACTAAACTCAAAATGGATTAAGGATCTCGGAATCAGACCAGAGACCTTGCATCTTATAGAAGAAAAAGTAGGTCCAGAGCTTCAACATGTTGGCTTAGGACCAGACTTCCTCAACAGGACTCCCATAGCACAAGAAATAAAAGCAAGAATTAATAACTGGGATAGATTCAAACTAAAAAGCTCTCTCTCAGCAAAGGAAACTATCAGCAAAGCGAAGAAAGAGCCTACAGAGTGGGAGAAAATCTTTGCCAATCATACTTCAGATAGAGCACTAATCTCCAGAATCTATAAAGAACTCAAAAAACTCTACACCAAGAATGCAAATAATCCAAGCGACAAATGGTCTAAGGAAATGAATAGACACTTCACAGAAGAAAATCTACAAGCAATCAACAAACATATGGAAAAATGTTCAACATCTCTAGTAATAAGAGAAATGCAAATCAAAACCACCCTAAGATTCCATCTCACCCCAATTAGAATGGCGATTATCAAGAATACAAGCAACAACAGGTGTTGGCGAGGATGTGGGGAGAAAGGTACACTCATACATTGCTGGTGGGACTGCAAATTAGTGCAGCCACTCTGGAAAGCAGTGTGGAGACTCCTTAGAAAACTTGGAATGGAACCACCATTTGACCCAGCTATCCCACTCCTTGGCCTATACCCAAAGGACTTAAAATCAGCATATTACAGAGATACAGCCACATCAATGTGCATTGCTGCTCAGTTCACAATAGCCAGATTGTGGAACCAACCTAGATGTCCTTCAATTGATGAATGGATAAAGAAACTGTGGTATATATATAGAATGGAATATTACTCAGCCATAAAGAATGATAAAATTATGGCATTTGCAGGCAAATGGATGAAACTGGAGAATATCATGCTAAGCGAGATAAGCCAATCTCAAAAAACCAAAGAACGAATGATATTGCTAATAAGTGAATGATGACACATAATGGGGGGTGGGAGAGGTTAGTGTTAGAGTTAGAGGTAGGGTTAGGGAGGGGGGCAAGAATGGAGGAAGGAAGGACTGTATAGAGGGAAAAGAGGGGTGGGAGGGGTGGGGGGAAGGGGATAAAATAACAGAATGAATAAAACAACATTACCCTATGTAAATTTATGATTACACAAATGGTATGCCTTTACACCATGTGCAAACAGAGAAACAACATGTATCCCATTTGCTTATAAAAAAAAAAAGTGCCAATGCACTTCTATGCACTGCTATTTCTCAGGCATTTTAAATAAGAACATGAAGTTTGAAAGGGAGCACTGTGCCTAGGTGCCCTAGTTAGAGGAAGAAACTTGCATTTTAATGAAGTCAATAACCCAAAGCTTCACTGAATTTGAACTGGCAAACTTTATCAGAAAATTTCCTACTAGTTCTGGATTTCCCTTGTGAGGGACCACCCTTTATCAATTGCACAGAAGTCATGGGTACTGAGAGTTTATAGATCAAAGACTGCCCAAATAAACTGAAAGACATGTTGCTCAAAATTCTAGTGCAAGAAAGAAACCCAATCTCTACGCTGGATGTGGAGGAGAGGAAAGAACTATTTTGCAACTTTGGTGCAGGTGCCAGCCCCTAGGGGGCCAATTCTTGGAAAACCCACGTTTGTCCCACAATACAGGCCAGACAAACCCATTCCGCATTACCTGGTTCATTCCTAATGACCAGAAGAAAATCAAACATGCAGAGGAGTTCACACAGGTTCAATACTGGTGGTCGAAACCCACATTGATCTCTCCTTCTCAATCCAATTCAGATGCTTGCAGGATGGAATAGGACAGATGCTTCTGACCAGGAGTTTAAAAGGACCAGGGTGGAAGAGATTGAGTTTTGAGACAAATCCAGAGACCAGGAAACATGAGGTCCACAGGTGACAAGGTGGTCTAACAATTGTTTCCTCTACTGCAGTAATGAAATCAAGGTGAGAGCCCTCAAGTGCAGTCTTCCAGTGTGAACTGGCAATTCCAGATCTTGGGGATGTACTGGTTTAAAACTACCAGAACAACTGGCATCCAGCCAACCACCTGGAACCTAGCTAAGGCTAAACCCCACCTCCATGAGTTATTACTCAGAGATTACCTCTGTCACTCCAGAAACCACACCCTGAGGTTTGAGAAAACATATTACTCCAGATGAAACCACCTAACACTGCTGAGAAGGGAAACTAAGAATCTTTGGAATTCCAATGGAAACAATTCACTAGTTGTCATTAAGATTATGTTTCTTGTGGAACCAACCTAGATGTCCTTCAATTGATGAATGGATAAAGAAAATGTGGTATATATATACAATGGAATATTACTCAGCCATAAAGAATGATAAAATTATGGCATTTGCAGGCAAATGGATGAAACTGGAGAATATCATGCTAAGTGAGATAAGCCAATCTCAAAAAACCAAAGGAAGAATGCTATCGCTAATAAGTGGATGATGACACATAATGGGGGGTGGGAAGGGTTAGTGTTGGGGTTGGAGTTGGGTTTAGGGAGGGGGGCAGGAATGGAGGAAGGAAGGACTGTATAGATGGAGGGGAGGGGTGGGAGGGGTGGGGGGGAAGGGAAAAAATGGCAGAATGAATCAAACAACATTACCCTATGTAAATTTATGATTACACAAATGGTATGCCTTTACGCCATGTACAGACAGTGAAACAACATGTATCCCATTTGTTTACAATAAAAAATAAAAAATAAAAAATAAAAAAAATAAATAAAATAAAAAAAAAGATTATGTTTCTTGGTTTAATTGTGACTTTAATGGTTCATGTATGTATACCCTTTTTTTTTCTCATTTCTAGGATTTTAAAGCCAGTTATTTTTTCATGGATCAGTAGTTTGAGGAATAGATATGCCTTTATGTAAAAATAGGTTTAGTTAGAGAGGTAATATTATGGTTAATATTAAATTTTATTTTATGTTAGGATTAGAGTTAGGGATTGAATTTGAACATTGGGAAACATGAATATTCATAAGAATGTACATTAAAATGTGTACAGAAACACATAAATATGTATGTACTAAAACATGCAATGGTAAATTGTGCATTAATGAATACACATTTTTTAACTTGAGAATGCATGGGTATATCATATAACTGAATATTTAAGAAACATTCAGGTAAATTGAATATATAAGTAAAACAAAATAAATACTTATATTATTATCCATCATATTATGCATAATTAGGTTTAGATGTTGGGTAATGTTAAGGTTAATATTAAAGTTTGAGTTGGGTTAGGATTAGGGTCAGGGAATGAATATGTATTTCAGCAATCACAAATACTCACAAGGTGTATATGAAAAGCATATAAAAACACACAAGAACATATGATTTCTGAATATGAAATTTTATAATGTGACTCCTTTGAATATACATTTTTAAAGTCGGATATGCTTGGATTTATCATATAAATGGATAAATTTTAATATATGTGCAAATATACCATTGATTATTGAATATGTAATTCAAAATCCACACTAAAAATTTTCATTAGTATACAGACTGTTATGAGAAATGAGGGTCAGGTATGGGGGTAATTTAACTGAGTATTAAATTTTGAGTTGTTTTGTGAATATCTGTATATCAGGAAACATGAATATTCATAAAATATATGTATAAAAACATGTGAAAAGATATATAAAACTTTATATTCTAAAAAAGAGTAAGTTATCATGTGAGTCAAATAAATATACTTTTTAAAATTAAGGACGTATGGGATATATCATATAAATTTTAAATAATACATATGCAAATATATGTCATAATTGCATAAAATTTTCAAAATACACAAAGTTCACATTAGTATGCTTTTATGTAAAATGATGTTTAGGTATAGGGGTAAAGATAAGGTTAGTATTAAATCTGGGGTTGGTTTAGGGTTAGTGTTATAGAATTAACTACATCAAGAAACAAGAATGTAAGTTCATACATGTGAAAATATGAATGAAAACATATCTAGAAATATATGTTCTGAAATAGGGAAGAGTATAATGTGAGTAATGTGTGCACTATTTTTAAAATTGGAATTCGTGGATATATAAAATAAATGAATACATAATATTATGAATGTAAATATTCTATTGATAATTGAAAATATAAGTCAAAATACACATAAATGTGCATACTAAACTACATGATTTTATGTAAATTATTATTAGCTGTGAGTTAAGTTGAGTTACTTTTAGTTAAGGTTAGAGTCAAGGTTAGGTTTAGTGTATGAATTTGTGTATTGTGAGACATGAATATTATTAGAATGAATATTATTAGAATGTAATAACATAATGCATGTAATGCATGAAAATATGTATGAAAATATATGAACATATATATACATATTCTGAAAAAGAAAAGGGTATAATGTGAGTTATGTAAGTACACATTTTCTAACTTGACACACAGATATAGCATATGAATGAATATATCATAATATATATGCAAATATGCCATTAATTATTCAATATATAAATCAAAATACAGATAAATACACATATCACTATATGTGCTTGTATTATGAATGTCAGGAAGCACAGCTATTTGTAAGGATGTACCTGAAAATATAGCTATGAAATTGAATATAAACATATAGGTTCTGGAACAGGGAAGTGTATATTGTGAATCATATAAACACACTATTATTTTCTGTGTGGATGCATGAAAAGATCTTATAAAAGAATATATACTAATATATATGCAAATGTAGCATGGATAATTGAATATATGTTAAAATGCAGATAAATATACATGTGAATACTTATACTTTTTATAAAATTAGATTTTGGTATAGGACAATGTTTGGTTTAGCATTAAATTTTCAGTTGGGTTAAAATTAGGTTTAGGGTATGAATATGAATATCAGGAAACAGAAGAGTCATAGGACAGTGTGTGAATATATAAACAAAACATATACAAATATTTGTTATGAAAAAGAAAAGGGCATAAATGATTCATGTATTTACACATTTTTCATTAGGGGATGCATAGATATATCACAAATATAAATATAAAATATTACATATGCAAAATATGATTGCAAATTGAACATATGTCAAAATACACATAAATATTCATATTACTATAAAGGCTTTTATGTAAAATTAGGTTTAGTTATCAGGATAATAGGGTTAGTATTACCTGTTTGCTTGGGTTAGGATTAGAGTATATAGGGAAACATGAATATTCAAAAGATTATAATAATACACATTTTGTTAAGTTGAAGCTGAAATGGACATAACATATAACTGAATATGTAATGATGATATATGCAAGAAATATGAATATTCATAAGAATCATAATAATACACATTTTTTATGTGGAGGCAGCATGGATATAAGATATAACTGAATAGGTAACAATATATATGCAAATATGGCATTGATCACTTAATATTTAATATTTAAACCAAAATACCCATAAACATTCACATTAGCATATATGATTTTATATAAAATTATGTTTATTTATGGAGTTAAAATTACAGGTAGTGATAAATTTTGATGCCGGGTACAGTGGCACACACCTGTAATCTCAGCAGCTCAGAAGCCTGAGGCAAGAGGATCAAGATTTCAAAGCCTGCCTCAGCAAAAACAAGGCACTAAGCAATTCAGTGAGACTCTTTCTCTAAATAAAATGTGAAATAGTCCTGGGTATGTGGCACAGTGGTTGAGTCCCCCAAAGTTTGATCCCCAGTATGAAAAAAACAAGCAAAAAAATTAGTGTTAAATTTTGAGTTGAATGAATATGTATATAGTATAACATTAATATTTATAAGAATGTACATGTCAAAATATGTATAAAACCATATATAAACATATGTTCTGAAAATTGAAGTGTATACAGTGAGTCATATAATTTTTAAAATTGTGGTATGCCTGGTTATGTTATATAAATTAATATGAAATAGTATATATGTTAATATACCATTGATAAATGAATATACAAGTGGGAGAGTGAGGGCCTTTCAAGAGAGAACCCACCTTCAGCACCACACTCCTGTTCTTCCTAGGAGACTCTCTCTATATGGACTCTGAACTATGTTCTCAACATACTTGTTAAGAAGAGAGAAGAAGGGCTGGGGATTTAGCTTAGTTGGTAGAGCGCTTGCCTCCCATGAACAAGGCCCTGGGTTCAATCCCCAGCACCTCAAAGAGAGAGGAAGAGCAGAACTGAGGAGTTTTGTATAAGCAGATTCAACTTACTGGAACTCAGTTCTCTGTAAGCACATTGGGGTTTGTCACTGGTTGAACTAGTATGAAGAAGTACCACTTCTAAGCACGTGTAGGTAAGAGTTAAGATTGAAAACATCTGCATCTTTGGTAAGTGGCAGTCCCTTGCAAGCAGGATCTGGCACCTCAGTGAGTTTTCTGTGAAAGTTTTAGTTTGATTTCAATGAAACTCTCTCTCTTGGGGCACCTAGGTATAAGTGATCCCTCGGGTCCTCTATGTTTCTCTTCCAAATGCCTGAGGAGTGTGTTTAACAAATAGCAAGAGAACATCAAATTTCATCAGAGAGAATGTTTCAAGAGTGTTCTCACTCTTCAGTAGCACATTTTAATTTTTCCTAGAAGACTCTTGACATTGGGGCAAAATTGTGTTTTGAATGATCTTGGTGAAAATGGCTGGAAGGAGCGTAACTGAAAGAGATTTTACAATGAACTTTGGAAGAAAATAATGTTTTCAGTGAGCACATTTGGTTAGTCATGGTCAAACCAGCATGAAGCATTACCACTTCTCAGATCTTGCAGGCAAAATTTTACTTTTGAATCAAAGGTGCCGTTCATCAATGGCATTGGTAAACTAGGGTCACATAGGTACTAGTGCTTTCTGAAAACCTTCATCTTCATTTTCCAAAAGCTTTCCTGAGGCAAAGAAGCACATAGAAGTGCAGCTACTAAACAAGTGACAGAGGCATGTCCAGAGGTCATCCAGAAAGGACATTTCAATAGTGCACTCACACCTTAGCAACATAGTGAAATTATTCCTAACAACCTCTGGATACTGGGTCTGAACTGTGCTCCACACGTGTTTGCTGAGAACATTTAGGAAGGCAGAACTGAAGCAGTTTGTGGAAGCAGAAACTCATTTAATTGTGAGTGAGTACATTGGGGTTTATCTCAAGTTGACCCAGCATGAAAGAGTATTCCTTCTCAGGGGTTGCAGGCAAGGTTTCACTTTTGAAGTGTCTATGCCATAGGCAAATGTCGGTTCTTTGCAAAAGGGATCTGGTATTTTGGGGAGGGGGTTTGGGAAAGGTTTGTCAGTTCAATTTCAAGGAATCTTTCCAGTGCAGATTATTTTAGTAGTACCAGCTTTTCCCACTAACTTGGGGCACCTACCAGATTGGATACATGGTCTGAACTGTGTTCAGCATGCGTTTGCTTAGAAACAAGGAAGAACAGAAAAGAAGCACTTTGTGCAAGCAGTGTCAAGTTGAAAGAACTCAGTTCTCAGCACATTGGGGTTTGTCCAGGATTGAACAAGCCTGATGGATTACTGCTTTTCACAGCTTGGAGGTAAGGTTTCACTTTATAACTGTGTGTGTCATTAGTAAACAATAGTCCATTGTAAGTGGGATCTTCTCTTCAGGGGGATTATTTGAAAGAGTACATATTTTCATGTGTACATTCTTATGAATATTCATATTTCCTTATATCCATATACATTCCCTAACCCTATACCAAACCCAACCCTAAATATAATACTAATACTAAATGTATACCATAACTAAATTTATCTTTGCGTAAAAACATATATAGAAATTTGAATATTTGTGTGTACGTTTACTTCACTTTTTAATAATTAATAGTATATTTGTATATATATTTTATATTCATGTACATTATTTATCCATGCGTTCATAGTTTAAAAAGTGTATTTGTATGACTCACATTAAACCATTTGCTATTTCAATAGATTTTCAAGCATACTTTCTGATGAAAAATCATGTTTCCTTATATACAAATTCATTCCCTAACCCTAAACCAAACCCACACCCAAACCACAATTTAATTCTAACCTGAAATTTACCCCTATACCTATACTTAAATTTACATAAACGCACATATAGTAATAAGAATAATTTTGTGTATTTTGACTTGTGCCTTCAATTATCAATGGTATATTTATATACATTTAATTGTATATTCACATATATATTTATCCATGCATCTTCAAATTTAAAAAAATATGTATTTATATGTCTCACATTAAACCATTCCCTATTTCAAAACATACATACATTTTCACACATATTTCCACATGTAGATTTTTATGAATATTTATATTTTATGATATATATATTCCATCCATAAACATATATGGAAACCAATCAAAAATTTAATACTAATCCCAACATTCTGTGGATAGTTAAACCTATTTTTACATAAAAGCACGTGATAATGTGAAGCTTGATGTGTATTTTGACTGATAGGTTCAATTATAAATATTTGCATATGTATTATACATTCATGTATATAATTTATGAGTTTTTCCCTAAATTTACACAGTGAATTTATAAATTCACATTAAGCCATTCTCTATTTCAAAACTTTTGTTTATATATTTTCATACATATTTTCACAAGTATTCTTATTAATATTCTTTTCCAGATATACATATTTGTTCCCTAAACCCCAAAATGTATAACTAACTCTAATATTATCCCTATACCAAAATGTATTTTATGTAAAAGTTTGTATGGTGATATGATAATTTAAGTTACTTTGATTTACATGTTCAATTATTAAATGGTATATTTTCATATATATTATTATGGACTAATTTATATGATATATCCATGCATCTGCAATTTTGAAAATGTATATTCACATTTATCAGAAATATATCAGAAAAATATCTTCATATATGTTTTCAAAAATATTTTCACACATACATTTTTATGAAAATTCACATTTACTGATATACATATCAATTCCCTAACCCTAACCATAATCCAACCCAAAATTGAATTCTTACCCTAAGGGAACACAAAATTGAATTCTAACCCTAACCTCCCCTAATATCTAAACCTAATTTTACATAAAAGCACTTATACTATTTTGACATATATCTTAAAATACGAAATGTATATTAGTATATATTATTATATATTCATTGATAGTTTATATATAACATCCCTAAATTTAGAAAAGTATATTCGTTTGACTCACATTAAATCCCACTTGTTTCAAAAAACATGTTTATGTATGTCCTCATACACATTATCATCCAAAAATTCTTATGAATATTCTTTTGTTCTGATATTCGTATTCATTCCCTAACCCTAAACTTATTCCAACCCCTGATTAATATAAACAGTAACATCCCTATACATAACATAAATGTACATAAAAGTGATTATAATAACATGAATATTCATGTGTATTTTGATTTACATATTCCATTATATGGTATATTTGCATTGACATAATTACATATTCATTATGTGATATATTCATGCAACCCAAGCCAAATTTTAAAAAACTGTATTCATATAACTCACATGATACCATCCCCACTTTCAGAGCATATACTTTAGTGTTTTTACACATATTTTCACATGTACATACTTATGAATATTCATGATTCCTGATGTACATATTCATTTGCCAAAGCAACTTAAAATTTAATACTAACCTTAACCTTAATCCTATACCAATATCTAATTTTACATAAAAGCATGTATACTAATAGGAATATTTATGTGTATTTTTACTTGTATATTCAATTATCAGTGGTATATTCACATATATACTATGTCTTATATACCCATAAAATATAACCAGGCATACCACAATTTTAATCTAGAGAATCAGAACACATATGTTTATATATGGTTTTATACATATTTTCACATGTACATTAAATGAATATTCATGTTTCCCTATACACAAATTCATCCTCTAAACCTAACACTAACTCTAACTTTAAATATGTATCTCTAAACTTACTTTATAACTAACAATAATTTACATAAAATCATGTAGAGTAGTATGCATATTTATGTGCATATTGACTTCTATTTTCAATTACCAATGGTATATTTGCATACACATTAGTATATAATAATTTATTTGATATATTCATGCATTCCAGTTTTTAAAATACTGTACACATGACTCACATTATACTCTTCCCTATTACAGAACATATATTTTTATGTTTTCATTCATATTTTTACATGTACAATCTTATACTGATGTTTCTTCATGCACTTATTCATTCTCTAACACTAACCTTAAACTAACCCAAAATTTAATACTAACCTTATCCTCACCCCATACCTAAACATCAATTCACATAAAGGCATATTAACATAAATTTTATGTATCTTGAAAATTTCATGCAATTATGCATGATGTTTGCATATTATTATTTATAAATTTATATGGTATATCTCATATGTTCATCATTTTAAAATGTGTATTCATTTGACTCACATTATAACTTACTCTTTTTTAGAACAGTTTTATATATCTTTTCACATGTATATTCATATGTATATTCTAATGAATAATCATATTTTCTGTTATACAAATATTCCTCAAAAAACTAAAATTTAATAATAATCAATACTAAATTAAATTACACCCATAACTGAAACTCATTTCACATAACAGCCTGCATACTAATAAAGATATTTATGTGTATTCTGTATTATATATTCAATAATCAATGGTATATTTGCACATATAATATATTCATTTATATGGTAAGTCCATGCATATCCAAATTTTGAAAAATGTGTATTCAAAGGAATCACACTACAAAATTTCCTATTTCAGAAACCATATCTTGTCACATGTTTTTAAACACCTTTTCACAAGTATTTCTTGCAAATAGTTATGATTTCTGATATACATATTCATT
This sequence comes from Sciurus carolinensis, assembly GCF_902686445.1. Classification (NCBI taxonomy): domain Eukaryota; kingdom Metazoa; phylum Chordata; class Mammalia; order Rodentia; family Sciuridae; genus Sciurus; species Sciurus carolinensis. The sequence continues at coordinate 113,332,930 of NC_062220.1, read as the reverse complement.
CCCTAACCTTAATCCTAACCCAACTCAAAATTTAATACTAACCCTAACAAACCCCATAGCTAAAACTAATTTTACATAATAAGATGCATAATAATATAACTATTTATGTGGTTTTAATTATGTATTCAACTTGCCTGAATGTTCTTAAATATTCAGTTATATTTTATATACATGCACTCTCAAGTTAAAAAATGTGTATTCATTAATGCACAATATATTGTTACATGTTTACTACATATATATTTATATATGTTTCCATACATATTTTAATGTATATTTTTATGAATATTCATGTTTCCCAATGTACATATGCAATCCCTAACTCTAATCTTAACCCAACATAAAATTTAATACTAACTGTGGCGAGCCGCCTCGCCGCCATGATAAGATGGCGCTGGTTTCCTGAAGTGCTTTCTAGGTAAACAAGCCCATATTTGGTTGAGCCAACTGTTGCAAATGGGAGCACCTATGAACATAGGCCAAGTGGCAGGAGTAGATTGGTTATTGCAAGAGTATAAAAGTGTATGAATTCGGCTCAAGGAAAGAAGAAGAAAAACCATGGTTATATAATAATAAGGTCCTGATTAAACTGCTGAAGGAAGATTCCTGTGTCGTGCTTTCTTGCGGGCGAGGGACACGACACTAACCATATTATTATCCCACTAAATAAACCTAATTTTACCTAAAGGCATGTCTAATCCTCAAAATACTGATCCATGAAAAATAACTGACTTTAAAATCCTAGAAATGAGAAAAAACAAATATGAATACTTATATGAACTACTAAAGTCACAATTAAAACAAGAAATGTAATCTTAATGACAATTAGTGAATTGTTTCCATTGGCGTTCAAAAGATTCTCAGCTTCCCTTCTCATCAGTGTTTGGTGGTTTCATCTGGAGTAAGATGCTGCCTCAATCCTCAGGGTGTGGTTGCTGGAGTGAAAGAGGTCATCTCTAAGGAGGAACTCATAGAGGTTGGGTTTAGGCTTAGCTAGTTTCCAGGTTCTTGGCTGGATGCCAATTGTTCTGGCAGTTTTAAACCAGTGCTCCCCCAGGGCCCTGAAATGCAAGTCTGGAAGACTGCACATGAGGACTCTTCCCTTGATTTCATTCCTGCAGTGGAGGAGACAATTCTTAGTCCACTTTCTCACCTGTGGACCTCATGTTTCCTGATCTTGGGTTGGGTCTCCAAACTCCATCTGTCTCAGCCATGTCCTTTTGAACTCCTGGTCAGATGCATCTCTCCTATCCCATCCTGCAAGCATCTGAATCAGAGTGAGAAGTAGAGATCTGGGTAAGTTTCTATCACAAGTATTGGCCTGTGTGAACTCCTCTGCATGTTTGATTTTCTCCTCTTCATTAGGCATGGTCCCTGTAATCTATGTGGGTTTGCCAGACTTGTTTTCTGGTACAAAGTTGGGTTTCCAAGAATTAGCCTCCTAGGGGATGGAGCCTGCACCAGAGTTACAAAATGGTTCTTTCCTCTCCTCCACATCCAGCATGGAGAGATTGGGTTTTTTTCTGTACTAGAATATTGAGCAGCATGCCTTTCAGTTTATTTGGACAGTCTTTGATCTCTAAACTATCAGTACTCATAGTACTGTGCAACTGATGAATGGTGTTTCCTCACAAGTGAAATTCAGCACTGGTAGGAAATTATCTGATAAAGTGTGCCAGTTCAAATTCAATGAAGTTTTGGGGAACTGACTTTATTAAAATGCATGTTTCTTCCTCTAACTAAGGCACCTTGGCACAACTGCTCCCTTTCAACCTTCGTGTTCTTATTCAAAATGCCTGAGGAATAGAAGTGCACAGAAGTGCATTGGAACTTCTGAATGTCACCCAGAGAGAACATTTCAAGAGGGCACTCACACTTAAGAACAACACTGTAGTTCTTTCTAGAAGACTCTGGATACGAGTTCTGAACTGTGCTGCCAGTGTTGATTGCTGACAAGAGCTAGAAAGAGCAGAAGTGAAGCAATTTCTGAAGCAGCTTAAAGTGACAGGAACTCAGTTCTCAGTGTGCACATTGTGGATTCTCCTTAGTTGAACTAGCATAAAGATTTACTGCTTTTCAGAGCATTCTGGAATGTTTACAATTTTGAAGCCTCTGTACCATGGGTAAATAGCAGTTAATTGCAAGTGGGATCAAGCAATGCTAGGGGATTTCCTGAGAAAGTGTTCCTGTTAGGTTTCATGAGGATATGGAGAACTGACTATATAACAGTACCAGTTTCTTCCTCTTCTTTGGTGCAGTTAGGTACAAGTGCTCCCTATGAAACTTCCTGTTCCCGTTCTAAGCCAATTCAGAAATATGAAATTTCATATTCACAAAAAAAAAATATTTCCTGAGAAAAAGCAGCACACACGTAAGTGCAGTGTCTAAAGTTGCATTAGCACTTCCAACTGGGAGAGTGAGGGCCTTTACCCACACTTCAGCAGCACACTCCTATTCTTCCTAGCAGACTCTGTATATGGGCTCTGAACTGTGTTCTGAACGTGCTGGCTGAGAAGAGATAGGAAGAGCAGAACTGAAGCACTTTGTGGAAGCAGCTTCAACTTACAGGAAGGCAGTTCTCAGTGAACACATTGGGGTTTGTCCCCTGATGAATTAGTATGAAGTACTATCACTTCTAAGCATGTGCAGGTAAGGTTTAAGATTGAAAACATCTGAATCATTGGTAAGAGGCAGTCCCTTGTAAGCAGGAACTGGCACTTCAAGAAGTTTTCTGAGAAAGTTTTACAGTTTGATTTCAATGAAACTTTAGGGAATTGACCTTCTTTGCAATATTATTTTCTTCCTTTCTTGGGGTGCCTAGGTAAAATTTATCCCTCAGGACCTCTATGACTCTCTTCCAAATGCCTGAGGAAAAGCAGTTCAGAGAAGTGTGTGTAACAAATAGCAATAGAACATCCAAATTTTATCAGAGAGGATGTTTCAAGAGTGCACTCACTGCTCAGTAGCACATTCCAATTTTTCCTAGAAGATTCTTGGTATTGGGTCAGAACTGTATTTTAAATGATCTTGCTGAGAATGGCTAGGAGGAAAATAACTGAAAGAGAGTTTGCAAGCAACTTTGGCAGAAAATAATGGTTTCAGTGAGCACACTGGGGTTAGTCATGGACAAATGGACATGAAGCATTTCACATGTACGTTTTTATGAATATTCATATTACCCTAGATACATATTCATTCTCTATACAACACAAAATTTAACACTAACTTTAATTTTTTGTTTGTTTTTATGGTTCTGGGGATCAAATTCAGGGGCACTCAACCACCGAGGCACATCTCTTTATTTAGAGACAGTCTCACTGAAGGGCTTAGGGCCTCATTGTTGCTGAGCCTGGCTTTAAATTCTTGATCCTCCTGCCTCAGTCTCCTGAGCAAATGGGATTACAGGTGTGTGCCACTGCACCCGGCATCAAAATTTAACACTAACTGTAATTTTAACCCTAGAACTAAACCTAATTTTACATAAAATCATATATGCTAATGTGAATGTTTATGGTATATTGACTTAAATATTAAATTATCATTGCCATTTGCATATATATTGTTTTATATTGTTATATGTTGTATCCATGCAGACTCAACTTAAAAAAATATGTATTATTATGATTCTTAGGGATATTCATGTTTGCCAATATATATATTCATTTCCTAACTCTAATTCTAACCCAACTCAACTTTTAAAACTAACCCAATTATCCTTATAACTAAGCCAAATTTTTAAATAAAAATCTGTATATGGCATATGAATATTTATGGATATTTTGACATATTCAATTTTCAATAGTATATTTGCATATATATTATTTTATATTCACATATATGATATATCCATGCATCCCCTAATGAAAATGTGTAAATGCATGGCTCATTTTATGCCTTTCCTTTTACATAACCTATATATTCATATGCATTTTGTTTATATTTTCACACATACTTTCTATGACTCTTCAGGTTTCCTGATACACATATTAGTTCCCTAAACATAATTTTAATCCAACTGAAAATTTAATGCTAAACTCAATATTATCCCTATACCAAAACCTAATTTTACAAAAAGCATATGTTTATTTTCCTACATTTAACATGTACTCAATTATCCATGGTACCTTTGCATATATATTAGTATATGTTCATTTATATGATATATCCATGCATCTACAAAGAAAATAAAGTGTGTTCTTATGATTCACAATATACCCTTCCCTGTTCCAGAACCTATAATTTTATATAGATTTACATATCTCTTTTCTTAGGTACATCCATAGGAGAAGTTGTTTCCCGATATACATATTCAGTCCCTCACACTACCCTTAAAACAACCCAGAATTTAATACTAACACTAACCTTACCATGATACCTAAGCCTAACTTTATGAACAAGCATATACAGTGATATGTGTATTGATCTGTATTTTGATTTATATATTGAATTATTAAAGGTGTATTTTCATATATTATTACATATTCATTCATATGCTATATCCATGCTTCCTGAGTTTAAAAATGTGAAAAATGTGTACTTATTTTACATTATACCCTTTCCTTTTTCAGAATACATATATATGTTCATATATTTTATGCATACATTCTTATGAATATTCATGTTTCCCAATACACATATTCATACAATTACCCTAACCCTAAATATAACTCTAACTAAAAGTAACTCTAAACTTATCCCACAGCTAACAATAATTTACACAAAATCATGTAGTATAGTATGCATATTTATGTGTATTTTGACTTATGTTTTCATTTATCATTGCTATATTCATATAAATATTATTATACATTCATTTATTTGATATATTCTGCATTCCAATTTTAAAAATAGTGTACACATGGCTCACATTATGCTCTTCCCTGTTTCAGAGAATATATTTTTATATATGTTTTCATTCATATTTTCACATATACATTCTTCTTAATATTCATATTTCAAGATATACATACTTTTTCCTAAACAACTCAAAATTTATAACTAATTCTAATCTTACCCCTATACCTAAACCTAATTTTATGTAAAATTTTGTATAGTGATATGAATATGTATGTTACTTTGATTTACATATTGAATTATTAAGTGGTATATTTACATACATATTATTATAGATTAATTCATTTGATATATACATGCATCTGCAGTTTTTAAAAGTATATTCATATAACTCATTTTATAAACCTTCCTGTGTCAGAAAACGTATATTCATATATTTTTTCAAATGTATTTCCACACATACATTCTTATGAAAATTCACATTTACTGATATACATATTATTTTCCTACCCCTAACCCTAACCCAACCCAAAATTGAATTCTAACACCAACTCAATCCAAAATTGAATTATAACAAAAGAGGTGAAAGACCTCTACGATGAAAACTACACACAAATAAAGAACAAAACTGAAGAAGACCTTAGAAGTTGGAAAGATGTCCCATGCTCCTGGGTAGGCATATTTCATATTGTCAAAAAATGCCATAGTACCAAAAGCCTTATACAAATTTAATGCAATTCCTGTTAAAATATCAATGACTTTCCTCATAGAACTAGAAGAAGCAATCACAAAATTTATTTGGAAAATTAGGAGACCCAGAATAGACAAAGAGAACCTTAGCAAGAAAAGTGAACCTGGAGGCATTACAATATCAGAACTCAAACTCTGCTACAGGGCTATCATAATAAAAATGGCATTGGCACCAAAACAGACATGTAGACAAATGGTACATAATAGAAGATACAGAGACAAACCCATATAAATACAGGTATCTCATGCTAGACAAAGTGCCAAAAACATTCACTGGAGAAAAGATAGCCTATTCAACAAACGGTGCTGGGGAAAATGGAAAGGCACATGTAATAAAATGAAATTAAATCTTTATCTCTTATCCTAAAAACATATCACCTACCTGAATTGAACAAATTGAATGTAGAAAACCTAAAGAAATCAATATCAAGCTAAAATACTGAAGCAATAATACAGATTTTCAATGAAAAAAAGGTAAGTAATATCAGATTCTCAACTACATTCTACCAGATCTTTAAAGAGCTATTGCCAATCTTCTTTCTAATTATTACAGAAATAGAGAACAAATGCTCTCAAAGTCATTTTATGCAGTCAGTATTACTGTGCTTCCAAAAGCAGATGAAGACACATCAATGAAAGAAAATGATAGGACAATATTCCTGATGAACATAAATGTAAAAATAAAGCATTGGTGATGCAATTTCAAAGTCACATTACAAAGTTTGCACACTAGGATGAATTTGGATATATCCCCAAAATGCAAGGTTGGTCACTGTACACAAAGCAATAATGTAAGTCATAATATAATAAGTATTAAGAATAATGAACACAGGGCTGGGGATATAGCTCAGTTGGTAGAGTGTTTGCCTTGCAAGCACAAGGCCCTGGGTTCAATCTCCAGCACCACAAAAAAAAAAAAAAAAAAAAAAAAAAAAAAGAATAAAGAACACACGATCATTTTAAGAGATACAACAGCATTCAATGAAATCCAGCACCCATTTATGTTAAAAACACTGAAGAAATTAGAAATACAAGTAACTTAGCTGCACGTTTGGAGACTATATGCAGAAAACAAGAAAAATTTGTACTGAATGGAGAAAAACTGAAATCATTGTCCCAAAAATCAGGAACAAAAAAAGAATGATACTCTCACCACTCCTTTTCAATATAATACTTGAATTTCTTGCCAGAGTAATTAAGAAAGTGAAGGAAATTAAAGGTATGCAAATAGGAATGAATCTATGTTTAGAAGACCAAAAACACTCCACCAGAAGACCTGTTGATTTGATTTTAATAATTCAGCAAAAAGTAGCAGCATGCAAAATCAACATACAAAAATTGATGTCTTTCCTATACTCCAATAATAAATCTGGAGAAAGAAAGAAGTTGGAGTAGAGAAAGGGTAAGATTTCCAGTTGCTTCTTGGCTCGTGATTCAAACAGTAGGAATACTGCTTCCAAGTGAGGTGGGTGGCAGAGGGGATACACTGAAGTTCAATATCAATTCAAGAATCATAGACACAGATATTTGAGTACTTTGAACACAGAACAGGAAAGAATATCACAGGAATCAAGCTAATAACAACATAGCCCTCATTCACTCTGCAGGGACATGCAACCCAGGCAAAAACAGAGACGACAACTGCAAATAAAATTTGTCACAAAACCTTCCTTAAATGGGAGGGTGGTTAGTCTGAACTTGAGTGACCCAAAGACAGAGCAGCAAGGTGGAGTGTGAGGGGTGCTCTGTGCTTCTTAGAGAAACAAATATCTGAGGTTGAAAACATCCTTGAGGTGGCCATGCAGTGGCTTTCTGTTGTGGGATCCTAGAAGTTCTTAACAAGTGTTAGTCAACTGTCCCTGCATACACCTGAATTGAGATTGAGTCTTCCTGGAGGGTTGTAACTGAAGAGATTACACTCAGAGGAACTCAGGAAAAGAATACAAAGAAAAGTGTAACTAACTTTTCCCTTTGGTTTGACAGCTTGCAGGATTAACCAGAACCCAGAAACCGGAGAGGCAGGCACATTTGTGCTCAATTGTGATCCTGGGAAGACCATATTTGTGAGCAGTGGAGTGTGTGAGACCAGGATAAAGTTGATTGCTTTGCCCCAAAGTGGAGTTCTCAGGAAACCCCTCTCCTGACCAGCAGAGATCTAGATACCCAGCAGACATCAGCAACTGTCTAGCCACTGGGTGGGTGGATTTATTCTCTCTAGAGAAGATACTGATCACAGTTTGAAAGATTAGCAGAACTAAAAACCCGTTATCTGAACTTCAAATTTATATTTGCTGCATGTGCCCTTCTCTTGGAGTGCATGTATACACAGACAAAACTCCAATAGTCATAACTTCCCATTCTCTCCTAACCTAAAGTAGTGCTAAGGGAAGCTGAGAGACTTTAAACCAGTTTTAGTTCCAGGCCACATCTGCTGACACCCTAAGAAGCAACTGAAATAAGATGCTTAAAACATCCCCCATCCCTTGCTAACCCTAAGGAGTACACAGCCCGAGAAAAAACAGAAATACAGTGAGACACAGAAAGTGAACATGAATTCTTATTTACAATTTGATCACCTCAGCAAAGAAAAATCCTTTACATTTTATTAAGGTTTTTATTCCTTTCTCCTTTTTCCATTGAGCATGGGTGTGAATGAATTTGCATGTGGTTAACTTCATGTATGCCCCATGGGAACATTTATATATATGTGTGTGTGTGTGTGTGTGTGTGTATGAACAGGTATATATTACATATTATAGCTAACATGTATTATATGTATGTATATACTCTTCTCTTTACTTTTATAATTTCTCCTTATGTCTATTTATTTTTTTCTTCCCACCCACTTGTCATTTTTGCCTTTTTTTTTTTTTGACTACATAGGTATAAGGTTTTCTGTTTATTTGCTTTTGATGGACTTTTGTTTGTTTTTGCCCGTTTTTGTTTCTGTTGTTACATTTTCTCCCAATTTACCTCCTTAAATAGCCAAATTAAGTTGCACATTCAGACATTCAGAGCAATGTTCTGTCCTGATATCACATCTGATAGCAAGAGATCCCTTGTACCAAGATTCTACAAAATGATGAAGGAAAAGTGATAAAAATAAAGAGTAAAGGATATATAATCTTCCCATAGAGGAATCATGCAGTTAACCCCCATGAATATGCATTCACACTCATAAACTACAGATAATAAAATACTGTTGTGTTATTGGGTCTCCTTGAGCACACAAGGAGTTGCGGGTGGGGCACGTATTCTCCAGTAAAAAATCTAGATCTAGGGACAAGGATGGAAAATAGATGTCAAACAAGTTCTCTTTACCTTCAGAGTTTTATCAAGAGGAATTTGTGGACTCCTGCATTCTTTAATATTTGGTTCTGATTCAAAGGTTAACTCTCAAGTACACTTGAAAAGAAAATAAATCATCTGCTTTAAGTATTCATAAGCAGAAAAAATAAACAGTGCCACCACTGGTGGGAGTAGTAAGTAGGTAAGTGGAGGGTAAGTAGCCACTTGAAGCTTGCTTTTCAGTGTCTATCATGGCTGACAGCCAGTACTTCCAACATGCCTCAGAGAACAGGTCCTTCACATGTCTGAGTCACACCGTGAAAATCTGTGACAGGCTTTATTTTAACTTGCAAAAAGTTAAACATTTTTGTTTAATGTCACATATATGTGTGTGTATATATCTGATCATATAGGTCAAATATTGCTCATAAATTTTTTAAAAAGAGTGAATCCAAATGTCCGTCATGTCTTGTGACTTAAATCATTTAAACAGATATGAGTAAAGATTTCTTTAAGGTTACTAATGTGCCAGATTCAGTGGCAGCGCACCTATAATCCCAGTGGCTCAGGAGTCTGAGACACAAGGATTGCAACTTCAAAGCCTATCTTAGCAAATTAGTGATGTTCTAAGAAAATTAGTGAGACCATATCTCAAAACAAAAAATTAAAATGTGCTGGTGATGTGGCTCAGTGTTATGGTTTGGATATGGGTTGTCCCCAAACAGCTCACATGTGAGATACTACAAGATGTTTCAGAGGAGAAATGATTGGGTTCTGAGTGCCTTAAACTAATTACTTAATTAAATTTGGTGAGATTAACTCAGTGGTAACTGGAGGCAGGTGGGTATGGCTGGAGGAGGTGGTTAATTGGGGGCATGTCTTTAGGGTATATATCTTGTGTCTGGAGGGTGAAATCTACCTCCTCTGCTTCCCGATCACCATTTGAGCTGCACCCCTCTGTCACAGTCTTGGGTCATGATTTTTCTGCCTCTCCTGGAGCCCAGAGCAATGGGGTCAGCATTCTATGGATTAAGACCTCTAAAATTGTGAGCCCCCAAACAAACCTTCCTTCCCTTACAGTTGTTCTGGTTGGGTAAATTAGTCACAACAGCAAAAGCTCCGAAACATTCAATGAAACAAAAAAAGTAAAACACTCCCTGGGTTTGATCCCTGGAATAAAAAATATTGTTAACCCACAGGTTTTCTACATAGTCAGATAATCGAGAGAGGATAGGTTTCTATAAAATATTTAAAGTACAATGTCCATTGCTTTTAGGGATTTTCTCTGGCAGGAATTATTATCTTAAACTGTTGACTAGACTTTTCTGATATCTTCGTTTCCATGGGCAACCTAAGTAAAAAATGGGTTAATTTTTAAAATATATATCAGAGTAATCTTCATAAATGTGTTTGTTAGAAGTGACATCTAGCTAATTTGCAAAGTTAAAATATTAAAACATCAACTTCTAGATATAAATTCATGTATTCTGGCTTTCTGAATTTCATAAGGTAACATATTTGGTTCTATTAAATGTGTTTTATTCATTGAGAAATTAAAAGCACAATTTGAGTTCTTGCTTTTGGGTCATAAGCAAATAACAAGTTTACATAAAGAGTTAAAATTCTGACAACTGTAATTCAACTTGCAAAGAGTGCAAAACTTTTTAGTTTGTTTATATGAATGAACTATGGAAAAGGGTAAAGTTTTTCATCTTATGATAAAAGAGTAAGTATTAAATTAAGAGATTTCATAAGGAAGGTTTCAGAATATAAACTTAAGAAACAGCAACTAGAAAAAGATATAAAAAAGTTATAAGTATGGAAATATATTTTAGCATAAAAAATTAGAAGGAATTGGTGTTTTTGGATGATACACTATTTTGTATGGTGAGTGCTTTAGTAAGTAGTACAAGGCTAGTAGAGGTTCAATGTCAAAAAAATTGTATGTGATTAAGTTGATTAAAAGTAGCATAGTCAGCTAGTTAAGGTTTTTTCCTGAAGTGAAATATTAATGTATCAATATAAATCAGAATATAATTCTCTATGTGTTGAAGTAACAAGGGTTTCTGAAAACATGCGTCTGCTTATTTCAAGATAATTTCTTTTGCCTGTTAGGTTTATTTTTCCAGTGAACTAGTATTAAAGGAATTAGTTTTTGTACCTGTTTAAAAGTACTTTAAATGATTGCTTTATAATTCTGGTTAAGTAAACATAGTTATTTTAGGTTATTACAATATGTTTGATACCTAAATATATGGACTAGAGATATTTGTACATGTGAGAACTAAAATGTTTGTCTCAGCTCCGTACAAGTATTAGGCAAATGCTTCTAAAAGTGAAAGCTTTGTAGGTTTAACACATACAAGATAACCAAAAAATGTCCTTTTATAAATTGTATCTGACATAAAAGGGGTCATGCAGTCCTTTGAAAACCTACTTTATCCATCAGATAATAAATTTATTTCTAATCGACACCAGTTCTTAAAAATAGAAGAGATTCAATGCTGATATAAGAACATTGGTGTAATATGTAACATTTCTCATTCTTTAAACTGGGATGGAAATGGAAATGTATTTTTGGAAGACAATGAGGAGAACCTCATTCGGTTAAAGGTTGATAATTTTGAACACTGAAGGATTTTGTCACTTTTTCTACAAAAAAAAAAAAGGATCAGGAGCTCTCTTAGCAGTCATTTGATGCATGTTTCAAATGAAATGATTTCTTGTGTTAACTGACATTAATATTGACTCAGCAAACCATATATGAGAACTTTGTAAAATGACACTTAATAAAGAGGCAAATCAGCTGCAGAACCACTTCACTTCAGATGTGTCAAGAACCCAACCTCACCTGAGATAAGAGTCTGCCTCTTATTCCATATTAAGATGGCTCCAGTGTAGGCCAGAAAAAAACTCATATTCAGATATGTTTAAAAGATTGATAATTTGGAGTCAAGAGTACTGTGATCTCAAAGCAGTTTTCTTCCTTCATCACCATTCAACAAACTATTTTTGCTTTTGTTAATTTCTTTTTATGTTTTCCTTGCAAAACATTTTACCTGTTGCCTGTAAGTATTTTGTGGAAGAACTGCTACTAACAGAAAAACTGAGTTATTTTGAGACAATAATCCATCATTTATAGGACAGAGGAGATATAAATCTGTCTTCCAGCACTAATATTGACCCCAATTAAATGGAAGGAGTATCCATAAATATTAAAATTAAATTGCAATTGCAAGAATAAAATTAAAAGTAATACTCCTACTTCATGACTGTTGAAGCTGGCCTGGATGCTGTTTAAAAACCAAAACTTGAGGATCCAAGATGACGGACTAGAGGGTGACTGCATCTCCCGTCACTCCAGAACCCAGGATTCAAGAAGGGGAGGCATTGAGAGACTCGGACTAACATAGAGCTGCGGGGTGAGTCTCTCCCACTGGGTGAAGCTCGGCCTGGGCAGTAGCCCAGACAGGAGCAGCTTCTCAGAGCACAGCAGGGCGCTAGAGTCTTCCCCAAGCAGCCATGCTCCCTCCGGCGGCAGGCTCGTTCCATAGCCAGCTTCATGGAGCAAGTCGCCCAGTGAGAGCTTTTGTGCAAAGAGCCAACCCCCAAGCCCCGGACCTGGCAGTGGACCCTGGCCCGCAGGTGGCTTCTGGGACCAGGGCAGGGAAGCCAGAGACTTCCCCGAGCAGTCCTGCTCCCTCCAGCGACAGGCACGATCTACAGCCAGCTCCTCATAGCAGACCAGACCAGTAAGAGCTTTTCCCCACAGAGCCAGCCCCCAGCCCTGGAACCAGTAGGGGGCTAGGGCAGCTTTCTTCAGAAGCACTGCATTATCAAGTTCCTCCAAGACTTCAGGCTACTGAAGGCTGGGAGGTGATATACTGGAAATCTACAGGGACACTATAAGTCAATAGAGGAAATCTACAATATCTCAGAGTCCCACTGATATCTGACCAATATGAGAAAACAAGAGAAGAAAATGCCCCAAACAAACCCAGATACTATATCAATAAAACCCAATGACAGCATGGCAGAAGAAATGTCAGAAAGGGAGTTGAGAATGTACATAATTAAAACAATCAGGGAAACAAACGAGGAGATGAAAGAGTAAATGCAGGCATTGAAGGAGGAGATGAAAGAGCAAATGCAGGCATTAAATGATCACACCAATCAACAGTTAAAAGACCAAATATGGGAAGCAAGAGATCATTTCAATAAAGAGTTAGAAATACTGAAAAACAAAAAATGGAAATCCTTGAAATGAAGGAAACAATAAACCAAGTTCAAAACTCCATAGAAAGCATAACCAATAGGATAGAACACCTGGAAGACAGAACCTCAGACATTGAAGACAAAATACTTAATCTTGAAAACAAAGTTGACAGAACAGAGAAGACGGTAAGAAATCATGAACATAATCTACAAGAACTATGGGATATCATGAAAAGGCCAAATTTAAGAATTATTGGGATTGAGGAAGACTTAGAGAAACAAACTAAAGGAATGAACAATCTATTCAATGAAATAATATCAGAAAATTTCCCAAATCTGAAGAATGAAATGGAAAACCAGGTACAAGAGGTTTATAGGACTCCAAAAATACAAAATTACAACAGACCCACACCGAGGCACATTATAATGAAAATACCTAACACACAAAATGAAGACAGAATTTTAAAGGCTGCGAGAGAAAAGAATCAAATTACATTCAGGGGGAAAACAATAAGAATATCAGCAGATTTTTCAATCCAGACCCTAAAAGCTAGAAGGGCCTGGAACAACATTTACCAAGCCCTGAAAGAAAATGGATGCCAATCAAGAATCTTATACCCAGCAAAACTTACTTTCAGATTTGATGATGAAATAAACTCCCTCTATGATAAACAAAAGCTAAAAGAATTTACAAAAAGAAAGCCAGCATTACAGAATATTCTCAGCAAAATATTCCATGAGGAAGAGATGAAAAACAATGATGCAAATCAGCAACAGGAGGAACTAGCCTAAAGGAATAGCCAAATAAAGAAGAAACCAAATCATCTCAAAAAACAAAAATGAGTCAAATGACTGGGAATACAAATCATATCACAATAATAATATTAATGGCCTGAACTCATAATATTAATGAATATTAATGGCCTGAACTCATCAATCAAAAGACATATACTGGCAGATTGGATTAAAAAGAAAAATCCAACAATATGCTGCCTGCAAGAGATTCATCTCATAGAAAGAGATATCCATAGACTAAAGGTGAAAGGATGGGAAAAAACATACCATGCACATGGACACAGCAAAAAAGCTGAAGTATCCATTCTCAATTCAGATAATGTGAACTTCAAGTCAAAACTAGTCAGAAGAGATAAAGAAGGACATTACATACTGCTTAAGGGAAGCATAAATCTGCAAGACACAACAATCACAAATATCTATGCCCTGAACATTGGCTCATCCATGTACGTCAAACAAATCCTTCTCAATTCCAGAAATCAAATAGACCACAACACAATAATACTAAGTGATTTTAACATACCTCTCTCACCACTGGATAGATCTTCCAAACAAAAATTGAATAAAGAAGCCATAGATCTCAATAACACAATCAACAATTTAGACTTAACAGAGATATATAGAATATACCATCCAACAAAGAATGAATACACTTTCTTCTCAGCAGCACATGGATCCTTCTCTAAAATAGACCATATTTTATGCCACAAAGCTACTATTAGCAAATACAAGAAGATAGAGATACTACATTGTATTCTATCAGATCATAATGGATTGAAATTAGAAATAAATGACAGAATAAAAAACAGAAACTTCTCCAATACCTGGAGATTAAATAATACACTATTTTATGATGAATGGATAACAGAAGACATCAGGAGGGAAATAAAAAAATTCTTAGAAGTAAACGAGAACAAAGACACACCATTTCAAAATCTCTGGGACACTATGAAAGCCATATTTAGAGGAAGATTTATTTCATGGGGCACATTCAACAAAAGAAGTAAAAATCAACAAATAAATGACTTAACCCTACAACTCAAAGCCCTAGAAAAAGAAGAGCAGATCAATTCCAAAAGTAGTAGAAAACAGGAAATAGTTAAAATCAGAGCCGAAATCAATGAAATTGAAACAAAAGAAACAATCAGAAAAATTGACAAAACAAATAGTTGGTTCTTGGAAAAAATAAACAAAATTGATAAACCCTTAGCCACACCAACAAAGAGAAAGAGCGAGAAAACTGAAATTACTAAAATTCAGAATGAACAAAGAAATATCACAACAGACACGAGTGAAATACAAAACATAATTAGAACTTATTTTGAAAATCTATACTCTAACAAAACAGAAAACCTCGAAAACATCAACAAGTTTCTAGGGACATATGAATTACGTAAACTGAAAGAGGAGGACATACACAACTTAAATAAATCAATTTCAAGCAATGAAATAGAAGAAGTCATCAAAAGCCTACCAACAAAGAAAAGTCCGGGACCAGATGGGTTCTCAGCCGAGTTCTACAAAACCTTTAAAGAAGAGCTCATTCCAAAACTCCTCAAACTATTCCATGAAATAGAAGAGGAGGGAACCCTCCCAAACTCATTCTATGAAGCCCATATCACCCTGATACCTAAACCAGACAGACACACATTGAGGAAAGAAAATTTCAGACCAATATCCTTAATGAATATCGATGCAAAAATTCTCAATAAATTTTAGCAAATCATATACAAAAACATATTTAAAAGATAGTGCATCATGATCAAGTGGGTTTTATCCCAGGGATGCAAGGTTGGTTCAACATCAGGAAATCAATAAATGTCATTCACCATATCAACAGACTTAAAGTTAAGAATCACATGATTATTTTGATAGATTCAGAAAAAGCATTTGATAAAATACAGCATCCCTTCATGCTCAAAACACTAGAAAAAATAGGGATAGTGGGAACATTCCTTAACATTGTAAAGGCCATCTACGCTAAGTGCATGGCCAGTATCATTCTAAATGGTGAAAAACTGAAAGCATTCCCCCTAAAAACTGGAACAAGGCAGGGATGACCTCTTTCACCACTTCTATTCAAAATCGATTGTCCTTGAAACTCTAGCCAGAGCAATTAAACAAACCAAAGAAATTAAAGGGTTGCGAAGAGGAAGAGAAGAACTCAAACTATTCCTATTTCCTGATGACATGATTATGTATTTTGAGGAACCTGGAAACTCTACCAGAAAAGTTTTAGAACTCATAAGTGAATTCAGTAAAGTAGCAGGTTACAAGGTCAATGCTATAAATCCAATGCATTTTTATATATAATTGATTAATTTTCAGAAAGAGAAGTTAGGAAAACTGCCCCATTCACAATAGCCTCAAAAAAAATAAAATACTTGGGAATCAATCTAACAAAAGAGGTAAAGGACCTCTACAATGAGAACTACAGAACACTAAAGAAAGAAATTAAAGAAAACCTTAGAAGATGGAAAGATCTCCCATGTTCTTGGATAGGCAGAATTAATTTTGTCAAAATGGCCATACTACCAAAAGTGCTATACAGCTTCAATGCAATTCCAATTAAAATCCCAATGACGTACCTTACAGAAATAGAGCAAGCAATTATGAAATTCATCTGGAAGAATAAGAAACCCAGAATAGCTAAAGCAATCCTTAGCAGAAAGAGTGAAGCAGGGGTTATCACAATACCAGATCTTCAACTCTACTACAAAGCAATAGTAACAAAAACGGCATGGTATTGGTACCAAAATAGACAGGTAGATCAATAGTACAGATAGAGGACATGAACACAAACCCAAATAAATTCAATTTACTCATACTAGACAAAGGGGCCAAAAATATGCAATGGAGACAAGATAGCCTCTTCAACAAATGGTGCTGGGAAAACTGGAAAACCATATGCAACAGAATGAAACTAAACCCCTATCTCTCACCCTGCACAAAAATCAAATCACAATGGATCAAGGACCTTGAAATCAGACCAGAGACCCTGCATCTTATAGAGGAAAAACTAGGTCCAAATCTTCACCTTGTTGGCTTAGGATCAGACTTCCTTAACAGGACTCCCATAGCACATGAAATAAAAGCAAGAATCAATAACTGGGATAGATTCAAATTAAAAATCTTTCTCTCAGCAAAGGAAACTATCAGTAATGTGAAGAGAGAGCCTACAGAGTGGGAGAAAATCTTTGTCACTCATACTTCAGAGAGAGCGCTAATTTCCAGAATATATAAAGAACTCAAAAAACTCTACACCAAGAATACAAATAATCCAATCAACAAATGGGCTAAGGAAATGAACAGACACTTCACAGAAGAATATGTACAAGCAATCAACAGATATATGAAAAAATGTCCAACATCTCTGGTAATAAGAGAAATGCAAATCAAAACTACCCTAAGATTCCATCTCACCCCAATTACAATGGCTATTATCAAGAACACAAGCAACAATAGTTGTTGGCGAGGATGTGGGAAAAAAGGTACACTCATACATTGCTGGTGGGGCTGCAAATTAGTGCAGCCACTCTGGAAAGCAGTGTGGAGATTCCTCAGAAAGCTTGGAATGAAACCACCATTTGACCCAGTTATCCCACTCCTTGGCCTATACCCAAAGGACTTAAAATCAGCATATTACAGAGATACAGTCACATCAATGTTCATAGCTGCTCAATTCACAATAGCCAGATTGTGGAACCAACCTAGATGTCCTTCAGTTGATGAATGGATAAAGAAACTGTGGTATATATATAGAATGGAATATTACTCAGCTATAAAGAATAATAAAATTATGGCATTTGCAGGCAAATGGCTGAAATTGGAGAATATCATGCTAAGTGAGATAAACCAATCTCAAAAAACTGAAGGATAAACGATCTTGCTGTTAAGCGAATGACAACACATTATGGGGAGTGGGAGGGATTAGCGTTAAGGTTAGAGTTAGGTATAGGGTTAGGGTTAAGGAGGGTGGCAAGGATGGAGGAAGGAAGGACTGTATAGGGGGAAAAGAGGGGTGGGAGGGGTCAGGGGAAGGAAAAAAATAACAGAATGAATCAAACAACATTACCCTATGTAAATTTATGATTACACAAATGGTATGCCTTTACTCCACGTACAAACAGAGAAACAACATGTATCCCATTTGTTTACAATAAAAAAATAAAATAAAATGCAAATAGTAATCATATAAATAAATAAAGCACACACATTTAAAAATGCAAAAATGATTCAAATGGTTGTAAATTCCCTGAAGGAAAGAAATAGGGTACTTAATAATGAGTAGTTGAGGGAGAGGGGCTGCTCTGGAGGGACTTCTCTGAGTTACTTTCAAGATGAGATTTGGTGGATAAGGAAGACCGGTTATGAAAAAAATCAGGGGGAAGAATTGAGCAAGCACAGACCTTTTCATATTGCCATATCACACACTTTCTTGCACAGGACTTAGTGTGTACCCAGAGTTATTCCACATGCCATGTGTACATGTGTGTGTGTACATTTGGTATATGCCAACTGGGTTATACTGGAAGGAAGCATTAAGCATATCATGTTTAGAACGTCACCAACCTAACACATTTGACCTAAATCCTTCCCTGTCATACCTCAGTCATTATCCTCTGTTCAGATGCCACTCTAGTTTCTAATAGTCTTAAGAAAATCAAGCCTACCTGTTCTTCTTCCCTTTACTATATCTCCAATTCAAAATAGTTCAAAAACCAAAATATACTCTTCCTGATGACCAAGTCATGTCTTATATTCTACCGATTCAACCTCCTTTGTTTCTCACAAGATACAAAGTGAAGCACAACACATTACATAATATGTACGTCCACCTACAGAACCACCTAGAAAGTACTTTTGCCAAAATATTAGTCAACCTATCAGCAACTCTCTATTGCTGTACATTTTTCCCTCAGATCAGGGTCATCCATGCTTCCCACCTATTCCATGTCTTCCTAAATTTGCCTTCTAATAAGCTGAAAAAAACTGTATTTCTTACATTTTTTACTCGGGACCAATGTTATAATAAAAAGATGCTTACATCACAGTTAAAAAAATTAAAAAAATAAAATAAAAACCAAAACTTGGAAAACAAAATCAAGAAGGATAAATGGTTAAGCAAAAAGCAGCCAATGTTTTGCTCCTTTTATTAAAAATTTATTTTTATTGTAAACAAATGGGGCACATCTTGTTTCTTTGTTTGTACATGAAGTAGAGGCATACCATTTGTGTAATCATACATTTACATAGGGTAATGGTGTTTGATTCATTCTGTTATTTTTTCCCTCCCTCCCACTCCTCCCACCCCTCCCACCCCTCTTTTCCCTCTATATAGTCCCTCCTTCCTCCATTCTTGCCTCCCTCCAACCCCCCATTATGGGTCATCATCTGCTTATCAGCGAGATCATTCATCCTTTGGTTTTTTGAGATTGGCTTATCTCACTTAACATGATATTCTCCAATTTCATCCATTTGCCTGCAATGCCATAATTTTATCATTCTTTATGGCTGAGTAATATTCCATTGTATATATATATACCACAGTTTCTTTATCCATTCATCAATTGAAGGACATCTAGATTGGTTCCACAATCTGGCTATTGTGAATTGAGCAGCTATGAACATTGATGTGGCTGTATCTCTGTAGTATGCTGATTTTAAGTCCTTTGGGTATAGGACAAGGAGTGGGATAGCTGGGTCAAATGGTGGTGTCATTCCAAGCTTTCTGAGGAATCTCCACACTGCTTTCCAGAGTGGCTGCACTAATTTGCAACCCCACCAGCAATGTATGAGTGTACCTTTTTCCCCACATCCTTGCTAGCAACTATTGTTGCTTGTGTTCTTGATAATCGCCATTCTAATTGGGGTGAGATGGAATCTTAGGGTAGTTTTGATTTGCATTTCTCTTATTACCAGAGATGTTGAACATTTTTTCATATATCTGTTGATCGCTTGTAGATCTTCTGTGAAGCATCTGTTCATATCCTTAGCCCATTTGTTGATTGGATTATTTGCATTCTTGGTGTAGAGTTTTTTGAGTTCTTTATATATTCTGGAAATTAGTGCTCTATCTGAAGTATGAGCGGCAAAGATTTAATGTTTTGCTCCTTAACCTCTAAGGTCATTCAGAGTCTAGGGTATAATGGGATCTTTCTCAGGGCTTTGCAATTCAAGTGTGTCACCTGACCTCCTGATCAGGGGGATCCAGAATGTCCAGAAACCAAACAGTGCACATTTTCCAAAGTGGAGGGTCATTGGAGAGGAAATTGACTCTATGCATGCAAAGGAAGCCACATGTTGTTATCAAGACTCTGACCTTTTCTGGCACAAATGGTAGAGGAAAAACTAAGGGAACCAAGTTTGGAAACTCACAAGCTTCCAAGTGTAATCCCTGATAAATCTCAGCTGACTCTGTTGATAGAAATAAGGTGAATTTTGACCAGCTTGGTCTTGAACACCTTGCAGGAAAGCATAAACAGGGAACAACCATATATGGCCTTTAGAAGAAAAGACAATAATTATTTTGTTGTAACTTGAGATATACATTTGTGTCAGTCCTCTCAAAAGTAAGTAAAATTTGGAGGATATAAAAGAAGGAGTGCTTGCCAAATATTACAAAAATCTTTGTCAGAGTCAACAGTTTGTTCTAAGTCAATTTGGAAAAATATCTCCTGGCCATATCCTCAATTTATCATCCCTCAAAATAATGGGACTCCATACTCAAAATCCTCCTGGCAATTTGCATTTTAACTTTTTCATCCCAGCAACTTTATTTTAATCAATACCTGTACAGAAGGCGAACTCACCTTACCAAGTGAGTTCGTGCAAGTGTCACTTTGTCTCTCATCCACTACTGGGCTTGGGGTTGGTGGAACCTTCCATTTTAACTTTTTTTAAAAATTTATTTCTATTGTAAACAAATGGGATACATGTTGTTTCTGTTTGTACATGGAGTAACATCATACCATTTGCATATTCATACATTTACATAAAGTAATGATGTTTGATTTATTCCGTTACTTTTTCCTTCACCCCACCCCTCCCACCTCTCTTTTCCCTCTATACAGTCCCTCCTTCCTCCATTCTTGCCACCCTCCCACCCCCCATTACGTGTCATCATCCACTTATCAGTGAGATCATTTGTCTTTTGGATTTTTGAGATTGGCTTATCTCACTTAGCATG
The DNA here is from genome assembly GCF_902686445.1 of Sciurus carolinensis. NCBI lineage: Eukaryota > Metazoa > Chordata > Mammalia > Rodentia > Sciuridae > Sciurus > Sciurus carolinensis. The sequence continues at coordinate 113,311,899 of NC_062220.1, read as the reverse complement.
ATATTCTCCAATTTCATCCATTTGCCTGAAAATGCCATAATTTTATCATTCTTTATAGCTGAATAACATTCCATTGTATATATATACCACGGTTTCTTTATCCATTCATCATTTGAAGGGCATCTAGGTTGGTTCCACAATCTGGCTATTGTGAATTGAGTAGCTATGAACATTGGTGTGGCTATATCTCTGTAGTATGCTGATTTTAAGTCCTTTGGGTATAGGCCAAGGAGTGGGATAGCTGGGTCAAATGGTAGGTCCATTCCAACTTTTCTAAGGAATCTGCAAACTGCTTTCCAGAGTGACGGCACTAATTTGCAACCCCACCAGCAATGTATGAGTGTACCTTTTTCCCCACATCCTCGCCAAAACCTACTGTTGCTTGTATTCTTGATAATCGTCATTCTAATTGGGGTGAGATGGAATCTTAGGGTAGTTTTGATTTGCATTTCTCTTATTACTAAAGATGGTAAACATTTTTTCATATGTTTGTTGATTGCTTGTAGATCTTCTTCTGTGAAGTGTCTGTTCATTTCCTTAGCCCATTTGTTGATTGGATTATTTGTATTCTTGGTGTTGAGTTTTTTGAGTTCTTTATCTATTCTGGAAATTAGTGCTCTATCTGAAGTATGAGTGACAAAGATTTTCTCCCACTCTGTAGGCTCTCTCTTCGCATTGCTGATAGTTTCCTTTGCTGAGAGAAAGATATTTAGTTTGAATCTGTCTCAGTTATTGATTCTTGCTTTTATTTCATGTGCTATGGGAGTCCTGTTAAGGAAGTCTGATCCTAAGCCAACAAGGTGAAGATTTGGACCTAGTTTTTCTTCTATAAGATGCAGGGTCTCTGGTCTGATTTCAAGGTCCTTGATCCATTGTGATTTGATTTTTGTGCAGGGTGAGAGATAGGGGTTTAGTTTCATTCTGTTGCATATGGTTTTCCAGTTTTCCCAGCACCATTTGTTGAAGAGGCTATCTTGTCTCCATTGCATATTTTTGGCACCTTTGTCTAGTATTAGAGAATTGTATTTATTTGAGTTTGTGTCAATGTCCTCTATTCTGTACCATTGATCTACCTGTCTATTTTCGTGCCAATACCATGCCGTTTTTGTTACTATTGCTTTGAAGTAGAGTTGAAGTTCTGGTATTGCGATACCCCCTGTTTCATTCTTCCTGCTAAGGATTGCTTTAGCTATTCTGGGTTTCTTACTCTTCCAGATGAATTTCATGATTGCTTGCTCTATTTCTGTAAGGTACGTCATTGGGATTTTAATTGGAATTGCATTGAATCTGTATAGCACTTTTGGTAGTATGACCGTTTTGACAAAATTAATTCTGCCTATCCAAGAACATGGGAGATCTTTCCATCTTCTAAGGTCTTCCTTAATTTCTTTCTTCAATGTTTTATAGTTTTCATTGTAGAGATATTTTACCTCTTTGGTTAGATTTATTCCCAAGTATTTTATTTTTTTTGAGGCTATTGCAAATGGAGTTGTTTTCCTCATTTCCCTTTCAGCTGTTTCGTCGCTTGCGTATAAAAATGCTTTAGATTTATGCGTGTTGATTTTATAGCCTGCTATTTTGCTGAATTCATTGATGAGGTCTAGAAGTTTTCTGGAGGAGGTTTTTGGATCCTCTAAATAAATAATCATGTCATCTGCAAATAGTGACAACTTAAGTTCCTCTTATCCTATTCATATCCCTTTAATTTCTTTAGACTGCCTAATTGCTCTGGCTAGAGTTTCAAGTACAATGTTGAATAGAAGTGGTGAAAGAGGACATCCCTGTCTTGTTCTGGGTTTTAAAGGGAATGGTTTCAGTTTTACTCCATTAAGAATAATGTTGGCCATGGACTTAGCATAAATAGCCTTTACAATGTTCAGGTATGTTCCTACTACCCCTATTTTTTCTAGTGTTTTGAGCATGAAGGGGTGTTGTATTTTGTCGAACACTTTTTCTGCATCAATTGAAATAACCATATGCTTCTTATCCTTAAGTCTATTGATATGATGGATTACGTTTATTGATTTATGAATGTTGAACCATCCTCGCATTCCAGGGATGAACCCCACTTGATCGTGGTGCACAATTTTCTTAATGTGTTTTTGGATATGGTTTGCCACTATTTTGTTAAGGATCTTTGCATCTATATTCATCAAGGATATTGGTCTAAAATTTTCTTTCCTTGATGTGTGTCTTCCTGGTTTGGGTATGAGGGTGATATTAGCTTCATAGAATGAGTTCGGTAGGGTACCCTCCTTTTCTATTTCCTGGAATACTTTGAGAAGTATTGGAATGAGATCTTCTTTGAAGGTCTTGTAGAACTCGCCTGAGAATCCATCTGGTCCTGGGCTTTTCTTGGATGGTAGATTTTTAATGGCTTCTTCTATTTCATTGCTTGCTATTGATCTGTTTAAATCATGTATGTTCTCCTGGTTCAGTTTGGGAGGAGCATATGTCTCTAGAAATTTGTCTATGTCTTCGGTAGTTTCTATTTTGTTGGAATAGATTTTCAAAGTAGCTTCTCATTATGTTCTGTATCTCAGTGGTGTCTGTCATGATATTTCCTTTTGCATCATGTATTTTAGTAATTTGAGTTTTCTCTCTCCTTCTCTTTGTTAGTGTGGCTAAGGGTTTGTCTATTTTGTTTACTTTCTCAAAGAACCCACTTTTTGTTTTGTCAATTTTTTGAATAGTTTCTTTTGTTTCAAATTCATTGATTTCAGCTCTGATTTTAATTATTTCCTGTCTTCTACTACTTTTGCTGTTATTCTGTTCTTCTTTTTCTAGGGCTTTGAGCTGTAAATGTTAGGTCATTTAGTTGTTGACTTTTCATTCTTTTCTGGAATGCGCTCCATGCAATGAATTTTCTTCTTAGTACCACTTTCATAGTGTCCCAGATATCTTGATCCATTTTATCTTATTCTTTTCTGTTCCCTGCTTCTTGTCACCCACTCTTTTAATCCCATAGATAAAATTGTCAGTTCCTTATGCAAGCACCCTTTCTTTTTCTCTCTTCAGATTCCCAGCAATGACCCATTCTTCTTTCTGTACTCAGATTTAATTCTCAATTTTATTAATCACCAACACAGTGAAAAGTAGAGCCCACATGTCTGTTTTATCTTGGATATTCACACGGTGGTGTAGCATGTGTGGGAAATAAATGGATGAAAAGAAAGCAAGAAAAAAAAACAGTGATTTGGAGAAACACTGCTAAGCCACAGGAATTCCACCTATTGACTAAGAAAGTTTGATCAATTAGCCCCTCAAGCTTTTGTTGCTTCTCCCACTCCGACTGCTTCTTCCACAGAGGTTCCAAAACTTCTGTGGGGGATGATTAATCCTCTCTCCAGTTGGAGAGTTTCAGAACTTGCCTTGGTTGGCACTTCCCAGATTTTCTGTTTAATTTCTGCTGCAGTTTTGGATATGTTATCTGCATCTTTTTTTCTTACATTCAGTGTGAGAATACATTTCGGCTTGTTAGAGGAGTTCTTTCCTTCCCTCAGTGAGGCACAATATTCCAACACTGCTGCCATCTGTTGCCCTTGTTAATTCTCCTTTTGTTCTAGTTAAAAATATATGTTATTTCCTTCTAGATACTTGCTCTTGTAGGTACTAGTTGATACCTCAACCCCATTTTCCTACCTCACTGCAGATCTGCTGATTTCGTTCACACTTGGGAAACTGTAGCAACCCTGTGGATTCCTCTGAATCAAGGTTTTTCTCCAGCCTATTCAATTATTGCATCTTTTTGTTGGATTGTTCCATTACTACTACTTAGTGACCCTTCTCTCTTCTGGCTAATTTTGGTTTGCAGTCTGCTTTGCTTGGTATGATAATCACAAACCTTGCCGGTTTGTGTTCCATTGCATTGAGTATAGTATTAAATTTGTTCCATTTCAATCTGTGAATATTTTTGCCAATAAGGTAAGTTTTCTGCAGGCAATAGAGTTGATCCTTATTTTTAACTCATTATCCGAGTCTGTGTCTTTCAATTCAGGAATTAAAAACCATCTTTGCTCTCAGGGTTATTTTAAAGAGGTATGTACCTTTTCCTGTCCTTTTGTTTTCTGTCCAGTGTATGCTTGGTTCTTTTTTTTTCTATTGTAAACAAATGGGATAAATGTTGTTTCTCTGTTTGTACATGGAGTAAAGGCATACCATTTGTGTAATCATAAATTTACATAGGGTAATGTTGTTTGATTCATTCTTTTATTTTTTTTCCTTCCCCTGCACCCCTCCCACCCCTCTTTTCCCTCTATACAGTCCTTCCTTCCTCCATTCTTGCCCCCCTCCCTAACCCTAACTCTAAACCCACCCCTAACCCTAACGCTAACCCCTCCCACCCCCCATAATGTGTTGTCATTCGCTTAACAGCGAGATCATTTGTCCTTTGGTTTTTTGAAGTTGGCTTATCTCACTTAGCATGATATTCTCCAATTTCATCCATTTGCCTGCAAATGCCATAATTTTATCATTCTTTATGGCTGAGTAATATTCCATTGTACATATATACCACAGTTTCTTTATCCATTCATCAATTGAAGGACATCTAGGTTGATTCCACAATCTGGCTATTGTGAATTGAGCAGCTATGAACATTGATGTGGCTATATCTCTGTAGTATGCTGATTTTAAGTCCTTTGGGTATAGGCCAAGGAGTGGGATAGCTGGGCCAAATGGTCGTTCCATTCCAAGTTTTCTGAGGAATCTCCATACTGCTTTCCAGAGTGGCTGCACTAATTTGCAACCCCACCAGCAATGTATGAGTGTACCTTTTCCCCCACATCCTCGCCAACACCTATTGTTGCTTGAATTCTTGATAATCGCCATTCTAATTGGGGTGAGATGGAATCTTAGGGTAGTTTTGATTTGCATTTCTCTTATTACTAGAGATGTTGAACATTTCATATATCTGTTGATTGCTTGTACATCATCTTCTGTGCACTGTCTGTTCATTTCCTTAGCCCATTTGTTGACTGGATTATTTGTATTCTTGGTGTAGAGTTTTTTGAGTTCTTTATCTATTCTGGAAATTAGTGCTCTATCTGAGGTATGAGTGGCAAAGATTTTCTCCCACTCTGTAGCTCTCTCTTCAAATTACTGATAGTTTCCTTTGATGATAGAATGCTTTTTAGTTTGAATCTATCCCGGTTGTTGATTCTTGCTTTAATTTCTTGTGCTATAGTAGTCCCTTTAAGGAAGTCTGATCCTAAGCCGACAAGTCGAAGACTTGGACCTACTTTTTCTTCTATAAGATGCAGGGTGTCTGGTCTGATTCCGAGGTCCTTGATCCATTTTGAGTTGAGTTTTGTGCAGGGTGGTTCTTAACTGTCATTTTCTTTTCTAATTTTCTAATAAAAATTCCCTGTGCTCTCTTGTTGGTTTTTATCTTCTTCTGTTGTGTATGACTCCTTTTATTTTTCTTCTTCATTGCTGGTTTAATGCTATGTATTTCTTTAGTTTATTTTCTGAGTGAAAGGTTTTGAGTTTCTACAGCTCTGAAGGATAACATTCCTGGTAATAGTGATTTAAGATTTATTTTTTTGGACTTGAAATCCAGTTTTTCAAGTCCTCCATGCCATCATTGTTTCTGCAGAGAAATAGACTGTTTTTCTGTTTTTTTGGCTTCAGAATTTATTGGTACCTTTTGCAGCTTTTACATTTTATTCTTCGTTGTCAATTTTTGACATTGTAACTGTAAGGTATCCTAAAGAAGTTCTTTTCTGCTCTCCATGCCACAACAATGTGAATATCCATACTGATACTAGTGTTTGGAAAATTTTCAGTCTTCTTTTGATGAACAAATTTTCTCTGTCTGTATGTCTTCTGCTACGTTAAGACCTGTTCGTGTTAAGTCAGGTATCTTTACAATGTCCCAGATTTCTTTATCTTCTGATTCTAATTTATTTTTATTGATTTAAGCATCTTGTCTTTAATTCCTGTGATTTTATACTCTGCTTCATCTATTTTGATGAAACTCTCCATAGAGTTGGTTATTTGGTTTGTTGTCTTTTATATTTCCAACATTTCTGTTTGGTTCTTTTTCAGAATCTAAATCTAATTTTTCATTCATTTCCCATGTTCTTTTCATTGATTCATTCAGTTTTTCATTGATAATTTTAATGAGCATATTTTGAATTCCTTAGGATTTCATTCACTCTGGTGTCTATGAGTATAGTAATTGTGCTGTATGGATATGGAAATTTGGTCATGTGTAGTTAGTCTGTTTCCTTTTATTCTATGTTCAGCTTTGCACTTCATTTGGGGTATATTTTTGAGGTTTTATTTTGTAGGCAGTTATCTCTTTACAATACGTCTTGGTGTGGCTGTATATATACACATCAAAGCAGTTTCTCATTGTGTTCTAGGAGCTGGGTTCACATAATGAAATGAGAAAATAACCTCCAGTAATGATGGCATTTTTAGATCAAGCCATGTGTAACATACAATAAAAATTATTTAAAGTTTATCTCTACAGCACTTCTGTACAAGGAGAAAAGAGGTTGAATAATAATATAGCATAAACATTGCAGATATATACTTAAAACTAAGGGGCTGATAGAATATAGACATTGAAAAGGAGAAATAAAGAGAGGTTGACAGGGAATAGAGGTGGGAGAATCAATGAGGAAAGAAGAAAAGCTAAGGAGGTACAAATGAAAACAGATATCAAAAAAATACAATTAACTGAATATACACAAATTTAGTGAAAAAGATGGAAAACATACAATGAAAGACACCAAAAAAGTAAATTACATAACAAGGAAAAACAAAACTGAAAAAAGAATTGATGATTCTTGGCCGTCACTGGTTGGTTGCAGTCACAGAGCCTGCCAGACCACCACCCCGAGGTTTGTTGCCATCGTGGAGTTAGCCAGAGGCTTCTTTATAGGCTGATGCAGGCATTTTGAATTACTTCTGAGGGCGTGGCCATCATCATTGGAAGGGCAGCTCCCTTCCTGAGACACCTACAGGAGGCTAGAGGACCTTTCACAAGACCTAGGAGAAAAGAAGAGGAAGTATTGAGAGCCTAACTCAGTGCCACAGGGTAATACACCCCACCTGAAGGCCACCACGCCTAGAAGGCCAGCTTCCTAGTGGAGCACTGCATTATCAAATTCCTTCAAGACTTCAGGCTACTGAAGGCTAAGAGATAAATTATTGGAAATCTACAGGGACAATATTAGTCAATAGAGGAAATCTGCAATATCACAGAGTTTCACTATTAGAGGGCTAGATACCAGAAAAATATGAGAAAAGAAGGGAAGAAAATGTCCCAAACAAACCTAGAAACTATATCAATAAAACCCAAAGACAGCACAGAAGAAGAAATGACAGAAAGGGAGTTCAGAATGTACATAATCAAAATGATCAGGGAAGCAAGTGCGGAGATGAAAGAGGAAATGCAGGCATTGAAGGATGGGATGAAAGGGCAAATTCAGGCATTGAATGATCACACCAATCCACAGTTAAAAGAGCAAATACAGGAAGCAAAAGATCATTTCAATAAAGAGTTAGAGATATTAAAAAAAACAGAAATCCTTGAATGAAAGAAACAATAAACAAATTAAAACTCCATAGAAAGCATAACAAATAGGATAGAACACCTGGAATGCAGAACCTCAGATATCAAAGACAAAATATTTAATCTTGAAAACAAAGTTGGCCAAACAGAGAAGACAGTAAGAAATCATGAACAGTATCTACAAGAACTATGGGATATCATGAAAAGGCCAAATTTAAGAATCATTGGGATTGAGGAAGGCTTAGAGAAACAAACCAAAGGAATGAACAATCTATTCAATGAAATAATATCAGAAAATTTCCAAAATCTGAAGAATGAAATGGAAAATCAAGTACAAGAGGCTTATAGGACTCCAAATACACAAAATTATAACATACCCACACCAAGGCATGCTATAATGAAAATACCTAACATACAAAATGAAGACAGAATTTTAAAGGTTGCAAGAGAAAAGAATCAAATTACATTCAGGGGGAAACCAATAAGAATATCAGAAGATTTTTCAATCCAGACCCTAAAAGCTAGAAGGGACTGAAACAATATTTTTCAAGCCCTGAAAGAAAATGGATGCCAACCAAGAATCTTATACTCAGCAAAACTAACCTTCAGATTTGATGATGAAATAAAATCATTCCATGATAAACAAAAGCTAAAAGAATTTACAGAAAGAAAGCCAGCATTACAGAACATTCTCAGCAAAATATTCCATGAAGAAGAGTTGAAAAACAATGATGTAAATCAACAAAGGGAGGAACTACCCTAAAGGAACAGTCAAATAAAGGAGAAATCAAGTCGTGTCAAAAAAAAAAAAAATGAGCCAAATGACCAGGAATACAAATCATATCTCGACAATAACCCTGAATGTTAATGACCTGAACTCATCAATCAAAAGACATAGACTGGCAGATTGGATTAAAAAGAAAGTTCCAACAATTTGCTGCCTGCAAGAGACTCATTTCATAAAAAGAGATACCCGCAGACTAAAGGTGAAAGGATGGGGAAAAAAATACCATGTACACGGACACAACAAAAAAGCTGGAGTATCCATCCTCATATCAGATAATGTGGACTTCAAGTCAAAGTTAGTCAGAAGGGATAAAGAAGAACATTTCATACTGCTTAAGGGAAGCATAAATCAGCAAGACATAACAATCATAAATATCTATGCCCCGAACATTGGCTCATCCATATACATCAAACAAATCCTTCTCAGTGACAGGAATCAAATAGACCACAACACAATAATACTAGGTGATTTTAACACACCTCTTTCACCACTGGACAGATCCTCCAAACAAAAATTAAACAAAGAAACCATAGATCTCAATAACACAATCAATAATTTAGACTTAACGGACATATATAGAACATACTATCCAACCAAGAGCGAATACACTTTCTTCTCAGCAGCTCATGGATCCTTTTCTAAAATAGACCATAAATTATGCCACAAAGCTAATGTTACCAAATACAAAAAGATAGAGATACTACCTTGTACTCTATCAGATCATAATGGATTGAAATTAGAAATAAATGACAGAGTAAAAAACAGAAACTACTCCAACACCTGAAGATTAAATGATACGCTATTGTATGATGAATGGATAACAGAAGATATCAGGAAGGAAATTTAAAAAATTCTTAGAGGTAAATGAGAACAAAGAGATAACATATTAAATATCTGGGACATTATGAAAGCAGTTCTTAGAGCAAAACTGATTTCATGCAGCGCATTCAATAAAAGAAGAAAAATTCAACAAATAAACGACCTAACACTATGACTGAAAGCCCTAGAAAAAGATGAACAGAGCAACACCAAAAGTAGTAGAAGACAGGAAATAGTTAAAATAAGAGCTGAAATCAACGAAATTGAAATAAAAGAAACAATCGGAAAAATTAACAAAATAAATAGTTGGTTCTTTGAAAAATTTACAAAATTGATAAACCTTTAGCCATACTAACAAAGAGAAGACGAGAGAAAACCCAAATTACTGAAATTTGGAATGAACAAGGAAATATCACAACAGACACGATTGAAATACAAAACATAATTAGAAGTTATTTTGAAAATCTATACTCCAACAAAATAGAAAATCTCAAAGACATCAACAGGTTTCTAGAGACATATGAATTACCTAAAGTGAACAAGGAGGACATACACAATTTAAATAAATAAATTTCAAGTAATGAAATAGAAGAAGTCGTCAAAAGCCTACCAACAAAGAAAAGTCCAGGACCTGATGTGTTCTCAGCCGAGTTCTACAAAACCTTTAAAGAAGAGCTCATTCCAATACTCCTCAAAGTATTTCATGAAATAGTAGAGGAGGAAACCCTTCCAAACTCATTCTATAAAGCCAATATCACCCTGATACCTAAACCAGACAGAGACACATCGAGGAAAGAAAATTTCAGACCGATATCCTTAATGAACATCGACGCAAAAATTCTCAACAAAATTTTAGCAAATCGCATACTAAAATATATTAAAAAGATAGTGCACCATGATCCAAGTGAGTTTTATCCCAGGGATGCAAGGTTGGTTCAACATCAGGAAATCAATAAATGTCATTCACCATATCAACAGACTTAAAGTTAAGAATCACATGATTATTTCGATAGATGCAGAAAAAGCACTCGATAAAATACAGCAACGCTTCATGCTCAAAACACTGGAAAAAATAGGGATAGTGGGAACATTCCTTAACATTGTAAGGGCCATCTACACTAAGCCCATGGCCAATATCATTCTAAATGGTGAAAAACTGAAAGCATTCCCCCTAAAAACTGGAACAAGGCAGGGATGCCCTCTTTCACCACTTCTATTCAACATCATCCTTGAAACTCTAGCCAGAGCAATTAGACAGACCAAGGAAATTAAAGGGATACAAATAGGAAAAGAAGAACTCAAACTAATTCCTATTCGCTGATGACATGATTATATATTTAAAGGAAACAGAAAATTCCACCAGAAAACCTTTAGAACTCATAAGTGAATTCAGTAAAGTAGCAGGATATAAGATTAAAGCTCATAAGTCCAATACATTTTTATACATAAGTGATAAATCTTCAGAAAGAGAAGTTAGAAAAACTACCCCATTCACAATAGCCTTGAAAAAAATACAATGCTTGGGAATCAATCTAACAAAAGAGGTGAAAGACCTCTACAATGAGAACTACAGAACACTAATGAAAGAAATTAAAGAAAACCTTAGAAGATGGAAAGATCTCCCATGTTCTTGGACAGGCAGAATTAATATCGTCAAAATGATCATACTACCTAAAGTGCTATACAGATTCAATGCAATTCCAATTAAAATCCCAATGATGTACCTTACAGAAATAGAGCAAACAAACATGAAATTCATCTGGAAGAATAAGAAACCCAGAATAGCTAAAGCAATCCTTAGCAGGAAGAGTGAAGCAGGGGGTATCGCAATACCAGACCTTCAACTATACTACAAAGCAATAGTAACAAAAACAGCATGGTATTGGCACCAAAATAGACAGGTAGATCAATGGTACAGAATAGAGGACATGAACACATACCCAAATAAATACAATTATCTCATATTAGACAAAGGTGCCAAAAATATGCAATGAAGACAAGATAGCTTCTTCAACAAATGGTGCTGGGAAAACTGGAAATCCATATGCAACAGAATGAAACTAAACCCCTATCTCTCACCCTGCACAAAAATCAACTCACAGTGGATCAAGGACCTTGAAATCAGACCAGAGACCCTTCTTCTTAAAGAAGAAAAAGTAGGTCCAAATCTTCAACCAGTCTGCTTAGGATCAAACTTCCTTAACAGGACTCTCATAGCTCAAGAAATAAAAGCAAGAATCAATAACTGAGACAGATTCAAACTAAATAGCTTTCTCTCAGCAAAGGAAACTATCAATAATGTGAAGAGAGAGCCTACAGAGTGGGAGAAAATCTTTGTCACTCATATTTCAGATAGAGCGCTATTTTCCAGAATAGATAAAGAACTCAAAAAACTCTACACCAAGAATACAAATAACCCACTCAACAAATGGGCTAAGGATATGAGCAGACACTTCACAGAAGAAGATCTATAAGCAATCAACAAACATATGTTCACCATCTTTAGTAATAAGAGAAATGCAAATCAAAATTACCCTAAGAATTCCATCTCACCCCAATTAGAATGGCGATTATCAAGAATTCAAGCAAAAATAGGTTTTGGCGAGGATGTGGGGGAAAAGGTACACTCATACATTGCTGGTGGGGCTGTTAGTGCAGCCACTCTGGAAAGCAGTGTGGAGATTCCTTAGAAAACTTGGAATGGAACCACCATTTGGCCCAGCTATCCCACTCCTTTGCCTATACCCAAAGGACTGAAAATCAGCATACTACATGGATACATCCGCAGCAGTGTTCATAGCTGCTCAGTTCACAATAGCCAGATTGTGGAACCAACCTAGATTCCCCTCAATTGATGAATGGATAAAGAAACTGTGGTATATATATATCATGGAATATTACTCAGTCATAAAGAATAATAAAATTATGGCATTGCAGGCAAATGGATGAAATTGGAGAATATCATGCTAAGTGAGATAAGCCAATCTCAAAAAACCAAAGGACGAATGATCTCACTGATAAGTAGATGAGGACACAAATAGGGTGGGAAGGAGGCAAGAATGGAGGAAGGAGGGACTCTATAGAGGGATAAGAGGGGTGGGAGAGGTGGGGGAGGAGAAAAATAACAGAATGAATCAAAAACTATTACCCTAGGTAAATGTATGATCATACAAAGGGTATGCCTCTACTTCATGTACAAACAGAGAAACAAGATGTATCCCATTTGTTTACAATAAAAATGAATTTTTAAAAAAATCCATGAACATGAGATGCATTTTTGTATTTTTGAATCCTCTTCAAATTCTTTCAAAATATTTCAGAATTTTCCTTATGGAGATCTTTCACACCTGTGGCAGATTATTTTAATTTTATCCCTGATCATTTTAATTTTGTACATTAAAAAACAATATTATTTTCTTAATTTCTATTTCAGAAACTTAGCTTTTGGAATATAGCAAAGGTACTAATTTTGTATGTTGAATTTTCATTCAGCATCTTTGCTGAATTCACTGTTTATTTTTGTGGAGCCTTTGGGTTTATCTAAATATAACATACTGTCAGATGCAAACAAGTATGATTTGACTCCTCTTTTCCCAACCTGGGTATTCTTTGTTTCTTCTGTATGATTGTTCTACCTAGGGCTTACAGCACTATGTTGAGTAAAAGTAGTAAAAAGGGCCATCTTTGTCTCTTTTCAGTCATTAGGGAAAAACTTTTCAGCTTTTGTACATTCAGTTAATGATAGCCTTTGGCTAAGTACATATGGTCTTTATTACAATTAACTACATTTCTTTTCATTTCTTTCAGTATTTTTATCTTGAAGTAATGTTGAATTTTATCAGATAAATTTTCTGCATAATTGACATTATCATATCTATTTTTTGTTCTATTGATGCAGTGTTTGCATTTATTGCCTTGACCAAGTTGAATCATCCTTGCATCTGGGGGATGAATCCCACTTGCTCATGGGATAATAATTGTTTTATATGTTTTTGGAGTTTGTTTGCCAGTATTTTTTTAAGAAATTTTGAACCTTAACTTTTGAGGATATTGACCTATAGTTTTTTTTTTTGTTGTTCTTGTGTCATTTTCTGGTTTTGGAATCAGAAGGAATACTTGTCTTGCGGTATGTGTTTAGTAGAATTCCTTTCTTTCAGTTTTTGGAATAATTTTGGGAGAATTGCAATATGTGTGCTATAACTGCTTAGTATAACTCAACAGTGAAGCCATCTAATGTGATTAATTCATCTAGTATTAGTACAGATAATTCTACTTCCTCCTGGTTTCTATGTGCATGAAATGTTTTATTCAATTTCCTCACATCATCCTTTGAGGACTAGTTTTTATTACTGATTTAATCTCATTGTTTTTGATAATCTCAGTTTTTCTATTTCTTCATGATTCCATCTTAGTAATGTGTATGTGTGTAGTAATTTTTCTGTTTATTCAAGACTGCGAATTTTTTTGGGGGGGATAGTGTTAAAGGATCTTCACCCAGAGATATGGGACCAGGAAAAAACAGTGTTTTCATTCATGCCAAAAAAAGGCTCAGTTGATTCCTATTTAAAGACTGAGCATTCAGTTAGGAAAGCATAGATTATATACTCTTATTAGTTTTCTTTTACATACTAGTTTTTTGTTTCCTATAAGAGACAATATATGTTTTGGATACACATTCTATTTCTATATTACATAGTAGCAACGATTTTGCAACTGAGTTGTGTAAGGCTCAATTAATATTGATGACATCATGTTATCTTTCTCTGAGCTCTGAGAAAATCTCTATCCCATTGCCCATTTTGATGTTCAGGTCTTTCCTGGGTCAGGGAGTATCATTCTGTTATAATGACTTATGTATTCATAACATCATGACATGAGCAGCCATTTTCCTTCCAACAATAGCCCTTATGAAACTAGATTTAGAATTGTAACCAGAGGTAACAGGCAAGACAGGAGAAGGCAGAGACCTAACATAAAAACCACAGTACTTGTGAAACTTTTTAATTCCCCTCAAAGTTGAAAGCTATCCTACAGATAATTTCCCAGGCTTCCAATCTTCCAGGACTATGCTGGGACATGGGTCGCCTTTTAATCCAACCTGCAGGTTCCTGAGATGGTTTCATGATAGGAGAAATGAGTATGAGAAAGTAGGGTTGTGGCAACACGTTGGTCTGATCAAGATATATGAAGGCATGGATCACAAAACGAGAGACTGAAGTCCATAAAATGGGAGCCAGATTAAATGCAAACCATAAAATGAAGCGTTCTGACAAAAGGAGGTGAAAGACTGTCAATATAAGCTTTTCAACAGAATACCAATGTGCTGGAACAGTTGCTGATTCTCCTAAAGTGAAAAGTAAGACTTAGACTGTGGTAACAAAGAGGGCTAAAAGAGTGGCATTGCCAAAGAATCACAGTAAATCGGCCAATGTAGATTATAAGAGTAGCCCAGTTATAGCAGCCAGCAATTGATTGCTCAAATTTCTGCCATGCACAGATCAGTCAGACTCCAGAGTTCCCAAAGCAAGACTGTTGTCCTTAGTCTTTCAGGTGAAACTTGTTTATTTTGGATTGTCAACTTGCATGGTCCCACTGATTGGGAATGCATTTACAATTATAAGATGCTGGTTTCATTCTGCTGTAATGAAACCAAGGGACCGCTTCAGCCATGTTTACTGAAGTGGCTTTGAATAAAATGTCAGTAAATGGACACTTCCAAAGAGTTTTTAGAGGTTGGACATTTTCTTCTTCTTCTTCTTCTTTTTTTTTTTTTTTTCACTCAGAAAGAAGGAGCCTTTAAGCAGCCTTGACTCCAGCCTCAGCCATTGTCCAGGGAGCTCTAGTGGTGGGACAGTGCTCACAGTGCACTGTGGATCACAGCAGGCCCGTGGCTGGGGAAACAGGCTGAAGGATATCACTCCAGGGTAGAGGGGCCAGGGGCAGAGGCTGCTCAGAGATGCCAGCAGAGTTGCTCTCAAGGCCAGGCAGGGGAAGAGTAGCAGCTACTGATTTTTGATGGAGTCGTCAAATGACAGGACAGCAGTAGGCAACGCCCAGGCTCCCCTGTCTGCCCACAGGCCTCCTGAGGGAAAGGGGTTTGTGTGGGGTGCCCCACGCAGGACCCTCAGCACTAGCAGGTTTTCGAAGAGTTCACTGGGCCCTCGGGTTTGCCCTCCTCCTCCTCCAGCTCTGCCAAGGCCAACTCA
Source organism: Sciurus carolinensis (assembly GCF_902686445.1). Taxonomy (NCBI): domain Eukaryota; kingdom Metazoa; phylum Chordata; class Mammalia; order Rodentia; family Sciuridae; genus Sciurus; species Sciurus carolinensis. Next base: position 113,296,562 of record NC_062220.1, on the reverse strand, counting down.
TTGCTGGCACGTATCCGGAGACCATCCAGCTCCTTCCTGTGGGCCTGTAGCACCAGCTCCGTCAGACACGTGAAAGACTCCTTAATATTGAGGTTGGTGCAGGCACTTGTTTTGTAGAAGTCCATGCTGTACTCCTTAGCCAGCTGCTGCCCTTGCTCTCTCCCCACCTGCCGTATCTACTCTTATAGGGGATCCTTATAGGGGATTTTACTCCTAAAGGGGATCCTTATTATCTATAAGGATCTTCTGGACACCTTCTGGTGCACACTCATCCACGTCACTGACCCACCTCAGTGCTGGTAAGAGCGCTCACTGCTATTGTAGTAAACTACAAATATTCCCTGGGTCCGTCCATAGTACTGCTTTGTGATAGTTGGTATCTCTCCTGCCCCACTGTGTCCCAAATCTGTATCCGCACTTTGATGCCATCTACCTCTATGGTCTTCATCTTAAAGTCAACACCGATGGTGGAGATGTGCAAGGAGTGGAACTCGTTGTCGGTGAAGCAGCACAACAAGCAGGTCTTGCCCACCCCGGAGTCCCTGATCAGCAACATCCGTCGTACTGCTTTGCCATAGCTGGGATCCGAGGGGGCCGGGGGCTGCCGGCGGCAGCGGGCGGCAGCGGACTCAGCTGGTCCCGGCGCTGGCCTCACCCACTGGCTGGGCACGGAGAAGCGCGGCTGCTGCGGGAGCACCACAGCGCTTGCTGAGCTGGGCCGGGCTCTGCACCGGACATTTGATTCTTTAAGCCAGTTAACATCTCCTGGTTTAAAGGGGTGGACATCAGTGGTCAGGCTCACAGGTAACCATTCTCTAACCCAATAATGTATAGTGGTCATAGTTGAGCCAAAAGCCTTTATCTGCTGTCTCAGAGTAATGTTCCCAATTTTTGAGATCTTCTCCTATGCTTCTTTTTAATGAGAGCAGGGAATCTCATAAAAGAATAATCCTGTCTGTCTAGTAGGGCTAGACCTAATCATTAAAAAGCAACTGGCAACACTTGGTTCAGTGTTAGCGGTTTCCCTAACACAGTCTTGGTTGTGATTTCCTGATGATCTTCAACCCCATTGTCACCGATTGCATCATCTTAGCCTGAATGTTGGCCCACATACAAATGGTGCAATGGTTATAACTCTCTTGCCAGGTGATTAAAACCATGTTGGTCAGAATCGACCATGGTCCTATCTACTATTAACAGTCAGCTGAGATTCCTGTGTGGTCCTCTTGGGGATTAGTGAGAAGACTCTTAGCTCCTCTAATTTCCTCTGCCAGTTTTGCCATCTGCCAGGATGGGTCAGAGTCTTGTTGACTAGATGCGGCTTTCCTGTGAAACAGTTGTGACATTTTCCTCTCCTTTTTACAGCATGTGCACTAGCTAGTTACTGGTTCTCTAGAATCCTCTTGATCTCCCTGATCAGGAGTTCAGAGTGACTCACCAGAGGCGCAAGGCCTGTTGAGGGGTTCCATTATTCCCTAGGTTCTGGCTGCCCTTAAAAGGCAAGTGCCAAAATATTGACTGCCTTTTCCTTGGCTCTTTTATTTCCTTAAATTTTGTCTCCAAATTTTGGTTTTAAACATTCAGCAGGCCAAAGTTTACCATCCTTGAAGTAGGAGTAATGTATTTAACTTCAAGTTTTATAATTTTACAGTTATTTAATCATTCCATTTAATTGGGGCTAGTATTAGTGCTGAAAGTCAGTCTCATATCCCATCTCTCTTATAGGTGATAGCTTTTCATCTCATATTAACTCAGATTGTTATATTAGGAGTAGTATTTCTATAAACCAGTAACAGACAGCACTCATAAAGTTTACAAGTAAAATACAAAATGGAATTAATAAGAGCAAAACTTACTTACTTTGTATAATAGCTATGAACCAAGAAATATAATTTTTCTAATCATGAATCTTTACTTAATTATATATTATATCACCTATGTATTTTGAGATTACAGTACACTTTACAAAAAAAAAATCTATGTTTTGAAATTCACTTTAAATTAATTCAAATCTAGCCTAATTTGTAATCCATCCTAACATGGAGTAAGGTGAGAGACAGAGTCATAACACATGGGAAGTGGCCTCTTGACAAATCTTAGGTAAAGTGGTTTATTTCTGAAGCTGATCTCTGTCACATAAATATAATCTTATAAATTAATAGTTTATTTCCTGAGTTTATATAAATACCAATTAACACCATATATAATTTCATCTTTCATTGAAACATGAATCAAAAATAACTGAGTACTTTGAAGTTTCTTTTGTGGCATGGTGACAACAGATCTTAATTTCATATTTTCAAACTTTAAACAAACCTGTGTTTCATAATTATATTCTAAATACTTAATTAAATTCTATCCCAATGTAAGGAATAACAAAATGTGTATATATACATATGTATATATATATAAATATATACACATATATACACATGTGTGTATAAATATACACACACATACATTTCTCTATGAATCTGAAAGGTACTATTTTTATAGACAACTTTATTTTGTGCAACACAGATTTGTAATGTGCTCTAAAACGATGTGTATACTTGGAGGACATGGCTACAACTTATATATAAGAATGCAATAACAGAATCACAATTACACTGATGTCCTTATACTAAAGAAGTTTAATTTTAAAGAAAAACAGGATGTGTAACACAGTTTAAAAACCTAACAGACACAAGAAATTATCTTGATAGCTACAAACAGATCAATACTCAAGAAGCCCTTGTTATTTTAACACATAGAAAATTGAATTCTGTTTAGATCAGTACATTAATATTTAAGCTTAGGAGAAAATTCCTTAAAATAACTTTAACTAATGGTGTTAATTACAACCAACTCAATCACACACAGATTTTTAAATATTTATCATCTTAAAATCTTGTGCAACTTACTTAGACACTCTACAACTTGTTTATTTCACCATACAAAAAACTTTTTTCCAGAAATACATATTATTTTGTATTAGAGATTGAACCCAGAAGCACTTAACCACCTAGGAACATCTCCAGCTTTTTTTTTTTTTTTTGTATTTTATTACAGACAGGGTCTTGCTGAGTTGCTCAGGACCTCAATAATTTACTGAGCCTGGCTTTGAACTCCAGGTGCTCCTGCCTCAGCCTCCTGAGTTGCTGGGATTATATATCTGTGCCACTACACCCAGCTCAGAAATATTTTTATATTAAAATGTATTTACATGCCTATAACCTTTTGTATCTCTTTAGTTGCTGACTCTTAAATTTACATTTTGAAATAATTCCTAAAAAATTTCTGAATTTATACAAATTACTTCATTTAATAGGATGAAATATTTTATACTTATTGAAGTACTTTAATTAAAAACAGCTGAAAGTTTTTATACCCTTTCCATACAGAATCACACCTACTTGACTCTTAGACTTTAGCATCTTTGCTTTAGTGAAGACCTAGAAAGAAAGCAATCTTAAATTTCCCCCTTTTCATTTACCAATTAATAAAAACACAAATAATGAAAGTGCAAAAGGGATGGACACTGGGAAGTCAATTGTCCCTCTACCCAATGAGATGAGGGACTAAGCCCTCCCTCTTCCTCCTTCCTAACTAACCTCATAGGGTAGACTTCAGAGGATTGAAGGTGCCCAAGACACCAGGACATCACCCACCAGGAGCCCAGGGTAACTGCCACTGTTGAAGGTAGTTCAATTTCTTTCCTCATTGATACAGGAGCAACTTTTTCAGCTTTGCCAGAATTTTGGGGACAAACTTGGCCTTCCAACCTCTATATTTGGAATAGAGGGAATAACTTCCAACCCATGCATAACAAACCCTCTATATGCAGCAATGAGGGGACTCCTTTTACCCATTCCTTTTTAATTACACATCACTGTCCCACTCCCTTAATGGGAAGAGACCTCCTCTCAAAATTTCAAGCCCCTTCACCCTTCATTTCCCTTTCATAAGTCTTAATATGGAACAGTCCACCCTGGTGGCTACAAATCTCTCTTCCTCCTCTTTTTACCAGTCCCCTGTTTTTCCCCTGTACACACACCACCTTGCTCCTTTCTTTGACCCTGAATAACCCACCTCCTCCACCCCCTCTGCCTCCACACTTGGTTCACCCTCAAGTTTGGAATCTGACCCATTCAGCTATCACATCCCACCATAAGCCCATCCACATATCCCTGAAGGACCCCTCCTCTTTCCCGTGTCAGCCTCAATACCCGATCTCCCTGACTCATCTCAGATGGCTAAAACCCATCATAACAGATCTTCTTTAAAAAGAATTCTTTCACTCTGCACGTTCTCCTTTTAACACTCCCACCCTACCCATTAAAAAACCCAGTGGAGCTTATCATTTAGTCCCAGACCTCCACATCATCATGGCCGTCCTTCCAATTCATGCAGCGGTTCCCAGCCCATACACGCTATTGTCTCTCACCCCTAATGACACCTCTTATGTTACAGTCTTAGATCATAAGATGCCTCTTTCTCTAGCCCCATACATCCTGACACACAAGATATCTTTGCTGATACAAGGACTGACCCAGATACTCATCATTCCCCACAGCTCACCTGAACAGTCCTCCCCCAGGGATTTTGAGACAGACCCCATTTCTTTGGTCAAGCACTCACTAAGGACCTCTCTTCTCTTTCCCTATCACCCAGTCTTCTCCTGAAATATGTGGATGATCTCCTTCTCTGCAGTCCCACCTTTCAGGACTCTCAAAATCACACTAATATAGCCCCCTTCCACATTCTACTCCTCCAGGTCTCCTTCATTGAAGACCCCACACTGTCCTTATGTTCTTGCCCATCCCTAAACCCTGCTACCCTTCTTTCTAATCCTCAACTACCAGTTACACACTCCTACCAGGAGGTCCTGGATGAGTTTCTCCCTCATCCGTCCCATATACAGGAAGGACCCCTACTCAACCCCAGCCTCTCATGGTTCATTTACAGTAGCTCCTTCATCTATCAAACACTGCAACAAGCAGGTTAGGCTATTGTTTCCTCCACTGATATTACAGAGGCACAGTCTCTTCCCCTGGGCACAACCTCTTAAAAGGCTGAGTTTATTGCCCTCACCCGAGCCTTACAATTGGCCAAAGGAAAGTCTATCAGCATTTACACTGATTTGAAATATGCTTTTCACATTCTCCTATCACATTCTACCATATGGAAAGAAAGAGATTTTCTGTCAACCAACTGCACTCCCATAGTTAATAGGACACTAATCCTTGAACTGCTTAAAGTGGCTCACCTTCCTTCCAAAATAGGGATCATTCACTATAAAAGTCATCAAACTAACTCCTCTCCTATTACACAAGGGAACAATAAAGCTGACCAAGAAGCCAAAACAGTAGCACTTTGTAATTCACCAAACACCCAACTTCTTCTCACTCCTTCAATATCCCCTCATTACCTGCCAGAGGAACACAATTTATACAAACAACAGGGTGCCCCAACAGAAGGCCCCTGGTTAAAGATTAATGGAAAATATGTGCTCCTTCAGAAACAGCTTCTCACTATTCTCACTCAGATCTGTGACTCCCTTCACATGAGTTTCAAACCTCTCCTCTGCCTCCTCCAGCCCCTTTTCTCTCACCCCCAACTACTCTCAACTCTCTGTGAAGTCACTCAAAAATGTGCCATCATGTCACCACAAGGTGGCTCCTTACATCCCCCCTTTCCCACCCATCAGGCCCAAGGCCATACTCCTGGAGAGGACTGGCAACTTGATTTTACTCATATGCCCGCCCACAAAAGAACCAAATACCTCCTCACTTTAGTGTGTACTTTCTCAGGATGAATAGAGGCTTTCCCTACAACTAATAAAAATGTGGCCACTGTTACTAAAGTTCCTCTGGAAGGAATTATTTCCAGATTTGGCCTCCCCAACTCACTTCAGGCTGACAATGGTCACTTCCTTCATTTCTCAGATTTCCCAACATCATCTCAGATTTGCCCTTAACAACTACTGGAAGCTACATATTCCCTATCATTCTCAGTTCTCAGGAAAAGTAAAAAGAGCTAATTCTCTCCTTAAATCCCAGCTCACTGAACTGTCCCTAGAGTTAAACAACCCTGGACAGTCCTTCTACCTTTGACTCTAATGCGTTTGAGAGTCATTCTGCATTCCCTTTCCTTTATTAGCCCTTTTGAACTTATGTATGCTGCCCTTTCCTTCTGAGATCCGTCCCTGTTTCCCTGAGTCTTCTCAGTGACTACTTCCCCACTCTTTCCTGAATGAGGCATCTGCTCCATGAACATGTGGACAGGTTTCTACCCAACCACAACCCTCCTCTCAGTTGTCTACCTGTCACCCTCATCCTGGGGACTAGATGGATCTCAAAAATCCTCATCCCCTAAATGAACAGGACATTCCAAGTTCTCCTGACTACCCCAACAGCCATCAACTTTGCTGGAAGACCCTCGTGGTTTCATCACAGCAGAGTTAAAGATGGCCTGCCTCCTCTGCCTCCTCCTCCCCATCTGGATCCTAGGTACTCCTGCAGCTTAAAAAATCCCACTATAATCAGATTGACACAAATCCCAGAAGAACCATAGTCTGCTGGTCTTTTGTTCATACCCTGTACATGGAACAAGTGTAATCAAAATTGTTAAGGCCTACCTTCAACCGGTTGACAAGCCACTACACAATGTAGCTCAAATCATCACAAACACTACTAAACCCACACCTAGACCCCCTCTGCTCACATCTCAACACAACTTTACAACTCCTCAACAATTTTAACCCATCCTATACTTCTGACGGCTAGCTGTGCATCCCTCTTACCCATGGCTCCTTGATAGCAAACCCTATCCCTTCTCCAAGGACTTCCAATCTAACTTCTCTCTTCACCCTTCCTCCTATAATTCCTCAGTACCACTTTATTCCAATGTCTCCTACTTTGCTGCACCTTCCCCCATCCTATGTCTCTACTCCACCATTCTACCTTTCAGTTTCCTATGCAACACAACATACAATGTCACTCAGCCACTATAGAGCCAACTTGGCATCTTCTTCCTCTGTGGAAACTCCATTCTTCACTGCCTGACACTCCCTATTCCCACTTCTGCCTCCCTATATTCCTCACAGTCAATATAATCATATATTCTGAAGTTTGAGTTGGCCCTTTGCTCCTCCTCCCAGACTCCACTTCAATATCTCTAACACAAAAGAGCAATTGTTGCCCCAGTCCTTATTGGATCAGGCATTTTGGCGGCAGCTGGTACAGGGGTGGCAAGAATAGGTACAACCCCCCATCTTTACTGTAAACCCTCCCAAGAACTGAATGAGGACTTTGAATGGGTGGCAGATTCCCTAGTCTCTTCAAATCCAAGTTATCCACTTAACCAATGTGGTTCTCAAAAATAGGAGAGCCATTGACTTAGTAACAGGAGAGAAGGGAGGTACTTGTGTCCTTTTAGGAGAGGAATGCTGTTACTTTGTCAACAAATCCAGAAAAGTCCAAGGAAACATAGCTGAACTCCGGGAGAACATTGAGAAATGCCACTGGAACAGTAGCAGAACCTCAGGACCAGACTCTCCCCTGGCTGCTCCCGTTGATGGACCCTCTGCATACACTCATCATAATACTCTTAATAGGACACTGTCTCATAAATTGCCTGAAAACTTTTTTACAAGATCAAGTAAAGGCACTCATTAATCAGACTGTAAACCAGCTCTTTATGAACCAATATAGCTGCCGGGGTCCAGCCCTAGCAGGAGTCCATGGGTTCCACACCGGTAAACGGGGCACGGGGAGACAGCGTGGGCAATGGATGGAGAATGAAAGACACAGACTCTAGTTCTGGTGCAATCAATCCCACTTTATTCTGGGGAAGGCTGGGTTATATACATTTTTCTTCAGGCTATAATGGCAGTCTTGTGGTTAATATTAAAGAAGTTTCCAAAGCATAGGCAGAAATTGTTTTTAACAAGGAAAAGAAAGATTATGAGAAAACAGTAACCTTACAGATTATCCTTACCTAATCACAATTATTTTAAGAATATCTGACTACGTCAATGAGCTAATACAATGTTTATTTCCTTAATATCTAAACTCTATGTGACCTAAGACTATTCTTATTATTCTCGCGGTTAAAGTGATAGACAAGTAATCTCATGTGACCATCTCTACTAGGTCCATCTGATTAATATCTAATTTGCCGAGTTAAAGGCTACAGGAGGGCAGTGGTTGCAGTGGTTCTCGTGGCCAAGTTTTTTTACTGAATAAATTACCTTGTCTTATGTAGCTCTTTTTTTCCAGAACAGGGCATTGTGCACCAACATTTATTATAGGGGTGACATATTCTTTGTAGGAAGGAAGGAATGTTGTGAAACCTTATTCTTTTACCCCACCACCATCATTAGAATTTAACCAGCCTGTTGGAGACAAAGGCAGATCTATAACTATTTTCTCCAGAGGCTTTCAGGGACTCATTGCACGGTTGTAAAATTATTTTTAATTTTGTTAGTGGTAAAGACCCATTGTTTTTCAGATTGTAGGTAATATTTTCTGGAATTTTTGTTGTATTCCCCTTATCCCCTTAAGCAATCCGTTCAGACTGAAATGAGTAATATATTATCAGAAAAACACTATGCTCCGGAGCAAAACATCCGGCAATTCCTTTTAGGATGAGCCTTTGCAATCATCCTCCAGAGGATCTTTGTCAAGCACTGGATGGAATTCCAGACACCCCCGCATATAGCCCCATCCTGGAAGTTCTGGCCTAAACCATTCTTCACCCCTGTTCAGTTCAAAGAAGTCAGAACAAACATTGCTCCTTATCATTACAAGACAAAAGGCCAGAATGTTAGGTCTTTAGGCCGTAGTGACTCCATTTTGAAAATCAGCACTTGCCCACCCAGACATAACCTTCCCAGAAGGCTCACCCCAAAAGGGTCACTAACTACTGAAACCACAATGAAGACATCAAGTAACACTCACAGGGCCAGTACTTTTTAACTACTCCATTGTGCATGACTATGTAGTTCAGAAGATTTTTCCTGCAGGCTGCTGTGCCTTGCTGAGGGGGCAGCCTGGCAGACTCTGTCAATAAACCTTTCCTTGAACTTAGAGCTGTGTCTCTTGTGGATATTTGTGCCAGTTACCCTAACACCCCTAAATCCCCAATCTGCCTTGAATATCCAGTTTTAAATTACAATAAAACCCCCCTCCCATTTTTTGTTCACCTACCTTGCTTGGAAGCTCCCAATGTGCTTTCTTGGTTTCACACCACAGAGGAGCCAGGAAAATTACCCTCTCTATTCTGACATCTTGAAACTACTGATCTTTGATATCTTGACCTTTCTTGATGACTATAATTCTAACTGCCACAATGGAGAATCAGAATGTTCTTTTGATTTGCATAGGATTTGCATTACCGTTTGGCTAAAGACATTGACCATTTGTATTTTTCTTCTTTTGAGAAGTATTTGTTTTGTTAACCTGCCAATATATTGATTGGTATTTAGACTTTTAGTGTTGAGATACTGCATTCTTTATATTTTCTTTATATTAATCCTCAGTTGGAAGAGTAGCTGACAGAGATTTTCTCCCATTCTGTGGGTGGTTTCTTCACACTGGTCTTGCCTTTGCTCTGAAGAAGTTTTTTAGTTTGATGCCATCCCACTTATTGATTCTTTCTCTTATTTCTGGAGATTTTGGTGTCCTATTCAGGTAGTATTTTCTTGACTCTACATGTTGGAGTGTTTTCCTAATTATTTTTTCTTGATCTAATTTAGATCTGACTTTTATAAAAAATAGAGATAGGGATATATTTTAATTCTACATTTATCAAATTTTCCCAGCACCACTTCTTAAAGAGGCTGTCTTTTCTCCAGTGAATATTTCTGGCACCTTTGTTATGAATCAGACTAAAGCTTTGTGGGTTTCTTTCCTCACCCCTGGTATCTATTATATTATTCTATTGATCTATGTGTCTATTTCTATGCCAGTACCAAGTTTTTTCTTTAACTTAGCCACTGAAGTATGAATTGAAATCATGTTTAGTTCTACCTCTTGTATTCATTGCTCAAGATAGCTATTGCTACTTGCATTCATTTGTGCATCCATATATTGAATTATATGAATAATATATATGAATTATTGAACTACATTTTCTAGTTCTATGAAGAATATTATTTTTATTTTAATAGGGATTGAATTCAATGTGTAGACTGTATTTGGTAAAATGTTCTAAAAATATTAATTCTGTTGGTCCTTGAACAAGGAAGATATTTTCTAGTGTTCTAGAGTTTTTCTCAATTTTTTTAATGGTGTGTAGTAGAGGTCTCTACCTCCTAATTAAAATTTATTTCTAGGTATTGCATGTTTTTGAAGCAGTTGAGAGTGGAATTTTTTCATGTTTTTTCTCAGAGAATTTATTATCAGTATATAGAAAAGCATGTAAATTTTGAATATTGATTTGCTAGCTGAATACTTTGCAGAAATTGTTTTTCAGCTCTACAAATCATCTGGGAAACCTTGAGTGTCTTCCAATTACAGGAATATACCATCTGCTTATAGGGATAATCTCACTTCGTTTCATAATAATAGGAGTACAAGAACCCTATTTTTTGTTTTTTTTCCTAATTACTATGATTAAAATTTTAAGCATGATAGTGATTGTGACACCATATTATTTCTAATATTTAGGGTAAATGGTTTTGTTTTTTCACCACTCAGTATGATAATGGCTTTGGGTTTTTCATATATAGCCTTTATTATGTTGAGGAAAATACTTGATATCCTAGTTAATTTAGCATTTTATCATGAGCAGGTTTAAATTTTGGAATAGTCACTCCAGCAACCCTCACTCACCCTGAGGGTTGAGCAAGCATCTTACTCCAGATGAAAACACCTAACACTACTGAGAAAGGAAGCTGAGAATCTTTGGAACACCTGTACAAACAATTGGTTAACTTGTCATCAAGATTATTTTTCATGGTTTAATTGTGACTTTAATAGTTCATATATATATTCATATCATTTCTCATTTCTAGGATTTTAAAACCAGTTATTTTCCATGAGTCACTATTTGAAGATTAGACATGACTTTATGCAAAATTAGACTTAGTTATAGGGGTAATATTATGTTTAGTATTAAATTTTATGTTGGGTTAGGGTTAGAGTTAGGGATTGCATTGGGAAACATGTATATTCATAAGAATGTACATTAAAAATATGTGTCAAAACACATATAAATATATATGCACTAAAACATGCAATGCTATATTGTGCATTAATGGATACACATGTTTTTTAACTTGAGCATGCGTGGATATATTCTATAACTGAATATGTAAGAACATTCAGACATATTGAATATATAAGTAAAACCACATAAATACTTATATTATTATGCATTCTCTTATGTAAAATTAGGTTTAGATATGGGGTAAGGTTAGGGTTAGTATTAAATTTGAGTTGGATAAGAATTAGGGAAGAAAATGAATAATATATCAGGAATCATAAATATTCATAAAATTGGATATGTGAAAAGGTGTACAAAAACACATAAGAACATATTTTCTGAAATATGAAATTTTATAATGTGACCACTTTGTATATACATTTTTAAATTTGGATATGCATGGATTTATCATATAAATGAACATATTACAATATACATACAAATTTACCTTAGATTATTAAATATGTAATTCAAAATATATATAAACATTTTATTAGTGTACAGGCTGTTTTTTGAAATGAGGTTCATGTATGGGGTAATTTAATATTAAATTTAGTATTAAATTTTGAGTTGTTTGGGAAATATTTGTATATCAGGAAACATGAATATTCATAAGACTATATGTATAAAAATTTATGTGAAATACACCTAAACCTACATTTTCTAGGAAAGAGTATGTTATAATGTGAGTCAAATGAATATACTTTAAAATAATGGTTATATGGGAAATATCATAAAAATTTATGAGTAATATATATGCAAATACATTATTCTTGTATACATAAAATTTTCAAAATGCACAAATTTCACATTAGTGTGCTTTTATGTAAAATGATATTTAGGCATATGTTAAGGATAAATTTAGTATTACTTTAAGGGTTGGTTTAGTGTTAACATAGAATGAATACATGCATTAAGAAATATGAATATAAGATTATGTGAAAATATTAATAAAAACTTGCATAAAAATATATGTTCTGAAATAGGAGAGAGTATAATGAGAGTCATGTGTACACTGTTTTTAAAATTGGAATGCATGGATATATCCAATACATGAATATGTAATATGTATGCAAATATACCATTGATAATTGAAAATATAAGCCAAATACACATAAATATGCATACTATTCTACAGGATTTTATGTAAATTATTGTTTTCTATGGGGTAAGTTTAGAGTTACTTTTAGTTAGGGTTTGAGTTAGAGTTAAGTTTAGTGTATGAATATGTGTATTGGGAAACATGAATATTCATAAGAATGTATGCATGAAAATATGTATGAAAATATATGGGCATACATATATTCTGAAAAAGTAAATGGTATAATTTGAGTACTATAAGTACACATTTTTTAACATGGGATGCCTGGATATAGTATATGAATGACTGTCATGGTATATATGCAAATACACCATTGATAATTCAAAATATAAATCAAAATAAAGATCAATACACATACCACTATATATGCTTGTTTGTAAAATTAGGTTTTGGTACCAGTGTAAGGTTAGAGTTCTGAAACAGGTGGTTTAATGTGAAGCATTAAACACATTTTTAAATTTAGGGATGTTATATATGACCTATACATGAATATATAATAATATATGCTAATATGCATTTGATATTTTAGTATATAAATCAAATGCACATAAATATGCATGTTAGTACATGTGCCTTTATGTAAAATTAGGTTTATACATTAGGGAAGGTTAGGATTAGAATTCATTTTTGGGTTGGGTTAGGGTTACAGTTAGGGAATTAATATGTATATCAGTAAAAGTGAATTTTCATAAGATTGTGTGAAATGTGTTTGAAAACATATGAACATATGTTTTCTGATACATGAATGTTTATAATATTTGTCACATAAACATACTTTTTCCACATTGCAGATGCATGGATATATCATATAAATTAATCTATAATAATATATATACAAATATACCATTTAATAATTTAATATGTACAGCAAAGTGACATATATATTCATATCACCATACAAATTTTACATAAATTTGTGTTTAGTTATAGGGGTAAATTTAGAGTTAGTTATAAATTTTGAGTTTTTTAGGGCACAAATATGTATATATTGAAGTGGAAATATTAATAAGAATGTACATTTGAAAAATATGTATGAAAATGTAAATAAAAGTTTTGAAATAGAGAAGGATTTAATGTGAATTTTATAAAGACATTTTTTAATTTTAGGAAAACACTAAAAAATTACATAAATGAGTGTATAATACAAATACAAATATTTATAATTGATCATATGAATCAAAATACACATCAATGTTCATGTATTCCATGTGCTTTTATGTAAAATTAGGTTTAGTTATCCACACAATATTAGGATTAGTATTAAATTTTTGACTGGTTTCCATATATGGTTAGGGATTGAATAGATATATCATGAAACATGAATATTCATAACATCTGCATATGAAAATATGTGTGAAAATGTATATAGGTTTTGAAATAGAAAATGGTTTAATGTTAGACACAAAAATACATTTTTTTAAAATGTGGGGATGCATGGATAAAATATATGTGAATATATGATCATATGTTTGCAAATATATCATTGAAAATTGGAGATATAAATCAAAATACACATAACTATTCTTATTACTATATGTGCATTTATGTAAATTTAAGTTTAGTTATAGCAGTAAATTTCAGGTCAAAATTATGTTTTGACTTAGTTTAGGTTCAGGTTAGGTAATGAATGTATTTATCAGGAAACATGATTTTTACCAGAAAGTATGCTTGAAAGTATATTGAAACAGCAAATGATTTAATATGAGTCATACAAATATGCTTTTTAAAATATGGATGCATGGATAAATTACATATATGAATATATAATATATATGCAAATATGTCATTGATTATCAAATATAGAAGTCAAATTACAACAAAAATTCATATTTTATATGTTTTCATGCAGTTACATTTAGTTATGGTGTAAACTTAGGATTAGTATTAAATTTAGTGCTGGGTTTGGGTTAGGGTTAGGGAAAGAATATGGATATCAGAAAACATGAATATTCATGAAAATGTACACATGAAAATATGTACTCTTTGAGTTAACTTCCTTGAAGAGAAGATCCCACTTGCAAGGAACTATTGTTTAGCAATGGCACACACAGTTCCAAAGTCAAACCTTATCTCCAAGATGTGAAAAGCAGATGAACACTAGATGAACCCTGGTCAAACCCCAATATGCTCATTGAGAACTGAGTTCTTTAAACTTGAAGCTGCTTGCACGAAGGGCTACTTTTCTGTTCTTCCTTGCTTCTTAGTAACCTCAGACTGAACACAGTTCAGACCATGTATCCAGTCTGGTAGATACCCCAAGTTAGCGGGAAAAGTTGTTATTGCTAAAAGGGTCAACTTCACAAAGATTCATTGTAATTGAAAGGAAGTACCAGAACCCTCTTGCAGAGAGCTGCCATTTACCAATGGTACAGACATTTCAAAAGTGAAACCTTGCCTGCAACCCCTGAGAGGGGTTTGGTTTCATGTTGGGTCAACTTGAGATAAACCCAATGTGCTCACTGACAATTATATAAAATATGCTTCTTCAGGCTGTTTCACTTCTACCTTCCTAGATGTTCTCAGCAAACAGGTATGGACACAGTGGAGACCAAGTATCCAGAGGTTGTTAGTAGTAATTTCACTGTTACTAAAGGGTGACGGCACTATTGAAATGTCCTTTCTGAATGATCTCTGGACATGCATCTGCTGCTTGTTTGGCAGCTGCACTTATATGTGCTGCTTTTCCCTGAGAAAGTGCTTGGAATATGACGATGAAGGTTTTTAGAAAGCACTTGTACCTATGAGACCCTAGTTTACCAATGCCGTTAATGAATGGCACAGTTGATTCAAAAATGAAACCTTGCCTGCAAACTCTGAATAGTGGTAACGCTTCGTGCTCTTTTGACTACCACTAATCCCAATGTGCTCACTGAAAAAATATTTTCTGCCAAAGTTGCTTGCAAATTCTTTCAGTTCTGCTCCACCTAACCATTCTCAGCAAGATCCTTCAAAACAGAGTTGTGACCCAATATCAAGAGTCTTCTATGAAAAAATAGAATGTGGTACTGAAGAGTGAGTGCACTCTTGAAACATCTTCTCTGATGAAATTTGGATGTTCTACTACTATTTGTTAAACATTTACACTTCTATGAGATGCTTTCCCTCAGGAATTTGGAAGAGGAACATATCGATTCTGAGGCATTAGTTGTATCTAGGAGCCCCAACAGAGGAAGAAACTGCAATTACAAAGAACATCAATTCCCCAACGTTTCATTGAAATTCAACTGTAAACCTTTCCCAGAAAACTCCCCAAAGTGCCAGATCCTGCTTGCAAGTGACTGCCACTTGCCAATGGTCCCAATGTTTTCAAAATTAAACCTTACATGCACATGCTTAGAAGTGATAATGCTTCATACTAGTTCAACTGGGTCAAACCCCAATGTGCTTACTAAGAACTGAGCTCATGTAAGATTAAGCTGCTTGCATAAAGGGCTTCAGTTCTTCTCTTGCTATCTCTTCTCAGTCAGCATGTTCAAAACAGTTCAGAGTCCAGACACAAAGTCTCCTAGGAAGAATAGGAGTGTGCTTCTGCAGTGTGGGTGCTCTCTTGAAAGGCCCTCAATCACCCAAATGGAAGTGCTAATGCAACCTACTACCTACTTCGAAGAACACAAAGAAGCTGCTATTGTTATAAAGTCAATTCTCCAAATCCTCATGAAATCTAACAGGAAAACTGTCCCAGGAAATGCCCTAGCATTGCTTGATTCCACTTGCAATGAAATGTCATTTACCAATGGCACAGAGGCTTCAAAATTGAAAACTTGCCAGAATGCTCTGAAAAGCAGTAAAGCTAAATGCTAGTTCCACCCAGGGGAAATCACAATGTTCATACCAAAAATGGAGTCCCTGCAACTTGAAGATGCTTCAGAAATGTGCCTCACTTCTGCACTTTCTAGCTCTTCTCAGCAATCACATCTGTAGCACAGTCAGTCCTCATATCCAGAGTCTGCTAGTAAGAATTGCAGTGTGCTGTGGTTAAGTGTGAGTGCACTCTTGAATTGTTCTCCTTGGGTGACATTCAGAAGTGCCAATGCACTTCTGTGTGCTACTATTCCTCAGACATTTTGAATAAGATCATGAATATTCTAAGAGAGCACTTGTACCTAGGTGCTCTAGTTAGAGTCAGAGATTTGTATTTGAAGAATATCAATTTCCATAAATCTTCTTTGAATTAGAATAGGCACACTTTATCAGAATATTTCCTACCAGTGCTGGATTTCACTTGAGAGGAACCACTCTTGACCAATTGCCCAGAAGCCATGGGTACTGAGAGTTTAGAGATCAATGACTGCCCAAATAAACTGAAAGGCATGCTGCTCAATATTCTAGTGCAGGAAAGAGACCCAATCTTCCATGCTAGATGTGGAGGACAGAAAGAACCATTTTGCATCCGTGGTGTAGGTGCCAGACCATAGAGGACCAATTCCAGAAAAAAAACAAATTTGGCCCAGAATATAGGCCCGGCAAACCCCTACATGGAGCATGGCGGCTGACCAGGAGAAAATCAACCATGCATAGGAGTTCACACAGGTCAACACTGGTGGTAGAAACACCCTGGGATCTCCCCTTCTCACTCCAATTCAGATGCTTGCAGGTCAGGATAGGAGAGATGCATCTGACCATGAATTCAAAAGAACAGAGAAGGGAGAGATTGAGTTTGGAGATAGATTCTGAGACCATGAACCATGGAGTCCACAGGTGACAAAGTGGACTAAGAATTGTCTCCTCCTCTGCAGGAATGAAATCAAGGGGAGCACCCTCAAGTGGAGTCTTATGTGTGAACTGGCAATTCTGGGCCCTGGGGGTGCACTGGTTTAAAACTGCCAGAACAATTGGCATCCTGCCAAGCACCTGGAACCTAGCTAAACCTAAACCCCACCTCCATGAATTACCTCTCTCACTCCAGCCAGCACACCCTGAGGGTTGACCAAGCATCTTACTCCAGATGAAACCCTCTAATACTACTGAGAAGGGAAGCTGAGAATCTTTGGCAGGCCAATGGAAACAATTGGTTAACTTGTCATCAAGATTATTTTTCTTGGTTTCATTGTGACTTTAGTTGTTCACATATGTATTATTGTTCTTCTCATTTCTAGAATTTTAAAGCCAGTTATTTTTCATGGATCAGTATTTTGAGGATTAGACATGACTTTATGTAAAGTTAGGTAAAGTTAGAAGGGTAATATTCTGGGTAATATGAAATTTTATGTTAGATTAGGGTTAGAGTTAGGAATTGCCTATGTACATTGGGAGACATGAATACTCATAAAAATGTACATTAAAATATATGGAAACATATACATATATATGTACTGAAACATGCAATGATATATTTTATGATGAATACCCAGGTTTGAGCTTGAGAATGCATGAATATGTCATACAATTGAATTTATAAGAACTCTCAGGAAAATTGAAGATATAAGTAAAACCACATAAATACTAATAATATTATGCATCCTATTATGTAAAATTAGTTTTAGGTATAGGGTAATGTTAGTGTTAGTATTAAAGTTTGAGTTGGATTAGGATTAGGGTTATGGAATGAATATGTATATCCGGAATCATAAATATTCAGAAGAATATTTGTGAAAAAGATGTATAAAACACACAAGAACATAGGAAATTTTATAATGTGACTCCTTTGAATACACATGTTTTTCAATTTGAATATGCATGAGTTCATCACTTAAATGAATATATTATAATATATGTGCAAATATACCATTGATTATTGAATATACATAAACATTTTATTAGTATACAGGCTGTTATGTGAAATGAGTTTCAGGTTAAATGAGTTTCAGTGTTAAATTTTGAGTTGTTTGGGGAATATTTGTATATTGGGAAACATGAATATTCATAAGAATATATGTATAAAAATACATGTGAAAAGATATATAAAACTATATGTTCTGATAAAGAGTAAGTTATGAGTTAAATGAATATGGGATATATCATGTATGTTTATAAATAATATGTATGCAAATGTATCATTCATAATTGCATAAAATTTTCAAACTACACAAAATTCATGTTAGTATGCTTTTATGTAAAATGATGTTTAGATTTAGGAGTTAGGATAAGGCTAGTATTAAATTTTGGGTTGATTTAGGATTAGTGTTATACAATGAATAATTACACCAAGAAACATGAACATAAGATTGTATATGTGAAAATATGAATGAAAACATATATAAAAATATATGTTCTGTAATAGGGAAGAGTATAATGTGGTTCATGTGTGCACTACTTTTAACATTGGAATGCATGGATATAGCAAATAAATGAATATATAATAATATGTATACAAATACACCATTGATAATTGAAAATATAAGTCAAATGCATATAAATATATATACCACCCTACAGGATTTTATGTAAATTATTGTTAGTTTTGGATAAGTTTAGAGTTACTTTTAGTTAGGGTTAGAGTTAGGGTTAAAGTTAGTTTATGAATATGTGTATTGGTAAAAATGAATATTCATAAGAATATATGCATGAAAATATGTTTGAAAATATATGACCATATATATTCTGAAAAAGGAAAGGATATAATGTGAGAAATATAAGTACACATTTTTTAACTTGAGATGCATGGATATAGTATATGAATGAATATGTAATGATATATATATATTGATAATTCAATATATAAATCAAAATACAGATCAATACACATACCACTATATAAGCTTGCATGTAAAATTAGGTTTAGGTATCAGGGTAAGTTTATCATTAGTATTAAATTCTAGGTTGTTTTAAGGTTATGGTGAGGAACTGCACATGTATGTCAGGAATCGCAGCTAATTCATAAAAATGTACCTGAGAAAATAGGTATGAAAACCTATATAAACATTAGGTTCTGGAACAGGGAAGGGTATATTGTGAGTCATACAAATACACTTTTATTTTCTTTGTGGATGCATGGATATATAATATGAATGAACATATACTAACATAGGCAAATGTAGCATGGATAATTGAATATATGTTAAAATGCAGATAAATAAACATGATAAATAAACATACACTTTTTGTAAAATTAGGTTTTGGTATAGGGATAATGTATGGTTTGGTATTAAAGTTTCAATTGGGTTAAAAATAGGTTTAGGGGACATCCAGTCCACAGAGACAGCGGCGCAGTTCCACATTGCTGTGGGTCCGCCTCTTTGGGGTCTGGTATCCTCGGCCCCACAGGGTGTCCAGGGGCACCCGCCCGCTAGGCACAGGGAGACTGAGACTCGCAGCATGGTGGGTGGGCAGGTTGGCTGCACGCTGCAGGACACCACGCAGGTGTCTGTGACCTTTAAGGATGTGGCTGTGACCTTCACGCAGGAGTGGAGGCAACTCAACCTGACCCAGAGGACCTTATACTGGGCTGTGATGCTGGAGACCTATGGTCTTCTGGTTTCTCTGGGCTGCCCTTTGTCTAAATCCGAGCTGATATGCCTGATGGAGCACAGCCAGGAATTACAGAAGGTGAAGAGGGACCTTTCCCAAGGCTCCTGTGCAGGTAGCAACACAAAACCTAAAACCACAGAGCCCACCCCTGCTTGCTTGGCCTGACTGAGTGAACCTCACACCAGGAGCAACTAATGCAGAGGGCCTTGGGGAACTCCCAGTTGGGGCAGCTCAGGGGTCAGGTTAGGACATCTGAAATGCACGCAGGACTTAAGAGACCAGGGATAGAGACGCTCCCTGAACACATGATCCCTGGACATGGTGGCATTGGAATGGCTGATGTGTGTTCAAGGACTATCCATGTCTCTCTAGATGATGCTCTGTATGTCTGTGACTCAGGTAGACCAGGTACAGGTTGCATGCAGGAGAAAATCCCTATGAATGCAAGGAATGTGGGAAAGTGTTTAGCAAGAATTGCCTCCTCATTCAACATGAGTGGATCCACTCTGGAGTGAAGCCCTATGAGTGCACAGAGTGTGGGAAGACCTTCAGCATGAGTATGCATCTCCTCCAGCACCAAATAATCCACACGGGGGAGAGGCCCTACGAGTGCTTGGAGTGTGGGAAGGCCTTCAACCGCAGGTCTCACCTAACACGCCACCAGCGCATCCACAGTGGGGAGAAGCCTTATAAGTTCAGCGAATGTGGAAAGGCCTTCACCCACTGCTCCACTTTTGTCTTGTGTAACAGGAGCCACACTGGAGAGAAGCCTTTTGTGTGCGAAGAATGTGGCAAGGCCTTCCGTGATAGGCTGGGTTTCAGTGGACACTACATCTTTCACACTGGGAAGAAGCCCTATGTGTGCATAGAATGTGGGAAGACCTTCAGCCAAAGGTTATACCACAAGTGGCACCAGCAGACTCACACTGGAGTGTGACCCTTTGAGTGCAGTGAGTGTGGGAAGGCCTTCTGTGAAAGTGCTGACCTCATTCAGCACCACATCTTCCACACTGGGGAAAAGCCTTACATGTGCAGTGAACATGGGAAAGCCTTTACCCACTACTCCACTTTTATCTTGCATAACAGGACCCATACTGGAGAAAAACCCTCTAGATGCAAAAAATGTAGGAAAGCCTTTAGTGACAGAGGAGACCTCATTCGCCACTTCAGTGTCCACACTGGAGGGAAGCATTATGAGTGCATAGAGTGTAGGAAGACCTTCAACCAATGATCACACCTCACAAGACACCAGCAGATTCACAGTGGGGAGAAGCCCTATGAATGTATGGAGTGTGGGAAATCTTTTTGTCGGAGTGCAAACCTCATCCAACACTCCATCATCCACACTAGAGAGAAGCCCTGAGTGCAGTGAGTGTGGAAAGGCCTTCAGCCACAGCTCATCCCTCACTTAGCATCAAAGGAAGCATACTGGGAGAAACCCTTTAGGTGGCAGAGGAAGGACCACCTTTCACAAGTGGGAAAGCGTCTGTCAAACATCTCAGGACTCACGTTAAGGAGATTTTTTTTTTAATGTATCCACTGAAGAATATCAGTGGTCGAAGCCAACTTCTAAGTCAGCCTCTGGCCATTCATGCCAAGAGGAGCTCCTTTAGTGCCATCTCTATGAAAAATATGTCATAAATCATCATTTGTCATCTGAGGAGTCATGTTTGAAGTGGACCCAGCCTAGGGACTTTTACATCTGGGAATTCCTCCATGAGAGAGGCCCAGGGATTACTGTGCTCTTAGAAAAACCTTCAGCCACATCTTTCTTCTTAGTTTAAATTAAAATGTTATCTCAAGTATAGTTTTTTAAAGGAGGAGGGTAGGGCTCAGGGTATAGCTCAGCTCTACATGTGCAACGTCCTGGGTTCAGTCCTCAGAGACAAACAAAAGCACAATCAAGAGGAGATATAAGAGGAGGAAATGCCAGCACACCATTGTTCAGGCTTTGACCAGCAGTGTGCTGTTCTTTTATGATTATACTTGGGAAAAGGGGAGTGTTGTTTCAGAAATGAAAAAGCCCTGTTTTTCCTGTGTGCACACTCACTGCTGTCCAGCATCAGGACAGTTAGACTGTGAGGGTGGAAGACCTGGAAAGCTGCCTCTGTCCGCTGACATTGCCTCTGTCTGAGGAGCAGGAACCGTCTGCCGGGAGACCAGAGGTTGTGTGGTGAAGGGCTTCTGTTTAAGGAGATGAGACTGCACACACAACCACACACCTTCACTGTGCATTCAAAGTCGATTCTTTTCAAACAACCATTTCTTCTTGTACCTTCACCTACCCTCTCTCATACTTTCCCGATCCCAGTCTGTGTAGACTCTATTTTTCTGTGGGAGGAGATGATAGTGTTCCTGACACAGTTAACTCAGGTAGGTCCCAGTTCTTCCTCAGATTCAGCTTTCTCCTTTCTTTCCCTTCCTTAGGCTTCTCCACGTACCCCTCAGCAATTTTCTAAGAGGTCAAATTAAAGCCAAAACAAAAATGCAAGACTAAATTAGATTAAAGGAACAGGATAAACTCTGAAGAAAAATAACACACAGAGAAGGAATCTCATTTTCAATGTTATAAAAGATTGAAGATTCACTGTGAAGTGTCTGTAATATCCAACAGGTGAGCCTGCAGTTATGTGCGAGTTGCCCTTGTCATCAGGAACTCAGTCCTTATTGGCTGACTCCTCCTCCTCCTTTCAGAGCCTAGTTTTTTTTAGCTACATGAAGTAGTATTCTTACATTAAAAAGTATGTTGTACATAAAGATAAAAATAATAATGTGTTTACTTTGAACTCCCTGCCGAGCCTTTGAGGTGACCACATGTAACTTCACATTGGTATTATAGGGAGTATCATTTTGTGTTGCGTTAATCTGTGTCATTATTGTGATGGCAGTTCTTTGTCCCTTTCACATCTTGTCTCAGAACTCTTCACCAAGTTGTAGTGCCTGCATATTTTTCCTTTGTTCCTTCCTTCCTTCCTTCTGTCCTTCCTTCCTTTTCTTTCTTTCTTGTAGATCTTGCATATACTTCCTTTTCTTTTCCCTTCCCTTCCCTTTCCCCTCCCTTCCTCCCTCCATCCCTTCTTGTCTCCCTTCCTTCCTTCCTTCCTCCCTCCCTCACCCTCCTTCCCTCCTTCCCTTTATTCCTTCCTTCCCTTCTCCCCCCTCCTCTTTCCTCTCTCATCCCCTCCCTCCTTTCCTTCATTCCTTCCCTCTTCTTTCTTCCCTCCTTCCTCTTTCTTCCCCTCTCTCCTCCCTCCCTCCTTCCCTCCCTCCTTCCTTCCTTCCCTCCTTTCCTTTCTTCCTTCCTTCCTTCCTTCCTTCCTTCCCTCCCTGCTTTCCTTTCCTTTCCCCTTCCTTCCTTCCTTCCTTCCTTCCTTCCTTCCTTCCTTCCTTCCTTCCTTCCTTCCTTCCTTCCTTCCAGTATAGCTTTCCCACTGAGCTCCCTTTTATTTTTTGAGACAGGTTCTCACTAAGTTTCTTGGGGCCTCCTTAAGTTGCTGAAGTTGGCATTGAACTTTCGATCCTCCTGCCTCTGCTTCCGTAGTTGCTGGGATTATAGGCATGTCCTCCAGCACCTGGTTCTCATATTTTCTTTTAACATTTTTACTTTTTACCTTTTATGTTCGAATCTCTGGTCCATACTGTTGATTTTTTATGAAGGTTTAGGTTGAGTTTCTGTTGCTGTTGCCTATGAATGTTCAGTTGTTCCAGTACCATATTTTTTTTCCTAAATACTATCCTACCTATATTGAATTGCTTTTGTGTCTTAGTCAAATATCATTTGGGTTTCTTCATGTTGGTCTCTTTCTGGGTTCTCTATTTTACCAGTCTAGTTCTCTGTGTTATTGGCAGAGGCCAAAACTTGTCACCATACTATCTTCTTTTACTATGTTGAGTCTTCCAGTTCATAAATGTGATGTCTCTGTTTATTTTAGATCTTCTTCATTTACTTCATGTTTTGTAATTTTCAGCTTGTAAGTCATAGACATATTTTGTTATAGACTTTTTGCAGATTATTTTATAGGATCATTTTATATGATATTGAGGGTTTTATTGATTTGGTTTTGGGGTGCTGAGGATTGAACCCAAGGGCACTTTACCACTAAGCTATATTCTCAGTCGATTTATTTTGAGACGAAGCCTCACTGAGTTGTTGAAGGTCCTCTTGCCTCAACTTCCTGAATCACTGAAATTACAGGTGTGTGCCTCTGTGTCCAGTGGTTTGTCTTTGTTTTGGTCTTTGTTGTCCAGACTGGCCTCAAACTCCTGAACTCAAGCAGTCCTTCCTCAACCTACAGTTTCAGCAGGTGCTGACCACTCCAGACTTGAAATTGAGATCACACATGATCTTTGCTGTTAGAGGGAAATATAATTAATTTTTACATATTGATCTTGTAAGTTCTGACTTTGGTGATCTTACTTATTAGGTCTAACTGTATGTTTCTATAGATTCCTCAGGATTTTCTTAATAAAGTATAGCATTATTAACAAGTAAAGAACCAATTTCCTGAAAAAAAAATTAGGTTTAGGGAATGAATATGTATGTTAGGAAACATGAAGAGTCATAAGAAAGTATATGGGAAAATATAAACAAAATGCATATAAACATATGTTATGAAAAAGGAAAGGGCATAAAATGAGCCATGCATTTATACATTTTTCACTTGGGGATGCATGAATACATTACATATATGAATATAAAATAACATGCAAATATACTATTCATAATTGAATATATGTAAAAATACACATAAATACACAAAATACACATAAATATTTACATTACTTGAGTTGGGGTAGGATTAGAGTTAGGGAATGAATATGTACATTGGGAAACATGAATATTCATAATAATAATAATAATACACATTTTTTAAGTTGAGGCTGTATGGATATAACTGAATATACAAAAATATATATGCAAGAAACATGAATATTCATAAGAATCATAATAATAAAGTCTTTTTAAAATTTGAGACTGCATGGATATAATATATAACTGAATATATAATAATATATATGCAAATATGGCATTGATCATTTAATATTCAAGTGAAAATACCCATAAACTTTCACATTAGCATACATGCTTTTATGTAAAATTAGCTTTATTTATAGCATTAAAATTAGAATTAGTGTTAAATTCTGATGCCAGGTGCAGTGCCACACACCTATTGTCCCAGCAGCTCAGGAGGCTGAGAAAGGAGGATGAAGAAATCAAAGCCAGCCTCAGCAACAATGAGGCTTAAACAAATCAGTGTCTCTGTCTGTATATAAAATACAAAATAGCACTGGGAATGTGACTTGGTGGTTGAGTGCCCCTGAGTTTGATCCCCAGAACAAAAAAAAAGTTAAAAAAAATTACAGTTAGTGTTATATTTGGAGTTGTATAGGGAATGAATATGTATATAGGGTAACATGAGTATTCATAAATATGTACATGTGAAATAATACATAAAAACATATATAAGCATATATGTTCTGAAACTCAAAGTGTATACAAAGAATCCTATGTATACACTTTTTAAAAATTGTACTATGCCTGGTTATGTTATATAAATAAATATGAAATTGTATATATGTGAATATACCATTAATAATTGAATATTCAAGTAAAAAATACACATAAATATTTCTATTAGTATACATGCTTTTATGTAAAATTAGATTTAGGTATAGGAATGAGAGTAAAGTGAGTATTAAATTTTAAGTTGGTTTAGTGAATGAATATATATGAGAAAACATGAATAGTCTTAAGTATGTTGTGTGAAAATATGTGTAAAACCATTAAAATACATGCTCTGAAACAGGGGATAGTATCTTGTGAGTTGTATGAATACATCTTTTGTAAAATTTGGGTTGGGATATATGCATATATCATATAATTATTATGTCATTATGTGAATGCAAATGTACCATAGATAACTGAATATGTAAGTCAAAATGCACAAAAATATTCATATTAGTATACAGCTTTTATGTAAAATTAGGATAGGTAGAGGGATAAGCTAGTGTTTGTATTAAATTTGGAGTAGGGATAAGTTTAGGGTTAGAGAATGAATATGGATATTAGAACACAAGCATATTCATAAGAATTTTTGCATGAAAATGTGTATGATGACATATATAAGCAAGGTACATCATTGGGATTTTAATTGGAATTGCATTGAATCTGTATAGCACTTTAGGTAGTATGGCCATTTTGACAATATTAATTCTGCCTATCCAGGAACATGGGAGACCTTTCCATCTTCTAAGGTTTTCTTTAATTTCTTTCTTTAGTGTTCTGTAGTTCTCATTGTAGAGGTCTTTCACCTCTTTTGTGAGATTGATTCCCAAGTATTTTATTTTTTTCGATGCTATTGTGAATGGGGTAGTTTTCCTAATTTCTCTTTCTGAAGATTCATCACTTATGTATAAAAATGCATTGGATTTATGAGCATTGATCTTGTAACCTGCTACTTTACTGAATTCACTTATGAGTTCTAAAAGTTTTCTGGTGGAATTTCCAGGTTCCTCTAAATATAAAATCATGTCATCAGCGAACAGGGATAGTTTGAGTTCTTCTTTTCCAATTTGTATCCCTTTAATTTCTTTGGTTTGTCTGATTGCTCTGGCTAGAGTTTCAAGGACGATGTTGAATAGAAGCGGTGAAAGAGGGCATCCCTGCCTTGTTCCAGTTTTTAGGGGGAACACTTTCAGTTTTTCACCATTTAGAATGATATTGGCCATGAGCTTAGCATAGATGGCCTTTATAATGTTAAGGAATGTTCCCACTATCCCAATTTTTTCTAGTGTTTTGAGCATGAAGGGATACTGTATTTTATCGAATGCTTGTTCTGCATCTATTGAAATAATCATGTGATTCTTAACTTTAAGTCTGTTGATATGGTGAATGACATTTATTGATTTCCGGATGTTGAACCAACATTGCATCCCTGGGATAAAACCCATTTGATCGTGGTGCACTATCTTTTTGATATATATTTGTATGCGATTTGCTAAAATTTTGTTGAGAATTTTTGCGTCGAAGTTCATTAAGGATGTTGGTCTGAAATTTTCTTTCCTCGATGTGTCTCTGTCTGGTTTAGGTATCAGGGTGATATTGGCTTCATAGAAGGAGTTTGGGAGGGTTCCCTCCTCTTCTATTTCATGGAATAGTTTGAGGAGTATTGGAATGAGCTCTTCTTTAAAGCTTTTGTAGAACTCGGCTGAGAACCCATCTGGTTTTCTTTGTTGGTAGGCTTTTGATGACCTCTTCCATTTCATTGCTTGAAATTGGTTTATTTAAGTTGTGTATGTCCTCCTCGTTCAGTTTAGGTAATTCATATGTCTCTAGAAATTTGTTGATGTCTTCAAGGTTTTCTGTTTTGTTGGAGTATAGATTTTCAAAATAGCTTCTAATTATGTTTTGTATTTCACTCGTGTCTGTTGTGATGTTTCCTTGTTCATTCCAAATGTTAGTAATTTGAGTTTTCTCCCTCTTTCTCTTTGTGAGTGTGGCTAAGGGTTTATCAATTTTATTTATTTTTTCAAAGAACCAACTATTTATTTTGTTAATTTTTCCAATTGTTTCTTTTGTTTCAATTTCGTTGATTTCAGCTCTGATTTTAAATATTTCCTGTCTTCTACTACTTTTGGTATTGGTCTGCTCTTCTTTTTCTAGGGCTTTGAGCTGTAGTGTTAAGTCGTTTATTTGTTGATTTCTACTTCTTTTTTTGAATGCGCCCCATGAAATAAATCTTCCTCTAAGTACTGCTTTCATAGTGTCCCAGAGATTTTGATATGATGTGTCTTTGTTCTCGTTTACTTCTAAGAATTTTTTTATTTCCCTCCTGATGTCTTCTGTTATCCATTCATCATATAATAGTGTATTATTTAATCTCCAGGTATTGGAGAAGTTTCTGTTTTTTATTCTGTCATTTATTTCTAATTTCAATCCATTATGATCTGATAGAGTACAAGGTAGTATCTCTATCTTCTTGTATTTGCTAACAGTAGCTTTGTGGCATAAAATATGGTCTATTTTAGAGAAGGATCCATGTGCTGCTGAGAAGAAAGTGTATTCGTTGTTGTTGGATGGTATATTCTATATATGTCCATTAAGTCTAAATTGTTGATTGTGTTGTTGAGATCTATGGTTTCTTTATTCAATTTTTGTTTGGACGATCTATCCAGTGGTGAGAGAGGTGTGTTAAAATCGCCTAGTATTATTGTGTTGTGGTCTAGTTGATTTCTGGAATTGAGAAGGATTTCTTTGACGTACGTGGATGAGCCAATGTTCGGGGCATAGATATTTATGATTGTTATGTCTTGCTGATTTATGCTTCCCTTAAGCAGCATGTAATGTCCTTCTTTATCCCTTCTGACTAGTTTTGGTTTGAAGTCCACATTATCTGAAATGAGGATGGATACTCCAGCTTTTTTGCTGTGTCCGTGTGCATGGTATGTTTTTCCCCATCCTTTCACCTTTAGTCTATGGGTGTCTCTTTCTATGAGATGAGTCTCTTGCAGGCAGCATATTGTTGGATTTTTCTTTTTAATCCAATCTGCCAGTCTGTGTCTTTTGATTGATGAATTCAGGCCATTAACATTCAGGGTTATTATTGTGATATGATTTGTTTTCCCGGTCATTTGGTTCATATTTGTTTTTTGACATGATTTGGTTTCTCCTTTATTTGGCTATTCCTTTAGGCCAGCACCTCCTGTTCCTGATTTGCATTGTTGTTTTTCATCTCTTCCTCATGGAATATTTTGCTGAGAATGTTCTGTAATGCTGGCTTTCTTTTTGTAAATTCCTTTAGCTTTTGTTTATCATGGAAGGATCTTATTTCATCGTCAAATTTGAAGGTAAGTTTTGCTGGGTATAAGATTCTTGGTTGGCATCCGTTTTCTTTCAGGGCTTGGTAAATGTTGTTCCAGGCCCTTCTAGCTTTTAGGGTCTGGATTGAAAAATCTGCTGATATTCTTATTGGTTTCCCTCTGAATGTCATTTGATTCTTTTCTCTCGTGACCTTTAAAATTCTGTCTTTATTTTGTATGTTAGGTATTTTCATAATATTGTGCCTTGGTGTGGGTCTGTTGTAATTTTGTATGTTTGGAGTTCTATAACCCTCTTGTACTTGGTTTTCCATTTCATTCTTCAGATTTGGGAAATTTTCTGTTATTATTTCTTTGAATAGATTGTTCATTCCTTTGGTTTGTTTCTCTAAGCCTTCCTCAATCCCAATAATTCTTAAATTTGGCCTTTTCATGATATCCCATAATTCTTGTAGATTCTGTTCATGATTTCTTACCATCTCCTCTATTTGGCCAACTTTGCTTTCAAGATTAAATAATTTCTCTTCAATGTCTGAGGTTCTGTCTTCCAGGTGTTCTAT
Source organism: Sciurus carolinensis (assembly GCF_902686445.1). NCBI lineage: Eukaryota > Metazoa > Chordata > Mammalia > Rodentia > Sciuridae > Sciurus > Sciurus carolinensis. Next base: position 113,267,486 of record NC_062220.1, on the reverse strand, counting down.
CCTATTGGTTATGCTTTCTATGGAGTTTTTAACTTGGTTTATTGTTTCCTTCATTTCAAGTATTTCAGTTTTTTTTTTTTTCAATATTTCTAACTCTTTATTGAAATTATCTCTTGCTTCCCATATTTGGTCTTTTAACTGTTGATTGGTGCGATCATTTAATGCCTGCATTTGCTCTTTCATCTCCTCCTTCAATGCCTGCGTTTGCTCTTTCATCTCCTCATTTGCTTCCCTGATTGTTTTAATTATGTACATTCTGAACTCCCTTTCTGACATTTCTTCTGCTGTGCTGACATTGGGTTTTATTGATGTAGTATCTAGGTTTGTTTGGAACATTTTCTTCCCTTGTTTTCTCATATTGGTCAGATATCCGTGGGACTCTGAGATATTGCAGATTTCCTCTATTGGCTTATAGTGTCCCAGTAGATTTCCAGTGTATCACCTCCCAGCCTTCAGTAGCCTGATGTCTTGGAGGAACTTGATAATGCAGTGCATCCGAAGGAACCTGCCCCTAGCCCCCTACTGGTTCCAGGGTTTGGAGCTGTCTCTGTGCGGAAAGGCTCTCACTGTGGGCCTGCACTGTGCAGCTGGCCGTGTGGGAGGAGCCCACTGCTGGAGTGTGGAAGGCTACCTGGGGAAGACTCTAGCTGCCCTGCCCTGCTCCGATAAGCCACCCCTATCTGTACCTGGTGCCCAGGCCAAGTTTCGCCCAGTGGGGGAGACTCACCCCGTGACTCTATTTTTGTTCAAGTCTCTCAATGCCTCCCCTTCTTGAGTCCTGCATTCTGGAGCGACTGGAGATGCAGTCACCCTCTAGGCGGCCATCATGGATCACCCCATGGAAAGAGCCTGCGGCCGGAGTGGGCAGAGCCGCCTGGAGAAGTCTCTGGCTGCCCTGCCGTGATCCCAGAGGTTGCTTGCAGATTGAAGCTCTCCGTTGGCTCGGGGACTTGTGGCTGGCTGTATGTAGAAAGGCTCTCACTGGGCGGTCTGCTCCGAGAAGCTAGCCTTGAAAGGCACCTCCCACCGCAGGGGTCCAGGCTGCTTGGGGAAGTCTCTGGCTGCCCTGTCCTGGTCCCTGAAGCTGCTTGCGGGCCGGAGTACGCCGCACTGGCTCCGGAGCTTGTTCTGGTCAGAAAGGCTCTCACTAGGGGGCCTGCTCCAAGAACCTGGAGAAGCTGGCTGTGTGGGCGGGGCCCACCGCCAGAGTGCGCAGGGCTGCCTGTGGAAGACTCTAGCTGCCCTGCACTGCTCCGATAAGTCACCTCTATCTGGGCCTGCCACCCGTGCCGAGCTTCCCCCAGTAGGCAGACGCACCCGTGGCTCTATTTTAGTCCGAGTCTCTCAATGCCTCCCCTTCTTAACTCCTGGTTTCTGGAGCGACTGGGGATGCAGTCACCTTCTAGTCCGCCATCTTGGATCGTCCCATATATAAGCATATATGTTCTGAGACAAGGAGGTTTAATGTGAGTCATAGAAATACACTTTTTGAAATTTAGGGATGTTATATATAAAACCTATAAATGAATGTATAAAAATATATGCTAATACACCTATGAAATTTTAATATATAAATAAAATGCACATAAATATGCATGTTAGTACAAGTGTTTTTATGTAAAATTTGGTTTAGATATTGGGGAAGGTGATGGTTAGAATTCATGTTTTGGTTGGATTAGGGTTAGAATATGTATTTATATCAATGAATGTGACTTTTCATAAAAATGTGTGAGAGTATGTTTGAAATCATATATGAACATATGTTGTCTGATAATGGAAAGTTTATAATGTGAGTCATATGAATATACTTTTTCAAAATTGCAGATGCATGGATACATCATATAAATAAATCTATAATAATATATATACAAATACACCATTTAATAATTAAATATGTAAATCAAAGTGACATAAATATTCATAGCACCATACAAACTCTTACATAAAACTAACTTTAGTTATAAGGGTAAGTTTAGAGTCAGTCATAAATTTTGAGTTGATTAAGGAACACATGTATATCTAAAAATATGAATATTAATAAGAATGTTCATGTGAAAATATGTATGATAACATATAAACAAATGTTTGAAATAGAAAAGGGCTTATTATGAATTTTATGAATGCACTTTTTAAATTTAGGGATACAATCATAAAATAGATACATAAATGTATAATATACAAATATTTACAATTGAACATATCAATCAAAATACACATCAATATTCACATTATCATATGTGTTTTATGTGAAATTAAGTTTAGTTTTCCACACAGTGTTAGGATTAGTATTAAATTTTTGATAGGTTTCCATATATGGTTAGGGATTGATTATATATATTGTGAAACATGAATATTTATAAACATCTACTGATGAAAATGTATATATGTTTTGAAATGGGGAATGGTTTAAAGTGAGATATATAAATACATTTTTTTTTAACTTGGGGATACAAGGATAAATATATATGTGAATATACCATTATGTTTATGCAAATATACCATTGATAGTTGAAGGTGTAAATCAATATACACATAATTATTCTAATTACTATATATTCATTTATGTAAATTTAAGTTTAGGTATGGGGTAAATTTTAGTTAGAATTAAATTTTGGGTTGGGTTAGGATTAGGGAATGAATATATATACCAGAAAACATGACTTTTCACCAGAAAGTATGCTTGAAAATATACTGAAATAGCAAAGGTTTTATGTGAGTCATACAAATACACTTTTAAAACTATGGATGTATGGATAAATTACATATATGAATATATAATACATATGAAATTATACCCTTGATTATTGAATATAAAAGTCAAAATACACACAAATATTCATGTTTCTATAAATGTTTTCATGCAACTTTATGTTTAGTTATGGTATAAATTTAGGGTTAGTATTAAATTTAGGGTTGGGTTCGTGTTAGGGAATGAATATGAATATCAGGAAACATGACTTCTCATAAGAATGTACACATAAAAATATACAGTCTTTCAGATAACTCCCTTGAAGAGAAGATCCCACTTGCAAGGAATTGTTGTTTAACAATGGCACACAGTTTCAAAATGAAACCCTACCTCCAAGTTCTGTAAAATAGAAATTCTTCACACAAGTTCAACACTGAACAAACCCAGTGTGCTCACTGAGAACTGAGTTCTTTCAACCTGAAGCTGCTCACACAAAGTGCTACTTTTCTGTTCTTCCTAGTGTCTTAGCAACCTCAGGCAAAACACAGTTCAGACCGTGTACCCAGTCTGGAGGTGCCCCAAGCTAGCGGGAAAATCTGATATTGCTAAAAGGGACAATTCTCCAAAGATTCATTGAAATGGAACTGATAAACTTTTCCAAAACCCCCTTGAAGTACCAGATCCCTCTTGCAAAGGACTGCCATTTACTAATGGCACAGACACTTCAAAAGTGAAACCTTCCATGTGACCCCAGAGAAGGGGTAATGTTTCATGCTGGGTCAACTTGAGATAAACCCCAATGTGCTCACTGATAATTAAAAGAGTTGCTGCTTCCACAGACTGCTTCAGCTCTGCTTTCTTGATGATCTCAGCAAACAGGTATGGAGCACAGTCCAGACTCAGTATCCAGAGGTTGTTAGTAGTAATTTCACTGTGTTGCTAAGGTGTGAGTGTACTATTGAAATGTCCTTTCTGGATTTCCTCTGGACATGTCTTTGCCACTTGTTTAGCAGCTGCACTTCTATGTGCTGCTTTTCCTTGGGAAAGCATTTCGAATATGAAGATGAAGGTTTTTAGAAAGCACTTGTACCTATGTGACTCTAGTTTACCAATGTATTAATGAATAGCACAGTTGATTCAAAAGTGAAACCTTGCCCAACTCTGAATAGTGGTAATGCTTCGTGCTCTTTTGACCACCACTAATCCCAGTGAGCTCACTAAAAAAGTATTTTCTGCCAAAGTTGCTTGCAAATTCTCTTTCAGTTCTGCTCCACCTAGCCATTTTCAAGCAAGATCCTTCAAATCAGAGTTGTGACTCAATATCAAGAGTCTTCTAGGAAAAAATAGAATGTGGTACTGAAGAGTGAGTGCACTCTTGAAACATCCTCTCTGATAAAATTTGGATGTTCTACTGCAATTTGTTAAACACTTTTCTATGAGATGCTTTTCCTCAGGCATTTGGCAGAGGAATATATAGGTTCTGAGGGATCACTAGTACATAGGTGCCCCAAGAGAGCAAGAAACTGGTATTGCAAAAAAAGTCAATTCCCCAAAGTTTCATTGAAATCAAACTGTAAAACTTTCTCAGAAAACTCCCTGAAATGCCAGATCCTCTTGCAAGGACTGCCACTTACCAGTGGTCCAGATGTTTTCAATCTTAAACCTTACCTGCACTCGCTTACAAGTGGTACCACTTCATACTAGTTCAACCAGGAACAAACCCGAAGGTGCCCACTGAGAAGTGAGTTCCTGTAAGCTGAAATCACTTGCACAAAGTGCTTTAGTTCTGCTCTTTCTTTATATTCTCAGCAGTACATTCAGAACACAGTTCAGAGCCTATATACAGAGTCTGCTAGGAAGAATAGGAGTGTGCTGCTGAAGTGTGGGTGTTCTCTTGAAAGGCCCTCACTCTCCAGTTGGAAGCGCTAATTCATCTTGTTTAGACACTGCACTTACGTGTGTGCCGCTTTTTCTCAGGAAATTTTGTTTGTGAGTATGAAATTTTACCTTTTCAAATGGATTTAGAATGGGAACAGGAAATTTCATACGGAGCAATTGTACCTAACTCCTCCAAAGAACAGGTAGAAACTGGTACTTTCATAAAATCAATTCTCCATAACCTCATGAAATCTAACAGGAAAACTTTCTCAGGAAACACCCTAGCATTGCTTGGTTCCACTTGCAATAAACTGCCATTTACCAATGGCACAGAGACTTCAAAATTTGGAAACTTGCCAGAATGCTCTGAAAAGCAGTAAGGCTAAATGCTAGTTCCACCTGGGAGAAACCACAATGGTCACACTGAGACCGAGTTCCTGCCACTTGAAGCTGCTTCAGAAATGTGCTTCACTTCTGCTCTTTCTAGTCTTCTTAGCAATCATATTCACAGCACAGTTCAGACCCCATATCCAGAGTGTGCTAGTAAGAATTGCACTGTGCTGCTTAAGAAAAACATTCCCCCTGGGTCTCATTCAGAAGTGCCAATGCGCTTCTGTGCACTGCTACTCCTCAGACATTTTTAATAAGAATATGAATGTTCTAAGGGAGCACTTGTACCTAGGTACCTCAGTTAGAGGAAGAAACTTGTATTATAATAAAGTCAATCCCCCAAAACTTCATTGAATTCGAACTGGCAAACTTTATCAGAAAAATTTCCTACCAATGCTGAATTTCATTTATGAGGAACCACCCTTTACCAGTTGCACAGATCCATGGGTACTGAAAGTTTAGAGATCAATGACTGCCCAATTAAACTAAAAGGCATGCTGCTCGAAATTCTAGTGCAGGAATGAAACCCAATCTCTCCATGCTGGATGTGGCTAACAAAGGAGCGATTGTGGGGGAGATCCAAGATGGCAGCCTAGAGGGTGACTGCACCGCCAGTCGCTCCAGAACCCAGGAGTTAAGAAGGGGAGGCATTGAGAGACTCGGACTGAAATAGAGCCACGGGTGAGTCTGCCCACTGGGTAAAGCTCGGCCCGGGTGGCAGGCCCAGATAGAGGTGGCTTATTGGAGCCGGGCAGGGCAGCTAGAGTTTTCCACAGGCAGTCCTGCGCACTCTGGCCGTGGGCCCCGCCCACACAGCCAGCTTCTCCAGGTTCCCGGAGCGGGCCCGCTAGTCAGAGCCTTTCTGACCAGAACAAGCTCCAAGTCCTGGAGCCAACGCAGCACAGCGTACTCTGGCACACAAGCAGCTTCAGGGACCAGGATAGGGCAGCCAGAGACCTCCCCAAGTAGCCTGGACCCCTGCTGTGGGAGGTGCCTTTCAAGGCTAACTTCTCAGACCAGACCGCCCAGTGAGAGGTTTTCTACATAGAACCAGCCACAAGTCCCCGAACTAACGGAGAGCTTCGATCCGCAAGCAGCCTCTGGGATCAGGGCAGGGCAGCCAGAGACCTCTTCAGGCGGCTCTGCCCACTCCGGCCGCAGGCTCTCTTCACGGGGAGATCCAAGATGGCGGCCTAGAGGGTGACTGCACCCCCAGTCGCTTCAGAACCCAGGAGTTAAGAAGGGGAGGAATTGAGAGCCCCGGACTGAAATAGAACCACAGGTGAGTCTGCCCACTGGGTAAAGCTCGGCCCGGGTGAGAGGCCCAGATAGAGGTGGCTTATCGGAGCCAGGCAGTGCAGCTAGAGTCTTCCCCAGGTAGCCTTCCACACTCCAGCAGTGGGCTCCTCCCACACGGCCAGCTGCACGGTGCAGGCCCACAGTGAGAGCATTTCCCCACAGAGCCAGTTCCAAACCGGGGAACCAGTAGGGGGCTAGGGGCAGTTTTCTTCAGATGCACTGCTTTATCAGATTCCTCCAAGACATCAGGCTACTGAAGGCTGGGAGGTGATACACTGGAAATCTACCGGGACACTATAAGCCAATAGCGGAAAACTGTAATATCTTAGGGTCCCACTGACAGCTGACCAATATGAGAAAACAAGGGAAGAAAATGTCCCAAACAAACCTAGATACTACATCAATAAAACCCAATGACAGCGCAGCAGAAGAAATGTCATAAAGGGAGTTCAGAATGTACATAATTAAAACAATCAGGGAAGCAAATGAGGAGATGAAAGAGCAAACGCAGGCATTGAAGGAGGAGATGAAAGAGCAAATGCAGGCATTAAATGATCGCACCAATCAACAGTTAAAAGACCAAATATGGGAAGCAAGAGATAATTTCAATAAAGAGTTAGAAATATTGAAAAAAAAAAAAACTGAAATACTTGAAATGAAGGAAACAATAAACCAAGTTAAAAACTCCATAGAAAGCATAACCAATAGGATAGAACACCTGGAAGACAGAACCTCAGACATTGAAGAGAAATTATTTAATCTTGAAAGCAAAGTTGGCCAAATAGAGGAGATGGTAAGAAATCATGAACAGAATCTACAAGAATTATGGGATATCATGAAAAGGCCAAATTTAAGAATTATTGGGATTGAGGAAGGCTTAGAGACACAAACCAAAGGAATGAACAATCTATTCAAAGAAATAATAACAGAAAATTTCCCAAATCTGAAGAATGAAATGGAAAACCAAGTACAAGAGGGTTATAGAACTCCAAACATACAAAATTACAACAGACCCACACCAAGGCACAATATTATGAAAATACCTAACATACAAAATAAAGACAGAATTTTAAAGGTCACGAGAGAAAAGAATCAAATGACATTCAGAGGGAAACCAATAAGAATATCAGCAGATTTTTCAATCCAGACCCTAAAAGCTAGAAGGGCCTGGAACAACATTTACCAAGCCCTGAAAGAAAACGGATGCCAACCAAGAATCTTATACCCAGCAAAACTTACCTTCAAATTTGACGATGAAATAAGATCCTTCCATGATAAACAAAAGCTAAAGGAATTTACAAAAAGAAAGCCAGCATTACAGAACATTCTCAGCAAAATATTCCATGAGGAAGAGATGAAAAACAACAATGCAAATCAGGAACAGGAGGCGCTAGCCTAAAGGAATAGCCAAATAAAGGAGAAACCAAATCATGTCAAAAAACAAATATGAACCAAATGACCGGGAAAACAAATCATATCACAATAATAACCCTGAATGTTAATGGCCTGAATTCATCAATCAAAAGACACAGACTGGCAGATTGGATTAAAAAGAAAAATCCAACAATATGCTGCCTGCAAGAGACTCATCTCATAGAAAGAGACACCCATAGACTAAAGGTGAAAGGATGGGGAAAAACATACCATGCACACGGACACAGCAAAAAAGCTGGAGTATCCATCCTCATTTCAGATAATGTGGACTTCAAACCAAAACTAGTCAGAAGGGATAAAGAAGGACATTACATGCTGCTTAAGGGAAGCATAAATCAGCAAGACATAACAATCATAAATATCTATGCCCCGAACATTGGCTCATCCACGTACGTCAAAGAAATCCTTCTCAATTCCAGAAATCAACTAGACCACAACACAATAATACTAGGCGATTTTAACACACCTCTCTCACCACTGGATAGATCGTCCAAACAAAAATTGAATAAAGAAACCATAGATCTCAACAACACAATCAACAATTTAGACTTAATGGACATATATAGAATATACCATCCAACAAACAACGAATACACTTTCTTCTCAGCAGCACATGGATCCTTCTCTAAAATAGACCATATTTTATGCCACAAAGCTACTGTTAGCAAATACAAGAAGATAGAGATACTACCTTGTACTCTATCAGATCATAATGGATTGAAATTAGAAATAAATGACAGAATAAAAAACAGAAACTTCTCCAATACCTGGAGATTAAATAATACACTATTATATGATGAATGGATAACAGAAGACATCAGGAGGGAAATAAAAAAATTCTTAGAAGTAAACGAGAACAAAGACACATCATATCAAAATCTCTGGGACACTATGAAAGCAGTACTTAGAGGAAGATTTATTTCATGGGGCGCATTCAAAAAAAGAAGTAGAAATCAACAAATAAACGACTTAACACTACAGCTGAAAGTGCTAGAAAAAGAAGAGCAGACCAATACCAAAAGTAGTAGAAGACAGGAAATAGTTAAAATCAGAGTCGAAATCAACGAAATCGAAACAAAAGAAACAATTGGAAAAATTAACAAAATAAATAGTTGGTTCTTTGAAAAAATAAATAAAATTGATAAACCCTTAGCCACACTCACAAAGAGGGAGAAAACTCAAATTACTAAAATTCGGAATGAACAAGGAAACATCACAACAGACACGAGTGAAATACAAAACATAATTAGAAGCTATTTTGAAAATCTATACTCCAACAAAACAGAAAACCTTGAAGACATCAACAAATTTCTAGAGACATATGAATTACCTAAACTGAACGAGGAGGACATACACAACTTAAATAAACCAATTTCAAGCAATGAAATGGAAGAGGTCATCAAAAGCCTACCAACAAAGAAAAGTCCAGGACCAAATGAGTTCTCAGCCGAGTTCTACAAAACCTTTAAAGAAGATCTCATTCCAATACTCCTCAAACTATTCCATGAAATAGAAGAGGAGGGAACCCTCCCAAACTCGTTCTATGAAGCCAATATCACCCTGGTACCTAAACCAGAGACACATCGAGGAAAGAAAATTTAAGACCAATATCCTTAATGAACGTTGACGCAAAACTTCTCAAAAAAATTTTAGCAAATCGCATACAAATATATATTAAAAATATAGTGCACCATGATCAAGTGGGTTTTATCCCAGGGATGTAATGTTGGTTCAACATTCGGAAATCAATAAATGTAATTCACCATATCAACAGACTTAAAGTTAAGAATCACATGATTATTTCAATAGATGCAGAAAAAGCATTCGATAAAATACAGTATCCCTTCATGCTCAAAACACTAGAAAAAATTGGGGTAGTGGGAACATTCCTTAACATTATAAAGGCAATCTATGCTAAGCCCATGGCCAATATCATTCTAAATGGTGAAAAACTGAAAGCGTTCCCCCTAAAAACTGGAACAAGGCAGGGATGCCCTCTTTCATCGCTTCTATTCAACATCGTCCTTGAGACTCTAGCCAGAGCAATCAGACAAACCAAAGAAATTAAAGGGATACGAATTGGAAAAGAAGAACTCAAACTATCCCTATTCGCTGATGACATGATTATATATTTAGAGGAACCTGGAAATTCCACCAGAAAACTTTTAGAACTCATAAGTGAATTCAGTAAAGTAGTAGGTTACAAGATCAATGCTCATAAATCCAATGCATTTTTATACATAAGTGATGAATCTTCAGAAAGAGAAATTAGGAAAACTACCCCATTCACAATAGCATCGAAAAAAATAAAATACTTGGGAATCAATCTCACAAAAGAGGTGAAAGACCTCTACAATGAGAACTACAGAACACTAAAGAAAGAAATTAAAGAAAACCTTAGAAGATGGAAAGATCTCCCATGTTCCTGGATAGGCAGAATTAATATTGTCAAAATGGCTATACTACCTAAAGTGCTATACAGATTCAATGCAATTCCAATTAAAATCCCAATGATGTACCTTGCAGAAATAGAGCAAGCAATTATGAAATTCATCTGGAAGAATAAAAAACCCAGAATAGCTAAAGCAATCCTCAGTAGCAAGAGTGAAGCAGGGGGTATTGCAATACCAGATCTTCAACTCTACTACAAAGCAATAGTAACAAAAACGGCATGGTATTGGTACCAAAATAGACAGGTAGATCAATGGTACAGAATAGAGGACATGGACACAAACCCAAATAAATACAATTTTCTCATACTAGACAAAGGTTCCAAAAATATGCAATGGAGAAAAGATAGCCTCTTCAACAAATGGTGCCTGGAAAACTGGAAAACCATATGCAATAGAATGAAATTAAACCCCTATCTCTCACCCTACACAAAACTCAACTCAAAATGGATCAAGGACCTCGGAATCAGACCAGAGACCCTGCGTCTTATAGAAGAAAAAGTAGGTCCAAATCTTCAACTTGTTGGCTTAGGATCAGACTTCCTTAACAGGACTCCCATAGCACAAGAAATAAAAGCAAGAATCAACAACTGGGATAGATTCAAACTAAAAAGCTTCCTCTCAGCAAAGGAAACTATCAGAAATGTGAAGAGAGAGCCTACAGAGTGGGAGAATATCTTTGTCAACCATACCTCAGATAGAGCGCTAATTTCCAGAATCTATTAAGGACTCAAAAAACTCTACACGAAGAATACAAATAATCCAATCAACAAATGGGCTAAGGAAATGAACAGACACTTCACAGAAGAAGATGTACAAGTAATCAACAGATATATGAAAAAATGTTCAACATCTCTAGTAATAAGGGAAATGCAAATCAAAACTACCCTAAGATTTCATCTCACCCCAATTAGAATGGCGATTATCAAGAATACAAGCGCAATAGGTGTTGGCAAGGATGTGGTGAAAAAGGAACACTCATACATTGCTGGTGGGGTTGCAAATTAGTGCAGCCACTCTGGAAAGCAGTGTGGAGATTCCTCAGAAAGCTTGGAATGGAAACACCATTTGACCCAGCTATCCCACTCCTTGGCCTATACCCAAAGGAATTAAAATCAGCATACTACAGAGATACAGCCACATCAATGTTCATTGCTGCACAATTCACCATAGCCAGATTGTGGAACCAACCTAGATGCCCTTCAGTTGATGAATGGATAAAGAAACTGTGGCATATATATACAATGGAATATTACTCCGCAATGAAGAATGATAAAATTATGGCATTTGTAGGCAAATGGACGAAATTGGAGAATATCATGCTAAGTGAGATAAGCCAATCTCAAAAAACTAAAGGACGAATGATCTCGCTGTTAAGCGGATGAGGACATATAATGGGGGGTGGGAGGGGTTAGCATTAGGTTTAGGGTTAGGTTTAGGGTTAGGGATAAGGAGAGCGGTAAGAATGAAGGAAAGAAGGACTGTATAGAGGGAAAAGAGGGGTGGGAGGGGTGGGGGGAAGGGGAAAAAAATAAACATCATTGCCCTATGTAAACGTATGATTACACAAATGGTATGCCTTGACTCTATGTACAAATAGAGAAACAACATGTATCCCATTTGTATACAATAAAAAAAAAAAAGGAGCGATTGTAGCTAGGAGCGCTAATATCTGGTATCCCCGTTGGACCATGCATTGCTGAAACATTTTATTAAAACTCTTTTCACCTGAAGATGCCCACATGGAATGATATCCAAGTCATCATTGGTATACTTTGAATTGAAACTGTAACTTCTGTTGCTGGATAGTACTCATGCTTTCTGCAAATTCATTGAGCAATATCAGCAAACTCACTTCAACTGCAATGGTTTCCTTGGAATAAATAGCCAGCTACCAATGGTCCAAAAGTTCTGTTCTCCTTGAGAACAGAGTGAGTGCCTACAAGGTACAGCTGCTTGCACAAAGTGCTCCTGTTGTCCACATCTGAGATGTTTTCAGCCAGCACATTCAAAGCATGGATAAGGTTCATTATGCAATGTGGGGGCAATGAAGAGTGCCCTTGGAGCTCTGAGCACCAACTTCTGGGAGCAAAGTAGGATTGCACAGAGGATCCATTCCCCCAAAGTCTCATGGCAATCTATTCATGGAACAGTATCAGCAATCTCACTTCAACTGCAGTGGTTCCCTTGGAATGAACTGCTGCTTACCAATGGTACTATCCATTTCTTCTGGTCTTGAAAGCTTCTATGCTTTGTGCTCATTCAAACAAACATAAACCACAATATTCTCATTAATAACAGAGGGAATGTGTACTTGCTGAAGCTGCTTCTGATACTGCCCCTCTCCCCCATTTCTAAGCTATTTTAAGCCATCACTAAGTTAGTTTCAACCCAATATACAAAGTGGCTTAGGATGAGAGCTCTTGTACCTAGGAGCTCCCACTTCTTCGAGAGAAGTGAAACTATCAAGAGGGCCAGCTCCCCAAGGTCTCATTGAAATCCATTGGTGAATCATTTTCAGAAATTTCACTTCAACTACAGTTGTTCCATTGGAATCAATGACCGGATGCCAATGGTACCAACATTTTTAACAGAAAGCATTTCTGCGAGTGCTGGAAAGTGCTAATGCTTTATGTTATTTCATCCATATACAAACCCATTGTTCTGATTGAGAATGGAGTGAGTGCCTACACATTATAGCTGTTTGCTGAAACTGCTCCTGTTGTACACATCTAAGATGTTTTCAGCCAGCATATTCAAAGTACAGTTAAGGTTGAATATACAGCATTGGCTATGAAGAGACCCCTTGGAGCTAGAAGCACCAACTTCTGGAAGCCATGTGGCACTGCACTGAAGATCCATTTCCCAAAGTCTCATGGAAATCTATTTGTGGAACAATATCAGCAAAATCACTTCAACTGCAGTGGTTCCATTGGTATGAACTGCTTTTTACCAATGGTACTATGGTTTTGAATTGAATGCTTTCTTCTGTTGCTGGAATGAACTTGTGCTTTGTGCTAATTTATCCAAATAAAAATCCCCATGATTCTCTTTGAGGTCAGAGTTACTGCCTACCAGTTGAGGTTGCCTACTGAAACTTCTCCTCTTCAGCCCTTCTTAGCTCTTTTAATCCAGCATATTCAATGAAATATTCAGCCATAATATACCAATTGTGCTGATGGAAGAGCCCTGGGAGGTAGGAGCATCAACATCTGGGAGCAAAGTGTGACCCTAAGGTGGATAAATTGCCCATAGTCTCATTGAAATCCATTGGCGAAACCTTTTCAGAAAACTCAGTTCAACTGCAGTTGCCCACTTGGAATGAACTGCTACTTACTATGGTACAAACCATTTCTTCCAGTGTTGAAAGCATCTGTGCTTTGTGCTAATTCATCCAAACACAAACCACAATTTTCTCATTAAGAACACAGGTTGTTCATAACCAAGTGATGTCAGCCATTTCCAGCTTATTTATTGTATGCCAACTTTGGACCCACACTCCACTCAATGAGTTAAATACATAGTTTCTTTTTTAAACACTGTGAACTATTACATTATATCTAGAACCTTTTGAGATGCTGCTGCTGCAGATGTCACTGCAGCCACCTGGAGGTCTTCTCTGGGGGGCGTGGCCCAGCTGCCCCTGAGGATGCTGCCCCAGATGTCGCAGGATGTTGTATCTGGGTGCTGCTGCTGCCCACACCGCCATGGATGCCCATAGGTTTTTTTCCTCCAAGCTCCACTGCCATCACCTAGATGTTTTCTCTGTGGCATGTGTACTCCGACACTGCTGCTACAGGTATCTTTCCTCCAGGCACTGCTGCTGTGGAGGGCGGGTTGCTGCTATAGATACTCTCACAGTTACCCAGAGGTCTGCTGCCCTCCACACTAGCTTGGATGCCTGAAGGTCTTTTCTGAGTGTGGTCACCATAAACACTGCTGACACTGCTGTTGCTTCTGCTACCACTGCTTCCGCAGTCCCCCACCTGCTGCTAACACCACTATGACTGCAGTTGCTATTGATCCACTCCCAGTCTCCTGCCACTGACCCCTGCTACTACCACTTCCATCACTGCCCAGAGTCCACTGCCAGGGAGACTCCAGGTTTGGTTGCACATGGCAACACCCATTTTAAGATGCCAGTCAGAGCCTGGTATTTGGGGTACCAGTGCATTTGCTGCCACTGCCATCTTGAGTCACAGCCATCCCCATCTGGGGCCCTTGACCAGGACTTGGAGGTTCAATGTTGGGGTGCTAATGTGTTTGGCTGCACCTGGGGACTTTCTCCTGGGAATGCAAGTTGCCACCATCTAGTTTCTATCTCTCAGGAATGCTCATCCCTGGTGGTCTCTTCAAATTTCAGTGGCATTGAGATCTTGGGGCTGCAGCATGGCTGAACCCAGGACATCTGAGACCCAGATTGGTGAGATAGTGACTGGGTCCACCAGGGCCTGTCTGGGCCAGGCAGTCTTGTGGGAAGTCAGAGACAGGGCTGAGAAGCTTTTGAACACTGACAGAAACAGTTGTTCAATTTTTGACTGAAATTTATTTTATTTTTATTTATTTTTTCTTCCATGGCATCTCTCTCTACCATATTTGGAGCAGGATGTTTTATGTGCATCAGTTTGTTAAGGACAGTGATATATCCATGGGGTTTTGCAGTTCTGCTATATACTCTAATATTTTAATATATTTTTCTCTTTATATGTATTTTTCCTCTTGTTTGTCTGTCTTCCTAGATTCCCTTTCTACATTTTATCCACCTAACAGCCAATCTCTGTTGGTTCCTCTTCCACTCTTCCTGTGGATTTTTGGTTCTGGATTCTCTATTTCTCCCATGAACACCTTGTCCTGCACTGTTTCTATCCTTTCTTTGTCCACTATTTGAGATCGTAAATCCATTTGGCAGATTTTCTGTTTTTATTGTGGACAGTGATTGAACTCATCATTGCTGTTTACAGCCAGAGGGCAGTGGAAGCCTTGCTGGGAGCTATTAGATTTAAGGCTGTATATTATTTGCACTGGGTGCTATTGATATTGATCTCCCTCTTAAAAGTGAGATACTGAAAATCTTCAGGGACAATATAGGTCTACAGGGTAGAATCTGTACTGCCTCAGATCCATACAACTGGATGGAAAAACGTATAAGCAAAATAAAAAAACAATGGAACAAAATGCCACTAAAAAACAAAACAAAAATAAAAACAACACTGAGATGCCCCCAATAAGAGAATCCACTGACAACAGTAGAAGAAATGTCCAAGAAGGAGTTTAGAATGTATATAGTTAATCTGATCTGTGAAGTAAAGGATGGTAAAAAGAGTGAAATCAAAGAGAAAATACAGAAAGTGAATGATAATTTCAATAGAGATTGTAAAAAAAAAAAAAAAAAAAAAAAAAAAACACCAAGCAGAAATCCTTGAAATGAAGGAATCAATAATTCAAATTATAAACTCAATGGAAAGCATAACCAACAGTCTAAACCATTTGGAAGACAAAACCTCAGACAATGAAGACAACATATTTAATATTGAAAATTGATCATTCAGAGAATATGGTAAGAATCCATGAACAGAACTTCCAAGAATTATGGGATAACATGAAAAGACCAAATTAAATAGTTATTGGGACAAAGAAGGAGCAGAGATACAAACCAAAGGAATGCACAATCTTTTCAATGACATAATATGAGAAAATTTCCCAAACCTAAAGAAAGAAATGGAAAATCAAATACGAAAAATGTACAGAAACCCAAATGTAGAAAATTACAACAGACCCACCCTAAGACACATTATAATGAGAATGACCACAATACAGAATAAGGATAAAATCTTAAAAGCTGTGAGAGGAAAAAAGGAAATTACATATAAGGGAAAACCAATTTGGATCTCAACTGATTTCTCAACCCAGCCTCAAAGCTAGGAGGTCACGGAACAACATATTTCAAGCTCTGAAAGGAAATGAATGCCAACCAAAATTTTTTATCCAGCAAAATTAAGTTTCAGATTTGAAGATGAATTTAAAAACTTCCATGAGAAAAAAATGGTAAAAGAATTCATGATTAGAAAGCCTGCACTACAGAGCATTCTCAACATAATATTCAATGAGGATGAAGTGAACACCAGCAAAGAGAGAAACTACACTAAAGGAATAGTCAAAAGAGAAATTCAATCAAATTAAAAGTCAGCAATAAACCAAAATGACCAGGAATACATGTAATATCAGAGTAATAACCTTGAATATTAATGGACTAAACTCATCAATCAAAAGACATAGACTTGCAGATTGGATTAAAAAACAAGACCCAACAATACTTTGTCTCCAAGAGACTCACATAGGCAAAGACATACTGAAGATGAAAGGATGGGAAAAAACATATCACTCACAAGGATTGTGTAAACAAGCAGGGATTTCCATCCTCATACCAGATGAAGTAGACTCAAGCCAAAATTAATCACAAGGGGAAAAGAAGCTCATTTCATTCTACTGAAGGGAATTATACAGCAGAAAGACATAACCATTATAAATATTTATGCCCCAAAGAATGAAGCATCTAAGTACATCAAACCAAACCTTCTCAGTTTCAAGAATCAGATAGACCACAACACAATAATGTTGGGTGACTTTAACACACCTCTCTTACTACTGGAGAGAACTTCTCAACAAAAACTAAAGAAACTCTAAAACAAAATAATACAATCAATATTTTAGACTTAACAGACATATTAGAATATTTCATCCATCATTGAGTGAATACACTTTTCTCTCAGCAGCACATTGATCCTTCTCCAAAATTGACCATATCTTATACCACAAAGTAACTCTTAGTAAATAAAAAGAAAATGGAGACAATGCCCTTCATTTTATCAGATCATAATGGAAAAATTTAGAAATCAGTGATAAAATTAAAAATACAAGCTACTCTAACACATGGAGATTAAATAATACATTATTAAATGATAAATGGATAGTAGAAGAAATCAAGGACGAAATGAAAAAATACTGAGAGGTAAATAAGAATACTGATACAGCACAAAATCTCTGAGACACTGAAGGCAGTACTAAGAAGAGAGCTCATTGCATTGAGCTCATTTATTAAAAAAATAAAAAGTCAACAAATAAATGACCTAACATTACATCTCAAAGCCCTAGGAAAAGAACAACAAATCAACACCAAAACCAATAGAAGGCAGAAAATAATCCAAATCAGAGCTGAAATCAATTGAATTGAAACAAAAGAAACTATTGGAAAAAATTGACAAAACAAAAAGTTGGTTCATTGAAAAAAATCAGTAAAATGATAAACCCCTAGCCACACTAATGAAAAGAAAACTCAAATTACTAAAATACTTGATGACAAAAGAAGATATCACAATGGACACAACAGAAATAAGAAGATAATTATTAACTTTTAATTAATGTTGGTATGGTACTTTTTTTTCCATCTCTTTAATTGTATATGTATCTTGTATCAAAAGTGGGTTTCTTAGAGACAAAATATAGTTGAGTCTTATTTTCTAATATCATCTAACAAACTGTTATCTTTTAACTGGTATATGTCCTAACCCACTTCACTGCTACTAAAAAATATTCCCTTCCAAACTCATTCTATGAGGCTAATTTCACCATAATACCAAAACCAGACAAAGACACATCAATGAAAAAAAAAGCTTTAGACCAATATCCCTGATGAGCATAGATGCAAAAATTCTCAATAAAATTCTGGCAAATCACATACAAAAACATATTAAAAAGATAGTGCACCATGATCAAGTAGGGTTCATTCCAGGGATGCAAGGTTGGTTCAACATCTGGAAATCAATAAACATAAATCATCATATCAATAGACTTAAAATCAAGAGTAATATGATCATCTCAATAGATTCAGGAAGCATTTGACAAAATATAGTACTGCTGCATGTTCAAAACACTAGAAAAATTAGGGATAGTAAGAACATACCTCAACATCATAAAAGCATATGTACTAAACCCAAGACCAACATAGTTCTAAACAGAAAAATTGAAAGCATTCCCTGTAAAACAAGACAAGGATGCCTTCTTTACCACTTTTATTCAACATTGTCCTTGAAACTCTAGCTAGAGTAACTAGACAGAAGAAAGAAATTAAAGGTATACAAATAACTAAAGAAGAACTTAAACTATCACTATTGCCTATGATATTCTATATTTAGAAGATCCCCAAAAATCCAGCAAAAAAGCTTCTATAACTAATAAATGAAATCAGCAAAGTAGCAGGATAAAAAAAATCAATACTCATAAATCAAATGCATTCTTATACATCAATAATGAATCCACTGAAAGAGAAATAAACAACACTACCCCATTTACATTCACCTCAAAAAAATAAAATACTTGGGAATTAATATAACAAAAGAAGTGAAAGTACTCTACAATGAAAACTACAGAACATTAAAAAATAAATTGAAGAAGACCTTAGAAGATGGAAAGACTTCCCATGCTCCTGGATAGGCAGGATTAATATTGTCAAAATGGCCATGCTACCAAAAGTATTACACAGATTTTATGCAATTCCTATTAAAAACCCAATGATGTTCTTCATAGAACTAAAAAACAATCATGAAATTCATTTGAAAAAATAAGAGAGCCAGAATAGCTAAAGAAATCTTCAGCAAGAAAAGTGAAGCAGGAGGCATCACAAGACCAGACTTCAAACTACACTATAGAGCTACAGTAATAAAAACAGCATGGTATTGGCACCAAAACAGACATGTAGACAATGGTACAGAATAGAAGACAGAGACAAACCCACATAAATACAGGTATCTCATACTAGACAAAGGTGCCAAAAACATTCACTGGAGAAAAGATAGCTTATTCAACAAATGATACTGGGAAAACTGGAAAGCCACATGTAACAAAATGAAATTAAATCTTTATCTCTCACCTTCATGAAACTCAACTTACAGTGAATTAAAGATGTGGGCACTAGAACAGAGACCCTGCAACTACTAGCAGAAAAAGTAGGCCCTAATCTTCATTATGTTGGCTTAGGACCTGACATATTTAACAAGACCCCTACAGCACAAGGAGTTAAATCAGGAGTCAATAAATGGGATGGACTCAAACTAAAAAGCTTCTTTTCAGCAAAAGAAACAAACAACAATATGAAGAGAGATCCTACAGATTGGGAGAAAATCTTTACCACATGCACATCAGATAAAGCATTAATCTCTAGGATATATAAATAACTCAAAGAACTCAACAATAAAGAAACAAATAACCCAATCAATAAATGAGCTAAGGAACTGAACAGACACTTCACAGAATAATATATACAATCAGTCAACAAATATATGAAAAATATGTTCAACTTCTCTAGCAATTAGAGAAATACAAATCAAAACTACACTAAGATTCCATCTCACTCCAATTGGAATTAATTATCAAAAATACAAGTAACAATAAATGTTGGCAAGGATATGGGGAAAAACATACACTCATACATTGATGGTGGGAATGTAAAATAGTGCACCCATTATGAAAGCTGTATATAGATTCCCCGCAAAACTTGGAAAGGAGCCACCATTTGACCCAGTTATCCCACTCCTTGGTTTATAACCAGAGGACTTAAAATCAACATAGTACAGTGACACAGCCACATCAATGTTTATAGCAGCTCTATTTAAAACAGCTAAAATATGGAACCAACCTAGATGCCCTTCAACAGATGAATAAAGAAAATGTGAGATATACACACACACACACAATGGAATATTACTCAACTTTAAAGAAGAATTAAGTTATGGCATTTCCTGGTAAATGGATGGAGTTGAAGGTATTAAGCTAAGCAAAATAAGTCAAACCCAAAAACCAAAGGCTGATTTTTTTTCTCTGATATGTGGATACTAATTCACAATAAGGCAGGGATAAGGATGAATAGAGTTACTTTAAATTAGGTAGAGGGGAGTGAAGGGAGGGGAAGGGGTATGAGGGTAGCAAAGATAGTAGAGTAAAACAGTCATTATTACCCCATGTACATGTATGACTGCATGACCAATGTGATCCTGCAATATGTATAATCAGAAAAATGAGAGATTACACTCTATTTATGTCTGATCTATCAAATGCATAAATGCATTCTGTTGTCATGTGTAACAAATTAGAACAAATACAAAAATTAATTAAAACTTTAAAAAAATCTAGAACTTTCCTTAATGGGCCAATATCAATCAATTCAGCTTCATCTGAGTTGTTTTACTTCCATCATTATCCCACACTCTTAAAATCCATTCCTACACAAGTTTCCCAGATCTCTGCTTATATGAATTAGAAAACTCAAGAAGTTCCTTCAGAGTGTAGTGTACCTCCTTGTGGGTCACACTTAGTGCCTCGCCTCTAAGGCCTGTTTAGATTTGGATCTACTTATAGGCCTAGAGGAAAAGTGGCAATAAGAGTGAGTTCTGAGGAGTATCAACACTTTCATGATGAGCAACTGTATCACAGAAGGTTGATGCTGTTTCCATAAGCAAAGCAGGGTTAGTTTCCTCCAGGGAGGATGGAGGCCAATGCCACAGAAGGTAAGGGTAGGGATGCCTCAGTTGTGGCTAAGGGTGGGGACTCAACAACTTCTGACCAAATAAACTCATCAGAATATGGGAGTTCAGTGTCCCCAACCCCTTCAGTTTCCTCCCATATGTTGGGGTCTTAAGCCCCCTTGCCCTTCTCGACCAGCAACAAGGGAAGGGGACACTCCCCAACAAGGTCAGACCGGGATAAGTAGGGCCAACTGACTGCCCGCTCCCAGCCCTCCAGGCGGAGGACAATCAGACGCATCAGGGAGACCTGTCACAGCAGGAACTCGTTTATTGAGGAAGTCACACAGCTTTTATGTAGGGTGGGGGCTAGGCAGGAACCAATCAGCTTAAAGGTCAGCAAGGCATGGGGGTTCACGCAGGCGAGAGTCCCATTGGACTACATGGCAAGCACAAGCTGATCACGTTTGCGGAACTGTTGTTTACCAATCCTTGACGGTGGTCTGGTTTATTGTCATGAACCTTTGAAACTACCTTTGAGCCTTGATTTTGCTCTCTTGCCAGGGAGTAAGGAGTCAGTCTGAGTTAGTTAACATGTCATTAGTCCCAACATATCCCCTTTTTTGTTTTATATTAAGGGCATGTCTGTCTTAGGTTGCCCCTGGGAGGGTCTTACCCGTCATGGACCATCACTCTAGCAGTTTGGGGGTCCACCTTACTCGAAGGTGTGCATGTCTTAGGTTGTCCACGGCAGAGCAACATCCTTACCTGTCATTGGACAATGAGGCTCAAGCCCTCATTTCCTGTCTTAGGTCGGTATGAGCTCCCCATGAATCTTACCCGTCTTTGACTACCACTTTAGCACTTCAGGTTGGCCCCTCAGGAGGAGCAGGGCTTAAGGGAGAGACACTTAGACCCCAGTGTCCAGATACGAGTGATCCATGATCTTATAGGGCTCCCAATCATCATTATGAAGGGCGGTATAATGCTGTCGGACCACCATGAGCTGCACAGACTTAGCCTAGCTTTTCAGGAAATGGATAAGCTTATTGATTATGCAAGGCCCAAAGGTGAACACAAGGATAATGGTGATTAGCAGTCCCCTAAGTGGGAGGAGGTAGGGGAGCCACCCGTGTAACCCAGTCCAGAGGAAATTCGAGTGGAGCTCGCTCCTACAACATTCCAGATCTTCTTGTAGGTTTTTTATTTTATCTTGTACAATGCCAGAGCGGTTGGCATAGAAACAGCACTCTTCACCAAGGAACAGGCAATGCCCTCCTTCCTTCACCATTAGAAGATCCAAACCACGATGATTTTGCAGGACAAAGTGGCCGAGGAATCAAGTTGAGCCTATAGATCTAAGATGGTAGAGCTGCAAAGTGCAATGTTAGGAGCTCTGTGTAGCTCTCAAGGAAGTCCACTGTCCAAAGTTATGAGGTCAGAGACCCTAATCTTAATCACTGTTGTCCCATTTTTGCTACTGCACATTACACTCTTTTTAAATGTCATTTTAAGCAGTTTACATATACTGACTCCTGAGTCTATATGAACATTAGTTAACACAATTTAACATTATATCTAAAACATGAATTAAAGAAATGCTGAGAGAGCTTTTAACTTTCCTTTTGTGTGGCAAAATGTTTTTATGTTTCACAATATTAACCTTTAAACAAATCAGGCTCTAACCTTTAGAAATACATTTACACTTAAAATTTTCTCAGTGCAATAAGTAACAAATTTTACATATACCCTATCCTATAATAGAACATTAAATGATAGAAATAAATCCCCAATAAAATTTACTCTGTATAAGTTTAAAACTACCATTACAGACAAGTTTAATCTGGAGAATAGCAGCTTGATAAATTCCCTGCTTTAAAAACTTGTATACCTGGAAACTATGAACACATTTAATATACAAAGAGTAGTACAATACTCTAACAGTTGTTTAACCATAATTGTATACCCCAATGTTTCTGAATTTAGATAAATCACTCTATTTAACAAGATTAAATATTTTGTTATTTATAGTACTCTAATTGAAACAGTTGAAACTTTTGCTACCCTTCGTATATAGAATTGTATCTGTTAGGACATAACTCTTAGTAACCTTGTTTTTAGTTTAGTGATGACACAAAACAATTTTCTCTACAAACACATTTGAGTAATCCCATGCATGTCAATTCTAATTCACTTATTTTCTTAAAAAAAAAAAACCAAGATATTAGACAAGTGTCCTGAACAGTATTTGCCAGCTTTTTCTTGTTGGAGGAAAGTCCTAGAAAAATTGATGTTAGACATTTTATTAACATCAACATTTTATTAGTTTGACCACCTAGAGACTTGCAAGTTATTTTCAAGACATTTTACTTCTATTAGTTTACCCAAATTAAATTGAACCTCTTTAAATCACGTGAATTAAAAAATTTGGATACATTTTTAAATTTTAATTTTAGGAGCGCTCAGTTTTGATGCAGACAAAACATGACATCAGACAGCACAACATACACATAACACAAAATCAAAGGCCTTGAAACTTTATAGGTGAATCTCCATTGCAATGTAACAGATGTTCAAAAACTCTAGTTGAATAAAAAAAAATAGAACTGATCAAAAAAGTCATGAGCTCAAAAAAAATGTAGAATTCAAAAAAAACAAGAGTCCTGGAAAATTGATACAGCCGATACTTACTTCAGTAAAGCGTCATAAAATTTACTTTTGCTGGAGTTTAGGTAAGACTCTTTTTGCTCTTTTTTTTTTTCCCCCCCTTGGGTTTGAGACCAGTCTCCTACTGAGTCTTCTGGCTTCCTCCATTTACATTTCAATGTAAGCCTTGACTGAGATTTGGATCTGAAAGGGGCCAAAATGTTCTAGCAGAAACTTGATACCTAGGGCATTTTAACCCTTATTCCTGGTTAGTAATCAATTCAGGTTTGGACACAGAAAATTGTGAAACAATTATCTCCCAATACTTGTGGGGACTGGGGCTACTATATCATACTCCTTACTAGGACATGCCACTGATGGTTGGGTTGGTTACTCCCTCCACGCCAGCATATGTGGGACCTTGTGGCAGGAGGACTAGGTGGGCTGGGCTGGGGAATGGAAGCAGAAACAGTTGAGTCAAAGTTGGAGGAGGAGGAGGGATTGAGAGGGGGAGAAGAAGGAGGCATTCGAGTTTGCAGGAAGAGCAGAGAAGCACAAGAAAGAAGAGACTTGAAGATAAGGAATCCCTTTCCATCTGCCCGCTCGCTTGCGGAAGCTGTGTGCCAATATCTTTGGTAGCCACAATCCACCTTCCCATGGAGCGATCTTCCATCCCTGCACAGGCCAATTTGTGATCGGTAGTCATTCCTCCCCAAACTAACATTTTAACATTTACCGGGAAGGCCATACAGGGAGGGGGGAGGTTAGAGTCTGTGAGTTCTTGCCCAGTATCATAAAATGGCCACCGGGAAGATTTCCCGCCATCCGGAAGGAGGAGGGCGAGGGCTTTCATTGGAGTCTGATGTGGCACCAGAACACAAGATGGCAGCAATGAGCCTCCCCAGGGCAGTAGTGAGCCCTCCCTATGTGTAGAGGCTGGCTGTCCTCGTGGTTCCTCAACCTTCGGAGAAGTGGATGGAGATGGATTGGGCTCCTCATTAAAGGTCTCCCAACGTTGTTTACTATGTGGCAAGTTTCTGGAAGGAGATGCAACGGGAGGAGCCAGCGGTTCTTTAGGTGGCGGCTCTTTGGGGAGAAACTTGGAGCCCCCTTTGGGAGGTCCTGGAGAGAAGCAGGCCTTAAGGGTGGATAAGGTAGGGCAGACTCCCAATGGGGAACCCTTCCCTAAATTGATTTCCCTCTTCTTAACAAGTTGTTCTACACGATCCCATGTGGACCAGTCAAAAAGATTAGCGGCAGGAAGCCAAGGAGCCACCCGAGTAAAGGTGTCCCAGGCTTTTTCCACCTGTGTATCAGACCACTCAAGGCCCCCACTCTTCAGCATGAGTCTAAGAGCTGAGAGTGCAGGGTCACCATGTGTGGTGTGTGTTTGCCCCATCTTTTCAGGGGTGCCTTACCTTGGAACTCTCTTGGCCCGATCTGCCGGTACTTTCGGTTTCAAAACTGCCTCTTCGCTTTGGCTGCGGTTCAGCCTTGAGGGGCCCGACGTTGGGCGCCAGATGTCAGGGTCTTAAGCCCCCTTGCCCTTCTCGACCAGCGACAAGGGAAGGGGACACTCCCCAACAAGGTCAGACCGGGATAGGTAGGGTCGACTGACCGCCCGCTCCCAGCCCTCCCTGCGGAGGACAATCAGATGCATAAGGGAGACCCATCACAGCAGAAACTCGTTTATTGAGGAAGTCACACAGCTTTTATGTAGGGTGGGGGCTAGGCGGGAACCAATCAGTTTAAAGGTCAGCAAGGCATGGGGGTTTCACGCAGGCGAGAGTCCCATTGGACTATATGGCAAGCACGAGCTGATCACGTTCGCGGAACTGTTGTTAAACAATCCCTGATGGTGGTCCGGTTTATCGTCATGAACCTTTGAAACTGCCTTTGAGCCTTGATTTTGCTCTCTCACCAGAGAGTAAGGAGTCAGTCTGAGTTAGTTAACATGTCATTAGTCCCAACACCCATACACTGCCATCCCAATATACAGGATCCCATTCTTTTCCAAGCGGTACCCTCACTTTAACTACAGACACCTTCTGAGACTGAGAGTTAAACTTTCATCTTAATTCAGCCAATTGCAGGCTGAGGGTTTGAGTTGTTTTCAGTAATCTCAGCCCTATGGTACAAGAGAGAAGAGTCTCCTTCGGAACACACTTAGCAGCTTTCAGATCAGTTTCACAAGTGAATTTATAAGAAATTTTAGGGAATAGATGTCTCCAGCAATTACAAATGCCTCCACAAAAGTTAGTTATCCAAGCTGCAAGGGATCTCTTGATAGCAGACTTTGTATATTGGGCCTGAACTGTGCTCTGAATGTGCTGACTATCATGGAAATCCACCTGTCCAAATTTTTAAGAAAACTCTTGAAATCCATATGTCCACTTGTAATGACTGCCATTTAACAAATGCACAGATTGTTGAAACAAAACTAAGCCTACAAGCTCTGAGAAGTTTTGCTTCAAACCAATTCAATCATGAGCAAACCCCAATATACTCACTGAGAATAAAGTAATTTCCTGCAAGTTGAATCTGCCTGGGTAAACTGATTCAGCCCTGTACTTCTAAGCTGTTCTCAGCCAGCACATTCTTACCACAGCTCAGGCCCAACATACAAAGTCTGCTAGGAAGAGATCCCTTGTAGCTAGGATCACCAACTATGAGGAAGAAAGTGGTGGGGCTGCTGAGGAAATCAATTCCCCAAAGTTTCATCCATCTGTCAATCTTTTTCAGAAAGTTCCCTTCCAGTGCAGGAGCCCACTCACAATAACCTACCATTTTTGAAAGATTTCAAAGTGAAATAATGTCTGCAAATTCTGAGGAGCAGTTCTGCTTCTTCCTAGTTCAATCAGGGACAAACCTCAAGGGCTCACTGAGAACAGTTATTTCCTGCAAGTTAAAGCTCCCTGCACAAACTGCTTCTGTTCTTCTCTTCTAAGCTGTTCTCAGCCAGTACATTCAGAGCAAAGTTCAGGTCAAATATACAAAGTCTTCTAACAAGAGTGCCCTTGTACCTAGGAACACCAACTTCAAGGATAAAAGTGGGAGTGTCATAAGATTAATGCCCCAAAGTTTTATTAAAATCCTTCTCTCGGAAATTTTTAGAAAAATTTGAAATGCAGGTGTCCACTTGCAAAAAAAAAAAAATGCCCTTTACCAAAAACTTTTCTGACACATCAAAGTTAAATCATGCTGGCAAGCTCTGAGAAGTGATTTTGCTTCATGCTACCTCAATGAAGGACAAATCTCAATGTGTCCACTGAGAACAAAGTTAGTCCCTGCAAGTTGAAGCTGCCTGCACAAACTGATTGAATCCCGTACTTCTAAACTCTTAAGTCAGTACATTGAGAGCACAGTTCAGGCCCCATATACAAAGTCTGCTAGCAAGAAAGCCCATGTGCCTAGGACCATGAACATTGAGGAAGAGAGTGGGACTGCTGAGAAGATCAATTCCCCAAACTTTCGTTGAAATGGATCTGTCAAATTTTTGAGAAACTCACTTGAGGTGCTGGTGGCCACTTGCAATGAACTGCCCTTTAACAAGGCCTGTCAGAGGCTTCTAAGTGAAACCATGCCCACAAGCTCTGAGAAGCAGTGTTTCTTCCTGCCAGTTCCACCAGGGAAAAATCTTAATGTGCTCACTAAGAACAAACTTAGATCCCACCAGTAGAAACTGCCTGCACAAACTGCAAAAGCTACAAATCCTGCTACCAAGAGAACCCTTGTACCTAGGATCATCGGATTTGAGAACGAAAGTGGGGCTGGTGAGAAGATCATCTCCTCAAACTTTCATGAAAATCCATCTGTCAAAGTTTTACAGAAAATTCATATGAACTGCAGGTGCATTCTTGCAACAAACAGCTATTGACTAAAAGCACAGAAGCTTCAAAAGGAAACCATGCCTGCAAGTTCTGACAAGAGATTTTCCTTCAGGCTACTTCAAAAAGGGATAATTATACCAATGTACTAACCATGAGAAAAAGTTAATTTCTACTAGTAGAATCTGTCAGCAAAAACTGTTTCAGTTCAGACCTTATAAACTGTTCTCAGCCAGCCCGTTTGGCACACAGTTCAGTTCCAATATACAGTATGCTAGCAAGAGTGCCCTTGTACCTAGGACCACCAATTTGAGGAGGACAGTGGAATTGCTGAGATGCTCAACTCCCCCAAATTTCAAGCTTTTTCAGAAAACTCACATGAAATACAGGTGCCCACTCACAACAAACTGCCATTTATCAAAGGCCTGTCAGATCCTTGAAAATGAAACCAAGCCAGCAAGATTGTATAAGCAATTATACTTCATGCTGTTCAATGAGAAAACATTCTCAATGAGCTCACTAAGAACAAAGGTAGTTGTAGAGACATGCTTGCAGCTATTTGGGGAGGAGTCCGCGCTCTCAAGAGGATGCGCCCACCTGCTGGCGCCCAATGCCTCCTCCCCCGCCTTTATGCGCACACACACGTCCCAGGCTGCGCCTGCGCCATGGCCCCAGCAACCTCGCAGGTGTCAGACGACAGAGCATGTGGGAAGGTCGGTCTCCTGGAGGCCCGAGACCCGGCACTTCAGCCCGCAAGACCTGCACTTGGACCGGGAAGACGCCACCGGTATCTTGTCCCACAAGGCAAAGAGAGGCCTTAACCATCCTGGAAGGTGGAGTTGGTGTTGGCACCAAGGCACTACTTGGGGAGAGAAGCAAGCAAGGAAGCAAGCAAGGAAGCACCACTAAAGAAAAATAAAGAAGTTGTTAATTCCCAGTCCACCTCCGATTCCCCCCCCCCGCAGTCTCGTTGCTGCAGGCGGCAATAGGTAGTTCCTGCAAGTTGAAGCCGCCTGCACAAACTGGTTCAGTTCTACATTTCTAAGTTGTTCTCAGCCAGCCCAATCAGCACATAGTTCAGTCCTGCTATACAAAGTTTCCTAGGAAGAGTATCCTTGTACCTAGGACCACCAATTTGAGGAGGATAGTGGGACTGCTGAGAAGATCAATTCCCCAGGCATTCACAAAAATCCATCTGTCAAACTTCTTTGGAAATTCACTTGAATAGCAGGTGTCTGCTTGGAATGAATTGCCATTTACCAATTTCACAGAAGATTCAAAGTGAAACCCTGCCTGCAAGCTCTGAGAAGTGAGATCCTGCAAGCTGAGACCGCCTGTAAAAACTGCTTCAGTTCTGGACTTCCGAGCTCTTCTCTGCCAGCACATTCAGAGCATATTTCAGGCCCAATATATCAAGTCTCCTCGAAAGAGAGCCCTCGAGGCAACAATCACCAACTTTGAGAAAGAAAGGGGGACTGTGTAGGAGATCAGCTCCCCACAGGTTCATGGAAACCCATCTGCCCAAGTTTTCTAGAATACTCACTTGAAATGCAGGGGCTTGCATGGAACAAGCTATCGTTGACCATTGGCACAGACACTTCAAAGTGAAACCCTGTTGGAAGCTTTGAGAAGCATATCTGCTTCATTTTAACTCAACCAGGGACAAACAACATAGTCCTCACTGAGAACCAAGTGCATTCCTGTAGGTTGGTGCTGCCTACACAAATTTCTTCAGTTCTGTACTTCCACACTGTTTTCAATCAGCACATTCAGAGCACAGTTCAGGACCAATATACAAAGTACTCTATCAATAGTGCCCTTGTAGCTAGGATCACCAATGTGAGGAGGAAAAGTGGGACTGCTGAGGATATAAATTCCTGAAATTTCATGGAAATCAATTTGTGGAACTTTTTTGGAAAACTCACTTTAAATGCAGGTGCATTGATTGTATAAACTTCCATATACCAATGGCACAGATGCTTCAAAGTGAAACCCTGCTGGAAGCTCTGAAAAACGATTCTGATTCATGCTAATTCAGCCAGAAAGAAACCCTAATGATATCACTGAGAACCGAATTCCTGCAAGTTGAAGCTGCCTGAAAAAACTGCTTCACTTCTGCCCATCAAAGCTCTTCTCAGAGTCCAGTTCAGGCCCAAAATACAAAGTCTGCTAGCAAGAAAACCCTTGGGTCTAGGATCACCAACTTTGTGGAGGAAAGTGGGACTGCTAAGATCAACCCTCCCCCAAACTTTCATGAAAATCCATCTGCCAAACTTTTTTCAGAAAACTCACTTGAAGTGCAGGTGCAAGCATAGAACCAACTGCCCAATGGCACAGAACCTTCAAAGTGAAACCTTGCCTATAATCTCTGACAAGGGGTTCTGCTTCATGTTAGTTCAACCAGGACCAAACCCCTACATTCTCATTGAGAATCAATTCCCTGCAAGTTGAAACTGCTTCGGTTCTGCACTGCCAAGCTGTTCTCAGCCAGCACATCCATAGCACAGTTCAGCCCCAATATGCAAAGTCAACTAGCAAGAAAGCCATTGTAGCTGGGATCACCAACATTGTGGAGGAAAGCGGGACTGCTTGAGGACATCAGTTCCCCAAAACTTTCATGGAAATCTATCTGTCAGACTTTTACAGAAAACTCACAATTGCAGGTGCCTACATGGAATGAACTGCCATTTACCAACGGCACAGAGGCTTCAAAACGAAACCTTGCCTGCAGGCTGTGAGAAATGTTTCTGCTTCTTGCTAGTTCAACCTGAGACAAACCTCATTGTGCTCACTGTGAACCAAATGAGTTTTGCTTGGCCTCTTAACCTGTGCACTGCTTCATAGTGGCTGTACCCACCACCAGAATCCTGATGCCACTCATCTTGGGGCTGCTGATCCAAGCCATGGTGTTGAGGACCACCCAGCACCCCTATGATGGCCAGGTAAGAGGGGCCAAGTTCCTGTGCCACTATACCCAGCTGTGCAGAGTCATCTTGTACCACTGTCATTTAGCCCTTTTCTTCCTTTCTCCACTGCCCTTGTTCCTGATGGTGCCTTATTCATTCTTCCAGACCCACCTCTTAAGATGAAACTCAGATCTTCCTCCTGCTGCAGCTCAGTGGTCATTCTCCCTCCTGGGTGCATTGCATGGAGACCCTACTGTGCAGGCTTCGTGTTTAAGGGATGGATATAGAGATGAGTAAGTACATCCTTCCCTTGTGTTGATAAGCCACCTGCAATCATAGTAACACCAGCAGACACCCAGGAACACTCAGTAGTGTAGCAGATTGGTCAAAACTGGAAGTCTGGTGAGGCCAGCATTGTAGACTAGGATATGACATTCTGTGTCCTAGGTGTAGTTGTGGTGAGCAGAGCACAGGAGGGCCTTGTCTGTGAGAGGCACACCTTTGCAAAAAGGTGTTTTTTTGGAAAAAGTAGGATGTTAATGGAATAATGAGAAAATGGCTCTAATTCAAGAAAGTAGCATGGTCAATGAAGTTGAACCCATGGGGGTCAAGATTAAAGAAGCCCAGAATGTCAAGCATGGAATTTAGCTTGATTGGAGTGGAAACCTGAGAGCCATAGTAAGATTTTTTTTTTTTAAATCACTTATTGTGCAATTAGGGACTTTGACAAATGCATTTTGCATTCTTCACCATGATCAAGGTTAGACCAGTTTCATTACCTCAGAAAATCCTTCCATCATCTTTTGTTGTCAGTTTCTTTCCCTATGTTCTTCTGAGTTTGTGGTTGTAGTTCAGAATCAAGGAGTCTTTTGTCTTTTTAGTCTGGTTTTATTCATTTAGCACAAAGCATTTGAGATTCATCCATGTTGTTGCTTATATCGGTTGTTTATTTCCTTTTATTGCTGTGGGGTATTGTATGGATGCCCTATAGATTATTTATATATTCACTAATTGAAGGATTTTTACATTTATCTAGTTTTCAACAGTACTTTTTGTTTGTTTGTTTGCACCTGAGACTGAACCCAGAGGTGCTTGACTACTGAGCTACAGCCCCAGCCCCTGCCCCCCCAATGTACTGTATTTTTTCTTTTTGAAAAAAAAATTTTTTTTTAAATTTTGAGACAGCATCTCACTAAGTTGCTTAGGGCCTCACTAAGTTCCTGAGTCTGGCTTTTTTAAATTTTTTTTTTTATTTTTACAGACTGCATTTTGATTCATTATACAAAATGGGGTACAACTTTTCAATTCTATGATTGTACACAATGTAGATTCACACCATTCATGTAATCATGCATTCACATACCATAATACTGTTTCATTCTACTATCTTTCTACCTCCACCCCCTCCCACCCCATTTTCCTCTACCATCCAAAGTTCCTTCATTCATCTCTTCCCCCCACCACCCCCTGTCTTTATATATAGTCATCCACTTATCAGAGAAAACATTTGGCCTCTGAGTTTTTGGACTTGGTCTATTTCACTTAGCATGATATTTTCCAACTTCATCCATTTACCAGCAAATGCCATAATTTTATTCTTCTTTATGACTGAGTAATATTCCATTGTGTATATATACCACCGTTTCTTTATCCATTCATCAATTGAAGGGCATATGGGTTGGTTCCACAATCTAGCTATTGTGAATTGAGCTGCTATGAACATCGATGTGGCTGCATCACTAAGGTATGCTGATTTTAAGTCCTTTGGGTATAAACCAAGGAGTGGGATAGCTGGGTCAAAAGGTGGGTCCATTCCAAGTTTTCTGAGGAATCTCCACCCTGATTTCCAGAGTAACTGCACCAATTGGCACCTCCACCAGCAATGCATGAGTGTGTCTTTTTCTCCCACATCCACATCAACAGTTACTATTGCTTGTGTTCTTTGAAATCGCAATCCTTCAGCCTCCGCCTCCCAGGCTGCTGAGATTCAGGCGTGGGTCACTGTGCCCAGCTAGGTTTGGGCAGTTATAAATAAAGGTGCTACAAACATTGGTGTGTAGGCATGTGAACATAAGTTTTCATTTCTGTTGGGTAAATTTTTAAAGGTGGTATTACTGAGTCATGAGGTAACCATGTGTGGAACTTTATAGGAAATTGCCAAATTTGTCTCCCAAAACAACTGTACCATTTCTACTATCTACTAGCAATGTGTGAGAGCTCCACATCATCACCAACATTTGACTCTGTCATTTAATGTTATTTTGTTTTTTAAATTGTAGCCTGTCTAATTATCTCATTAGGGCTCCAGTTTGTATTGTCCTAATAATTAATGATGTTGAGCATATTTTCCTATCTTACTGACCATCAGTATGACTGTGGTAAAGTGTTTGCTCCGATCTCTTGCCAACTTTTTTTTTTAAAGTTTGTTTTCTTTCCAAGTTTTAAGAGTTTCTATACTGGATTCAGATTTATGTTTTGCAAATCTTGCAATATGTGCCTTGTCATTTCATTTTCTTCATCACATCTTCCAAAGAGGAAGAGTTCTTGTTTTTTCTCCAGTACTGGGGATTGAGTCAGGGGTGCTCTGCCACTGAGTCTCTCTCCCAGCATTTTTTGTTGTTGTTCTTTCTACATGGAAAATCATGTCATCTGTGAAGAACAGTTTCATTGCTTTCTTTCCAATCTGGGTGTCTTTATTTCTTTTTCTTTTTAATGTTGACTAGAAATGACAACAGTGGGCATCTTTGCCATGGGATTCCTTTAGTATGGCCACAACCTGACTAAAGGTTATTTCAGGAAGAATAATGGGCAGCATCAATGGGGGAGGGAGGAGCTCCAGACTCTGAAATAGAGGAGCCTCTCTGCTCGTCACATCCCATTCTTTTAGTCACTACACCACCACAGCCGTATTTACTTCCCTCGCATCTGTGACTCCTCTGCTTAGCCCTTATTCATAGCCCTGTGGTCTGCCTATCTTCTGCTCTCTTCAGCTTCAGTCCATCATTCAGTTTGCCTGGCAGCATTTTTCTTCCTCCATCCTGTGTTTCTTCCAACCCCAGGTTAGGCCATAAGCCTTTGCCCTTCATCCTCTGCTCAGAATGAGGCCCTCCAAGTCCAGGATCCCCATTCTCAAGGGGAGAATGTTGCCCGCACCCTGAAATTTACCAGACAGAGCTCCATTCCATTCCTTCATTACCCATTTCAGGCACTGATTTCATGCACCAACTTTCATTTCCTCCTACTCCCTTCCCTGACTGCAACTCCTCCTGGAGTCACTTGCTTGGTGTTCAATAGTAAAAACTCTGGAGTCAGACCACATAAGCCCAAATCACAGCTCTGCAACATACAAGCAGGGAGATCTTGCCTATACTGCTTAACTTTCTGGTCATTCAGTTTCCCTGTCTGTAAAACAGGGAACCATGGGTTGATTCATGTAAGACACGTAGAATCGGGCTAGTACCAGAAAGTGCCCTATAGGCTGCTGTTCCTATTACTACCACTCCTTCCTGTGGTCATTTACACATGTTTGTGTCTCATTTTAAAAGCCAATCAATTGGTTGGGGTTGTGGCTCATTGGTAGCTCTCTAGCCAACATGTGTGATGCCCTAGGTTCGATCCTCAGCACCACATAAAAATAAAATAATAAGATAAAGGTATGTCCACCTACAATAAATATATATATGCATCAAGGAACCCCTACCCATCCAGGCCTCCACTTCACCTCTTGTGCCCTCTGTGCCTTATTCCCTGAAAGAGTTGGCCATGCTCACTAGTTCCAACCTTCACCTCCTGGTCCACAGCAGCTCAGTCCCTGCCCTTGTTGTCATGATGAAACTCTCATCAATGGCCAAAGCCATAAGATATTCTTCAGACTGCTCATTCTAAGCTGTACACAGTCTCTGAAACCAGAAGTAGCCATAATAGCCCTCTTGTGTGTCATAATGCTTAACTTTCTTGGCTTCTCCTCTGCATGTACCTGGGTGCTGTGGGCTGGGTTGCCTACTCTTTTCCCATACAGTCTAGTCTCTCTTTCCTACCCTGACCGCTCCCCATGGTGCTCAGAGTCTCATCTTGTAGCTGGCCTTCCCACCATGAAAGTAGGCTGGCCATGCTGTTTGCAGTGTGCTTTCAACCCCCAGTGCAGTGACTGGACTTTGTGTTTTTGATACTGAGTATTGAACCCAGAGGAACTTTACCACTGAGCTACATCTCTAGTCCCTTCTATTTTGTATTTGAAACAGGATCTTGTAAAGTTGCTGCTCTCAAACATGGAATCCTCCTGCCTCAGTCTCCCCAGTCACTGGGATTACAGCTGTGTGCCACCAGGCCCAGCTTGACTAAGGCATCTTTGACGACCTGAAATATTTCTGACTGGGGAGTCTATTAAGTAGTAGAGTGTGTGCTTGGCATATGCAAGGTCTTAGGCTCTTCAATTCCCAGAACACAAAGAAAAGAAATCTGAATAAATGAGCAAACCAACAAACAAAAGAATCAACAGTTGCCGTAGAAGAAAAGAGAAAAAGGAGCAGAGAGAAGGCTGATACCCTGATTCTCTTGGGATTAGGGCAGGAAGGAGAGGCAGCAGGAAATTGGGCAGAAGATGGGGCAAGGAGAAGATGCCACTTGATTTTGGTCCTGTGGAGTATGAGTGTGTTTGAGATGCAGAATTGGAGAAGGAGCCCCAGGAGTGGTGCCAGCGATAGAGGCTGTTCTGGGTGCTTCAGAGTTGTTGAATTCTATTCCTGTCTGATAGAGTTCCAAGTAGGGAGACGAAGGTATTCAAATTTACTGTTCAGTTCTTAAAAATGTATTAATTATCTTCCCTTTAAGGATGTTTTATACTTTATGTACAACCAACATTTTCTATACTTTATACACACCTAATCAAAAAATCCTTTTATAAATTATAAATTCAGTAATTTTTAAGTACTCTGCCATTAATTAATTTTTTTCTGGCACTAGGGATTGAACCCAGGGATGCTTTACTACTGAGGCTACATCCCCAATCCTTGTTTATATTGTTTTGAGATAGGGTCTCGCTAAGTTGCTGAGGGTCTTGCTAAGTTGCTGAGGCTGGCCTTGAACTTGTGGTCCTCCTGCCTCAGTTTCCCAAGTCACTGGCATTACAAGCATGCACCAATCACTGTGCCTGGGAGGATACTAGTTTCTTAAGTACTGTGAACCTCTTAAAGGAGGTAGAACCGCATAGAGCACAATGGTTTGCATTGCTTTTTGGACATGGTGGGATATTCCAGTGCTGTTCTGATGATGTGGAATCCTAGATTCTTCTAGGGGAGAATAGTGTTGAAGATCAAGGTTTTCATGTGTGGGCCATGGGAAAGTTGGGGATGTAGAGTGGTGCTGCTGGGCCACTTCCCATTGTGAAAGGATATTTGTTAGATAAAGCTCTTGAAGTTGGGGTGAGACTCAACCTGGTCTGGGAGAAGGAGGGGGTGAGGCTGATGGATGAAATGGGAGGAAGGGGAAAGTGACATAAGGGAGAGGAGAAGTCAGTCAGCGTCTAGGGGAGGACTTGAGCTTTGAGCTTGACCTTTACTTTGTGTACTGAAGGAGTTCAGCCCAGATTTTCCTGGGCCATGTGATTTTTGAGTAGGAAAATATGAGTGGGCATCCCCACTGCCACTGCCCTCCCAGAGAGTAAAATGCAATGAAGGCGCACATTTAGGAACAAATGAGAGGTGGGAACGTGAAGTGGGAGTGGGGTGGTGGCACTGCCCTTGGAGCAGTTGAGCAGCACAAGGAAGATCTTAAAAAGTATCTGGCAGCACATGGTGGGAGGCCCAGTGTGGCCGATGGAGGCAGAGCAAGGATACTGCACAGGGAAGTGCCAGGTGACGGACTAGAGAGCCGTGAGAAGGCAGGAGAGGTGGGGCAGTGTCAGCACTGTCTGGGGACAGCTGCTCATGAGGGTGTTGAGGGAAGTCACTTTTCCTAGGAGCCTGGGAAGGCAGGAGGCCCTGGGTCACTCGTGGGCTTCCCCGACCATGGAGTCTTGTTGCAGGCCTGGGTTGAGCCCTGATTTAGCTGACCAACTTAGGGATGGTCACTGGGAGATGGCCTTGCCCAGTCCTGCTGGTTCTCAGCTCCTCTTCCCATCCCCATCTCCCTCCAGGGCAGATTCCTTCAGGGGGACAACCCCTTTAACCAGGGCTGTGCCAGCAATTGGTATTTAACCCTCTGCATCCCTCTGGGAACCAAGTGACTTGGTAAACCAGAGGCTCAAGTGGTGGATCCTGAGGCTGATGGGGTGGGGTGGAGGCCCTGGGTCACTCGTGGGCTTCTTCTTCCCTGGTCCCCAGCTCCCAGGCCCTGATACCCACTCTTCCTTTCCTTTGGGGTTTTCTCTGGGGCACTCTGGGAGCCTCTGGGAACTCCCCTCTTCCTTGCCTTTGTAGGAACCTTTGTAAGTTCTTGTGGGTGGGGGGGGACTGCAGTCTGAATGACAGTGCCAGGCTCTGTGTTTTCCAAGCTGAGGGGTGAGGGTGGTCAGGGAGACCAGGCCAAGGTGGGTAGTGAACACTTGCATTTGACCTGTTGCTCCCAAGGTACATGTCAGAAGTTACCTGACTCCAGAAAAGAAGGAACTGAATAAGATCCCTGCAGGCCCTGTGCTCGCCAATATATTCCTCTTGGGTTTGAGTCCTCACTCACTTCCCTTCTGGGAGTGCCTGTTAAATATTCATAAATAATTATTGCTTCTTCCTTTGGCTGCTCTGCATGTCTGTTCTAGGTTCAGAGAAGTGTGTTCCCTGGGGGTTTGGGGGAGGCTCTGAGGGGCTGGGTCAGAGCACTCCTGGAAGGGAAGAGCCTTGCTTTCTGGAGATCCAAGCTCAGGAGCCAACACTGTCTGCCTTTTTGTCTTTGTGCAAACACTTAGTATTTCTCTCATCCTTAAAATGTGACAATAGTAATAATCACGGGAACTGACCTGGCTGACTTCCTGGCAAGGGCTGGAGATGAGAAGAGAGAAAACCCACCAGCCTGGATAATACCAAGTGCACCTCAAACTACTCCATAAAATAGAAAAGGAACATATTGAACATATTTGTTATTGGTTCCAATTTTGTGTGTGCACATATGTGTGCTTTAGGATTTTCTTGCCTGTGTGTGTGTGTGTGTGTGTGTGTGTGTGTGTTGTACTGGGGATCAAATCAAACCCAGGGCCTTATGCATGGTAGACAAGTCCTCTACCACTGATCTACATTCCCAACCCTTTTTTATTTTCAGAAATATTCTCACTAAATTGACCAGAATGGCCTCCAACTTGTGATCTTCTTGTCTCACCCTCCCACATAGCCTCCCAATGTGTTACAGGAGTCCACTACCATAACTGGCTTAGGTTTTTCTATAGCAAGATCTTGCCATCTGCAATTAGACAGTTTTTTCTTCTTTCTCAAGTGTATACTTTTAAATTTCTTTTTCTTGCCTAATTTCTGTGACTGTAACTTTTAATAATTATGATGTTAGATTTTCATAAATACCCTTTATTAGGTTGAGGAAGTTTCCATTTATCTTTGTTGTGTGTATGTTTTAATCATAGAAAGGTATTAGATTTTGTCAAATGCTTTTTCTGCATCAAGTGATTGTGTTGATTTTTTCTTCACTATTTATATGGTGTACTATATCATTGAAATCATTCCAAGTTTAATGTTTAATAATAGCAAGACACCAAGTCCAAGACAAGAAAATACTATGTTCAAGAAACTGGGAGGAAATCACTCTATAAACTAACTACATAGTATGTGATAAGAATGCACAATATAATATGAAACCTTTCTACACATAGTAGTTAGCTGCAAGAAACCATTCTTAGCTTAGGAAAGTTGTGTTCCAGATTTCAGTGTCAACTACTTGCAAACTTCAACTCTTTTGTGTGGCAAGTATCTTATTTCTATTTTCAAACTCTTCCAGCCCAGTCTGAGTTAGGAGTTCTGGAATGTTTTTCTCCAATCACTGATGTGATTATAAATATTGTCAATTCTTGCAATGATCTGAGGAAACTTGGTCTCAAATGTATGTTGTATTCATTGCAGTAGCATGTGCTGACCAAGGTGAGATCCTACATGATGTTGGAGTCAGTCTTGGACATCTTCCCATTTCCCAGTTTGGTGATGATGTCTCTGACTATCACCTATACACCATATTGGATTTTTGTGG
Organism: Sciurus carolinensis; assembly: GCF_902686445.1. Taxonomy (NCBI): domain Eukaryota; kingdom Metazoa; phylum Chordata; class Mammalia; order Rodentia; family Sciuridae; genus Sciurus; species Sciurus carolinensis. The sequence continues at coordinate 113,229,275 of NC_062220.1, read as the reverse complement.
GGAGGGAAGGTGTACTGGGGATTTAACCCAGGAATGCTCTGCCACTGTGTTTCATCCCTAGTCCTTTTTATTTTTTGTTGAGTCAGGGTCTCATTAATTTGCTGAGGACCTGAATATGTTGGTGAGACTGGCATTGAACTTATGATCCTACTGTCTCAGCCTCTAGAGTCACTGGAATTATAGGCCTGGGGCCCCATGCCCAGTTATGCTACATTTCCACATGTTGAATCATTCTTGCTTTCCTGGGAAAAAATCCCAGTGGCAACGTATATAATCTTTTTAATATTCTGCTGAATTTGGGTAGTTACTTTTTTTAAAAAAGGATTTTTTGCATCTATACTCATAAAAACTGTATGCGTTTTAGTTTTCCCCTGTGGTATATTTGTCTGGTTTTGGTATCAGGGTATTATTTGTCCTGTAAAATGAGTTGGGAATTGCTCCTTCCTCTTCTACTTCTTGGTGGATTTTGAGAAGGAGTGGTGGTGTCTATTCTATAAAAGTTTTATAGAATTTACCAGTTTTTGTGGGACACAATTTTAAGAATAGACCAATCACCACTGAGAAGTCCAAATCTGAGAATCTTTATTAGCCAGCTGGCTGACTATTTCACACAATGCCCAAAATGGTTATTTGGAGAATAGCCCCAACCATAGGGTTGCAGGGGTTTTTATACCATAAGTCATCATAAGTGTCTGTTGCTATGACTCAAAACTACAAAGTAACATCATGAGATCTAAAATCATAAGCAGAAGGGGAAGTGAATCAAACAATATTTGTTGGGTACCAATTAAAAAACGGTTACTAACATCTAGACAATTGCTGTTGACATAGTACATTGTCTAAGAAAAATAAGAATCAAAAAGAGAACAATTATACATTATATAAGAATTGCCATTTTGTGTTGCCAAATCTGCTATGCTAAGCAATTGTTGATGGGTACAGAGGTGGGGTATTCCCATGGGAGAAGTATTTCCTACATAACATGGAGTCTCAGGGTAAAATGGAGTCTGTTTAGTCATTGCCCATATAGCCTGGCCTATAACATTTCCATGAAGTCAAAAATGTCAACCCATCAAACAGCAAACCAATAGTCTTATTTAGAACAGCCTACTAAGTTGTTGATCTTGTTGGTTTTTTCCTTTTCAATTTTCAGTTCTTTTAGACTAGATTCTTATTAGTTGTTGGCTTTTAAGTAATTTAAGTGTAATTCTAGCATCAGTTCTACCCAACATCATGAAATATTGCTTCTTACAAAAAAAAATGTAGTTTGTTTGTTGTTTTTTTGTTTTGTTTTGTTTTGTTTTGTTTTGTTTTGTAGGCACCAAGTATTCAACTGAGGGTCATTCAACCACTGAGCCACAACCCTACCCCTATTTTGTATTTTATTTAGAGATAGGGTCTCACAGGGTTCCTTAGCACCTCCCTTCTGCTGAGACTGGCTTTGAATTCACATTCCTCCCGCCTCAGCCTCCTGAGCTGCTGGGTTCACAGGCATGTGCTACCTTGCCTAGCTCTTGCAAGAATTTGAATTTCACTCTGTAATAATTTGTCATTTTAAAAATGGCCTACATTGCAGTTGAGATTGATGAGAAAGAAGATGCTAGTGTGTTGTTTTGCTTTGTTTTTTGATATTAATATTTTTATTTGTTTTCTTTAGATATACATGACAATAGAGTATATAGGTACATATTATACATACATGGAGTACAACTTGTCATTCTTGTGGTTGTGCCTGATGTGGTGTTTCAATTTGGGGTAAACAGCTGGGGAAGAAAGGGAAGAATAGGGGAAGATGTAAGACTGAGCAGAGTGGAGTCACTTGAGGTAGGGGCCCAACAAAAGCTAAGCAAGCCCAAAGTTCATGCGGCTCTTCAGAATTGCCCTGTTTTGAGGCAAAGTGACTGGACATTCATGCTTTGTAGTGAGCACTCCTTGAATGCCATCTGTCCCTGGAAGGAGGGGCCACAGTCCCCAAATTTAGGACTGTCTCCTACCCACACCCCAGCAGTTGGTGTGTAAGTTCTTCATTCCTGGAAGGCAATGTGGGAAGAACCTCACAGGGTTCATTCCATAGATCTTAGCATGTATGAAGAACTCAATGTCTGTTTCAGTGTGTTCATAAATCAAGAAACTGAAATCTTACTTAATAAGTGATGTTGGAATGATTGATTATAACTATGGGGAAAACACATGGATTAGACCGTTATCTTGTCTTACCCTACATTAGTTTTAGATAGATTGAAATCTGAAAGGAAAAGGAAACAATATACTTAAAACATATCAACTGGAAGGAGAAGGAAACACAAGTAAACTAAAATGATGTTAATAAAATGATTAATAGATTTGATTGCATAAAACAAAAATCTACATTAAATATTTCACAAAAGATTAAAAGGCAAACAAAACTGAGAAATGTTTACCATAAACACACTGAAAGCATAAATGTCTATTAATTTATATTTGAATGTTTCTTTATGTTATCCTATCCTTCCTTCCCCCTTTCCTTTATTTTAGCTTCTGCATTTGAGAGAAAATATTTGACCTTTGAGTTTCTGAGTTTCCCTTTTTAATTTAGCATGACATTATCCATTACCATCCATTTACAAGAAAATGCCATAATTTTATTATTTTTTTTAAAAAAAGTGATCCTACAAATAATAAAAAGAAATCTAACACTTACACTGCAGCTACAATGAGCTACCACTTCACACCCATTAGGATGACTATTATAAAATAAACACACAAACAACACCAGGAAACAAAAAGTGTTATTGAATATGGGGAGAAATTGGATCACTCACACATAGTTCATGGGAACTTAAGATGGGACAGCTATTGTGGAAAACTCTGTGGCAAGTCCTCAAAGAATTGAGCAGGTAATTACCAGATAATCCCGCAATTCCACTCCTGCAGATGTATCTCAAAGCATTAAAAGTAAGAACTTGAACAAGTATTTCTACAGCAACATTATTTGTAGTATTCAAAAGGTAGAAACAACTGAAATGTTTGTTGGCAGATGAATTGATAAACAAAATGTGCCATAGAATGGAATACTATTCAATCTATTCACATTCATAGAATGGACTATTATTCAGCCTTAAAAGTAAATGAATTCAAACATATGCTCCAATATGTATAAACCTTGAAAATATTGTTATAATTAATAAAATAAACCAGATCCAAAAGAATAGATTGTATGATCTCTCCATTTATATGAGATGCCTAGTATAGTCACATTTATAGAGACAGTAAGTAGGGCAGTGGTGCAGAAGGAAAGGAGGAGTTGATGAATGGGCACAGAATTTCTGTTTGGGCTGATGAAAAGTTCTGGAGGTGAATGGTGATGATGGTTGCATACCAGTGTGAAGGTACTTTATACTGCAGAACCAGACACTTGTAAGTGGTTAAAATGGTAAATTTTATATTTGATATATTTACTGTAATAAAAAAAATATAGAAAACCCTAACACATCCACAATAAAATGTGAGCAGGCAAAAATAACATAAACAGGCAACTCACAAAACAAAACAACAATAGATATATAAGTTGTTCTATTTCACAAGTAATAGTAAACTAAATCAGAAGATCACCTATAAAATTGGAAAAAATATTTTGTGCTAATATTCAATTGCAGTATTAGTATTAAAATTTTTATCATAATGTGTGAAAACTTGTACAAGCTTTCTGGAAAGCGTATTGCAAATTATGCAAATGGTGTCTTATTTAATTTTACTTTTATTAGAGCTTTATAATTATACATAGTAGTTGGGTTCATCCTGACAAACTCATACATGCATGGCAATTGATTCCAGTGCATCATCCCCTCTTTTTCCTTCTTTTGACCTCATCAGAAGACCCTCTCCCTGCTCCTTTGTTTTGTCCCTTCCCCCAACCTCCTCACTTACCATCTTGTCCTAGCTGCCTAAGCCCTTCTATTTCTCCCTCAATCCCCCATCTCAGCGGATACCCTGACAAATGTTGGGAGTTGGGGTGATGACCACTCTAGCTACTTAAGGCTGACAAGGGGCATCATTGGAGTAACTAGGATATCCTTTTGAGGAAGGTGTAGCACAAGTGAGAAGCAGTAGGATGGTCCAGACGTCAACATTGATGATAAACATCAGTGGGTCTATCGATGGGTTCCCTGGCAGAAGTCTGGAGGGATGTCCACTGGGGGTTCATTTGTAACACCATCTGAAATTGCATTTTCTCTGTACTACAGGAGACAAAGCAAATAAGCAAATCAATAATTTAAGGACCAGAAAGAAGAATAAGCACCAGGGCCACAGAAGCCCAGGGAAATGTAGAAATCATGAGACAGATTTTACAATTTTGGATAATCTGCTGAACTGTGTCTTTCAAGCCTTTTCCTGAAAACATTTTTTGGATTAGGGTAAGACTATTATCTCTTCTCAAATGGTAGGACTGATGAAGAGACTTTAAAATCTTCCATTGGGATATTTGGAGAAGCAGTAGAATGCCCTCAGAAGAAACCCACCATCCTTTATAATTTAGTTGGTATTGAGTTAAGTCTCTTCCATGGAGTACTAGGGCATTCAGAAGACAGAAAAGAATTTTCCCATAGGAGTGAGCAACTGTAGACTGCTTCCTTGCAAAGCAGCTTCCTTGACTGCTACATCTGCAGCCCTATTTATTTCCTTCAGTTATTATGTTCTCTCCCTTCTGATGTCCAGGAACATGGATAACTGCTACCAAGAGGACAGGAAGAAAGGTATCTTGGAGATGAAGCATCTCCTTGGCATGTGTAAAAAGGAGTACCTGTAGTAGTAAGCAATCCTCTCTCTTTCCAGATAGCTGCATGAGCATGAAGTATGAGAAAGACATATTGAATCTCTTATCTTTAGAAAGTTGTAGTGCCCAGGTGAAGGCAACTAATTCTGCCAACTGATCACTGGTATTAGTAGCAAGTAGTCCCGATTCAAGAACTGCAATATCTGTCCCTACCCCATATCTGGATCTCCAAGTCCCAACAATGACTGAAGAAATCCTATGGGTGAGATCGGGAATATCTGCTAGAAGATCAGATAAATCTGGGCTGGTAGCATGACTTTCCATTAAAACTTCCTCACAGTAGTGAAAAGTAGACTTTTCCTCTATCTCAAGTAAGAAAGAGGTTGGATTGAGGTTATGACAACTCTTTAATGTAATTCAGGTCCTGCCAACAAAAGAGTCTGATATCTGAGTATATACCTCTTAACCAGATACTAACTTTAGAATTTAGGGTTTCTTCTATGTCGTGGGAGGTTAGTACAGTTAGGGGCCTTCCCAGAATAAGTTTATTTGCCTCAGGAACCAATAGTCTCACTGCAGCCACAGCTGTAAGACATTCAGGCCACCCCTTGGTCACCTTATCTAATTATTTACTGCTAATTATTTATCTGTATTAGTCAGGGTTCTCTAGAGGAGCAGAATGAACAGGAAGTATGATTATAAAAAGGGAATTTATTAGATTGGCTTACACAACTAGAAACTGAATAGTCCAAAATGGTCATCTGAAGCTAGAGAGCTGGAGGAACCAGCAGCTGTGCAGTCCAAGATGCAGAAGCTCCAGAACAAGAAAAATCAACAGTGCTACCCTAGTCCAAGACCAAGGCTTCTGGAAACTACCTGGAGAATCACTGGCAGAGCCCACTTTGGAAGAGTGAAGAAGCAAGAATCCAACATCCTCAGACAATCAAAGCAGCAGTCAAGAACCCATTCAAGAAAAGCCAGACTTTCATCTACATCTGCTACCTACCCACTATGGATTAACAACCTTATATCGGAGAAAATATTTGACCTTTTATTTTTTGGGATTGGCTTATTTCACTTAGAATGATGTTCCCCAACTCCATCCATTTACCTGTAAATGTTATAATTTCACTCTTCTTAGAGCTGAATGATATTCCATTGAATACATATACCAACTTTTCTTTATCCATTCATTGAAGGGCACTTAGGTTAGTTACTGTGAATTGAGCTGCTATAAACATTGATGTTACTGCATCACTGTCATATGCTGATTTTAAGTCCTTTGGGTATGAACTGAGGAGTTGGATAGCTGGTCCAAATGGTGGTTCCATTCCAAGTTTTCTAAGGAATCTTCATACAGCTTTCCAGAGTGGCTACACCAATTTTCAGTCCCACCAGCAATGTATGAATGTACCTTTTCTCCCACATCCTTACCAACACTTATTGTTGCTTGTATTCTTGAGAATTGCCATTCTGACAGGAATGAGATAAAATCTTAGAGTAGTTTTGACTTGCATTTCTCTAATTGCTAGAGATGTTGAACACTTTTTTCAAATATTTGTTGATTGATTGTATCTTATTTTGTGAAGTGTGTGTTCAGATCCTAAGCCCTTTTTTTTCATTTTTTATTTTTTGCTGTTAAGTCTTTTGAGTTCTTTATATATGCTGGAGTTTAGTGTTCTATCTGCTGTGTGCACATTAAAGATTTTCTCTTGTTCTGTACGCTCTCTCATCACATTATTGATTGTTTCCTTTGCTAAGAAGATGGTTTTTAATTTGAATCCCTCCCATTTATCGATTCTTGATTTTATTTCTTGCACTTCAGAAGTCTTGTTAAGGAAGTCAGGTTCTAAGCAGACATGAAGAAGATTAGGGCCTACTTTTTCTTCTATTACATACAGTGTCTCTGGTCTAATTCCTAGATATTTGATCCACTTTGAGTTGAGTTTTGTGCAGGGTAAGAAATAGGGGTTTAATTTTATTTTGTTACATATGGATTTGCAGTTTTTCCAGCACCATTTGTTGAAGAGGCTTTTTCTTCAATGTATGTTTTTTGGTGCCTTTGTCTAGTATGAGATAACTGTATTTATGTGGACTTCTCTGTGTGTCTTCTATTCTGTACCTTTGGTCTACATGTCTATTTTGGTACCAATACCATGCTGTTCTTGTTACTATAGCTCTGTAGCATAGTTTAAGGTCTGGTATTCTGATGCTCCTGCTTCACTCTTCTTGCTAAGCAGTGCTTTAGCTATTCTGTGTATCTAATTTTTCCAAATGAATTTCATGATTGCTTTGTCTATTTATATGAAGAATGACATTGGAATTTTAATAGTAATTGCATTAAATCTGTACAACACTTTTGGTAGTATGGCCATTGTCACAATATTAATTCTGCATATCAAAGAACATGGGAAAAAAAAAAGAAAAACAGGAAGGTAAAAAAAAAAAAAAAAAAAAAAAAGAACATGGGAGATCTTTCCATCTTTTAAGGTCTTCTTTATTTTCTTTCTCTGGTGTTCTGCAGTTTTCATTGTAGAGGTCTTTCACCTTTTTTGTTAGATTGATTCCCACATATTTTATTTTCTTTGGGGGAGGCTATTGTAAATAAGGTAGTTTTCTGAATTTCTATTTCTGAGGTTTCATCACTGATGTATAGAAATGCATTTGATTTATGGGTGTTGATTTTATATCCTGCTACTTTGCTGAATTCGTTTATTAACGCTAGAGTTTTTCTGGTGGAATTATTTTGTACTTTTTTAATACAGAATCATGTTGTTGTCCAATAGTGGTAGTTTGAGTTCTTTTTCTATTTGTATCCCTTTAATTTCTTTCATCTGTCTAATTACTCTGGCTAGAGTTTCAAGGACTGTGTTAAATAGAAGTGGTGAAAGGGGCTGGGGAGATAGCTCAGTTGGTAGAGTGCTTGCCTTGCACTTTTTGGTGATTCCCAACACCAAAAAAAAAAAAAAAAAAAAAAGTGGTGAAAGAGGGCATCCCTGTCTTTTCCAGTTTTTAGAGGGGATACTTTCAATTTTTCTCCATTTAGAATGATGTTGGCCTTGAGCTTAGCATAGACAACTTTTACAAAGTTGAGGTATGTTTCTACTACCCCTAGTTTTTCTAGCGTTTTGAACATGAAGGGATGCTATATTTTGTCAAATGCTTTTTCTGTATCTATTGATATACAATATGACTCTTACCTTTAAGTCTGTTGATGTGATGAATTACAGTTATTGATTTCCATATGGTGAATCAAACCTGCATCCCTGGAATGAACCCCACTTGAGCATGGTGCACTTTTTAACATGATTTTGTATGCAATTTGCCAGAATTTTATTGAAAAATTTTACATCTATTTGTATCAGGAACATTAGTCTGAAGTTTTTTTCCTTGATATGTCTGTGATATTAGGTGATACTAGCCTCATTGAATGAGTTTGGAAGGATTTCCTTGTTTGGGATTTCATGGAATAATTTGAGGACTATTGGCGTTAGTTCTTCTTTAGAGGTCTTGTAGAATTCAGCTGAGAATCTGGTAATTGGCTTTTCTTGATTGGTAGGCTTTTGATTCATCTTCTATTTCAATACTTGAAATTTATCTGTTTAAATTGGTATGTCCTCCTCATTCAGTTTGGATAGATCAAATGTCTCTAGAAATCTGTCAATATCTTCAATATTTTCTATTGTATTGGAGTATAAATTTTCAAAAGTTTCTAATTATCTTCTGTATTTCAGTAGTGTCCATCATGATATTTCATTTTTCATCATTAATTTTAGTACTTTGAGTTTTATCTCTCTTTCTCTTTATTAGCATAGCTAAGGGTTTATCAATTTTATGTATTTTTCAAAGAACCAACTTTTCATTTTGTCAATTGTTTGTATTGTTTCTTCATTTCAGTTTCATTTATTTCAGCTCTGATTTTAATTATTTCCTGTCTTTCCCTACTTTTGGTGTTGATTTGTTCTTTTTTATACCTTTGAGATGTAATTTTGGGTCATTTATTTGTTGACTTTTTATTCTTTTGCTGAATGAAATCAATGCAATGAACTTTCCTCTTAGCACTACCTTCATAGTATCCCAGAGATTTTGATATATTATATTGCTATTCTCATTTACCTCCAAGAATGTTTTTATTTTCTCCCTGATTTCTTCTGCTATCCATTTGTCATTCAATAGCATATTATTTAGTCTCCAGGTTGTTGGGGTAGCTTCTATTTTTTATTTTTTCATTGATTTCTAATTTCAGTCCATCATGATCTGATAGAATTCAAGGTAGCATCTCTAATATTTTGTATTTTCTAAGAGTTACCTTTGGCATAACAAATGGTCTATTTTAGAGAAGGATCCATGAGCTGCTGAGAAGAAAGTGTATTCACTCATTGATGGATGAAATATTGTATACATGTCTGCTAAGTCTAATTTATTGATTGTATTATTGAGTTCTATAGTTTCTTTGTTTACTTTTTGCTTGGAAGGTCTATCCAATGGTGAGAAACATGTACACAATATTATTGGGTTATGGTCTATTTGATTCTTAAAATTGATACATGTTTATTTGATGTAAGTAGATATTCTATTGTTTGGGGCATAAATATTTATATTTGTTATGTCTTATTAATGTATGATTTGCTTAAGCAGTATGAAATGATCTTTATCCCTTCTGACTAACTTTGGCTTCAAGTCCACTTTATCTAATATGATGATGGAAACTCCTGCTTGTTTACTCAGTCCATGCAAATGATATGTTTTTCCCCATCTTTTCACCTTCAGTCTGCGATGTCTTTTCATATAAAATGAGTCTCTTGAAGACAGCATATTGTTGGGTCTTTTTTTTTTTAATCCAATCTGCCAGTCTATGTCTTTTGATTGTTGAGTTTAGGCCATTAATATTCAGAGTTATTATTGAGATAGTATTTGTATTCCCAGTCATTTTGGTTGATTTTTAGTTTTTAACTTGAACTTGATTTCCCCTTCGATTGACTTTTCCTTTAGAGTAGTTTCTCTCTTTGCTGATTTTCCTTGTCTTTGATTTTCATTTCCTCCTCATGGACTATTTTGCTGAGAATGTTCTGTAGTGCAGGCTTTCTATTGTAAATTCTTTTAACTTTTTTTTTATCATGGAAGGTTTTTATTTTGTCTTCAAACCTTTATGAAGTTAAGTTTTGCTGGATATAAGATACATGATTGGCATTCATTTTTTTTCAAGGCACTCATAGAGGGGTCTTGCCTTTTCAGCATGTCCAGGAGTCCAAATTCTACAATATCCAGTTGTGCCCAGAAAGGCCCTGAGTTGTTTTACTGTCTGAGGAAGGGTATATGAGAGTATGGATTGAATTCTTTCTGAGCCAATTTTTCAAATTTCACCTCCAGTATCATGCCCAAGTAAGTAACATAGGGTAGGTATAACTGAGCGTCCTCTTGGGAGACTTTATACACCCTAGTAGCCAGGAAATTGAGAAGAGAGCCATTGCCCTCAGAAATTACTTCTTCTGAAGGTCCACATGAAAGAAAGTTATCTACATACTGAATAACACTGTATCAGAGTAAGGTCAGTACATTAGTTCTTATGCCAGTGCTTGTCCAAACAAATGGGGACTGTCTCTAAATCCCTGGGGAAAGACTGTCCAGATAACTTATCTTGCCTTATCAGTAGAATCCCCAAAGGCAAATAAATTTGGGTAAGGTACGTATATGGGTTTGGAACAACTGGATGTAAAGACCACTGTTTCATTGATTGTAAGAAGTTTATTTATTGGGGCCCTTTGGGACCCCCGATATAGGAATATTATAAGGACTAGAGCACTCTACCAAAAGTTCCTATTGTTTCAAACTCAGTATTAGTCTTTCCCTAGCTTCAGGTTTTAAGGGATACTTTTTGGTGAGGAAAGTAGGAAGGATCCTTAAGGTGAATTTCAACAGGGGTTGCAATCCATGCCCTTCCCACTGTATTTTTATCTGACCAAATGGTGGGGTTCATTTTTACCTCCTATATTCCCCAGGTGGAAAAAACAATTTTGCCCTTAACTGAGATAACAGTTCTCTTTCTAAGAAATGAATTGGTGTCTCTGACATAATGAAAAAGGAGTGACAGATGTGGAAATCACCCCAGGAATAAGCAAGAGGTCTAGTTAGTATCACACAAGGGGCCAGCCCGACATGCCCTAAATGGTTACTTTATCTTGGGACCTAGGTCCAGGAGAGAAAAACAGGACTGAGAATCAAGCTCCCATATTGAGAAGGAAGTTTCTCTGGTGCCTGTCCACAAGCAAGTTTACCAAGGGCTCCTTAAATTGGACTTTAGTCATGGGAACCATAAAGGAAGTCTCTAGGATTCATCACTGAGAACTGGCAGGAGAAGGCCGTAGACCCCTCAGGTTCTGAAAGCATCTAGACTTCTATTTGTTTCCCAACACAGAGGACAAGGTCTGGGAGGCAGTTTAATAGGTAGTTGGTGTCTGGGGACAATCCTCTTGAAGTGGTCTACTTTTCTTCAGGAGAAACAGGGGGTGGAGGAATATCCCTGGGCATCTGCTCAAATTGCTGCCATCAGTTCTCCATGTCATTTGTCCTTCTTTTTCTCCTTCTTTAGGTTTGGATTAAAGAAGATTGCTGTAGCAGCCTGGACTAATTGGTCATAGGTTTTGTCCAGTTCTGCAGTCAGTTTTTGGAGCTTCCTCCATATGTCTGGAGCAGATTGGGTCAAGAATTTATCTTTAAGAAATAAGTTCCTCCATCTGTGACCTCAGCTCAATGGTAGTATTTTTGGTCATGGCCTCCCAGAGCTTCTGTAGAAAGGTTATTGGTGACTTCTTTTCCCATTAAATCCCAGTGGCCAGCTAGGCATAAGTGAAAGGCTTATCTAGGACCCTCTTCCATCCTTTTAGCACACAGTATATAAAGTGATATCTGTCCCATTCATCTTTAACTCCGTCAGCATTCCAGTTTGGTTCAGTGAGGGGAACAGCCTGACTCCCCTTGAGGATGTTTCAACTCTTGCCAGCCATGGTTACTTCCCCCCGCCCCCACTGTATAGTAGCTGTCTCCTGTTTCAATAGCCTTCTCTAAGACCCTTGGTTTTTCTAAAAGAGTTAAAGTTTGACTCAAAAGCAACATAATATCCTTCCTTGCTAAGGCCTAAGGATTTGATAACTGATAAAAGTTTTGAAGATATTTTAGTATAGTTCCTTAGGTCTTTCTTTATGTTCTTTAATTCATTTAATGAAAAAGAGACATTAACTATCTTGGGACCAAATCCCTCTCTGGCATTACCTGAGAGGAAATGTGCTCTGAGCAGCATACTTCCTAGCAACTTTGAGATTGTACATGAAGTTTGGCTCTGAATGAGGACTGGGTTTCCATCCTTTTAAATTGGGATATAAAGGGGAACATTCTTAGGACCTACTTTTCCATCAAATGGGGCTGTGGGAATTTCCTGTTTAACTGGTAAATGTCCCTTTTCCTCTGTCAATAAGTTTTTCTGTTCTGGGGATTTGGTAACTGGCTTAGAGCAGCAGATTGTCACTAGGGTCTGAGTGTTAAGCTTGCAATTCTTTGCTAGTTCAAGAGGATCTCTCAGAAAAAAGCACAATTATAAAGAAGGGACTTTACTACAGTTATCCTCCTATTTACAGAAAGGATCTAGTTGCTGAATAGTATTGTAATTTAGGGTCTCATCAGGTGGCCATTGTACCCCATCTCCTAAAGGGTACTGAGGCCAAACTTCAGTGCAAAATAACATTAAAGATTTTCTCTTTATTGGGGGTCCAAATTAACCCAGTTTTGAGCATATAGGGAGAGGAGAGCCTCTTGGGATATTGAAAGAATTGGATCACATCTGTATACAAAAGAAAGAAGAGGTCTTGATGGGGGTTGCCCAATCCCCACCTCACTGTTTTATAAATATCGAGGAGTGGCTCTAGCCTGAGAATCGAGTAGACTGTCTTGGCCCAGAATCTATCCAAGGGGAACTGTGTCCAGATAGGAACTACCCAAACTTCCCTGTGTTATGTGCTCCACATCCCCAATATTGTTTTGGTAACCTAGATCTCTCTGATGCTTTGATTTCCAGAAAGCACATAATTCCCACCTTATTCCCATCAAAAAGGGATTCAGAGTTCTCGGGAGAACAGGAATCTGAAGGGGAGGTACAAGTCTCTAAAAAGAGTTATGAGGAAAGTTCCCTACACTAGTAACATGATCTCTCGGGTCACATATATGAGTCTTTTATTCTGTGCAAGGAGGTTCCCAGGAACTACTATAAATCAACCCCAGGAGAAGTTCTCTGATATTTATAATAATATCCCTTTTTTCTTTTTCTTTCTTACTTTTGGAGGGTCCTTAAATCCACAAGGGAGAAGATCAGTGGTTTTAAAAATGCCTCAAAAACCAAGGATTTCCTCTATTATAGGGCCTTTAGATCAGGAGTAACTATCCTCACAAAAGGGACAAGGTCTCTGCAAAAGGTAAAGATTAATTAGGAGAAGCTTAGTCTTAACTGACAAACCATGTTCCCATAAGGAGGGAAACAATGTTGGTACATCCACGTACATTAACAAATATTTCTAAATTCCAGGAACCAAATAGGTCAAAACACAATAATATTAGGTGACTTTAACACACCTCTCTCAACATTGAACAGATATTCCAAACAAAAATTGAACAAGGAAACCATGGAACTCAATAACACAATCAATAAATTACTTTTAACAGACATACATAGAATATTCCATCCATCAAAGATCAAATACACTTTCTTCTCAGCAGCACATGGATCCTTCTCTAAAATAGACCATGTTATGCCACAAAGCTACTCTTAGCAAATACAAAATGATAGAGATACTACCTTGTATTCTATCAGATCATAATGGAATGAAATTAGAAATGAATGATAAAATATAAAACAGAAACTAAAACACCTGGAGACTAAATAATACACTATTGAATGATGCATGGATAACAGAAGACATCAGGGCAGGGATAAAAAATTTATAGAGATAAATGAGAACAATAATACAACATATCAAAATATCTGAGACACTATGAAGTCAGTACTAAGAGGAAAATTCATTGCATAGAGCACATTCAATAAAAGAAAAAAAAAGTCGGGACTGGGATTGTGGATCATGGCAGAGCGCTGGACTAGCACATGTGAGGCACTGGGTTTGATTCTCAGCACTGCATATAAATAAATAAATAAGAGGAATTGTATCTGTCTACAAATGAAAAAATATTTTAAATATATTTAAGAAATATTTTTTAAAAAGTAAAAAAATAATAAACGACCTAACATTACAGCTCAAAGCCCTAGAAAAAGAACAGATCAACACCAAAAGTAGTAGAAGACAGGAAATAATTAAAATCAGAGCTGAAATCAATGAAATTGAAATAAAAGAAACAATTCAAAAAATTGACAATACAAAAACTTTGTTCTTTGAAAAAATAAGCAAAATCGATGAACCTTTAGCCACACTAATGAAGAGGAGAGAGACATAGACTGACAGACTGGATTAAAAAGAAAGACCCAACAATATGCTGCCTTTAAGAGGCTCATCTCATACAAAAATATATCCCCAGACTAAAGGTGAATGGATGGGAAAAATCATACCACACACACAAAGTCAGTAAAAAAAGTGGGGCTTTCTATGCTCATATCAGATAAAGTGGACTTTAAGCTAAAGTTAGTCAGAACAGATAAGGAAGGACAGTTCATACTACCTAAGGGAAATATAAATCAACAAGACATAACAATCATAAATATTCATGCCCCCCAGAATGGAGTATCCATGTACATGAAGCAGATCCTTTTCAATTTCAGGAATCAAAAGACCACAACACAATAATACTGGGTGACTTTAACACATGTCTCTCACCAAACAAAAATTGAATAAAGAAACCATAGAACTCAATAATGCAATCAATAATTTACACTTAATGAACATTTATAGAATATTCCATCCATAAACAAGTGAATGCACTTTTTTCTCAGCAGAACATGAAACCTTTTCTAAAATAGCCCATAGGTTATGCCACGAAGCAACTTTTAGCAAATGTAAAAAAATAGAGATACTACCTTGTATTCTATCACCCTCCACCAAATAGAAGAAAGAGTGGCTTAATCTTCATCATGTTGACTTAGGACCAGATTTCCTTAACAAGACTCCAAATCACAAAAAATAAAAGTAGGAATCAGTAAATGAGATGGAGGGGTTTCAAGATGGCGGACTAGAGGGCGGCTACATTTCACATTGCTCTAGGATGCAGGATTCAAAAGAGGAGATAGTGAGAGGCTTGGGACCAACTCAAAGCCGCCGGGTGAGTCTCTCCCTTTGGGGAGGCGTCCCAGATGGGGCGGTAGCGCTGGAAGGCAGGGAACTTTGTGAAGTAGAGTTGTTCGGCGAGACGCCCTTCCCCGACAGGAGCGGTGAACACGGACAACTGGGATCATCATAGAGGAGGCGGCTCAGCACAGCGCTTGGACTCAGAGAACCACTGGGGCTCCAGGCGGCTGCCTGAGGAGGAGCAGCGTGGCGAGCTGTTTGAACTCAGAGCGAGCACTCCTGAACACCGGGAGGTTGCCCAGAGGAAGAGGACGAGCGCGACGGGTCACTTGACCTAGGAGTGACTGCATCAGAGCCACAGGCAGTTGCCAGAGGAGGAGCTGTGTGGCGAGCTGTTTGAAATCAGAACGACCACTCCAGAACACTGGTGGCCTGCCTGGAGGAGGAGCGCTGTGGATCGCTTGGTCTAGGAGTGACTGCATCAGAGCCACAGGTGGTTGCCAGAGGAGGAGGTGAGTGGTGAGTTGATTGGACTAAAAGTGACCGCTCCTGAACACCGGTGGCCTGCCTGGAGGAGGAGCGTGGTGGGTCACTTGGTCTCAGAGCCACCGCTCCTGAACACCCAGGGGGCTACCCCAAGGAGGAGGAGGAGGAACAGGCCGGGTCACTTGGACTCGGAGTGACTGCCTAGTGCTACGGGCGGTTGGCGGGAGGAGGAGACGCAAAGTGAGCTTCTTGGGCTCCTAGTGATTGTGTCGGAAACCGGACCGTTGTCCAGAGGAGGAGGTGTGTGGCGGGTCTCTGGGTATCGGAGCTATTGTACGGGACTCCAGGTGGCGGCTCAGAGGAGGGGCCGCATAGCCAGGCGATTAGGTGCAGAGCAGGGTCCCAGGAGCTAGGTGGCTTCTTGCTGGAAGAGCCCCACAGAGACAGGCCTAGGGGCGGAGCGAAGTTTCCAGGACTGCGGGCAGATTTTCTGGGAGAGGCAGCCTAAGGAGACTCGCCTGCGAAGGGTGAGGCTCCCAGGCCCAGGAGGTAGGTCCGGGCCCCTGGGAACGTTGCAGAGGAAGACAGCTCAGCCCAGGCGGTAGTTGTAGATTGAGGGGAACCTCTAGGAGGGCAACTGACCAGCGAGACATCCCCACGGAGTGAGTCTTCCCTGCCGGGTGAGGTTTTCCCACAGGGACGGTAAAACCAGAGACACAGGCACAAACAGGACTTGCCTCAGCCCGCAGCCTAGTTCCCTATTGGATGACCATTGGTCAACAAGTGGAGGCACCTCTGCCCACTAGCAGGGAATATACACCACCTGAGGGTCACCACCCCTAGAGAGGCAGCTTCTTTGTGGAGCTCTGCATTATCAACTTCCTCCAAGACTTCAGGCTACTGAAGGATAAGAGGGGATATACTAGCAATCTTCAGGGACATTATAAGTCAATAGAGGAAATCTGCACTATCTTAATGACCCACTGATTCCTGAACAATATCAGAAAACAAGGGAAGAAAATGACCCAAACAAATCTAGATGTTACATCAATAAAATCCAACGACAGCATGACAGAAGAAATGACAGAAAGGGAGTTCAGAATGTACATAATTAAAATGATTAGAGAAGCAAACAATGAGATGAAAGAGCAAATGCAGGCATTGAATGATCGCACCAATTGACAGTTAACAGAGCAAATTCAGGAAGCAAAGGATCATTTCAATAAAGAGTTAGAGATACTGAAAAAAAACCAAACAGAAATCCTTGAAATAAAGGAAACAATAAACCAAATTAAGAACTCCATAGAAAGCATAACAAATAGGATAGAACACCTGGAAGACAGAACTTCAGATATTGAAGACAAAATATTTAACTTCGAAAACAAAGTTGAACAAAAAGAGAAGATGGTAAGAAATCATGAACAGAATCTCCAAGAACTATGGGATATCATGAAAAGGCCAAATTTGAGAATTATTGGGATTGAGGAAGGCTTAGAGAAACAAACCAAACGAATGAACAATCTATTCAATGAAATAATAACAGAAAATTTCCCAAATCTGAAGAATGAAATGGAAAATCAAGTACAAGAAGCTTATAGAACTCCAAACATACAAAATTACAACAGACCACACCAAGGCACATTATTGTGAAAATACCTAACATACAAAATAAAGACAGAATTTTAAAGGCCGCGAGAGAAAAGAATCAAATTACATTCAGGGGGAAACCAATAAGAATATCAGCAGATTTTTCAATCCAGACCCTAAAAGCTAGAAGGGCCTGGAACAACATTTACCAAGCCCTGAAAGAAAATGGACGCCAACCAAGAATCTTATACCCAACAAAACTTACCTTCAAATTTGACTATGAAATAAGATCCTTCCATGATAAACAAAAGCTAAAAGAATTTACAAAAACAAAGCCAGCATTACAGAACATTCTCAGCAAAATATTCCATGAGGAAGAGATAAAAAACAAAGAAGCAAATCAGCAAAGGGAGGAATTATCCTAAAGGAACTGTCAAATAAAGGAGGAACCAAGATGTGCCAAAAATTTTAAATATGAACCAAATGACTGGGAATACAAATCATATCTCAATAATAACCCTGAATGTTAATGGCCTGAACACATCAATCAAAAGACATAGACTGGCAGATTGGATTAAAAAGAAAGATCCAACAATATGTTGCCTGCAAGAGACTCACCTCATAGAAAGAGATACCCATAGACTAAAGGTGAAAGGATGGGGAAAAACATACCATGCACATGGACTCAGCAAAAAGCTGGAGTATCCATCCTCATTTCAGATAATGTGGACTTCAAGCCAATGTTAGTCAGAAGGGATAAAGAAGGACATTTCATACTGCTTAAGGGAAGCATAAATCAGCAAGACATAACAATCATAAACATCTATGCCCCAAACAGTGGCTCCTCCATGTATGTTAAACAAATCCTTCTCAATTTTAGAAACCAAATAGACCATAACACAATAATACTAGGTGATTTTAACACGCCTCTCTCACCACTGGACAGATCTTCCAAACAAAAATTGAACAAAGAAACCATACATCTCAATAACACAATCAATAATTTAGACTTAACAGATATTTATAGAATATACCATCCAACCAAGAGCGAGTACACTTTCTTCTCAGCAGCACATGGATCCTTCTCTAAAATAGACCATATATTATGCCACAAAGCTAATGTCAGCAAATACGAGAAGATAGAGACACTACCTTGTATTCTATCAGATCATAATGGATTGAAGTTAGAAATAAATGAAAGAGTAAAAAACAGAAACTACTCCAACACCTGGAGATTAAACAATATGATATTATATGATGAATGGATAACAGAAGATATTAGGAAGGAAATTAAAAAAATTCTTAGAGGTAAACGAGAACAAAGAAACAGCATATCAAAATCTCTGGGACACTATGAAAGCAGTACTTAGAGGAAGATTTATTTCATGGAGCGCAGTTAATAAAAGAAGTAAAACTCAAAAAATAAATGACCTAACACTACAGCTCAAAGCCCTAGAAAAAGAAGAACAGACCAACACCAAAAGTAGTACAAGATAGGAAATAGTTAAACTCAGAGCTGAAATCAACGAAATTGAAACAAAAGAAACAATACAAAAAATTGACAAAATAAATAGTTGGTTCTTCGAAAAAATAAACAAAATTGATAAACCTTTAGCCACACTAACAAAGAGAAGACGAGAGAAAACCCAAATTACTAAAATTCGGAATGAACAAGGAAATATCACAACAGACACAACTGAAATACAAAACATAATTAGAAGCTATTTTGAAAACCTAAACTGCAACAAAATAGAAAATTTCGAAGACATCAACAGGTTTCTAGAGACATATGAATTGCCTAAACTGAACGAGGAGGACATACACAATTTAAATAGACCAATTTCAAGTAATGAAATAGAAGTCATCAAAAGCCTACCAACAAAGAAAAGTCCAGGACCAGATGGGTTCTCAGCCGAGTTCTACAAAATCTTTAAAGAAGAGCTCATTCCAATACTTCTCAAAGTATTCCATAAAATAGAAGAGGAGGGAACCCTCCCAAACTCATTCTATGAAGCCAATATCACCCTGATACCTAAACCAGACAGAGACACATCGAGGAAAGAAAATTTCAGACCAATATCCTTAATGAACATCGACGCAAAAATTCTCAACAAAATTTTAGCAAATCGCATACAAAAACATATTAAAAAGATAGTGCACCAAGATTAAGTGGGTTTCATCCCAGAGATGCAAGGTTGGTTCAACATCAGGAAATCAATAAATGTAATTCACCATATCAATAGACTTAAAGTCAAGAATCACATGATTATTTCAATTGATGCAGAAAAAGCATTTGATAAAATACAGCACCCCTTCATGCTCAAAACACTAGAAAAAATAGGGATAGTGGGAACATTTCTTAACATTGGAAAGGCCATCTACACTAAGCCTATGGCTAATATCATTCTAAATGGTGAAAAACTGAAAGCATTCCTCTAAAATCTGGAACAAGGCAGGGATGCCCTCTTTCACCACTTCTATTCAATATCGTCTTTGAAACTCTAGCCAGAGCAATTAGACAGACCAAAGAAATTAAAGGGATACGAATAGGAAAAGAAGAACTCAAACTATCCCTATTTGCTGATGATATGATGGTATACTTAGAGGAGCCAGGAAATTCCACCAGAAAACTTTTAGATCTCATAAGTGAATTCAGTAAAGTAGCAGGATATAAGATCAATGCACATAAATCTAAGGCATTTTTATATATAAGTGATGAATCTTCAGAAAGAGAAATTAGGAAAACTACCCCATTCACAATAGCTTCGAAAAAAATAAAGTATTTGGGAATCAATCTCACAAAAGAGGTGAAAGACCTCTACAATGAGAACTACAGAACACTAAAGAAAGAAATTCAAGAAAACCTTAGAAGATGGAAAGATCTCCCATGTTCTTGGATAGGAAGAATTAATATTGTCAAAATGGCCATACTACCAAAAGTGCTATACAGATTCAATGCCATTCCAGTTAAAATCCCAATGATGTACCTTACAGAAATAGAGCAAGAAATTATGAAATTCATCTGGAAGAATAAAAAACTCAGAATAGCTAAAGCAATCCTTGGCAGAAAGTGTGAAGCAGGGGTATCGCAAGACCAGATCTTCAACTCTACTACAAAGCAATAGTAACAAAAACGGCATGGTATTGGTACCAAAATAGAAAGGTGGATCAATGGTACAGAATAGAGGACACGGACACAAACCCAAATAAATACAATTTTCTCATACTAGACAAAGGGGCCAAAAATATGCAATGGAGAAAAGATAGCCTCTTCAACAAATGGTGCTGGGAGAATTGGAAATCCATATGCAACAAAATGAAACTAAACCCATATCTCTCACCATGCACGAAACTAAACTCAAAATGGATTAAGGATCTCGGAATCAGACCAGAGACCTTGCATCTTATAGAAGAAAAAGTAGGTCCAGAGCTTCAACATGTCGGCTTAGGACCAGACTTCCTTAACAGGACTCCCATAGCACAAGAAATAAAAGCAAGAATCAATAACTAGGACAGATTCAAACTAAATAGCTTTCTCTCAGCAAAGGAAACTATCAGCAATGTGAAGAGAGAGCCTACAGAGTTGGAAAAAAATCTTTGCCTCTCATACTTCATCTAGAGCACTAATTTCCAGAATATGTGAAAAACTCAAAAAACTCTACACGAAGAATACAAATAACCCAATCAACAAATGGGCTAAGGAAATGAACAGATACTTCACAGAATAAGATCTACAAGCAGTCAACAAACATATGAAAAAATGTTCAACACCTCTAGTAATAAGAGAAATGCAAATCAAAACCACCCTAAGATTCCATCTCACCCCAATTCGAATGGCGATTATCAAGAATACAAGCAACAACAGGTGTTGGAGAGGATGTGGGGAGAAAGGTATACTCATACATTGCTGGTGGGGCTGCAAATTAGTGCAGCCACTCTGGAAGTCAGTATGGAGACTCCTTAGAAAACTTGGAATGGAACCACCATTTGACCCAGCTATCCCACTCCTTGGCCTATACCCAAAGGACTTAAAATCAGCATATTATAGTGATGCAGCCATACCAATGTTTATAGCAGCTTAATTCACAATAGCTGGACTATGGAACCAACCTAGATGCCCTTCAATAGATGAATGGATAAAGAAACTTTGGTATATATACACAATGGAATATTTTTCATCCATAAAGAAGAATAAAATTATGGCATTTTCAGGTAAATGAATGGAGTTGGAGAATATCATGTTAAGTGAAATAAGCCAATCCCCAAAACCAAAGGCCAAACATTTTCTCTGGTAAGTGATGATGATACATAATAGTGAGTGGGGGTAAGGGAAGAATGGAGGAACTCTGGATTTTGTAGAGACAGGAGCCGGCAGGGGAAAGGACAAATAATAAAATGAGACAAATATCATTACCCTATGTATATGTATGATTACACAAATGGTGTGACTCTACATTGTGTACAAGCAAAGAAATGAAAAGTTGCACCCCATTTGTGTACAATGAATCAAAAAAGTAAAAATAAAAAATAAAATAATCCCCAGTACCAAATAAATAGATAAATTAAATACCCTGTATTCTCCCTTATGGGACAGGAATCTCCTTGTGTTTCTTTTTTATTAGCAAAGCAATAAAACTTCTTTTCTTTTTTTCTCAAAAACATGTCCTCCTTAATAAGTGGGCATAAGGGACAAGGACTGAGATTTTGGTATCAAAATCGGTGACCCACAAAGGGATCTAAGAGTAGCCCCTGCTATGGCTTTCTTGGGCAGGCCTGGCACTCCAAGCAACCCCACTCCCATGCTGAGAAGGCAAGGTGCCTGGCAAACTTGAGAGCCAACTCCTGGAGAGGTGGGAGACAGAGGAGTCATCCTGTGAGTGAAGGGAGTGACTGAGAGCCCATCATAGCAGCTGCTGAAGCTCCTTTTGCTTCAGGGATCTCCTGCCTTCTCTCTCTGAACAACAATACAGGTTTCTCCATCTTGGTCCATTTTGAGAAAAAGGAAACTGATCTCGATGAAGTTGCAACACCTTTGGTCATCTGTTAAGTCCCCTATTGTGCACTTGATTCTACACATCTGACTCCTCTTTGTGGGGACATCTTTGGCACTGCTGGTGTAGGAGTCACGGTTAAGTGGGACTCAAGAACTTAGGGATATTTACTCCCTTCTGATCTGTTCTAGGTTCTTATCTATTTGTTGGCCTTGGTATATTAAATTCTCTCTGATCGTCTATGTTTTTGTTTGTATCTGTTACTGCTCCTTTTAAGTCATGGGCAATACTGCATTGATCCTATATGTGGTCTCTTTGGAAAGATCCAGGTTAGTGTGTTGTAATTTTTTATTTTGTACCATGGATTGAACCCAGGGGCACTTAACCACTGAGCCACATCCCTGGCCCTTTTTTAAAAATTTTGTTTATATTTTATTTTATTGTATCACAATGATTATGACATTCTAATTTCTATAATGTATACTACTGGACCTAATTTAGTTCAATTAGGAAAACATTCCATAAGTATTTGGCACAAAAGTAATGCACAGGCACTGGGGATGTAGCTCAGTTGGTAGAGTGCTTGCCTTGTATGCACAAGGCCCAGGGTTCGATCCCCAGCACCACCAAAAAAAAAAAAAAGTGATGCACAGAAGTTGTATATGAATGATCATAGTATGTGTATATTAAATCAACCTCATGGATAAAATTACTTATGTACTCTTGTACTGACAGGAGGCCTCAGCATGCATATGCTGGAAATGGTGGACAGAGGTTCTTATTTTGTCAATCAAATGGCAACTGAACATGATAGCTCATACCATGAAGAAAGTTAACAGGAGAAAACCACAGTAGAACTCCTGCTTGTCATGTCAAGTGAGTACCTGCACCTGCTAAGACCAAGACCATCATGCCCCATACAAACACCTGCCAGAGCTTGGGTCCCACCCAGCAGCAAGGCAATACACTGGTCTTTACTGAACTCATGCATGCACACCCACCATGTGCAGCATTACTTATGAAGAGTCATGTATTTGTTTCCAATCATAATCACATAGTTGAGTTAAATATTATGCACATTTATAATTTGTAATTATGAAAAAAACTTTCATAACTAAGCATTTAATGTTGGACACATTAAACATAATTGCAAAAAAGAAAAGAGGTATGGAATTAAGTAGTGGCTTGATTGTAAGGTGTAAAGCCACCTTTCTCTCCCGTTACAGGAATTTCCGGCTTACATTGCTGTAATCTTCCTACCTCCCACATTACGTTCTAATATGTCATTGGTCCATCAGTCAGTCTGTAATAATTCTCTTCCGCGATTGGTTCCTCCCAGCCCTCGAAATTCCAATATCTGAGAAGAAACCATGCACCATTTTCTTCTTTCTCTTCTTTCCTTTTCCCCTAGCGGACGTGAATCGTCCGCATAAAATAAAAGTTCCTCGTGTGAGACCTGTGTCTGGGGAGCGTTTTTCTGGGAGCTATCTGAACCATAACTGCCCCTAACATTGATAACTGCCAAAACCTGAGAAAAAATCATAAAATCCTAGAAAAAGATACGCTTGCATTGTTCCAAAGGGTTTTAAAAATCTTGGTTTTTGAAAAGAAAAACAAAGAAAAAACTGTAAAAGCAAGTTTTGTGATCATATAGATGCTGTTTTGTTTCAGTTCTTGCACTAGCCCTTTTTTAAATTTTGTTTTATTTTTAAAATTTTATTTTGCTTTATTTTTCTAATGACTATCCTGTTTCAATATTTTATTTAGAGACAAGGTCTTGCTGAGTTGCTTGTGGACTAGCTAAGTTGCTGCAGCTGACATTGACCTTGTGATCCTCCTACCACAGCCTCCTGAGCTGCTGGGATTACAGGTGTGTACCACCATTCCTGGTGGCTGGTATGTTTTAAAGGTTCCTGTCTATTGGCCATGGTTTGGGGGTCCCCTTTCTGGTTGTCTGTCTCTGTATTTATTTTTTGTAAAATCTTTCAGTTGGCATTTGTTGGTTAGAGGTAAAGTAAGTGGAAGAAAGAGCTACCTATTTGAATATGCCTCTGGAATACTGCATTGATCCTGTTAGTGTTTTGGGAAAGTGCCATCTATAGGTATAAGCCTAAGAAAAAGATAATGTTCCACTGTAATTATATGAACTTTGAATGGCTTTGAATTATTATATGATCTTGTAGTTGAAGTCAGTCTGTCAGAGATAAAGTAAGTGGAAAAAATTCTGTATGCATGATCTTTGTGTTTCAAAGGTTCCTGTCTGTCAGCCATGGTTTCTGGTATCCTCTCTTGTCTATCTCTTGGGGTTTTCTGTATTTGTTACTGACCCTTTAAGACATGGGCTGTGCTATGTTGATCTTACCAGCAGTCTGTTGTGGAGAGAGATCTTGACTGAATAGGCCACCGGTAGGTATAAGCCTGTCTAAGAGAAACATGTTTTACTGTAACACAATCTGGCCTTTAAATGTTTTTTTTTTTTTTTTTTCCTTTTCTGGATTGTTATACAATCTTTCATTTGGAGTTAGTCTGGAAGAGATTCTGCATGTACAGGCATTTATGCAGTTTCACAATAAGGAGTTTGAATAGTCAGAAGGCACCACCTGGTGTGCAAGGACAGCAGGACACCAGAAGAAAGGTTTAAAGAAAAATTTAAATCATTTCAAACCTGTGCAGGCAATCCCAGCTGTTTCTCAGCCTGGCTCCAGGCAACTGCAGATCATCTGGCTGTGGGTCAGGGATACCAACCCTGGGTTTGGAAAAAAATTACCAGAAAATCTGCCTGGGCCATAGAAAAATGTGCAAAGAGAACCTGACCTCTGCCCTGTTCTTTGGGCAAAAGGGGATGGAGGCTGCTGACCACAAAGGTTGTGGCAGTAGGTTCTAGCACTCTTAGTCCATGACCTGGGAACAGGAATAGTTTCCCCTTTTATGATCTGTCAGGACACCCCATTTGGCCAGGGGATACCCATCCCTGGGGCAGAGTAGTTCTCACTATGACAGTATCCCATCATACTAAATACATGGGGAGACTGGCAGGATAAACTGCACCCACAAAGGAAAACAAAAACAAAAACTAAAACTAAGGTCAAGTTGCATTTTTTTGGCAGCCTCTGCAAAGGTTTCTAGAAGCCCAAAAGGAGATTCTGGGTACAACTGAGAGTGGGGAATTCACTTAAAGTTGATGGCACTGTGATAATAACAGAGACATGTCAGGCCCCAAATTATACTCTGTTCCAACCCCTTGAATGCAACCTGGGAGAAAAAAGATTAAGGCATAGTTTTGTATATTCCAGATTATCCAACCATATTCTAGGATAAAATTTGTTGTGTAAATTAAATGCACAGATAACATTCATAAAGATTGTTTTAGAATATGAATTTAAGAAAGGGTCTGAAACTAGAAAAGAAATATAAAAAGTTATAGGCATGGAAATGTATTTTAGTATGGAAAATGAGAAGGTAAAAGAAATGTTTCTGGATGAGAAAGTATTTTGTGTTGTAAAGAAATAATCTTGTACTGTAGCAGGAAGCATGGGTTTGGGTCTTCTGTCTCATGAATTTGAAGAATAAAATCCATGGACACAAGGGTGAGAGTAAATTATCAGGATTTATGAGAGTAATAGAAAGAAAGCAGAGCTCCCAAGGAGGAAGGAGTGGCAAGAGAAGGATAAGGAAGAGTAGCTATTGTCTAAAGGGTTATATAGATCTGTAGGTTTAAGGATGTTGGCACCCTGCCCAATCCTGGTAAGGCATTCAGTCAGTGTCCATGAGGTATTGATGCAGCCTTAAGTCTAATTAAAATATTGATCAGGCATTTTTCCTACTTTGGAGAGGCATGAACCCTAGTCATGAATAGGTTCTGATTTGAAAACAGCCTTCTTGTAAGTTTCTTAACAAATATCTGCAGGTGCTATTTGTGCTCTAATGCCTAGGAAGTTACCCATGGGCCCATGTCTCTCTCTGCTCAGCCTAAAGTATTCCTCCTGACTACAGAGCTAAATATGTGCATTTTGCAAACTCCTTCTAGAAGTAAGAGTGAATTACAAGTGGCATGCAGTGTCCACACACAGATTCCAATTTAGTTCACAAAAGGTTCTTACTGAATTTACTGTTACAGAAAGCTTGGTCCTTGTCCCTGAAGCCAATGTAATAAGAAGGACATGATTTTGAGAGAAAGGGAAAAGAAGTTTTAATTCTTTGCTAGCAAAGGAGAAGCACAGTGAACTCCTCTTCCAGAAACTCTGATTATGCCAATTCAGAGAAACAGGCAGTTTTTAAAGAGATAATTCAAAAGCAACATTCCAGGATTTCTCTGCCAGAGTTGTAATTCACTTTTTAATTTGGAAGATAATCATTTCTGAGATGTTTTGGTGCCATCCCAAAAGTCTAAAGTAATTGTTTCTTGTGGTGTGTCTATGCTCAGGGACAAGTAACTCTGCACAGGATGGAGGGAAAAGATAATGCTGTTTCCCCTGAGATGAAGGAGGGGGAGAGATTAGGGAAGAGGAGGGAAAGGGGAAGAGAAAGAAACATGTTCTTTTAAAAATAAGTCACAGTGGCAGAGCAGCAAGTCTTATATTTAAAGCATAAAGTGGACCACTTTTACCCTCATAATTACGGTTATCTTATACTAGACAAAGTCGCCATTAACATGCATTGGACAAAAGATAGTCTCTTCAATAAATGGTTCTGGGAAAATTGAAAATCCATAGGTAATAAAATAAAATTAGACCTCTATCTTTCACCTTGCAGGAAACTCAAATCTAAGTGGATCAAGGATGTAGGCATTAGACCAGAGACCCTGAGCCTACTAGAACAAATAGTAGGCCAAAATCTCCAATATGCCAACTTAGGAAATGACTTCCTCAACAAGACTCCTAAAGATCAGAAGTAAAATCAAGAATCAATAAATGGGATTGTGTCAAACTGAAAAGTTTCTTCATAACAAAGGAAACAATCAAGAATATAAAGAGAGAGCCTACAGAATGAGAGAAAATCTTTACCACCTGCATAACATCATTCCAAGTTATTTATCTGTCAAAGAAGAATCAAAAGTTCAATTGTTAGTACATACTAAAAAAGGACACTATCTTGTGTGCTTTTATCTGAATTAGTTGATCTTAGGGGAAATATTTTTTATGATTTTTTAAAACTAAGAGAAATAAACATAACCCTACCAAGCCAGCAAACCTGGGCAAAAGTGTATGCTAACAATTCTGAAGACATAGGGAACTATTTATTTACCAGAAAATTTAAAACCACCTTATTTGTCAAAGATTTTCCTGAGTCAAGTGAATTAAAAATTATTTGGGTTAATTTTAAAAATTCTAATTTTCATTAGCACTTTTTTATCTGTGAGCCAATTAACAGAGTTCTTGAGGGATTTTACTGTGTAGACACAACATACAACTGCCACATATGTGGGTAACATACATAAAACACAGAAAGATGAAGCTCTCTCTTTCTCCACATTTTTATTGGTGCATTATAGTTGTGCATAATGGTAGGATTTGTTGCTACATATTCCTACATGCACACAATGTAACAACATAATTTGTCCAATAGCACTCCCCAGAATTTCCCCCTCCCTCCTTACTTCCCACCTTTGAAAACTCACATCATTTTTTTATTATTAATAAACCCATTATTTTATCCCAAAGATTAAAAAAGAATACAAAGATTTTAATAATAAAGCTTTTTCACTAAGGGTTTCTCTTTGCTGCCCTTCCCCCTTAGTTTTCTTTTTTTTTTAATATCCTAGTTATACATGACAGTAGAATGTATTTTGACACATCATACATAAATGGAGTATAGCTTCTCATTCTAGTTGTACATGTAAGCATATATGCACATAGGATAATAATGTCCAATTTATTCTACTATTATTCCTACCCCCATACTTCCTCCCCTCCCTTCACTCCCCTCTGTCTGATCCAGAGTACCTTTATTCTTCCCTAGCCACTTTCCCCCTTGTTGTGACTCAGAGAAAACATTTGGCCTTTGGTTCTTTGGGATTGGCTTATTTTGCTTAGCATGATATTCTCCAGTTCCATTCATTTACTGGCAAATGCTATAATTTCATTCTTCTTTAAGGCTGAGTAATATGCCACTGTGTATATATACCACATTTTTTAATCCATTCTTCTGTTAAAAGGTACTTAAGTGGGTTCCATAGCTTAGTTATTGTGAATTGAGGTGCTATGAACATTGAAGTGGCTACAACCTTATAGTATGCTGATTTTAAGTCCTTTGGGTAGAGACAGAGGAGTGGGATAGCTGGGTCAAATGGTAGTTCTATTCTAAGTTTTCTAAGCAATCTCCATACTGCTTTCCAGAGTAGTTGGAGCAATTTGCAGTCCCACCAGCAATGTATGAGTGTACCTTTTCCCCCACATCCTTGCCAATATTTATTGTTACTGTACTCTTGATAATTGCCATACTGAATGGAGGGAGATGGAACCTTAGTGTGGTTTTAATTTGCATTTCTCTAATTGCTAGAGATGTTGAACATTTTTTCATATATTTTTTGATCAATCTTATTTCTCCTTCTGTAAAGTGTCTTTTCAGTTCCTTTGCCCATTTATTGATTGGGTTATTTGGTTTTGGTGTTAAATTTTTTGAGTTCTTTATATATTTTGGAGATTAATATTCTATCTGAGGTGCAGGTGGTAAAGATTTTCTCCCATTCTGTACACTCAGTTCATGTTCTTGATTGTTTCCTTTGCTGTAAATAAACATTTTAGTTTGATACAATTCCATGTATTGATTCTTGATTTTACTTCTGAGCTTTAGGAGTTTTGTTGAGGAAGTCAGTTCCTAAGCTAACATGATGAACCTTTGGGCCTACTTTTTCTTCTAGTAGGTGTAGGTTCTGTGATCTAATGCCTAGGTCATTGATCCACTTAGAGTTGAGTTTTGTGCAGGGTGAAAGATAGGGGTCTAATTTCATTTAATTACATATGGATTTTTAGTTTTCTCGGCACCATTTGTTTAAGAGGCTATCTTTTGTCCAATGTATGTTAATGGCAACTTTTTCTACTATAAGATAACCAATTATGTGGGTTTGTCTCTGTTTCTTCTGTTCTGTGCCTTCGGTCTGTTTTGGAGCCAATAACATGCCGTTTTCTTACTATAGCTCTGTGGTATAATTTAAGTTCTGGTATTATGAGCCTCCTGCTCCACTTTCCTTGATGATGATTGCTTCATATTTTTCCAAATAAATTTCCAAATAAATTTTTCTCTTTCTGCAAACATCTTCAGAATCTTAATAGGAATTGCACTAAATCTGTATTGTGCTTTTGGTAGTACAGTCATTTGACAAGATTAATTCTGCCTATCCAAGAACATGAGAGTTATTTCCATCTTCTAAGGTTTTCAGTTTCTTTAAAAGAACAAATACTTTTTTAAAAATCATCTTTTTCATGGATTAAAAAAATGTGGAATGTACACTAGATTGGACCATACTATAAAAGGTGAAGTCACTGAAGGGGAAATTTTCTTGCATGTTCTATAACTTGGTTTGTTGAAAATTTGTTTTGTTTCTTATCAGTTTCTTAAGAGCAAACAAAATCCTTTTAATTTTTCTCAGGAAATGTTAGGGGTTTTGTCAAGGAATTTTATTTTTCCAATTGAGTAAACATATAGACTAATTAGGGGGTATTAAAAGATCCTAAGCTGGTCAACATACTTTTAATCATTCCGGGTGATCTGAGTTCATTGTAACAGGTCCCTATGTGATAAGGGATCATAAATTTCAACCATACAATGCTCCACGAGCATTTTCCCATCAATATTATTTTTAGAAAATAGCTTCCCACTAACACTTTAAGAAAGCTGTTTTTAGTTGAATAATACCAGAGGATGCATGTTTCGAGTTATAAAAAATGCTTTTTCAAAGTTCTGTCTCCAAAGTGTCACCAACTGGGTCAATAGTCACTTTCTTATGTGTCTCAGGAAGAATGTTGCATTCTTCTGGGGACAAGGGTGTTCAAGGTGCTAAGATAACCGGTCGCTTATGAGCACCACACAGCTGGGCCAACATTGATCCTTCTTTCCTAGGAACGGGGTTTGCTTGTGGCCTCCGTGGCCACTATATGTTATCAACCATAAGTTTTAACACTCCTGTGAGGTCTCTAGATGTCTAAAAACACACCCAAGGGAGTCAGAAGGAGAAGAGATCTCTGACATATGAGTACAGATACCCACCTACAGGCAAGCAACTAAAAAGTTCCAGTTACAGTTTTTTTTTTTTTTTATTGTATATAAATGGATACATGTTGTACATAGAGTCAAGGCATACCATTTGTGTAATCATACAATTACATAGGGCAATGATGTTTGATTATTTTTTCCCTCCCCCCCCACACCTCCCACCCCTCTTTTCCCTCTCTACAGTCCTTCTTTCCTTCATTCTTACTGCTCTCCTTATCCCTAACCCTAAACCTAACCCTAAACTGAATGCTAACCACTCACACCCCCCGTTATATGTCCTCATCCGCTTATCAGCGAGATCATTCGTCCTTTAGTTTTTTGAGATTGGCTTATCTCACTTAGTATGATATTCTCCAATTTCATCCATTTGCCTGCAAATGCCATAATTTTATCACTCTTCATTGCGGAATAATATTCCATTGTATATATATGCCACAGTTTCTTTATCCATTCATCAACTGAAGGGCATCTAGGTTGGTTCCACAATCTGACTATGGTGAATTGAGCAGCAATGAACATTGATGTGGCTATATCTCTGTAGTATGCTGATTTTAAGTCCTTTGGGTATAGGCCAAGGAGTGGGATAGCTGGGTCAAATGGCGTTTCCATTCCAAGTTTTCTGAGGAATCTCCACACTGCTCTCCAGAGTGGCTGCACTAATTTGCAACCCCACCAGCAATGTATGAGTGTTCCTTTTTCACCACATCCTCACCAACACCTATTGTTGCTTGTGTTCTTGATAATCGCCATTCTAATTGGGGTGAGATGAAATCTTAGGGTAGTTTTGATTTGCATTTCCCTTATTACTAGGGATGTTGAACATTTTTTCATATATCTGTTGATTACTTGTACATCTTCTTCTGTGAAGTGTCTGTACATATCCTTAGCCCATTTGTTGATTGGATTATTTGTATTCTTCGTGTAGAGTTTTTTGAGTTCTTTATAGATTCTGGAAATTAGAGCTCTATCTGAAGTATGGTTGGCAAAGATATTCTCCCACTCTGTAGGCTCTCTCTTCACATTGCTGAGAGAAAGCTTTTTAGTTTGAATCTATCCCAGTTGTTGATTCTTGCTTTTAATTCTTGTGCTATGGGAGTCCTGTTAAGGAAGTCTGATCCTAAGCCAACAAGTTGAAGATTTGGACCCACTTTTTCCTCTATAAGATGCAGGGTCTCTGGTCTGATTCCGAGGTCCTTGATCCATTTTGAGTTGAGTTTTGTGTAGGGTGAGAGATAGGGGTTTAATTTCATTCTGTTGCATATGGTTTTCCAGTTTTCCCAGCACTATTTGTTGAAGAGGTTATCCTTTCTCCATTGCATATTTTTGGAACCTTTGTCTAGTATGAGAAAATTGTATTTATTTGGGTTTGTGTCCATGTCCTCTATTCTGTACCATTGATCTACCTGTCTATTTTGGTACCAATACCATGCCGTTTTTGTTACTATTGCTTTGTAGTAGAGTTGAAGATCTGGTAGTGCAATACCCCCTGCTTCACTCTTGCTACTGAGGATTGCTTTACTATTCTAGGTTTTTTATTCTTCCAGATGAATTTCATAATTGCTTGCTCTATTTCTGCAAGGTACATCATTGGGATTTTAATTGGAATTGCATTGAATCTGTATAGCACTTTAGGTAGTATAGCCATTTTGACAATATTAATTCTGCCTATCCAGGAACATGGGAGATCTTTCCATCTTCTAAGGTTTTCTTTAATTTCTTTCTTTAGTGTTCTGTAGTTCTCATTGTAGAGGTCTTTCACCTCTTTTGTGAGATTGATTCCCAAGTATTTTATTTTTTTCAATGCTATTGTGAATGGGGTAGTTTTCCTAATTTCTCTTTCTGAAGATTCATCACTTATGTATAAAAATGCATTGGATTTATGAGCATTCATCTTGTAACCTGCTACTTTACTGAATTCACTTATGAGTTCTAAAAGTTTTCTGGTGGAATTTCCAGGTTCCTCTAAATATATAACCATGTCATCAGTGAACAGGGATAGTTTGAGTTCTTCTTTTCCTATTCGTATCCCTCTAATTTCTTTGGTTTGTCTGATTGCTCTGGCTAGAGTCTCAAGGACGATGTTGAATAGAAATGGTGAAAGAGGGCATCCCTGCCTTGTTCCAGTTTTTAGGGGGAACGCTTTCAGTTTTTCACCATTTAGAATGATATTGGCCATGGGCTTAGCGTAGATGGCCTTTATAATGTTAAGGAATGTTCCCACTACCCCAATTTTTTCTAGTGTTTTGAGCATGAAGGGATGCTGTATTTTATCAAATGCTTTCTCTGCATCTATTGAAATAATCATGTGATTCTTAACTTTAAATCTGTTGATATGGTGAATGACATTTATTGATTTCCGAATGTTGAACCAACCTTGCATGCCTGGGATAAAACCCACTTGATCCTGGTGCACTATCTTTTTAATATATATTTGTATACGATTTGCTAAAATTTTGTTAAGAATTTTTGCATCGATGTTCACTAAGGATATTGGTCTGAAATTTTCTTTCCTCGATGTGTCTCTGTCTGGTTTAGATATCAGGGTGATATTGGCTTCATAGAACGAGTTTGGGAAGGTTCCCTCCTCTTCTATTTCATGGAATACTTTGAGAAGTATTGGAATGAGCTCTTCTTTAAAGGTTTTGTAGAACTCGGCTGAGAACCCATCTGGTCCTGGACTTTTCTTTGTTGGTAGGCTTTTGATGACCTCTTCTATTTCATTGCTTGAAATTGGTTTATTTAAGTTGTGTATGTCCTCCTCATTCAGTTTAGGTAATTCATATGTCTCTAGAAATTTGTTGACGTCTTCGAGGTTTTCTGTTTTGTTGGAGTATAGATTTTCAAAATAGCTTCTAATTATGTTTTGTATTTCACTCGTGTCTGTTGTGATGTTTCCTTGTTCATTCCGAATTTTAGTAATTTGAGTTTTCTCCCTCTTTCTCTTTGTGAGTGTGGCTAAGGGTTTATCAATTTTATTTATTTTTTCAAAGAACCAACTCTTTATTTTGTTAATTTTTCCAATTGTTTCTTTTGTTTCAATTTCATAGATTTCAGCTCTGATTCTAACTATTTCCTGTCTTCTACTACTTTTGGTATTGGTCTGCTCTTCTTTTTCTAGCACTTTGAGCTGTAGTGTTAAGTCATTTATTTGTTGATTTCTACTTCATTTTTTGAATGCGCCCCATGAAATAAATCTTCCTCTAAGTACTGCTTTCATAGTGTCCCAGAGATTTTGATATGATGTGTCTTTGTTCTCATTTACTTCTAAGAATTTTTTTATTTCCCTCCTGATGTCTTTTGTTATCCATTCATCATATAATAGTGTATTATTTAATCTCCAGGTATTGGAGAAGTTTCTGTTTTTTATTCTGTCATTTATTTCTAATTTCAATCCATTATGATCTGATAGAGTACAAGGTAGTATCTCTATCTTCTTGTATTTGCTAACAGTAGCTTTGTGGCATAAAATATGGTCTATTTTAGAGAAGGATTCATGTGCTGCTGAGAAGAAAGTGTATTCGTTCTTTGTTGGATGGTATATTCTATATATGTCTGTTAAGTCTAAATTGTTGATTGTGTTATTGAGATCTATGGCTTCTTTATTCAATTTTTGTTTGGAAGATCTATCCAGTGGTGAGAGAGGTGTGTTAAAATCGCCTAGTATTATTGTGTTGTGGTCTATTTGATTTCTGGAATTGAGAAGGATTTGTTTCACGTACATAGATGAGCCAATGTTCGGGGCATAGATATTTATGATTGTTAT
This sequence comes from Sciurus carolinensis, assembly GCF_902686445.1. NCBI lineage: Eukaryota > Metazoa > Chordata > Mammalia > Rodentia > Sciuridae > Sciurus > Sciurus carolinensis. Next base: position 113,195,207 of record NC_062220.1, on the reverse strand, counting down.
GTCTTGCTGATTTATGCTTCCCTTAAGCAGCATGTAATGTCCTTCTTTATCCCTTCTGACTAGTTTTGGTTTGAAGTCCACATTATCTGAAATGAGGATGGATACTCCAGCTTTTTTACTGTGTCCGTGTGCATGGTATGTTTTTCCCCATCTTTTCACCTTTAGTCTATGGGTGTCTCTTTCTATGAGATGAGTCTCTTGCAGGCAGCATATTGTTGGATTTTTCTTTTCAATCCAATCTGCCAGTCTATGTCTTTTGATTGATGAGTTCAGGCCATTAACATTCAGTGTTATTATTGTGATATGATTTGAATTCCCAGTCATTTGACTCATTTTTGTTTTTGACATGATTTGGTTTCTCCTTTATTTGGCTATTCCTTTAGGCTAGTGCCTCCTGTTGCTGATTTGCCTCGTTGTTTTTCATCTCTTCCTCATGGAATATTTTGCTGAGAATGTTCTGTAATGCTGTATTTCTTTTTGTAAATTCTTTTAGCTTTTGTTTATCATGGAAGGATCTTATTTCATAGTCAAATTTGAAGGTAAGTTTTGTTGGGTATAAGATTCTTGGTTGGCGTCCGTTTTCTTTCAGGGCTTGGTAAATGTTGTTCCAGGCCCTTCTAGCTTTTAGGGTCTGGATTGAAAAATCTGCTGATATTCTTATTGGTTTCCCCCTGAATGTAATTTGATTCTTTTCTCTCACGGCCTTTAAAATTCTGTCTTTATTTTGGATGTTAGGTATTTTCATAATAATGTGCCTTGGTGTGGGTCTGTTGTAATTTTGTATGTTTGGAGTTCTGTAAGCTTCTTGTACTTGATTTTCCATTTCATTCTTCAGATTTGGGAAATTTTCTGATATCATTTCATTGAATAGATTGTTCATTCCTTTGGTTTGTTTCTCTAAGCCTTCCTCAATCCCAATAATTCTTAAATTTGGCCTTTTCATGATATTCCATAATTCTTGTAGATTCTGTTCATGATTTCTTACCATCTTCTCTGTTTGTTCAACTTTGTTTTCAAGATTAAATAATTTGTCTTCAATGTCTGAGGTTCTGTCTTCCAGGTGTTCTATCCTATTGGTTATGCTTTCTATGGAGTTTTTAACTTGGTTTATTGTTTCCTTCATTTCAAGTATTTCAGTTTGTTTTTTTTTCAGTATCTCTAACTCTTTATTGAAATGATCTCTTGCTTCCCATATTTGATCTTTTAACTGTTGATTGGTGCAATCATTTAATGCCTGCATTTGCTCTTTCATCTCTTCCTTCAATGCCTGCATTTGCTCTTTCATCTCCTCATTTGCTTCTCTGATCGTTTTAATTATGTACATTCTGAACTCCCTTTCTGACATTTCTTCTGCTCTGCTGTCATTGAGTTTTATTGATGTAGTATCTAGGTTTGATCAGGACATTTTCTTCCCTTGTTTTCTCATATTGGTCAGCTGTCAGTGGGACCCTGAGATATTGCAGATTTCCTCTATTGGCTTATAGTGTCCCGGTAGATTTCCAGTGTATCACCTCCCAGCCTTCAGTAGCCTGATGTCTTGGAGGAATTTGATAATGCAGTGCATCCGAAGAAAGCTGCCCCTAGCCCCCTACTGGTTCCAGGGTTTGGAGCTTGCTCTGTGCGGAAAGACTCTCACTGGGGGCCTGCACCGTGCAGCTGGCCGTGTGGGAGGAGCCCACCACTGGAAGGCTACCTGGGGAAGACTCTAGCTGCCCTGCCCTGCTCTGATAAGCCACCTCTATCTGGGCCTGCCACCCGGGCCGAGCTTTACCCAGTGGGCAGACTCACCCGTGGCTCTATTTCAGTCCGAGTCTCTCAATGCCTCCCCTTCTTAACTCCTGGGTTCTGGAGCGACAGGGGGTGCAGTCACCCTCTAGGCCACCATCTTGGATCGCCCCGTGGAAAGAGCCTGCGGCCGGAGTGGGCAGAGCCGCCTGAAGAGGTCTCTGGCTGCCCTGCCCTGATCCCAGAGGCTGCTTGTGGATTGAAGCTCTCAGTTGGTTCGGGGACTTGTGGCTGGCTCTATGTAGAAAGCCTCTCCCCAGTTGCAGTTTTTTAAATAGCCACAAGATGTCAGTAAGAACTCAATAATGTTACACTGAAATGCCATATGGCTAGGAATCCCAGCCAAGTGGAGCAGTGCTGGGAACTCCCTTGTCCAAGTTATTGCCAGGAATACTGGGGACAGTTAACCTTCACTGTTTTGAATGAAATTCTGGCCAGTGCTACATCAATACAGCATTTTTTCATTGTATTACATTGTATTTATTTATTACATTGTTTTTTCATTGTATTTCATTGTATTTAGGGAGACACTTCATATTCAAACCAATGGCCTAAAAGAAGTACACCTTCTCCTCAGTGACAAATCCTTCCAAAAGAGAAATGAAAATAAAATGAACTGGAACAAAATGAACTTAACCAGAAGTGGAAGATTTAGATTCTGAGAGAATTACTTGAGGTTCCCCTGAGCCACCAGAAGTTGATGGAAGAGCAATGGGCTGCTGTCACTGGCAGTTTCAAAGGTCTGAAAGGTTGGGGAGAATCAGGAGGGTTGCCTCTAAGCCTATTCATGGTTGCAAAACTGTGAACCAACTATTGAACCAAACTATCAGAAATGAGGTTAAAATTAAAGCAAAGGCAGTTTTAAAATATTACAGTGCAGAATACATTTGAAAATCAAGAGTCACTGATTTTATTAGAAACCAAATGGGTGTTCTGAGATGAGGCAGGACTGATGCTTTTATTTTAAAATGGTAGAGAGAAGAACATATAGCTCAATATTGAGAGGGTGGGGTTAAACATTCTTTGGTGTCTATGCAAATGCAATGAAATATCCATACCAGAGATAGTCTATTCATCTGGAGTTTCCAAAGGCCCATTAAATATTGATGAAGTTCTGAATATTTTTTTCATTTTTAGTTTTTTATTCAGTCTCTGTGTAGCACCTTATCCCTGTCAGCAAGTCCATAAGGCTCATAAAGTGATTTTTGCTTTCTCATTGATCATTCTACAATCACTTGAACTTTTATCAGTGTCAATATATTTTTTTAATTTTTCTCTTCCCTTTCCATTGTTATTTTTCTTTTGTCAGTGCTGGGGATTAAATCTAGAGGCTCATGCAATCTATGCAAGTGCTCTACCACTAAGCTACATCCCAACACTTTTTAATTTAATTCTTTTTTTTTTTTTTTTGAGAAAGGATCTTCCTAAATTGCCTGGAGGTACCTCCAACTTACTACCCTCCTTCCTTAGTCTCCCAAGTAGTTGGGGTGTTTGCTGCCACACCCAGTTAATTTCACTTTTAATTTATTAAATGACCTATGGTTGTTAAAGAACATGTTGTTAAATTTCTATGTATTTCTAAAGTTCCAAAGTTCTTCCTATTGCTAATTTCCAATTTTGTGGACAGGAAACATACTGATGTGATTTTGATCTTTAATTTGACAAGATTATTCTTGGTTTAACATACAGTCTATGCTGAAGAATGTTCCATGTGCTGTTGGAAAGAACTTGTACTCGTCAGCTGTTGGATAAAATGACTGTAAATATCTGTTGGGTCACTTTGGTCTAGAGAACAGTTTAAATGCAATGTTGGTTGATTTTCTCTCTGAATTATATGCCCTTTGTGAGGTAAGGTTTTGAAGTCTTTTACCATCAACATACTGCAATTTCCCTCTCCTTGTAGCTGTATTAATGTTTGCTTTATATATTTAGGTTCACTGATGTGCAAATATATCTACTATTGTTATATCCTTTTGAAAAGTGAATCCCTTTTTCATTACATAACTTCTTTGTCCTTTTTTTATAGTTTTTGACTTCCAGTATATGTTTTCTGAAATAACTATTGTTGCTCCTGCTATTTTGTTGTTGTTGCTGTTTCAATCTCCTTGGATTATTTTTTTCCATCCTTTCACTTTCAGTCTGTGTGTGACCTTACGGGCAAAGTGAGTCTTCTTGAGTAGCATTTAATTATGTTGTGTTTTTAATCCATTAGTCACTCCGTGTTTTCTAATTGGAAAATCTTATCCACTTACATTCAAGGTAATTATTTATTGGTGAGGATTTGTCAATGACTTTTATAGTTTTACTTATTATTTATTGTTTTCTACTTATTTTGTGGATCTCTCTCCCCCCCACCTCCTCAATCTCATATTCCTTTTTTTTTGATTCAGTGTTTTTCTCTGTTGGTGAGTTTTGGTTTCTTGATATTTATATCTTGTCTATTATAGGATTTTTATTTTGTGGTTACCCTGAAGTTTACAAAAATTGTAGGATATTGGAAACAGTTAAACTCAAACACACAAAAACTGTACACTTTAATTTCATGCTTCCGATTTTAATTTTTGATGTCATAATTTGTATAGTTTTTAAATTTTTCATTCTTTTTAGTTATACATAACAGTAGAATCTATTTTGACATATTTATACAAATATGAAATATATTTTATTCTAATTAGGATCCCATTTTTGTGGTTATACATGATGTGGAGAGTCACTGTGATGTATTCATATATGTACATGGGAAAGTTATGTCAGATTCACTCTACTGTCTTTCCTAATCCTATCCTCCCTCACTTCCTTTCATTCCCCTTTGACTCATCCAATAAGCTATCCCCACTTCTTGTTGTGTCTTAGCATCCACATATCAGAAAGAACATTCAACCTTTGGTTTTTGGAATTGGTTTATTTCACCTAACATGATAGTCTCCAGATCATCCATTTACCAGCAAATGTCATAAAGCCATTCTTCTTTAAGGTTGAGTAATATTCACTTATGTATATATACTACATTTTCTTTATCTACTGATGGGCACTTAGGTTGTTTCCATAGCTAAGTTGTTGTGAATTGAGCTGCTATAAACATTGATGTGGCTATAATACTATAGCATGCTGATTTTAACTCATTGGGATATATACTGAGAAGCTGGGTTAAATGGTGATTCCATTCCAAGTTTTCTGAGGAATCGCCATACTGCTTCCTAGAGTGGTTGCACCAATTTGCAGTCTCACCAGTAATGTATGAGTGTACATTTTCCCCCACAGCCTCACCAATATTTGTTATATGTATTCTTGATGATTGCCCTTCTGACTGGAGTGAGATGGAATCTCAGTGTAGTTTTAATTTGAATTTACCTAATTGCTAGAGTGTTTAAATTTTTTTCACATATTTGTTGACCCTTCATATTTCTTCTTTTTGAAAATGCCCATTTAGTTCCTTTGCCCAATTATTGATTTAGTTATTCGTTTTTGTTTGTTGGTTGGTTGGTTGGTGTTAAGTGTTTTGAGTTCTTTGTACATCCTGGAGATTAATGCCCTATCTGAGCTGTGGATGGCAAAGAGTTTCTCCCATTCTATATGGCTCTCTCTTCATGCTTTTGATTGTTTCCTTTGCTGTGAAGAAGCTTATTAGTTTGATACCGGTCCATTTATTGACTACTGATTTTCCCAATTAGCTATAGGTTTCTTGTTGAGGAAGTCAGTTTCTTTTTTTTTTTTTTTGGGGGGGGGGGTGGTGCTGGGGATCGAACTCAGGGCCTTGTGCTTACAAGGCAAGCACTCTACCGACTGAGCTATCTTCCCAGCCCCCGAGGAAGTCAGTTTCTAAGGTGATATTTTGGAGTGTTGGTCCTATATTTTCTTGTAGTAGGTGCAGGGTTTCTAGTCTAATAGCTAGGTCTTTGAACCACTTTGATTTGAGTTTTATGTATGGTAAGAGAAATTTCATTCTACTACATATGGATTTCCAGTTTTCCTAGCACCATTTGTTAAAGAGGCTATCTTTTCTCCAATATGTTTTTGGCACCTTTGTCCAGTATGAGATAACTGTATTTATGTGGGTTTGTCTGTGTCTTCTAATCTATTTCATTGGTCTTCTTGCCTATTTTGGTGCCAATACCATGCTGTTTTTGTTACCATAATTTACATTTTTATTTTGCCAATCTCCTAAAAATTGTTATTGTTTTAAATAATATTGTCTTCAATCTTTATACTTAAGTGGTGACACATAACAGTTCTTATAATTTTTCTGATTTTGAGTGCATACTTACTTTCACCAGTGAGTTTCATACCCTCAGATGTTTTGTGTTCCTCATTAGTATCCTTTCAGCTTTCTGATCTACCTTTAGCATTTTTGTGTGGTAGGTCCAATGACAATAAATTCCCTCAGATTCTGTTTACCTAGGAAAGTACCTCTTCTTCTTTTCTGAAGAATACTTCTTCTGAGTACACTATTCTTGGTAGGAAGTATTTTTGTTTTGTTTTGTGCTACTGGAGATTGCACCCAGGGCCTTGCACAGGCTGTGCAAGTACTCTATCCCTGAGTGACACCCCAATTCTTCTAAAATTTATCTGAAGACAAGTTCTCACAAAGTTTCCCAGGCCAGTCTCACTCTTGTGATTCTCCTTCCAGTCTCATGAGTAGCTAGAATAACAGAAATATGCCATTACAATTGTCTACCTTCAGCATTTTTAACATTTATTCACCTTCACCTGTAAGTTTTTTGCTGAGAAGTCTACTTGTGAGTGTACTGGAACTCCCTATATGTCCTTTTTTTTTTTTTTTTTTTTTTCCTCTCTCTCTCTCTCGTTGCTTTTAGAATCTTCCCTTTGTATTGATATTTTCACAATTTGATTTTAATTTTTTTTTATTCTAACAAATGGGATACATGTTGTTTCTCTGCCTGTATGTGGTGTAAAGGCATACCATTTGTGTAATCATAAATTTACATAGGGTAATGTTGTTTGATTATTTCTGCCATTTTTTTCCCTTCTCCCCCACCCCTCCCACCCCTCCCCTCCCTCTATACAGTCCTTCCTTCCTCCATTCCTGCCCCCCTCCCTAAACCCAACTCCAACCAAACACTAACCCCTCCCACCCCCCATTATGTGTCATCATCCACTTATTAGCGATATCATTCGTCCTTTGGTTTTTTGAGATTGGCTTATCTCACTTAGCATGATATTCTCCAGTTTCATCCATTTGCCTGCAAATGCCATAATTTTATCATTCTTTATGGCTGACTAATATTCCATTGTATATATATAACACAGTTTCTTTATCCATTCATCAATTGAAGGACATCTAGGTTGGTTCCACAATCTGGCTATTGTGAACTGAGCAGCTATGAACATTGATGTGGCTGTATCTGTGTAGTAGGCTGATTTGAAGTCCTTGGGGTATAGGCCAAGGAGTGGGATAGCTGGGTCAAATGGTGGTTCCATTCCAAGTTTTCTAAGGAATCTCCATACTGCTTTCCAGAGTGGCTGCACTAATTTGCAGCCCCACCAGCAATGTATGAGTGTACCTTTCTCCCCACATCCTCGCCAACACCTGTTGTTGCTTGTATTCTTGATAATCGCCATTCTAATTGGGGTGAAATGGAATCTTAGGGTGGTTTTGATTTGCATTTCTCTTATTACTAGAGATGTTGAACATTTTTCCATATGTTTGTTGATTGCTTGTAGATCTTCTTCTGTGAAGTGTCTATTCATTTCTTTAGCCCATTTGTCGATTGGATTATTTGCATTCTTGGTGTAGAGTTTTTTGAGTTCTTTATAGATTCTGGAGATTAGTGCTGTATCTGAAGTATGATTGGCAAAGATTTTCTCCCACTCTGTAGGCTCTTTCTTCGCATTGCTGATAGTTTCCTTTGCTGAGAGAAAACTTTTTAGTTTGAATCTATCCCAGTTATTAATTCTTGCTTTTATTTCTTGTGCTATGGGAGTCCTGTTGAGGAAGTCTGGTCCTAAGCCGACATGTTGAAGCTCTGGACTTACTTTTTCTTCTATAAGATGCAAGGTCTCTGGTCTGATTCCGAGATCCTTAATCCATTTTGAGTTTAGTTTCGTGCATGGTGAGAGATATGGGTTTAGTTTCATTCTGTTGCATATGGATTTCCAATTCTCCCAGCACCGTTTCTCCATTGCTTATTTTTGGACCCTTTGTCTAGTATGAAAAAATTGTATTTATTTGGGTTTGTGTCCGTGTCCTCTATTCTGTACCATTGATCCACCTTTCTATTTTGGTACCAATACCTTGCCGTTTTTGTTACTATTGCTTTGTAGTAGAGTTGAAGATCTGGTCTTGCGATACCCCCTGCTTCACTCTTTCTGCCAAGGATTGCTTTAGCTATTCTGGGTTTTTTATTCTTCCAGATGAATTTCATGATTGCTTGCTCTATTTCTGTAAGGTACATCATTGGGATTTTAATTGCAATTGCATTGAATCTGTATAGCACTTTTGGTAGTATAGCCATTTTGACAATATTAATTCTGCCTATCCAAGAACATGGGAGATCTTTCCATCTTCTGAGGTTTTCTTTAATTTCTTTCTTTAGTGTTCTGTAGTTCTCATTGTAGAGGTCTATCACCTCTTTTGTGAGATTGATTCCCAAGTATTTTATTTTTTTCGAAGCTATTGTGAATGGGGTACTTTTCCTAATTTCTCTTTCTGAAGATTCATCGCTTATGTATAAAAATGCCTTAGATTTATGTGCATTGATCTTATATCCCGCTACTTTACTGAATTCACTTATGAGATCTAACAGTTTTCTGGTGGAATTTCCTGGTTCCTCTAAGTATACAATCATATCATCAGCAAATAGGGATAGTTTGAGTTCTTCTTTTCCTATTCGTATCCCTTTAATTTCTTTGGTCTGTCTAATTGCTCTGGCTAGAGTTTCAAGGACGATATTGAATAGAAGTGGTGAAAGAGGGCATCCCTGCCTTGTTCCAGTTTTTAGAGGGAATGCTTTCAGTTTTTCACCATTTAGAATGATATTAGCCATGGGCTTAGTGTAGATGGCCTTTACAATGTTAAGGAATGTTCCCACTATCCCTACTTTTTCTAGTGTTTTGAGCATGAAGGGGTGCTGTATTTTATCAAATGCTTTTTCTGCATCTATCGAAATAATCATGTGATTCTTGACTTTAAGTCTATTGATATGGTGAATTACATTTATTGATTTCCTGATGTTGAACCAACCATGCATCCCTGGGATGAAACCCACTTGATCATGGTGCACTATCTTTTTAATATGTTTTTGTATGCGATTTGCTAAAATTTTGTTGAGAATTTTTGCGTCGATGTTCATTAAGGATATTGGTCTGAAATTTTCTTTCCTCGATGTGTCTCTGTCTGGTTTAGGTATCAGGGTGATATTGGCTTCATAGAATGAGTTTGGGAGGGTTCCCTCCTCTTCTATTTTATGGAATACTTTGAGAAGTATTGGAATGAGCTCTTCTTTAAAGGTTTTGTAGAACTCGGCTGAGAACCCATCTGGTCCTGGACTTTTCTTTGTTGGTAGGCTTTTGATGACTTCTTCTATTTCATTACTTGAAATTGGTCTATTTAAATTGTGTATGTCCTCCTCGTTCAGTTTAGGCAATTCATATGTCTCTAGAAACCTGTTGATGTCTTCGAAATTTTCTATTTTGTTGCAGTTTAGGTTTTCAAAATAGCTTCTAATTATGTTTTGTATTTCAGTCGTGTCTATTGTGATATTTCCTTGTTCATTCCGAATTTTAGTAATTTGGGTTTTCTCTCGTCTTCTCTTTCTTAGTGTGGCTAAAGGTTTATCAATTTTGTTTATTTTTTCAAAGAACCAACTATTTATTTTGTCAATTTTTTGTATTGTTTCTTTTGTTTCAATTTCATTGATTTCAGCTCTGAGTTTAACTATTTCCTGTCTTCTACTACTTTTGGTGTTGGTCTGTTCTTCTTTTTCTAGGGCTTTGAGCTGTAGTGTTAGGTCATTTATTTGTTGAGTTTTACTTCTTTTTTTAAATGCGCTCCATGAAATAAATCTTCCTCTAAGTACTGCTTTCATAGTGTCCCAGAGATTTTGATATGATGTTTCTTTGTTCTCGTTTACCTCTAAGAATTTTTTAATTTCCTTCCTAATATCTTCTATTATCCATTCATCATATAGTAGCATATTGTTTAATCTCCAGGTGTTGGAGTAGTTTCTGTTTTTTACTCTTTCATTAATTTTAACTTCAATCCATTATGATCTGATAGAATACAAGGTAGTGTCTCTATCTTCTCGTATTTGCTGACATTAGCTTTGTGGCATAATATATGGTCTATTTTAGAGAAGGATACATGTGCTGCTGAGAAGAAAGTGTATTCACTCTTGGTTGGATGGTATATTCTATAAATGTCTGTTAAGTCTAAATTATTGATTATGTTGTTGAGATCTATGGTTTCTTTGTTCAATTTTTGTTTGGAAGATCTGTCCAATGGTGAGAGAGGCGTGTTAAAATCACCTAGTATTATTGTGTTATGGTCTATTTGGTTTCTAAAATTGAGAAGGATTTGTTTAACATACATGGAGGAGCCACTGTTTGGGGCATAGATGTTTATGATTGTTATATCTTGCTGATTTATGCTTCCCTTAAGCAGTATGAAATGTCCTTCTTTATCCCTTCTGACTAACATTGGCTTGAAGTCCACATTATCTGAAATGAGGATGGATACTCCAGCTTTTTTGCTGAGTCCATGTGCATGGTATGTTTTTCCCCATCCTTTCACCTTTAGTCTATGGGTATCTCTTTCTATGAGGTGAGTCTCTTGCAGGCAACATATTGTTGGATCTTTCTTTTTAATCCAATCTGCCAGTCTATGTCTTTTGATTGATGAATTCAGGCCATTAACATTCAGGGTTATTATTGAGATATGATTTGTATTCCCGGTCATTTGGTTCATATTTAAAATTTTTGACACATCTTGGTTCCTCCTTTATTTGACAGTTCCTTTAGGATAATTCCTCCCTTTGCTGATTTGCTTCTTTTTTTTATCTCTTCCTCATGAAATATTTTGCTGAGAATGTTCTGTAATGCTGGCTTTCTTTTTGTAAATTCTTTTAGCTTTTGTTTATCATGGAATGATTTTATTTCATCATCAAATTTGAAGGTAAGTTTTGCTGGGTATAAGATTCTTGGTTGGCTTCCATTTTCTTTCAGAGCTTGAAAGATGTTGTTCCAGGCCCTTCTAGCTTTTAGGGTCTGAATTGAAAAATCTGCTGATATCTGTATTGGTTTCTCCCTGAATGTAATTTGGTTCTTTTCTCTCACAGCCTTTACAATTCTGTCTTTATTTTGTATGTTAGGTATTTTCATTATAATGTGCCTTGGTGTGGGTCTGTTGTAATTTTGTGTATTTGGAGTCCTATAAGCCTCTTGGACTTGATTTTCCATTTCATTCTTCAGATTTGGGAAATTTTCTGATATTATTTCATTGAATAGATTGTTCATTCCTTTGGTTTGTTTCTCTAAGTCTTCCTCAATCCCAATAATTCTCAAATTTGGTCTTTTCATGATATCCCATAGTTCTTGGAGATTCTGTTCATGATTTCTTACCATCTTCTCTGTTTGTTCAACTTTGTTTTCGAGGTTAAATATTTTGTCTTCAATATCTGAAGTTCTGTCTTCCAGGTGTTCTATCCTATTGGTTATGCTTTCTATGGAGTTCTTAATTTGGTTTATTGTTTCCTTCATTTCAAGGATTTCTGTTTGGTTTTTTTTCAATATCTCTAACTCTTTATTGAAATGATCTTTTGCTTCCTGTATTTGCTCTGTTAACTGTCGATTGGTGCGATCATTCAATGCCTGCATTTGCTCTTTCATCTCATCGTTTGCTTCCCTAATCATTTTAATTATGTACATTCTGAACTCCCTTTCTGTCATTTCTTCTGCCATGCTGTCGTTGGATTTTATTGATGTAACATCTAGATTTGTTTGGGGCATTTTCTTCCCTTGTTTTCTCATATTGTTCAGGAATCAGTGGGTCATTAAGATATTGCAGATTTCCTCTATTGACTTATAATGTCCCTGAAGATTGCTAGTATATCCCCTCTTATCCTTCAGTAGCCTGAAGTCTTGGAGGAAGTTGATAATGCAGAGCTCCACGAAGAAGCTGCCTCTCTAGGGGTTGTGACCCTCAGGTGGTGTATATTCCATGCTAGTGGGCAGAGGTGCCTCCACTTGTTGACCAATGGTCATCCAATGGGGAACTAGGCTGCGGGCTGAGGCAAGTCCTGTTTGTGCCTGTGTCTCTGGTTTTACCGTCCCTGTGGGAAAACCTCACCCGACAGGGAAGACTCACTCCGTGGGGATGTCTCGCTGGTCAGTTGCCCTCCTAGAGGTTCCCCTCAATCTACAACTACCGCCTGGGCTGAGCTGTGTTCCTCTGCAACGTTCCCAGGGGCCTGGACCTACCTCCTGGGCCTGGGAGCCTCACCCTTCGCAGGTGAGTCTCCTTAGGCTGCCTCTCCCAGAAAATCTGCCCGCAGTCCTGGAAACTTCGCTCCGCCCCTAGGCCTGTCTCTGTGGGGCTCTTCCAGCAAGAAGCCACCTAGCTCCTGGGACCCTACTCTGCACCTAATCGCCTGGCTATGCGGCCCCTCCTCTGAGCCGCCACCTGGAGCCCCGTACAATAGCTCCGATACCCAGAGACCCGCCACACACCTCCTCCTCTGGACAACGGTCCGGTTTCCGACGCAGTCACTAGGAGTCCAAGCAACTCACTTCGCGTCTCTTCTTCCCGCCAACCGCCTGTAGCCCTAGGCAGTCACTCCGAGTTCAAGTGACCCGCCCTGTTCCTCCTCCTTCTCCTTGGGGTAGCCCCCCGGGTGTTCAGGAGTGGTGGCTCCGAGACCAAGTGACCCACCGCACTCCTCCTCCCGGCAGGCCACCGGTGTTCTGGAGCGGTCGTTCTGAGTTCAAACAGCTCGCCACGCAGCTCCTCCTCTGGCAGCCGCCTGGAGCCCCAGTGGTTGCTCCAAGTCCAAGTGCTGTGCTCTGATTTTAATATTTTGAGCTGACTTTATTGGTGCCTTTTACCCTTCCTGTGCCTGGATATGTATGCCTTTCCTTCCATTTGGAAAGTTTTATGTAATTATTTCTTTAAATATGCTTTCTTCCCCTATGTTTTTCTTCTCCCTTTTGAACCTGAGTAACCCAAAGATTTGCTCTCTATTTTACCTCATAACTCCCACTGGTTTTTCTTTATATCATGTCATTATTTTTTCTTTCTTTCCTTTGAATATTTTCAAATAGCTTGTTTTTGTGCTCACTGACATTTTTCTGCTTGATCAATTCCACTGATATTTCTCTGCATTTGTTATTTCATTTATTGTATGTTTCAGCTCAAGGATTTTTGGTTCTTTTAATTGTTTCAATCTTCCAAATAAATATCTGAATTCTACCTTATTTTCTTCAAGTTCATCAAGCTTCTCTTTAAAAGATGTTTTGAATTCTTTTTTCAGGCATATCATACATTTCCATCTTGTTAGAGTAAGACATTGGTACATTGCCTCATTTGATTGGTGATAATGTTGTTCCCAGATGGGTCTTGATCCCTCGTGGTCATGTTGATCTCTGTGCATTAAAGAAGTCTGTGACAGTTCTTCTACAGTAGGCCTTCTGTCAGTTCTGAGCAGACTGACTTTGTTGTCCCTAAGAGTGCTCATAGGAGACCCTTTTAAAAGTCCTTTTCAGGATTTCCTATGAGAGGAGGCTAGCAAGTCTCTCAAACAGGCTTAAATGATTGAGTCTCTCAGCTGCTTCCTGCACAGGTATGTAAAAAAGGGACTATGCCTTACTATGTAAGAAAGGGACTAAAGAGAAATTGGGCCATTTTGCAGAATGGTACTGTTTCTATATTTAAACCAAGAACATGATTAGCACTTCTGCCACTTGGGTCATGTGTGCATTCTCAAAACAACCCTCCTATGTCTTGGACTACACCAGGGTTTTATAACCTCCTACCTGAATTTCAAGGCTCCCACAAAGTCTTTTGCCTGTGAATGGGGGCAGAATTATTTTGTTTGGGATCAGTATGAGTGTGTGATCTCTATTCTGCCATCTCCTTTTGCTGACATCAATATTGATGTCTTTTCAGTCACAAGATTGTGGAGTAGATTTACACTCATCAGTATAACCAATAGATAACAAAGATAATTACTAAAAGTTAACTACTAAAAGTTCTTTCTGCTGAACTCCCACTTTCTGTATATTAAGAAGTCAAATATCTGTCGACCCAGTTGACCATCCCAGGGATGGAATTTAAATTTAATTTCTACATCAAAGTGGTCCTCTGGCCTTCATGATGTATCTTGCCTTTCAGAGAGAAATGAACCAGTCATCAGTACTCACCAGCTCATGCTTTCATGCAGTCACTTAAGTCCACATTTGGACTATAAAACTCCTATTTTATCTGTCTAATAATCAAAAAGATTGCTATTTCTAGCTATAAAATCAATTTAAAAAATTTTTCAATTTTAAAAATTTGATAATTTATAATTATATGTATTTGTAGGATACAAAATGATGTTACAGGGCTGGGAGATAGCTCAGTTGGTAGAGTGCTTGCCTCGTAAGCACAAGGCCCTGGGTTCAATCCCCAGCACCGCAAAAAAAAAAAAAAAAAAAAAAATAGAAGGGAACTGCAAGTTCCCCTCCCCCTCTGTTGACAAGACCCTGGTCAAAATGATGTTACAATTTATGAATATAGTACTGAATAATTAAATCCAGCTAATTAATCTGCCAGTCACCTTAAATACTTAATTTTGTAATAAGAACATTTGAGATTTACTCTCTTTTGAGGTATAGCATAACTATTATTAACTGTATTTACCATGCAATAGATCTCAAAAGAACAAGTTATCCTCCTAACTGGGACTTTATAGGGTCAACTGCCATCTTTCCATTACCCTCACCACCAGCCTCTATAACTAATAACCAGTATTCTACCCTCTATATGTATGGGTTCAATTGTTTTAGATGTCACATATATGTGAGAAAATGCAGGATCTGACTGTGCTTGGTTTATTTCACTTAATGTTCTCCAATTCCATCATGTTATTGCAAATGAAAGAATTTCCTTAAATTTCAAGTTTAGTGGTTTCCATTGTGTATACATATCATGTTTTCTTTATTGATTAATCCATCATTGAACACTTAGGTTGTTCCATAACTTAGCTATGGTGAATTGTACTGAAATGAACATGAGACTGCAGATATTTCTTCCACAGACTTAATTCAGATCTTTCGGGTACATATCCAGCAGTTTTCCATAATACCATAGTTTTCCATAATAGTTGTAATAATTTATACTCCCACCAACAATGCATACCCATTCTCTTTTCTTCACATCCTCACCATACTTGTTACCTTTCATCTTTCTGATAGTAGTCATTCTAAGTGCGAAGTAATATCTTATTGTAGTTTTAATTTTAATTCCAATTATAGTTAATGTTATTGAACTTTTTATGTTATCTGTTAATCATTCATGTATGTTATTTAGTTCTAAGCTTTCCATTTGCTTATTTTGAATGATCTATATCTCTTTGTTGAATTTCTCATTCATATTATGAATTCTTTTCCCAATTTTTGCAAAATATCTCTATTCTCTTTTGTATCATTGAGTTACTTTGAAATCATCCTCTTAAATTTATTATTGAGCATTTTGCCAATATGTTTTTCTTTGGGGTCTGTTGTAAGAGTTATTTTTGTCCTTAGGAGGCATCGTCTTACCTTATTTTTTATACTTCTTGTGTTCTTATGCTCATATTTTGTATCTCTAGCAGATAAGTTATCTCTTCCTCTTTTATAGGATAGTTTTTGTAGTGAAATCTTTCTCCTAAAGATGTGTCTCAGGGTGTCAGTATGGTAGACTGTGTTGGCTTTGATTTAAACTGAGTGTCATAGTGTGATCTCCCTGCACCTTCTTCACCTATGAAAGATGACAACAGCAGTGAGGGCAGTGGCTTGCAGTTCACACCCTCACGTCACAAGCGAACAGTGAACAGAGGAAGGGACGTTGAACAGAACTAGCACTGGTACATTATCTGACATCAGACAATTATGAGGGTCTTGGTGTGGAGCACCCCTCAACCCCAAGGACTAGTGGTGTCATGCAGTTCAACAACAGCAGTAGCCAGTGGGGAGATTGTGAGCTAGGCCTCAAGTTCCAGGGGTAAGCACTCTAGCTTCTCATATCTTCAGGGGAACAACTCCCCCACAAACACACACACACAAAATGTGCTGCAACAGTCTCACAGCACAGGGCATGAGTGCTGGGCTGATGGTCACTCTGTTTGGTCTAGTTGGGTTTGTGAGTCTACAGCCTTTTAGATCAGTGTGGTAGAATGTCAGTCCCTAAAAATGGAAATATGCAGATGATTCTGTCCCCTCGGACAGTATAAATTCCTAAAGTCGTGGCTCCTTTCTCAATTGCCATGTGGCAGACATGTCTGTTCTGCAGTTTGGAGGTAAGATAATGCCAGTTCCTTCTCTGAAACCAAGTTGCTGTATGTGCTCTAAGCAGCTCCTTTAACTGGGGTCCAAGCCTGTGATTACTTTGTAACTCCCCTGTATGTAGGATTGCCAGCCTGCATAATGGTGGGGTTTGCTGGGACTCTCCTGTTTATTCTTTCTTCTCAGTGGAGGATTCCTCTGGCTGTGAAAACAGTGTCACAACTGCTGGTGTACTTTGTTCCTCTCTATGCCAGCCCAGGTCTCCATATCTTACAGGGTTCCTGCATCCTTCCTGCCAAGTTCCAAGGAACCCCTTTGGCCATTCACCTTAAAATGCAGCAGACCATTTGATGACTTGGTTCTTTTTGGAAGCACTTCTATTCAGTCATCTTCTGTCCTTTAAACCATTTTTCTTAGATTGGTAGTTACACACTGTGCTGTGAGAAATATTATTTCCAAAAACATTGGTTATGTTCATATTGAAATGTTTGTATGCATGTATGTCTCTTAAAATTGTTAAATCTACAATGTATTGTTAACCATGTTATTCAATTTACAGATTGCTTACTACTCTGAAATGCATTGAAAACTATGTAAAGAAACTACTTCAAAGAATGTTTACTAGAATACTAGTTTCACAGTGTATTATAAACAGTATCTTTTCCATGAATAGCTGTTATGTGTGTAATGAAGTGTTTGTAGAAACGTGCTTGAAAGGTGTCTCAATCCATTTATGTATGATTTATCAAAATGCATAAATGCATTCTACTGTCATGTGTAACTAATTAGAATAAATAAAATATTTGTTAAGATATAAAAAATAAAAAATTATATATATAAGGTGTCTCAGAGATTTTTACTTATACATAATCTTGTTAACTTCTTAAATCCATAAATGAATGTGCTTGCCACACTAAAATTCAAGTAAATAAGTGTTAAAGACACTCTTTAAATATATATCTTATAATGATATCTGCACCATGTGAACAGTGCTATTTTAGAGACTGGATGTTACAAAACTTGTAAAGGTTTTGTAGACACTTGTTGAAAGAGTTCTAGCAGGGTTCCTTGCTCACTGCCTTGTTAACCCTATCAATTCACTAAATAAAAGTGCTTACCTTAATGAAATGAATTTAAAGAAGTTGTTAAATACGATTTTTTAAAGACAATTCTAGCATCTGGGCACAAGGGTGCACATCTGTAATCCCAGTGACTCAGAAGGCTATGTCAGAAGGATAACAAGTGACCTCACTCTGGATAACTTAGTGAGATCCTGTCTCAAAATAAAAAATAAAAAGGACTGAAGATATAACTCAGTTGTAGATCATCCCTGGGATCAATCCCTACTGCCACAAAACAAATGATTATTGAAATACAAGTGACACATTATATTGTGAATTGGTACTATTTCAGTAAACGGAATTATGCATATAGTTAAGCATTTATAGGTATATGTTAAAGGAACTTCTAAGAATATTAGTTTAATACTGTCTTGTTAAGAGTGTTAATTCTGTATATTAAAGTGTTTGACACTATAATGAAACAAAGAAGTATCCAAAGGTATTTGCCTAAAAATGTTTCCTTCATTTCTAATTACATACTATCTTGTGAAAAAAGTAATTTCATTGAACGGATGTTACATTTGTAGTAAAAATTCTGTAGAAACAAGCTAAAAGACATTTCTATTAGTGTTACTAATATATTCATATATTACACTACATTCAATGCTTATCACACTGAAGTGCATGCAAAGAACTACTGAAAGTTACTTGTTTAAAATGTGTTTCTTCGAGGGATCACAACTTTAATGAGCACAGTAATTTTACTGAGTGGATATCATTTCTATAAAGTGTTTATACACAAATGTTTCTAAGACTATTACTTGTTCAACATCTTCCTAGCAGTTTTCTCTAGGAATGAAAATGTTTTAACACACTGGAATGGATGGATGGAAATAAGTATTTAAAATTATTATTTAAAACATTTTTCTTAGAGAATTAAAGATGGCAGGTTAGATGAAGGCTGAACTTTCCGGTTGCCCTCAGGCTCTGGATTCAACCAGTAGGAAGTACTGTTTCTCAGCAAGGTGCATGACAGAGGGAATTGACTGAAATTCAATATCGGACAGTCAGAGAAGAATGGAGACTCAGAAATACCAATGCTTTGAACAAAGAACAAGAAAGAGTATACTGGAGCCAAGCCTGTGGTGGCAGTGGTGCCAGTTCACTGCTTGGGGCAGTACAACACAAACAGTGGACAGAGCCATCATGGAAAAACATGCGGAACAGAAAAAGTAGTCTGACCTTAGTGGAATCAAAGGCTGCACATCAAGCTGGTATTTGAAAGATACTCCTTGTTTCTCAGCTGGCAAGCGGACAGCTGACAGGGAACCATCTTGAAGAGGTCATCCTACAACATCCTACCACAGGAAGCCAAAAGATCATAGAAATATTGCAACACTCTCCTGGCAAGGGCGTTCTCTGTGTCCTAGGGTGTGCTATTGAAGTGCAATTGAAAAAGGCACAGCGAGAATTGTGCCAGGGAGATCCAGGTTAGGAATTAGGAAGGGAGCATGTGGCACCCTTTCCCTCTGAGTCCAGTGGCTGATGGGATCAAATAAAGAGGGTCCAATACCTGGACATGCAGGGTGGTTAACCATACTAGGGAATGGGAAGTGAGCCTGAAAAGGCCATATTTATGTGTGGTGGAGTGTGTGAGACCTGTGCAGGATTGACTACCCAACCCTCTGAGTAGAATTTTTGAGAGAACCCTGAGATCATGGTGTGCAGAATAGATCAGCATCTGCCCAACCCTAGGGGTGTATTGATCTAATCTCTCTGAATCAGACAAGGTTCAAAAAGTTCCAGTCAAAGCTAAACTTCAGCTCTGGGAACTTCCCATTTAGAATCCTGCATCAGTGCTACCTTGGTAGTCCATCAGTCTAGTCTGTCTGGACAAAAACTCCAATTGACAGTATTCCAATTTAATCCTAATTTATACTGGTAAGAGGAACATTAAGTTTTTCATTTCAGTCATCTTTGGTTCTGGACCACTCCAGCTGACAGCATGATGAGCAACATAAGAAGAGGAAGGGTTTAACCATCCCAAGCTCTTATCCTCTGTAAGGTATACATAGCCAGGAAGAAATGGTAAGTTGGGCAGTCTGGCATAGGCAGTGAACATCCATCCTTGCTGATCAGCTCAGCATGAATTTCTTTCATTTTTGTCTTCTTTCTTTTTTTCTATTTTTTTGTGTGTGTTCTTGCTTTAAAAATATATATATTTTATATTTATTTATTTGTTATTTTGATTTATTTTGTCTCATGAGAATTAGGGATTTTTGTTTGTCTTTGTTTATTTGTGTTTTTGTTTCTTTCTCTACTTTTTTCTTTCTCTAATAAACAAATTTTCTTGTTCTCTCTCTCTCCTTGCTTTATTTATTTTTTCTTCTCTTTCTTTATAGACATCACTTGTTACCACTCTTCTGCTTTCTCCCTGTTCACACTTTGAATATTGTGAACTTTCTTTTGCCTTTGTAACCCATTTTCTTTTCCCTAAATAAATTGTAAATTTTTCATCTTTTATATAATTCCTGCCCCTACCATTTATGTTGTTGTTGTTATTGGTTCTGTGGATGGTGTAGTTGGCACATCTTCTTTGCTTTAAGGCTAGGTCTACTTCATGGCAGTTTATTTTTGCTGTTATCAGTTGCTAATCCCACCATTCCTCTTTTTGTGTTAATTATTGTTGTAGATGTAGTAGTAGGCAACAAATATTTACTTTAGTGCTGTATACTTTTTGGTGATGATGTGGCTATTGTTTGTTTACCCCTTTTCTGAGAGGTTCTGGGAATTTATTGGATATTATAAGTTCACAGTGTGCAGTGTGCTCCTGAGTTATACCCACAACCCAGTCATTAGACAGTGCACCTTGTTCCACACACAAACTAATTTAACTTAAACATTAAATTACAGAATAAGAAAGAGAAACCCTCAAACTGATGACCAGTCCACAAATGGGAATGTATGGGGGAGAATCTTTGGGTCCCACTTAAGGCATTTGTTCCTACAGCAAAATCAGAGGGACTTGAAGATAGAGGTTCGGGGGAATCCACAATATTTCAGTAGCTCTCCAATAATTATTTAAATCAGCAGTTCCTCAGTGGTAAACTAAGAGACTTTGGAGGTGGAAATTAACTCTTAGATTATTTTGAGTTTATGTGTTGAAGCTATGTGAAGACAGAGTAGAACTTATTACATAAGAGACAGATACTTGCCAAAGGACTCCCTCATAGACATGGCAGAGGAATCTATCTTAACAGATATGCAAGAATAACACCTCTGAAAACATGAAGAAACAGGTGAACAAGTTTCCACCCACATACAAATTTATAATTCCCCAAATTCAGAATCCACAGATATTGAAGGGTATAAAATTCCAGAGAAATATTAATATAAAAAGTATTAATGAGGTATAAGAATAAATGAAGAGTGTAAATATAGGAGGTGAAAGAACATTTCAATAAAGAAATAGAAACTATGAAAAGAAACCAATCAAAAATGCTGGAAATGAAAGATATAAGAGATCAAATTAAGATTCACATGAAATTATCACCAACAATTTAGATTATGTAGAAAACAGAAGTTCAGGCCTCAAAGACAGGGTATATGAACTTAAATTTTTAGTAAGCAATTGTGAAAAACAAACCAAAAGACAATGACCAAAATATATACAAGAACTCTGGGACAACGCTAAGAGACCAAACCTAAGAGTCATTGGGATTGGCGGGATGGAGATACAGGCTAACAGCATTAAGAACCTCTTAGAAGAAATAATAGTAGAAAAATTTTCAAACCTTAGTTTTGACTTCTTATTTCAGACTCAAAAATTTAAGAGAGTGTGGAATGAGACATACAAACTCTGAAAGAAAACAAATTGCCTATGAAGATTGCTATATTCAACAAAATTATCATTCAGAATCAAAGAAGAAATAAAAACTTTTCAAGATAAGGATAAAGTAAAATAATTCTTGACCACTAAGCCAGTGCTTAGAATATACTTAAAGTAATGGTACACAAACAAGACTTCAACAACAATTCCAAGAGCTCATAACTGGATGCAACTCACTAGAAGAGCAGTTAAGGAAAGGAAATTAAATATCAAATGAAATTATAAAACAAATCAAAGTGATAGAAAATAATAAACATCTTTTCATGATAATTCTGAATATAAATGTTTCAGTTCTCTAATTAAAGACAGAATGACAGAGTGAATTAAAAGACAAGGCCCAACTATAGACTCTTTGTAAAAGACTCATTTTATGGGCAAAGACATCCATAAACTAGAAGTAAAATGATGGGAAAATATATTCCATCTAAATTTAGTCACAAAACAAGCAAAAGTAGATATTCTTATATCTGACAAAGCAGAGTTCAAGCAAAAATTAATCAAAAGAGACAGGAAGGCCACTACTTACAGATAAAAAGAACAATCCAACAAGAAGAAAAATCAATAAAACAGTAGTAAATATTAATGCTCCAAATATCAGTGCCCCTTATTATATAAAACACTTACTGACATTAAGTCTTGGATGAAACCCAAATCAACTATATTCAGTGATTTCAACACATCCCTTTCACTAATAGATCATCCACACATAAAATCAATAAAGGCACTCTAACTGAAGTAATACTATAAAATTAAATGGACCTAACAGATATTTCTAAAAATTTTTATACAACAACTGAATTTGCTTTCTTCTCAACAATTCATGAAACCTTCTCCAAAACAGATCATATCACAGTTTATAAATCAGATCTAAATGCATTCAAAGAAATCAATATAATACCTTGAATCCTATCAGAAAATAATGGAATGATATTAGAAATCAACAGCAAGAAACTACACAAACACATGATAATAGAAATCAACAGCAAGAAACCACACAAATGCATGAATGCTGAACAATACTCTTTGAAGGAGGAATGAATCATAGAAGAAACAAGAGATTAAATTTTAAAATTCCTGGAATAAAATGAGAATAGTGATACAATGTACCAAAATATCTGGGACACTATGAAGGCAGTTATAGGAAAGTTTATAACATTAAGTAACTTAAAAAATGAGAAAGATACCAAATAAAAAAATCTAATTCTACATCGTAAGGCCCTAGAAAAAGAGAAACAAATTTCAAAACCAGTGGAAGACAGGAAATTATTAAGGTCAGAATCAAAATTAATGAAATAGAGATTTAAAAACAATACAAAGGATCAATGTAACAAAGAGTTGGTTTTCTGAAAAGATAGACAAGATTGATATAAACACATCAGAGAGAGACAAGACTCAAATCATTAAAATTAGAGATGGAAAAGGAAATATCACCATAGACATTTCTGAAATATACAGCATTGATTATTAGGGATTCTTTGATATTTATAATTAAATTGGAAAATCTAGAAGATACTTCAAATTTCTAGACACATACGACCCATCCAAATTGAACCAAAAGAATATAGAAAACCTAACCAGACCAATCGCAAGCAATAAGATTGAAGAAAAAAAGTCTTCCAGCAACAAAACCCCAGAACTAAATGGATCCTTAGCTGAGTTCTACCAGACTTTTAAAGAAGAATTAATGCCAATTCTCCTTGAATTATTCCATGAAATAGAAAAGAAGGGATTACTCGCCAAGTCATTCAATGAGGTCAGTGCCACTTTGATACCAAAACCAGATAAAGATATATCAGATAATGAAAACTACAGACTGATATCTCTAATGAATGCAGATGTAAAAATTCCTAGTAAAATACTAGCAATTTGCATTTCAAAATACATTTAGAGGATTATTCTTGATGATCAAGTTGGATTCATCCTAAAGATGCAACATTAGTTCAACATGCATAAATCAACGAATGTACTCATCACACAAATGGAATTTAGGACAAAAATCACATGATCATCACAATAGTTTCAGAGAAAGCATTCAACAAAACTCATCACCCATTCATGTTAAAACAATGAAGAAACTAGGTCTGTAAGGAAATTACCTCAACATCTTAAATGCTATATATGACAAGCCTAAAGCCAAAAACATACTGAATGGAAAGCCAGAAAGCATTTCCTCTAAAATCAGGACCAAAATAAGGACGTCCATTCTCACCACTCCGATTCAATATAGTTCTTCGAACTCTAGCAAGCATAGGCAAGAGAAGGAAATTAAAGTAATACAAATAGAAAAAAAATTCAAACTATCTCTGTTTGATAATGACATGATCCTATACTTAGAAGACTCAAAAACTCCACCAGAAGAATTCTAGAGCTGATAAATTCAGAAAAGTATCAAGATATAAGATCAACATATAAAAATTAATAACTTTCCTATATTCCAAATATGAATCTGCTGAGAAAGTTATAGTTCCATTAACTATAATCTAAAAAAAAAAAAAAACTTGGGACTAATGGGACTAAATCTAACTAAGGAGATAAATTATCTCTATAATGAAAATTATAAAACACTAAAGAAATAAATTTTAATAGGCCTTAGAAGATGGAAAGATCTTTCATGTTCTTCAATAGGCAGAATTAATAATGTTAAACTAGCCATATTATCAAAAGTGATCCACAGATTCAGTGCAATTCCCATTAAAATACCAAGGATATTCTTCATATGGAGGAATTCTTATGGAGGAATAATAGACGCAGAATATCCAAGCAATTCTGAGCAAGAAGACACAACGATGCTGCAGGCCTTCACAATACCTAATCACAAATTATAGCACAGACTTATAGTAACAAATACAAAATGATATTTGTATCAAAACAGACATAAAGACCAGCAGAATAGGACAGAAGACAGACAAATCCACATAGGTACATTCATCTAATCCTTAACAAAGGTGCCAAAATACACCTTGGAAAAAAGATAGCCCTTTGAACAAGGATGGTGGAAAAACTGGATATCTATATGTAGAAGAATGAAACAGGATTGCTATTTTTTACCCTGCAAAAAAAATCAACTCAAGAACCAAGGAATTATACTATAAGTATGAAACTACCAGAACAAAACATAGAGGCAATATCCAATATTGAGTGCATAGGCACTTAACTTCCTTAATAAGATTCTTAAAGCTCAAGAAATAAAACCAAAAGACAGTAAGTGGAATGGCATCAAATTTAAAAACTGCACAGGGAAGGAAAGAAAAGCCACAATAAACCCTGCCTATACATAGAATGATAATACAGTAATCAATTTAAAAACCAAAGGCTGAATGTTTTCTCTAACATGTGGAAGCTAATTCACAAGAAGGGAGTTGGGGGCAGGGAAGAATAGCTACTTTATATGAGGTAAAGGGGAGTGAAGGGAGGGGAAGGGGCATGGGGGAAGGAATGATAGGAGAATGAAACAGACATTATTACCTGTGTACACGTATGACTGCATGACCCATGTGATCCTGTGATATGTATAATCAGAAAAATGAGAGATTACACTCCATTTATGTATGATCTATGAAATTGTATAAATGCATTCTACTGTCATGTATAACTAATTAGAACAAATAATTGAAAATATTAATAATTATTATAATTATAGAAGATAGATCAGTAAAGTAGAGCAAATGCATCGGGGGAGGGAGGAGGAGAGGGAAATGAAAGGTTCTGGGGTAAGAGATTGAGCAGATTATGTTATGTTCATATGTGAACATTGTATAACAAATCTCACTATTGTGTACATTTGTAATATATCAACAAAAAAAATTTTTTTAAATATTTTTCTTAGAATACTAACTTCACATCTGTGTTATGAACAGTATTTTTCCAAGAATGGAGGTTATATATGCAATAATACATTTAAAAAATTTTTTAATTTTATTTGTTCTCATTAGTTGTACATGACAGTAGAATGCATTTATACATTTTGATAGATCATACATAAATAAAGTATAATCTCTCATTTTTCTGATTATACATATTGCAGGATCACATGGAGTCATATATGTACATGAGGTAATAATGTCTGTTTCACTCTATTATCATCCCTTCCCCCATATCCCTTCCCCTCCCTTCACTCCCCTCTACCTCATATAAAGTAGCTCTATTCTTGCCCATCCACCCCACCCCTTATTGTGAATTAGCTTCCACATATCAGAGAAAACATTTGGCCTTTGGTTTTTTGGGATTTGGCTGATTTCACTTGGCATGATATTTTAAAGGTACTTCTAAAAAATGTTACTCTATATTAACTTTCTAACAATGTCAACTTCATGGATGGATTCTTTCTACTCAGAAAACATTGAAAAAATATATAAATATACTTGCTTAAAAGATGACTAATAAGTCATTCTGTACGTGTACCACATTTTCTTTATCCATTTATCTGTTGAAGGACACCTATGTTGGTTCCATAGCTTGGCTTTTGTGAGTTGAGTTTCTATAAGCATGGATGGGGCTGTCACTGTAGTACACTGTTTTTAAGTCCTTTGGGTATAGACCCAGGAGTGGGATAACTGGGTCAAATGGAGGCTCATTCCAGGTTTTCTAAGGACTCTCCATACTGCTTTCTAGAGTAATTGCACCAATTTGCAGTTCCACCACATCCTCACCAACATTATTATTATTTGCATTCTTGATAATTCCTATTCTGACTGTAGTGAGATGGAATCTTGGTGTAGTTTTAATTTTCATTTCTCTAATTGCTAGGGATGTTGAACATTTTTTCATAGAAATGTTGACCATCCACATTTCTTCTTCTGTGAAGTGTTCGTTCAGTTCCTTTGCCCATTTGTTTATCAGGTTATTTATTTTTCTGGCACTAAGTTTTTTGAGTTCTTTATATGTCCTGGAGATTAATGATGTATCTGAGGCACAGGTGATAAAGATTTCCTCCCATTATGTATACTCTCTGCTCATGTTTTTTTTTTCTTTGCTATGAAGAAGCTTCTCAGTATTATGCCATCCCATTTATTGATTTTTGATTTTGTGTCTTGCACATTAGGAGTCTTATTGAGGAAGTCGGTTCCTAAGCCAACATGATGGAGAGTTTGGCCTACTTTTTATTCTAGTAAGCATAGTCTTACTCTGTGCTCTAATGCCTAGGTCCTTGATCTACTTGGAGTTGAGTTTTTGTGCAGGGTGAGAAACAGGGGTTCAATTTCATTCTATTACATATGGATTTCCAGTTTTCCCAGCAGCTATTGTTGAAAAGCTATCTTTTCTCCAATGTATGTTTATGGCATCTTTGTCTAGCATGAAATAATTGTATTTATGTGGTGTGTCTCTGTGTCTTCTATTCTGTTCCATTGGTCTTCATGTCTGTTTTGGTGCCAATACCATGCAAGTTTTGTTGTTGTTGTTGTTGTTGTTTGTTTGTTTTAATTAGTTATACATGACAGTAAAATGCATTTTGACACATCATATATAAATAGAGAATAACTACTCATTCTTTTGATTGTATATGATGTAGAATCACACTGGTCATATAATCATGTATGCACATAGGGTAATAATGTCTGATTCATTCTACTGTACTTCCTACCCCAGTACCCCCCTCCTCCCTTCATTCCCCTCTATCTAATCCAAAGTACCTCTCTTCTTCCCTAGTCCCCTCTATTGTGAATTAGTATCCACATATTACCATGCTGTTTTTGTTACTGTAGCTCTGTAGTATAATTTGAGGTCTGATTTTGTTGTGATGCCTCTGCATCACTTTTCTCAATAAGAATTGCTTGGCTATTTTGGGACTCTTATTTTTTCCAAATGAATTTCATGATTGATTTTTCTTTTTCAATGAAGAACGTCATTGGGATCTTAATAGGAATTGCATTAAATCTGTATAGTGCTTATGGTAGTATGGCCATTTTGATAATATTAATTCTGTCTATCCAAGAACATGGGAGATCTTTCAATTTTCTAAGGTCTTCTTCAGTTTCTTTCTTTAGTGTTCTGTAGTTTTCATTATAGAGTTCTTTCACCTCTTCTATTAGGTCAATCCCCCAATTTTTTTTTGAGGATATTGTAAAGGGGATAGTTCTCCTGATTGTTTTTCATTGGTGTATAGAAAAGCAACTGATTAACTACTGTTGATTTTATATCCTCCTACGTGGTTGAACTCATGAGTTCTAGAAGTTTTCTAGTAGAGTTTTCTAAATATATAATCATGCTTTTGGCAAATAGGAATAGTTTGAGCTTGCTCTGGCTACGGTTTCAAGGACTATGTTGAATAGAAGTGGTGGATCCCTGTCTTGTTCCAGTTTTTAGAGGGAATGCTTTCAATTTTTCTTCATTTAGAATGATGTTGACCTTGGTCTTAGTGTATATAGCTTTGACAATGTTGAGGTATGTTCTGACTAGCCCTAATTTTTCAATGTTTTGAGCATGAATTGATGTGGAATTTTGTCAAATACTTTTCCTGCATTTATTAAGATAATCATGTGATAATTATCTTTAAGTCTATTGATGTGGTGAATTATGTTTGTTGCTTTCTGTATGTTGAACCATCCCTGCCTCTCTGGACAAAACCCCACTTGTTGTTGGTGCATTATCTTTTTGATATGTTCTTGTATGCATTTTGCCAGTATTTTAATGAGAATTTTTGCATCAGTGTTCATGAGGGATATTGGTCTGATGTTTTCTTTCCTTGATGTATCTTTGTCTGGTTTTGGTATCAGGGTGATACTAACTTCACAGAATGAGTTTGGAAGGGTTCCCTTCTTCTCTATTTCATGAAATAATTTGAGGAGTAATGGTATAAGTTCTTCTTTAAAGGTCTTGTAGAACTCAGCTGAGAATTCATCTAGCCTTGGACTTTTCTTTGTTGGTAGGCTTCTGGTGGTGTCTTTGACTTTTTTTTTTTTTAATGGAAAAACAGATTTTAATAGGAACAGGATGCTCAAGGAAGCCAGAAGAACTTCTTTTAAAATGAGATCTGGGTTGAAAAGAGATGTATGAAGAGAACAAAAGAGGAATGATGTTGTAGATGGAGGGAACAGCACATTCAAGGACTCTAACAACCTGCTAAAGCAGAAGGAGAAACGTTTTTGGTTTATGTGAGCAGGAAGTTCAGGGGTAGACCTCATTTCAAGCATGACAACTCAGTGGGAACCTGCTCTTGCTCTGCCCCTCCAGCTCTGTTTCTCTGTGCATGGGCTCTATCCTCAGGCACAGTCTCCCTCACTCAGGCCGAGGTCACATGTCCACCTGCAACTGAGGGTACAGGCAGGGTTGGTCCCTTCCACTTCTATGAACCACTGATGGAAAGGATTTAACCTGAGGAAAGTGGATTCTGGGTAGGTAAAAACAACAACCTTGCTCTTGTGAAAATCCTAGAAGCCCAAGAGATCTCAGAAGAGACTTTGGCAGGTAGAGGGAGGAAAGATACTGCCATGTTGGGGTGATCTGGTAGACAGTCTGCTTTATCCAGGTGTTAGGAAGGCAGTGTGGACTGCAGTCTAAGAGCTCTGTGGGCTTTTAAAGGGTTTTAAGTAGAGTATATAATTCAATTCATCTAATTTCATAATATATGATTTTTTTCAAACACTTAAAATTACTTTCTACTTGCAAATTTCAAATTTATGGGGATAGAAAACAAAGGAATAAGAAGTACATAAGACACTCATTCACACTTGACTCAGATTCACCTGTGGTTAACATTTGTCTCATTTGTTTTATTATTTGTCTTCCATTTCTGTCTGTCTCTCTATATGCACACACAAATACACATGCACAAAATTTAATTTTTGAGCCACTTTAGAGTAAGTTGTATATATCATGTTCCATTTCTTTCTTAAGGTTTGGTAAATTTTCAGACATTATTTCATTGAAAAGATATGCATTCTGCGGGGTGTAGTGGTACATGCCTATAATCCCAGTGGTTTGGGATGCTGAGGCAGGAAGATGGAGAGTTCAAAGCCACCCTCAGCAAAAACAAGGTGCTAAGAAACTCAGTAAGACCCTTTCTCTAAATAAAATACAAAATAGGGCTGGGGATGTGGCTTAATGGACAGGTATCCCTGAGTTCAATCCCTGGTACCCAAAACAAGAACAAAAACAAAACAAAACAAAAAATATGCATTCCTCTGGTTTGTATCTCTGAGCCTTTGTCTATCCCAATAAATTTTAAGTTTGTTCTTTTCATTTTATCCCATTTTTCTTGTAAGTGCTGTTCATGGGTCTCTTAACATCTTTTCTCCATGGTCAACTTTATTTTTAAGATTATGTATTTTGTCTTCATTGCCTGAGACTATATTCCAGGTAGTCTAGTCTGCTGGTGATAGTTTCCAATGAAGTTTTAATTTGGTTTATTGATTCCTTCATTTCAAGGATTTCTGTTTGCTTTTGTTCTTTCAGAATCTCTGTCTCTTTATTGACACTATCTTTTGTTGCCTGTATTTGCTCCCTTACATCATCCTTTACCTCACAGATTAGTTTAGCTATGAACATTCTAAATTCCTTCTTTGAACTTTCTTCTACTGTGGTGTTGATGGATTCCGTTTTTGACATATTCTGGTTTGTTTGAGGCAATTTACTCTCTTGCCTATTCATGTTGTTTGAATGTCTACGCATCTAAGAGTTGATTTTCAGGCAGTAGGGTTCTACCTTGTGGAATTAGAGTGTCCCTGAAGGTTTCCAGTACCTCACAATTTAGGGGGAGACAGATAGTAACAACAACCAAAGCAAACAATTTATAGCATTAAATCAAATAGCTCTTGCAATGTAATCTGCAATTTTGATTATTACAATAATCAGAAGTGATATGATCAGTTTACCCATGGTGAATACAATATGTTTACATAAGGGTTTACTATTTCATGTGATGACTAGGGATATAGTAGAAGTAATGGGGGATGTGATGATTATGAGGGAGGAGGAGCAAAAATAAAAGTAAAATATTAAAGAAAGAGTGGAAGAAAGAACAACAGAAGTTGGCTGTTAGCAAAGGAAAGAGAAAGAGAATCAAAGAAAACCAGTGAGAGAAAAAATAATAAAAGTTAAAAATTAAAAAAATAGAAAAATTTTTAAAAAGAAAATATTAAATATACAGAAAAGTAATAAAAGTTTACAACAAAATTGATATATACTTATCACACATTTTAGTCTTTGAAATATTGATCCATGAAGAATAACTGTCTTCAAATAAAATGGTAGAAATGAGAAGAAAAATAAGGATATATGAATAAATAAAAGTATCCAATTAAAGATTAAATTCTTTAAGAGGAAAAGAAGAAGAGATGGAGTGGTAGAAAAAGGATTATAGATATAAGAGGTGAGTGGGGTATATGCAGAGGTGATGTAGGATGTGTTTTTAAGACGTGAGAGCAGAAAATGAAAAACAATAATTAAAAAAAGAAGTAAAAGAGTTAAAGGAAGAGTGAGAGAGAGAGACAGAGAGAGTAGAGTCTGCCTGTTGGCAAGAAAAAAGAGAGAAGTAAAAACAAAGGAACACAGAGTTGTGAAAGAATCAATAGGAAGTCAATCCAAAATAAACTAATCAAAGCCAGGCATGGTGGCACATGCCTGTATGCCTGTAATCCCAGCAGCTTGGGAGGCTGAGGCAGGAGGATCTCAAGTTTGAACTTGCCAGCCTCAACAAAAATGAGGCACTAAGCAACTCAGTGAGACCCTGCCTCTAAATAAAATACAAAATAGGGTTGGGGTTATGGCTCAGTGGTGGAGTACCCCTGAATTCAATCCCCAGTACCAAATACACATATCAAAGACCTAATATTCCAAAATATTAAAATTTAAAACTAAAACAAAATTTAAATACGGAGCAGGAAAAAATAAAAATAAAGAAGCTACTTTAAGGATATGCTAAAAGCTAAAAAAAAACAGAAAGAAATATGTGCACAAATGTGTAAAATGTCCATCATTTGTCAATCATTACACATTCAAAAACAAATCAAAACATAACAAAAGCAAAAACAAAGTAGCAAAATAGTCAATGAAAGGGGTTTTTTTGCCCACTGTCGTGCAAAACTGCCTTTCTGTTTCTCGGTGTCCCTTCTCAGCGGGATAGTGTGAGGAGCTATGGAATATACTATCAGCTTGACTTCCCTCATATTGCCTTTGGGAGCTATGCGGTAAGTTGCTGCAAGGGAAGCTCCCAGGGTCAGGGATTTGGTCTGTTATTTCCCCAGGTGTCTTTTATGAAGGGGAATTTCAGGCATTAATGAATCAATGTGTTTCTAGGACTGTATCCCACTATTCTCCACAGGGCACTGTGGGAAGAGGGAGTAGGTCCTTTACTGGTTCTGCTTTATGGGTTTTTTGGTGGTTGTTGTAGTTGTTTGGGGTTTTTTGGTTTTGTCTTTGTGGTTTTTAGCTTCTCAAGAGGGATTTTTGAGCACTGAACTCAGTCGCTCTACCCCATTCAGTTTCTCCCTGCTGCTGGTTCTGTGCGCTGTTGGTTGCAGGTTCAGTGGAAGTGGAGAGAGGAGAGGGGGAGAGTTCTCTGGCCTCTCTGATCCATTTTACTTCCAGGTAAAGCTGTATGTAAGCACTGAGCTCTGTCTGTCTCTCTGCCCCATTCAGTTCCTCACCTGCTGGTCCTGCTTGCTGCTGATTCAGAGGAGTGGGGTAGTGGGTGCGCAGGCTTTCTCTGGCCTCTCTGATCTGTATTGCCCCCGGGTAAAATGGTCTCTGTGCCAGAAAATCTCCATGTCAGAGATTCTCTTGATTTGCTAGATTTACTTTACATCTGGAGGTTGGTGTCTGCTGGATTCCTGTGTTGGTTTCAGCCTGGAATTCTCAGACCTAAGCTCGCAGTCTGAGTTCACACCACTTTTTCATGGAGGTAGTTAAGTCTATGCTCCCTGTGAGCGGCTGGCAGACTGTGACTTTTGTGTACTAGTTTATTGGACCAAATAGACTCTGGGTCTGTCCAGGGCAGGCTGCCCTTCTGATCCTGGGGTTCCTCACACCAAGATATTCCAGCACTTACAGATCTTTTCAGACCTTGTATTTTCCTTCCTCAACCCCAGCTCCTGCCTGGACTTCAGCTGCAATTCTGCTCCTTAGCCTAGTCTGATGTACCCCAACTTTTCCAGTGTTCAAGGCTTTCTGTCCAATATTGGATATCAGTGGAGTGTTTTTTTCCATTTGCTCACCTCCCAGAGTCCCAAGTCACAGAGCTGTGAGGAGAACTCTGTCTCTTGAAACAGGCAATCTGAACTCTACATTGACTTATTAACAGTGTTAAACCACTGACTGGATATGTTTACTACACTAGAATGCATGTAAATATGTGCTTAAAGATGTTAACCTTTTTTTTTTAAGTTAAGATTTTCCTCATCAATTTTTATAGCCGTTCAATTCACAATAGCTAAGCTATGGAACCAACTTAGGTACCCTACAACAGATGAATGAATATATGTGGTATATCTACACAGTGGAATATTACTTAGCTGTAAAAAAAGAGTGACTTCATGACATTTGCTGGTAAATGGATGGATCTGGAGACTATCATGCTAAGTGAAATAAGCCAATCCCAGAAACCAAAAGCAGAGTGTTCTCTCTGATATGGGAATGTTAACACACAACAAGGTGGGGCAGGGTGGCATATAGAAATTTAGAGGATTAGACAAAGGGAAATGAAGGCAAGGAATGAATACACCACAGTGAATCTCCACATTATGTACAACCACAAGACTGGGATCCCAATTAGAATAAGATATACTCCACGTTTTTATAAAATGTCAAAATACTGTAATATATATTCAAAAAGTACAAATTTTTAAAAAGATTTTTCTGTTGCAACAATTTGTGAAAACTGGTATTTCAATTAATGAATCTTATACATGAATGTGTTTGTAGATGCACTTAAAAGATGTTTAATTGACTGTATTCTGTCTTTTTAACCACATTAATTTTGTAAGTAAAAATGTGTAGCACAGTGTGATTAATGTAAAGAAGCATTTAAAAATATATGATTAAAATGTTTCTTAGAATATTAGTTACACACTATGTTGCAAACTGTAATTTCAGAGATTAGATATTAGTATGATTTAAGAGTCTTAAACACGTTTAAAATATGTTTTTAAAAATGTTTCTCGGACATTGTCTTTTAACTCTGTTAATTCAATAAATCTAAGTGCTTACCATACTGGTATGCATTTAAAGAGGCAATTAAAGATATTTGTTTAAAAGTGGGTTCTTTTTTAGAGTGTTGTCTCAGTAATGTTTGTACTGTGTTTTGTGATGTATTTGTAGCACACATTAAAAGATGTTTCTAAAAATGTTAATTGTACACTGTTAAGAGTTGTAATTTAGTGGATAGAAATGCTTATTTCAGTAAAATGCATGCAAGATGTTGAAAGATACTAGCTTAAGAGTTATTTTTCTTGAATGCTAGTTTAAGAACAAAATTCAGTAAATGGATGTTATAATATGCAGTGAACTGTTTGTATATACATGTTTGAAAGATATCTAAGAATATTACTTTTACTCTGATTGTTAGTACACTTAATTCAGTGAAGCTGTTTACAACACTGGAATTCATGTGAATAAATATTCAAAGAACGTTTATTTATGTTCAGAACATATTTTCTTGGAAGCTATTTATAGTCTATGAAGTAAATGTATATTATGAATGTTATGTATGTAGTAAGGTATTTGTAGATACAAGCTAAGTGATATTTTAAGAATATTACTTTGCATAGTCTAGTTAACACTGTTATTTCATGAAAGGAAGTGATTACCACACAAGAATGAATGGAAAGAAATGTTTAAAGATACAAGGTTCTTGTAATTCTAGGAAAATACTATGTTGTGAATAGTGTTATTTAAATAAATGTATTTTGCATATATGTGTGTGCATAGCAAATTGCTTATGGACATGTTTAAGTGTCCTTCCTTAAGCTATTGCTTGTCTACTATCTTGAAAAGAGTTTTAACTCAGTAAATGGGAATGTTTACAATACCATAATTATTGTTGAGATCTGAGTAAAAATATTTATTGAAAAATGCTTGCTTCAATGCCTGTTACCTACTCTGTAGTAAACAGTTCTTGTTCAGTAAATGGGTGTTATACATGTAGTAAAAGGTTTGTAGACATCTAAAAGTGGTTTCTAAGCATGTTATTTGTACGCTGTGTTATTCACCATGTTAATAATACACAGAAGTGCTTACTACTCTGAAATGTATGTAGAAACTATGAAGCAGGTGGCCCCGGGCTGCAGCCCCAGCAACCATGCGTGTGAGGGAGGATGCGCCCGCCTGCTGGCGCGAGGCCTCCTCCCCTGCCCTTGCGGAGCAAGCGGCCGGAGAAACCTCTGCGTGAAGCTCCGGAGGAGGAAAACGTGGAAACGCCGGGCTCCTGGGGGCGCCCATGGGAGACCGGCACTTCACCCTGCACTTCAGCCCACAAGACCTGCAAAGAGAAGCATGCAAGAAAGCATCCCCCAAAAGTAGAATAAAGAAGTTGGTCATTCCCAGTCCCCCTCTGATTCTTTCCCGCAGTGTCATTGCTGCAGGCGGCAACAAATGGTGGCCCATATGGGGAATTCCGCTTGGTGGGTAAGTACTGAGGAACCTCGCAGGAGTCTCTGGCCAGAGTGGTTAAGGGCGAGGGAAATTAAGAGAAAAATAGGAAGGAAGGAGAAAAATAAAAAGTTTGTTCATTTCCAGTCCGCCTCCGTCATCGGCTCGCAGGTAGACTGAGGAACCTCTCGGGAGTCTGGCCAGAGCGGTATAGGGCGAGGGAAGGAAAAGAATTCATAATGGGGTCGGAAATCTCAAAGAATGAGATGACCAAAGTCATAAAAGATTTATTAATGAGTAATGGTACAGCTGTAAAAAAATCTACTGTAAAGTCATATGTTCAAATCTTAGCAACAGTGAGCCTGTGGTTTATAGAGGAAGGCTTACTTAATGTGTCACAAGGGGATCTTCATAAACAGGATTTAATAGTGACAGAAAAACAGGGGGCTCCTCTTCCTAAAGGCATGTTTCCTATGTGGCAATTAATTTGGGAATGTTTAACTTCATATAAACCTAGCGTCCAGAAAAGTGTCGCTCAAAGTGTGGAAGCCTTAGGAAACAAGGAGAACAAGGTGAGGAAGAATTGAGTGGTAGTGACTTAGAAAGTAATTACTCAGATAATTTAAGAAAAACAAAGGAAAAAGGTAGGGGAAAGCTAAATTCTATTCAGCCTTCTGCACCACCATGGGAAGATGATGAGGGACATCAAGGAGACTTCAGCCTTATGTTTTGTCTTGTTTGCCAGTTACCTTATGGGGAAGGGATGTATTATGTTTCTCCATTTCTTAATAGTTCCATTTCTGGATATAATTTTTGTTTTCAAAATCCTTTAATGGTAGATACAGCCAATTCTTTTGATGCCTGGTCATTGTGCAGAGATGGTCTCTAATGCCTCCTCCATTAATCATATGTTAGAGTGCACTCCCTCCTCATGTTTTTTTTAACTCAATGTTGGAATAGTACTAGTTTTCCTTTAATGATTGTTGCTGTAGTTCGTAGGTACCTCCCAATGCCAGTTTTAGCCAATGTGGAAGACCTGCCTGTGGTGTTGTCTCAACTCAACCAACGTGTTGATCTTCTCCAAGAACAAGTGGATATTTTGATGGACCTTGCTGCATCAGGATGTCTTGGACATTATTCAGGACTATGTCTTACAGGGGTTCAATACCATAATTATAGCAGGGCTGCCAGTTTATCAAGACTTAGTGCTGTGCTTAATGGATCTTGGAACTATCAGTTGATAATCTCACCAGATCACTACGAGCCCAAACAATCTTAGTAAGTTCTACTAAGGTCAATGTGCCTTCTGTTGCTGATGTAATTACGTTTTTTAAGGATATTGTATAATGGGGTCAAAATTGGGCAGGCATTATGGGGTTCTGCTTAATACTTCTGTTGTTCATTGTGTTAGCATTTTATTGTATGTGTAAGATGCGCCTACGCCAACAAAGGGATAAGATCATTGTAAAAAATGCACTTGCGCCTTAGAAGCCGGAACTTCTCCTCAGACTTGGCTGTCTCAAATAGATGGCGGTAGTGAAAGACAGGAAAGTCTTGTGTGACTGACATATCAACCTAAGACAGGAGCCCAGATGATATCAAGCTTCTTGGTAATCCGATGGCGGGTAAGAACGTCAGTAAGACATGTGGACACCTAAGATAGGCACAGTCAATCCAGATGTAGTGATAGCTTTCACGCATCCATTAAAGTTTTCTTCACCTTTTAAAACAAAAAGGGGGAGATGTAGGAGGCCTCACGCAAGCGCGCTGCCTCCTCCCCCAATGTGCGCAGGCGGCCTTGCGGCAGCCCCAGCAACCTCGTGCATGAGGTGGTGCAGCGGGGACTTTTCCAGGCGGTGGCAGTGGCAGCTGCCGGCTCTTCCCCGTCCTCCTGCCATGGGGCTGACTGGGGAGTAGGAACATGCCCGGTGCCCCTGAGTGGCCAGTGGCAGCGGTGCACCGCGGGGTGAATGACTGATTCACAGCCCGGCTGCGCTTGTGCATCGGCCTGAGAAACCTCGGGAGTGAGGCATCGGAGGAGAAAGATGCTGAAATGCCGGGCTCCTGGGGGCGCCGATGGGAGACCGGCACTTCACCCTGCACTTCAGCCCGTAAGACCTGCAAAGAGAAGCATGCAAGGAAGCATCCCCCAAAAGTAGAATAAAGAAGTTGGTCATTCCCAGTCCGCCTCCGATTCTTTCCCGCAGTGTCGTGGCTGCAGGCAGCGACAAATGGGTGTTATACGTGTAGTAAAAGATTTGTAGACATCTAAAAGTGGTTTCTAAGCATGTTATTTGTACGCTGTGTTATTTACCATGTTAATAATACACAGAAGTGCTTACTACTCTGAAATGGATGTAAAAAATATAAATATATATACACACATGTATGTATGTCCTACAATGCTAGATGTTATGTTGTAAACGGTGTTATTACAATGAGTGGATGTAATAAACTGAAGTATTTAGAGACACACATTTAACAAATGCTTCTAATAATGTTACTTGAAAAATACCTAATTAAGGCTTTGAATTCAGTGAATAGAAGTGCTTACAACTCTAGAATACATGTTAATAAGTGTTGAGAGAGACTTGTTTAAGGAGAAACCATCAGGAAGATGGCTGAATAGATTTTCTTCAGTTCCAGCGAGTTAGCAACCATCCAGACAAGAATACCTGAATGAATATCCCCAAGCACAAGCATGAAGTTGAGAAAGCCCCTTGGATGACGGCTTGAGAATAGCAAGTTGGAAGGGTCAGAAAAACAGTTCCTCTGTGACTGTGTCGCCCCTCCCTTCACCCCTGCAGGGTACACTTCTTCCTCTCCATTCTGCACAGACAATTCCCCAGAATAGATTTTTTTTCTACAGTGAGAGAAGAGAGCCCAGGTGGAATTCAGCTTTCCCATCTGGGACATCTTGTAGGAGGACCACTTCTAATTTCCTCATTGGACAAGCAAGCCTATACCACCTGGGGCTAGTTAGAAATAAAGAAGTGGGTTATGACTCACAGCACAGAGATCTATGGGGTGATTTTGCATTCCAACCAATGAAGATAATCCCCCAGAAAAGTTAAGCACCAGCATCGCTTGTAGGAAGCATAGCCAACAGGTCTACCAGGCTTGGGTCCCTAGTCTGCTTCCCACCCAGCTTGGGTGCTCTTCCTAAGGCTTCCCTAGGTTGAAAGGCAGGGGCATTTGTGGAGGGAAGCCTCTGACCCTGCCTGATCCTGATAACCAAGCCATCAACCCTCAGTGCTCTGCTTATGCTTCCCCTGTTTGGAATGCATGTGATGCCCATGAATATTTGCAGAGGGGAGTATCTGGCCCTGATTGATCACAGTAGAATAGCAGTGAATTTATCCAGATCTTGTGTTCTGCTTAAGAATTCCCCAAGCTAGGAGGCAAATCTGCACATGTCTGTGGAGGAGAATATTTGTCTTTGTCCAATCCCAGCATATTAACAGAGACTCCACCCAAGTTTGTGGCTCTGCATAAGACTTTTGCAGACCATGAGGAAATTGCCCATCTGCCTGTGTCTGTAGAGGAGAGCACATGGCCTCATTTGGCCTCGGGGATAAGCAGTGAATCCACCCAGTGTCATTATTCTGCATATTGCTTCACCAGGTTGAAAAGACATTCTGCATCACAGGTATCTGAAGAGCATCTCCTCAAGCCCTGTCCATCCTGAACTGCTAAGCAGTGATCCTAGAGGTCTCAACTAGCATCCAGCTTGGGAGTTCAACCTTTGACCCCACCATAGGCCCCTCCACTGTTAAGGCCTCCTGTTTCATGCAGTGATACTATGAATGCCCACCAGGGGGCAGGGTTCACATACACCTGAACTGGTACAGGCTCTCAAAAACAGGGCAAGGAGACATGGGAGAAGGTTTTCTTGCCCAGCCCTTTCTAGGACAATAGAGAGAAGAAATTGTCAGATCAGAAGGTGCTTCCTGAACTTGGAGCATCCAGCTTTGCTCCTGTGCGCATGGCAACCACCTGAGGGGCACACTTTGTCAAACTTGGCTAAACCCTCCTGCAGCTCTGCATTTAGGCAGCTGTATAACATCATCAGGTAGGAGGGAATGCTGCCCAAGCACAGAGGATGGGCCCTGAGGCTCTCACAAGTGCCGAGAGTCCAGAAGTCAGCAAGGAGCTATCTCCTCTTGGGCCTCAGAATCTGGACCCCCAATTCAAGTCTCCCACCCCTTATCCAAGTCCTGTGTTCACTCACATACAAATAGTTCTTCATGACAATATTTAATCTCAACAGGTCATTGAGGAGCATGCTCTTGTAGAGGAAACTGAGCTTGATGACACCCTGTGGCATTGGGTGGAGGTGATAAACCAGGCCCAGGACCCATTCCCTGGAGACTTCTCAGGTTAAGCCTAGCCCCACCTGGACTTCCCATTCTGAGAAACCTGGAGACACTTAGCTGCCTCTGTCCCAAGTTCTCTTCCTGCCACCCGTAGCCCCAAACTGACTCCTTTCACCCTCTGCCATTGGCAGATTCCAAAGTTAAGGAACCCCCACCTAAGAGTGCTGCCATGCTTTGATCTGGTGATGGTACCACATCCCCCAAAAGTGCTAACTGGTCGGGTGTGGCCCTGCCAGAGTCCAGAGGAAGCCACATCTAATGCATCATTTCAGGCAGAGGAATAATAGGATGCAAGGATTAGGGTAACCCCCACCCTTCTAGCTCCAGGCAGCCCCACCTTTCCCTGGGCTGGGTCTTGGTCACTCAATATCTCTTTCATTCGACTCTTGTCTCTCTTGGGGCTAATATTCAGGATAGCAAACTTGGAAGTTCCCTCCTGCCAGTGTTGAGGATGGAGATAGTGAGCTAATTCCATTCACCCCTGGTATGTGAGGTTTTTTTATGGGACACATAAACTGGATTCTCCAGCCCATGGATGAAACAGTGGGAAGGAATTCCTAAAATCAGCACATTTTGCTGACCAAAAACATTTCCTAAACCAAACCCTAACCCTATAAGGAGGGGGGCAAGAATGGAGGAAGGAAGGACTGTATAGAGGGAAAAGAGGGGTGGGACGGGTGGGGGGGAAGGGAAAAAAATAACAGAATGAATCAAACAACATCACCCTATGTAAATTTATGATTACACAAATGGTATGCCTTGACTCATGTACAAATAGAGAAACAACATGTATCCCATTTGTTTACAATAAAAAAATAAAATAAAATAAAATCATAGCAAAATTAAAATAAATAAATAAATAAATAAATAATATTTCCTAAGCATAGTGCCTGCTCCAGTCATCAGATGGGCCTCTATCAAAAATAAATGGACTGAATTTATCTTTGATCATGCTATTTGAGCTCATGCCTTTTTTTTCCTCTGGAGAATCCCCCTTTTGATTCTGCATGTATAAATTATCTACCTTTATTTTCTATATGTATCTGAATAATTTTCTCTGTCTCTGAAAAGGAAACTATCCAAGTTTTGCTAACCTTAGTCTTCAAAGTATTAATTTCTAACCTGGCCTCAAGTTTGGAAATGCAAATATAAGACTTAACAAACTCAGGTAAAAGTCTGGCTTTTGAATGATAATCTATGCTTTAATTTTTCTTTTATGCACCTATATGTTTATATGCTTATATATTGTCTGTTTGCATGGTACTAAATTGACTTATAATTATCCCAAATGCCTTTTTATTCACACCACGTTAGTTAATCTATAATAAGTAATTTTAATTGCTCATAATAAAAATACCTTTAAATTTTTTAGTAACTCATTTTTCTAACCTAATAATTGGACTATTTGTCTCTAGATATTTGAAATAAAAGTGTTCAATGTTTTATATACAGAAAACTCTTCAGACCATTTTGTTAAGAAAATAACAAAATGTTACGCTTGATTTCCATGAACAACCTAAAGCTAGCTATTAAAATAAATAAATCAAATCAATATATAGGACAGGCATTTTTGATTCTTAGAAATGTAGTTTTAAATCATTTTGTTTTTATGACAAATTAATTCAAAGCTAAAAATTTCAGGTTTAGGTTTCTGATTTCTGAATGACATCATTTTAT
Organism: Sciurus carolinensis; assembly: GCF_902686445.1. Classification (NCBI taxonomy): domain Eukaryota; kingdom Metazoa; phylum Chordata; class Mammalia; order Rodentia; family Sciuridae; genus Sciurus; species Sciurus carolinensis. Next base: position 113,154,423 of record NC_062220.1, on the reverse strand, counting down.
AATGAGGTAAAAATTGTGAAGCTTTTTTTGATTTTGTTGTAGTTACTAATTGATCATAAATGTATCAATCATAAATCCTATCAGTATTTTCAAAAGTTAACTCTTAGTCTGTCTATATCTGAATGAAGATTTAGTGACCTAAATGTTGTTAAGATGTTAAATGGATTTTGCACTATATCTGATATCCAAAAGTCAGTAATGCTTAAATTTGCCAATGCTCAAATCTTAGAAAAATTAAAAGTGACTTTTAAAAAGCATTATTAAGCAGGTTACAACAGTCTGGCAATGATTGACCTGCTTTTAGCAAAGTTTACAAGAGAACTACCTTAAAGAACAAAGATTTTATGTTTAGTCAGATAATTTATGTTGTCTGCTGATTTTATTATTTTTAATTGCTTAGAAGAAATGAGTTAAGATTTATCCAAATCTTCATTTGTTCTAAAATCTTTTTTGTTTTGTGCCTCTAGTTAAATAAACTAATTTTACAATGATATTATATGATTCACTGATACAAATGCTCTAAAACTTTAATACTGACAGTCTAAATACAGCAGTGTTAATCATGATTGTGGTCTTTTACTTAGAGATAACAAAATCGTTTTGCTAAGATGCTAAGTTCTCTAAGTAATCATAATGCTTTTTATTTTGTTTGTAGCCATTTTTACATAACATAAGCTATGTTTCTGTAATACTGGTTATTTTAAAGGGGATTTTTTTCTATTGGACTTTTTACATTGTGTTGTGACTTATTTTGCAAGTACATTTCACTGTATATGTATGTTATTAATTGATGAAATCATATTCTTTTTTTATTTGTTTTTATTAGTTATACATGACATTAGAATATATTTTGACATAGTATACATATATGGAGTATAACTTCCCATTCTTCTGGTTGTACATGATATAGAATTACATTGGTCATGTATTCATATATGCATAAATGAAAGTAACGTCTGATTCATTCTACTATCTTCCCCATTCCCATTCCCTCTCCTTTCCCTTCATTTCTCTTTGTCTAATCCAAAGTACTTCTGTTTTTCCCTTACCCCCACCCCATTGAGTTAGCATCCACATTTTGGAGCGAGCATTTGGCTTTTGATTTTGGGGGATTGGCTTATTTCACTTAGCACATTCTCCAGCTCCATCCATTTACCTACAAATGCCATAATTTCATTTCTCTTTATGACTGAGTAGTATTCCAGTAGTCCATTGTGTATACACACTACATTTTTTTTTTTTATCCATTTATCTGTCGAAGGGCACCTAGTCTTGTTCCCTAATTTAGCTACTATAAATTGAGCTGCTGTGAACATTGATGTGGCTACAGCACTGTAGTATGTTGATTTTAAATCCTTTGGGTACAAACTGAGGAGTGGGATAGCTGGGTCAAACGGTGGTTCCATTCCACATTTTCTGAGAAATTTCCATACTGCTTTCCAGAGTGGTTGCACCAGTTTGAAGTCCCACTTGCAATGTATAAGCATACCTTTATCACCACATCCTTGCCAACATTTACTGTTACTTGTATTCTTGATAATTGCCATTCTGATTGGAGTGAAATAGAACCTCAGTGTAGTTTTAATTTTCATAGAATGACATTCTTATAATCTGCAATCAAAGTTTTTACAGTTCTGGAGAATGTACCTAAATTCTAAAGGCACTTTCTCCCATTTGGTGTTTAATCTTGCTTTATATAAAAAGAACTCTGTAATGCAGATCTGGCAGAAGTGTTTTCACAGACAAGTTGCTTTCTTTGGGTGTGTTTATTCATTCAAGTCTCTTACACAGGCTACATTCCTTTGCCTTTATTACTAGTCTTTATTTTTCTGCCCTAGCAGCTAATCTTCCAAAAATCTTCCATTGTTTAAAACTGGCTAAATAGGGGTCTTATGATACTGTCTCAAACTGCCTTGTAACTTCCCCTCCAAGATGGACAACTGAGATGAAAAATGGAGGCAAAATGCTTGTGATGTGGAGGCCAAGATGCTTTGGCAAACTCTCAGCAGTTTTCAGAGAAAATTATTCAGAGACAGGGGAAATTCATTCAGTCACTTGTCAAACTCCACCAGAGAGAAAAAAGCTGTGAGGTCATAGAAAGAGAGTTCTAATGTTGAAGTCCTTCCCCTAGGCAGAGCTTTTAAATATGTCAGAACTTACCTTCTTCACGAATTAGAATCTGATCTCTCATGTTCACATTCTGCACATCAACCAGTTCAACCATGGATTATCAGTCAGATGTCATGGAAGCCATAACTCCCTCAATATTGAAGGTATACACTAAACCAGGGGAATTTGAGACAGACTGAATTTTGGAGCACTCCCCAACTGAAATTAGAAATGATTTCCTCCAACTAAAAATGAAAACTAAAGGAGATGGAACCACCACCCTGTCAGGCACCAAAAACGATGGGAGCAGAGATTGCCCACTCAGGTCTGTCTAACAGGACAGCTAAATCTGCATATGTGCACTTCCTGACCTTTTGTGCCACCTCACCGCCTCTTCTTTAAAGCTTCTGCTCAACTTCAGGAATTTCAGAAATGGAATCTTTAAAACAACTAAGTTTCTTCTATCTTCCTTGAAAGTTGACTTAGAATAAAGCCTATTTTCCCTATCAATTTAACTTCATGTAGCTCTGGAGCAGAGAACATTGTAGTCTAGCCTCTTCTTCCCTAGGCAAATATTAGAGCAACTTAGTAACAATGTCATTTCTATAGTGAAATAGTCATAGAAACGCAATAAAAAATATGACTCCAAGGATCTTGTTTATACAGTATATTGTTAATAGTGTTGATTCATTGAATATAAGTGATTATGACACTTTAATACATGAAGTGTGTCAAGAGGATTTTCAAGTGATGTTTCTTAATATGTTATTAATCATGTTGTATATTGTGTCATTTCAGTAAATAGACATGGTGTATCTAGTGAAATGTGTGCAGACACATATTAAAAGACAATTCTAAGAATGTTACTTGGGTGTCGAGGCCATAGCTCAGTGGTAGAATTCTTGTCTATAATGTATGAGGCCCTGGATTCAACAACCAGCACTACCAAAAACAAAAAATGAAAAGCTTATACACTGTCCTGTTAACAATGTTAATCAAGTAAATTGAAGTGTTTACCATACTAGAATACATGTTTCTAAGTATTTAAATATACTTGCTTAGAGATGTTTCTTAGAATACCAGTTACAGCCTATGTTGTAAATAGTGTTATATCTGTGAATTAAGGTCATGGATAAATTTAATTCTTTGTAGACAGATTTTAAGAATGTTTCTTAGAATGTTATTATATAATGCAGTTTTTTAAAAAGTGTTCATTCAAGATACAGTGTTATCTACCTAGGAGTATGTTTAATAAATGTTTAAATTTATTTGAGATGTTTCTTACTTTATTAATCATTGTGTTGTTAACAGTGTTGTTTCAAGAGATTAGGTGTTATGTATGTAGTAGAGTACTGTAGACACATATTCAAAAGATGTTTCTAAGAAAGTTAACTTTGTTCATATAGTGAGGAAAATGTTTAATATACTGGAATGCACATAAAGTGGTATTTAAAGGTGTTAATTTAAAATATTTTTCTAGGGCTGGGCCCTATGGCATATGCCTATAATCCCAGTGGCTAGGGAAACTAAGACAGGAGGATTGTGAGTTCAAAGCAAGCCTCAGCAATTTAACGAGGCCTTAAGCAACTAAGCAAGATCCTGTCTCTAAATAAAATATAAAAAAGGACTGGGGATGTGACTCAGTGCTTAAGTGCCTCTGGGTTCAATCTCTGATACCAAAAAATAAATTAGTTAAATGAAATATGTTTCTAGGGATGGGGATACAACTCAGTGGTAAAGTGCTTACCCAGCATGCATGAATGAGGCCCCAGGTTTAATACCCAACACTGTAAAAAGTAAAAGTTAAAAAGTAAAATCAAATGTGTTTCTTAAAATATCACTTAATCACTTGTTGTGAACAGATTTCAGTAAATCGATATTACCATAATTCACTGCATAGACACCACAGATATTATGCCAAACTTGTTAACAAAAAAGTGGGATGTGACCATTATATGTGAGGCTTTTTAAAAAGTTGTGCCAGTATTACCCCAAAATTATTTATTACTGAAGAATCTTTGATGCAAGATTAGCATGCACAGAATACTAATGAATACACATTAAAATTAAATAGTACAGTCAATGCACATTGTTTTCTTGTGACAGATTAGCAAATAATTTTCCAGTCTGAGATAAAAAATGTAATGCATTAGTTGCTATTCATTTGTGCATTATAGACAAAATATTACACTTGGGAAAATTTACTATAGTATTGTGAAGTATGGTCTTACAAAATTTAATCTTCTGTATTCAAAGTTTCTCTGCCACTATCATTGGGTTTTGTTGTTTGTTCCACCATCCTGCACATTCACATATGTTTATTGTTAGAACTGCAATGCTCTACATAAACCATAAAAGTCAGCGTTTGGAAATATATGGATCATGTATGAGTACTGAGTATTCTAGTCTTATGGCTGGCACTGTACAAGAAGACAACTGCTCATCCATATGCCCCTGGTGAATTCATTGCTACTTTGTTTACATTTAAAGCAGCATGACAACCAGTATCACTCCGTGGGACGGGTACATAGTGAAAGGTTATAAACCAAATTTGGGACTGAAAAAACATGGCACAACAATTATGTGGTGGTGGCAATTATGTGGGGTAATATGGTAAATATACAGTAAAGTAATTATTATTTAAATATATTAAATAATATAGATTAATTAAATAATATAGTAATTAAATATATAAGTAATTAAATAATATAGTAGATATATTAAAGGATCTGGCATACACTTACTGGTGCATTGTATAGCTAACGTTTATTTAGTGATTGGAAGTATATAACACATGGAATGCATGCAGAGAAGTATTTAAAGATACTTTTTTCAGAGGATTTTTTCAAAAATATAACCTTGTGTTTTGTAAATAGTGTTATTCTGTGAATAGACATTATATATTTAGAAATGGGTTTGTATGTACATGTGAAAATATCTTTCAGTCTTAGTCTCTGCTAACATAATGAAATGCCACAGATGGACATATTATAAATTATAGAAATAAGAGACTTACATCAAGACATATCATTTTCAAATTATCAAAATTTTAAGCAAAGGAAAAGAAAATTGCCAAGCACAAGAAATTCTCCTAACATTATCAATAGATTTATTAGAAGGAACCTTGGGATTGAGATGATATATTCAAAATCCTGAAGGAAAAAAAATGTGCCAAACAAAGATACTATACCCAGAAAACCTGTCTTTCAAAAACAGGGATAGGCAACTGGCATAGCATGCACCTGTAATTCTGGTGATTTGGGAGACTGAGTCAAGATTACAGGATTTTCAACCCCTGTGTCAGCAAGATTCTCAGCAACATAGCAAGACTCTGTCTCAAAATAAACAAATTAAAAGGACAGGGGATGTAACTCAATGGTAAAATGTTCCTTGGGTTCAATCCACACTACAAAAAACAAACAAAAAGGTAGGAATGACTTTCTCAGACAAACAAAAACTAAGATACCACTAGATATGTCTTAAGAGAAATAGTAAAGGGATTTATTTAGGTTGAATGAAGAGTATGATACTTAGCAACATGAAAATGTTGAAAGTATAAAATGCATATTGTCACATTTAAAAACACTCCAATATTGTAATGGTGGTGAGTAAATCAATTATTTCTGTACAATAAATGGGTAAAAAGCAAAGCTATTAAAAATGGAGTTGTAATAATTTGGTAAATTATAAAAATATAATATAAATTATAAAAATATGAGGTGTGGCATCAAAAACAATGTGAGGGAAAAGGGAGTAAGACTGTAGAGTTTTTTATAATAAAAATAAAGTAGGAACATACCTCAACATCATAAAAGCCACGTATTTTAAACCCAAGATCAAAATAATTCTAAACAGAGAAAAATTGAAAGCATTCCCTCTAAAAACTGGAACATGACAAGGATGCCCTCTTTCACCACTTTTATTCAACATTGTCCTTGAAACTCTAGCCAGAACAATTAGAAGAAATTAAAGGTATACAAATAAATAAAGAAGAACTCAAACTTATCACTACTTGCTGATGATATGATTCTATAGGTACAAGGTCCAAAAAATTCCAAGTAAACTTCTAGAACTAATAAATGAATTCAGCAAAGTAGCAGGATATAAAATAAATACCCATATGTCAAACACATTCCTATACATCAGTAATGAATCCACTGAAAGAGAAATAAACAATACTACCCCATTCACAATAGCCTCAAAAAAAATGAAATACTTGGGAATCAATCTAACAAAAGAGGTGGAAGACCTCTACAATGAAAACTACAGAACACTAAAGAAAGAAATTGAAGAAGACCTTAGAAGATGGAAAGATCTCCCATGATCCTGGATAGGCACAATTAATATTGTCAAAATGGCCATACTACCAAAAGTGCTATACAGATTCAATGCAATTCCAATTAAAATCCCAATGACGTTTTTCATAGAACTAGAAAAAGCAATCATGAAATTCATTTGAAAAAATAAGAGAGCCAGAATAGCCAAAGCAATCCTTAGCAAGAAAAGTGAAGCAGGAGGCATCACAATACCAGACCTCAAACCATACTACAGAGCTATAGTAATAAAAATAGCATGGTATTGGCACCAAAGCAGACATGGAGACCAATGGTACTGAATAGAAGACACAGGGACAAACCCACATATATACAGGTATCTTATACTGGACAAGGGTGCCAAAAACATTCACTGGAGAAAAGATAGCTTATTTAACAAATGGTGCTGGGAAAAATGGAAAACCACATGTAACAAAATGAAATTCGGCCCTTATCTCTCACCCTGCATGAAACCCAACTCACTGTGGATCAAAGACTTAGGCACTAGAACAGAGATTCTGTGACTACTAGAAGAAAAAGTAGGCCCAAATCCACACCATGTCAGCCTATGTCCTAACTTCCTTAACAAGACCCCTGAAGTGCAACAAGTTAAATCGAGAATCAATAAATGGGATCGACTGAAACTAAAAAGCTTCTTTTTAGCAAAAGAAACAATGATGTGAAGAGAGAGTCTACAAATTGGGAGAAAATCTTTACCACATGCACCTCAGATAAAGCATTAACCTCTAAGATATATAAAGAACTCAAAAAACTTAACATCAAAAAAAAAACAAATAACCCAATCAATAAATGGGCTAAGGAACTGAACAGATACTTTGCAGAAAATACACAATTGATCAACAAATATATGACAAAAATGTTCAACATCTCTAGCAATTAAGAGAAATGCAAACCAAAACAACTCTATGATTTCATCTCACTCCAGTCAGAATGGCAATTATCACGAACACAACCAACAATAAATGTTCACAAGGATGTGGGGAAAAAGTTCCACTCATACATTGCTGGTGGGAATGCAAATTGGTACAACCATTATGGAAAGCAGTATGGAGATTTCTCAGAAAACTTGGAATGGAACCACCATTTGACCCAGCTATCCTACTCCTCAGTTTATACGCAAAGGACTTAAAATCAGCATACTACAGTGACACAGCCATATCAATGTTTATAGCAGAACAATTCACAATAGCTAAACTATGGAACCAACCTAGATGCCCTTCAACAGATGAATGGATAAAGAAAATGTGATACACACACACAGACACAGACACACACACACACACACACATACACACACACACATATGATGGAATATTATTCATCTTTAAAGAAGAATGAAATTCTGGCATTTGCTGGTAAATGGATGGAGTTAGAGAATATCATACTAAGTGAAATAAGCCAAACCCAAAAAACTAAAGGCCTAATGTTTTCTGTGATATCTGGAAGTTAATTCACAGTAAGTGGAGTGGGAGGAGATAGGGAAGAATAGAGTTACTTTATATTAGGTGGAGGGGAGTGAAGGGAGGGGAAGGGGATGGGGGAAAGAAAGATTGTAGAGAGAAACAGACATTATTACGTCATATACACGTAAGACTGCATGACCAATGGGATACTGCAATATGTATAATCAGAAAAATGAGAGATTACACTCTATTTATGTATGAGCTACCAAAATGTATAAATGCATTCTACTGTTATGTACAACTAATTAGAACAAATAAAATAAAATATTTTAAAAAAGAAGTGATAGCAGAGATAGAGTCAAAATTTTGTACACTATTGAAATTCAGTTGGTATTAATACAAACTAGTTTTTTAAAAATGCATTTATATTGTAAAGAAAACAAGGAAATTAAAATGGTAAATTAGAAAATATCTATGTAGAAAAAGAAGAAGAAGAAGAAGAAGAAGAAGAAGAAGAAGAAGAAGAAGAAGAAGACGACGACGACGACGACGACAGTAATGGAATAGAGAGAGGAACCAAAAAAGAATGATATCTAAGAAATAAAAAAGTAAAATATCTAATGTAAATTCTACCATGTCAGTAATCACATTATATGGGAAGAAATAAAATTCTCTGACTAAAAAGCAGATATTTTCTGGGTGTGGTAGCCCAAAATTCCAACCACTACAGAAGCTGAGGCAGGTGGATCACTTGAGCCCAAGAGTTCCAGGCAGCCTAGATAACATAGCAAGACACAGTGTCCAAAAAAAAGCAAAGATTTATAGAATGTATTAATAATTCTATCCAATTATATGCTGTCTAAAAGGCTTTAGATTCAGCATAAAATAGTCAAAAGTAAAAGGATAGGAAAAAAAACATTATGTAAGCTACAACCAAAAGAGAGCTAGAATGGCTATACTAATATTAGATAAAATGGACTTAAAGAAATTTTACTAGAAAATTTTATATAATTACTATAAATTTTACTGACAAATTTTACTAGAGACAAAACAGACATGATTATAAAAGGACTCTCCTTTCAGACTATATAACAGTTATAAACATGTGTAAACTCAACAACAGAGACTCAAACTGGGTTTGCAGATAATTATATGCAGTAATTATAAGTCTGTGAACAAGCAGATTTCAGAACATGCAATTAATGAGAATTTTTACAATTTTGGTTTTCCTTTGATGGTAACCTAAAAATTATTAGTTTTCACTCTAAAGACAGAGCTTAGGTTTTGTGATAATAATTCATAATTGGCCTTGAACTCCAGGGTTCCAGCAATCCTCCTTCCTCAGCTTCTGGAATAGCTAGGACTGCAGGCTACCACACTCAGCAAATTTCTGCCTTTTAGTCAGAGAGTTTAATTTCTTAACTTGATGTAAGGATAGGTTTGGCTTCAAGAAATGGAGACATAAAATGCCAGTGGGGTTTAAATAAGATGGGAGTTTCTCAATTAAATTACAAGTCACATGTAGGCAACAAAGGGCCAGGAAGCAGTTCTTTATCCACAAAATGAACGGGAATCCAGGCTCCTGCAGTTTTGCTGCTTCCATCTTTCCTAGAGTGAGAAACCTCATGTTTGTGGTCCCAGATGTCAGTGTCTGCACTCCAGGCTGCAGTTGAATGAAGAACACACAAAGAAAAAAATAGCATAAGCCATCTAGCTCTGTCTTGTTATTGTTGTTGTTGTTGTTGGTGGTGGTGGTGGTGGTGGTGGTTTTCTTGTTGTTCGCTTTATTCTGTAACTTTTTATGTTTCCTAACATTGTGCCACATAAAGCAAACCTCATGTATGCATGCCTCCAAAGTGATCACAACTTAGTTTTGAAGTTGTTTGTAATTTTTTATTACAAAAGACAAATATGGTTATAGTGTGTTAGATCTAAGATATGAAAGAGAGGAACCCACTAAATAGCAATGCATTTTGTCCTTTGAAACCTCTTAGAGGACCTCATCTGACTAGCCTTGACTGCAGCTGGCTATAGAAGCAAGAGCCCGCGACTGTGACACCTTAGTAGAATGCGGTCAGGGAGCACTCACAAGAAGCTGAGAAGGCAGCCATAAAGAATGATAAAATTATGGCATTTGCAGGCAAATGGATGAAATTGGAGAATATCATGCTAAGTGAGATAAGCCAATCTCAAAAAACCAAAGGACGAATGATATCGCTAATAAGTGGATGATGACACATAATGGGGAGTGGGAAGGGTTAGTGTTAGGGTTAGAGTTAGGGTTAGGGAGGGGGGCAAGAATGGAGGAAGGAAGGACTGTATAGAGGGAAAAGAGGGTGGGAGGGGTGGGGGGAAGGGAAAAATAACAGAATGAATCAAACAACATTACCCTATGTAAATTTATGATTACACAAATGGTACGCCTTTAGTCCATGTACAAACAGAGAAACAACATGTATCCCATTTGTTTACAATTAAAAAAAAAAAGAAGAAGAAGCTGAGATGGTGTTTCCTGGTGTAGAAATACAGCTCCTTCCATCATTAGAAAACACATCTGAGGCTCTTAGAGTCAAACGTGAATCCAAGGATATTCACCCATGAAGTACAGTGAAAGTCGTAATGAGCACCTTGGGTATAGTTTTCACTCAAGAGGAGTTTTGCAGAAAAGTTCCTAGAAGCAAACAAAGCCAGTGAAAAGTCTGGCCTTCATTCTCCTTTCTAGTTAGTTGGATGGAGGATATTTAAAATCATGGCCAACTAATGAAACACACTGAGGTATTAACCGGTCTAGTTACTTGGTTTTTCTTATCGAAAACCCAGTAGTATTACAGTGAACTCCTGAGAACTTCATTAGTATGGGAACGTTTTCCTAGTTACTGCTCTTAAGGGAATTTTTCCATTGGTGTGAGGAGGATGATTAAGCCTTGGAGACAGATCAAACCCAGTCTAGTCCCACCTCCCGCTAGTTGACAGATTTTTAAAGATTATTTTTTATCTGAGTGATAATACCTAATCTGTGAAAAATGCACCATGATATCTATTTCCAGTTTCTGAATGATTACATTCTATGTCATCTTATAAGGGTATTAGTAGCACAGTGTGTGACCTAATACTGAAAATTTTCTCACTTGCCACTAGTATTTAATAAATTATGTTGTTTTAATAAAAAATAATATAATGGGAAAAGGTACACTTTAGTCAGCTTAGTGAGATACATTAACTTAAAGAGAGGAAAGGGTTATTTTGATTCATTGTTTCCAAGGTTTCAGTTCATGGTCAGTTGTCTCTGTCACTTTGGGACCTGTGGTGAGGCTAAAGAATGTCAGGGTGGGATGACAGTGATGGAGAAAGCTACTCACATCATGGTGGCCAGGAAGCAGAGAGGAAGGCAGTGGGGTCCCAATATCCCCTCCAAGGGCACACCCCCAATGATCTAACTTCTTCCAATTAGGTCTCATCTCTTAAAACTTTTGCCACCTTCCACTAGTACAACGGGTTGGTGACCAAGTCTTTGGATTATCCAAACCAGCAAGGCATATTAAGTAGAATTGGGCTGGGGATGTGGCTCAGTGGTTAAGTGACCCTGAATTCAATCCCTTGTACAAAAAAGAAAGGAAAGAAAGGAAAGGAAAGGAAAGGAAAGAAGGAAGAAAGGAAGGAAGAAAGGAAGGGAGGGAGGGAGGGAAAAGAAAAGAAGAATTGTGACCTATTCACATATAGTGGAAGAAAAAAAAATTCAAAGACCTTAGTAGGGCTACCTTTACAAAGCCAATCTATGGAGCATCTAAACTGTCACCATCATTCTGATTATTAAAAGCTTAAAACGCATCATTGACTAAGTCAATATCTCAAAACTTCCCCATGCCTTACCCAATCTTGTCATTTTTCATTTTTTTCATTCACCAATTCCCTTTTATCAGTCTTGTCAGGACATAAAATGTTTTCCTCTAACTTTATGTGTTAGTAAGTTTTCCATTGCTGTGACAAAATGCTTGAGAAAACCAACGTAAAGGAGGAAAGATTTATTGTGGCTCACAGTTTCAGAGGTTTCAGTCTCAGGTCATCTGGGTCCGTTACTTTGGTCCTGAGGAAGTGGAAATGGCAGCAGAAGTGGAAGCCTGTGGTAGAAGATTCTGCTTACCTCATACCCAGCCAGGAAGCAAAGAGAGAGTGAACTAGGAAGGGGTTAGGGAACATGTAATATACTTTTCTGGAACATACCCCTAGTAACCTACTTCCTCCAACTAGGACCTACCTCCTACAGTTCCCACCATCATCCAAAAGTCTATTCAATTATGCGCCTATCAATGAATTAGTCCACTGATGAGATCTGAGCCCTCGGTGACCCAATCACTTCCCCAAAATCTCACCTCTGAATATTGCTGCCCTGGGGACAAAGCCTTCAACACATGAGCCTTTGGGAGATATTTCAGATCCAAACCATAACATTGTATGCTCAATACCAGGGGCTTGGAAATTAAACTAATAAATGACAGATTAAAAGGAAAAAGGTTTTATTTATATGTAAAGAACAACTAATAAAAGAATTAGCCAGTTCACTAAGTGGTCAAAGTTAGAGGCTTCTATTTCTAACTTGGTAAAGGAAAGGGGGAGGGAAAAAAGACTTCTGTTCAAAAAACAAATAGGTTTCTTTAAGAAAGATGTATAAATGCGGTTTGGGGAGAACAAAGGGAAGATTTAAAAAGTTTTCAATAATGCACATTTATGTCAAACCATGTGGTCTTTTCATCTTATTAACTGCCAAGAAACTACAACTGAGAGGGGAATTATGATAAATTTATTTTGCGTTTCTTCTTGGGAGTAGACCTGACTGAAAAGAAAATGTATGGCAAACTCATTTGCCAGAAGTTGCTGCTTTTAGTCAGGTGAGGAGACTTCTGAGAAGGCACCTTCTGCATGTGTTGAAGTTAGAAATAATGCCTGAATGCTTCCTTCCTGTCCTCATCCTTGACTACACATCTTTGGACGGCATTTAGGATGACCCTCACCAATCCTATTCAAGTGGTATTATTCATTTTTATTATTAAGGGATCTTCTGAGTTTGTAACTTTAGTTACCTAAATGGATCACACTTTTCTTACAATTCACCTAGAATGGGGCTTCTGAAATCTAATTCTTTTTCTTTTTGGTAGGGGTACCAGGGATTAAACCCAAGGGCACTCAATCACTGAGCCACATGCCCAGCCCTATTTTGTATTTCATTTAAAGACAGGGTCTCACCGTGTTGCTTAGCACCTTGCTTTTGCTGAGGTTGGCTTTGAACTTGGGATTCTCCGGCTTAGCCTCCCAAGCCCCTGGGATATAGGCGTTCACCACCACACCCGTCTTGAAATCTGATTCTTGATAACACTTTTGGGCAATATCCTGTAGTGGACACCTCACTGAACATTTTGTAGTTTTTTTTTTTTTTTTAACTGAAGACAGTCACGTGTCAGCCTTCAGATACAGTGTGGATAGAATCTAATCTCTTTTCCCAATCTTTATCTATTATAAATCCCTTCATCTCTTGTCTGGACTCTAGTTGGAGAGCTAGTCATTTAAACCACTATGATACAGGGTGATGAGGGCAGACACCAGAGGGTGTGAGAATGACCTTACATTAATCACATCAGTCTCCTCATTGCTCTTCCAGTCTCTGCCCTTCATTCAACCTTTCCTAACCCTCCTACATAATCAACAGAGTGATCCTTTTAAAGCTTAAACTAGCTCATGTTTCAGTTCAAAACACTCAAATTATATTCCAAAGTCCTTACAATGGGCTACAGATATGAGCTCCCACTTCATCTTTGAATAGGTCCCACTATCTTTATGGGAGAACAGGTATCCAGTCCCACTGATCCTTTCTGGGAAGCTTCCCAGGATCCCCTACCTCAGAGTCTTTGACTGACAGTCTTGTTAGGTCTCAATTCCTACCTGTAAGTCTCTGCTCCTGACAACTTTCCACAGGGGTCTGTCTTGACACCCCTATATTTAGTAATACTCTATCCTACTTCGTAAATGCTTTATTCCTTTTATTTTACTTCCTGGCACTTCACTTCCTTCTATCTGACATACACTTTTATTTACTTAGTCTATTATTTGTCATCCCTCTCTAGATTGATGTCTGTATGAGGGCAGTCACTTTGCCAGTTTTTCCCCACTCCTTTATCTATTTTGTTCACTAGTATATCAATATCTAGAAGAGTGTTCTCATCAAAGTAGATGTAGATAAATCTTTGCTATTTAAAATTAAATTAAATACTTGTTCATCATTCACATAGACCCCAGAGAGTTTTGCAGGGTGGCTGTAGGTCAAATTTAGTCTGTTATTCGCTTCTTCTGGAAACACAAATGCTTCAGTTTCTGGGTCCTGCCTTGCTAGAGGCAGCTCAGCTTACCTGGGGTGCATCCAGTCCTGCCCCAAACAACTGATCAAAGAATTTCATTCTCTGAAAGTTGTTCTAGTAAATACTGTTCTCTTATTTTGTTACTTTTTCAGTGATACTTGATGCCCTTATAATTTGTGCACAAGAAAAGAGTCTGGCTTTCCACACTCTCACGCCACTCTCCAACAATACCAAGCAATCACCATATCCTTTAGGACTAGACAGAAAACACATAAGGAAGGGTAGCAGAATGGGGGCAAAGCATAGTTGATATTCTAAATTTATACTCTGAATATTTTTATTCAAATTATTTTAAGTTGGGCTCACAAAACAATCTTAAGGTAGAGATAAAGAATGTTCTTGGTTTGTATCTGGCACACACCCCCACCCCCACCATCCAAAGTCTCATGTGTTCAGAGGTGGGGCTTTGGGAGAAGTGATTGGATTACGAGAGCTCTGACCTCATTCGGGTATTAATCCACTGATGCTTAATGGATTACTGGAAGGTGGCACCTACTTGGAGGAAGTAGGTCATTGGGGTCATGCCCTGAAAAGGTTTATCTCCTTCCAGCACTCTTTCTTTCTCCTGCCCCCTCTCTACTTCCGGGATACCTTGGGCTGGGCAGCTTTCATCCTTCATGCCCTGCCACCATGATGTTCTGCTCACCTCAGGCTAAAGCAGGGAAGCTGTCCAATCACGAACTGAGACCTCTGAAATCATGAACCAAAATAAATCTTTTGCTCCTCCAAGTTGATCTTGTGAGGTATTTTGGTCACAGTGAGGAAAAATTGACTTAACACACAGATGTAGGAAGAGGATTAGATCAGGTATTAGTATATTGTTCAAAATGTAATAGAAACATAATATGCATATAAACACCTGGTGAACACCCATCAAAGTTCCATCTGAACCCATTAATGAAGGAACCAGTGTTGCTGAAAGCTCAGTCCTTGTCCCCAGTGCCAATCCAATAATGAGGACATGGCCGGTTTTGAGAAAAATGCAAAAGATTTGTTGCTTTGCTAGCAAAGGAGAAACACAAGGAACTTCTGTCCCAGAGATTGATTCTGCCCATCCATAGTAACAGGGGACTTTTAAAGTGGTGATTCAAAGACTACATTCCACATGTTCTCTGTTGGAGTTGTAATTCACTTGTTAATTTGGGAGATAGTCATTTCTGACATCTTCTGGTACCAACCCCAAATTCTAGATGACTTCATTCCTATGGTGGGTATGTGCTCAAGGACAGATAAATCTACCTAAACTGGGGGAACAAAGGTGATCCTGTTTCCCCTGAGATTAGGGAAGTGGGGGAGATTAGGGAGGAGCAGGGAGAGAGGAAGAGAAAAACATGTTCATTTTAAAAATAAGTTGCAGTGGCAGAGTAGCCAGGGCTATGTTCAAAGCATAAAGTGGAACACTGTTTCACCACTAGGATTATAAAGTTCCTTCAGAGGAGAAAGCAGGTGATCACAATGCTCCTTAATATACAGCCAGTTTACATAAAGCTAATGAAAAGTGGTGGAAAGGAAATTCTTGGAATGAAAATGAGAAATTAGAAAATTAGTGTTCTAACCCCCCAGGGCTCACTGAATTTTTCCGGGACACTGATCATTTACATCACCATGGGATAGGTGGTAATATTTGGGTTTCTTTCATACAACACATTTCTGACTGTTTTCTGCAAATTAACTTCTGACCTTAAATTTTTTTTTTTTTTTTTTTTTTTTTTTATGTGGTGGTGGGGATCCAACCCAAAAGTTGTGCATGCCCAGACTGTGCTCCACCACTGAGGTACATCCCCAGTACTACTTCTTCCCTAATAAGAGTTGTAAATAAGTTAAGTCACTACAATACATTGACCCGTGGCAGCCTTGTGGGATGGTTCCCTAGCATGAATGCTACAAGCATCTTTTCTGCCTGACTTGCAAGTTCTTGGTATGGTCTGGTGATGCATTTTCTATAGAACATTAAATGACTGCAGGTATTGAAGACTGGAAGAGTGAGGTAATGGGTACTTGTCTCAGGAGACATTTATTTCCATGAATCCTCTTCCTTCCATCTCCAGTTATGGGTAGTAGTTCCTGACCTTTATGCTCCTCTATTATCCTAAATTCTGCACTCAGCAGCCTGAGAGTTAAGTGTTTCTCCCTCTGGACTACAGGAACGTTTTTTCTTGTCCACCTCTACATATTCTACCTCAAGCTCAGGATTTAATACATCTTACAAATTTCTACAAATGTTCATTGAATATCTTTACAAATAAAGTGGCAACAGAGTTGTGCTCTGAAAAAAATATAATGGCTTCAAAGGGTACTTCAAGATGGGGTCACCAGTGGCAGAGTCAGGACAAGAAGGTATGCTGGCAGAAAAAAAAAAAAAAATCATTTAAGTGAAAGGTGAGGTGCAGGGAGCCTTTATTCCATAGTCAACCTTCCTGGCCCTTTGTCCTCCCCATCACACTTGGGCGGGGTGCGCGGCCCCTGCCTTACGCAGGAAAAGAAGAGAGAGAGGAAAGGTAGAAACCAGGAGGTGGGGGGAAAAAAGAAAGAAAGAAAGAAAAGAAACCAGGAAGCGAGATTGGGGTCCTCTACAGCCACCTCCGCCCCTCCTCCATCCGCGGAGACTCTGCCACTTTTAAAAACCTTTCCGGTCTATCAGGCGGTGACACTATACGGTGTTCCCCAAAGAGAAGACATCTGGCAGCTCCTCTCACACTCGTCGGTCCGTGGGGCCCCTCATCCCACCCCTGGCTTACGCACTTCAGCGTCGCGGGGCCCCGCACCCCGCAGCCGCGCCCCACGCCCCACGCCGGCCTCCGATTCCCGGTACCCGCGGACGCGCGCCGTGCGGGCAGGTCGGGAGCGCGCGCCGGCCAGGGGCGGAGCGCTGCGAGAGCTGTGCCGAGCGTCCCACCTCCAGGCTAGCTTGCCGCGGGCCCAGCCAGCGCGCGCTGGCTCCGGGCAGGAGTCAGCCCATCTGCCCATCGTGCTGGGGACTTGCCCCTGACCCGCCTGCGACCCAGCAGCCGGGCGCTCCCGGAGAGGACGAAGAGGAGCCATGAGCCGCTTGCCCGGGAGGGTGGCGGCGCTGCTGTTGGGGCTGCTGGTGGAGGTAGGGGCCGAGCCGCTCCCGGTGCCTTCCGATGCGCTGCTGTGGCGCCGACAATGCTAGGACAGAGGGGGACGCAGTTCTGAGGCTTTGGTTCCCCGGGAGACTTCCTGGGGGAGTCGAATTGTCGAGCGGCTGAGAACTACAGCCCCACGGACCTGTATATGTCCGGGTGTTGGAAGGTGTAGGGACCCTGGTGACAGGGAAGCTTTCCTGTCCCTTTCCCTGCTCCTCCCTGTCCTTCCCCTCCTATCCTCGTCCCCTATCCCCAACTCCCTCGAGGAAAGCTTATGTCTTTCGCTTCTTGCCCCCGTTTGCAGCACTCGGGAGTGACCTTTGTGCCCTGTCCGCCCACCCTCCCTGCTGCGGAGGGCTGGAGATCAGTGGGAGTAGGGGAGGGGGTCCCCGCGAGCAGCGCAGGCGCGGAGAGTCCGGGACGCCAAGCGGTTTGGGGTTGTGGTGGGACTACAGGGGCGGGAGAGGGGGGAAGTAGGGAGGAAATGTCACCGGAATGCCAGAGAAATAGCCGAGATGAGTAGCAGGAGGAAACATCCGTGCTTTTGAAAGTGAAGCACAAAGTCTTCAGGTGCGAGAAGAAAATTCCACGGAGAGCCCGGGTGGTGGGTGTGCTGATCTGAAGCCCAAGGAACTTGTTGAACGGCTCGAGGTTGGAAGCGGCGCCCGATGACCACCACCCTCTTGGGGATCGCGGCTCTTTCTGCCTGAAAAGTTTCATTCTGTGACGGGGGCCACCCCTTCTAGCCTAAGCGGGTTCTTTTAAAATGGGCCACAGTGGAATTCCAGTGTGTAGGATCTGAATTAGGGCTTGCTTAACTCCCTGCTGAGCCTCTTTTGAAAGAAATTTGTGTTACATTATGAAGTCAATGTAAATGGGTAATGATTAACATATTTCTTTTTTTACGTCCTATTTTAGAAAGTTGTAAAA
The DNA here is from genome assembly GCF_902686445.1 of Sciurus carolinensis. Taxonomy (NCBI): domain Eukaryota; kingdom Metazoa; phylum Chordata; class Mammalia; order Rodentia; family Sciuridae; genus Sciurus; species Sciurus carolinensis. The sequence goes on along the minus strand of NC_062220.1, from coordinate 113,136,133 downwards.
CTCTCCTTTAATAGTTGAGTGATACTGGAAATGACGACTTAGTTTTTTCCGTGTATTAAAAAGTAATTGTTAGAATATGTTAGAGGGAAAGTCTTAGTTTTCTGGAAAGGAAGGTTGATGGAAAAGTTTTTCCTTGCTCCAGGCTCCGCCATAGCAAAACTTCCTGTTTTTGTTCCAAATATCCCCCTTGCTTAGTATTTAATGTTTTTTTGTGGATTGCCTCCCTGCTCGAAATCTTTCCATTTGTTCAGAATTTTAAAACCGTAGAAATCACATGTCCTTGGTGACTCAACATAGAGAACAACGGAGAAGTGAATCAGAGACCGCTATTTACATAAAAACAGACGTTTGTGTACCTTAATGCATGGGTGTCTACATTTGCAATCCTTTTTGTTTTTTTAATCGGTGCTTAATATAATTATCTGGTTTTCCCTTTCCTCTGCATGTGTGCCACCCGTGTCTCCCAGGCCTTTTTTTCTGTGTGGTTTTATGTCTGTGTGTATCCTAAAGGGCCTCGGAGACTTCGTTCTTTCCAAAACAGCTGTTTCGTTGCATAGGAATGTATCATCTTTATAAGGAGTTCTAACCCCTCTGAAAGGTTGAAACGACCTTAAAAACAGAACCGTGACATAAGACTAAAACCTAAATGACTAAGAGGATGTTTCATAAAGTTGTATATCTGGATGTTTGAGAATTTCTGTGTCTGTGTGATGGTGTGGGGTAGCCTATTTGCTCACAACGATTATTCTGGGAGGTGGAAGAATTAAGAGGATTTCTTTATAATTCATCACATGGAATTTAATATGAGACATATCTGCGATTTTTCATCTTAAATTGGTTGCTCTGAATGTGTTATTGGCATATTTTTGATGCTTTAAGGGGAAAAAGGATGCTTTTGAAGTCCTGAATTACATACATAAATGTGCAGTTGTGGAGTGTGTGGGGAGCAAAGGTTCTCTTCATGTTGAGTGTTTTAGAACAATTGAGAGAGATATTTGTTGGCTTCAGGTTTCTTTCTGACTGCTGGCTACAACCTGGGGCATTTGTCTTTGTTTCTTTGTTCTATTTGAGCTGGTTTCAATGTATAAACTTGTTGTGTGTCATAAACCACCTGGTAACAAGGGAGGCCTCTGGCAGTGGGTGTTCCATTTCCACCCTCTGGAACCCTGTCCCCAGCTGACTTCATCCAGGATCAGGCATGGGGGTTTTTATGTCAGTGAGGGGTCCCTAAGTAGGGAGGGGATCTAAGAAGTTTTGAAAAGAGCTTTCCTACCCTGCATCACTATTCCTTTGTATAAATTTATTTATCTCTTAGACAACTGCATACTTATTTTTACTTGGCAAATATTAATAGAATGATTACCCTCTGCCAGGCCCTGTTCTAAGCACTTTACAAATGTTAACTCATTAATCCTTTTTAGCAATTTCTTTCATCCTCATCCTTGTTTCAAATGGGAGATGTTAAATAACTAGACCCAAGTTTCACCTGCTGTTAAGTATGAGGGGTTTGAGCTGTAAACCCAGACATTGGGCTCCAGTCTGTGCCTTCACCAGGATTTTCTGCTTCTTCTGCATACTCTGGGCACATGGGGACATGTAGGAACTTGCACATTGTGTAACCCCAGGGCAGTGGTGGATTTGGAGAGGTCTGTGACCTAATTTATAGGTAAAGCAGCAAAATCCCTGCTGGAAACTCAGTTGTCCTTTCATAGAGGGACCCTATAATTTAGAATTCAAATTATGACACTTGGGAGAGTGAAATTGGATATTGACTGTTGATAATTGTGCCTGGATAGGGAGACATCAGCAGCACTGTCCCAGGGAACCCCGGCTGTGTGTTCATCCTGAGCATACATCCTGGGCAGAGTTCTAAGCAGAAACAGGCAGCTGATAGCACCACCCTCCCCCAGGGAGGTTTCTTGGAGCTCATTATTAGAGTGACCTTTTTTTCTCTTAACTCAGAATTTACTATGAATTACACAAATAGGTAGGGAGGGCTTTATTCCATCCCCTCACCTCCACCCCAGTTACTCTGCCAGCTGCTTAAATCCAGGACTAGGTCACAAATGTGGAAGATTCTATACATTGGCCACAGGCTGTGATTCCCACAAATAGGAAACCCAAAGCTCTTTTGAGTCATAAAATTCTAAGTTTAAATGTTTTTGTTCTGCTGATGAGATCTCCTACAAACAGTCCTTGTGTGAAAAGTGAGGATACTAAGTTATCTCCTACTACTCCTGGTGGAGTAATTCCTAGGGGCCTTCACTGGGCCACAACAGCACCTTAGAAACCGAATAAATAAATAAATAAATAAAAAGAAGAAGAAAGAAGAGGAGGAGGAGGAGAAAACCCTAATTGTACTTTGGTTGAAACTGGGGAATAATTAGGCCTCAAGCATATGTACCTCCCTGGGGCTTTTCAACAATGTATTGTTTTATAGACATTGTCACTGCAGAGTTTCTAGGGGTTAGCTTATTGATACTTTTGAAATACATTTAGTCTTTGTTAGAAGGGCTTTATCCCCAGAAATGTATATTATACTACTTTTATTTGCTTATTTATTTATTTGTGTATTTGTGTGTATTCATGGCATGTGTGTGTGTGTGTGTGTGTGTGTGTGTGTGTGTGTGGTGCTGGGGATCAAACCCAGGTGCTTATTTTACCACTGAGCTATACTCTACATCCCCCAGCATATTACTTGGTATAGCATTTACCCATGCAAGTGCTATAGGTTCATTATGTCCATTCACAGAAGGCATGAACTCATTTTATTGAAGGGACCAATATCAGCATCTTTCTGATCTTTCCTTGGAACCCAAAGCACTCGTTGTGTGTGTGTGTGTGTGTGTGTGTGTGTGTGTTACTAGGAATTAAACCCAGGGGTGCTTTAACCACTGAGCCACATCCAGCCCTTTTTTTAAAAAATAAATTTATTTTGAGACAGGGTATTGCTAAGTTGTTTAGAGCCTCACTAAATTGCTGAGGCTGGCTTTGAACTTGTGATCCTCCTGCCTCAGCCTGCTGAGCCACTGGAGTTCTAAGCATGTGCCACCACCCCTGGCAAAGCTGGACACTCTTAACTGAGGCTGCCTTGTGCTTCAAAGTTATTCTGCAAAAGAACAGCCCTTGAAAGGGTTGGATAGTGAACATTATCTTTGAAACTAGGAAAAATAAGAGGATTACTGAGTATTTTTCTACAGTCCTGTGTATTTTGATGCCTGGGAATCTCAAAATTAGAACCAAGTTATGTTTAAGGGTGTTTTTTTGCCTCTTGCCAAATGTTTTTTCATGCTCTGGAATTCCAACAAATGTGGCAGCCACTGGCTGCCAATTTTCTGAAATAAACCTTTCAGCCCTCCTACTCTTGGAGTTTTTAGAATATGAGCAACATGCAATTTGAATGAAAAAGAAGACTACAGGGATTTATCTCTGGAAATTTCAGGGGAGGCTGGGTGCTGATGGGTGAAAAAGAGGCAGCAATAAATGAACCAGTAAACCAGGTGGCAAGAACTTCCATTCTGAGTGGAACAAAGCTGGGGCCAGGTATTGGTGGTGGGAGGAGGTCTGGGAGACATCTCCCAGAGCTGGGCTCTACTTAGCCTTTGCTTTAATTTGACTGTTCAGACTATAAAGGCTAACCTGAGGAAAGTGGCTCCAGAAAGACATAACAAGGACAGGATCAGGGTAATGGCCCCTTGTTTATCTAGTCTCAGGATGCATGTTATTTTCCTAGAACTCACTTTTGTGGGGTGGTACCAGGGATTGGACTCAGGGGCACTTGACCACTCAGCCACGTCCCCAGCCCTATTTTGCATTTTATCTAGAGACAGGGTCTCATTGAGTTTCTTAGTGCCTTACTTTTGCTGAGGGTGTCTTTGAACTCACAATCCTCCTGCCTCAGCCTTTTGAGCCACTGGGATTATAGGTGTATGCCACCGCAACCAACTGTAACTCACTTTTGTCATGTCTTCTTGATGAAACCTCTCAGATATCACCCTCTAGATGAGGCCTAACTTGACCACCGTGCTTAAAATTCCATCCCATTTCCCCTCCAGTTCCACCTACTTACTCTGAACAGTTAATTCCTTCCCTTCCCAGTATCCATTACTTTCAAAATATGATGGAATTTACTTTCCACCAGGTAGGGGTGAGAATTTGTTCTCAGCTTGATTCTATTGGGAGGTGCTGGAACCTTGAAGAGGGCGGGCCTAGTGAAAGGAAGTCAGGTCACTGGGGTTATGACCTTGAATGTCAGTCTCCTCTTTTTGCTTCCCAGCCACTGTGAGGTACACAAGTCTTCTCTATCATGTGCTTCTGCCACATAGTATTATGCCGCCATATAAACAAACACGGCCAAGTGATCATGTACTAAAACCTCTGAAACCAGGAGCCCTAAAAAACCATTCTGCTTTTAAGCTGATTTATCTCAGGTGTTTGTTATAGTGACAGAAAGCTAACTTAATATCTTAGCCGTAAAATACTGCTAAAAATGCTAACAGTCACATGAACTGTTGAAAAACAAAAAGAATATCTACGAAGCACAGTAAAGCAAAGTACCATAAAACCAGGTATGCCTGTACTCCATATCTTATCTGTTTTTGAACACCTCTAGAGGGAAATTCATTCTTTCAAGATAAAGCATCAACTTTGGGGAAAGGCCAGCATCATTTCTACCTGATCCTACTTCTGTACTCTTGGCCTTTTCAAAAGGATCACAATGACAGCCCTTCAGCTTTTGAGCATAACTGTTATAGTCCCCAATAAGTATGCTCTTGTCCAGGATTCATTTCCTTCTGTCATTTCTCCCAAGATGTGATTTCAAATCATCTCACCATCCTCAAACCTGGAGTTTGAACATTCCGAACTGGGCAGTGAGTGAGGAATCCTCACTGTCTGAAAATAATTGGACCTAGAAAAAGTTGCCTCAAAGTGAATCCACTTGAACCAAGTTTCAAAATGTCCTGGTTAATAATGGGGAAAAACCTTTGATTGGGACTTAATTTTGAAAAAAAACAAAGCTCACATTATAAAAATAATTTATTTCATTCTGTGATCATTATAGTCAATGGGGGGGGGAACAGAGTGTCATTTTGCTGACAAAATTATGCATAATACAAGAGTCTTCAATTGACTTCCATGGCATTATCATGATATATCCTAAGTTATTTGCTCTAGTTGTCAATCTTCTATCCCACCCCAATCTTCATATTATCTTAGTCCTTTTTGTTTATATCAGTCTCCTTTGGACTACTATTGGGTCATTAATAAATGGCTTGTCTGTAATATTCTTTATCCCTTTCACTGACTTCATGATGAGGCTTTATCTTCATAAGACTGGAAGGTTATTTTGCTGTCCACCTGTGTGGTACTCTCCTATGACCCTGTGAGCAGAGATTGATCATATAGTTACTAGTGTTAAGTGGGGGTGTTGGTGATCTGTTTTAGAAGGAATGGTAAATGTACTTGGTTGGTAAGTTCATTTTGTCATGAAGACTTTGTCTCTCATTTCTTTCCCGCTGACATTTATTTGAACAGTAAGGACACTCTGTGCTTTAAATGTGGTCTGATCACATTGTCATAAGTCTTGTTTGTACCTAGTCATCATGCAGTTAAGATGGTATCTGTGTGTTGTCCCACCCCTCACCTACAGCCTGGTAGTCAAGAGATTCACATTGAGTTTTCTTGAGACTTCAGTCTTTTTAACATGAGTTATTACTTACAACAATTATGGAGCTATTTAAAAAAAAAAAAAAACTAAATTGAGGATTACACATTTATTCTGTTTCACAATACTTTATCCATCTTGTCTTCTTAAGTCTATCACAGTCTCTCTACATACTCTTTTCAAAATCCAGTATCCTTATTTTGTACCATATATAGATTTGATTTTCAGACCATTATTAGTTTTATCCAACTGATTAATAAAAATGTTGAGCAGGGCAGACTCAAATATAGAGACCTCCTTTTGAGACATTTGAGATTTTGACTTGAACAGTGATATCCTTAAGGAGTCAGAATTCAATTTTAGATCCTGGTTTTGAGGTGTTTGTGTGCTTTTGGTGAGAAGAGATCCAACAAATGGGAGTCAGAGTTTAGTAGTTTTCTAAAATAGGGAGTTGTTTCCATTCAGAAACTGAAAAAGTTGAAAAGGAGCCCTCCAGAGGTCCTTGTATTTGGTGATGGAGGAAATGATGACTTCCCTTGTTGGGTTTAAAGAGCCAAGGGCTTAGTGAAGACGCGGAGGCAGTGGGTACACACACACACAATTTCAGGAAGCACAATTATACACTTCAGTTTTTGACAAGAAAACAATGTCTTCTGACAAGAAGGAAGAGATAACATAAAATGAGGTTTGAAATTGACCAATGTCTTGCTGGAAGCACAGGGTATCTAGTTAGGTCTCATGTTTGTATGTCAACATGATCAAGTATTTACAAAATATCACTTCTTTGCATATTGGCAGGGAGTCTAAGACTCTCATTCAGTTGATTTACCTTTAGAAAGAGAAATACCTCAACATTGATGGAAACTCTTTACAAAATCACCCACTTTGAATTTAACTTTTGCCATAGTTTGGATTAAGAGATTGTGAGCATTGTCAGTCATTCCCAAGCAATATTCTGTGCCCCTGCAAGGATGGAGACCACACATCTACAAAAAGGGAGAGTTCTATTAATGCTTTTGTTTAAAAATTGTGCTTATGTTTTTTAGAATGCCAGTGATTAGATTAATAAACTTAGTCATAAATGCCCTTAGCAAGGGAAAGAAAGATTATGATTACCATCATCATTGGCTCTTAATTTCTGCCATGGATTAAGACAATAAAAGGGTAGAAACTAGTCTTCTCTCCCCTTAGGATTCCATTTGATAGCTGAGCAGAAGGCAGTAACATGTTGACATTTAATTAACTGGGAATAAAAAAGAGTAAAGCTCTTTAACTGGGCTCAATCTCTTGGTGTTTTGAGAAATGTTTAGTATCATCAGAAGAGTTATAATTCGTTGTTATAAAGAGAGGAAGAGCAGGCCTTAAGCCAGTGTGGTGAGTGGGGAGAGAGAGAGGGTGTGTGTGTGTGTGTTTTGAAGAGATTACCTTTGCAGAAAGTTCTAGTTCCTGGTTCCTCCTTCCTTTAGATGGACTGAAAAGAAAGGTGTGGGTCCTGATGGTCTAAGGGTTCTAAAACCACAGCATCCCTTAGATAAGAAAGAAAACCTCTGACTTTCCCTGTTACCCTCAAGATAAATTCCAAACACTTCCACGAACTTTAGAATCTTTTCAAAAATCTACCTTCTCTTTTTCTTCTTTTCTGCCCCTCCACCATCTTCCTCTCCCTTTCTTTTTTTTCTTCTTTGTTTTTTTTTTTTAACCTCTTTCCTTTGGAACCATTTTCTTTAGCTCAGAGATTATTAAAAATTTTTGTTTGTATGCTCTCTTGAGTTTTCAAAAATGACATTCTCACATAGTTTTAAGTCGAACATAAAAAGGTGCAATGATTTAATTCCTCATGTATGGTGAAAAAAAACTGTTTTAAATTAAAATATGGCATCACTCTTAAAGTATTCAGTGGAATCTAAATACCATTTGTAATTTGATTCTGTCACCAGAAGAGTTAGCAGAAAAGGGCACCTGGACTGAGGATAGGTGTGTGTGAGTGAGTGTGTGTGTGTGTGTGTGTGTGTGTGTGTGTTGAAGAGATTACCTTTGCAGAAAGTTCTAGAGGTTTAAGTCCTTGAGGTACCTGACAGAAGAACTTCAGCGCTTGTCAATAGCAGCACAGATATTAATTTAGGAAAGCAAAGAAAACACATTCAAGGGAGAATGTGTGCAATCTGGTGAATGAGAAATGCATTTGGGGGATCCCTTTTTTAAAAGGAAATTTGGTGAGAGTGTGGGAAGGTACATAGGGATGGATGATTTTAATCTTGTGATCTCAGGTGGTCTGGTAATTAGGATAGTTAGGCTGATGTGGTTTTCATTATCTTATCAATAGACACTGGAATGTTCTTCAAATTAAAGATTTGCAAAATATCTTCTCAATTTTTGTATTGGCACGCTAACAGCACACAGATAATTTTCATTTGTGGATGAATTTATGTCAACTTTAAAGATTTACAGATTTCCCAAAAATTGGGGAGCAACAGACGTGGGAGAGAATCTGGCTTAGAGTAACTGGTCTGGACAGGTATATGAGGCTCTCTCTCTCTCTCTCTCTTTTTTTTTTTTTTTTTTTTTTTTTTTTTGGTGGTGGTGCTGGGGAGTCGAACCCAGGGCCTTGTGCATGCTAGCAACTGGGCTATAACCTCAGCACCTTGGAAAGGTATATGAAACTTTGAATAAAATTATATTTCCCTGTCCTTCCTTTATGTCTGCTTTCTTTTTATTTTTTCATGCTATTTCAGATACTGATTATCATTCCTTTAAAAGTTATGTACATAATCTTCTGTAGTTGGAAATGTAATAGTATTCCCTTTAATTTTATCCTAATGAAATATATATTTATCTTTGAAAATCTATTTTTGATCATCATTTTTGTAACAAAATTTTCCGAGTTGATTTTGAAAACATTTCTTCAGATATACCTCTAAGAAGTTAAAAATGACTATAGAGTTGTAATTGTCATATATTTGAAACTATAAATATGTTATAGGTTGAATATTACTAAACATAAGCAGTGAAGTTTACTAGAAATAAATTTCTAAGTGAAGTGGATGGGGATATTTATTTTATTTAGGACTTATATCACTGATGGAAGAGAAAAAGTTTCATGCTGAATTTTTGAGTAATGTGATCACATAGTAATTTCTGATTAGGTCATCTTTCAATTTAAATTTGAAACTACTTTGAAACACCAGCTATGTCCTGCCAAACATTCTCTTCTTTACCAAACTTGACCTAGGATCTTCTGAGCCTTCTTCTCAGTTAGATTTCCACATTGGCCTTCTGTGTCTGTCTTTAGTGAACCCAGTTTTAGGAAGAATCCTAACTCATCTTCTTACCTTTGATATCTGGTCACCGTGGAAAAGACTCCCATCTCCCATTCTTGATGTTTATCTTAATCCTTTTCCATCTACTGGGTCCTCATTCTGCTCCTTGCCCTGTGGTTCTTGTATTTGGAGTTGAGTTCAGACTCTATCCCTTGTTACAGCAGAGTTGAATCCTATTACAGTAGTCTTGAATAAAGTCTTTCTTACCATTTTGACAAGTGTCAGAATAATTTCTCATTAATAGCATTGATACCAGTATTTATAGTGGATTTAGATTGGTACCCTGGACAGTTCTCAGTTCTGGACCAGCACACTTCCTGGGAAGGTTAGGAATGGCTGATAGATGTGCCTTTCTTTGTAAAGGAGAGTGATGATTGTGAAGGGGAGAATAGCGCTACTGCTTGACTAATACCTTGACAAGGGTCTTTGTTGTCAGGCCAGTTAGAAAAATGGACCCATGTGAATTAAAAATCTGAAAATTGATATATCAAAATGAATTCTGTCAGGTATAAGAAAAAATTTTTTTTAAAGTTATGAATTTTATTTAATCTCAATCCTTAATTACAGGCCACACTTTCATGTTTTGTACAGAGAATTGGGAAGCAAGCGTAAATTGAGTTCCTTCATGGAGGAGTGCCCCTTAGTAAGTCTTTGTTTCCTGGGGACCTTGGGCTACACATTAGAATGGCCTGGGAAGCTTTGAGCCTGATCCTGGGCCCCAGCCCAGCCTAATTGCATCACAGTCTCCAGGTGTGGGCAGACCCCAAGGCATCTTTATTTTTTAACAGATGCAAATTACTTCTGATGTGCAGATGAGAATAAAGAACCTTCACCCAGCCCCAGCCAGACTAAACTGCTTACTGTGGCTCTCTGAAGGCACCTTACTTTCTCTGTTTCCCCTTTCCTCTGACTTCACCATTTTAACTTGCATCATTCTAAAAGACCTCCAGGTGATGTCTGTGAAAGCTACTCTAGTTGGCCCCTCAGGTATGAGGTTCCTAATTTGGACAAGCTACTGCCAGGTCCTCTTAGCTTAGGTATTTTAATGACCTGTTGTCTGTCAGTGCTTTAGACCTTAAGCTCCTGGAGGGCCTGCTAGTCCAGCATGTTTTGGCAAATGTGGAGGGATGAGATTAAGAGCATGGATGTCGATGTCAGCTTCTGAAAAGAGGAAAAGAGTTAGAGGATAGAAATGAGGTGAAAGAGGGAAGATGCAGATATACTTGAGGTCTAGTGGAAAGAAATGGGGACGACACTGGTGTCCTAGGCCCTTTGGACAGTAAGCCCTGGAGGTCAACTGGGGACGATCTCAGTTTCCATGCTGAGACACTTGTGGTGAGGGGTGCTGGGAGGCCGTGTTTGTGCCTCTCAGAGCATCTGTGGTGAGGTTCAGAGCTCTTAGTGGCATAGGAACAGCGAAGTAGGAACCTGGAGACTGGTTGGTGGACGTGGCAGTGTGTCAGGAGTAAAAGAAATCTAGGGATTTATTAAGATGGATGATTTAGGGCCATTGATTTGAGTGTGTGAAATTAGAAGAGGGTTGATGGATTGGAAAATAAATAGGGCATGTTGGTTAAAAAAAAAAAAAAAAAAAAAGGAGGTCATATGGGAGTGAGGTGAGGCTATGGGCAGAATGAGTAGTTATAAACCTTTGGGAGAACAGACAGGGAGGATGCCGTGCTGAGAAAAGAACTTGTGTGAAGTCTATGTAAGTTTCCTATTGCTGCTATAAGCAATTACTACAAACTTAGTGGTTTAACTCAATACAAATTGCACTTCTATATTGGTCTTACTGGATTAAATTTAAGATATCAGAAAATCTGTGTTCCTTCTGGAAGCTCCAAGGGTTAATGCTTTTCCTTTCATTTTCCAGCATTTAGAGACTACCTACGTTCCCTGACTGGTAGTCCCTTCATTCCATCTTCAAAACCAACAATGTACCATCTTCAAATTTCTCTCACACTTTTATGGCCTTCTGTCACTTAAAAAGACTCTTGTGATTATATTTGGGCCTTATAATGAACCAGGATAATCTCCTCATCTCAGGATCCTTAATTGTGTCTGCAGAGTCCCTTTTAAAAGCCATGTAAGGTAATATTTTCACAAGTTCCTTGGATTAAGATATAGTCCTTTTTGCAGGGAGGAGAAGCATAGTCTGATAAGTTATTGCTCAAAGCAGATACTGTCACTAAGTTACTGTTGGTTAAGGTTTTTCCACTCTATTACAACATTGTGATTTTATTCCATGGGGCACTGTGCAGTCCAAAGCCTTTCGGAGATGGGCAGTGAGTGAATGAGTGAATGCTGTCACAATTCACTGCCCTTAATCCTGGGATAGAAGGCAGGGTGGAGAAAGATTAATTAACATAGTACATAGGTCTGTTCATACTTTGAATTTGTTTCTTTTTTTGCAGTGCTAAAGATGAAATCCAGGTCCTCACACATGCTAGGCAAGGTTTTACCGCTGAACTACATCCCCAGCTCTATTTTGTGCTCTGAGTTCTCAGTAGAAAGACAGTGTAAAGTCTGGTTCTTTTATTAATGGCTGGTCATTACAGCGGAAGTCTGAGATTCACCTTTTACTTTCTGAATTACACAAAAGATCCATTGCAAATGTATGCAGAGGCTTTGGCTCATAATGGGAACTTTGCACAAATTGAGACCACAGGTTAATTGATGCACTTTAGGTTTTGAACACTTGCTGGCATAAAAGAAACGAGTCTTCAAAATCAGAACAGCTGGGCTCTGATCACCATAGCCAGGAGTGCGAGTCCATCCACATGGCTTGTGGGTCTGCCAGTGGCACAGTCAGCACTGGGGACAGTGGTTGCTCTCCAAGGCTTGCTGGTGGACAAGTCATACTTCTCCCATAAGACAAGAAGGACAGGCTCTTGGTCCCTTTCCAAGTGTCAGCATAACGTAGTGATGTGTTGAGGGAAGCTGCCAAGAGTGGGGGTGGATTCATTTAGTCATAATTATCATGACGAGAATCAGAACCATTTTTGGCTCCAAATCTTTTGATTAGAATTCGGTTATGTGTATAGTTCTGTTTTTTTGGTAGTACTTCAGAAACTCATTGAAACTATTGTTGCAGAGGAGAAGGGACCCAGGTTAAAGAAATCCTTTAATATCCACCTGGCAATTATTTACCTGGCTAAGTTGTTTATGAAGTTTGAGTACAAATATAATTAATGTAGTTATGTTTCAGAGGAACCTTAAAAGAGCGTAACACTTTCATTGAGACTAGCTGTTTTGTATCTTGAACACTGTCTTTTCCTCTGTTTATTGTAGTGAGCCTGCATTATTATTGCTTAAAAGATCTCAACACTAAAATAGTTCTTTCTTGGTTAGCCAGCTTTACTAATGATTCCAGGGTTCAGTGTCATCCTCTTAGCTGAAATATATTTTAGGCTATACTCTGAAGTTCTTGCCCTGTCTTTGGGATTCTTTGGCCCCAGGAAGCTGAGGCATGAGTGTGGAAAGATGGATGGGTGAATACAATGGATGAAGGACTCCGCAGCACTGGCCTATTCATGCGGCCTTGTACCAGGGCTCTTGGGAGGCTGAACTGAGGTGGTTGAAAATTGCTATTACCAGAGCATTTCTGGTGGCAGGACCTCCTCACATATTATCACAATATCTGTCGTCTGTGCAGTGTTCACATGAAAGCAAGATAGCAGTTGTGAAACATACATGTTACTTATTTAAGCTTTCATTTAGTTGTCTGACTGAAGTTTAAAGTAAACAAAAAAATTGGAAAGATTTTCTTTTTCTAAAACTTTAACTTTCTTTTTTATAAAATTAAAAAATTTTTTTTAGTTGTAGTTGGACACAGTGTCTTTGATTTGTTTATTTTTATGTGTTGCTCAGGATCAAACCCAGTGCCTCACAACATGCAAAACCTCTACCACTGAGCCACAACCCCAGCCCCTTTATTCAATTTTTTGACATATAAAACATTTATGTAAATAATGTAATCAACTTGATGAGTTTGGTGATGACTGTGCACTCATGAAACCATCTATGCTGTAAATCTATTACAAAAATTTCTACCTTCCCTCTTATTTATTATTATTATTATTGTTTTGTGGTAGTGGGGTTTAAACCCAAGGCTTCACCCATGCTAGGCAAGTACTCTATCACTGAACTACATGCCCAGCCCCTTTTTAAAAATTTTATTTTGAGATAGGGTCTTGCTGATTTGCTGCAGCTGGCCTTGAATTTGTAGTCCTCAGCCTCCCGAGCAACTGGGATTACCGGCTTGTACACCGCACCTGGCCATTGTTATTGTTTTTGTGGCTTTTTAAGGAAATTTTGTAAGTCTACAAAATAGTATTGCTAACTGTAGGCACTTGGCTGTACAGTAGATCGCCACAACTCATTTGTCTCACATAACAAATTCTGTGCCTTTTAACTAAATCTCCCCATAACCCCTGGCAGCTACCATTCCATTCTCTTAGGGATGTTCTTGTGTGTCTCTGTTTACAATGCTTTGTGGAGTACTTATTAGGCTGTGTGCTATTTAAAATGCTTTTGGCCTCAAGTAACTGAAAACCCAATTCAAATGGTGTAATAAAGTTTGAGGATGATTATTGCCTGGTTTGATAAGAAGTGTGGAGTTACTCCAAGCTTGACTTGTTCAGTAGCTCAATGTCATCCTAGGTCCTTTTGGCTTTTCTGTTCTGCTATTCTTTGAAGCTTGGTCCTGTCCTTGTAGTCACATGGTAGGATGCAGTAGTTCCTTATGAAATGCAAAGAAGTCCACATTCAGAATGCCTCTCCTGGAACATGTATGTGGTTTTGTTTCTTTATGGCTGGGCAGTAGTCCTTGACTCTCATCTTTCCTCTCTACTGTTATTTCCCAATGGTACATTTGTTTTGGGTGGGGATGGTATTTGGATGGTTCCTGAAGGATCAGTATTTTCCAGTTGAAAATGAGGCCAATGATTCAGTTAGAACTAGACATAGAAACTTTTTTATTAGCATGTGGAGATTTTTGTTTGTTTGTTTTTTAAGTCCAGGCTGGCCTTGATCTTAGTTCAAGAGATCCTCCAGCTTCAGCTTCCTGAGTAACTAGGACCACAGGCTTGTACCTCCATACCTGGTTAATCATAGCATTTTCTTCTGTGAGGTTGCATCATGGTTTAGGCTGGGGAAAGTTCTTGCTGATGGCTCATGTGTTAGACATTGTTTGTTAGGCACTGAGAAATTCAATCATGTCACCCTAAGTGATGTGTCTTTACTGTAAATAGGATGTGGATTCAGAAGATGGGAATTTAGGCTCATGGAAACCAGATGTGGACGATTAGGTCTGTGAACTGGAAGATGGCTCAGGAACCAGCATCGCTCATTGTGGCCTTGGAGTGGTCTTTGTGGCCTTTGAAGCCTAATGCAAATTATCGTCTCCCACTGGACTGAGCACCAGCTGCTCACTGCCTCCCAGCTTGCTGATAGCCTGAAGTCAGGGGCCCACACTGGTCGTTCAGTCTTTTGTGTGTTCAAGGAAGATCTCAAAAGGGATTTAGGAGGACATCTGGGAGAGAACCTCTCCAGAAACAGCTTGCAGAGGCCATGGGTGAGCACAGTAGTTTTCTGATTCCTAAACTAAGTACTTGGTCCCCTGCAGAAGTGAGCAGAGTACTCCTGGTATGCAAATCCGTGTACAATATGAGGAAGGGACAATGTACCAGGTGACATCTGAGAATGAACATAAAAGAAAACAATTGAGTTCTTTTTTATAGTCTGTTTTGTGTTATTAATTTATATTTATTTACTCTGTTTTGGTTTATTAGTAGAGTTCATTGAAGTGAATCCAGTACAAGCAGTCTTTATAATATTTTAGTCCTTGAAAGTCCTTTGCAAACAGAATTTATGTGAGCAAATTTTGGTTTGCTTTAAAACTTAACCATGGGAATTGTGTTCTCAGCCAGGGGTATGCTGCTTGTGTAGAAAATAATTGACCACTACTGTTATATTAAAAAATAATGAGGCACAGAGCAGGGAAATGAGGAAGAGCCCATACTTAAGGTACTTTTTACACTTCATTTTTAGCAAAAGGACCTCTAGAACAACACCCTGGACCAAAATGGCATCACCACTACTAAGACCTGGATCTTATCTAGCACTAAAAATATATGGGACACTGTTCTAGGTGTTCACCTTACCTGTGTTCCTTATAATAACTCTAAAATAAATATGGTCACTCCTTTTGCAGATGGGCAAACTGAGGCTGAGAAGTTACTTGACTTACCACAGGTCATTTGTGCAGCAAGTAGAGGTGGCAGGAACTGTTCTCTCCAGTTTTTATGTGTTGGGGAAACTGAAGACAATGGAGGTTAATGACTGTCCTAAGTCATCATCTTAGCTTTGGAACTGTATCATTCCAGGGGCTAGAGCTTTTGCTGGCAAGTAGAACATGCAAGCCCAGCAGCAGTAGCCTGTTCAAAGCTCCCTTTCTTGTCCCCTCCTGCCTTCCATTCCCAGCTCCCGATTTTTTCTTCTTTAATTCCCTTTCTTTCTGTAACTTCTCCAAAGTCTGCGGGCAGATTGGTAATTTTATTTTAAGACTGTTTCTTTTTTTTGAAAATATATTTATCTATGTGACTTAAGACTCAGATGGATTTTTCTTTTGGTTTAGAGGCACATTCCAATGAAATGGTTGATTTTGGAAACAGCACCTCTTTAGGAAGCTCTCCTCAGGAAGGAGAGATAAAGGGGGAGAGAACTGGAGAACAAAAGGCCTTAACCTATAAAAGATGTAGGGTGCGCTCAGTTCTTGGGACTCTAGAATATCAGCCATGACCCCCTTCTTCCTCCTGGGAGAAGTCTGTTTTATTACCTTTAAATAAAACTTGCTTAATATGCTTGCCTTGGCGTGCTTCTCTAGTGTTCAAACTTTAACATTAGAGGGAGCAGAACTCGTCACCGGTAAACGGTGATATCGCTTTCACTTGACTTTCTCCTTTAGAAGATGTGACAGGATGCCCCCTCCTTCGTGCCTCTTCACTTGGTGCCTTCTTCTTTCTGCTCCCAGACCCTCATTTAAGCCTCAGATATGGCAGTCTTCTGTGCTCCGTTGAGGATTTCCTCCTCTTCCATTATGTTAAGGATCCTTAGGCATCTCATCCACCTCTAAATTTTAAAGGACAGTATTTATGCATTTCTATCCCAAGAATTCCCTGTTGGGCTCCAGCCGCTATGGATTCACTTGCCTCATAGGTATCTCCACCAGGGAGACCTAGCAGCCTCTCAGACACTGCTCCTTGGAACAGAACCCTTCTTCCCCCCAGGGATCCCCCTGGTGGTTTCTTTCTCAGCTAATGGTATTGCCTGCCACCCACCCAGGGTGCTATTCCAGAAACCAGGGACATTCCAGCCCCAACATCCCTGCCTTTGCTGCAGTTCCTGAGTCCTGCTGACCCTTTCTAATATTACAGTTTCTAGAAGGCTGGGGTTATCACATGCCTCTCCCAGGCCTTCCTTTTCTCCTTTACCTCAGTCCAGGCTGCTCTCCCTCTGCGTCTGTGAAACCCTTCTCCAATCCATTATTTGCCTAATCAAAATCCCTTAAGCAACCTGTCGGCCTAAGGAACGCATTCCAATAATGCTGAGTTCACCGTGCTCTTCAGAGCCCTAAAAGCCTGTCTGATGCCACAACCTTGCCCTCAACCAGGTGCTACCTTAGGGAGGTGCGGGATATCACCTATTTTTTAGAAATATATATAGTTTTTATTTTCAACAGACACATAATCATCATACATATTAATGGGGCACAATGTGATGTCTTAATACAAGTATTTTAATGATCAGATCAGGCTAACTGCCATACCTGTCACCTCAGAATTTATCATTTCTTTTTGTTGGGTGATAGTCAAAATCCTTCCTGCAAGACACTTCGAAGTATACAAGTAGTTGTTTCAACCACAGTTAACAACCTGTTGTTCTACAGAGCATTATTCCTCCTATCCAGTGCACCCATTAGTCCTCCTGTCTTTGTACTGCCCTCCTGCACACTTCCTAAGCTCTGATAATCACTGTTTCACTCTTCCGTTAGGTCACTTTTTTAGCATCCACATAAATGTGAGAAGATGACATTTGCCTTTCTCTGCGTGTTTTATTTCACTTAACAAAATGTCCTCCAGTTCCATCCATGTTGCTTCAAATTTACAAAATTTTGTGCTTTTTATGGCCAAATAATACTTCACTGGGATATATACCATATTCTTAATCTACTCATTCATTGATGAACACCTAGGTTGATTCCATCTCTTGGCTCTTGTGAACACTGTTGTGCTAAAACAAGCGACAGTGGATACTTCTTCTACATACTGGTTCCATTCATTTTTGATATGTACATACACAGCAGTGGAATTACTGGATTGTATGTCAGTTCTATTTCTAGTTTTTTGAAGTAACTTTGTATTTTTTTTTTTACATAAAAGATATACTAATTAAAAATTCTACTAACAACATTTGAGAGTATGTCTTCACATCCTTGTCAGCATTTGAGATTTCTTGTCTTTTCCAGGACATGCCTGTCATAGCATAGTCTGTGTAAATGACACTCCTGAATTGTGCAGTGCACAGCCTATTATACTGAACATGACAAATCTGAGAGTACTCTGGTTACTGTGCCCCAGGATCTGGAAGGAAATGATTCCCGGTTGTAGGCCTAGGAAGGGTATGAGTGAGTGAGTGTGTGTGCGTGCGTGCATGTGTGTGTGTGTGTGTGTGTGTGTTCAGAGTAGTGGAAAAAGGAGTCCAGCAATGGGGGCAGGGCTCCTTATGTCATTATGTATGAGGTTAGCAGTTGTGGTGTGTGTGGTAGTAGGTTGTTGGGGTTAAAGACAGAGTGGGGACTTCTGGTAGAGTTGAGAGTATTTACTTTTGACCCCCAGTTTGTCTCATTGGTTTCTTTCAGGTAAATATTTAAAACAAAACCAAATAGATCTGTACTCTAAATATAATTTGTTTTTCAGTCAATGAATTGGAGTTTCGAGCTTAATCTGGTCATCTCTGGATCTGTGTCATAGGAAAATAGCATGATTCTCTAGGACAGTTTTCTGTTTCCCTCACTTTGGGAAGCAGACCTCTTACAACAGTTTGTTTTTACTGGTAACTCCTCCCAGGAGCTGCAAAAGTAGAAATGAAAATGTAACCCCAGTAAAATTCTGCTATAACTGCACTGAAAAATGTACCCCAAATGCCTCATTTTTGAAAAACAAAATCCACGAATCCAAAATTTAAAAATAGCCTCTACAACAGATGAACTGCAGTTCCTTCCTAACAATGCCTCCTGCTAGGGTAACACATATATTGGGAATGAGGTTATGAGATATAATTAACTCATGTGCCTATACTTTTACTCCCTGCATGTTTCCAAGTGTAATTTATTTTAGGAAGATTGACACTTGCAATTATGTTGTCAAGCATTTGTCATTTTTGCTGTAGCAACATTGAAACCCAGACACAAAGCACCAACCCGACTTTGATTAGAAGAGTATGAGGGGTAGATTTTGCTCGTCTGCCTTCCTAAAGTATTTGAGCCTTATTTGTAATTTGGAACCAGCAGAGTGTATGATTTTTTTCCTGTGGGTTCAAGGGTATGGTCTAGGAAATCCTACCTCGTTTTCATGGTGCTCCATCACCTCTCTGGTTTTAATGACGAAGCCACTGACAGTTCTCTTGGGAGAGCAGCACTATATTTTCAGCCTTATCACTTACTTCTGTGAGTGCTTTGGACCAGAGACCTGGAGATCAGACTTTTGGGATGCATGCTTGCCCAGTGTTTGGAGGTGGTGTAATGTGGAAGGAAAAGGGCAACTTTAGAGCCACACAGACCTGGTTTCAGCAGTTTCTCTTTGGAGACGTTAGTCACCTAGCTTTTCTCTGGACTTCATTTGTAACACTGGAAAAATCATGTCTGTCTTGCAGAAGATATCCAAGTTTAGGGAGCCCATAAGTGTGTAGCTATGACAAAGAGTGCATGTGTAGTAAATGTTAACTGCTGTTTTTAATATGTGTCATCTGCTTTCTGATAAGAACAGCCATTTAATTTAAGATAGAAAAGGGGAAATATTTGCCACCCCATTCCTAGAGATCTTATGAGGAGAACAGCTTTTTAAGCAATTAAAAATTCTTGGGAGAAGAGATATTTTGTGCAGAGGTTTTAAAATCAGCTAACTTATCTTCTTTCCCTCATTGCCTTTCAGAATTCCAAAGGTGCTTACATTGGCCCATCTCGGTGGACTGTCGGTGGATTATCTTGTCCCTGTTATAGTTTGAATGTGAAGTGTCCCCCAAAGACTCAAGTATTGAAGGCTTAGTCCCCAGTGCAATAATGTTCAGAGGTGGGACTTTGGGGATGTGATTAAATCTTGAGGCTCTGACCTCATTAATGGATTAATCACCTAGGGATTCATATCTGAATGGACCACCAGGAAGTGGTGGAAACTGTAGGAAGTAGAACCTAGTTGGTACGAATAGGTCCCTGGGGAGATGCCGTAGGTACAAGTCTTAACTCTGTCAGGTCTACCAGGTTCTTTCCAATTGTTCCAGTGGTTGAAACCTCAACCTCAGCATCAATTTTGTATTCATTCTCCTGCTTCAGTTTTAACTTTCTCCTTCAGTGTGTTTGTTTGCCCTCGCTGCAACAGGTTTTTTTCTGCATCTGTCTTTGACCCCTTCCCAGTGTTTCTTTGCTTTAGGAGAAAGGAATAAGACCTCCCTTCTCCCTATTGTGAATTTGCTTCAAATGGGAGAATTGGCTTTTGAGATGTTCTTGAGTAGCATTTAGAATCTAATTTAGTACTGAGAGAATCGTGTGCTGTTTCTACCCAGTGAGTAATTTCCACTCACCTAGGTATACAGGAGGGTGTGCTCACTGTTGCCCATTTAGTCTGGAATTCTATGTCCTAATATCCCAGGGCATTACTTTGACCTAAATGAAAACTTCCATTGACTTTACAAGTGATCAAACTACAGAAGTCATGCAAGTAAATTTCATGTAAAATCCTGCTATTCTTATTGGCCTGGAGAGCTTTCTTGGAAAGGAGTCTGGAAGAATACAGTAGGTGATAGGGGAGTGCACTCTGGGTGAAGGGTGGCGCTTGCCTGCCGTGTGTTTTCCTTGTACTGTGGGTAGGTGATTTGTGAACCAAGTCAGAGCCCTCTGGGCTTCCATACTAAACGCTGCCCCTCTGGGCAGGTCTTTTCTCCCTATCTTTGATTTCTTATATCAGATGTAGCCTTCTCCTGGAAGCCTGTCCTAAGACCTTCAAGCCAATGTAATTTCTAACTTTAAAATTTCATAGTTAGATCATGGTTTACTTATTATGAAAGTAAACCCAAATCATTATAACTATGGAATAACTAGAAAGTAAAGAAGTAGACAAAGAAAAAAAAAAAGGTTGGCACTTGTACTTCACCACTCTTAAGATAGAAGCCTTTAGCGTTTTGGAATGTTTTCTTTCCAGCTATTTTCTTTGCCTTTTTCATATGGTGATCATAAAGTGTATCCAGTTTTGCATTTTTATGTCAGGAACACTTCCATTGCATTAAAAATTACCCAAAAACTTCTTTACTGTTTATATAATATTTCATGATATGGCTCCTGAATGACTTTCCTATACTTCTGATGTTGAATATTTGGCTTTTTTTTTTTTTTCAAATTTTCTTCTACTCTAAGAATTCTAAGATTAACATCTTTGTATATTTTGAAGTCTTTTAAATGATAGGCTTCTAGAGTGAACAGATTTAGAAACGTCTGATATGTCTTGACAGCGTGACTTTCAGAAAGTTTATTTTTCTAACCAAATTTATATTCCCTCCTATATAGGATATGAGACCACAGGATTGTTAGCTTTCCTTACTGTAAGAAATATTGGAGATGAATCAGTGTATAAGGGAAAAAAAACTTAGTTTGGTTCTTGTTTTAAAGGTTCTAGTCCAGGACTGGTTGACTTTGTGACTTTGGGCCTGTGGAGAGGCAGCACCTCATGACAGGAGTTGTAGTGAAACAGAACTGCTCACCTCATTAGTCAGGAGCTAAAAAGAGGAAGAGGAGGACACTGGAGTCCCACCATCCCTTTGAGGGCCTATCCCAGTGACCTAAGTTCCTCCCCACTAGGTTTTACTTCTGGAAAGTTCCACCACCTCCCAATAGTGCCACACATGGCTTGGGGACCACACTTTCAACACATAGGTTTTTAGGAGATTTTTCAGATCAGAATTATATAAGAGTTAAATATCATCTTTGCTTTTTGAGCAGAAGCTAATATTTCTGGTGTTAGGAGAGGTTTACAATCTTAGCACTTGTTTCCATGCAGTGGATTTAGTAGCTGGCCAGCGCAGCATCCAACCTATTCCCACACCTTATAGACTGGCTCTCTTGGGCTGACATTGCATCTTCAGTTCTTAAGGCTGAGTTATGCTATGCCAACAAGTGGATTTTTGCCAGGAGTTCTTGGATTGATGTACAAAAGGAAATGCTGTGCTTTTCCCCAAACAGGCATTTTGGGGCATCCTCCCTCATCTTAGGGAGAGGTGCCTGTACCATGGTTTTTTTGGTCCCCTTTACCCAGGCAACGCAACATCCAGGCCATATGCTCTGGGGAGTGATTCAGTTCTAGATGGCCCATGAATCATTTTCTTGGTCAGGACAGTCAGTCTCTGCAGTAACCATGACAGGGGTAGGGTAGAAACAAAACCTTTTCTGATTTGGGAACACTTCTCTTCAGGAAGGGAGTACAGCTTTTTAAGATGTTTTCTTTTCTTTTCTTTTCTTTTTTTTTTTTTTTTTTTTTTTAACAGGGAATTTGTTATAGAACAACACCCGGCTCTCCTGACTGGAAAGAAGTGTTCTTCATAGAGTTGGATGTGTGTCTGTTTGGAAAGTACTGTTGAGGTGTAGGAAGTAGATAAAAATCTTCTACTCATCAGCAGACATTTCCTCCTTTTGTTGCTGTTCCCAAGGTAACCGCACAGTATACTGGGTGCATGGTTGGCCTTGCTGTGAAGTGTTTAGCCAATGTGTCTTTTCTCCTAACAGTCACACTGGGGCAGATGCTTTTTCTGTAAGTAGAGGGAAGAGAAAAGGGGCTCTTTAGAATATCAAGCCCTGAGCAGGTGGCACACATCAGTAATCCCAGCAACTCTAGAGGCTGAGGCAGAAGTATCACAAGTTAAAGCCAGCCTCAGCAAGTTAAGGAGCGCCTAACCAACTTATCAAGATCTCGTCTCAAATAAAAAATGAAGAGGACTGAGAATGTGTCTCAGTGGTTAAGCACCCTGGGTGGTACCAAACCAAACCAAACCAAACAAAACAAAGTGAAAGGTCCCTTCCTTTCTTGGTTTTCGTCTAGACTAGCATCAGATTTGGATATTTTAGTGGAAATTAAGCCATAGGCCACATCTATCTACCTCTTCCAAGGAAGTGTGTATGCCTGACCTTGGTTGTCAGTTGCCCTAGGGGAAAGGCAAATGATTAAAAGGCTTGAACCCTTGCAGTTTTGTTTTGTTTTGTTTTGTGTGGTCCAGCGACTGTGTATGTGCTTAGGCCTTTGATTTAAGAGTTTGTATCTTTTTTAATGATTCAGAGTGGTTTATGATGATCTGGCACTGTCTCCCTTACCAAATTTTAGTAATTTATAGTCCATTCATAAAACCTGGTATCTAACTGCCTGGACTATCCATTATCTGTTGGCAGACCTGTTGGATGCAGTATTGTTCCTGATGTACAGGACCATACCTGTATTTCCCACAAGCTGAAGCCTCCCAACTCCTATGCCTCATAGGTGGTGTACCCCAGATCCTGTGTCTTCAGTTGCCCAGATGCACTATAGGCACCCCATGTTGTTGCTTGACACAAACAATAAAATAACATCCCTTCCCCAAGGCTGCAGGTTTTGTTGGTTATAGGAAATTCTAGATTTCATTATTTTGAAGTACAAATTGCAGAACACATAATGTATGCTGGCTTTCCTTCATCTTTTCTGTACATCCCTCTACTCCATGCCTACAGAGGTATGGTGATAATGGAATGTACTTCCAAGATTTCTTGGCCCAAGATGTGGTCTTGGGCCAAGAGGAAGGTGGCAAACCTGAACACAAGCTGGTAAAAGTAAAGATGTTTAGAGCCCGTTAGAGGGCACACACATGAGAGTTACCAAACTTGTTTACCCACATGCTGCATGTCTTCTTAGATGGTGTGCAGAGAGCAGCCTATCTGTTTAAGAGTGTGTAAGTCATCTGAGTGATAAATATTAGGTCTGCCCCTATTGGAATTAATGTAGGTTCCTCCAAGTGATGACCAGTATACATCCTGATGGTAATGTGAGAAAGTGAATAAGGAGGCCAGGCAGAGATTCTGCATGCAGAAAGTGGCAAGTGCAGTTGCCTTTGGGCTCAGGAGCTCTCACAAACATGCACATCCCGCCAAACCAAATCTAGTAGGCAGTGAAGGGACATCTAGTAAAATAGAAAGGTTTTACATGTGAACGGTATGGCAGGCAGGTGACAGAGATTTAGGCAGTTAATTGTTGGCAGGTTTTTGGATTTTTCACAATGAATCAGACTTCTAGATTTTTGCATAAAGTTTCCATATTATATTATAAAACTATTATTGGTTAGACAGAATACACCCATAGATGGCTAGTTGAAAAATCACCATTCTCACTTGATGTCCAGTAAGATCTGTCAGTATAGTAACAGATTAAATGATTGGCATGCTTAGTTTTGTGTGTACAGAAATCTATGTGAAGACATTTTCTTGAATTCACATGAAATTTCATAACTTCCCAGAACTTGGCACAGTTTATTGGTATGCAAAGGCTTAAGTTTAAATTATAGATCCCTATTCTTAAATGTCAGAGAAGTACAGGGTTTCTCTAAAATTAGCAAAAATGTCCTTCCTAGTCTCAGTGTCTATGTGGTTAATCATTTGAACCTTAGAGGCCACCTGGCCTGCTTCTCCTCACACTCATCTTTTCTTCTAGAGGAGAGGTCACCTTGGTCCTGCCAAGGTCCTGTTATCCCTGGCTTTCCCAGAGTCTTTTTAGTCTCTCTTCCTAGCCTCAGAGGTGGGACAGAGTTGGGACTAACTGTGAGCAGGCTCTAGGTGAAGACAGTAGAATTAATACCCAACCCACCAGTACTTCTCAGAGTCAGGTTTTCTCAAGTCTTTATAGCTCCTGTGGGCTGTTAAAATCCAGGTCAGAGGGTTTATAATGTGCCTGGCCCTCTGCCAGTCAGAGTAGTTGGCATAATGTGGGTCAAGGGATCTGACTGCTGAGTAATCTCAACTTCTGCTGTTTCATTCATCTGCAAACCCAAGGCTGCCTTTCTCTATGTCCCAGAGGTTCATTGGGCAGAATGCCTGAAGCTTATGTTTATGGAGGAACTTCCCATAGAATTGAGGATAAAGACCCAAATCCTTGTAGGACAGGACCTTCAAGGCCCTACATGACCTCAGCCCTCAGGTCTGCTGCAGCCTCTTCTCCATCATTCCCACCTTTGCTTTCTGCATTTCAAAGCCAAGGACCTTAATTCAAGTTCTTATTGGTATTTGTGTGGATGTGGGGGGTGGGCACAACATACTTGTATATTTTTAAATCAAATTTTAATTTTGGAATAATTTTAGATTTACAGAAGAGTTGCAGAGTGCATGACTCTTATACAGTTTCCACTAATTGAGCATCTCACATTGCCATGCCACATTTGCCTAAAAAGAAACCGACATTGGTTTATTATGTAGTTGAACCAATCCTAGGCTTTTTTTTTGAATTTCATCAGTCTTTCTACTAAAGCCCTTTTCTTTCTGTTCCAGGATACAATTCATCATATGATACTGAGTTTAAGCTTAATTCAGTACTTCCTATCACCTCCTGGTCTATAAGACAGACACTTAATCCTTTCCCTTTTCTTAAACATTCTCTTTGTACAACCATTTCCCAACTTAGTGAATTCCTTGGTTTATGGGTTAGATTCCATATGTATCTACTTCCTTGGGTACTGTGAACTCCGTGACGTAGTACCAGCAACTCCTGTCTGCTCACCCCTGTGTCCTCAGCTTCTAGGACTGAGTAGTACTCAATATCTATGAACCTGCTTCAACAGTTGGACTCAGTAAATCCACTTATTATTTATTTGTTTGTTTTTAAACTTTAAATACACTTATATTACACAAAACTTGTCACACAATTGAATATTTCTCTACTTTGTACATCATTCCTCTTCCTTTCTACAGGAAGGCTACTTCTGAGCTTCTCATCTGGTGATGGTAGCCCTAAAATCCTCATTTTAACAGAATGATAGTAAAAAATGTTTCAGTGATTTAAGTTGAAATCACTGCATTGGTATGTGACTGTTGCACCCAGTATTAGGAATGTACAATCCCTTTTTATTTTAAAACATGCAAAAAAAGTTATCTCTGGGCATGAACAATGATAGTGATAAACCATTACATATTGTCAACTGAAATGAGTAACTGATGATTGCAGTGATTTCCTCAAACATCAGCCAGCCTTTTCTCTGGTCATTTTTCTTCAGCTGACTTCTTTACACTTGTTGGTGAGGAACTCTGCTTGAGCTCCCTGTCACAGTTCATTAATAACTGAAAAGCTCTGCTCTAGGAATTAGAATGTGCCATCCCCCATGCCACCCACCCACCCATTCATTCATTCATTCATTCATTCCAAATCCTTCTGTTCTTTAGGAGTTTCTGTAACTATTGCTTCTGCTGTAGTTAACAGAGAGGATGCCCCAACAGCATTCGATAAAAGCTTCATTGTTAGAGCAATGTTTCTTTTTTTCAACCCATTTGCAAAATCTCGAAGGAGAGCGTCATCACCAACTTTTGAGGAGCTTTGCTGAATTTTCTCTTTCAAAGATCCTCAGCATCTGCATTCTTAGCAGCGGTCATTGCAGGAATTTTGAGTTTTAATAATTTCTGTACCATTTTTTTCTTTTGATCTTCATGTGCTGGAGTTAATAAGTCTAAAGCTGAAATGCACCAGAGCAGGACACAACTCCCTCTCAGAACAGTGCCTTCTTCAGCAGCATTCAGAGCTTCTGTAACTCTCTTTTCATTGATTTGGACAACCCTTGTCCCACCAACCCTCAGCACCACTACTCTTTTTAAACACAAGAGGTCCAACTCCCCCGTCAATAGTTCTGTCAGCTTTGAGGGCACACCACTGAAAACTAGTGCATGTATGATATTTGTCAGAGCAGGAGCCTTAGAAACAGAAAGGTCACGTGATGTTTAGGTACAGCTGATGCTTCCTTGAGCTCTGTCAGGTATGTGACCAGTGTGACCTAAAACTCCAACTCCAACTGCAGTCACATGGGTTTCATTTTTCCTGTCACATTAGGGTGTAGTCACATCTGTGTTTATCTTAAGGCAAATTCAGCTATGCATGCTGGGCCAGAAAGGGGAACAGTGGAAAATAACACTTCCTCTTTCAAGCTAGTCCACTTCTGGGTTTCTCAATCCTGACAGCTGTCAGAGGAGTGCGGCTCTGGGTTGAGGGTGGTGGGACACTAAAACCTGGAGACAGGGACTGACTGGCAGCAGCATATTCTCCCACCTTGGAGCACCAGGGTCTGCAGTGTCCAGCAGGATGACTCTCCTGGTGAAAGAGTATTTTTCTTCTAACAGGGCTCATCTGGTGCCCTATTAAAGAAATGGTAGTTATGGGTA
The DNA here is from genome assembly GCF_902686445.1 of Sciurus carolinensis. Lineage (NCBI taxonomy): Eukaryota > Metazoa > Chordata > Mammalia > Rodentia > Sciuridae > Sciurus > Sciurus carolinensis. The sequence goes on along the minus strand of NC_062220.1, from coordinate 113,109,453 downwards.
ATGTTGATCATAAGTGAATTTCTCTGTATGTAACAAGGTGATTTGATTTTTTAAAATTACCCTCAGGAAAATAAAACTTGTATAAATGTAGAAGATTTTAAAACAAAAAGTACCAGAGTTTAAAAGTAAAAATAATGACTTGCCTTTCTTGCCTTGCTATTTGTGTTCTGCTTCTCAGAGGCAGCTACATTCATTTCTTTTCTCTGATTCTTTTAACATTTATCTCTAGATTTTAAAATAGTGTACATTTACTTGTAAACATTAATTCAATAGTGTTAGGCATTATCCATTTAATCTCTCTTCCTCTATCCTCTCAGTGTATTTGGTTATTCCATAATATATACAATAAAATACTATATATGTTCGTATGTATAATGTATACATAATATTTTGTTAGATTCGTACTCAGTATCCTTATTATCATCACTATTTAAATTTTGTTGATCATCAAGGTATATAGAATACTAACGTTTCAATTCTTTTAATGTACAACTTTTTTGTTTTTCCTTGAGTTCAAAGTGACCTTATGTTTTCATGAGCTTAGTTTATCTCACAGGTATGGGTGAGTTCCCAAGGTCTGCACCAACAGTACAAATCCTTCAACATAATTTTTCAGAGTTCAATGTCAGATTATATCTGCCAGTTCCACTTCCCACTCTGGTGAGATCTTTCCTGGAATCCTCCACTCTTCCATGCCATTTGGGACTGTGTTCTCATTGGGAAGACCCAAAGAAAAATTTCCATCAGTTTCAGTGTCACAAAAACTATTTGCTTCTTCTCTCTCTCTTTTTTTTTTTTTTTTTTTTGATGTGATGGATACTTATACTGTGATGTTGTGACTGAAGGTGTTTCCTGTTTTGCCTTGGTCCCCAACAACCTTGGAGCCAAGAATAGGGCCATCTCCTTCCTCCACCAACCCTATGGGCCAAACCACCAGACTTGCCATTTTATGTATTCAAATGTTTCCGCTTTCATAGTATTTCCCTCTCCTTTTTCCCTTTTGGTCAGCTGTCATCTTTTGACAAATATGTTTTATCAATTAATATAAAAGAATACTTGCTGGGTTTTTTTATATTTTAAAAATGCTTTTATTGAGATATACTTCACCTGCCAACATCAAACCCATTTGATTCAATATTTTTTAGTGTATTCACAAGCCCATGTAACTATCACCACAGATTTATTTTAGAACATTTTGTTCCTCATAATGGGAACTCTGTTCCTATTAGCATTCACTCCTTTGCCCACTTTTGATGAGTTGTATTTTTATTGAGTGGTGAAATTTCTTTAAACAGGTTTCTGATTAGCTATAAGATTGACAAATAATTTTTTCCATTTATGGTTATCTTTTTAAAATTCTTCTCTCTTCTTCTCTTTCCTGGAATCCAGGATCTCATGTGTGTTGAGCAGCTGTTCTACCCCTGAGTTATACTCCAAGCACTGTTTTATTTTCTCGATGATACTGTTTGCAGCCTGAAAGTTTTATATTTTTATTTTGTCAGTGGATCTGTTTTTGTCTTTTGTTACTTTTGTATTTGGTGTCATGTTTTTTCCTTGAATTTTAAAAATATTTCCTTTTTTTATTCATTCTTTTTAGTTATACATGACAATAGAATTCATTTAGACATAATTATGAAAGCACAGAATATAATTTGTTCTAATTCAGTCCCCGATACTTCCTCTTTCCCTCCTTCCTCCCCCTGTTCCCTTCCCTCTGATCTACTGATCTTTCTGCTATTTACTTATAGTTTTTTTTTTTTTTTTTTTAATTAGTGTCTTGTGGCTGTACACATTGGTGAGATTCACACTGGTATATTTGTACATGTACATCAGAAAGTTAGATCAGAGTCATTATTAAACTCTTTCCCTATCCCACTCCTCCTCCCTTCCCTTCATTCCCTTTTTCTGTTAATATTTTCATATCAAAGACAAATTGGTATTTATTTCTGTAAATGTCCTCAGACCCTTTTTGGATTATAAGACGAACTTACAAATCAAACATAACAATGCCATCAGTTGTCCTAATGCTGTGTTGGCAGTGAATTCAGTAAATTCCTTGTGTGGATGTCTTGGTAGGGTGAAGATGTAACAATGCTGCAAAGCAGCCTTTAGTCCAGCAAGCTTTTACAGTGTCCAGTGACTGCAGGACAGCATTCATGGTGTCTGGATAGAGAAGGGGCTACAGGTAGAACCTGCAATTTTGTTAATCCTTAATGAAGTACAGAACCAAGCCCAGGTTTCTTGTGTTGACCAGGTGACCTCCCAGAAGCCATGGTTATTTCTCTTCTGCTTAGAAGTGGGTGGTAGGAGTAGTGGAGACACAAGATCTCCTTAGCAAACAGTTCTGGGCCAAAATGGGAGTTATTTTATAAGCTAAACAGGATCTGTTGGCTACTCAGAAATTTATACCGTCATTTCTGTGAGAAAATGAGCACTAAATTCTATATAATCAGTAAGTTGGGAATGTATTTGTGTTAATTCAGTAGTATTCTTTTCAATAGCTATTCCATTTTATGGGGGACATATGTGTGCATGTGTGTACATATACATAATACACATATAATGTGTATTACATATAATATAATGTAATTATCCATTTGTCCCAGTTATTGTCTGTTTTGTTGGCTCAGCAGCCAGTTATGGAACCTGTCTGTGGCCGTCATTGTTCCAGGTCCATGGCGGGAGGTGCACTACTCCAGGGCCTCTGTCCTCCCTCAAGACCTCAAGGTCTGTCAGGGGTGAACATGAGCTCCATCCAAGTCAGGGTCTATGTCAGGCTGTCAGCTCACTCATGCACTCATGGTAGAGCTGATTATCCAGTTGTGAATTATTCAGGTCCTTTGTTTCTCTTCCTTTCAGGCTTACATTTGGCTGTTTCACAGCCCATTAGTTTTGTTTTAAGGACAGGCAGAGAGAGAGAAAGAGAGAGAAAGAAATAGGGAGAAACTGGATTTGGTTTGTTTGAACCTTTGTTGTAAAGGGGTGAATTCAAATTGAAATGGCCCTCTTAAATCATCTGGTGATTTCATTTATATTGATCTTATTCCGTATTTTCATAATTGATTTGATGGTTTAAATTTTTAAACAAAATGAATGTATGTACGTGGTTTAAAGAAAGGAATCACAAAATTTGTAGGCTTGCTTCCTCCCCAGTTTGTTCTCAAGCATAGATCCTCTCTGCAAAGTTGGATGCTGTTAAGTGTCTTTTGCAACCCTCTGAATTTCTTAATTTGTGTACTCAAATATTTTGTTAAAAGTGCACAGATGGGATCATTTTTTGCACAATGTTCTGCATCTTGTTTCTTCTTTTTATTCCTAGAGATATTGCTTGAAGATATTTCCATATCAGCAGAACAAACCCACTGCATCCCCCTTGGAATGATAAAATGTTTTGTTCTTTTATATGAATGATCATCACTCATGATCAGTTTAAATCAGTTCTCTCTTGATGGACAGTTCTATAGTTTCTAGGTTCTTGCTGTTACACACAAAGTTCTTATGAAACTCTTAGGTAAGTATCTACATTGTTCTCTCTTACAAGTGTAACTGGTTGATTGTGTTTGTCTTGAAGCCATGAAGGGTTGCAGTTTATGATGATTCTTAGCCATGCTGTGGGATAGTGAGGTTTTGGATGGTTGGGTACTTTATTGTGTGTGGTTTGGATTCAGCATGGCAGGAAAGGCTTCTGTTCAGATTTTGAGAACACATTTGAGTATTAAGTTAAACATATTTTCCAGTTTAGAAATAGTTCCAAATAAGGTATTGTATTTGCTCTATATTGATTTGCAATGCTTTGGAGGCTGAAGAAACCTTGGTTAAATCCTTACTTGGGCTTCAAGAGCAATCAGTGGTAGTAACTTGGTTGGAGAAGAAATTTCCAAGTAGGAAACAAGTAGCTTTCCAAAGTGCAGAAAACATAAATGATAGTATTTGTGAATAACTGCCCATTCTGTTTTGTTGTGAAATCGACTTTGCAGTATTCGTGTTCTGGAAACATTTTTACAGTGAGATGGGCCTGGAGACATGGTCTCTAGAGTGAGTTAGCTGTTATGAGTTCTTTTCACTTCAACTGTGGAAGAGTCTTTTTTTTTTTTTTTTTTTTTGGTGGCGACTGGGGAGTGGGTGGTAGTCTTGAAGCCCTCGCAACAGAAGACATGACTGAGAAAGGCAGTGTGTTTGGGTCTGGCTGTGACAGCAATGTCAGGCTCTTCCCTGCTTGGAGTATGGAACTGCCATTCTACGCTGGCTGGTGGAGAGGAATAAGGGATGTGGGTAGAGCTTATCAGCTCTGATTCTTCTCGGCCTCCACCTCGGTGGTGTAACATTTGGTACTTATTAGTACTCAGTAAGTGGTAAAACTTTGTTGAGAATGAACTTCTGTGGGTGGTTTGAGATATGGATTTTTGTCTCAATGGTTTGGAGTAGTTGAAGTGGGAGGAAAAAGTGGGACTGTCAGAAGGTGATTATTTCTGGGCTTGGAAAGGGAAAATAGACCCATGCTTTTACACACATTGTCTCCTCAGTAGATGAGGATATTAGCAGGCTCTAAAATTGAAGTCAATCAGAGGTTTTATTATGCTTATGCTATAATTGTTTTCCTTTCCCTAAGTCAGTAGGTAACTGGGGAGTGAGCCACTGATTGTGCTTCTTTGCTTGTATTGTTCTTAGCTCAGGTGATGCTGAAATGAACACAGGATATTCTCACATGCATAGGTGATTGATTGGCTGATGAAGCCTAGCCCAAAGTCTGGGCAACAGTTCTCAGGTAGAAGAACCTTGTTGGGAATTATACATAATCTTTCAGAAAAATGGAATATAGTTACCTTATGTACTTTTTTTTTTGCCTCTGTTGTCCAAGTGGCCTGAGAGCTATTATTTGATGCAATTGGCTCAGGCACATTTTCTCACAACTCAAGTGCCCAGGGGACCTGTTATAAAAATACTTCAATGAGATGTTCTATTCAGTCTTTCATGACATGGCTGAGTGCTCTGGGTGCTCGGGGACAAAATATATGTGTTCAGCCCAAGGAAACCAGCAAAAGTCATACAGGGCAGAGGGCACAGTGTCAGTGCCAACTAAGAGGGAGGAAGCAGAGGCCAAGAGTAGAAGTTCACCTGTAGCCTCTGGGACAACCTTTCCCCACCGGTATACATCAGGAAAGATGTGTTAGCTCTTCATTGCTATAACAAAATACCAGAGATAAACAACTCTAAGAAGGAAAGATTTATTTTGGCTCATATTTTTAGAGATTTCAGTCCATGTTCAGTTGACCCTATTGCTTTGGGGCCTGTGATCAAGCAGCATGTTATTGCAGGGAATATGAGGTAGAGCAAACTGTTTACCTCATGGTGACTGAAGCATAGAGAGACCTCCAAAAACCTAACTTCCACTAGGCCCCACCTGCTAAAAGTTCCACCATGTCATGATGGTAATCAAGCCTTTAGCATGTGGGCTTTTGGGGGACACTTAAGAGACAAACTATTACAAAGAGATTTCTTACAGTCCAGTGTTAGGGAATTAGATGGAGTCAGGTTGGGAGGTTTAGAGTCACCATCAGTACTACTGCCAGAAAATGACTGGCCCCTTCCCTCCAGAAGCTTCTTAGAATTTCTGTGAAATCCTTCAGACTTCTTTGATATAACTTCAAATCACAGTGTTTGCTTCCAGGCAATACTTCCAGCCCCAAATTCTGCTGCAGGAGCTCTGGATTTCACAAAACTGTCTGAATTCCATTCCGTTCACTCTCTGTTATAATTCTGGGCAGTGAATGGTGAGTGAGGTTGGGTGCTTGTTCAACTGAAATGGGTGCAACCTGCCTTTTCCTGCAGCTGACACTCTCCCTGAGTGATGACCAACCTCTGCCCCAGTCACTCTCCCCTGTGCCATGGTCAGTGTTCCTCAAGACAACAGCATTGTGTCTGCATTAGCTTTATGGCTGAATCCTGTTTCCTGCCACACACTTGGTCATCATTCTCTCTCCTCCTTCCCCCCACTCTACAAAAACATTTGGAGAGACATGACCATCATTGGAGTGTGTCTTTCATTGTCTGCCTTAGCACATTGTGCTCCTGAATTCTCTGTCCCTTCTGTGCTAAATCTTGCCTTCTTAGGTTGTAGTCACCCCAAGTAAAGCAATCAGGGCCAGTCTCCAGGGTTTCTGGTTAAATCAAATCAGTATTTCTGATTAGGCAGAAGAGGAAGGGGAGGAGTGAGCATTTTTTAATTTTTAATTTTATTTTGCAATTTTTTACTGGTGTGTTATGGCTATACATATTGATGGGATTGGTTATGTATTTGTACATGCACAATATATATAACAATATAATGTGGCCATTATCACTCGCCCAACACTTTTCCCCTCCCTCCCTCCCTACCTTCTCCCTTTCCTCTACTGATCTCCCTTTGACTTTCAGGAGATCTATACCTACTTTTCCTTTTTCCTCCCTAGTTTTCGCATATGAGAGAAAACATCTGACCCTTAACCTTCTGAGTTTGACTTATTTCACTTAACATAATGGTCTCTAGCTTCATCCATTTTCCAGAAAATGCCATGATTTTATTTTTAGTTATGGTCGAATAAAACTCCATTGTGCATATATACCACATTTTCTTTATCCATTCATCTGTTAATGGGCACATAGGCTGGTTCCATAGTTTGGCTATTGTGAATTATGCTGCTATAAACATGGGGATCACGAGCATTTTTACAGCAACGTTTCTTGCACGCCCAGCTAGGTTCAGACACTGGGTTTAAGTAGATGATTGAGGCAGGGCCCTCAAACTTGAGAGGTTCCTGAAAATGCAGCCCTGTAGGAGGAGGCTAGGCCCTGCATGCGTGATCATAGCACAGTAGCACAGCACACAAGGTTGTCACCAGGGGAAGAACATAGCCTTTGGAGGCAGCTGCAGGCCAGCTATGTGATGGAAACCACATGCTGTGCTTCTGTACAGAGAGGACAGTTCCTCCCCAGTTGGTTATGCACTGAGCACACCTCCTGGCTGATAGTAGGCTCTTTCACATAGCATGGCTAGAAACCAATAAGTTAATGTAACTGAAAATCCATTGTATGCTGAAGTGCTAGTTGTTACTATAAAATTCAGAGCCTCAAGGAGAAAACAAACAGCTGACAGTGTGGAAATTGGGGAAATTTATCTCAGTGTGGCTAAGCCTAAGCCTGCATGGTGGAAACTGTGAGGGAGGGCAATCTGAGTGGAGGTGGCTAGACCTAGACTTTATGGGGCAGGTGGGTGGAGGATGGCTATAATGGTGGGGGTTGGGAGAGAAGTGGGTAAGAGACGGAGACAGGAAGTACTCAGTGGAGTGGGAGTGCAACCGTGCCAACGAGTCTGGAATCTGACCTCTCAGTGAGGCATCAGGGTTTTAAGAGAAAGCTAAGAACATCCCAGGTTATCATTTGTTTATGTAATGGAACCTCAATAAGACAATGAGAGAGGTTGGTCAATGATCCACTATTACTGTCAGATAGGAGGAATAAGGTCAGGTATTCGAGGGCACAGAAGGGTGACTGTCATTAACATTAATGTGTTGTATATCTCAAAAAAATTTTAATGTACTCACCATAAAAAATCATTAAGGTTTAAGGTGATGGATCTGTTAACTACCCTAAGTTCATCATTACCTAGTATAAATATGAATAAAACATCAAATTGTACCTTGTAATAGTATGTGTCAATAAAAAAAAACCGATTTTTTCAAAAAAGAAGAAAGGGTTTTGTGACCTCAGCAGGTAGGAAGTCATAATTAATGGGGAACCCCTGGAGATTTCATACTGGGAGTTGTTGTACTATGCTAGGTCCTTTCTGGGATCTTTGATAGAGCCCTACGTAGCCCCCTATGCTTTGTAACATCTTATGAGAAGTTAAGGGGGCAGGCTTAGGGTCAGCAGCTGCCCAGACAGGATACCAGGTGCTAGAGGTCATGGGCCTTGTCTAGGATGCCATAGTGATTCTGGGACTTGCTTAGCTCTTCCTTCTCCCTTAGTCTTCACCTGTATCTTCCTTTTGTCCCATCAGCAAGCTCACCTCCTGGCCCCTGTTACCAGCAAGGATGGTAGCTTTGATGGCAAGATAGGAAAGTGCTGGGGAGAGACAGGTCTTGATGGCCATGTGGATGGAGCAGGAAGAAGAGGAGCTGGGAATGACATTTGGCTGGTGTGGAGGTGGAGTGCTGTTCCTTGAAATTGAGAGCACTGGGTGGGCAGAGGCTCTCAGCTTTGGAGATTTCTGGTATGAAGTTCCTGTGGGAAGATTTTCTCACTTCTGGTCAAGATTTCTTGCAGCAGCTAGACAAATGTCTTCCTGGCTTAGGAGAGACCTGCTCTCCTGATGAGCTACAGCATCGTATTCTGGTGTTCTTTCATGAGCAGGACACTTGCAAGAAGGCTGTAGCTAGAGAAATGTGTGGGCCCAGCCAGAATGGGATCAGAATCGTAGGAGTGAGCACAAAAGCAGAAACCCAGTTCTGGGAAAATATGGAGATTGGGACCCTGAATGACAGATGCTAAGATTATATCATTGAGTTTGCCTTGAATCAGAGTGAGACTTTCAGCAGCCCCAACTTCCTGACACAGCTGCTCACCAGAGGAAGTGAGAGTTGGCCCAAGTCATTGGTGAACATCACCACACTGTGCACTGGCCAAAACTGAAGGATTTATAAAATTATATGAGAAATGAAGGCACAGATGATCGTCTTTTGATAGCCGAGTCTGCCAATGGAATCCAGGTATTTGAACTAGGAAACCCAGTGAAAATCTATCTGGTTGTGTTTGCAGAAATTTTTGTCATCTGCTTTCATTTGCTATTTTTTACTTTTGTACTACATTATCTTCCTTTTCTCTCTCCATTCCTATTCTCTCTCTCTTTTTTTTTTTTTTTTTTTTTTTTTTGCGGTGCTGGGGATTGAACCCAGGACCTTGTGCTTAGGAGGCCCCTAGTCTCTTAATTAAAAAAAAAAAGCCTCATGAAACAATTTCCAATACATATTTTAACAAGAATAACACAAAGGTAGCTGACAGAGATGGGAGACAGTCATAAAAAGTTTGCTTGATATTATTCCAGAAATGAGTTTGTTCAAGGCAGAAAAGGCCATTGCTTCTTAACAACACTTAAAAGAGTTGTTTTGCTTTTAGATCTGAATTCTGTCATCTTCCTTCCTATGATATTTTTCATTCACCTCCCTACCCACCAATGCACACACCAGTGGGAGAAAAAGAAAGAAGGAAGGCTGGGGTTGTAGCTCAGTTATAGAGTGCTTGCCTCTCATGTGTGAGACACTGAGTTCAGTCCTCAACACCACATTAAAGAAATAAATAAGTAAATAAGATATTGTGTATAAAATATATTGTGTACAAAAAATATTTTAAAAAAGAAAGAAGGAAAAAATGAGGAGGGTCAGAGGAAACCAATCAGAACTCAATATAGTGTTAATTAGAAATAATCATGAGCTGAACCCATGAAATATGTTGAATGTAACTGTAAGTCAGAGGTGGGTAAAGAAAGTTTCTCAGATCATGTGTCCAGCATGTTTTGGGTATATATTTCCTTTAATTTTGTAAACATATGGTATGTCCTTGATTTCTGGTTTATGAGAATGAGGGGAAGTGAGTAGAAATTAATGCTGGTGTTAATACATTTTCTTTTATTGTAGCAAAGTACCCGAGACTGGGTACTTTGTGAAGAAAAGAGTTTTTTTAGCTCATGGTTTTGGGGGCTGAAAGTTCAAAATCAATCAGGCTGTTTAGCTTCTAAGAGCCTCCCAGGCTGTTTCACAGCATGGAGGAGGAGCAGAAAGCAACATAGCTATATGCAGAAGGGACCACAGAGTGAGACCGGAAGCAAGAGGGTTTCAGGGTTCACACTTGCTCTTTTTATGACAGCCTGTCTTCTCATGAACTAACCAGGTCTTGTAAGAACTATATCCATCTCTTTCAAGGGTGATGATTCAGTAACTTAATTAATTACCTCCCAGCTCTTAAAAGTTCCACCACCTCTCATATCACCAAACTGTAGAAATCATTGTAATTGTGTGAAGCTCTCAAAGGAATATAGTACTTAGAGTGGGAGTGTCTGGCTCTCTAGGGGAAGGAGGGTGGGCATCAAGGTCCTTTGGTAGATTCATGTTTAGGAACTGATTCATATTTCAGTTGAATAGCAGTTAGGTGGTATTGAGGTAGGGTGCCATGGGTTTGGAATGGGGATGCACTGGTATATTGAGGTCCCAGGAAATAGTCTAGGAATTTGCAGAGACAGAGATGGGTCAGGAGGTGCTTGTCCTGAGAGAGGCATTTGAGGTGGACACACGGGCCCAGATTGGGCCCAGGTTGGGGTATGGCCTTGTGTCCTAGGAACTCTGGGAGGGGATTGAGGCACCTGACCCAGCAGTGTTAAATTCAGGTGTGTGATTTTAAAACAGTTTGTAGATGATTGTGGTCTAAGGTGTTTGAATTAATTTGCATAACACCACATTGATGACTGAGAAGGGAGGGCCAGGTAGGATTTAGGACTAAAAATGAGCACCCTTTGATATGTCCACATGGCAAATATGTTCCTGTTTTTGTTTATTCCTCTTTTCCATTTTCCCTTTTGGGGAATTTTCTTGGGTGGATAATAAGAGGGTTTCTTTGACTCAGTAGTGTCCCTACCCTCTGCAGAAGCTGAGAGTTGGGAATTTCCAGGCCTCAGACTGGTCTGGAAGCTTTCCTAGTATCTTACCTCACAATGCTACCACTTCCTCTTTGGTGACTAGAAGCAAAAGGTAGACAACACATGATCAATAATCCTGATACCTACAGTTGACTCGAGAGGGAGTTTTCTTTTGTGGTACAGGGAATTATAAATCAGGAAATTATAAATTGTAAGCAACAGCTCTGTGGATATCCTAGATGGGAGCTTCCCTAGGTTGAAGCTACCTGAGGGGTAGACAGTGGTGACCTTCCTGAGAGGGAATTTGTATCCTGCCTGGTCCCTTTGGGTGCTGCCTTATGGGAGCACCGTGTGGGCTCTCTCCCACCCTCTGAATAAGACACAGAAATAAGCCTCCAGTCTCCCTGTCTGTCCTGGAGGTAGTTGATTGAACCAGCTTTAGAAATCACTCTTGTGAGTTGGTGTTAAACAGAAAATGATCAAGTCAGTGGTGTTCAGGAGTGAGACAGAACTGGCACTTAATGTTCTCAGCCTCAAAATTTTAGCTTATACATGTACAACTTCTGAGTACAGCCATCCTGTTATCCTCAGTTTCACTTCCACGGTTCAGTTACATGTGGTCAACCACAGCCTTAAAGTACAGGAAAGTACAATAAGGTATTTTGAGACAGCAAAAGAGAAACTACATATAACTCTCATTACAATTACAGTCATATTCTATTTTATTATTGTTATTGTGCCTAATTTATAAATTAAAATTTATCATAGATAAGTATGTATAGGACCATCATAGTATATGTAGCTATGGTTTCAAACATGCACTGGGAGTCTAATCCCCCCAGATAAGAGAGAGGTGTGTACACGTTCTAATAATATTGTATCAGGCCAACACAGAACGGCTTCTCTGTTTCCCCCCAAGATTTGTCTGTGAAAACTTAGCCCCTTAACATTTAAAATTAAATCAGTTCAAAAGAAGAAACAGAAAGTCTCTTAGACCCTTGGAAATAGCTTTTTAACTTTATTAGTACAGATAATATTATTGGAGTCCCAGGCCAGAGGCCTGACTCAAGGGGTCCTGTCAAACCAGGTCTAGTTCTAAACTTTTAGTTTGTTCTAATTCACTATGGTTGAATTCATAGATTCTATGTTCCCACTATCCATAAAGACACTAGTGAATTTTAACTGCATTTTTGGTTGAGTTTTATGTGATTATGGTTCTCAAGACTAAGCCCTCCCAGTACTGGATAGGACAGCTTGCCAGGAGATGCATGCAGTAGTTATACATGTGCAGGGCACTTCGTATGCCTTATTTCATTTAAACCTCAAGGCAAGATGGGAATACATTCTCTCCTTTTTATAGAAGAAGCCAGCTAGATGGCATCTGGTGATCTGACCAAGGCACAGAAGCAGGTGTTGGGCCAGGAGTGTGACATACTTATTTTAGTAATTTGTATTGCCTTTAACTGTGGGTGACCCAACATTGATTCAGCCTGAAGGTGTGTTTTTGTCACATCTCAACTTGTTTCAATGTCTAGTACTTCTTTAAGTGAGAATGTAGACATTCAGGAATTTATGTCATCGAAGAATCTAACATGCATTCCTTCTGAAATGTAATTCAAATGGGAGGGAGGTACACAGCCTGTTAGAAAATTCTTAGCCACTTTTCTTGACATTTTGTTCTTAGACCTATAGTACTTAATTTTTCTAGGCATCTCTGTCCAAAAATGGTGAAAAGTTGATATTATTCCTTCATCTGATGATTAAGTTTTGGATTTACTAGCAAAGATTTAGGGCCGACTGGAGAAGAGTATGTACTTCAGTCATCCCATTCTGGGGCACAGTCATTGGAAACAACCAACCTTTCACTGTTCTCAGTCACTTCCTATGATATCATTCGAAGCAGATGCCCAAGTTGCAGATCAGGTGGTTGTAGAGTTGATCTGCAGACTTTTTTCTATACCACAGCCCTTGCGTTTTGTGCAATTACATTAGAAAGGGTGGGTTGTCTGGATTAAGCCCGTAGGGAGAGCATCCAAAAGTTTGGTCTCAGTTCAGTGCTTTTGTTGGAATAGGGCCCATAATTAAGATTGATTATATTCATTTGTTGCCAGCAAATAACGGTTGCACTGTTATTTCTATCTGTTATCACTGATTTCAGACCATTCTAATTAAATCTCCCAGTCATCAGTTTTTGAATGAAAGATGTTTTGTGGCATTTGGAAAATTTGTCACATAAACCTTTTTGGCTGAAGCCCATACATTCATTTCATATTGTTCTGTGTCCCAAAGTTGTACCTCTAAGTATTTTTAGCAGCTAAAAACTCTTCTGAACTCAAGATAATTTCTTCATGGGTCATCCCCCGGATGAACTTTGGGCTTCTTTCCTTTATGATTTATTTGTGATAGGTTAGCCATTTTAAGCACAGAGGCACAAATCTCCTTAACAAAACTGATAAGGAGTTTTGTGCCTTATTTTGCTCTGAGGTGAGGAATCATGAAAGTGTTAGTAAGTCATAAAACCTCATTTTGGGGATATAGGTTTAGGGTCTTTCATATGAATTCAGTTTTGTTCTAATTTTCTTTTAGATAGTAAAACAATGCCTAAAATAAATCTTGGGCCAGTTCCCTGTGCAAGAGAATCCCTCCTAAAGACAGGATTATGGATTTTGATGACACAGGAAACTGTAACATCTATACACCATCAGAGAAAATATGAAGACATGGTAGACCGGCAGACCTTAAGTGAAATTGCAACTTTCCGCTTGTTTCCTGTGCTCTTTTAAGTTAATTCACATCTGGGAGAGCTTTGTTTGACCATTTGTAAATGGATGTGCCACCTAACAAAACAAAATAATAAAAAACAAAACAACAACAAAAAATTCCAGTTATATGTGGAAGCCAGGTGCAGTGGTGCATGCTTGTGGTCTCAGCTACTCTTGAAGGCTAAGGCAGAAAGATTACTTGAACACAGGAGCTGGCGGCCAACCTGGGCAACAGAGTGAAACCCTGTTTTTTTTTTTTTTTTTTTTTTTTTGTTGTTTTTTTAAAGAAAGAAGAAAAGAAAAGATATGTAAGGAATTACTGTAAGGGCTGGTAGTTTCACTCCTAGGTACCTACCCAAGTAATCAAGATACTTGTCCCATACAGGGACATGCATGCAATGTTTGTAGCAGGATTATTCACAATAATGAAAACACAGAAACAACCCAGATGTCTTATCAACGGGTGAGTGGATAAATAAAAATGTAATATTACTATACAATGGAATACTGTTCAGCACTAGCAAAGAAGAAAGTGCTGATATGTGCAGTAGTATAGTATAGATGGACTGAATCCAGACATAAAGGACTATATAACTTGTATAATTTTATTTAATTGAACCTTGTAGAAAAGGCACAGCTATAAAGATGGAAAGCAGGAAAGTATTACGTTGGGTTGGAATAGCAGCTGGAGTTGACTACAGAATTACATGAGGGAAGTATCTAGGGAGAAAGAAATATTGAATTGGGGTGATGTAGGTACAACTATATACATTTCAAAAAGTTCACCAAACTATACATTGAAAATGAATGACTTTTTTTTGGTATTATTTTTTTTGTATTTTAGTTTTTAAATTTTATTTTATTTTACTTTTTACGATATAGAGTCACACCATTCGTGTAATCATACATGTACAAAGGGTGATGATGTTTGTCTCTTCTCACCATCTTTCCTTCCCCACCCCTACCCCTCCCCTCATTTCCCTCTACACAGTCCAACTTTCCTCCATTCTTCCCTTACCCCCACCCCCACCCCTGTTACGTATCAGCATCCACTTAGAAAATGAATGGTTTTTATGGTATATAAATGAAGCCTTAGCAAACTAAGCTGGAACTTGAGTCACCTGTCTCATGAATTATGCTTTTAAATGGATAATTGTTTTAAAAAATGGCATAATAGGTTTTCAGACCTATTATGCTACATGGGCGTGAGTAATACTTCTGAATGCCTAAGTATGTTTGTAGTTGTTCAGTAAAACTCATCTTTTGCATTAAGACTCTTATAGTTCCCTTGCTTTGGCCACAAAAATTTATAGCTATTGTTAGAAGAATTTAAATCTTAAACTGAGAGATATTTTTAAGGTAATCTTAAAGAAATTACCCTATCTAAAATAACTGTATAAATTTGGCTTAAGCTGTTATATTTTTTCTCCTATGAATATATATATATATATTTATATATTTATTATTGCATCAATGAAATTAAATATATGCAATTTTTTGGGGTGATCAGGTATTAATCCCAGGAGTGCTGAACCACTGAGCCACATCCCCAGCCATTTTTAATATTTATATATATATATATTTTTTTTTTTTTGAGACAAGGTCTCGCTAAGTTGCTGAGACTAGCTTTGAACTCATGATCCTCCTGCCTCAGCCTTCCAAGTTGCTGGAATTATAGGAGTGCACCATTGCACCTGGCTATGCAATGCATTTTAAATTAATTAAAGAAATGAACACTTTCCAGATGTTAAACTTTATTTATTTATTTATTTAGTACTAGGGGTTGAACCCGGGGTGCTTAACCACTAAGCCACATCCTCAGCCCTTTTTGAGGCAGAGTCTCGCTAAGTTACTTAGGGCCTTCCATGTTGCTGAGGCTGGCTTTAAACTTGTGATCCTCTTGCCTCAGCCTCCTGAGCCATTGGAATTACAGTCATGTGCTGCTGTGCCTGGCTAGATGTTAAATATTTATAAGGACAATTTTAATTGCTGCCCACATGAATATTTGTTTCAATACTCTTGTCTATTATATTTCATAAGTTTCACTCCTCTGTTAGTTTTTATTTAATTGCTAGTTGAATCGTTTTCTTTTTGTTGTTAACTAACATATTTCTGTATGTTAAATATCTCTTCATATCCACTTTCTATTTCCTTCTTGGGTACTAAGTGGTCTGCTTTTTAAAGTAAAATTTATTTGAGAGTTACAAACAAAATGTTATGAGTTCTATACAGAAAATTTGAAGACTTTTAAAATGTACAATGGAAAGAAATCATCTCTACCATCACCTAAAAGATAATTAACTGTTAGTATTTTGGTGCTTATCTTTCTGTTGTACTTTCTTCCTCCTATGATGCCTAACAAAAATCCATAATTCTAGATTACTATTTTTTTGGCCTTTTTAAGCAGTATATTTCCATATTAGTATATATTTCTCTACAATTTGAAATGCTGACTAATAGGTCTTTTGAATGTAAAGTAATTTTGTTAACCAAAATTATAATGGAAGTGTAATTTGAAATTTATATCTTAAAAATGTAAATTTCAAATTTTTATTTTGGCTATTTCTAGTTTTAATTTTTTATCAATGCTTATTCAATCATTAATACTGTTTCCATGGGTAAATATTATAACCTCACTGAAATTATATATATTTTTGGATTTTTTAATACATGTTGAAAAATTATCCTTCTGAGACATTACATTTATTTTCTCAGTAGTATTATGTGACATGGCTTTTGCCTCACACCCTCATCAACAGTGGATGCTCAGGGTTGTTTTCTTTTATCTATCAAGTTGATAGATAAAAACCACACCATTATGATTTACATTTATTTGATTATTAATGAGTACTGTCTCTTAAAATAGATTTATTGGACTTATTATGTTTCTTCTTTGAAAATTTCTAGTATCTATTATACTTTATTTTTTCCTGGAATTTTTGTCTTTTTCATAAGGAATTGTACAAGTTCTTTCTGAATTGTTTAAAGGTGTTAAGCTTATTATATTTTGATATTTTCTTCTGTTATTTACCTTTTAATTTTGGTTATTGATTAATTCTTATCTATAGGGAATGAAGATTTTTAGCTGCTTGAGTTAGGGACCTTGAAGAAACCTGCTCCCATACATATCTTCAGTTAAAAACTAAAGCAGAAAAATCAAAGAAAATTTATTCAGAGTAAGTCATGAGAGTTCACAGAATTTTCCCAGGGATATGTGGCTGGGGCTTATTTATGTCTTACACTCAAAATTTTCTGCAGAATCTTCAAGAGTAGGCAGTGCTAGAACTCTGATCATTACTTGTGGCAGTGTATGAATTGCTGATGTGGTTTCTTCTATAAGTGGAAGATGTTAAGAGTTTCACTGTGTTCTTTCCTTTTAATAAATGATGCTTGAGAGAAGCCTCATACTCTTATCTGTAAAAAATCAAGAAGGTGGTTTTTTTTTTTTTTTTCCATAAACCCAGGGATTAAGTAATTAGCACATAGGGAATCTATGAAAATTCCAGCATGGGAATTTAGTGTATGATCATTCCTATTTATTAATTGAAATTCAGAGACCTTTCGATAATTACTCTCAAGGGGTATGTCATCTCTGTATAATTTCCTGTCCCGACTTGAATGGGCCTCTCACAGCTGCCCTCTGCCTCTGTCTCAGGTCCTGAGCACCAGATCGACAACATCCTAGAGGCTCCCTTTGTTGTCAGTCTCTACAGAGTGTAAAGTGCCCACTCTAATTGGGCTGGAACTGAGAGCAGCCGGGATCTCATTGCGTGTGTCAAGTTCAGCTTTTGATGAATGTGAAAGCAGCATTGTGGCTTAGCGGGGGGCCTCTTGCCTTTGACAAAGACAGAATCCTGGGGCTATCCTCCTGGGCTGTCCCCATCATTTCAAAGCAAATCATGAACTTACTGGTTCAGGACTGTTTGAACTTGATATGTAAAATAAAGACCCATTCTTTCCAGGTGTCAGGGTGCCTAGTTCTATTAGTGAACCACTGGTTGCTAGTTTGTCTGTAACTCATCTGAAGATCCTACCTCAACTTCTACATTGAACAAAAGGAGAAAAGTTAGAATCCACATTGATTTGATTCTCTTAGACCCTGCTGTATACTTCTGGGTGTCCCAAAGTCACAAGCTTCAGTTCTTACAAATTCAACCATGTTTTAGTGTGGTACAACTATTTCTTTAATTTGGGAATGTATGTACCATTTAATTAGGAAATTGTGTTTTGGGGCCTCCCATATTCTGTACAGGTAGATGTGGAAGAGTTTATGTCAATATGGAGGATTACTCTTGGAGATTAGCAAGGATTTGTTCCTCTGGTCTTATTTGAATCCTGACTAAATATGGATAACTATTTTTAGGATGGCTTAACTACATCTGTAGGTATCCTGCTCCTTGAATCAGACTACCACATTTTTTTTTTTCTGAGCACAATTGTATTACAGACCTTTCCAACTGAAATCATAGATTCCCTCAGTTGAGATGTTCCTGACAATAGCATCTCCTCAGGATCCTGGATACTTTGTTAATAGTATGTTACTACTCTTCATGATCTCTTAAAGAAATAGATGGCTTATTGTTTCTGGTATGCATATGAAATAAATATTACATCATGAGTTCATGGAAGGCCTGTTGCTTCCCCAGAATCTAATACAGTGTCCTGACTACTGAGGATGCAAGAAAGCAGCTGGCCTCTCCTAACAAATGTTACAGATGTACATTCTGTTTTGGTAGATGATCAGTCCTTAGGAAACCAGGGTAGTATCTTGAAAAACAGGTAGAATTTAGGAATAGGTAAGAACTCCTAAAACTGACTTGTTTTTTTAGAGGGACTTTTCCTTTTTAAAGAGATTTTGGAAAGCCAAATCTTGCATAAATATAAGGTATTCCATATTTAGAACCTTTGTCCTCAAGAATTTTGGAAACATTGCTTTTCGCTTAAAGGATAATTGATTGTAATAAAACAAGCCTTGGAATCATTATCATTTAGCCGAGAGAATTAAGAAAGCTTGCTTCAAGATACACATTTAAGGACAGAGATGCTATCTAGTGTGGCATTCATTGAACTAGAAGTTCCCAATCTGATAGATTTAATTTCATTTTCTTCATAAAGGAATTTGAGGGATTAAGCAGGGAAAAGTGTATTCTCTTTTAGAAATAAGGCAATGTGGTTAGTAAATGGCAGTGAGAACCAGAACCTAATTTGTCCAGTTCTTTGGTTCATTTTTCCTTTGTGTCTTCTTCTTTGCTCCTCCACCTGGGTGCTTCTTGCAGTAAAACTGAACACAGTGCCTTCTTTTTGAGTTTCCCTTGTCCACCTCCACTGTTTGCCACTGGAACCCATCTCTGAGAGCCCACTAGTGTTTGGGAGTGCTCTGAAAATCCCCCTTTCTCATCCTTCACAAACTTCCCTTTAGACCACAGCTCCACAGTTCCAACTGCCTGGTTTTGCCCTGCGTACTGGCAATTATCCTAGATTTGGACCTGGTAGGGGAAACTGTCCTTGTTAGTAGACTTCAAGTTGACAGTAGCTGGCCCTCAACCCTGGGTTGTTTGCTGTAGGAATTTTCCTCTCTACCTCCTGCCCCAAGGAAACTACTGTGTGTTCTAACCACATGGCTGTGTTCTCTTGCATCCTCCTGCAGGCTGACCAACACCTAGTATTCAGTTAGCAAACATGTATTGAAGGAAAGGTTCAATGATACAAATAATCCAGACTTTATCCAGCCTCATTAATTAATTGAAATTTCAACTAATTAATGAAACCTTATAAATTTGTGGTCTTCATGGTATTCAGCTGTCAAGTAAAATAGTGCCACATATTAACTTTAGTGAGATATTATATATGTACCTAATTACAATCTTACCACTCCTTAGAAGAAAGCTGTTGTAAAAGTTCACAGACCAAAGCAGTGAAAAGATTTCCTATATATTAGCAAATTTCAAAACCTTACACTATTTTCAATAGCAACAAAAGTACGCTGTATTTTAATGCTAGGTAGCTCTGTAGAAGTGGTGTTTTCTGCTTTAGGAAATATAGCTCTCTATTTTCTTTCATTTATTTATTTATTTTTTTTTTATTTTTTGTGTTGTTGGGAATCCTAACAAACCCAGGGCCTTGTGCATGCCAGGCAGACACTTTATCACTGAGCCATATTTCTAGCCCGATAGCCATCCATTTTCTTTTATAAATGAACTGGGATTTGTACTTAGGTAAGAAATGGTAAAAAGTCACAAATAACTGTGAACAAGAATGACCAATAAGTAGGCACTGTGACGTTACAGAATATCCCAGCAAAAATGCCAGAAGGTTTTGGGAGGTATGAGTAAGAATGGAATGGAAATGATACCCTTCACAAGGGAGG
Source organism: Sciurus carolinensis (assembly GCF_902686445.1). Taxonomy (NCBI): domain Eukaryota; kingdom Metazoa; phylum Chordata; class Mammalia; order Rodentia; family Sciuridae; genus Sciurus; species Sciurus carolinensis. The sequence goes on along the minus strand of NC_062220.1, from coordinate 113,089,661 downwards.
GTCTCAAGAGTAAAGTATGTGACCCTTATGATTTTCTTGTGAGCACTCAAGTTACTGTGTCTGAACTGCTTGGTTGCTTCTAGCCAAGAAGTGACATGTGCAGTTGTGTCATGATAGCCTTAGTGTGTGTTTTCAGTCCCAGAAGAGTGGGTTTTATTGTTTTATGTATTTATTTTGGGGTGCTAGGGATCAAACCCAGGACTTTTTGCATGCTAAGCATGTACTCCACCACTGACTGATCAACACCTCCAGCCCGAGATTTTTTAAAAAAATTCTTTCGACTTTACTTTTTGTTTTAATGTGAAAAATACTCAATCCAAAAGTCAAACTGTATAAAATATATTTTCAGGGAAATCTTATTCTCATCCCTCTTTCCACCCCACCCCATCCTAGACACCCAGAGTAAGCCTTTTCATTAGTTTTTACTGTTCACTTCCTGATATTCTTTCCTGTAAAAAGCCAAATATACCATTTTCCTTTTTCATAGTGGATAGCACATGGGGTGCACACTTTTGCATACTGGAAATACCTGTGGGGACTGCGATTTTACTTAACCCTGCATCTTGGAAATACCTGTGGGGTCTCTGAGACCTTCATTCTGTTTTTAAAAATTTTTAATTTTATTTGTTCTAATTAGTTGTACATGATGGGCTTCATAGTATTGTGTAATTGTGGGTGAGCTGTCATTTATTATTCAACCTTCTCTGAATAGGCATGTGCCTCATTTCCCAGGACTTTGCCATTAGAAATAATACCACAATAAATAATCCTGTGCATATGGTGTTTCGTATTTGTGAAGAAAGCTCATAAGCAATTAAAGAGAAATGAGTTAGTAGTTTTCATGACATTTTTGTAAATGTCCTTACCAATAGCCATGTCTGAGAGTGCCTAACAGTTGTGCTGTGTATAACAGTTCAGTGCATTTATTGAACAGCCACATATGTAAATTCAAATACACACGTCTATACACACTAAGGGTTTTAAAATTTGTAACATGGTATATTCCTAACATTCACGTATCCGGAGACAATATAAATTCAGAAATGCAAAAGTACTTCAAAAGAAAAAAATCCTGGCTAAAGTCCAGTACATTAGTTCTACTTTTTTTGGTATTTTCCAAGATGTGGAGCTGGTCTATCAAAGTAGTGGCCATGTCAGTTTAGGGAACTCTTGAAAGAGAAATTCCAAAGCAGGCAACACTGGAAGCAGGAGTCTTTATTTCACCATGCTATTTCTGTCACCATTGACCCTTGTTCTTTAACTCAGTTCTTTACCTGAGTTCTCACTCAGCCTGTGGACTGTCTCTGCTGGGCTTCCCACAGTAGCAGCCAGGGCTACTGGAGGAAGGGGGTTTCAACTAGAGTTCTGATGTTCCCTGACCTTTGGGGCCAGTAGCCATCAGGAAAACCTGTTTCCTGACTGTGGCGAGCTTGAGTATCAAATTCCAAGAAAGTTTGCTTGTCTGTAGTGGTGATGGAGAATAAAGAAGACCCATTTAAAGTGCCACATGGAAGAAAGACCCGGTTTCCCAGTTTATCACAGAAGACTCTGGTGAAATGAATTGTAATTTGGGGCAGAGACCTGCAATTGCTCTTCACTGCCAAAATAAATTGATTTCTTCGGCTGTCTAAACTTCATTTCTTAAACTGGACAGGAGCTCACCTAAGCTAAATTAAACTCATTTTCCATTAATAAAACTGGGTCACTCTGGGCTGCCTATAGTATGCTTCTGAGTGTCTTAAAGCACATTCCAAAAAACCCAGTGTTTCATGCTATTTTCATAACTCACCTCATTTAGCTAGCATAACCTATAACATTTGCATACACCTCTCCCTTGGCGTCCTGCTACAGATTTGGGGTCTGCTTCTAACTTCGTTATAGCTGTCAGGCAGATTCTAGCAGAGGGCATCCTCATACACCTGTTGAGGCTGGAAAAAGGCCAAAGGGACTGACTACCTTGGGCCCCCTGCCTTGCCCAAAAAGTCTTGGTTTTCTCTGTGCATTTTTTCCAGTGTTCCTACTGCTGATCCCTTTGCACTATAGTGTTTTGAAAGTTTTATTTATCCATAGGGGCAACAGACTAGATCTTGGGTGTAGAAGTTGTACATTACAAAATAGATGTCATACATGGAGCAATCTTAGAAAAAAGGCTCATTCAGGGAGGTCAGAGCATTTCTGATTCAAGATCTCTGAGCAGTTGATGACACTGGCTTGTTCTCAGTCATTGGAGTTGGGTGTGAGCCACTAGGGTGACATCTGGTCTCCTGCTCCAAGGCTTGTGCATATTCAACTGCCCTCCCTTTTTGGTTTGGAATCCCACCTTCACAATGACAGGAGTTGAACCTACAAGGAAGGCCCATTGTTTTTTCCTGTTCCCCTCTCCCTCCCTTCTCTTCCTGCGACTGAGAGAGGACCTAGGGTGTGCCTTATGGGTGTTGCCCATGAATCCTGACTTACACCATCTGGCAGATAAATCCCAACTGTGGGATGAATGGTTTGAATCTGGCGTTTGGAATATTGCGCAACATAAAGATCTAGAAAAAGTAAAATAGTGGGAGATATCTTTCAAACAAAAAAATTGGAGGGAAATAAAAATCACTGTAGTGCTTCATTTCATGCATTTTTTACTAATCTGAAGAATCATACCATGTAAATTTTTAAAAATGGAACTCAGGTAGCTCAGTGGTAGAGTGCTTGCTAGCATCTATGAGGTTCTTGGTTAAATTACCAGCACCACAAAACAACAGCAACCAAATTTAACTTTCTACTGAAATGAACACAGTTTATTTAGAAATGTGGAAAACCAGATTAAATAATAGGAAAATAAGTGTTTACCTTTGTTTTCCATCCTTTTAGAAAATTTAAATGAACAGTCATGAGAAACAGGGGTGGACCTCCCTCTAACTTTTGGCCTGCCCTGATCCCCCAACTTTTCATGCTTTTAAGCTATAATTTCTCCTCCTTCTTTGTTGCTTGTGCGAGATCTTCTCAACAATATGCAAGTTACTCACCACTGACAAAGTTTCTTTTGCTTCTGTTTCTAGTGCGCAGAGGCCAAAAAACATTGCTGGTATTTTGAAGGACTGTATCCAACCTATTATATGTAAGTATTTGTCTCTGTTGATGTGGTTCTGTGGTCATCTCTTTTTCTGGAATTATTTCTTTAATAGGTGCGACTGGGTTATGGGATGGGGAAAGCCCCAGCATGGCCCAACCTCCACCCCAGAATTTAGACCTGCCTCTGCTTATGGACAGCAGGTGGCCTACCAGAGGGCCTTCAGCCTGCTCAGATCAGTCACTTTGAGGATATAAATACTATGGGTTGTGTTTGTGAGGCATCTGAGCTTCTCCTACATGATTGGTGAAAAGGAGCAAGGTGTCTTTGGAAGGCAAAACTTATGTCAGTTTATATAAATTTTTCTAAGTAAAGGGAGAAGGATAATAGGAATAGATTTATGAACTCGAGCAGGACAAGAAAGAGTTTCAGCTGAGCTCAAGTAGTATGTGAGCTTGTGTTGCAGGGGAGGGGCGTGAAAGAGAGAGAGACAGTGAGTGTGTGTGTGAGAGAAATCACAATGATTCTTCTCCCTGAAGCCCCTCCCTAGACAGGGGCAATCATAGCTCTGCTCTGCATAGCTCTCCACTCAGGAGGCAGGTTATGTTCCTTCCTGTGCCCTCCTGGGTGTCTGCTAGGTTTGCTCTTATTAAAGTGTTGCTGCACTTTCTCCCTGTTGTTATTATGTATTTTTAATATCTGCTGGGTTAGCCACTAACTATATACAGCCACCTGCCTTGGTAATTGAATTACCTCTCCAGGATACCAATTACTGTTTTTGATTGTGTTTTGAAGTTCCATAGGTTTTGTGTGGATTGTTCTAAATCAATTTTCCCCAAAAGCTCTGATATCTTTAGTATAATTTTGTAAAACATGAGATTTTTCAATAATACACATAAATTGTGTTATAGCAGAAACACTGTATATTCTAGTATATAGACTAATTGGATAGGAAATACATAACACAGCCAGCCAGCCATAGGATACCTCAAAATTGGGTCTGTACTAAACATGTATAGACTTCTTCCTCTGTCATTGTTCCCTAAACAGTACAGTATAACTACTATTTACATAGCATTTACATCATATTTGGTATTATAAGTAATACAGAGATGATTTGGAGGGG